>NC_092825.1:71075744-72456694 GCF_039878825.1 Excalfactoria chinensis | reverse complement strand
TTGGGATAAGTATGGATAGTCTTGTGAAAATTTTCCAGATTTTGACAGAAAACTGATATTTAGGGAGGAAATGTCCTCAATGTTTAAAGGAGGAGAAGTATTCTGGCAACACTGTCATATTGATACTAGAAAGCAGCATTTTGTAGATATAATGACCTCCTATTGGGATGAAAATCAGTATTTGGAGAAAGAATGCTGTATTTAGGGATGAATGGCATTATTTTGGAAAGAAAACTATATTTATTTGTAAAATTAATGATATTTTTGCAAAGAGAAAGAATGATACTTAAGAGAGACCTTCTTATTTCTGGGGAAAGTATCCATATTCGTGTGGATATTTTCTAAATTTTGACGGAAATTGATATTTAGGGTGGAGATGTCTATATTCTGTAGAGGAAAACAGGTATTCTGGAAAGAATGTGTCAAATTATGCTACAAAGCATCATTTTGCAGAGAAAATGTCTTCTTTCAGGGATGAAAACCAGCATTTTGGGGAATAAAATGCTGTTCTGAAAGATGCAAAGCATTATTTTGGAAAAAAAAAATAATATTTTTTGCCAAGATAAGGGGTGATTCTTAAGACAGACCTTCTTATTTGTGGGGTAAGTATTGATATTCGTGTGAAACTATTCTAAACGTTGGCAGAAATGGACATTTCGGGTGGCAATGTCCTTGTTTTGTAGAGGAGAACAGGAATTCTGGAAACAATGTGCCATATGATGCTAGAAAGCTTCATTTGTAGAGAAAATGTCATCTTTTGCAGATGAAAACCAGCATTTTGGGGAGGAAATGATATTTTTAGGTTGAGAAGCACTGTTTTGGAAAGAAAATCAAACTTTTGCAAAGCTAAAGAGTGATACTTAAGAAAGAACTTCCGATTTCTGGGATAAGTATGGATAGTCTTGTGAAAATTTTCCAGATTTTGACAGAAACTGATATTTAGGGAGGAAATGTCCTCAATGTTTAAAGGAGGAGAAGTATTCTGGCAACACTGTGTCATATGATACTAGAAAGCAGCAATTTTGTAGATATAATGACCTCCTATTGGGATGAAAATCAGTATTTGGAGAAAGAATGCTGTATTTAGGGATGAATGGCATTATTTTGGAAAGAAAAACTATATTTATTTGTAAAATTAATGATATTTTTGCAAAGAGAAAGAATGATACTTAAGAGAGACCTTCTTATTTCTGGGGGAAAGTATCCATATTCGTGTGGATATTTTCTAAATTTTGACGGAAATTGATATTTAGGGTGGAGATGTCTATATTCTGTAGAGGAAAACAGGTATTCTGGAAAGAATGTGTCAAATTATGCTACAAAGCATCATTTTGCAGAGAAAATGTCTTCTTTCAGGGATGAGAACCAGCATTTTGGGAATAAAATGCTGTTCTGGAAGATGCAAAGCATTATTTTGGAAAAAAAAATATTTTTGCCAAGATAAGGGGTGATTCTTAAGACAGACCTTCTTATTTGTGGGGTAAGTATTGATATTCGTGTGAAACTATTCTAAACATTGACAGAAATGGACATTTCGGGTGGCAATGTCCTGGTTTTGTAGAGGAAGACAGGAATTCTGGAAACAATGTGCCATATGATGCTAGAAAGCTTCATTTTGTACAGAGAATGTCATCTTTTGCAGATGAAAACCAGCATTTTGGGGAGGAAATGATATTTTTAGGGTTGAGAAGCACTGTTTTGGAAAGAAAATCAAACTTTTGCAAAGCTAAAGAGTGATACTTAAGAAAGAACTTCTGATTTCTGGGATAAGTATGGATAGTCTTGTGAAAATTTTCCAGATTTTGACAGAAACTGATATTTAGGGAGGAAATGTCCTCAATGTTTAAAGGAGGAGAAGTATTCTGGCAACACTGTCATATGATACTAGAAAGCAGCATTTTGTAGATATAATGACCTCCTATTGGGATGAAAATCAGTATTTGGAGAAAGAATGCTGTATTTAGGGATGAATGGCATTATTTTGGAAAGAAAACTGTATTTATTTGTAAAATTAATGATATTTTTGCAAAGAGAAAGAATGATACTTAAGAGAGACCTTCTTATTTCTGGGGAAAGTATCCATATTCGTGTGGATATTTCTAAATTTTGACGGAAACTGATATTTAGGGTGGAGATGTCTATATTCTGTAGAGGAAAACAGGTATTCTGGAAAGAATGTGTCAAATTATGCTACAAAGCATCATTTTGCAGAGAAAATGTCTTCTTTCAGGGATGAAAACCAGCATTTTGGGGAATAAAATGCTGTTCTGAAAGATACAAAGCTTATTTTGGAAAAAAAATAATATTTTTGCCACGATAAGGGGTGATACTTAAGACAGACCTTCTTATTTGTGGGGTAAGTATTGATATTCGTGTGAAACTATTCTAAACGTTGGCAGAAATGGACATTTCGGGTGGCAATGTCCTTGTTTTGTAGAGGAAGACAGGAATTCTGGAAACAATGTGTCATATGATGCTAGAAAGCTTCATTTGTGGAGAAAATGTCATCTTTGCAGATGGAAACCAGCATTTTGGGGAGGAAATGATATTTTTAGGGTTGAGAAGCACTGTTTTGGAAAGAAAATCAAACTTTTGCAAAGCTAAAGAGTGATACTTAGAAAGAACTTCTGATTTCTGGGATAAGTATGGATAGTCTTGTGAAAATTTTCCAGATTTTGACAGAAACTGATATTTAGGGAGGAAATGTCCTCAATGTTTAAAGGAGGAGAAGTATTCTGGCAACACTGTCATATGATACTAGAAAGCAGCATTTTGTAGATATAATGACCTCCTATTGGGATGAAAATCAGTATTTGGAGAAAGAATGCTGTATTTAGGGATGAATGGCATTATTTTGGAAAGAAAACTATATTTATTTGTAAAATTAATGATATTTTTGCAAAGAGAAAGAATGATACTTAAGAGAGACCTTCTTATTTCTGGGGAAAGTATCCATATTCGTGTGGATATTTTCTAAATTTTGACGGAAACTGATATTTAGGGTGGAGATGTCTATATTCTGTAGAGGAAAACAGGTATTCTGGAAAGAATGTGTCAAATTATGCTACAAAGCATCATTTTGCAGAGAAAATGTCTTCTTTCAGGGATGAAAACCAGCATTTTGGGGAATAAAATGCTGTTTTGAAAGATGCAAAGCATTATTTTGGAAAAAAAATAATATTTTTGCCAAGATAAGGGGTTGATTCTTAAGACAGACCTTCTTATTTGTGGGGTAAGTATTGATATTCGTGTGAAACTATTCTAAACGTTGACAGAAATGGACATTTTGGGTGGCAATGTCCTTGTTTTGTAGAGGAAGACAGGAATTCTGGAAACAATGTTCCATATGATGCTAGAAAGCTTCATTTTGTGGAGAAAATGTCATCTTTTGCAGATGAAAACCAGCATTTTGGGGAGGAAATGATATTTTTAGGGTTGAGAAGCACTATTTTGGAAAGAAAATCAAACTTTTGCAAGCTAAAGAGTGATACTTAAGAAAGAACTTCTGATTTCTGGATAAGTATGGATAGTCTTGTGAAAATTTTCCAGATTTTGACAGAAACGGATATTAGGGAGGAAATGTCCTCAATGTTTAAAGGAGGAGAAGTATTCTGGCAACACTGTGTCATATGATACTAGAAAGCAGCATTTTGTAGATATAATGACCTCCTATTGGGATGAAAATCAGTATTTGGAGAAAGAATGCTGTATTTAGGGATGAATGGCATTATTTTGGAAAGAAAACTATATTTATTTGTAAAATTAATGATATATTTGCAAAGAGAAAGAATGATACTTAAGAGAGACCTTCTTATTTCTGGCAAAGTATCCATATTCGTGTGGATATTTTCTAAATTTTGACGGAAACTGATATTTAGGGTGGAGATGTCTATATTCTGTAGAGGAAAACAGGTATTCTGGAAAGATGTGTCAAATTATGCTACAAAGCATCATTTTTGCAGAGAAAATGTCTTCTTTCAGGGATGAAAACCAGCATTTTGGGGAATAAAATGCTGTTCTGAAAGATGCAAAGCATTATTTTGGAAAAAAAAAATAATATTTTTGCCAAGATAAGGGGTGATTCTTAAGACAGACCTTCTTATTTGTGGGGTAAGTATTGATATTCGTGTGAAACTATTCTAAACGTTGGCAGAAATGGACATTTCGGGTGGGCAATGTCCTTGTTTTGTAGAGGAGAACAGGAATTCTGGAAACAATGTGCCATATGATGCTAGAAAGCTTCATTTTGTAGAGAAAATGTCATCTTTTGCAGATGAAAACCAGCATTTTGGGGAGGAAATGATATTTTTAGGGTTGAGAAGCACTATTTTGGAAAGAAAATCAAACTTTTGCAAAGCTAAAGAGTGATACTTAAGAAAGAACTTCTGATTTCTGGGATAAGTATGGATAGTCTGTGAAAATTTTCCAGATTTTGACAGAAACGGATATTTAGGGAGGAAATGTCCTCAATGTTTAAAGGAGGAGAAGTATTCTGGCAACACTGTGTCATATGATACTAGAAAGCAGCATTTTGTAGATATAATGACCTCCTATTGGGATGAAAATCAGTATTTGGAGAAAGAATGCTGTATTTAGGGATGAATGGCATTATTTTGGAAAGAAAACTATATTTATTTGTAAAATTAATGATATTTTTTGCAAAGAGAAAGAATGATACTTAAGAGAGACCTTCTTATTTCTGGGAAAGTATCCATATTCGGTGTGGAAATTTTCTATATTTTGACGGAAACTGAAATTTAGGGTGGAGATGTCTATATTCTGTAGAGGAAAACAGGTATTCTGGAAAGAATGTGTCAAATTATGCTACAAAGCATCATTTTGCAGAGAAAATGTCTTCTTTCAGGGATGAAAACCAGCATTTTGGGAATAAAATGCTGTTTTGAAAGATGCAAAGCATTATTTTGGAAAAAAAATAATATTTTTTGCCAAGATAAGGGGTGATTCTTAAGACAGACCTTCTTATTTGTGGGGTAAGTATTGATATTCGTGTGAAACTATTCTAAACGTTGACAGAAATGGACATTTCGGGTGGCAATGTCCTTGTTTTTTAGAGGAAGACAGGAATTCTGGAAACAATGTGCCATATGATGCTAGAAAGCTTCATTTTGTGGAGAAAATGTCATCTTTTGCAGATGAAAAACCAGCATTTTGGGGAGGAAATGATATTTTTAGGGTTGAGAAGCACTATTTTGGAAAGAAAATCAAACTTTTGCAAAGCTAAAGAGTGATACTTAAGAAGAACTTCTGATTTCTGGATAAGTATGGATAGTCTTGTGAAAATTTTCCAGATTTTGACAGAAACGGATATTTAGGGAGGAAATGTCCTCAATGTTTAAAGGAGGAGAAGTATTCTGGCAACACTGTGTCATATGATACTAGAAAGCAGCATTTTGTAGATATAATGACCTCCTATTGGGATAAAAATCAGTATTTGGAGAAAGAATGCTGTATTTAGGGATGAATGGCATTATTTTGGAAAGAAAACTATATTTATTTGTGAAATTAATGATATTTTTGCAAAGAGAAAGAATGATACTTAAGAGAGACCTTCTTATTTCTGGGGAAAGTATCCATATTCGGTGTGGAAATTTTCTATATTTTGACGGAAACTGAAATTTAGGGTGGAGATGTCTATATTCTGTAGAGGAAAACAGGTATTCTGGAAGAATGTGTCAAATTATGCTACAAAGCATCATTTTGCAGAGAAAATGTCTTCTTTCAGGGATGAAAACCAGCATTTTGGGGAATAAAATGCTGTTTTGAAAGATGCAAAGCATTATTTGGAAAAAAAATAATATTTTTGCCAAGATAAGGGGTGATTCTTAAGACAGACCTTCTTATTTGTGGGGTAAGTATTGATATTCGTGTGAAACTATTCTAAACGTTGACAGAAATGGACATTTCGGGTGGCAATGTCCTTGTTTTGTAGAGGAAGACAGGAATTCTGGAAACAATGTGCCATATGATGCTAGAAAGCTTCATTTTGTGGAGAAAATGTCATCTTTTGCAGATGAAAACCAGCATTTTGGGAGGAAATGATATTTTTTAGGGTTGAGAAGCACTATTTGGAAAGAAAATCAAACTTTTGCAAAGCTAAAGAGTGATACTTAGAAAGAACTTCTGATTTCTGGGATAAGTATGGATAGTCCTGTGAAAATTTTCCAGATTTTGACAGAAACGGATATTTAGGGAGGAAATGTCCTCAATGTTTAAAGGAGGAGAAGTATTCTGGCAACACTGTGTCATATGATACTAGAAAGCAGCATTTTGTAGATATAATGACCTCCTATTGGGATGAAAATCAGTATTTGGAGAAAGAATGCTGTATTTAGGGATGAATGGCATTATTTTGGAAGAAAACTATATGTATTTGTAAAATTAATGATATTTTTGCAAAGAGAAAGAATGATACTTAAGAGAGACCTTCTTATTTCTGGGGAAAGTATCCATATTCGGTGTGGAAATTTTCTATATTTTGACGGAAACTGAAATTTTGGGTGGAGATGTCTATTACTGAAATTTTGGGTGGAGATGTCTATATTCTGTAGAGGAAAACAGGTATTCTGGAAAGAATGTGTCAAATTATGCTACAAGCATCATTTGCAGAGAAAATGTCTTCTTTCAGGATGAAACCAGCATTTTGGGGAATAAAATGCTGTTCTGAAAGATGCAAAGCATTATTTTGGAAAAAAAAATAATATTTTTGCCTAGATAAGGGGTGATACTTAAGACAGACCTTCTTATTTGTGGGTAAGTATTGATATTCATGTGAAACTATTCTAAACGTTGACAGAAATGGACATTTCGGGTGCAATGTCCTTTTTTTGTAGAGGAAGACAGGAATTCTGGAAACAATGTGCCATATGATGCTAGAAAGCTTCATTTTGTAGAGAAAATGTCATCTTTTGCAGATGAAAACCAGCATTTTGGGGAGGGAAATGATATTTTTAGGGTTGAGAAGCACTATTTTGGAAAGAAAATCAACTTTTGCAAGCTAAAGAGTGATACTTAAGAAAGAACTTCTGATTTCTGGATAAGTATGGATAGTCTTGTGAAAATTTTCCAGATTTTGACAGAAACGGATATTTAGGGAGGAAATGTCCTCAATGTTTAAAGGAGGAGAAGTATTCTGGCAACACTGTGTCATATGATACTAGAAAGCAGCATTTTGTAGATATAATGACCTCCTATTGGATGAAAATCAGTATTTGGAGAAAGAATGCTGTATTTAGGGATGAATGGCATTATTTTGGAAAGAAAACTATATTTATTTGTAAAATTAATGATATTTTGCAAAGAGAAAGAATGATACTTAAGAGAGACCTCTATTTCTGGGGAAAGTATCCATATTCGGTGTGGAAATTTTCTATATTTGACGGAAACTGAAATTTAGGGTGGAGATGTCTATATTCTGTAGAGGAAAACAGGTATTCTGAAAGAATGTGTCAAATTATGCTACAAAGCATCATTTTGCAGAGAAAATGTCTTCTTTCAGGGATGAAAACCAGCATTTTGGGGAATTAAAATGCTGTTTTGAAAGATGCAAAGCATTATTTTGGAAAAAAAATAATATTTTTGACAAGATAAGGGTGATTCTTAAGACAGACCTTCTTATTTGTTGGGTAAGTATTGATATTCGTGTGAAACTATTCTAAACTTTGACAGAAATGGACATTTGGGTGGCAATGTCCTTGTTTTGTAGAGGGAAAACAGGAATTCTGGAAACAATGTGCCATATGATGCTAGAAAGCTTCATTTTGTAGAGAAAATGTCATCTTTTGCAGATGAAAACCAGCATTTTGGGGAGGAAATATTTTTAGGGTTGAGAAGCACTATTTTGGAAAGAAAATCAAACTTTTGCAAAGCTAAAGAGTGATACTTAAGAAAGAACTTCTGATTTCTGGGATAAGTATGGATAGTCTTGTGAAAATTTTCCAGATTTTGACAGAAACGGATATTTAGGAGGAAATGTCCTCAATGTTTAAAGGAGGAGAAGTATTCTGGCCAACACTGTGTCATATGATACTAGAAAGCAGCATTTTGTAGATATAATGACCTCCTATTGGGATGAAAATCAGTATTTGGAGAAAGAATGCTGTATTTAGGGATGAATGGCATTATTTTGGAAAGAAAACTATATTTATTTGTGAAATTAATGATATTTTTGCAAAGAGAAAGAATGATACTTAAGAGAGACCTTCTTATTTCTGGGGAAAGTATCCATATTCGGTGTGGAAATTTTCTATATTTTGACGGAAACTGAAATTTAGGGTGGAGATGTCTATATTCTGTAGAGGAAAAACAGGTATTCTGGAAAGAATGTGTCAAATTATGCTACAAAGCATCATTTGCAGAGAAAATGTCTTCTTTCAGGATGAAAACCAGCATTTTGGGGAATAAAATGCTGTTTTGAAAGATGCAAAGCATTATTTTGGAAAAAAAATAATATTTTTGCCAAGATAAGGGGTGATTCTTAAGACAGACCTTCTTATTTGTGGGGTAAGTATTGATATTCGTGTGAAACTATTCTAAACGTTGACAGAAATGGACATTTCGGGTGGCAATGTCCTTGTTTTGTAGAGGAAGACAGGAATTCTGGAAACAATGTGCCATATGATGCTAGAAAGCTTCATTTTGTGGAGAAAATGTCATCTTTTGCAGATGAAAACCAGCATTTTGGGGAGGAAATGATATTTTTAGGGTTGAGAAGCACTATTTTGGAAAGAAAATCAAACTTTTGCAAAGCTAAAGAGTGATACTTAAGAAAGAACTTCTGATTTCTGGGATAAGTATGGAATAGTCCTGTGAAAATTTTCCAGATTTTGACAGAAACGGATATTTAGGGAGGAAATGTCCTCAATGTTTAAAGGAGGAGAAGTATTCTGGCAACACTGTGTCATATGATACTAGAAAGCAGCATTTTGTAGATATAATGACCTCCTATTGGGATGAAAATCAGTATTTGGAGAAAGAATGCTGTATTTAGGGATGAATGGCATTATTTTGGAAAGAAAACTATATGTATTTGTAAAATTAAGATATTTTTGCAAAGAGAAAGAATGATACTTAAGAGAGACCTTCTTATTTCTGGGGAAAGTATCCATATTCGTGTGGATATTTTCTAAATTTTGACTTGGAACTGAAATTTTGGGTGGAGATGTCTATATTCTGTAGAGGAAAACAGGTATTCTGGAAAGAATGTGTCAAATTATGCTACAAAGCATCATTTTGCAGAGAAAATGTCTTCTTTCAGGGATGAAACCAGCATTTTGGGGAATAAAATGCTGTTCTGAAAGATGCAAAGCATTATTTTGGAAAAAAAAATAATATTTTTGCCTAGATAAGGGGTGATACTTAAGACAGACCTTCTTATTTGTGGGGTAAGTATTGATATTCATGTGAAACTACTCTAAACGTTTACAGAAATGGACATTTCGGGTGGCAATGTCCTGGTTTTGTAGAGGAAGACAGGAATTCTGGAAACAATGTGCCATATGATGCTAGAAAGCTTCATTTTGTGGAGAAAATGTCATCTTTTGCAGATGAAAACCAGCATTTTGGGAGGAAATGATATTTTTAGGGTTGAGAAGCACTATTTTGGAAAGAAAATCAAACTTTGCAAAGCTAAGAGTGATACTTAAGAAAGAACTTCTGATTTCTGGGATAAGTATGGATAGTCTTGTGAAATTTTCCAGATTTTGACAGAAACTGATATTTAGGGAGGAAATGTCCTCAATGTTTAAAGGAGGAGAAGTATTCTGGCAACACTGTGTCATATGATACTAGAAAGCAGCATTTTGTAGATATAATGACCTCCTATTGGGATGAAAATCAGTATTTGGAGAAAGAATGCTGTATTTAGGGATGAATGGCATTATTTTGGAAAGAAAACTATATTTATTTGTAAAATTAATGATATTTTTGCAAAGAGAAAGAATGATACTTAAGAGAGACCTTCTTATTTCTGGGAAAGTATCCATATTCGTGTGGATATTTTCTAAATTTTGACGGAAACTGATATTTAGGGTGGAGATGTCTATATTCTGTAGAGGAAAACAGGTATTCTGGAAAGAATGTGTCAAATTATGCTACAAAGCATCATTTTGCAGAGAAAATGTCTTCTTTCAGGGATGAAAACCAGAATTTTGGGGAATAAAATGCTGTTCTGAAGAGATGCAAAGCATTATTTTGGAAAAAAAAATAATATTTTTGCCTAGATAAGGGGTGATACTTAAGACAGACCTTCTTATTTGTGGGGTAAGTATTGAAATTCATGTGAAACTATTCTAACGTTGACAGAAATGGACATTTCGGGTGGCAATGTCCTGGTTTTGTAGAGGAAGACAGGAATTCTGGAAACAATGTGCCATATGATGCTAGAAAGCTTCATTTTGTGGAGAAAATGTCATCTTTTGCAGATGAAAACCAGCATTTGGGGAGGAAATGATATTTTTTAGGGTTGAGAAGCACTATTTTGGAAGAAAATCAAACTTTTGCAAAGCTAAAGAGTGATACTTAAGAAAGAACTTCTGATTTCTGGGATAAGTATGGATAGTCTTGTGAAAATTTTCCAGATTTTGACAGAAACGGATATTTAGGGAGGAAATGTCCTCAATGTTTAAAGGAGGAGAAGTATTCTGGCAACACTGTGTCATATGATACTAGAAAGCAGCATTTTGTAGATATAATGACCTCCTATTGGGATGAAAATCAGTATTTGGAGAAAGAATGCTGTATTTTAGGGATGATGGCATTATTTTGGAAAGAAAACTATATTTATTTGTAAAATTAATGATATTTTTGCAAAGAGAAAGAATGATACTTAAGAGAGACCTTCTAATTTCTGGGAAAGTATCCATATTCGGTGTGGAAATTTCTATATTTTTGACGACAACTGAAATTAGGTGGAGATGTCTATATTCTGTAGAGGAAAAACAGGTATTCTGGAAAGAATGGTGTCAAATTATGCTACAAAGCATCATTTTGCAGAGAAAATGTCTTCTTTCAGGGATGAAAACCAGCATTTTGGGGATAAAATGCTGTTTTGAAAGATGCAAAGCATTATTTTGGAAAAAAAATAATATTTTTGACAAGATAAGGGGTGATTCTTAAGACAGACCTTCTTATTTGTTGGGTAAGTATTGATATTCGTGTGAAACTATTCTAAACTCTTGACAGAAATGGACATTTTGGGTGGCAATGTCCTTGTTTTGTAGAGGAAAACAGGAATTCTGGAAACAATGTGCCATATGATGCTAGAAAGCTTCATTTTGTAGAGAAAATGTCATCTTTTGCAGATGAAAACCAGCATTTTGGGGAGGAAATATTTTTAGGGTTGAGAAGCACTATTTTGGAAAGAAAATCAAACTTTTGCAAAGCAAAGAGTGATACTTAAGAAAGAACTTCTGATTTCTGGGATAAGTATGGATAGTCTTGTGAAAATTTTCCAGATTTTGACAGAAACGGATATTTAGGAGGAAATGTCCTCAATGTTTAAAGGAGGAGAAGTATTCTGGCAACACTGTGTCATATGATACTAGAAAGCAGCATTTTGTAGATATAATGACCTCCTATTGGGATGAAAATCAGTATTTGGAGAAAGAATGCTGTATTTAGGGATGAATGGCATTATTTTGGAAAGAAAACTATATTTATTTGTGAAATTAATGATATTTTTGCAAAGAGAAAGAATGATACTTAAGAGAGACCTTCTTATTTCTGGGGAAAGTATCCATATTCGGTGTGGAAATTTTCTATATTTTGACGGAAACTGAAATTTAGGGTGGAGATGTCTATATTCTGTAGAGGAAAACAGGTATTCTGGAAAGAATGTGTCAAATTATGCTACAAAGCATCATTTTGCAGAGAAAATGTCTTCTTTCAGGGATGAAAACCAGCATTTTGGGGAATAAAATGCTGTTTTGAAAGATGCAAAGCATTATTTTGGAAAAAAAATAATATTTTTGCCAAGATAAGGGGTGATTCTTAAGACAGACCTTCTTATTTGTGGGGTAAGTATTGATATTCGTGTGAAACTATTCTAAACGTTGACAGAAATGGACATTTCGGGTGGCAATGTCCTTGTTTTGTAGAGGAAGACAGGAATTCTGGAAACAATGTGCCATATGATGCTAGAAAGCTTCATTTTGTGGAGAAAATGTCATCTTTTGCAGATGAAAACCAGCATTTTGGGGAGGAAATGATATTTTTAGGGTTGAGAAGCACTATTTTGGAAAGAAAATCAAACTTTGCAAAGCTAAAGAGTGATCTTAAGAAAGAACTTCTGATTTCTGGGATAAGTATGGATAGTCCTGTGAAAATTTTCCAGATTTTGACAGAAACGGATATTTAGGGAGGAAATGTCCTCAATGTTTAAAGGAGGAGAAGTATTCTGGCAACACTGTGTCATATGATACTAGAAAGCAGCATTTGTAGATATAATGACCTCCTATTGGGATGAAAATCAGTATTTGGAGAAAGAATGCTGTATTTAGGGATGAATGGCATTATTTTGGAAAGAAAACTATATGTATTTGTAAAATTAATGATATTTTTGCAAAGAGAAAGAATGATACTTAAGAGAGACCTTCTTATTTCTGGGGAAAGTATCCATATTCGTGTGATATTTTCTAAATTTTGACGGAAACTGAAATTTTTGGGTGAGATGTCTATATTCTGTAGAGGAAAACAGGTATTCTGGAAAGAATGTGTCAAATTATGCTACAAAGCATCATTTTGCAGAGAAAATGTCTTCTTTCAGGGATGAAAACCAGCATTTTGGGAATAAAATGCTGTTCTGAAAGATGCAAAGCATTATTTTGGAAAAAAAAATAATATTTTTGCCTAGATAAGGGGTGATACTTAAGACAGACCTTCTTATTTGTGGGGTAAGTATTGATATTCATGTGAAACTACTCTAAACGTTTACAGAAATGGACATTTCGGGTGGCAATGTCCTGGTTTTGTAGAGGAAGACAGGAATTCTGGAAACAATGTGCCATATGATGCTAGAAAGCTTCATTTTGTGGAGAAAATGTCATCTTTGCAGATGAAAACCAGCATTTTGGGGAGGAAATGATATTTTTAGGGTTGAGAAGCACTATTTTGGAAAGAAAATCAAACTTTTGCAAAGCTAAAGAGTGATACTTAAGAAAGAACTTCTGATTTCTGGGATAAGTATGGATAGTCTTGTGAAAATTTTCCAGATTTTGACAGAAACTGATATTTAGGGAGGAAATGTCCTCAATGTTTAAAGGAGGAGAAGTATTCTGGCAACACTGTGTCATATGATACTAGAAAGCAGCATTTTGTAGATATAATGACCTCCTATTGGGATGAAAATCAGTATTTGGAGAAAGAATGCTGTATTTAGGGATGAATGGCATTATTTTGGAAAGAAAACTATATTTATTTGTAAAATTAATGATATTTTTGCAAAGAGAAAGAATGATACTTAAGAGAGACCTTCTTATTTCTGGGAAAGTATCCATATTCGTGTGGATATTTTCTAAATTTTGACGGAAACTGATATTTAGGGTGGAGATGTCTATATTCTGTAGAGGAAAACAGGTATTCTGGAAAGAATGTGTCAAATTATGCTACAAAGCATCATTTTGCAGAGAAAATGTCTTCTTTCAGGGATGAAAACCAGAATTTTGGGGAATAAAATGCTGTTCTGAAAGATGCAAAGCATTATTTTGGAAAAAAAAATAATATTTTTGCCTAGATAAGGGGTGATACTTAAGACAGACCTTCTTATTTGTGGGGTAAGTATTGATATTCATGTGAAACTATTCTAAACGTTGACAGAAATGGACATTTCGGGTGGCAATGTCCTGGTTTTGTAGAGGAAGACAGGAATTCTGGAAACAATGTGCCATATGATGCTAGAAAGCTTCATTTTGTGGAGAAAATGTCATCTTTTGCAGATGAAAACCAGCATTTTGGGGAGGAAATGATATTTTTAGGGTTGAGAAGCACTATTTTGGAAAGAAAATCAAACTTTTGCAAAGCTAAAGAGTGATACTTAAGAAAGAACTTCTGATTTCTGGGATAAGTATGGATAGTCTTGTGAAAATTTTCCAGATTTTGACAGAAACTGATATTTAGGGAGGAAATGTCCTCAATGTTTAAAGGAGGAGAAGTATTCTGGCAACACTGTGTCATATGATACTAGAAAGCAGCATTTTGTAGATATAATGACCTCCTATTGGGATGAAAATCAGTATTTGGAGAAAGAATGCTGTATTTAGGGATGAATGGCATTATTTTGGAAAGAAAACTATATTTATTTGTAAATTAATGATATTTTTGCAAAGAGAAAGAATGATACTTAAGAGAGACCTTCTTATTTCTGGGGAAAGTATCCATATTCGGTGTGGAAATTTTCTAAATTTTGACGGAAACTGAAATTTTGGGTGGAGATGTCTATATTCTGTAGAGGAAAACAGGTATTCTGGAAAGAATGTGTCAAATTATGCTACAAAGCATCATTTTGCAGAGAAAATGTCTTCTTTCAGGGATGAAAACCAGCATTTTGGGGAATAAAATGCTGTTTTGAAAGATGCAAAGCATTATTTTGGAAAAAAAATAATATTTTTGCCAAGATAAGGGGTGATTCTTAAGACAGACCTTCTTATTTGTGGGGTAAGTATTGATATTCGTGTGAAACTATTCTAAACATTGACAGAAATGGACATTTCGGGTGGCAATGTCCTTGTTTTTTAGAGGAAGACAGGAATTCTGGAAACAATGTGCCATATGATGCTAGAAAGCTTCATTTTGTAGAGAAAATGTCATCTTTTGCAGATGAAAACCAGCATTTTGGGGAGGAAATGATATTTTTAGGGTTGAGAAGCACTATTTTGGAAAGAAAATCAAACTTTTGCAAAGCTAAAGAGTGATACTTAAGAAAGAACTTCTGATTTCTGGGATAAGTATGGATAGTCTTGTGAAAATTTTCCAGATTTTGACAGAAACTGATATTTAGGGAGGAAATGTCCTCAATGTTTAAAGGAGGAGAAGTATTCTGGCAACACTGTCATATGATACTAGAAAGCAGCATTTTGTAGATATAATGACCTCCTATTGGGATGAAAATCAGTATTTGGAGAAAGAATGCTGTATTTAGGGATGAATGGCATTATTTTGGAAAGAAAACTATATTTATTTGTAAAATTAATGATATTTTTGCAAAGAGAAAGAATGATACTTAAGAGAGACCTTCTTATTTCTGGGGAAAGTATCCATATTCGTGTGGATATTTTCTAAATTTTGACGGAAATTGATATTTAGGGTGGAGATGTCTATATTCTGTAGAGGAAAACAGGTATTCTGGAAAGAATGTGTCAAATTATGCTACAAAGCATCATTTTGCAGAGAAAATGTCTTCTTTCAGGGATGAAAACCAGCATTTTGGGGAATAAAATGCTGTTTTGAAAGATGCAAAGCATTATTTTGGAAAAAAAATAATATTTTTGCCAAGATAAGGGGTGATTCTTAAGACAGACCTTCTTATTTGTTGGGTAAGTATTGATATTCGTGTGAAACTATTCTAAACTTTGACAGAAATGGACATTTCGGGTGGCAATGTCCTTGTTTTGTAGAGGAAGACAGGAATTCTGGAAACAATGTGCCATATGATGCTAGAAAGCTTCATTTTGTAGAGAAAATGTCATCTTTTGCAGATGAAAACCAGCATTTTGGGGAGGAAATGATATTTTTAGGGTTGAGAAGCACTATTTTGGAAAGAAAATCAAACTTTTGCAAAGCTAAAGAGTGATACTTAAGAAAGAACTTCTGATTTCTGGGATAAGTATGGATAGTCTTGTGAAAATTTTCCAGATTTTGACAGAAACGGATATTTAGGGAGGAGATGTCCTCAATGTTTAAAGGAGGAGAAGTATTCTGGCAACACTGTGTCATATGATACTAGAAAGCAGCATTTTGTAGATATAATGACCTCCTATTGGGATGAAAATCAGTATTTGGAGAAAGAATGCTGTATTTAGGGATGAATGGCATTATTTTGGAAAGAAAACTATATTTATTTGTAAAATTAATGATATTTTTGCAAAGAGAAAGAATGATACTTAAGAGAGACCTTCTTATTTCTGGGGAAAGTATCCATATTCGGTGTGGAAATTTTCTAAATTTTGACGGAAATTGATATTTAGGGTGGAGATGTCTATATTCTGTAGAGGAAAACAGGTATTCTGGAAAGAATGTGTCAAATTATGCTACAAAGCATCATTTTGCAGAGAAAATGTCTTCTTTCAGGGATGAAAACCAGCATTTTGGGGAATAAAATGCTGTTTTGGAAGATGCAAAGCATTATTTTGGAAAAAAAATAATATTTTTGCCAAGATAAGGGGTGATTCTTAAGACAGACCTTCTTATTTGTGGGGTAAGTATTGATATTCGTGTGAAACTATTCTAAACATTGACAGAAATGGACATTTCGGGTGGCAATGTCCTTGTTTTGTAGAGGAAGACAGGAATTCTGGAAACAATGTGCCATATGATGCTAGAAAGCTTCATTTTGTGGAGAAAATGTCATCTTTTGCAGATGAAAACCAGCATTTTGGGGAGAAAATGATATTTTTAGGGTTGAGAAGCACTGTTTTGGAAAGAAAATCAAACTTTTGCAAAGCTAAAGAGTGATACTTAAGAAAGAACTTCTGATTTCTGGGATAAGTATGGATAGTCTTGTGAAAATTTTCCAGATTTTGACAGAAACTGATATTTAGGGAGGAAATGTCCTCAATGTTTAAAGGAGGAGAAGTATTCTGGCAACACTGCGTCATATGATACTAGAAAGCAGCATTTTGTAGATATAATGACCTCCTATTGGGATGAAAATCAGTATTTGGAGAAAGAATGCTGTATTTAGGGATGAATGGCATTATTTTGGAAAGAAAACTATATGTATTTGTAAAATTAATGATATTTTTGCAAAGAGAAAGAATGATACTTAAGAGAGACCTTCTTATTTCTGGGGAAAGTATCCATATTCGTGTGGATATTTTCTAAATTTTGACGGAAACTGATATTTAGGGTGGAGATGTCTATATTCTGTAGAGGAAAACAGGTATTCTGGAAAGAATGTGTCAAATTATGCTACAAAGCATCATTTTGCAGAGAAAATGTCTTCTTTCAGGGATGAAAACCAGCATTTTGGGGAATAAAATGCTGTTTTGAAAGATGCAAAGCATTATTTTGGAAAAAAAATAATATTTTTGCCAAGATAAGGGGTGATTCTTAAGACAGACCTTCTTATTTGTGGGGTAAGTATTGATATTCGTGTGAAACTATTCTAAACTTTGACAGAAATGGACATTTCGGGTGGCAATGTCCTTGTTTTGTAGAGGAAGACAGGAATTCTGGAAACAATGTGCCATATGATGCTAGAAAGCTTCATTTTGTGGAGAAAATGTCATCTTTTGCAGATGAAAACCAGCATTTTGGGGAGGAAATGATATTTTTAGGGTTGAGAAGCACTATTTTGGAAAGAAAATCAAACTTTTGCAAAGCTAAAGAGTGATACTTAAGAAAGAACTTCTGATTTCTGGGATAAGTATGGATAGTCCTGTGAAAATTTTCCAGATTTTGACAGAAACGGATATTTAGGGAGGAAATGTCCTCAATGTTTAAAGGAGGAGAAGTATTCTGGCAACACTGTGTCATATGATACTAGAAAGCAGCATTTTGTAGATATAATGACCTCCTATTGGGATGAAAATCAGTATTTGGAGAAAGAATGCTGTATTTAGGGATGAATGGCATTATTTTGGAAAGAAAACTATATTTATTTGTAAAATTAATGATATTTTTGCAAAGAGAAAGAATGATACTTAAGAGAGACCTTCTTATTTCTGGGGAAAGTATCCATATTCGGTGTGGAAATTTTCTAAATTTTGACGGAAACTGAAATTTAGGGTGGAGATGTCTATATTCTGTAGAGGAAAACAGGTATTCTGGAAAGAATGTGTCAAATTATGCTACAAAGCATCATTTTGCAGAGAAAATGTCTTCTTTCAGGGATGAAAACCAGCATTTTGGGGAATAAAATGCTGTTTTGAAAGATGCAAAGCATTATTTTGGAAAAAAAATAATATTTTTGCCAAGATAAGGGGTGATTCTTAAGACAGACCTTCTTATTTGTGGGGTAAGTATTGATATTCGTGTGAAACTATTCTAAACATTGACAGAAATGGACATTTCGGGTGGCAATGTCCTTGTTTTTTAGAGGAAGACAGGAATTCTGGAAACAATGTGCCATATGATGCTAGAAAGCTTCATTTTGTAGAGAAAATGTCATCTTTTGCAGATGAAAACCAGCATTTTGGGGAGGTAATGATATTTTTAGGGTTGAGAAGCACTATTTTGGAAAGAAAATCAAACTTTTGCAAAGCTAAAGAGTGATACTTAAGAAAGAACTTCTGATTTCTGGGATAAGTATGGATAGTCTTGTGAAAATTTTCCAGATTTTGACAGAAACTGATATTTAGGGAGGAAATGTCCTCAATGTTTAAAGGAGGAGAAGTATTCTGGCAACACTGTGTCATATGATACTAGAAAGCAGCATTTTGTAGATATAATGACCTCCTATTGGGATGAAAATCAGTATTTGGAGAAAGAATGCTGTATTTAGGGATGAATGGCATTATTTTGGAAAGAAAACTATATTTATTTGTAAATTAATGATATTTTTGCAAAGAGAAAGAATGATACTTAAGAGAGACCTTCTTATTTCTGGGGAAAGTATCCATATTCGTGTGGATATTTTCTAAATTTTGACGGAAACTGATATTTAGGGTGGAGATGTCTATATTCTGTAGAGGAAAACAGGTATTCTGGAAAGAATGTGTCAAATTATGCTACAAAGCATCATTTTGCAGAGAAAATGTCTTCTTTCAGGGATGAAAACCAGCATTTTGGGGAATAAAATGCTGTTTTGAAAGATGCAAAGCATTATTTTGTGAAAAAAATAATATTTTTGCCAAGATAAGGGGTGATACTTAAGACAGACCTTCTTATTTGTTGGGTAAGTATTGATATTCGTGTGAAACTATTCTAAACTTTGACAGAAATGGACATTTCGGGTGGCAATGTCCTTGTTTTGTAGAGGAAGACAGGAATTCTGGAAACAATGTGCCATATGATGCTAGAAAGCTTCATTTTGTAGAGAAAATGTCATCTTTTGCAGATGAAAACCAGCATTTTGGGGAGGAAATGATATTTTTAGGGTTGAGAAGCACTGTTTTGGAAAGAAAATCAAACTTTTGCAAAGCTAAAGAGTGATACTTAAGAAAGAACTTCTGATTTCTGGGATAAGTATGGATAGTCTTGTGAAAATTTTCCAGATTTTGACAGAAACGGATATTTAGGGAGGAAATGTCCTCAATGTTTAAAGGAGGAGAAGTATTCTGACAACACTGTCATATGATACTAGAAAGCAGCATTTTGTAGATATAATGACCTCCTATTGGGATGAAAATCAGTATTTGGAGAAAGAATGCTGTATTTAGGGATGAATGGCATTATTTTGGAAAGAAAACTATATTTATTTGTAAAATTAATGATATTTTTGCAAAGAGAAAGAATGATACTTAAGAGAGACCTTCTTATTTCTGGGGAAAGTATCCATATTCGTGTGGATATTTTCTAAATTTTGACGGAAACTGATATTTAGGGTGGAGATGTCTATATTCTGTAGAGGAAAACAGGTATTCTGGAAAGAATGTGTCAAATTATGCTACAAAGCATCATTTTGCAGAGAAAATGTCTTCTTTCAGGGATGAAAACCAGCATTTTGGGGAATAAAATGCTGTTCTGAAAGATGCAAAGCATTATTTTGGAAAAAAAAATAATATTTTTGCCTAGATAAGGGGTGATACTTAAGACAGACCTTCTTATTTGTGGGGTAAGTATTGATATTCATGTGAAACTATTCTAAACGTTGACAGAAATGGACATTTCGGGTGGCAATGTCCTGGTTTTGTAGAGGAAGACAGGAATTCTGGAAACAATGTGCCATATGATGCTAGAAAGCTTCATTTTGTAGAGAAAATGTCATCTTTTGCAGATGAAAACCAGCATTTTGGGGAGGAAATGATATTTTTAGGGTTGAGAAGCACTGTTTTGGAAAGAAAATCAAACTTTTGCAAAGCTAAAGAGTGATACTTAAGAAAGAACTTCTGATTTCTGGGATAAGTATGGATAGTCTTGTGAAAATTTTCCAGATTTTGACAGAAACTGATATTTAGGGAGGAAATGTCCTCAATGTTTAAAGGAGGAGAAGTATTCTGGCAACACTGCGTCATATGATACTAGAAAGCAGCATTTTGTAGATATAATGACCTCCTATTGGGATGAAAATCAGTATTTGGAGAAAGAATGCTGTATTTAGGGATGAATGGCATTATTTTGGAAAGAAAACTATATGTATTTGTAAAATTAATGATATTTTTGCAAAGAGAAAGAATGATACTTAAGAGAGACCTTCTTATTTCTGGGGAAAGTATCCATATTCGTGTGGATATTTTCTAAATTTTGACGGAAACTGATATTTAGGGTGGAGATGTCTATATTCTGTAGAGGAAAACAGGTATTCTGGAAAGAATGTGTCAAATTATGCTACAAAGCATCATTTTGCAGAGAAAATGTCTTCTTTCAGGGATGAAAACCAGCATTTTGGGGAATAAAATGCTGTTTTGAAAGATGCAAAGCATTATTTTGGAAAAAAAATAATATTTTTGCCAAGATAAGGGGTGATTCTTAAGACAGACCTTCTTATTTGTTGGGTAAGTATTGATATTCGTGTGAAACTATTCTAAACTTTGACAGAAATGGACATTTCGGGTGGCAATGTCCTTGTTTTGTAGAGGAAGACAGGAATTCTGGAAACAATGTGCCATATGATGCTAGAAAGCTTCATTTTGTAGAGAAAATGTCATCTTTTGCAGATGAAAACCAGCATTTTGGGGAGGAAATGATATTTTTAGGGTTGAGAAGCACTATTTTGGAAAGAAAATCAAACTTTTGCAAAGCTAAAG
Source organism: Excalfactoria chinensis (assembly GCF_039878825.1). Taxonomy (NCBI): domain Eukaryota; kingdom Metazoa; phylum Chordata; class Aves; order Galliformes; family Phasianidae; genus Excalfactoria; species Excalfactoria chinensis. The sequence goes on along the minus strand of NC_092825.1, from coordinate 72,435,617 downwards.
AGTGATACTTAAGAAAGAACTTCTGATTTCTGGGATAAGTATGGATAGTCTTGTGAAAATTTTCCAGATTTTGACAGAAACGGATATTTAGGGAGGAAATGTCCTCAATGTTTAAAGGAGGAGAAGTATTCTGGCAACACTGTCATATGATACTAGAAAGCAGCATTTTGTAGATATAATGACCTCCTATTGGGATGAAAATCAGTATTTGGAGAAAGAATGCTGTATTTAGGGATGAATGGCATTATTTTGGAAAGAAAACTATATGTATTTGTAAAATTAATGATATTTTTGCAAAGAGAAAGAATGATACTTAAGAGAGACCTTCTTATTTCTGGGGAAAGTATCCATATTCGTGTGGATATTTTCTAAATTTTGACGGAAACTGAAATTTAGGGTGGAGATGTCTATATTCTGTAGAGGAAAACAGGTATTCTGGAAAGAATGTGTCAAATTATGGATACTTTCCCCAGAAATAAGAAAGTCTCTCTTAAGTATCATTCTTTCTCCCAATAGGAGGTCATTATATCTGTATCTTCTTTCCAAAACAATGCTTCTCAACCCAAAAAATATCATTTCCTCCCCAAAATGCTGGGTTTCATCCGCAAAAGATGGACATTTTCTCTACAAAATGAAGCCTTCTAGGATCATATGACACAGTGTTGCCAGAATACTTTCTAGCTCACTATGATGCATTGCTTCCAGAATACCTGCTTTCCTCTACAAAACTAGGAAATCTCCACCCTAAATATCAATTTCAGTTAAAATTTTAGAAATTGTCACACAAATATCAATACTTATCCCAGAAATAAGACGTTCTCTCTTAAGTATCACACACTATCCATGCAATAAATGTAATTCTCTTTCCAAAATAATGCTTTCCATTCCTCAAAATAGCATTTTATTCCCAAAATACTGGTTTTCAACCACAAAAGAAGATAAGTTTCTGTACAAAACGATGCTTTCTGGGAGAATATGACGCATTAAGTCCAGCATGCCTGTTTGCCTGTGCAAAAGTAGGGCATTACCACCCTAAATATCAATTTCTTTCAAAATTTAGACCATTTTCACCAGAATAACAATACTTATTCCAGAAATAAGAAGGTGATCACTCCTTATCTTTGCAAAAATAGTATTTTCTTTCCAAAATAATGCTTTGCATCTTTCAAAACAGAATTTTATTCCCCAAAATGCTGGTTTTCATCCCTGAAAGAAGACATTTTCTCTGCAAAATGATGCTTTGTAGCATAATTTGACACATTCTTTCCAGAATACCCGTTTTCCCCTACAGAATATAGACATCTCCACCCTAAATATCAATTTCCGTCAAAATTTAGAAAATTTCCACACGAATATGGATACTTTCCCCAGAAATAAGAAGTTCTCTCTTAAGTATTTTTTCTCTTTGCAAACATATCATTATTTTTACGAAATAATTATTTTTAAAACTTGAATATAGCATTTCATCCCAAAAATACTGGTTTTCATCCCCAAAAGAAGACATCTTCTCTACAAAATTTTGCTTTCTAGTATCATATGACGTATTGTTTCCAGAATTCCAGTTTTTTCTACAAAACAAGGACATTTCATCCCAAAATTTCCATTTCTGTCAACATTTAGAATAGTTTCACACGAATATCAATACTTACACCACAAATAAGAAGGTCTGTCTTAAGTATCACTCCTTATCTTTGCAAAAATATTATTTTTTTTCCAAAATAATGCTTTGCATCTTTCAAAACAGCATTTTATTCCCCATAATGCTGGTTTTCATCCCTGAAAAATCACATTGATGAATCAAACCATTGCTGTGATTATGCTATATTTCATTACCTGAGGATTTTAGCTCTGGATCTCTCTCTGTTATAATTCACTGGTCTGTGGTATTAAACGAAACATACTTGATGTTCAAATTGTGACAGGCAATAATGGAGTACATGTAAACTACAAAGTGAGGCAGGCAGTAACCTCTCTCTAGCTGTCAGGGAAGTACTCTACTTTTAGAAACCTTCAAATAGTGGTGAGACAGATCAGCACAACCCTATAAATCTAGAGAAGGCATCTTTCCACTTGTGACACTGACAAATTTCAGGTTGCAGTTATCATACATTTAACTTTTGACAACATCCACATTACGGTGCATAAATATTCAGTTATTGGTCTTCTAACTCAGACATCAGTGAAAAAAAAAAAAAAAAAAAAGGATACAGAGTATTCATGAAAAAAGTAAAAATGCAGGACACTGAATACAACCCACAGAATATTGGCAAATGGCTTTAAATGTTTTAATATCCAACATAATCAAAGTTATCGACATCGCCTTCCACTTAAAAGTTCAGAATGTCATGACCCATAAAATGCATGTGGAAAAGAACATATAAAATAGAAAAAAATAAACAGCAACATTTGTGTTTGTTTAATAAACATTTAATGTTTTAATTCATAATAAACTCTTGTTTTATTACTGGAAACATAGGTATTCTGTAATACTTAAGTACTCAGAAAGTCTTTGCAAACCCCCACTACAGGGGTTATGTACACTCAGAGCATGTCTACCTGCAGTATTCTTTACCTGCCCAAATTATTAAAGTACATCTACATCTCTGCTTTTCAGATCATTAAATGTGAAATTATAAAATTTAACATGAATAAACTCCATGGGCACTACTGAGACAAGCCTGGTTATGTCATCTTCATTTCATCTCATGAGGTGCTTATTTATACACACAGACAAGTTCCACATCAGCCTTCCCTTCCCCAGGCTGAATAGTCCCTAATCCTCAGCCTCTCCAAATACAAAAGATGTTCCAGTTCCTTAGACTTCTGTCAGAGGTGGATGTTGGTGGTATGTCAGAAGAAACGGAACCTTCCCACTGATACTTCATTACTTTTTATTTCTGTGACAGATGGCGGCAGAGGGGCAGTCGGACAAAATGGCATCTGACATGGAAGTGCATATGAACCAAAGGTGTGGAATCTAATTCCCCCGTGTGGAAAAAAAATGGCACCCACCGACATTTATCAACACTTGCTGGATGTCTGTGGAGACCAAACAGTGGATTTCAACACAGTGAGGTGGTGGGTGTTGCATTTCAGCGGTGACAGCAGCAACAGTGGGTCACCTCTGCATGGCATGCAGGCTTTTGTTCATCACTGGCAAAAATGCATAGCTACTAGAGGGGAGCATGTGGAAAAATGGCATTTTGTAGCTGAGAATTTGCTCAGTCAAATAGAGTTACTGTGCTCTTTATTGTTATTTCCATTAAAATAAACAGGAGGCATTACTTTCAGAGCAGCCTTCTTAGATGCAGCCCAAGGCAATTTCTCTTCACTCAGTGCAGCCAGCCAAGCCAAAAGGTTAGATACTTATGTCTTCACAGAATTGTAGAATGGCTTGGGTTGGAAGGGACCCCAAGGATCATCAAGCCCCAGTCCCAATGCCACAGACAGGGTCACCACCCTCCAAATCTGTCACTAGACCAGGCTGCCCAAGGCCCCATCCAACCTGGTCTTTAACACCACCAGGGATGGGTCATCCACAACCTGCCTGGGTAGCCTATTCTAATATCTTAACACTATCTCTGTAAGGAACTTCCTCCTGACATCCAAACCTTCCTTTCTTGAGCTTAAAACCATTTCCCCTCGTCCTACCATTGTCTACTCTGGTAAAAAGTTGGTTACCCTTCTGTTCATAATCCCCTTTTAAATACTGGAAGGCTGCAAAGAGGTCTGCTCCCTCAGCCTATCTTTGCAGGGGAGATGCTCCAGCAATCTGATCATCCTTGTGGCCCTCCTTTGAACCATCATTAATTAATACTGTCTCCAGTAATTATTAAGTTGGAAAAAAAAATCTGCCTTTCACAGTATCACGCGAGTTGGAAGGGAGTTAAAACTAAGGCTGAAACTTTTTTTTTATTACTATTTTTTTTATTTTTTTATTACTTTTTTTGATTACTAGTATTGTGAGCTCGTCTCGGTGAGTACTGTCCCACACTCGCCCAGGACCAAATACAACACCATCAGTCTCAGAGTGAAGTGCTTCAAAAATGGCTAAAAATGGCTTCTCTATTGTGTCTTACCTCTCCTTATGTATTCACTGCTAACAGCCTATCACAGAGCAGGGGGGGGGGGACTATAACATCACACCCCGAAAGTTCGAGGAATGAGTTTTGCCATTTCTCGAGGTAGTAAATAATAGTGTATTAAGTTATGGAGTTTTGTTCTCAGCTTAGGGATTTGCATGAAATAGATATAAATTGTTAAGAAAATAAGGTTGCTGATTGCTCACAACTATATATGTGTGTATGTGTATTAAGCATAATGTAATGATGTAGAATAAGGGGTGGAATGTCATGGTTTTGTAATTTTGTAATTTTGCTATCAGTATTCCACATCATAACATCATGTAAAGCACGGATAATTTTACCGAATGTGCAGCTCACAGAAGAAGACTACATATCCCAGAGAACATCACGGTCAGGGATAAGTCACGGGACAAGGACACTATATAATCTCACTTCGGGGCTGGACTCGCTCTCTTGAATCGTCAGAGCTGTGGGGGAGCATTCCAGCTGTTTCGCCTGGAGCTCACAGTAGGCCTCTCTGTTCTGGGACTCATTCTCTCTTCTATTTTACTTGATTCGTTAGCCTTAATTTCAATTAATTTGTATGATATTGTGTTATCCTGTATTCCGATATAGTATTTGGTAAATAAGTGTGCTTCCTTAGATCGTTGCTGCTGTTTTCTTTTCCTTTACCCTTTTTCCCTTTCCTTTTGGGCCAGCAGCCCTGCGGACCAGCTGCCCCCCTGTCATGGGCGCAGGTAGATTTTCAGTTAACCCGTGACACCCATGTACGAGGACCTGACTATTTCTTCACCTGAAGAGGTGCGGGAAAAGCTCACTACATCCTCAGAAACATAGTCCCAGCCCAGCTCACGCCAGCAGCTCGTGCAGTTGGGGGCTTTTTCTGCTGGGTGATGACACAGCATCATCTGAAGCTACAGGTTCCCAGCTGGCACAGCCCAAGGAAAGGGCTCCTGTGCACAGCAGGGCTTCACAGCGTCCCGGCAGAGAGAAATTAGCACGCGTTAGCCTCAGTCCTTTCTTCTCTATTAAACGGGACATATGTATGGACTGTATATAAAATAATTCACCAGGGAAATTACTTTCTGTGTCACTAAGTTTTCTACAGTCTCTCTATTCAGTGGCCTGAAAAAGCTGGTACTGAGCAAACAGACAAAAATTATTAACCTCTGTGCCCCTCTGCTTGATCAGCTGTAACTTTAATCTCCAGCTAGGAGAAAGAGGTTTGTGAAATGACTTTCTCATACTTTCCTGCTGGTTGCTGCATTGGAAATGGTGAGAACTACTGATGCAGAGAAGGATTAAAATTAACGATCTGAGATCTTTAAGAAGGTAAGCCAAAGGGTCAGAGATGCAATATGAGCCCTTAGCAAATGTCCGGTGAAAAAGAGCATCTCAGCATCCCACTGCTACCAGTCTGTTCTGGCAGGATTAGCCCTTACTCATGAAAGTAGGAAGAGAATCTGTTGCCGTGCTAAAATCAAACAGTTTGAACAAATGCAGACATTCATTTCTGGTGATCTGGCTGCATAATTTCTTATCTAGTCACAGCTAACATAAACCTGAGTTAAAATTAATCCTCTCGAGATACTACAGATCATTTAGTATTAAAACAAACAAACAAACAAACAAACAAAAACTAACAGACAAACAAACAAAAAAACAGCTATTGCAACACAGGAATTTCTTAGCTTTTTTGTTTGTTTTCTACAGAAGCAAAAGAGTCAGATTTTTTCTTAAGGAGTCCACAGCTATAATTCCACTTAAAAGAAGCAAAATTTGTATTCTAAAGCTAATTTGAAATCCTAAATAGCCAAACGGTATATACCTTTTAATTATGTTAAAAAAGTAATGTTCAATTGCAATCCTGTACTTCAAGGAGACGCTGTCATGGGACACCTCGGTATATTTTCCTTATTTGCCTGTCAGTCAAGTTACTGCAGCCAGTCAAGCACCAACCACAGAGGAAGAGTTATCTTGTCCTTCTGTAAAACCTCTACAAACCTAACCTCTATAAAATTAGTTATTAAAAAATCCTCCCTTCAATAGTTTGCTACTACTTTAGGTCACCCTTACAGATACCTGGCAGTTTCTCAGCTTCCCTCAGATGCACGAAGGGACCATTATTGCAGTCAGAAGCAGTAAATGAAGAATGAGGCTTAAACCACTACACTGCTCAATTATTAAATGAGCCTTCTACTTTTATTTGAAGAACTTAAAATTTTATACTAAGCACCCTGAAAGTTATTTCTAAGGGAAGGTCATCTTAAAAGTATTGGAAACAATGATTCTTGCACAAAAGATGCAAGTGAAGCTGAATTGCACTTGTCTCCTCTACCGGAAGAAAAAGTAAATAAAGTTTAACTACAGGGGCTTTGGTACAACGGAACAGAAGCCTGCAGACGGTTATCCCCGTTGCTATTGCAGCGGCACCAGAACGCACCGTTGCTAGGCGCTTCCGGCTGCGACAGAGCCCGCACATGCGCACTCTCCTGCTCTCCGCGGGCGTTACCCTCTTAACATCGCCGTGGCTCGCTGCCTGGGAGTCGGAGGTTGCTCTGCCGCCTGTGGGTTGGGCTGTGCCTTCCTGAGCGTACGGCGTCTTTGTGCGTAGTGCTCGGGACTCCTCGGCCCGGCCGACATGAAGAAGATTTTCTGCTTCGGAAGGAAGAAGGAAAAAGGATCCGCCGCCCGGCAGCACCGCCTCGGCGCGTCCCGCCGGTGCGTACGAGCTCCGCCAGAAGGACCTGAGCAAGCTGCACCGCGGGGCCGCCGCCGGAGACCTGGCCCAGGTGCGGCGGGGGCTGAAGAAGCACGACATCGACGAGCGCGACAAGGCGCAGCGGTAAGGGCGGCGGGCCGGGCCGGGGATCCCCGCCGCCTGACCTGGCTGGGACGGGCAGTAGCGGCCGCTCCGATGGTGCCCTGCTGGCCTGTTTCCCTCGGGGCATCTTGGTGGGGCTGCTAGGCGTTCCTCCGAGCTGAGAGCTCTCTTGGGGGCTGGTGAGCCAGGGCGGCGATAAGGCTGCTGGTTTCCTGAAGGCTTTGTTGCTTGCAAAGCTGATGGTGGTTCCTTTAGGTTGTCGTATTCCCCAGTGCTTGGTAGCGGCAGCTTTTGGGTGATGAGGGACTCCTGCGCAAAGTTGCGTTTGTTACAGTTACGTTGCCCATTGGAGCTCTTTGTGGTACACTGCTGACACTTCGCGCTGATCAGCGCTCAGATAAATCTTGTCAGGCTTCTATTTGGAGATGAAGGATCTTGCATACTTATTTGGGAATTTCTCAGTGGGGACAGTCACCCTCGAGTTTGTTCCACATCTGTGACAAGGCATGATGTGTTCTTTGAAGTTCTGCCTGTTATTTTGTCCTCATCTTCTCTGCCTTGGAGGAAGCTGGTCTTAGGGAGGGAATTTTCTCTGTGTAGTGGAAACACAGCTATCCCTCCTTGAAGAGGACTTCCTCTGTGACATCCTATTTATATCATAGTTATAAGCATCAGAAATGTCGGATATTACTTTCTTGTAGCCAGGATAGCAGTGTTTTGCTGTCTGCTCTACCAGATGTTGTCAGATGTTTGGTGCAAAACTACGGTACTGGTTGCAGTAATAACCAAACTAGCACATGGATTTTTTTTTATTTTTATTTTTTTCTGTAAAACTCCCATCCTGCATCTGTGGTACACTTCTGGTGTACGAATGATGCTGGGAGAGCCTAGAGGTTTACATGCCACCATAGCTTTAGTCTCCCTCGCTGTACCATGAGCGCTTTTCTGTCAGAGGCAGCAAGCAGTGCTTTGACACAGGAATCTTTGGGAAAGTTCAGTTTCACAGTGGAGGAGATGTTGTCTCATTAAGCAAATGCAATGGAGGGTTGTTCCTAGCCAGTGTCAGGCTTTGGGTATATAGCCACTGTTACAGGTAATGGAATAGGCTTGTTTTTATTTTATTTTATTTTGCTATGTTTGTTTAGGGAGGTAATTGAGATAAAGAAATGAAATTTGCCCTGTTCATGATTGAAATGATTTATTTAGCTGTCCGTTTCAATTTACACATTTCATTTTTAGGACACTACTGCATCTTGCTTGTGCAAATGGACATGCAGATGTCGTTACGTTTCTAGTAGAAAACAAGTGTAAGCTAAATCTTTTTGACGGTGATAACAGATCACCACTGATGAAGGTAAGTAGGACATACTATGTTGCTGCAAGTAGGAATTATTGATTATGTATTAAATGATGTATTTCCAGATTCTTTACGTAAGTCTGTAGAAACATGCATGTTGTAATCAGTGTGGGTTAGGCGTGTGCTAGCTAATCTTGGAAGATGCTTTCATATTCCAGGAATGGGAAGTTGTAGTAGTAGTGACACAGTGAAATATGACTGCTGGAAATTTAACCTTTTTGTTTTTGTGTTGTTTCCAGGCAGTACGATGCCAGCAAGAAAAATATGTGGTGATCTTGCTAGAGCACATTGCTGATCCGAACCTGGCAGATACTGGTGGCAACACTGCCCTTCACCTGGTTGCTTTAGCTCCTAACACATTTCTAGCAGGGATGTTAATTGAGTACAACGCCCGTATTAATGCTCAGAATAAGGTACATTTTGAGATTCAATAGAGAAGTTCAAAAAGTTGCATTGATATTTTTATTACGGATTTTTTGTTTGTTTCTTTTGGTTTTTAACTTGAGTTATTTCTGTTCTTTCAGGACGGATGTACTCCCCTTACTCTTGCTATCTCTGAACATCATGAAAAGATGGTAGAGCTCCTTCTTAAAAAAGGAGCTAACGTTCATGCTCGAGATTTGTGTGGAAGGTGAGGAGATGGTCTAAACTCTGCAGGTCCCCTTAGTTGTCTTCAGATTGGACTGATGGGAGGGATGGGAATGAGCATTGAAGTAGAAAGACATAGAGAAGGAGCTCCTCGACTGACTGGTGAAAGCAGGTCTCAGCTTGGTTGGTAACATGCATTATTGCATGTTTTTTGCATTGAAACCTGCAAGAAAACATTGTTTATGGTAGCCACTGTGGCAGGAAAGTTGCCATTGTGCCGGCAACGTTGCTGTTATGCCAGAGAGAGTTTTTCAAATTGATGCAAAGATTGTATGCAAGTGTTGTTAATATAGAAGCTTTTTCTTCCGTTCATAAAGTGATTTTATTTTTCTTTGAGAGCAAGCAAATGGGAATTGAAATAATTACAATGTCTGACTAAAATTGTATGGTTTGTCTTCTATTTTGGATGCTGTAGAACCCCACTGATGACCGCAGCGTCCGGTGGGGAGTTTAAGTTGGTAAAAGTTCTTCTTCGCTATGGTGCTGATATTTTCCATAAAGATGTTAGTGGATGGACAGCTGAGGATTATGCTATTATTCACGGATATTCTAGGTAAACTTTTAAATTTATTGCTAGGTTTTCAGTTATCAGTGTTGAGTTTGGACCTTTTTGGTAACAGCACTGGGTTTAATGGTGCTACCTTGAAGATGTGTCCATTGACATCTTCTCACATAGCCTGTTTATGTGTCTGGTGTTAATTTGAAAGTTGAGGAAAGGGCTTCTGCTCAAAATTCTCTGTAAGAATTCAAGTGTTGGTTGCTAAGCTGATGTCTGCCTAGTATACACTATTGAAATGTGTCTGTAGCCCACAGACACAGAAGTTCAACTTGAAAAACTGAAATGTTTGTAAACTCTTCTCAAAACAGAACCCTTGTTATTACTGTCTTCAGTTCCACTGACCAGGAAGCACCTATGTTTTGTTTCAGAGGAGATCTGGCTGTTATTTCCTTTGTTAAATTACTAAGCAGTTTTACTCCTCCTGCACATAAGTATTTTACCCATGGGTGTTCATTCATAAGAGTGGCTGTATTTGTAAAAATTGGACTGCAAAGGGTACCAGGCAGAAGTAAACAACCTCACAGATCTGGATGTGCATCTATAAAATAGACGTGTCCAGAGTATTTGAGTATGTTACGGTTATGCAAAAAGTAGAGTATGTTACATTTAATGAGTATGCAAATTGTTTTGGCTATGATTATGTCTAGGATGGATAATACAAGGCTCTTATTATTCCATTAAGTGTTGTATGCAGCTATGGGATTATTTTTCCCAAATGCATTTCCTCTTTTGCTTTCCGTAGGCTTAGTAAACAACTGGCAGAGTATGCAGACTGTGAGAGCACAGGGGAAGCTTGTGCAGGTGCCACCGGAGGCATCCCAGTGCCGATGACTCCTCACAAGGCAAGAGCTGCTGGCTTTACATTGGGTGCACGTGCTTTGAGCAGAGAAGGTAGGATACTTAACTGTGGTAGAGCTAATGAGCAGAATCGTGGTGGCCCCTTCCTTTGCATCTTTTAAATTTACCGTGCTCAGTGTGGACTTCAGTGAAAGCATCAGGTGGACTGTCATAAGAAGTGTTAGGAATGTGTTTGCTTGCTGCTAGTTTACACTGCATCTCCACAGGCTGTGAGGACAGTTGTGATTTGTGTGCACTACGTCCATCTGCTCATACAGTTGTCAATTTCAGCCCATCAAGTTGCACATTTATTTAAATTTTCCCTTTAGCAAGGGGGAGGAGGGAAGAGAAGGAACAAACTAGGTTAAAGTGGCATTGTTTTTTGGGTGTGCAGTTTTACTCAGAGATGCTCGTTTAGATTGTTGTTCAGAAAATCCAATTGCAAAAGCTGTAGTTTCATCCCAAATGGTAGTTTTATCTTCTGTAGCAGCGAAGCAGCAGATGAATTGCAAGAAGATGCATCTTTTGTTGATTACCACTGGATTTCTGTCACTTTGTTTTAATTTTAATAGTTTCACCTGTATAAAGCTCATTTTTGTGAGACACAATTTCTCACCTTCAATTACAATTGCTTTTGTTTTGCTGTGGAGACATAACATAAATTGTCTTGGAAAAGTAACTTCCTAAGCAACAACAGTACAGTGTTTGTATATCTCATTGCCATATAAATATAAGAAATACATTCCTTCTATGAGTCTGTAAAATCCAGGCAGCATTTATAAGCTCACATTGCCCTAAAGGAATCTTAGAAAGTTGCTATTTTAATATGAATGAAATTGCCTTGCAATTTACATTTCAGGCCCCAACGTACAAGGTTTTATTTGTTCCTTATTTTTTGTTCCTTATTCATTCTGCACAGTAGTATTTTAAGTACCACATGTCTTGTGATACACCAATACTTATACATCATAGGTGCTTATTATTTTGCAGATCTGTATCTTGATGATTTAAGCTCTATGAGTTAGAGTGGATTTGGGGCGGCTTTTGTTTTTTTGCATGTTTTGCATGAGTCCCTTATTACTGAATTCGGCGTTTGCTTTTATCACTTGTGATAGTGTTGGTTTTGGGGGTTGTTTGTTTTGTAATCTGTTCTCCTCTTGCTTATAAATGGTGATATAGGCTTCAGTTAAAGTGGAAATGGGTCCCTGGAGACTAGATCTCATTTCTGTGTCAGTGCATCATGGCTGTGATTTTGGTGTAGCTGAAAGCTATCTCATCTAATTCCTGTCTCGCCTTCTAAAGGATAGCGGGACCTGGTTTTGATCACTGGCAATATTTATTATATGTGGAAAGCAGAATTTAATGAGCTGTTTTCCTTACTTCTAGTGGTACTCATTGAAGATGTAACTGAAGTCATTCGTCCAGAGTTTAACTGTTTCGCGCAGCTGCAATTTTCTGTTCTGCGTGGAAAGTTAGCAGATAGAGTCATAGTACTGAGTTAGTTATTTAGCTTTACATACAGCAGTATTCTGTTAGCATTTAAGAATGTTCAGTGTTTTCTGTAGTGGAAAATATCAAATTGTTAGCATTTGAACCATTTAAGATGTCCTCAGATGGGAAGCTTCAGCCTCTAGGTTTTCTCTACATGAGACTTCTTTGAACATTTATACTGTATTGCATCGTCAGAAAGCTTGTGTTCAGATCAGGGAATGCTCTCACATGGACTGTGTTTAGGAAAGGGAAAATTTGTACACTCATTTGTAGGTTGTTAGTAGTAACACTTCTTTTTGTTATAATATTTAACAGTTAGTTCAGAAACTTCAGGAATTATGATTTTTGTGTGGAGATCAGATATGTTTGTTTTCCCTTCTGTGCTGGGAATCAAAATGTCCTTCTGTTATGTCTTAGTTGTTAAGAGGTGTTAGCTCTTCAAAAACTGTGTTCCTAGATTGCAGTTTTCAGTAGTACATCAGTGACCTGAAGGATATACTGCAGGGCACTCTCATCAGGGTTGCTAATGATGTGAAATAAGAGAGACTGATGGATATGCTTTAGCACAGAGCTGGCATTCCGAGGGACTTCAACGAGCCAGGGAAACGGACTGGCAGGCATCTTAAGAAATCCACCGATGGCAAATACCAAGATGCATTTGGGGTGAAAAAGCCCCTTCCTACAAAACATGATGGGACTGCATGGTAGGGGAGCAGCTCTGCTGAGAAAGGACACAGACCTGGCAGAAGGCAAGCTGAGCATTAGCCCTGGCAGCTAAGAGCTGCAGCTTGGGCTGTGTTAAGAGTAGCAAAGCCAGGAGACTGAGAGAAGCGATGGTCAGCCCCTGTTTGGCACTTGCTTGACTGTGCCTTGGCTGTAATTTTGAGTTCCTTTTAAATGAGAGGATGATCTTTCAGTAGCTAGCTAATTCTCTAGGGAGCCATCATATCTGTGAAGGAGTATTTGCCCTGTGAGAGGGGGCTGAGAAAATGGACTTAGTCAGCCTGAAGAAGAGGCAGCTTTGAAGGGCCCTAACTGCAGCGTCCCATGCAGATGAGAAGACAAAGCCAAATGCTTCCCTGTGATACTTGACAGGAAGTGAAGATGGCAAGAGGTGTAAATGGAAGCATGAAGGTTTCTAACAGGAGATGAAAAGTGTTGCCGTGATAAGGATGGCAAAACAGAGAAGCTGGGAAGTTTCTCTTCTCAGAGGTGTTCAAGACTAGGCTGAATAGAACCCTGACCAACTTTTCCTGACCTCAAAGCTGAGCTGGCTTTAAGTAGTTGGCTGAGAGACTTCCGGAGATCCCTTTTGACGTGGCCTATCCTATAGTCTTAGGTGTGAGTTACTACCTTCACTGAACTGCTAAAAACCTGTAGTATAGCATGCCCTGGTAATGCTCCTTTTGTCTCACGTATATCATTTTTTGATTCACTGTAGAGAAATGCTGGTGATTCTTCTACCTAGGGGTGATCTATAGCTCCTGAGTATGCTTTTTGATTTTCTTTGTATTTATAAATATATTTATTTATAATCCATAGCAAGGTATGGCAGGAAAAAAAAAAAAAAAAAAAAAAAAATCGTAGATATCTCTGATTTGTTTTTTATTATTTTATTTTTACAATTCAGTATGATTTGAAGAAGCATTTGTTTTGTAAATACTTTCCTTCGTGCTGTTTTTATTGAATTGGCCACTTCAGCTTTCTGTACTATTATGAGCTGTTTTCCATGTTAAATGTCTGTATTGGTTAATTTTTAATATGCAAAATCTAATTTCAACATGTCGATTTCTATTTGAACAGCAATGGATGACATTTCCCAAGGAGACTCAACAAGGTGAGGCTTTTAAAAATACCAAACGCTTATTTGAGGGATGATTTGAGAGGACCAATACTTACTTTGCTTTGTTTTTGAAGAAGTTCTGAAAAAGAGGGCAGTAATGACAGTTGGCATACTTCTGAGGAAGAAGAACTGGATTTTACAGCCAAGGTATGATGCCTCTACAGGAAAATAGTTGTATAAAATAAGTGATTTGAAGGCAGTTTCCTCTGAGATAGAAGGAAACTCTTTTTCCAGCCAATTCTTTTTTTTTTTTTTCTTCTGTATAAGAAGAGTCTCTCATCTGTCAACCTTTCTTCTGCTATAAGTTTTTCCTAAAAACTTGTTGCTTTGGCAGAATATGCAGTAGATTTGTGGTTTGAGGCGAAAGAGGAGTAGATATTTAGATAAACTGCCACACTGTATTAGTTGTTCATGGAGTGAGATTTGCAAAGCCTAGGAGTTGATAAGTTAATAAATAACCTATTCTGTTCTCTTTCAAACTTCACTGTTGTTTCCCCTAATTTACATGATAGAATGATAAAGAACATGATAATGAAAAAGAACATTTATTTATCAAAATCTAGTGAAATTGTTCATCACCTGGTTCTCTTTCCTTCCTCACTAGGTTCCTTGAGTGCTCGATGCTTGAGTTGCTCAAATAATTATTCTTTATTTCTTTCTTCCTTCTGTGGGATGACGTTCCATGCTCGTATGTGATCTCACACTGCATGATTTTCTTCATTTTTTGAATATCTGGATTTTACTCTTTATAAACTCCATGTGCTGATCCTACTGTTTTTATGAAAGTTCCTAAGGATTACCAATTTTTTCAGTGATGTCTGGAGTATTTAGTCTGTTGCACTGGGATTCTTCAGTGATTAGGAACTTTAGTTTGGTAGTTCAGCGCGCTCTGTAATGCTGGAGATGTAAGCATGTGTACTTTAAAAATTATTCTGTTTTCTTGCATTGATTTTTAGGGGAAGTGATTCATATTTCTAGCATTATTTTGAAATTTACAGACATTTCACTAAGTGGAGTTGTAGTAACTAATTTATTTTTCAAGCTTCAGGAACTTTAATTTATACTTGAGTTGTGCACACTTACAAGTAAGTAATCCCAAGTGTAGTTGTATTTTACCTATAGATTCAAATACTTTCTTAGAATTGTTATGCATCTACAGATAGTTTTGAATAGTCACTGACTTGTATACAAGAGGAATGTTTGTGTAATTAAAGTTGAAGGATCTAGCAAGCATCTGAGTTCTTTCAAAAGGGGACAGCCTGGTTGAATTTACTGTTCAAGATCTGATGTAAGTAAAGGATTTGCTTTAGAACAAAAAAGCAAACAAAAACAGATCAAATAATTCTTTTAAAATGCATTTTTATTTGCAGAAGTCACAGAAGCCAAACTTGACAATGTTAAAGAATGTTCTCCAAAAGTTCAGGAATATTGGTAAGTTATTTGGATATATAAACAATGGCATACAAAAGTAAACTTGCTAAGTAATTTCATTGGGGTTTTTGTTGTTGTTGTTGTTTTCACTTGGCTGTAGTAATTGAGGAAAGTAGTGTTATAAGAACAGAATAGATGGTCATTTCAGAGTAAAATAAGTAAGATAATGAAAATGACGATACTGAGTCCGCTCCTAAGCCTTTGTGTCTGATGTGTCCTATCCCCGTCCTGCCCTTACCTGGCTTCTTTTCCATACAGTCCCAGATGACTACTTTCCTGTGCTTTAAATGGGTAAAATGCCTGTTGCTATTTATGTAACCCATTTGATTCATATTCCTCTTTCCTTTTCTCATGCTTTAAGGTGGTGGTGATTGTTCTAGAATTGAAAACCTTAAGTCACAGAAGAAAAGCCTCAAACAAAAAAAAACAGGTGCAGATCTGAACAGAGGAGAATGCAGAGAGTTGTTGAAACAAGATGTCTCAGATTCAAGCAACCTTGAGGAAGAGGAAGAAGAGGAGGAAGATGAAGATGACGATGGAGATGACGATGAACAGGATGAGGAAGATCTTACTCAAGATGAAAAGGAGGAAGATGATCTGGAAGATGAAGAAACTCAGTCTAATGACCTAATGGAAGAGGAGCAGAGAGGTAAAATAGAACTTAAAGAAGAAGTTGATCAGAAATTGGGTTATCTTAGTAATGTTAAGAATGAAAGGGATGCCCAGTGTGGAGCTGGAAGTGTCTCGAGTGATTCTCAGAAAATACTTAAAAAAACTGAAGAAAAGATTGAAGAGTCTGTTGATACTCCTGTGTCTTTTATAGATGGACGTTACGAAAGGTTGCAAGAGAACGTAACAGACCTGTCTCCAACAAGAATGAATAATGAAGTATCTTACGAGTCAGTACCAAAACAAGCTGTCCTTCAAAATATAAATAGTTTGCATGATGAAAGGTGCAACAAGAAAAGCATGATACAGAAGGTATTTCACAGAAATACAGCCTCCTGTTTTGCTGACTCTGAAGCAACAGGCTTGAAAAAAGGAATACCTCAGCCTCTCTCAAATAGTGGTGATGTTCGGGAGGAGTCAAGGTTCCATGATTCCTTCAAAAGTAGGAGTGGTTCTTGGTCAGCAGCAGAAAAACTAGATCTTGAAAATCAAAGACCAAGCTCTGTCATGGATGATGAAGATGCTGAAGAAGGGCAGTGTAAAGAAGTACATAATAAATTCCATGAAGCACTAAAACAAAAAAGTGAAAACCTGGGCCTAGATGGATGTGAGGAAAATTGAAGGGCAGCATTTTCCTCAAGCACAAAAGTAAGTGTAGAGGGATGATTCAATTGCAAGGGTTTGTTAAGGGTAATACAGGCAAGCAACAGTAAACTGTATTCCTGTTAATACTTATCACATAACTGTATTTCAATCATTGTATTTTGATACTGAAAATATCTTGCTCATAGCCAAACTCAGACATTATTTTCAATATTTTTACTATGAGATTGCAGAGGTTTTGAAGAAAAAAGACAGGAAACTTCATTCTTTCTGGAATCTGTGGACTTTCTGTTACGTAAAACTGAGGGAATGGATAATGTCCATTAAATGTTGGACCCATTTAGTAGAATTCATGGGGTAATGACTGGAACTGAAGAAACAAAAGGAAGTTTTGAATGAAGTTGAGGGCAGGAAACTAATACAATTGTGAGCTAGGTAGGCAGAAAGAAGGAATGACTTCCTGAATAATATCAATGAAACTGCAGTTAGATTAACACAAGGAAGTGCTTCTCAGAAGTTTTGCATAGCCAGAGATGAAGTTTACAGCCTGAGGCTCTGCAGTTTAATTGTGCAGATTCCCACTAAAAATTGTAGGCCTTTTGAAACCTTGTGCACTTGGCTTCATTTTAGTCTTACTCATGAAAACTGTTTTCCAAGCTGTTAAT
The DNA here is from genome assembly GCF_039878825.1 of Excalfactoria chinensis. NCBI lineage: Eukaryota > Metazoa > Chordata > Aves > Galliformes > Phasianidae > Excalfactoria > Excalfactoria chinensis. The sequence goes on along the minus strand of NC_092825.1, from coordinate 72,418,605 downwards.
GGGTGTTGTAGTAGATATTGATTTCTGTGCTTTTCATCTGTTTTGGTCAATCTCTTTTAGAAGGAGTCACCTAAATGGAAAGAAGAAGAACAGGAGAAGGAAGATATTGGAAGGAAGCTGCAAACAGCAGTTTTGGGGGGTTCTGTTTGTAGTAATAAATATCAAGTCTGTAAAGCTTCAGAAGACACTGCTAATAAGAGAAGTGAGTTTAATTAAGTATTGATCCTGATTGCTCCTCTATAAGTATAAATGCTCAGAAAATTTAGTAAATGATGATTATCCTCGAAGATAATAATCTTTCCTGTTCCCTGTGAACCATAGCCTGCTGTGGTAGAGAAAGCTTGCAGACTTTGTTCCTTTTTCATTCCTAAAAATCACAAATTGTGGTGCTGGGTTCCTAATGATTATGTAAGATGCAAGTTTCTTTATAAATTTTGTTGCTGTGTTTGCCTTGATGTGGTCACGGAACAAAACAAGAAGCTAATCTACTGTATCTCATGTGTGACAATATTGTTTCCCGTTCTGATGGGTGCTATCAGATTGAAAAACTGGTTTTGCAGGGCTTCAGCCAAGAGCAGACCTGAGTAAAACCCGAGAAGACTTTTCCAGTGCCTCACCTTGTTCAGTTGTAAAATGTAGGAGATCATGACCAGTTCAGAGAGAGCTGGGTACTTTGGTACTCACGGCAGGGTGTCAGAGCAGAAGATACTATTTCCAATGTCTGTCTCCAGAGCACAGCTTGTTGCAGTAGACTTCTTCATAGCATGTGTAGCTATTGGTCAGATGCTGCACTGAACATTGCTTAAACATGATGGACATAGCCATATCTGCTGTCATTCTTAGGCATCTTTTGCTGGAAAAAAGAAAAAAGAGGAGTGAAGAGAATACTGTGATGTGACTGGGTGTAAAGTTACCCTTGAATGTAACTCATTTCTTGGTTTGTCCTTTGCTGTCAAACTTTCACTCATCTTTCACATCCTTTGTTTGACCAATGGGGGATTAAAGCGGAGTGCAGTAAAATCTCAGTGTCTCTCTTTGTCCATTGTTTTGTAGGTGCCCTGCCAGCAGTAGGAGCAGAGCAAGAGGAAGAGTCCGAATCTCCCTGGGATTCTGAGGTACTTTCTGTGAAATGTGCATCTCCCCAGTCTGGGGGAGAGCCAGATGAGAACTACATGAGAGCTTGCCTACGAGTTGAGCCCTTTCAATTATGAGGCTTGACCCCTGTCAATTAGTTGACCCCTGTCCGTGATGAGGCTCATATACACCATGTTGCTGCTGCTCTATGTCTGTAACTGAGGGTGCTTGAAATACTTGTAGTGTACGTTCTCTATTGCAATAATACTGGGACAAAGTTAGGTCAAACTACTTGCTTAGGCCTCCTGGCTACAGGCTTTTGTGTTGATTTTCTAGCACAGTATTGATACAGCGCAGTTTATTGCTGCTTGAAATCTTATGATCTTCTCAAGAGAGCTTGTGTGAGGATTTTTTTTTTTTTTTTCTAATATATGGTTCTATTTTGCTGATGCAGTCAGAGTTAAATGTATGCTAATAGGTTGAGCAACCCAGACATTTCGGATTTTCTGAATAGAACCTCTGTCTTCCCTAGCTAGACTTAATCCATTTTTGATAATCATGTTCAGCAGACACCAAGTGTGCTGGCTGTGTTTATCCATTCTGTCTGATAATTCTCAAGATGAGAGCTTTGCCTTTTTAGTCTTTAATCAAAGTAAATCGTACTTGCTATTGCCACATAATGATGCACTCACTGGGATTCCAGCACTCACTGCTGATTCCAGTGAGCAGGGTCGGTAGCTACTTCCCCTCTAGCCTTTGTTGAGGGTAAAAAAAAAACTCATTCCCTTCTTCATTCTTAAAAATACAAGATTTTCTAGATAGCTTTAATCGCTATTAGATTTGCCTTTTTGGCCTTTAATCAGATCAAATCATACTTGCTTTTGCAACATAGTGATGCACTCTCTCACCACTGTGGGATATGTGCGCCTGGAACATAAGCTCAAATTTGAATGCCAAGCACAAATTTGATACAAAAGATGGATCAACTCAGAGCAGCAGCTTTTTGTTCACAATCAACATCGTGATTTCCTGTGTTAATTTCTTTGGTGGCTCTCCTGTTTGCTAAGCTTAATCATCGTTACGAAATAGTTTAGATGAGTTGTGAGGACTCTTTTGCCCTTTCACTAGAGATACAAAAACCCTTGATACATTTGATTAAAAAATAAAAAATAAGGTTTTGTACAAATTCTTATGCATATGTTTTGCATTGTACGGCCTTGTCCTGAAAGTCTGAGGAAAACATCTCCTGATGTGTTGCTTCCAGCTGCAGATGAACATGGAACACGCTTACAGAGTGTTTCAGGGGAGCACAAGAATGGTAACTTTCTCATAGATTGGATTTGTCTGTGTTTACAGACGAGTGAACTTCTTCTTGTGTTTTCCTGGTAATTGCTGTTGTTCTGTGACTGTGTGCTGTAGCAATGAAGTGCTTGGCTGATGTTAATGAACAGCAGTTAACGCTGTACTTGCTGGCCTGTTGGATTAGTCCAGGAGGTTCTTGCGTTCATTATGTATGCTTTTTGGATATGTATTTGTTTGGGTGTTGTTTTTTGCTTTATGTTGTTGCTTAATGTGGTAAGACTGGTATCTGGTTTAGGTTTTACCTGTGAACCCTAGCCTGCTGTGGTAGAGAAGGTCTGCAGCTTTTGTTCCTTTTTGTTCTTTCCTAAAGGTCACAAATGGTGGTGCTGGGTTCCTAATGATTATGTAAGATGCAAGTTTCTTTATAAATTTTGTTGCTGTGTTTGCCTTGATGTGGTCACGGAACAAAACAAGAAGCTAATCTACTTTATCTTGCGTGTGACACTGTTGTTTCTCTTTCAGATGGGTGCTATCAGATTGAAAAGCTGTGTTTTTTTCAGGGCTTCAGCCAAGAGCAGACCTGAGTCAAACTCCGAGAAGACTTTTCCAGTGCCTCACCTTGTTCAGTTGTAAAATGTAGGAGGTCTCTCCTGTGCTACTTCTTTGTGGGCTTGAGAGCGTGACCAGTTCAGAGAGAGTTGGGTACTTTGGAACTCACTCCAGGATGTTAGAGCAGAAGATAACTATTTCCATTGTCTCTCTCCACAGCATAGTTGTTGCAGTAGACTTCTTCAGAGCATGTGTAGCTATTGGTCAGATGCTGCACAGAAGGTCTGGCAGAAGCACTCAGGGTGCATGCACTTTTCTCTTTGTACATTTTATGTGCAAAGAGATTTTTTTTGTAAAAACGTGAGTAGTCATCACCCAGTCTGGAATCGGCAGTTATGGTTTTCCAGAGTGGACACCATTGATCCTGTCTGGCTCATTCCTGCAAATTTTCCATGCATTTCTGTGTGAGTCAATCCTGAGTTTGATTTACATAATGGAGTAGCTTAGAGGAGAGAAATGACTGCGATCTGTTCTGGACAGGAGTTTGGTGGTGATAAGGGACTAGACTGTGAAGTGATAAGTTTTAAAATGCTTGCTGTTGTCTGGGCTGTGTTGGAGCTTTGACCTCATAATCCATTCCTAAATGCAAGTCCGTATGTATCTACCTTCTCAGAAGGTTCAGAATTATGAATCATGGTCGAGTGAGATATCACTTGATAGCACTAAGGGAGGAGCAGTGTTTGTTGGCTGTTTCCTCTTAGTGTGAGCGTATTTTGTATTGTGGTACATCCTGTAGATTGGAACGTGATAGTAAATGCCAGATGATGGAGGTGTAGGCTAGAGGGAAGATGACTCAAGTTGTGCATATGCTGAGACTGAAGCATGCTGGAGTTTCTTCCTTAACGTTGTCCCAACAGGAGGAACATAGCCATGTCAGCTGTCATTCTTAGGCATCTTCTGCTGGAAAAGAGATAAAAGAGGAGTAAAGAGAATACTGTGATGTGACTGTGACCTTGAGACTAACTCATTTCTTGGTTTGTCCTTTGCTGTAGTACCACTACTCATCGTTCAGATCCTTTGTTTGACCAATGGGGGATTAAAGCGGAGTGCAGTAAAATCTCAGTGTCTCTCTTTGTCCATTGTTTTGTAGGTGCCCTGCCAGCAGTAGGAGCAGAGCAAGAGGAAGAGTCCGAATCTCCCTGGGATTCTGAGGTACTTTCTGTGAAATGTGCATCTCCCCAGTCTGGGGGAGAGCCAGATGAGAACTACATGAGAGCTTGCCTTCGAGTTGAGCCCTACCCCGATGAGGTTTATTTACCCCATGTTGCTGCTGCACTATGTCCTGTAACCGAGGGTCCTTGAAATACTTGTAGTGTAGGTTCTCTGTTGAGAAAGTACTGGGACAAAGTTAGGTCAAACTGCTTGTGTCGTCACCCTTGTTGCAGGCTTTTGTGTTGATTTTCTAGCACAGTATTGATACAGCAGTTTATTGCTGCTTTAAAACTTGTGACCTCCTGAGGGGTGTTTGTGTGAGGACTGGGTTTTTTTCCTTCTATACAGCTCTATTCTGCTGATCCAGTCAGAGTTAAATGGATGCTAATACTTTGAGCAACCCAGACATTTAGATTTTTCTATATAGAACCTCTGTCTTCTCTAGATAGATTTAATCCATTTTTGATAATCATGTTCAGCAGACACCAAGTGTGCTGGCTGTGTTTATCCATTCTGTCTGATAATTCTCAAGATGAGAGCTTTGCCTTTTTAGTCTTTAATCAAAGTAAATCGTACTTGCTATTGCCACATAATGATGCACTCACTCACCATTGTGGGATATGTGCGCCTGGAACATAAGCTCAAATTTGAATGCCAAGCACAAATTTGATACAAAAGATGGATCAACTCAGAGCAGCAGCTTTTTGTTCACAATCAACATCGTGATTCCCTGTGTTAATTTCTTTGGTGGCTCTCCTGTTGGCTAAGCTTAATCGTCATTACGAAATAGTTTAGATGAGTTGTGAGGACTCTTTTGCCCTTTCACTAGAGATACAAAAACCCTTGATACATTTGATTAAAAAATAAAAAATAAGGTTTTGTACAAATTCTTATGCATATGTTTTGTATTGTACGGCCTTGTCCTGAAAGTCTGAGGAAAACATCTCCTGATGTGTTGCTTCCAGCTGCAGATGAACATGGAACACGCTTACAGAGTGTTTCAGGGGAGCACAAGAATGGTAACTTTCTCATAGATTGGATTTGTCTGTGTTTACAGACGAGTGAACTTCTTCTTGTGTTTTCCTGGTAATTGCTGTTGTTCTGTGACTGTGTGCTGTAGCAATGAAGTGCTTGGCTGATGTTAATGAACAGCAGTTAACGCTGTACTTGCTGGCCTGTTGGATTAGTCCAGGAGGTTCTTGCGTTCATTATGTATGCTTTTTGGATATGTATTTGTTTGGGTGTTGTTTTTTGCTTTATGTTGTTGCTTAATGTGGTAAGACTGGTATCTGGTTTAGGTTTTACCTGTGAACCCTAGCCTGCTGTGGTAGAGAAGGTCTGCAGCTTTTGTTCCTTTTTGTTCTTTCCTAAAGGTCACAAATGGTGGTGCTGGGTTCCTAATGATTATGTAAGATGCAAGTTTCTTTATAAATTTTGTTGCTGTGTTCTCCTTGATATGGTCTGATCAAAACAAGAAGCTAGTCTACTTTATCTTGCGTGTGACACTGATGTTTCTCTTTCAGATGGGTACTATCAGATTGAAAAGCTGTGTTTTTTCAGGGCTTCAGCCAAGAGCAGACCTGAGTCAAACTCCGAGAAGACTTTTCCAGTGCGTCACCTTGTTCAGTTGTAAAATGTAGGAGATCTCTCCTTTGCTACTCCTTTGTGTGCTTGAGAGCGTGACCGGTTCAGAGAGAGTTGGGTACTTTGGTACTCACGGCGGGGTGTCAGAGCAGAAGATACTATTTCCAATGTCTGTCTCCAGAGCACAGCTTGTTGCAGTAGACTTCTTCATAGCATGTGTAGCTATTGGTCAGATGCTGCACTGAACATTGCTTAAACATGATGGACATAGCCATATCTGCTGTCATTCTTAGGCATCTTTTGCTGGAAAAAAGAAAAAAGAGGAGTGAAGAGAATACTGTGATGTGACTGGGTGTAAAGTTACCCTTGAATGTAACTCATTTCTTGGTTTGTTCTTTGCTGTCAAACTTTCACTCATCTTTCACATCCTTTTTTTGAATGATGGTGTATAAAAATGGAGTGCAGTAAATTTCTCCGTCTCTCTCTTTGTCCTTTTCTTTTGTAGTTGCCCAACCCGCAGGAGGAGCAGAGCAAGAGGAAGAGTCCGAATCTCCCTGGGATTCTGAAGTACTTTCTGTGAAATGTGCCTCTCCCCAGTCTGGGGGAGAGCCAGATGAGAACTGCATGAGAACTTGCCTTCAAGTTGACCCCTGTCCGTGATGAAGCTCATATACACCATGTTGCTGCTGCTCTATGTCTGTAACTGAGGCTGCTTGAAATACTTGTAGTGTACGTTCTCTATTGCAATAATACTGGGACAAAGTTAGGTCAAACTACTTGCTTAGGCCTCCTGGCTACAGGCTTTTGAGTTGATTTCCTAGCACAGTAATGAAACAGCGCTTTTTATTGCTGCTTGAAAATATACGATCTTCTCAAGGGGGTTTCTTTGAGGACTGGTTTTTTATCTATATACGGTTCTATTCTGCTGATCCAGTAAGACTTAAAAGGGTGCCCCTAGTCTGAGCAACCCAGACATTTAGATATTTCTGTATAGAACCTCTGTCTTCTCTAAATAGACTTAATCCATTTTTGATAATCATGTCCAGCAGACACCAAGTGCGCTGGCTGTGTTTATCCTTTCTGTCTGATAACTCTCAAGGTGAGAGTGAGCAGGGTCGGTAGCTACTTCTCCTCTAGCCTTTGTTGAGGGTGAAAAACTCATTCCCCTCTCCTTTCTTAAAAATTCAAGATTTTCTAGATAGCTTAATCTCTGTTAGCTTTGCCTTTTTAGCCTTTAATCAAATCAAATCATACTTGCTTTTGCAACGTAGTCATCCACTCACTCACCACTGTGGGATATGTGCCCAAGAAACATAAGCTTAAATTTGAATGCCAAGCACAAATTTGATGCAAGCGTTGGATCAACACAGAGCTGCAGCTACTTGTTCACAATCACCTTCTTGGTTTCCTATGTTACTTTCTTTGGTGGCTATCCTGTTTGCTAAGCTTAGTCAAAGTTACAAAATAGTTTAGATAGTTTAGATGAGTGAAGACTTTTTGGTCCTTTTGCTTGAAATTCAAAAACCCTTGATACATTTGATTAAAAAATGAAAAATGTAGTTTTTTACAAATTCTTATTCATATGTTTTGCATTGTACAGCCTGGTTCTGATAGTCCGAGGAAAGCATCACTTGATGTGCTTCTCCCAGCTGCAGATGAACATGGAGTACGCTTGTGGAGTGTTTCAGGGGAGCACAACAGTGGTAACTTTCTCATAGATTGGATTTGTCTGTGTTTATAGACAAGTGAACTTTTTCTTGTGTTTTCCTTGTTAGTCCTGTTGTGAGTATGTGCTGTAGCAATGAAGTGCTTGGCTGATGTTAATGAACAGCAGTTAACACTGCACTTGCTGGCCTGTTGGATTAGTCCAGGAGGTTCTTGCGTTCATTATGTATCTTTTTTGAACATGTTTGCATTTCTTGGTTTGTTTTTTTTTTGCTTTATGTTGTTGCTTAATGTGGTAAGAGTGGTATCTGGTTTAAGATTTATCTGTCTGAGGATTTTGATATTCCTTGATAATCAGCAGAAGAAAAATATCATTTGGTTAATCTATTTGTTTGTTTTGTTTTTTATAGTTTTCTGTTTTGCTTTAAGAACTAAAATATGATGGCAAATTCTTGTTTTGTTGTTGCGGGTTTCCACCTGCAGCTTGTGGCATTTGCTTTATGACCATCCTGATTGAGCATAAGAGTGCAGGAAAGTTTTGCTATTGGAATAAAGCTTTTATGTTTTTGGGAATGATTTGGCAATCCACCTTATAGTATGGATTCAGTGACATAGCCTTAGAGGCAAGTCCAATTTTAGTTTAGTAAGCAGGCACCAAATCTTAGCAAGCTTCTGGAATCCCTAAATCAACTTACCAGTTATCTTTAATGTCTGCTTCATATGATTCTGCTAAGTTTGAAATCAATATGGGAGGGGGGGAGAGGTGATTGTGCTCATCTTTCTAAGGTATTTCCTTGTTACTTGGCCAGCAAGTGTTCTAAAATCAAATCTTGATGGTTAGTTATTAGTATTTTTTTTAATGTAAAAATTCTTTTGTGGAACCATTCGTAGAAGTATTTTGTATGCTTGTTCCATGAGAAAACTCATAAACTATATGATGACTGCAGAACAGGATTCAAGAAATACATGGGCAGCAGGTTGTGTGAGTTAGGAAATAAAATTGGAGTCTAAACTTGAAAAATGTTTGGAATAATGCATGCGTTGTGCATTGCAACCAAGCAATGTTTGTATCATTTATTTCCTTGCAAACTAAAACCAGAGTGGTCAGTTGAGAACCAGCTTGTTTGTACCTCATTGAATGACGTTTGTATGAGGTTGCTGTGTCTGTACCTTTGCTCTCCATAAGCTGTTAATGAGAAAGCAACCTCAGTGTTAAGCACTGGTAAGATAGAGGTAGTCATAGTGCTGCTGGATTCTTTTGGTCACTAAGAAGCCGAAGCGATCTGCTCTAATTAATTTTTTCAGAAAGCAGAATTCAGCTTCCAAAAAGGTCAAAATATTTCAATCTTGTTCTCTTAACAGACACGACTTAATGCTTTGCATTAATTATTGTCATTCTGTGATTTTTAATTATTTTTTTTTTAATAAAAGGTGGATGATGGGAATTACTCTGTGTTTCTTGCATGCTACTACAAGTTCTGTGTGATAACTGGATATTAGCTCTTGCACTCTCAATGAAGTAACGTGTGCAACAAGTACAGAGCCTACTAATCATAGAATCATAGAATTACCCAGGTTGGAAAAGACCTTGAAGATCATCAAGTCCAACCACAGCCTAACCAGTAGCCGATCTCTAAAAACCCTCTGCTAAATCATATCCCTGATAAAATAACGCTTTCATTTTTCACCTCCAGGCTTTTCAGAGAAACCCAGTAATTTGCAGGTAAATGCTTTTCATTTAAATCTACTTGTCCTGCTCATTAAAGAATATGTAGTTACTTTGAATGTATGGGTGTTGTTTTTTTTTCATTGGATTGTCTTTCATAGTTGAAGGTTTCTGCAATTTTAGAGATGAATGAAACATCTTGTGGCTAGTCCTTGAGGTATCACAGTATCGTGCGAGTTGGAAGGGACCTTAGAGATCATTGAGTCCAACTCCCGAGATTCGAGCCCTCTGTGTAGCAGAGCAGCACTTCTACCACTTGCGCCACAGGGGGGATTCGAAACCCAGGCCTCTGGCGTTGCAAGCGGCACTTCTACCACGTGCGCCACCGGGGCACACAATATTAAGGTAGTAATATCTCTTCCAGTAATTCCATAGCAGTGGATCCATGTATTATTGATAATCACTGGGAAGAAAGCAATCCTCTTCCCTTACATACTGTTCCATGGGTATGTAGTACCCCAAAAGCAAATTTTGGATCAGTCCATATGTTTACTCTTTTCCCTTTTGATAGTTCCTATCTTCTCAATAAGGAGATCAATCCTGCCTTTTCTGCTGAAGTACTGAGAGGCAAAGCTTTGCCTTCTGCCATCTCATTTTGGGTGACTACAGCATATCCCACTTTTTATTTCCCTTCCTTCATGAAACTGCTTGCCACAAACAAATAACTCCCAATCCATTTTTTCAAGGAGAGCACCTCACAAGTTGACTTGGCTAAAATACTCCTGTTCAATAGTTTGAAGGCCATTTTGTTATTCACCCTTCTTTATTTGCCACCAGAAACACTGCTGGGTTCAAAAGGTTAGTTACGTTTATCTTGACATTCTTGCTTCTAGCATAATTGGATATCGTTTTTGTCTTTCCAGTCTGACATTTAGCTTCAGATGTGCAGTTACCAGTTCAGTCCAACTTGACTGTCCTGGGGTTCTTGCAGCTCACACCAATGGCATTACTGCATTCTGTACTTATTCAGGTATTTCAGACTCAGGAGAGTCTGAAAGTAAGAATACTCTATGTGGTGTCTCAACAGAATTAAGTAGAAGAGGAGAATCACGTCCATCAACCTCCTGGTCATGCTTCTTTTGATGTAACCCAAGATATGGTTGGCTTGCTGGGATGCAAGTGCACATTACTCGCTTATGCTGAGTTTTTAATCAGTCAGCTCCCCCAGGTCCAACTCAGGCCTGCTCTCAATCCTTTCTCCTCCCAGCCTGTATTCGTGCTTGGGCCTTTCTTCATGGGGTTCACATGGGCCCAGCTTGTTAAGCCTGCCAAGATCCATCTGAATGGCATCAGTCCTTCCCTCCAGCATACTGACCACTCAGTGTCATCCACAAATTGGATGAGAGTGCACACAAACCCACTGTCCACATCACTGAGAAAGATGAAAAATAGTTCAGGTTCCAGTACTGATCCCTGAGGAACACTACTGACCGCTAGTCTCCGCCTAGACCTTGAGTTGCTGACTGCAACTCTTTAAGTGTAACCATCCAACCAAATTCTTACCCATCACATGGCCCATCTAACAAATCCACATATCTCCATTTTAAAGACAAGGATGTCACACAGGACAGCGTAAAACACTTTTCACAAGTCCAACTAGATTACATCAGTTGCTCTTCCCTTATCCACTGATGCTGTAACCCCACGGTATAAAGCCACTAAATTTGTCAGGCACAATATGCCCTTATTGATGCTATGTTGGCTGTCACAAATTATCTCTTTGTTTCCCATGTTTCCATCTTCAAACAAATATATACCTCTTCTCTCCTCTGAGCACTCAACAAGAAAACGCAAGCAATAGTCTTTCACTTCTCTCAACATAATTTTTGCCTGTTAACACTTTGTCTACGTTTGTCAAATTACCTCTGTACAAGGGTGTACATACATACTATTTCCTTTCAAAAGTTTAATCAGACATATCTTTTCAGAGAATCACATAGAATCACAGTATCATTGAAACTGTCAGAGTTCCCTGGACAAGTGTGTAACTCATTACACCAAAAAACATTTTGTATAATATCTCTTTGAGTCTTCACAATATGAAGATGATTTTACTATCAAATTCCAAAGGTACTTTGCCACCTTTTTGGAATGGATGTGATTTGGAATTGTTCAGACAGTTGGCTGGGAATCAAAGAAGGTTGTATTATGACTTATGCAAGCCATAACATACAAGGATATTATGCCTATATATCTCTGCTGTGAGGGGTAAATCCAATTCTCAATAGCCTCCTTAGCTCTTCAAGGCATCCTAATGGAGGATCTGAGACTAATTTTGGTGGCCTTTATAGAAATTGTCAGAACAGAACCGTCTTCCAATAGAATCTTTTAGCTGGCTTACTAAAAAATTTTTATAAATTTATCACTCATAATGAAACAATGAAATAATAATAAAAACAACACAAAATAACGTAACATTTTGGTTAAATTCAAATGAGGTTTTCCTTTCTTGACTACAAAATAGAATATCTGTTGCTAAATAAAGTGATGAGTCTTAGAAAAACATAAAAATGCTAGTGATGAATCTGCAAGGGTCAGGGTACTTGCCTGATGTTCTGTTTCCTATAAGCAATTATGAATGCATTTCATGTCAAAGATTCCATAGTTTTACACTGAGTTATTTGGGTGCTAGTTTTATGACTTGTGGCCATGATGAAGTATATCCAACCCCCTTAGCTTTTGATAGATACTTCCTCTCTCAACCCAAACATCAGTGCTTGAAAACTAGCAGTGTCCTGGAGAAGCTTGAAAAGTATTAGTGCTCATGAAGAAAGACAATAAAAAGGTGATCTATTGAAAAAAATAAAAAATAAAAAAATCATCAATAAAGGGAATGACAAAGACTAAAGGTCAGAGGGAATAAAATAAAATATTAAAATGCACAGTGTCAGACACAATTCACTTCAGAATCTTCAGAATGAATATGGGCAAAAATAATAATTCAGGCTGGTGGCGAGGAAGTTGATAAGGAAAGCCTGAGGTCTATCAAGAAAGACTTCAGGGGAATGGGGCGAATACTTGAAGGAGCTGGGGTGCAGGTGGTCTTTTCTTCTATGCCCATGGTGTCAGGGAAGGGTACAGGGAGGATCCAAAAAACCCAACTCTTAAATAGATGGCTTAAGAGCTGGTGCAGACACAAGAATTTTGGCTTTTTTGACCATGGGGCAATTTACACTGCACCTGGCATGATGGCTGCTGATGCAAGCAGCCTGTCCCTGAGGGGTAAGAGGATCTTAGCTGAAGAATTAGTGTGACTCATTGACAGGTCTTTAAACTAGGAACGAAAGGGGAAGGGGGCAAAATAAAGGCTACTGGGGTTGAACGGGTCATTCAAGGGCTTGTACCAAACTCCGTGGGCAATGATGGCAGAGTGCAAAGGGAGGGAGTAAGGCAGGGGGAAGCTGGGGATGCTGCTGTTCTAGGGGATCCTAGATCCCTTATAAAGGTGGCAAGATGGATAGCCCAGCTGAAGTGCCTTTATACCAATGCACACAGCCTGAGTAACAAGCAGGAGGAACTCGAAACTGTGTTGCACTCGGAAAGTTATGATCGTGTTGCTATCACAGAAACACGGTGGGATGACTCCCACAATTGGGATACTGCCATCGATGGCTATAGACTCTTTAGGAGAGGTAGGTGAGGTAGGAAGGGTGGGGGAGTTGCTCTCTATGTCAGAGACTGGATAAACTGTGAGGAGCTCCCTACGAGAAACAGTCATGAACAGGCTGAGAGCCTGTGGGTTAGGTTTAGAGATGGGACTAAGAAAGGACAGCTGGTATTAGGGGTATACTACAGGCCACCTGATCAATGGGAGGCTGTCGACGAGGCTTTCTTGCTCCAGATGTGTGAGGTGTCTGGCTCATGGGCTCTTGTCCTGGTGGGGGACTTCAACCATCCGGACATCTGTTGGGAAAACCACACAGCGAGCTGCAAGAGCTCCAGAAGGCTCTTGGAATCCATTGATGATAGCTTTCTGGTTCAGGTATTGGGCAGACCGACCAGAGGTGAAGCGTTGCTGGACCTGCTGCTCACCAGCGCTGAGGAGATCATCAAAGGCATCAAGATTGGAGGCTGCCTGGGCTCCAGCGAGCATGCCCTGGCTGAGTTTGTGATCTCAAGCAATGTGGGCCTGGCAAAGAGCAGGATCAGGACACTGAACTTTAGAAGAGCAGACTTCACGCTACTCAATGGATTGCTGGCCAGGATCCCCTGGTGCGCTGCCCTCAAAGACAAGGATGTTGAGGAGAGCTGGCTGCTCTTCAAGGATGCTGAGGGAGTTAGGCTTGTTCAGCCTGGAGAAGAGAAGGCTTTGGGGTGACCTCATTGCAGCCTTTCAATACCTGAAGGGAACCTACACCCAGGAGGGGAGTAAACTCTTTGAAAGGGCTGACAGTAGCAGGACTGGGGGAAATGAATCCAAGTTGAAGGAGGAAAGATTTAGGTTGGATGTTAGGGGAAAGTTCTTTACTAGGAGAGTGGTGAGGCCCGGGAGTGGGCTGCCCAGGGAGGTTGTGGATGCCCTGTCCTTGGAGGTGTTCAAGGCCAGGTTGGACGGGGCCCTGGGCAACCTGATCTAGAAAATGTGTATGTTTGGTGGCCCTGTGTAGTAGGTGTGCACAAACCCTCAAGCTGTGACGTGACAGGATCTCCCCTGCTCTGTGTTTGGATAATATTATGCATTATTTCCTTTGTTTTGTTAGTAATCAGTTAATCCATGTCTTCAGATTTGAGGGATTACTGTTTTATCTGAATCAGCTGAGCTCTCTGTGTTAGTACTACCCACACCAAATGGATCACTTACTTTGTCTGTAATACAGGTCCCAGCAGGGGTAATGATTAATACTAAACTAAGGGCATGTGTACTTGTTTACTTTCTGATCACAAGCGGCAAAGGGGGGAGGTTGGTTGGGGGTGGTGGTGCAGCGAAGGGTATGCTTTCTCTTGTCAGCACTTAACTGCTTTGGCTAGAGCAGATCACAGACTTCAATATTTTAACTCACTGTTCTTCCGTAACCTTTTTGCTGTTTTTTGTTTTTCACAATTCCACTATTTGTACCCTGTTACACTTCCATGTGACATTAATAATTCCACTTCCCTATAGCATTACACATCCCTATAGCATCAACAATTCCCCTTCCATTTACCATTAACAATTACATTTCCATATACCTTTCCATATACCATTTGCATTTACACTTACACATACCATATACACTTACCATATACCATTTAACAATCACAAAGACAGTGACAGTGACAGTGACCAATAGTATCAAATAAAATAAATAAATGGGGTATTTGTGTCAACTGCTTTCTCCATTTACTAAGTCCCAGTGTAAGCCAAGATCCAGACAGGAAATCTTCAGTGGAGGCAGTGGTGTTTAGATGGGTCCCTTGGCTCATTTCCCAATTTGTTAGGATTTTGGTAACACTATGGAGGAGTTACATGCAAATCATAATCAGATTGACAAAAGAGATGAAAGAAAGGGTCAGAAGGAATGGTCATCACTGTGGTTTTAACAGATCCAAGGACTGGTATCAATCACAATCCACAGCCACAACAACCAAAAGCATTATACTATTGCAACCAAAATACGTAATAAAGAGGTATATCAGTATTCTAGCATGATCACCTCATCAATTTTTCTGTCACAAAACACAAATGGTTAAAGTCAGTGACCCAAATGTTTTGAGGCTGACGCATGAGGTGAATGGTTTGTTCTGAGTGAATAGGTGTGAGCATGAAAATAATAAACAGACCCAAATAGTTAGGTAAAACAAGACTTCTCAAAGTTATCAGCAGCTGTTTATCCAACTCCAGCTCGAGCTGTGGTGGCTTGTTTGTCAGCTGGTCTTGTTTCAGCTTCGGAGATTTCACTGGAGCCTCCCGGGACCCCCTGACAGGGCCCCGGAGTAAAGATAACAGGGAATGCCTCCACTCCTACAGGAATAGACAGGCAACTATCCTCAGTAGCCTCCCTTATCTTTGACCAATCCGTGACTTGGTCACTCTTGTCCTCCCCGCCCCCCCGGTATGGAGCCAAGCCCACAGCCCACCCCCTCTCGTGGGCGGGTTACCGCCTCCACCCCTGCTAATGTGGATTGGCTTCTACCTTGGTCATGCCTATCCACCCCGCCCCCCAGGGTGGAGCTATACCCACAACACGTCCCATCTCGACGAAGGAATACATCCTCCTGTTTCTTCTCACTCCCCCTCCCAAACCCCAAGGATGAGACGAAAGAATGCAGAGAAGGATACAGTTTATCTCTTAACTGCTGCATGTGTAGAGTTGGGGGGGCAGTAGGTGCCATCTCAAGCCATTGTTCTCCCTCTGGGGGTCTGCAAAGAAGCCCACTTCCCGACTCCAACCCTTGATTCCCTGACCCCAGCAAAGCATGAACTGGAACAAATGATTTACCCCTCTCCCTGGCAGCCTTAAGGGCTTTCAGTATCAACCCCCACGTCTTAAGCTCCGCAGCTTTCTGTGTACTCATTACATGCTGTGCCAGTACTAAAGTAAGCAAGTCCCATTTCTGATGATTGAGAATATCACCAGGGAATGAAAGTTCCCCCTCCCTCTCCAGCCGGACAAACACGGCTCTAATATCCTTCTTAGAAGGAATATTTTTCCCACAGTATTCTTTACAAAATTGAAACAGTAACTTTATGATATGTTCCATGGCTCTTACCGCCCTTCCAAGGGTAACCTGCCGCCACCTCACAGGTCCTGAACACCCCCAGGCACACGTTGTCCGCGACGATTGGCTTTACCGCCCTTCCGTAGGCGACCTGCCACCTACCTCACAGGTCTGGTGCCCCACAGGTATGTACTCCACATGAACTCCATACGAACTCCACACGAACTTAAACTTCACCACTCTTCTGCAGCCGCCTACTGCAGGCATGGCTAGGCAGGGGGTTTGGAATTACATGATCCTTGAGGTCCCTTCCAACCCGGGTCAAAAAATAAAATAAAATAAAATAAAATAAAATAAAATAAAATAAAATAAAATAAAATAAAATAAAATAAAATAAAATAAAATAAATCACAGGAAATGAGAAATAACTGTACTACTGTAACTGATACAGTGGCATTTCTGAGAAAAAACAGTGGGGATAAAAAAGAGGTTTGGAAGCGTGTGCCTTCAGCCTATCTACTACTGCTATTCCTAGCCTATCATGACTAGCTTGTGCCTTCCTATGAAGATCTTCACTACACATTCATTCCTTTTCTCTGCCTCTTCTCTTCTGCCAGCTCTCTGCTCTGCTATTCATATTTTCTTGTCCCTTATTTATTCATCCTTTGATTTCCAGTCCACGCAGCTTAAATGGACTACTGCCATTATCTTGTACTCAAAATTGTGCCAGATTGTCAATGTCTGAAGCCTTTCTTGCCCACTTCAACTGAAATCACTACAGTAGCACCTTTCTATCACTATCTTCTTTCCCCCAAAAATATCAGCAGGAACATTTTTTCTTTTTCATGTATGTTTCGCTTTAGCAACTCACGTATCATTGACAGATGAAACACAATCTTTTTCCTTGATGTATAAAGCTCACTTGGTCAGACTTTTTTTTATGCACTGAAGTGGGGGAAGATGTATCTGTGATTGAGTCACCAGAGAGCTTATCAGACTCTTTGATGGACCTTATTATTGGGAAACTCTGGGAGACTGGAGTGTGAGACGGTGAGCAAGCAGTGTCTGTTTGCTCCTAAGAGCACACAGGAGGTTCCATTGATATTCATTGTTAATCCTGTTATTCTCAAGGAACCTTTCATCCTTGATCACTTTGTTTGGGAGAAGCTGGGAATAGTTAACTGATTAGAGAAACTGTTAGAGGAACAGGAATGTCTTGTTTGTAAGTCAAATGGTATATAAGATGTATCACAGAATCACAGAATGACCCTGTTTGGAAGGGACCTCAAGGATCATGTAGTTCCAACCCCCCTGCCTAGCAGGGCCACCAAACATACGCCTTTACTAGATCAGGTTGCCCAGAGCCCTGTCCAACCTGGTCTTGAACACCTTCAAGGACGGGGCATCATGCTGAACTCAATAGACGATCCTGATGCAACAAGAGAGCTCTCTACTCTGACTTAGCACCGACACGCTGAGACCCTTCTTTTGCCAACACTGAATCTCAGCTTCCCAAGCCATGACCTGCAACTGATGCCTTCTTCACATCATCTGACGTTATCAAGAAGAGTTTCACACTGTCATCTTAGCAACAATCCTTAAGGCTAGACATAAGCCATTACCAAGTGTTTTACCTCTTCTTCACCATGCCCAACAAGCCCAAATTTCTTCAGAGGTTTTCCACCACAGCAGACCATCTTAATAGTATTCCATTGTACCGTCTCCAATGTATTCAACTCCCTTTTGAGACAGGAGACTCAGAACTGGACATAGAATCAAAGATGGAGTCTTAATTATACCACACAAAGAGATAAAGTAACTTCACTTGGTTTAACCACATTTCATTTAATGTAGCTAATTATGCATTTCCCTTCTTATGTAGCGAGGAAGCATAATAAAGCATTTTTAACCTTGCTTCA
The DNA here is from genome assembly GCF_039878825.1 of Excalfactoria chinensis. NCBI lineage: Eukaryota > Metazoa > Chordata > Aves > Galliformes > Phasianidae > Excalfactoria > Excalfactoria chinensis. The sequence continues at coordinate 72,400,935 of NC_092825.1, read as the reverse complement.
CAACTCCCACCCTGTAAACTCAAAATGCTTTACATCAGGATTGCTATGCAAGATTGCTATGCAGTCAGATTCACAGTCTGTACTTATCGGATAACTCTACTTCAAATGTAGAACCTTGGGTTTCACCCAAGCTAATGACAAAATTGGAAATGAGTATGAATTTACTGATGGTGAACACAGTATTGTTGCCACACTCAGCTATAGTTGCTATTATTGGGAATCTGAAGTAATGAATGCTTCCATTACCATTTTCTCTTCAATTCCACTACAATTATATTTGTAATATGGTGTGACCTTCACATATACTTCATGCATAATATATTTAAATACAGAAAGTTTTTTGATATTTGGATTTTTTAGAAATGCACTTTACTAATATGTCATTTACTTTGCTCCAGTCCAGTTTTCCTTGAGATCTAACAAAACTGAGTTCATAAATATGTTCCCAAGCTCATTGTGAATTTCATTATCAATAGGAAATTCAACTGAGGTCAGTACTATGGTCTGGCCAAGTATTCATACATCCCTGTGGATGAAAGTTTGCCTGCCAGTCCCTGATTCTGCAACACCAACAGTCTTACTGAGTGTGCACTCAGTCATGTTTTCTACATCATTACTGAAGATGTTAAAAAATACTGTACCCACTACTGACCTTGCAAATTTTCTTAGTTACTGGCCTCTGACTAGAATTTATGCTGCTGACCAATACCTTCTGGGCTTAGCCATTCAGGTTTCAAAGTAACTCACTGTTTTCCCAACCAGTCCATACACTGGCAGTAGGTATACTCAGTGCTCAGTAGTACCTCTTATCTCCAGTAGGTAGCTCTTGTGCAAGTGCCTGTGATGTACCTGGTGCCTTTCTTGCCTAGGAGAGTAACACAGTGGAAAATTATGTGAACATTAAATTTACATTTTGTGCTTATAAAAAGAGTATAAGATTTAGGAGGAAAGTGTAAGACCTTATAGAGTCCATATTATATTAAAATGCTGGTCATGAGTGTTGTCAGTACTATGGTCTGGTCAAGTATTCATATGTTCACATCCATATCTGTAAAACACTGCTTTTGGTCTCTGAAAAGACAAATTTATTCTTAACAGGAACAACTTCAAGACACGATTGCTTAAAAAAACAGTTCTGAAGGACAAATAATCTTCCCTTCAGATTAAAAAAGATTAGACCAAATGATACGTTTTCAAAGCAGTTTCTTCAGTCACACGTAGAGCATGGAAGGAAGACTGGAGGAGTAAAGAGACCAGCCATCTGAAGGATTATTAAATGAACAGTGGAAATCCTGAGACTGGAAAATTTTCCTGTTATCTGTAAAGCACCAGGTTCAAGGCTGTATAGCCTGGTATCATGTGTGAACAAAGAAGTGAGGTAGAAAAGTAGATAAATCGGTCAGTATCTGAAGAGGGAGAAGGATCTATATCAAATCTCAGTTCTGATAGTTGCTGAGTGCTTTTGAAGATTTGACTCTTCATTTAAGTGCCTAGACAGTGTTTGAGCAGTACTAGAAACAGATCTAGCTGTCAATGAAAAGAGGTCCAGGAGTTGTTTTGAATAATCTAGTTCTTGTTTTCTATACAGAGCACTGGTTTACTCGAATGTGCTTTATTTGTCTAATGTCTATTACCTAGAAATAGAGAAGAAACACTAAAACTATGTGGGCCAGCCCAAACACACAGTCAATAACCACTAGATCTGCATGACATATCAGAGAAAAACTATGTGAAAAGATTGCAGAAATTCTTTTTTGCAGAGTTTTTTCTTCTTTCTTCCTCAAGAATTCAAATTAATTAATGAGAAAATTTCTATTGTCCAAGACTAAGGTTAATTTTGGAAAATTCTAAAATAACTTCCATGGGAAACAGCTATGAGTTTTCATGTTTTGAAGGCTGTAAGACCCTCATTGCTTGATAAATGTCCCCAAACAATAGGGAAAATGCCCTGTTTCCACTTACACTGCCATTTGAATCCCATAAACAAAAGTGTGAAATAAAAATCTACTTTATACAAGAGGAGTTGCTGTTACTGAAAAAATTTAGCATCATTTTGGACCCAGTGGAAGATCTTGAATTATTAGAATAAATATGAGCTGAAAGAATTAGTAGGCTTCTGAACAATTAAATGATCAAAAGGTTTTGCAAAGTACATTGTAGAGGTTCGCTATCAAGCTGCATGGCACATGTCTCTGTAACATTCTCTCACATTCTGAAATATTTCATACAACACCACTGTATCCTACATGGCATATTCTCAATGTCAGTTGTTACATACTTTGGCTTCTCTGCGTTTTATTGCATATACATGAACTATATCACATCTGAGGGCAGCTCTGAAAGAAATGCCTCCTATTTTATGATGTTGGTCAACAATATCAGAAGTAAATATTGGTGGTATGTCAGTAGAGGTTGAATCTTCATGAAAACGTTTTGTTAAATTCTATTTCTGTGTGAAACAGATGGCAGCAGAAGGACAGTCTAACAAAATAGCACCTGACTGGGAAGCATGTATGAGCAAAGCTGCATAACTGAATTCCTTCATGTGGGAAGAATTGTACTCATTGACATTCATCAATGCTTGCTGAACATTCATGGAGACCAAATAGTGGATGCTAACACAGTGAGGTGGTGGTGTGTTTCAGCAGTGGTGACAGTGGCAGTAAGTTACCTCCACTAGTGCAGATTTTTATGAGTGCGGTATGTAGGCTCTTATTCATCAGTGGTGAAAACGCATAACTAATCATGGTGAATGTAACAAAAAATACCATTTTGTAGTTGCAAATTTTCTCTAGCAAATTATCTTACCTTTTTTTTTTTTTTTTTTTTTTTTTTTTTTTTTTTTCTGTATCTGCTGTAGTTTCTATGGAAATAAATAGGAGGCATTTCTTTCTGATCACCCTATGTATTTTATATGTCACCCAAGACAATTCCTCAACACCTCATGTAGCCCAGGCAACGCAAAAACGGCTGGGTACTCATGCACTAGCTGATGATATGTCAGTATTGTAGTGGTCAGCTGAGGATAAACTCTAATTAAAATACTTAAAAATAGACTCTAGGGGACAAAAATTCAACATATATTACAATTTCTTACTGATGTAGCATCTGAGTTGGATATGTGCTTAAAATAATGCACTGAAAGCAATCTTTTCAAGTCTCCATTGACACCTGCAGAGGAAATGATTTCAGACCCTTCAGAGAGCAGCAGTCTTGCTCTGGTCCTTGAAATCTTGCAAGCTACATACACCCACACACCAACATTATTTCCTCACCTCCTCTATTTAAAAACAAAACAAAACCATGAGAACAGTGGGCTGAAAGTCGAGCTGTGGAATATGAAGTTGAAAGGATTAATTATGTAATACACCCCCTCTCTCACCCTTGCTCACAGCAACACAAGGGAGGTAAAACCAATTCTCTCAAGTGAAAATTCCAAAGTAGAAAGTGCTGGAGGACTGAAAGCACAATAAACATGTAGAAGGTCTCAGCAAGACCTCCTCTACATTCCCCCACCTGGCAACTTACTCAGTTGGAAATGTGTCTGACCTGCAGTTCTATAATTCAGTTATCTGATGGAGTGTAGACCCTCCTGAAAATAATCATGGGAAACTAAAGGTGGGTGCACACATAAGAGAAGATAAATTAAGACAGCAGGTTTGTTACTAAATTCAGAAGAAAGAAGCTGGAGCATATTTCTTCAGCTGCCCTATAAGGTCCTTGCTGAAATGTTGTTTCTTCAAAAGAATAGAAGGAATATTGGGGGGGGAAGTAGGGGGAAAAAAAACAACAAAAACAAACAAACAAACAAACAAAAAACATGTCTGTATGAGAGGGATAGAAAGTGAGGGAGCATGCTTGTATATGAGAGGGAGTAGGAGTAGGTAACAAGTTGGGGGGAACTTGACATAGTGTTTTTCCTATGAAAGATGTGTAAATGCAATTCTCAGAGAAGGACAAAAAGTATTTCTCAGGAGGAGAAAGGGTGGAGAAAGTGAAGGATGGGATGAGGATGGAATGAAAAGGAAAAGGGGAGGAGAAGGCAGAGGAGAGGGAGGAGGAGGGGAATGGGGGAGAGAGAGGGAGGGGTGAAGGGGAGGAGAGATTGGGGGAAGGAGAAAGGAAAAAGCGAAGAGAAAGGGAAATGGAAAGGAGAGAGGAGGTTACCGCACTTTTACATGGAAAGACAGTGGCAAATGTGTGACCATCTTTAAAAGAAATTTCCTGAAGACAAAGAGAGAAAGAAGTCCAAAAAAGGAAAGTAAGAGGCTATGTTTTCCTTGTCCTGCTGTTTTATCTCTGCCTCCCTCTGTCTCTGGAAGATTACCCACAGGACACAAAGATGCCGAGCTGGTCTCTGTATGCACAAGTTCAGTTCAGCTGGTGCTTCTCTCCTGTTTAACTCGACAGATTTCTCTGAAGGGGTGGACTCACAGACTGACAGCCCTTTAGTTTAACCTGAAGAGTGCGTGCCACCTCTCTGCCCATTCCCAAAGCTCGCTGGAGGTGGAGGTGAGAGGAAAATACTTGAAAGTGCCAAGGAGCTCCTGATGCCAAGACAACAAATAGTCTCTTGGGTGAATTTGAACAGCTAGAGAAGACTGATTTATTGCTGTTTTCTGTAGTAGTTTCCTCCCTTTGGTGAAAACCTGTATTTGGAGATCTTTGAAAACACAAAACAAAATACCAATCTCGAAGCCCCAGCCCCGTGGTTAGCTCTTATGGGAATGAAACACTCCTCCCGCTGCCTGCTCCTGAGGAGGAAAATGGCGGAGAACAGTGCCGAAAGTACTGAGGTAAGAACGCAAGTCAAAGCCTGTAACCCAGATTCCCCAGCCCTGAACTTTCCTGGGTCCTTTGGCTTGCCTGCCTCTTTTGTTGTTATGATTTCCTGACTGTGCTTCTCTTCCCTTCAGACCCCCCTCCCCAACCGTTATTCCCCCCCCCCCCCCCCCCCCCCCCTCACTCCCCACACTCGCCGCCGTTCACTGCTGTTAGAGAACTTTGCTCCCGGATGGACTGTCTAGTCCCTCGGGCAGCTTCCGGGAAGCATCCGCGATGACTTCTTCCCTGGAAGGCTAGGTGGGCCATTGTAGGCTGGTTGGAAGAGACGTTTTGTGTCGTGTACCGTGAACGGGAAAAAAGAGGGTGTGCGGCGCTAAGGAATGAGGGGGGGGGGGGGGGGGGGGGGGGGGGGCTGTTACTGCATGTTTGAGGAGGTTGACAGGGACAAATAAGGTTATTTTTGTACAGCACCTTGGTCAGTTCCTGGTGCTTTTCAACTGAAACGACGCAGTGGCAGGACTGCGTGGGGGTGCTGCGAGAAATCTCCCTGCAGCGCCCGGATATCACAGCGAAACTGCTTGAGCACAGTTTGGGGACAGGAAGAGCATTTCCCCAAGAGCCGGGCTGACCTGAGCTTCCTTCAGCTTTTTTTTCTCATTCAGCTGCAACCCTCATTTGCTTCCGTGGAGCTGTCTTGATCTCACTGAGTCTTCTTAAATTTTACAAAAGTATGCAAAATCTCAGCTCTGAAAAAGTAAAAGATGGAGGATGTAATCTCAGTTTCCTTGGGAGCATGTGAGAAGCAGGCAGGTGAAAGTGCAAATAATGTGCCCATTTCTATTAACAGACTATGCCTAAGACTCTGGCTGAACATTTAACATATTGTTGAGTTATATGCAGCACAGCCATGTATGGACCCCCAGGGACACTGTACCCTAATTAAGTTCAACTGCATTGTCCTTGTATGCACAGATGATACTGGCTCTCCTCCCCATTGCCCTGCAGATAATAAAGAACAAAGCACCACTCCAGTGTGAGTGAGCATGTGACTATTCCCTCCTTTCTCCTTTCAAGGTCTTTGCTAAATGTCTCCTGCTTTCAAATAATCCTCACAGTAAGTGCTCTGCACCTTTATGAATCCAACATTAATCCTTGTATAGTGTTTGTTAAGAAATATGTGCCCAATGTACATAAACATACCTTATTTGCTATGCCATGTGAAGAACAGAGCTATCTCAGTAGTTTAATGTGGGTATTAAATCAAAGAGCATATCTAAGATTGCATTAAGTAAAGTACTGTTTGCAGAGATGTGTGTATATGTAGTATGAAATATGGCTGCATATTGGTAAAACTGTTATAGTACTGACAGGATATATTGCATTAAGTGTCCCAAGATCCTTGGTGAAATTGCAAGGAGCATTTCTTGTCAAAGCTCTATTCCTCTGTGATCTGTCTTTAGAGAGCAACAGACAAAAACATTAAAATTATTTAAATATTGTTCTTGTATTTCAACTCACTGTTAGTACATTTTTATTGCTTAAACTCCTCATCGTGTTTGTGCAATGCTACAATGTGCTTTTATGAAGATTTTCTAAACAATGACAATTTTGTGAACTGAGAATGATAAGAGTGAAAATATTGCAGATTAGTTGCCTTCTGCTGTGTCTTAAGAAAACCAAAAGGGATATACTCATAATACCTGCAAAAATATTTCTCCTGTTTTATTAATTTTCATTTTCAGTGAAAATATTGCACAGACAAAACTTGCTAATACCTTTGAAGCTTTTTCACTAGTCAAGCATCTATATTTAGCAAAGTCATAAGATACCAGTTTAACCAGCAAATTTATATTCCCCTAACATATATTTTTTTTCATTTTTCTAAGTTAGCAAATGTTCTTTGACAAAAGGAATGCAGAACAAAGCACCTTACATTTGAATTTGTCATAGTGTAGGAGAAAAATTAGGAAGTGGCATAAATCTCAGTTACCACCAGTAACTCACATTTGATGAGTTACTATCACTGTGTTAGACATCAAGACAATTTATATGCACAATCTTTAAAAATGCATAGTACAATGCAAATCATCATAAAATTTTTGAACTTCATAAAGTCCCAGGGACTGAATCATCACCTATTCTAGGAGTGCTTTAAAAGTGTGGATGCTGATTATGGGGTCATCATTTATGATTCTGAAGGAAGATGGCTAAGTCAGGGTAAAATGCTAAAAAAAAATGACAAAGTGACTTCAAGACCTTAAAGGAATCAAAATGAAAATTTGTGCCAGAACATGAAGAGTAAGAATGTGAAGATTAAGAATGGCTCACAAATTTAGCATTTCTCATGGATTTGACCACTCATTTAAATGAGTTAAACATGCTCTTAAAGGTGAAAATCACCTTATCTGTGCTGTTTCAGACAATAACAGCATTTGAAATGAAACTTATATTATGGCAATTTGAATTTATGTGAAATAATTTCATGCATTTTGATACATTGGCTGAACACAGTCCTATGAACAGTGAAAAATATGCATCCGTGCTTTCCATTTTGATAGAGAAATTTGAGAAAAGGTTTCAAGATTTAAAAAAATAATATTTTTTTATATTTGTGATTCCATTTTCAGTTGACATAAATTTATTACTTGCAAATTTTCACATGGAATGTATAGAGTTGCAATCAGAAGCTCAACTCAAAGAAAAATTTGGTCATGTCTCTTTATCAGACTTTCATAAGCCTTGTCTTACCAGAGAAAAATATCCCTTGCTTCACAGACACACCTTACTCATGTCATCATTTTTTGACAGTACGTACATTTGTGAACAATTATTATCAAGGTTGAAGGACAGAAAGAATAATATTTCATCAAAAATCTCTGATGAACACCTTGAGAACTCACTAGGAAAACCACTAGGAAACCACTGCCACTGAACTACTAGCCTGATGCATTAGTTTCACAAAAACAAGGCAAAACAACCCACTAGTTTTATGTTTTCATTAAAAAAAAAAAAAAAAAAAAAAAAAAAAAAAAAAAAAAGTTTTGTTGCTCAATGCAGTTCTGGCAAGCCAGAATGTTGTACAGCCATGCCCTATGTCATCTAATAAACTTCAAGAGGACTTCTGCTGGAACAAGAGCTGTAAAATCTCTCCTCAAGATATAAAAGTGAACTTCTGTATCTTTAATAATAGAAGAGGTTTGTATACATAAAACAGAACGGTTAGCATGAATAACAGATTCAGAATTGGCTTCTCTGCAAAGAATCAAAGGTGCTCAGAAAGAAAGCAAAGCCAAAAAAATTTACTAGGCTTCTGTTTCTGACCTCCTCTTTCCTCCTCAGTTTTGTTTCTTCCTTGGCTTTCTGATCTCTCTATCCAATTATTTAATTCATAGTTCATCAACTTGTATATGTGAGATACCATCAAAAGTCTTATCTGAAGCCAAGACCACCAACATTCTCTCTCCTTCATCCACCAACTCAGTTACACTATCAGATCTAGAAAACTAGATTAGTTTTCTTACTCACAATTTTGTAATTCCGTGGTGATTACTCATGGTCATCTTCTTGTCCTTCATAGGGACATAATCCTGGAACTTGTTTCCAGCATTATTTAATCAGTGAATTTCCCAGGAACTGAGGTGTGATTGACTGGCTTATATTTCCCTCGATCTTCCTTGCTACTCCTGAATGAAGAATTGGTATCTATTTTCTTCCAGTCCTAAGAAATCTCCTCCAGTCAGCATGATCAGAGACTACAGAATGGCCCTGAAATGATGTTGGTGAACACCCTCAGCACTTGTTGATACATCCTGTCAGGCTCCATAGATATATATATGTCCAGTCTGTTTAAAATATTCCACAAAGTAATATTCATCCAAGTGAGAATAAGTATTCCCTAACCACACTTCCCTGTTCTCAGGAATATGGAATTCCTGAAGGCTGATTTTACCAGTAGTGATGAAAGTGAGGAACACACTGAGTATCTTGGTCTTTTCCATGTCCTTCATCACCAGGACTGCTGGTGTAATTTAGTGTATTAAAACTTCTTTGAAATTCTACACTGAAATTTTTTTTACGAGCTTCACCACTTGCTCACAAATGGTTATTCAGTGGTTAATCTCAGGAGTTGTTGACTCCATATCATGTAATGATCATGATGTTTCATTGATCATTATCAAGCAAAGCTAAGTGAGTAAAAAAAATAATGTGTATAATTTATTTTGGAGAGTTTTTTGCTTTTACCTAAAGGTTCAGCCTTAAATTGCTTCAAATGCAGTTTATCTGGAATCAGCATAGTCCTTTCATATTTAAAGTCCCACAGAGAAAAGAGAAATAGAACATTGATCCAGACCAAAAAAACGTACTAATTTCTGCTTTATAAATGCCTCCTTCATATCATGAAATCAATTACTGTCTCATTGATAAAGATTTATAGCGGTGTCAGCTAAAATTTAGGTGTCTGACCTCTATGCGGTGATATCTAGGCATCATCTGAACTTTAACTTAAAAGAGACATTACTTTTTTTCTTAGACTGCTTGCCCTTTTTGTGATCATGGTGGGCAATACATTTCTCCTGTGTGGCTTCTGTCTTAGGCATTATATTCAGATCAGATCTCTTTAAAGATGTTCACTTTCAAAGTAGGTGTTAGTTTTACTGTCAAAGAAACAACCAAAATTGTAATATAGATAGACTTATTTTATAACTAGAGATAATCTGCCAGTGAAAGCTTTTAATGCATTCTCATTCCCATGCATGCACACATACTGTTACTCTAAGGTGTATCCTAAGAATCACTGTTATCAGTAGATAAAGAAGAAAGAGCAACACTGTTTCTCACTGGTTTCTGTTCCAGGATCTTGGGCAACAGCTTGGCTTCAGCTTACCACAGATTCACCTGAGACACACTGGTTCTCCTCACCTTATGTTCGATCACAGTCACATTGCTCTCACAGAACCTAACATAAAATCTTGATCCACTCAGATGTACTCTGAGTATTACTGTGAAGTTCATTTTCATAGCTTGTTTAATCATACCACCATTCTATTAATAAATTATCTGATGAGTCTTTTTTATTGAATCAGAAAAGTAGACTGTCATTTTCAAAATTGTTCAAAGAATCTCTGTGTTACCTTGTCTCTTCTCATTCAGTACCAACAAACTGTTCAAGCCTCAAGAGTTAAACTCCATTGCAAACTTTTTAGATTTTTTCAAACGTATTTTAATGGAATACTAGTACTGTGACAGTATGTACAGTTTTAATGAAGAAAAGCCTAGAACATGTTGAAATACACAAATTCTAAATCTTTTTTTGTTTGTTTCTGCTTCCTATATATTTGACACTCCGTTTCTGCCGTGACTTTTAACAGAATTTTTATATTAGCATATGAACTTAAAGGGAGACATAGATTAGGATTTCAAGTAAAGGATTATTTCATTTCTTAGTGTGAAATTTTCATGAAAAAGTGATACTTTTTCTAATATATATATATTTTTAGAGGAAGAGATGTTTTGTTCTGTCCTCAAGTTCATTATTTTACTGTAGAAACGATGTCTGTAAGCCATCTTTCTGCTTTATAGGCCAGTTCTTTAATCAACAGGAAGGAATGCATTCCTCTAGTTTTCCATCTCCCATTTTGTTGCACCTGGAGAATCTGAAGGATCTCAGAAGGAGTCTTCTTTTTGCCATTACTTTGGGACTTAGACCCCAGTGCTCTATGTCAACATTAAGTCAGAAGAAAGTTGTTTTATATTTTCCTGCATTTTGAAGTCAAATTAAGTTTAATTCCTCTTTATTTGTGAACAAGATGTGTGCATTATAGATGCATTAAAGGAATTAGTATGGGACTGCTTGTCCTTACAAGGGGCAAGATTGAAAACTCTCATTTCTTAGAATCTCACATTAGAATATTTTGACATAGAAAATTGCAGTGATTGATGTGGTTTTTGATATGTGGAGTTGCCCATTTATATCAATTGAAACGGCTGAAATTCTTCTTTGTTAAAAACTGGACATATTGTCTGTAGGACCTGAGTCAATATAAGCTTAGGAGTCTCCCTAGATGTACAGTTCCCATAATACAAGAGACAGTTGAGTATTTAAGAATCATTTTAAAAATTTGAGTCTTTCATGTGTATCAGTCTACCCACAGAGAGAAGCAAGGTGGGTCTGAGAAAGGAAAATATGCTCAACTCTTTCTTAGGAGGAAAACTGAGGTATAAAAATAAACCTGAATTTCAATGTCAATTTCGTGACATTACTATGGAGACAAAGAACTGGAGATTAAAATTCAAATCCTTAAAAAACTGCAGTGATTTCTCCTTGTCTCCTTGTCAAATTCTTATCTATTTATGACACTTTATGACATTGAAGTGGTTAACTATTTAATATTTAGTTTGATAATCTACACGTTCAGCCTGCAAGAAATTATCATCTATTATGCACTGACCTTAACAGTTTCAGCAATGCAGCTTCTTCCTCCTCCTGTAGACATAAGAACATATGTACAAAGAAGAGGCATTTGGTATCCTGCCAGAACCAAGGCTAACTTCTACAACAGCTTCTTGTAAATAATTACAAAACGACTCTGGTTAAAACTTCTACTGACTCCTTTGGTGTGTATCCTTTTGGAACACCTTGTTCCAGGTTAGTTGGAGCATCACTTGGGTGATCTTTGGACTGAACAAATACTCTGGTTCACTATCTGAGGAAATTTTAACCTGATTTTCTAGGAAAAAGAGGCTGTCAATATATATTGCCTGTGTACCCAACTGATAAGTTTTGGGCTTATGTAACCGAGCTTAATTTCAAATTACAGTGGAAGTATCAAACACATTTGTGTATATATAATTTTCTTGAAAAACTGACATTTGGTAGAAGGACATAAAATTTTACTATTCACTGAAATTGAAGAAGGTGGATCTCAGTTGTTAACTGGCTTATTTTACGTGTGTACTGTTTGGTCTCCAGACTAACTGTGCTGTGTGATCATTACTAAAAACCTATGAAGAATTCTTGGTGGAGCTCAGAAATAAGTTGGGCGATGAGAGGATAAAGAGCACCTATTTGCAGGAAACAAGGTTTCTTTAGCTTCCTTACTCATGGAAAAGTCTTTTTTTTTTTTTTTTTTATTTTTTATTTTTGGGGAGGGGGGGGCAAGGATTCACAAAGAGCACAGTGTGGACAGAGATCAAGGGATTACAACAGAGGCCAGATGAGACAAACATTAAACTACAGAAAGATGTAGCTGGTTTGGTCAAAAACCATATATGTTTATCTTAGGTAAAATGTTTTCGCAAAGTAAGGTCTTGAGAGACTGTTAAAGAATTGTTGCCTTTCCGTGGGGGTTTTCTTTTTGTGTTGTGGAAGTTCTCAAAATCAGAATGAAATAGGCCATTCCTCAGCAACTGTAAATCTACTTTGTAAAAATTAGACTCAGTTTATTTGCTGCCAATAAGTCAGCTTCATCAAGGACCAAATTAAACATCTCTCTGCAAATGCATGTAGCATGGGAATAAAAGAGTTAAAAATGTGTGCATATGTGCAAGGCAATTACTGATATCATGGAGATGTGATGTGATGGCACCCATGACTGGAGAGTTGGAACGGAAGGATACAGGCTCTTTAGGAAAGACAGGGATGGGATTTGAGGAGGACATGTTGCCTTCTGTGTTAATGACCAGCTGGATTGCATGGCATTCTGTCTGGGAATGAATAAGAAGTCAACAAAGATCTTATGGGTCAGAATTAAAAGGAGATCAGGAACAAGCGATGTTATAGTAAGAACGCTGCCACAGGCCATTCAACCATGAAGACTGAGAAGATGAGACCTTCTGTGAGCTGAGAGGATCAGCCTTACATTCACAAGCTCTGGTCTTCACAGGAGACTTCAGACACCCTGATATGTGTTGGACGGACAACTCAGCAAGGCATAATTAACCCTGAAGTACATTGACGATAACTTCCTTCTTCAAGAGACAGAGGAGCCAATGAGGAGGACAGTTATATCGGACCTCATTCTCACCAATATGGACAGATGTGGAGAATGTGAAGATCAAGGGCAGCCTTAGCTGCAATGACCACAAACTGCTAGAGTTCAAGATCCTTAAGGTATTATGGAAGGCAAGGTCATAATCTTGAACTTCAGGAAAGACTTGGAGCTCTGCAGGAATCTGTTTGTACAGTGCAAATGGAGTAAAGCTTTGGATGAAGAAAAGAAAAATGGTTAATACTGAAGGATCACCTCCTCCAAGCTCAGGAGTGAAGCATCCCAACAAAGAGAAAGTGAGGCAAAAATGACAGAAGGACAAAAAGAACACGAAACTCCTGGCCAAACTCACGAACACAAAAAAGAAGCTTACAGAAGGTGGAAGCAGGGATAGGTGACCTGTGGTAAATATGGAGAGACTGACTGAGAAGTCGGGTCAGGTGAGGTCCTGGATGACTGGAGGAAGGGTCTTGTCACTCCCATTTATAAGAAAGAAAGCAAGGAAAACTTGGGGAACTACAGACTGGTGAGTCTCACCTCTGTACCTGGGAAGATCATGGAAAAGATCTTCCTAGATCCTTATGGTTGGTTCTGTGCTACAGTGCCATGGCTGCATGCAGAAGAGGTAACAGAAAACAAAAGAGGGTAAATTTAATTATGCATTAAGAAGAGGTTACCCAGAAATATTGTGGAAGTGTTTGGGCCAGGTTGAATGGGCCTTTGAGCAACCTGGTTTAACAGAGGGTGCATCTTCCCGTGGCAGAGGAGTTGGAATTAGATGATCATTAAAGTCCCCTTAAATCCAAACCTATTCCATTAAAAAAGACTGCTATCTATTCTAAACCGCAGATAACCGAGTACAATGCAACTGTGAACCTATCCTCTTTCTACAGGCATATCAGTGACAAAAGAAAGGCTGGGAAAGATGTCTGAGAAGCAGTTATTGGCCACCTATTCTGTACTGCAGACAGTAGAACTAATAAATTGGACTGCACAGGCTATTGTTAAAATAACTATGCGAATCTAAGGGTGGGTAAAAGACTTAACCCATATTCCTAAGACAGGGGTGTCCCAATTGCAAAGGTGTTGGGTCACCTACCTTAGTCAGAGAAGATGCCTGTCATCATCTCCACTAAAAGAAGAATTGCAGAAGGTACTTGTCCCAGTAACGTATCACAATGGACACCCCTGGAAATGATTGTCCCTCACCCAGTCCCTTACAAGAAAGGAAATACCCTGTTCCAGAAGACATATGGTTCGTGGATGGATCCTGCAGTGGGAACCCGAGTAGGTAGTGAGTCATCACACACCATTCCTTGACCAGGACTATATGGTTCAGAGATTAGTGTGCCCCGGTGGCGCAGTGGTAGAATTGCCGCTTGCAACACTGGAGGCTTGGGTTCGAATCCCCCCTGTGGCGCAAGTGGTAGAAGTGCCACTCTGCTACACAGAAGGCTCGAATCCCGGGAGTTGGACTCGATGATCTCTAAGGTCCCTTCCAACTCACACGATACTATGATACTATGATAGTTACCTAGTTGACCAAAAGAAGCTAGCTAATGTAATCTATTAGGCTTTCAGTTAAGTTTTCTAGACCTGATAAAAAGTTTTCAGTAATTTAAGCATGGAAAATCTAGTATTAATTGCTTCACTTGTGCCACTGAAGCACTGGAAGTAAAACTACTCACCAACAAATGAGAAATTGTGATCATTTTTCTTTTTTTAATACAACATGCTCAGTTTCATCAGAGTTCTGAAGCATGGCAGTTTCAGATGACTGTACCTGCTCTGTGACCAGCAGCAGGGCAAACACAAATTAAAAGCCACTAGCAATAAGGTTTCCTCTGAAGGCCATACTATTTTGTGAAGACTGTATCATAATGAAAAGAATAATTGATTAAAAGAAGAAAGAAGGAAAAAAAACTTATAACAGCATCTCCTCTATCTCATTAAAAACATCCGAATGAATAAATCCGTCTTGATTTCATGCAGGGTTTTTCACTGAAAACAGATGATTAAGTAGAATTAGGCAGAGCATGTGGTAAGTCTATTATGCAGATAAAATGAGACTTTATTCTTCACTGCTGCCAATCATGCTTACCCTTTGTCACCCACCATAGACTGCTGTCTTCTTTTAAAGGGCTTTGCACACTGAATGTAGGTATTCGCAGTAAAGTAAGAGCAGTCTTTTTATTGAGTGTAGTCTATCTGCATGTGAGCTATCCTGAAGGAAAGAGCACTGAGGCACCCATGAGTCTTTTCAGATGTATGTAGAAAGGAAGGGGCCAATAAGGATAGAACTGTGATAAGACTTAATTGCCCTCCCAGCTGGTCCAGCTAGGTCTGTGCAAAGGACAGTTCTAGAAAACTACTTCATTTTTCACTGATTCCTACAGAACAAAACAAAAAGGAACAGAATCTTGAGTTAGACATAGCAATTTAAACATCAAAATTTAAAAATGACATTTGCGCTATTGTCTGGTTTTACTTTTCCCTGTCGTTTGAGATCACCAGAAGAAGCAGGTACATAGGAACAGGAATAACTTACCAGATTTCATCTTTTTGTCAAAATAGTAGTTCTCTGCTGTCATTTCAGTCTTCCTACACACTTACAACTTCCAGTCCCTTTAGCAAAGCTGAGACTGACACTGCTTTTAAAGGAAACTCTGATCCCCAGTGAGGCCACTGGGGATGTACCACACCTGAGACTCAGATGTGAACAATCCAATTGTCTGTTGCAAGTTCTAAGATCCCTTTTATACATTTCCATGTGTTTTATACAATTTCCAAGTTTCCTCTCGTAATTTTCCCACAGTCCTTTACACGTCAACAAAACATTCCACAAACACTCCTTAACTGTGCATGCAGATGCTTATTCAATCAACGTCATAAGTCATTCCTAGCTCCAATCATTCTTCCTCCAGTCAGGGTTGTTTTCACACAGCGTTCCCACAACTCACTAGGCTCTTCATTTTTCTCTTCAGGAGGTGTCTCTGGTTATCAGCATTCCTTTCTCATGCATTTATCTATCTCCACAGCTTCTGGTCTGAATAGTCTTTCTTGAATTCCCACATAGGAAGTGATTTAAGATCAAACAAACAAACAAACATGGGGTGTCTTTTTAATAGGAATTATGCTTTCATACCTCTGAAAAGTCTGCAAGTGTTTGATGAAGTCAAGAGGCCCTACACAAAAACGTGCCATGGAAAATATGAATGGTGCTTCATAGTGTGCAGTTAATGTTGATGTTCATCACCAGGACATCTTAAAAAAAAATGAACTGTTAGTGACATAGAAAACACCAGATGCTAGAGA
Source organism: Excalfactoria chinensis (assembly GCF_039878825.1). Taxonomy (NCBI): domain Eukaryota; kingdom Metazoa; phylum Chordata; class Aves; order Galliformes; family Phasianidae; genus Excalfactoria; species Excalfactoria chinensis. The sequence continues at coordinate 72,384,847 of NC_092825.1, read as the reverse complement.
ACAGGTGTCATCTTTATATGAAAGAAAATATGCACAGTCAGCACAATCTTTATACAATTCAGAACTGCTGTTTCCTGTTGAAAGTTGCTGCCATGCCTAGGTAATTGTTGCATTTACACCTGTCCTTGTAAGACTGCATTGATAGAGATTTTATGCATGCCTACTGTTGGTTTGCAAGAACGAACACCGTAACAGGGTTTGGTCATGTATAAAGGCTTGACAGACTTAGTACATGATCTCTGTTTGGCACAGTTAATCTAACCTAGTTGCACTTAGCCTAAAGGTGCAACTGTTTTTTCCATGCCATTCTGCATACCTGATGAGAGTGCACTTGATCCCACTGTCCACGTTGCCTACAAAGATGTTAAATAACACCTGATCCCTGAGGAGCACCCATTGTCCACTTAGACACTGAGCCATTGACTGCAACTCTCTGAACATGACAATTCAGCCATTTCCTTATCCAGATAGTGATCCACACACCAAATCCATTTTTCTCCAATTTGGTGTCCAGGATGTCATGCGGGACAGTGCCAAAAGCTTTGCACAGGTCTAGGTAGGTGATGTCAGTTGCTCTTCCTTTATCCACTCCATCAGAAAAGGCCACCAAGTCTGTCAGACATGGCATGCTCTTGGTGAAACCATGCTGGTTGTCACCAATCACTTTGTCTTTATTTTCCTTGTGACTTAGTAGGGCCTTCAGCAGGATCTGTTCCATGGCAAAGAGGTGAGACTGACAGGCCTGTAGCTCTCTGATTTTCTCCCTTCTTGAAAATGGGGGTTACACTTTCCCTTCTCCAATCAGCGGGAACTTTGCCAGGCTGCCATGACATTTTAAATATGTTGGATAGTGGCTTGTCAACTTTATCCACCAGTTCCCTCAGGATCCATGGACTTGGGCCCCTTCAGGTTCTTTAGATGGTCTCGAACCTGATCTTCACGTACTGTGGGCAGATCTTCCTTCTCTGACCTCCTACCTTTGCTTTCTGCAGCTTGGGCGGTGTGGCCAGAGCCCTTGCCTGTGAAGGCTGAGGAAACACTGAAACACTGAAAGCAGTGTACCCAGGTGGCCAAGAAGGCCAGTGGCATCCTGGCTTGTATCAGGAATGGTATGGTGAGCATGACTAGGGAAGTCATCCTGCCCTTGTACTTGGCATTGGTGAGGCCTCACCTGGAGTACTGTGTTCAGTTTTGGGCACCTCAATACAGAAAGGACATGGAGGTGCTAGAGCAGATCCAAAGAAGGGCAGCAAGGCTTGTGAAGGGCTTGGAGAATATGCCCTATGAGTAGTGACTGAAGGAACTGGGGCTGTTTAGTCTGGGGAAGAGGAGGCTGAGGGGAGACGTTATTGCTCTCTTCCAAGCAAGAGTGGGGTTGATTTTTTCTCACTGAGTACAGGTGACAGGATGAGGGGAAATTGCCTCAAAGTGCACCAGGGTAAGTTTAGGTTGGATACACTTTTAGTTTAGGTAAGAAGCACTTTTACAGAAAGGGTTGTTAAGCACTGGAATAGGCTCCCTGGGGAGGTGGTGGAGTCACCATCCCTGTATGTGTTTAAAAGCTGTTCAGATGTGGTGCTCAGGGGCATGATTAAACAGAGGGTTGTTAGTTAGGGTTCTATGGTTAGGTCATCATTGGACTCAATGATCTTTAAGGTCTTTTTCCAACCTGAGTGATTCTATGATTCTGTGCAGTGTCTAACATCTGCAATTGAAACCTTTGTAATTCAGCAGAAAGGACTGGAGGGCAAGTTAACTATAAAGATTCAATAATAAGTACACTGGTGGAGAAAAGCATTAGATTATAAAAGTAAAGAAGTAAAAGTATCTGGATTAAATTTGGAAGACATCTTGACAGAACTAGATAAGACAAAAATGAAAATATAATTTGGCAACTATTATATTATTTAGGAGAGTGAACTCAGTGAAACGGTGGAGTCAAAAAAGTTAGAAATAGAAAAGAAGGCACTTCTGGATCTTCTGATATAGAAAAGGTGTTACAGGAACATAAACTACTTTTATTCCTTTTTCCCAGACAGACCAAAGAAACTATCAGAAGTTGACATACTTAAATCTTCAAAGGAACTAGGGAAAAAGTGTGGGTTTGTTTTTATATATATAGAAGTAAACTAGGCTAATTGATGCTATTCATAGAGAGTACATGTTTTGCATTACCTTAGTATAGAATATAGGGCAAATTTTTTAAAAGTGCCTAGCAGAGGCTGAATTAAATCTGTTCTGCACTAGTAAACTACTGAATTTGAAAATCAGAAGAAAGTAAAAAAGGAGATTTAAGTGGGATTGCCTTTCTAAGTACCTGAAGTTGTTGACCCATTATTTGCAGATCACTTAGTGCACACGTGAAGCTGTAATTTTTTCTTCCACATTTCTTAGCTTTCATAATTTTGTTTCACATTAAGGATGAAAGATGAAGACTCATAGACTTGACTGATCTTTTCATTAAAATTGTTTGCAAAACTTTCTGCCTTTTGTTTTAGGGGCTGCAGCTGTCAGATCTGAGTCCAGGTAGTGTGGCAATTCTGGCTCTTTTGAAAGTTTTCTGTTGAAGGTTTAATACCAAGGAAAAACAAAATGAAGTAGTCCAGAGCATGTTGGTACCACATGACTCTCTAAAATAGTAAAACAAATTAAGAGGTAACTGTGGTTCTTTAACAACTAACAGCATGTTTAACTGAATAACATACTTCTCTTTCACCTCCCCTGTCTCAGAAAAAGTGAGTGACAAAACACAATGAAAAGAAGAAAAAATTTTTAAAAATCAAGTTTTGAGAAAAGGATTAGATAAATAGGGGGTTGGGGGGTGGGGTGGGGGGATGTCCTGTGTAAGCAAAAGGAGAAAAACTACTATTTCCCAACAGCAATTGATGTTCAGCCATGTCTTGTGAAAGAGCCTCACTATTTGTAATGGTTGGTCAGAGAGATAAACACTTTCACAATGAGAATCTCCCCTTCTCCTTCTTCCCTTCTTTTTGATGAGGATAATGTCATACGGTATAAAATATCTCTTTAGTTTTAGGTCACTTGTATGGACTAAATCCCCTCCCTGCCTCTTGCCTATCTCTTGCTTTTGGTGGGAGGGAGTTTAGAGAGACAGTCTTGATGCTGCTCAGCAATAGCCAAGACTTTGGTGCTGTATCAAGGCTATAAAAGCAGAAAGCACAGCAATATACGGGCAGATGTGGGGAAAGTTAATTCCATCCCAGTCACATCCAGTACAATAATATATCCCACACAGCTCCTAACACTGCTTTATGAACACACTGATAGATTTTCAGAGTGATAGGGACTTTCAGACATTGTGAACTTTCTCAGGCCTGTCTCATTTATAAAGCCAGATAGATCACCTTATAATTAAGAATCTATTATGAGTCCCATCTCACAAGGCTGCGGTAATTTGCTAGAAAAGTGTGACACTAAGGGAGAAAATCTGGCTCTTACTGTTGTGTGTTAATGTTAATCAGAGCATGTTTGGAATCACTTCAGTCAGCCCTGGTATCATCCAGTGACTTTGTACTGATGAAGGTTATCTGTAGAGGGACAACAAAGAAAAAAGCACTGAGGAAAATTTTTAAGACAGAGCAAATAAGAGCTCAGAATAGAAAGCAGCCATTTTCTTGGATTTCTCTTATGATAACCCAGATTTCTATGGTGTTACTGTTTCTTATCTACTTACAATATCAGTACACTGGGCATTGAGAGAAATATTGTCTTCAAATGATGCCTCTTAACAAACAACATTCTGTATTCTCCTAGGTCTGCCCTGTCCCATCCCAGACTCCTCAGTCTACTGTTGTTCCAAAGCCAGTTCAGTCTGTCATACATGTCCCATTGCAACCAGGCTGTCCAGGCCGAGGCAAAATGGCAAAGCTCCTCAGTCCAGAAGAGATGACATCCAGGGATTATTACTTTGATTCCTATGCTCACTTTGGAATTCATGAGGTAATATTTATTTTTTATCTCAGTAATTATTTAAGAAAAACAATAAAAATAAAAGTTTACTGTGATTTTCTTTTATCCCTTCTCACTTCCTAATTATTCCTCAGCTTTTCTTCAAAACAGTGAATGAACTGGTCAGGTGCCACTTCTCCAGAGATCCATACTCAACTCTCTGCCCCACTCAAATCCTTACACAAGTTCTCCACAGAGCTGTACTTGTACCATGGTGATCTTATCTGTCTGCGGACATCAGTTTATTACATTTATGAGGACTGGGAACTAACCTGATCACAAATGGAGACCACCTTGTTGTTAAGTTATGTTTTTTGTTCTCTTGAATATTTGATAACAGATAATATCAGAAAAGTTACTCAACTGGCACTGGAAGCCAAGTCACTTTTTTTTACATTTGACGTGTTATTTGAATGTGCAAGTTGCATTTATAGGAACATATAGCCCAATAGCATTCACACATTTACAAGCAAAAAATTGTCTGTGGATCAAGTCTAAAGAAATCACTAATATATTTACATGACTCAGGAGGATGGAATCTTAAAGACTAGCCTGTAAAAAGCTACAATATGGGATCAGTGGCATTTTTCACACTCACATAACTATTTCTAGTACTCTAGTAATTAAAGAACAAGAGGCAACAGGCAAAAACCTAATTGGTAAAAATCATCACTGTGAAGTTAGTCAAATGCTGGTTATGGAGTATCCATCCTAAGGCATTTTCAAAAATTGAATGAGGCTCTGAGAAATCTGTTCTAGTTTATTTGGCCTCAACCACACAAATGGAGTTCTTCTAGAGGTCTTCTAGAGATCTCTTTTAATTTCTAGTTAAGGGGTGATGTGGTTGAGAGAACTGGGAGTCTGAATAATAAATAAGATGACATAATGTGTGATTTATTGAATTACTGTTTACCCAACCAGGATGATAGTCCTGATGTGTTATTTTATTCAATTAGGAGAAATCTGTGGATTGGTAGCCCTTGATCTTCTGGGAGATTTCAACTTTGTTCAGCCTTAACTAGGAATATCATACTGCTGAGAAATTCCTGAAGTACTTTGAAGACAACTTCTTTTCACAAGTATTTAGAGAACTAGCCAGGAAAGGTGTCCTCCTAGACTCACTGTTTGTGAATAGAGAAGGCCTTGCAGGAAATACAAACTACTGTTTCAGTCAACAGCAACCACAAAATGGTTTAGTCTATAATTTTTGGTGAAATGAGAAAAATGATGAGCAGAGTTGTTACTCTGGATTTTAAGAGAGTTCCTTCAAACTACTGAGGGAGTTAGTAGAGTTCCCTGGGAATTTGCTTTTGATTGCTTAGGGCGAGCAGATCCCTTTATAAGAACAATCTTTTAAAAACAGAGGAACAGGCAGTCCCAATGTTCTATAAGTCAAGTCAATGAAGCTAAAGATCAGTTTAGTGGAAGAGAGAACTCCTCTGGGAACTCAAGACAAAAAAGAACATATATGATGTCTCTAAGCAATACAAAGCCACAAAGGAAGATTACAGAGCTGCAGTTCACATTTGCAAGAAGAGAACAGGAAAGACAAAAGCTTAGATACAGTTGCAACTTGAGGCCATTTCCCCTCCTCCTGTCACTTGTCACCAGTGAGAAGAGACTTGTCCCACTCTCACTGTAAGAACCTTTCAGGTACTGGAAGAGAGCGATAAGTTCTCCCTCAGCCTCCTTTTCCCCAGAATAAACAACCCCAGTTTCCTTAGTTTCTCCTGATAGGGTTGATTTTCCAAGCCTGTCACAAGCCTTGTTGCCCTTCTCTGGACCTGCTCCAGCACCTCCATGTCTTTTTTGTACTGAGGTGCCCAAAACTGCACACAGTACTCCAGGTGAGGCCTCACCAATGCCGAGTGCAGGATGACTTCCCTAGTCCTGCTCACCACACACCATTCTTGATAAAATCCAGGATGCCATTGGCCTGGCAATGACCTGGGCACACTGCTGGCTCATATTCAGCCGACTGTCGATCAGAACACCAAGGTTCCTTTCCATCAGGCAGCTTTCCAGCCACACCTCCCCAAGGTGGTAGGGTTGCCTGGGGTTGTTGTGACCAAAATGCAGGACCCAAAACTTGGTCCTATTGAAACTCATGCCATTTACCTTGGCCTATCGATCCTGTCTATCCAGGTCCCTCTGTAGTGTCCTTCCCTCTGGCAGATCGACATTCCCTCCCAACTTGGTGTTGTCTGCAAACTTACTGAGGGTGCACTCAATCCCCTCATCCAAATCATCAGTGAAGATGTTAAACAGAAGCGGACCCAGCACTGAGCCCTGGGGGATGCCACTCATGACCGACTGCCAACTGGATTCCACTCCATTGGCCACCACAACTCATTGGGCCCGGTCATCCAGCCAGTGCTTCACTCAGTGGAGTGTGTGTCCATCCAAACCATGGGCAGCCAGCTTCTCTACCAGAATGTTATGGGGGACAGTGTCAAAGACCTTACTGAAGTCCAGGTAGACCACATGTCAGCCTTACCTTCATCTACCAAGTGGGTCACCTTGTCATAGAATGAAATCAGGTTTGTCAGACAGGATCTGCCGTTCATAAACCCATGCTGAATAGGCCTGATCCCTTGGCTGACCTTTAATTGGTCCATGATGGTTCCCAAGATTATCCATTCCATAACCTTCCTGGGCACTGAGGTGAGACTGATGGGCCTGTAGCTGCCAGGATCATCTTTCTGACCCTTTTTGAAGATGGGCATCACATTTGCCAGCCTACAATCCACCAGGACATCCCCAGTCAGTCAAGACTGACAAAAAATTATGGAGAGTGGTTTGGCAACCACATCCACCAACTCCCTTAGCACACTAGGGTGTAATCCATCCAGCCTCATGGACTTGTAAACATGAATGAATGAATGAACAGAGGAGTGGAAACAGAGTTCAAAAAACAGCACACTACTTTCAGGCTCTACTGTACACTAACTTCATCTTTTTCTGGAAGCCTTCTTATAATGTTATATGGAATTATTCTCTTGTGTTCAAGGAGTATCCTCAGAAAGTTGAGGTTCTAGGTTGTTCACATCATAGGAAAAAGTTTGCATTTCTTTTTTGCTTCTGTTTACACCCAAATCAGTGCTGTGATTGGATTAAGTTCTGCTTGCCATTTGTAAGAGATACATAATATTTATAGAAATAAAATTATATGAAAGACATCATGCTTATTCTTAATAAAGCATTCCTAAGTTGCTTGCCTTTGAAAATAGCTTTGATGCACGCACTCCAGAGTACTTGGAAAACTCTTCAGGGTGCTAATAATTCTTAAATTACAACAAGGACATTAATTCAGCAGTAATGCTGAAAACATATAAGCATTTAAGTACTAACATTTTGCTTTTTTTTCACTACAGGAAATGTTAAAGGATGAAGTGCGTACATTAACTTACAGAAACTCAATGTATCACAATAAACATGTTTTTAAAGATAAGATTGTCCTTGATGTTGGAAGTGGCACAGGAATCCTCTCCATGTTCGCTGCAAAGGCAGGAGCCAAGAAAGTATATGGGGTAAGAAAACTTTCCCTTATTTTCATAGTTTGTTTGCAAATTGTGCCTGAGAGGAAAACAAGCAAAATGGATTTACACTGATTTCTATTTCTTATTTGTTTTGTAATTCTCCCTTTCAAGCTTTGAGCTACAGAGTCTTCACTGGAGATCTGAAACTTTCTATGGCTTACAGTAGTATACGCTTTTAAAATCAAGAAACAGTGCTTGCTATTTTTGTGAGCGTTGGGGGAAGGGAAGGAAGGTGAATTTTCAATTATTTGGTACATATCCATATTTCCAAGACAATTCACTGCCAGATAATTCAACCAGTAAAAGAAAAAATTACTTTTCACGGTTTTTTTGTTATTTCCTTTGAATTTCTTTAGAGTTCAGGCATTTATAAAGCTCACTGAAGTGTCAGCTCACCCACAGACTATTCGGTACTAGAGCTGAGAAGCCAGGAAAACTTTTAGTTTTTATTTTTTTTAGTTTTTCTTGCCACATGAGCTACATCACCATGAACTTGGCACCTATGAAGTTACAGAGTTGTATTTGTGCTGGGAAAACAGACATTTCAGAGCCATGGAAGTGGAAATCACTTTCAAATTCAAATTTAACTCTATGGTAGTTTTAGCAAAGATTTCCACTAGAAACTGTGAGTGTTCCTATTAAAAAGCAAATGTCTGATAGAAGTTATTATGCAGAACTGAGTTGTTACTGTTACTTCTCTGAAGTTAGATTTGATTTTTCAAATAGTGTGTTATGGACACTGTTGATAAATGCAGAGTGTTGGTTTTCTGGCTACAGCGATACTGAAATCATTTTTTTCCTCCCTTTTCCCCCTCTTTAAGTTCAAATTTATCCATAGTCCTATCTGTTTCTTCTTGTTCCCCCTGAGTCACTGTTGGATGTTCTTTGCTACTCAACCAACTGCTAAAATCATCCCAGGGTCTCCAGGATATGTAAATAACAGAATCAGTGATTCAGAAATATTTAGTTTGGAAGTCCACTAAAAGTCTTTCATCCAAACTCCCGCTCGAAGCAGAGATAAATGTAAAACTATATCAGATTGCTCAAGTCCTTGTGCAGCTCAATTTTGAGAACATCTACGGATAGAGACTCTAAATTCTCTCTCAGCACTTATTCTATTGTTATAGTTAGGTCTGTAGCCACAGGTCATGACTGCTGCCTTTTGTTCTGTCAATGTTCAGTTCTGAAAAATGTTTGACATTTTTTTCTCTGCAAGCCCTTTATAGATAGTTGAAGACAGCTTTTGGATGATCCCTCAGGTTTGCCTTCTATAGAAGAAACAGAACTTGTCTCCTCAGTTGTTCTTTCTTCATGTGCTCCAAAACCCTAGCCATCATGGAAGATAACAGAGTAAATCCCAACTGGGGAGCTGCTGGAAGATGTATAAAGTTATGATGGGAAGGCCTGTTCATGTTTGTCAATGGGAATTGGAGGGAAAAATATGAAACCTTGTCTTATCCACTGCATTTAGTCATATAAAATTCAGACCAGTTTCAAATCAATTCTATAGAACATTCACACAAACAACATAGTATAGTTAAGGAGTTAAACTGACACATGATATCAAGACACATGGTAGATATTACCTGATTTTAAAAAAGGCAGTGGTCAGGATCCAGCACAGGGGGAAAAAAAATGGGGATATTTCCTTTATATATTATGTATGATATTAATTATCATTGCCCTTCACCAAGGGCAGATCTTGTCTGACCAATCTGGTGGCCTTCTATGATGGAGTGACAGCTTTGGTAGATGAGGGAAGGGCACCCTCCATCTTTGGTGGATGAGATCAAGTGCACCCTCAGCAAGTTTGCAGATGACACCAAACTGAGCGGTGTGGTCTATACACTGGAGGGAAGAGAAGCCATCCAGAGGGATCTAGAAAAGGCTGGAGAAGCGGGCCCATGAAAACCTAATGAAGTTCAATAAGGCCAAGAGCAGGGTGCTGCACTTGGGTTGGGGCAATCCCAAGAATTTATACAAACTGGGGAAAGATCTCCTTGAGAGCAGCCCTGCAGAGAAGGACTTGGGAGTCCTGGTGGATGAGAAGCTGGACATGAGCCAGCAGTGTGCGCTTGCAGCCAGGAAGGCCAAAGGTGTTCTGGGCTGGATTAAAAAAGGGGTGGCCAGCAGAGAGAGGAAGGGGGTTGTCCCCCTCTACTCAGCTCTTCCGAGACCCCATCTGGTATACTGCATCCAGTCCTGGGGCCACCAGTAAAGGAAGGATGTGGAGCTCTCGGAGTGGGTCCATAGGAGAGCCACTAAGATGATCAGGTGGCTGGAGTATCTCTCCTGTCAGGAAAGGTTGAGGAAACTGGACTTGTTTAGCTTGGAGAAGAGAAGGCTCTGGGGAGACCTCATTGCGGCCTTCCAGTACTTAAGGGAGCATATAAACAGGAGAGAGAATGGCTGTTTACAAGGGTGGACAGTGATGGGACAAGGGGGAATGGTCTTAAACTGAGACAGGGGAGATTTAGGTTAGATATTAGAAGGAATTTTTTCACTCAAAGGGTGGTGATGCACTGGACCAGGTTGCCCAAGGAGACTGTGGATGCCCCATCCCTGGAGGCATCAGGGCCAGGCTGGATGTGGCTCTGGGCAGCCTTGTCTGGTGGTTGGTGACCCTGCACATAACAGGGAAGTTGAAACCAAATGATCATTGTGGTCCTTTTCAACTCAGGCCATTTTATGACTGTATAATTCTTTGAATAATATCACAGTAGTGACTGTATAAAAAAAATATATCTGGTAAAAGGAGATACAGCATTAAACTGATGTCTAAGAAGCATAATGGAAATAGGAGTGAATATACACACAATGAACTAAACACAGCTGTAGAAGCTGAGATTTTATTTATTGGAACATGCAGCTTTCATGAAATCTAAGTGCTTTGTAAAACTGGACAAATTCAAGTCTATTACTGAGTTGAAAAAGAACAGGGAAAAGTCTGGCAAAGAATTTGTTTTTCTTCGCCTACAGAATTAAGTATATTCTTGTTCAAGAAAGTTTTGAAAGCCAAGCCCAAGATCTAAAAAATAAATAAATAAATAAATAAATAAATAAATAAATAAATCTTAAGAATCATCCAAAACAAGTAAAAAAAAATGAAATAAAGAACACCAGACAGGAACACAGACAGAACTGAATAAATATTAATGGTTGTAGGTATGGAAAAGGCTATGTAAAAGGAAAGTGACTGCTCTTGAGGGCATCTGGTCAAAGACCTTTTCCTGTACAACAAGCAATAAAAAAAAACAGTGATTGAGACCAAGTCTGATTACAAACAAACATGATCATTAAATTTGACTCACAACACCTGATTCATAAGGGAAGTAGTATTGTGCACTGACACAGCCTTAAATCCTAACAATTGGAAGAAGGCAAGCTGGTTTCCAACTCTGAGGTGACAGACTGGAATGACACACAAGACAAGGGATACTGGACCTACTAGCAACTTTTACCCTCATCTGGAGGATAGGATCAAATATACCCAGCACCCACGCCTGTTTAACAGCTAGTTTTGCTTGCTGAAAGGGCTCTTGTTCCACCCTCCACCAGTCCCATATCTGGCCTTTCTCTCAGTCAGTATGAAGTCCTCAGCAGCTGCACTAAGTGGGGTATAAAGGAATGACAGTAAACCAATACACCCAAAAACTCTAGCAGCTGCTTTTGGTGTGGTAGGGACTGGGAACAGCTGAGACTTGTCTGTTATTGCACTGGGTTGTACTTTGATCCTTCCTGATCAAACTACACCCAGGAATTTCACCAACAGGCCTGGTCCTTGCACCTTCTGTGGGTTTATAGCCCACCTTTTCTCTTGTAGATAGGTAGTCAACAAAAATTACTGCCTTTCATAATGCCTTCAGTGAATCAGATGTCAGCATGAGATCATCAATATAGTGGTACAGCTTGATGTTATTAGGTTTATTCCAATTGGCTAGGTCCGGTACCACTAGGTTATGACAATATGTAGGTGAATGCACATGACCTGAAAGGATGGCAGGACCTGAAAGGTCCACTGCCTGCCTCCCCACATGAATGCAAACTGATCTTAGAATTCTTCATGGATGGGAATACTGAGGAATGCATTTGCCAAATACAGGACACAATAGGTTTCTATATTCCTACTGAATGTGTTAATCAGAGATGCAGCATTGGGTATGGCTGCATGAACTAGTGACATGACCTTATTCAGTTCTCTGTCATTCTCCATGTGCTGTCTGACTTCCATGTTGGCCATACAGGAGAATTACACAGGCTATGTGCAGGTCTTATGATTCCCACTTTTTCTAGTTCCTGCATCATTCTTCAGATTTCCTCTTTCCCTCCCAGGAGTCAATTCTGTTTTGTATTAGTAATCCAGCACAGCTCTGTCAGGCAGATAGGCTTATGTTTCACATGGCCTCTTAAGTTTGCCTTTACTAACCAGATACTAATATATCTCTCTCTCAGTCTGAACTCTCACATAGTCATCTGGAGAGTCAGATCCCATAATATGTTTATGCCCATTATTTATTCTGGGTTACAACTTGTAACTTCAATCATGTCTGGGATACAGGGATGGTCTGCTCCCAAACCCACCAATCATCACCCTATCTCCCTGAAATTTAGTCAGATCACTGTAAATAATTGAGGTTTCTGTGCCTGTGTCCACTAATGTCATCACTCTTTGTATATTTTCTGGGACCAAAAGATAGTCAATTCTACATAGGGCCCTGTCTGAGTGCCCTACTTGCAGAGGCGCTGACATTCCCCACCATGCAAGTAATTGCACAGTCACCAGTTCTTTTTTCTCATGTGGCTTGGGCATAGTGAGCCAGGTCTCTTCAGGAGACCATTTTATTTTTTTAGGAACTATAAAATCTTCTAGGCTTCATGTTCTCATTAAAACATCTTCAATAATTCTTACCCCTGCTTTTCTGGGGGTGTTTTGAAATTTTTGATTTTCCTCCAGCTGCTTCCGTAGCTGGAGGAAAACATGATTGAGCTGGTGATCAATTTTTGCAGATTAAACTCCAGCCTTGATTAAATATTGAACACCTGTTTTGGGGATACCCATATGAGTCCTGGTCATGATGTCCATGGTGCAGGCCTCCTAGTTTTAGCTATGGGGAAGATCTAAGCTCCTGCCATCATCCTAATATTGCACCTGGCCCTCAGGCACTGTTTCCCCGCAACTGGACACCAGCTGGGTAGCCTGTTGGACAGTGGCCTCTGAGGCAACCAGGGGATTTAGTATAGACACTAGTGTGCCATACCGGTGTGGAGGCGCTTGTAAGATGAGACTGCTTATCCCTGTTGTAGACTAGATCTGGACTTTCAAACATATCCTTACAGAATTCCTCCTTCGTACCTAATACTCTAATGTAAGTTTGGAGTTCTTCCACCTCATTTCTTCCACTGAGGTCTATAAAACAGTCTTTATAGGAATTAAACTTTTATTTGGCCACGAGATTTTATACATTAACCACTGGATTAATGAATGATTTTCTTCACTGTGTAGAACCATAGCATAAATCCTTTGCCTGAGGGCAGGGTGAGTAGTGATGGACACCAGCTTTGAAATAGTTTTTGTCTAAAAAATGTTTTTGTCTAAAATGTTCCAGTAGATCCATACAGCTCAGCAGCCATTCACAGGCATGTCATCATATTTAAGGTGGTGTGGGCAGGGGGCCATTCCTCAGGTGAAAACCCCACCAGTCTATCCTGGACTTCCTTTGTTTTTGGGGTTATGACTGGTCTTATTTCTTGAAGATCTGGGAACCCCAGATTCCCTACTTGAGCTTATGTCTTGTTAGTTTGCTTTTTTGATTCAGCCAGGTTCCAAGGATCCTGTTGATCTGGGTCCTTTACCTCCTCTAATGATATGGATCTTACTTTTAGAGGGGGAATGACAGTTGAAGATGGGGCAATTCCCTCTGTCAGAAGTGTTGTTTTGTTTTTCAGTTGTTTGATACTAGCTTTTAAAAGTTTGTTTTACAGAATCGCAGAATCACCAAGATTGGAAAAGACATACAAGATCATCCAGTCCAACCACCTATCACCAATAGTTCTCACTGAACCATGTCACTCAACACTGTGTCCAGACATTCCTTGAACACCTCCAGAGTCAGTGACTCCAACACCTCCCTGGGCAGCCCATTCCAATGCCTGACCACTCTTTCAGAGAAGTAGTATTTCCTAACATCCAGCCTAAATCTCCCCTGGTGTAGCTTGAAGCCATTCCCTCTAGTCCTATCATGAGTTACAGGAGAGAAGAGGCTGACCCCCAGCTCACAACAGCTCCCTTTAGGTAGTTATAGAAAGCAACTACGTCTCCCCTGAGCCTCATCTTCCCCAGGCTGAACATTCTCAGCTCCTTCAACTGCTCTTCATAATGCCTGTGCTCCAGACCTCTCACCAGCTTTGTTGCCCTTCTTTGAACATGCACCAGGGCCTCAATTCCTTTTTTGCAGTGAGGGGCCCAAAACTGGACACAGTATTCAAGGTGCAGCCTTACCAGAGCTGAGTACAGGGGGAAATCACTCCCCTGTTCCTGCTGGGAACACTGTGTCTGATGTAAGCCAGGATGCCATTGGCCATCTTGGCCACATGGGCACACAGCTGGCTCATTTTCAGCCCATCATTAATCAGTACCCCCAGGTCCATTTCCTCTACACAGTCTTCCAGCCACTCTGCCCCAAGCCTGTAGTGCTGTCTGGGGTTGTTGTGGCCAAAGTGCAGGACCCAGCAGTTGGTCTTTTGAACCTCATCCTATTGGATTCAGCCTGGCTATCCAGCCTGTCCAGATCCCTCTGTAGGGCCTCGCAAACCCCAGGCAGATCAACACTTCCAGCCAACTTGGTGTCACCTGAAAACTTACTGAGGGTGCACTCAATGCCCTCATCCAGGTCATTAATAAAGATATTGAAGAGGACAGGCCCCAGGACCAATCCCTGAGGAACACCACTTGTGACCAGTTGCCACTTGGATTTAGCTCCATTCACCACCAGTCTCTGGGCCCAGCCCTCCAGTCAATTCCTTACCCAACCAATAGTCTACCTGTCCAAGCTGTGGACTGTCAACATTTGTAGGAGAATACTGTGGGAGACAGTGTCATAGGTTTTGCTGAAGTCTAGGTAGACTATATCAACAGCCTCATCCCCCAGATGGGTCACTAGACCATAGAAGGAGATCATTTTGGTCAAGCAGGACCTGCCCTTCATGAACCCATGCTGGGTAGGCCTGATCCCCTGGTTGTCCCGCACATGCTGCGTAATCTCCATCAAGCGAGTCTGCTCCATAAACTTCCCTAGCACTGATGTCAGGCTAAGAAGCCTGTAGTTCCCCGAGTCCTCCTTACACAGTCACATTGGCAAGTGTTCAGTCTTCTGGGATCTCACCAGTCAACAAGGTGCACTGATAGATGGCTTGACTGTCACCTTTGCCAGTTTCCTCAGCGCTCAGGGGTGAATCTCATCCAGCCCCATGGACTTATGGCAGTACAGTTGGAGTAGAAGGTCTCTGACTGTGTCCTCCTGAACCAAGGGGAGTTTTGTCTGCTCCCCAGACAAGACTACCAGGTCAGAGAGTGGAGTACTCTGAGGATAAAAGGTTTTCCACAGAGTAATGATATGTGTTAGTAGTAGGAGACATGTTACAGTGAATGCTGCTACTACTCTTTCCTCTGTTGGTAGAGAAAGTTTGATCTAATTTATTCAAGAATTCCGCCATCTTAGAAGGAGATTTGATATTGTCACTTACAAGTCCTCATTCTTCTATAATCTGAGCAGTGCTCAAGGGAACCCAGGAATCCTTCCTTGGGGTATTTCAGGTCCTGGTGACCAGCCAACACATTATTCCTTTAAGATCCTTAGTATGTATTCTGCTGTCTCTTCTGCCTGGCTTGCTAAGAGCAATGTGACAAAATGCATAATAAAATGGCAAGGTATCAAGGTCTTAATTCACGGGGAGTGGGGATCTGGTTAGATATAACAGCAGAAGACAGAGAACTAAAGGAAAAAAATCTGCTTACTTTCAGAAGACCTCAGGTACACATGGATGTCCATTGCCAGCCTTTAAATGAGGTCTTGGAAGGGATGGATCCTGGCTCCACCCTTTCTGGTCACAGAGGTCCATTGAATGTTCCGAGCGCCCCTGGGTTGTCCCTACTTTCCTACCACATGCTCAATCACTGCTTCCAGTCACAGCTTAGAATTTCCACTACACTGGTCATAGGAAAAGTAGATCTGGATGGTTTGTAAATATAATTATTTCAATAACTTCTGTGAAAAAATTCTTTGTTCTTTTTTAATTGAATGGATTGGGATAGAATTTAACAGTTAAAAACAGCTATTTTGGAAACAGACAATATTTCCATGGTTTGAATTTTAACATTACTCACAAAGCTTGAATCTATTTTGTTTTAAAATATATGAGAAAATGTACCATCATGCTATTTGATTCCCTTCAGGAGATGTTTCTGAATGAAGGGTAATATCTGAGGTAGTGAAAATAAATTATAAAGCATGACTATATGTTAAGTAAAGTTGTAGTTAGGATCTCTTTTTTTCCCACATTTTAACAATTTCTAAAACAATCTTTTCTATATGAGCCAGTTTAACTTATGCACAGACTTCAGTTTAAATGCTAAAATATGATCATGATAGTGAACACATAGGTTCATTCAATTACTTCATCAGTAATTGAATGTTTTGCACAGGCTCTGCTGATTTAAGTTGATTTTGTATATATTCATATATGTGATGTCAATAACATCTAATTATGCTTCTTTTTCTTTTTTTCTAGATTGAATGTTCAAGTATATCTGACTACTCTGAAAAAATTATCAAGGCCAACCACTTGGACAATAGTAAGGCATATTATAAAATATTTCAGGAGAATTAAAAGGTTTTTTTTACTTTTCCTAGTTGATTTATATTGTGTGGACTATAGAATCATAGAATCATAGAATCATAGAATTACCCAGGTTGGAAAAGACCTTGAAGATCATCAAGTCCAACCGCAGCCTAACCAGTAGCCTATCTCTTAAAAAACAAACAAACAAACAAAAAAAAAAAAACAACAAAAAAAAACCACAACAACAAACCTCTGCTAAATCATATCCCTGAGTACCACATCCAAACGGCTCTTAAACACATCCAGGGATGGCAATTCAACCACCTCCTTGGGGAGCCCATTCCAGTGCCTAACCACCCTTTCTGTAAAGAAGTTCTTTCTAATGTCCAACCTAAACTTGCCCTGGAGCAATTTGAGGCCATTTCCCCTCTTCCTGTCACATGTCACTAGTGAGAAGAGACCTGCCCCACTCTCACTGTAAGAACCTTTCAGGTACTGGAAGAGAGCGATAAGGTCTCCCCTCAGCCTCCTCTTCCTCAGACTAAACAGCCCCAGCTTCCTTAGCCTCTCCTCATAGGGCTGATTCTCCAAGCCATTCACGAGCCTCATTGCCCTTCTCTGGACCTGCTCCAGTACCTCCATGTCTTTCTTGTGCTGAGGTGCCCAAAACTGGACACAGTACTCCAGGTGAGGCCTCACCAATTCTGAGTACAGGGGCAGGATGACTTCCTTAGTCCTGCTCACCACACCATTCCTGATACAAGCCAGGATGCCATTGGCCCTCTTGGCCAACTGGGCACACTGCTGGCTCATATTCAGCCGACTGTCCATCAGCACACCAAGGTCCCTTTCTGTCTGGGAGCTTTCCAGCCACACCTCCCCAAGGTGGTAGGGTTGCCTGGGGTTGTTGTGACCAAAATGCAGGACCCGACACTTGGCCCTGTTGAAACTCATTCCGTTAACCTTGGCCCATCGATCAAGTCTATCCAGGTCCCTCTGTAGTGCCCTTCTCCCCTCAGGCAGATCAACACTCCCTCCCAGCTTAGTGTCATCTGCAAACTTACTGAGGGTGCACTCAATCCCCTCATCCAAATCATCAATGAAGATGTTAAACAGAAGCGGCCCAAGCACCGAGCCCTGGTGGACGCCACTTGTGACCGGCTGCCAACTGGATTCCACTCCATTGACCACAATTCTCTGGTCCCGGCCATCCAACCAGTTCTTCACTCAGCGGAGCATGCGCCCATCCAAACCACGGGCAGCCAGCTTCTCTACCAGAATGTTATGGGGGACAGTGTCAAAGGCCTTACTGAAGTCCAGGTAGACCACGTCGACAGCCTTTCCTTCATCTACTAAGCAGGTCACCTTGTCATAGAATGAAATCAGGTTAGTCAGGCAGGATCTACCATTCATAAACCCATTCTGACTAGGCCTGATCCCTTGGCTGACCTTTAGTTCGTCCATGATGATACCTGAGATTATCCATTTCATAACCTTCCTGGGAACTGAGGTGAGACTGATGGGCCTGTAGCTGCCAGGATCGTCTTTCCAGCCCTTTTTGAAGACGGGCGTCACATTTGCCAGCCTCCAATCCACCGGGACATCCCCAGTCAGCCAAGACTGCTGAAAAATTATGGACAGTGGTTTGGCGACCACATCCGCCAACTCCCTCAGCACTCTAGGGTGCAACCCATCCAGCTTTCGAAGTAGGTCCAGAACCATCTCTTCGCAGATCACGCAGGGCTCGTTTTGTTCCCCCTTCCCATCTATCAGTTTGGGGGCTGCGTTCCCAGGGAGTTACAAGCATAACTATTGAAGACCGATGCAAAGAAGGTATTAAGTACCTCAGCCTTGTCCCGATCCTCAGTGACCAAGTTGCCCTCAGAATCCAACAAGGGATGGAGATTTTCCCTAGCCTTCCTCTTGCCGTTGATGTGTTTATAAAAACATTTACTATTCTCCTTAACCTTAGAAGCCAAGCTCAGTTCTAGCTGCGTCTTGGCCTTCCTAATTTTCTCCCTGCACAGCCTCACTACAAACCTGTAATCCTCATAAGTAAGCCCATTCTTCCAGAGACCGTAAACTCTCTTTTTGTTCTTTAGATCAAGCCGAAGGTCTCTGGTCAGCCAACCTGGCCTCCTCGCCCGTCGGCTCATCTTTTGTGATTTTGGGACTATATATGTTGCTATATGTAAATTATAACTTTGTATTATTTAGTTATATAAATACAAAACTAAAACAAGTGCTCATTGTAGACACTAGAGCAACTCCTCACAGAGGGAATTACGTCTACACTTACAAACTCACAGACAACAGAAGTAACAGATGGCAGTTTGATTTAGCAAGGCAGTGAGAACAACAGAATTCCCCTTTCAAATAAATTGTACCATTTAAGTTCTACCTTTATGTCTTAAATAGAATCAACTCACATACGCACGTACACTCATAAATTAAAACTGAAATTTCTGTTCTGAGCAAAAAAGTATTCCAAATCATTACAGGTTTATTACTGTTTCTTCTTACTTCCAACATCACAAAAATGTATTTTTTCAAAAAAAACATACTGAAATACACATACACACCAAAATATTTAATTGTCAGAATAGCAGTATCACTGAGAACATTTCTTTCCTGAATAGAAACTGTAAAATTTCCAAAGATGTGGAAATACTCCAATTTAAATGCATATATATTAAAACATCCCCAAACAGTCTTTCAATTTACAGGCAGACACACTTGAGATTTGGTGATAGATGCAGACCTAATATCATTTCTAGCTCTGTATTCATATCCCTTATGAATAATTTGGCTTGATCCTCTGTGGACTGGATAGACATCCTAAGAATCATCGTATTTGTCAATCAGACTGAAACTAATATAAGAAAAAAATTAATCTCTCTTTGCTGAAGTAACTCCTTCTATATAGTTCAAATTTGTAAGGCTGCAATAAAATGAGGAACACCTAAGGTCATCTATACTGAAAGGAAGTCCCCCATCTCTTTCCCTTTCCTTCCTACTCTTATTTCTGACTTATCTTGTTCTAGTACTGTCATCTTGTAGGCCACTCCTCTGTCAGATTCATTTCACTACCTTGTGAGTTCAAATGGCTCCAAGAAGGATCCAGTGTGCTCCAGAGGTTAGTCTTCTCTATACTTTTTCCAAAGACAAATTCTCATTTAAATAGGAACAAGTCCTTGAAAAATGAGACTGCTCTGCTCTAGCAGAAGACTGGATGATTTACAGTTTACACTGACATACATTTACATTTAATTTAATGTGAGCAGGTACTGAGTCAAAGGATCTTCCTGCTTATGGCAATTTTTCCTTTTTTTTTTTTTTTTTTTTTTTTTTTTTTTCCCCCCACCTAATTGTTCATTAATATGCAGAGTAATTAATAAGGTCTAAGCCAAGAGAAAAGATGCTGTTTTGAGAACAGATGTAATAACAGCTGGGGATAGCACAGTTTGTTCTCATATGGTGCCTAATGAAAATGTGTCATCAAAGTAAAGGGAAGTGGGAGGAACTATTCATACTGTGGCTGGTTTTGGTATAAACAGATGACTTCCAAGTCTGCAGATGTGTCACACTGGCAGCTGTTAACAGTGCTAATATTCACTCCAAAATAGTTGTGGTAATGAATGTTCCCAGGAAAAGAAAAGAAAAGAAAAGAAAAGAAAAGAAAAGAAAAGAAAAGAAAAGAAAAGAAAAGAAAAGAAAAGAAAAGAAAAGAAAAGAAAAGAAAAGAAAAGAAAAGAAAAGAAAAGAAAAGAAAAGAAAAGAAAAGAAAAGAAAAGAAAAGAAAAGAAAAGAAAAGAAAAGAAAAAAAGTGAACTAAAGATAATTCAATTCATGGCAGGAGCATATAAACATGAACAATTTTTTTATCATTAACCAACCACTGACCTGCAAAAACTGCAAAGGAACAAGTTTAACAAATGGAAATGAGAAGGAAACTGTATTCTTATCCAGTCTGGTTCCTCTCACCAGATGACATTTCATGTTATTTGTTTGAATGAGAACTTCCAAACTTCATATAGGGCCAATCTGTTTTTGTTTACTGTGAAAATATAGTAGCTATATCTGGTTAGAGTATGACTAGTACTGCATGTACTTTGGAAAAAATGAACCTTATTTTTCCTGGGCTAAGTTCTAAAAAATACTAAACGTCTTACCTAGTTATAGCTAAGTAAAAGTACCTTACTTATCCCCCCGCTAAACATTGACTACTTTCAACAGTAAAGCTTACCACCAAATGAAAACTGCCAGACATTAAGAGTTATACAGTCATGCTGTCCATTATTTATGAAAGTAAAATTTTCTCTAGTCTTCCTGAATTTAAAGTGCATCTGTTATCTTCTCAAGGTAACAAACGTACAAAATGCAAAACCACTGGACTTTGCCCCTCTGCAACAAAGAATAGCAGACTAACACAAGCTAAAAAAATATTGTTCTCAAGAATTTAGACTGTTTGAAAATAGAAGATATGTGAAAAAAAATCAAGAATGATTGGAAAATACTGTGATGATCCCAACAGGAAATTGTTTGTTACAACTGAACTACATATGGATCAGTATTTGTTTTCCTCTAAGTAAAATATCTACTCTAATATAAACTAGTTCTATTAATTGCTTGTTGACCTGCTTTTGCAGTGACACATCCCCACTCTACTGTAAGTAGTTTACCACATTGCCATTAATGTAATGAGTTGTATCACTGAAGATCTGGTGTTCTGTTGCATATATTCTTTCAACTCTTTTTAAGTCCTTGAAACTCATAGCTAACAAATTATCTGACAATAATTTTTTGTCAGAGTCCCTTTAGATAACTGTGAAAAGCCATCCAATCTAAACTAGAAAGAAGATTCAGACTAAAAACACCAATATTTTATAAAATATCCGATAATGAGGCAGAAAGGAATAATAAATAATTTTTTGTGACAGAACTGTGTTGGTACAACTTCCCTTGTTTACATACAGTCAGGCTGGATTTGACTTTCTTAGCTGAGTCAGTTTCCCATGATTCATGCAATGTCTCAGTTTTCTCACTGTAAAGCCAGAATAATATTTGAAAA
This sequence comes from Excalfactoria chinensis, assembly GCF_039878825.1. NCBI lineage: Eukaryota > Metazoa > Chordata > Aves > Galliformes > Phasianidae > Excalfactoria > Excalfactoria chinensis. The sequence goes on along the minus strand of NC_092825.1, from coordinate 72,363,430 downwards.
GCATTTGAGAATTACACTGTAGCTCCATAAATCTCTAATATCTCAATAATGAGATTACACATAATTCTACAGGAATGTTTAAATATTTTAAGTGGATTCTTAGCTCTACTTTGTTAATAATCTAGAAAACTAAATTCATTAGGGCATGAGAAATTAGATCATGCAGGTTGTCATGGTTTTGTAAACAGGGTAAGATCATTTTTCTTTTGGTTTTTATGTATGTGCTTTATTAGTTTGGTGGTGGGGTTTTTTTCCTTTTATAGTGATGCTAAAAGTTAAATTTATTGCACTTACTGCAAAAAACTTTAAAATAAAGTAAAGGTTATCTGAGTCTCATGAGATCATTCCTGATCTGCAGGCAGTTAAGAAGAGAATGACATTGAAAAGGCCAACCTGACTTTCACTAGCAAAAAGTCAGGTGTTTTATTACGTGAAATATATTTCTTTGGATTCTTTTTTTCAGTAATCACAATATTTAAAGGTAAAGTGGAAGAAGTTGAATTACCTGTGGATAAAGTTGACATCATTATCAGCGAGTGGATGGGTTATTGTCTTTTCTATGAGTCAATGTTAAACACAGTCATCTTCGCACGAGATAAATGGCTGGTAGGTGCCCTGCATGTTATGCTCCTCTCTGAAATGATCAACACTTACTTTCTGACTACAAGCTTTCCTTCTCTTACCATTCTCATAACAAGAGACAGTTACATCTCCAGTACAATTTTGTAGGCTCTAGTGGAAAAAAAAAAAAAAAAAAAGATTATCAGTAAGAGATTTGGTTTTGATTGACTAGTGGTGAAATTCATATAGACGCTCTCTAATAGCATTGCTACGGGCTTCAAGATTTGCTGAGATTAAAGCCGATGTGACAATCTGAAGTAAAACAGAAAAGGCATGCAAGTGGTGCTTGTCTGTTTTTTGTATGTGCAGTTCAAAATGTGATGTCTTTGTCAGGTGAATAGATTACGAGATCCATTTCCCCACAATTCATCAACAGAAACCAGGAGGGCTAATGTTTCCAGACCGAGCTGCTTTGTACGTGGTAGCAATTGAAGACAGGCAGTACAAGGACTTCAAAATTCACTGTGAGTACATGCTTAACAAAAACTCTTTTCTACTGTTATTTACCTAAAATATTTGACTTACAGTGGCCTGCTGTAATCTCCTCACTGAGAACATCTTGCGAAAGACACGAATTCATGGTAGCCAGGGCAGAATTCCAATGAAAACAAAAACGAAGACAATTTGAGTCTGATAAAAAATTAAGTAAACTTTCAATAATTTAAAGCATGCAAAGGACAGAGACAAGAATGACAGAACGATTACAGCTATATTGATAACTCTAAATCTATTTTAAAATGTGTATTTTATGAGATTTAGTTTCATTGTTGATTTGGTAAATATCATCCCACATAACTGTCATTAAAATTAGAATCTCAGAATGGTCTGAGTTCAAAGGAACCTTAAATATCATCTAATTCTAACTCCCCTGCCATGGAAAGGGATGCTTATTCTAGATCACACTGCTTAAAAACTCATCCAACTGAGCCTTTAACACTTCCAGGAAAGGGGAATCTATAAGTACAAATTCTCTGGACAACATCTTCCAGTGCCTCATCACAGGCACAGTAAAGAATTTCTTCTTAACATCTAAGCTACATCTGCCCCCTTTCCTTTAAAATCATAACACACTTGGTAGTGAACACTACCAAAAAGACAACTCTTTTCATTTGGGTGCTGTTTTAGTTGTTTGTTTTGTTCCTAATCAATATAGCAACAGAAAAATTAACTTGATGCATTTGAATTGTAAAGGTTAAGAAATGTGGTGGTGAATGGAGCTAAATCCAGCTGGCGACCGGTCACAAGTGGTGTTCCCCAGGGATTGGTCCTGGGGCCTGTCCTCTTCAATATCTTTATTAATGACCTGGATGAGGGCATTGAGTGCACCCTCAGTAAGTTTTCAGGTGACACCAAGTTGGCTGGAAGTGTTGATCTGCGAGGCCCTACAGAGGGATCTGGACAGGCTGGATAGCCAGGCTGAATCCAATAGGATGAGGTTCAAAAGACCAACTGCTGGGTCCTGCACTTTGGCCACAACAACCCCAGACAGCACTACAGGCTTGGGGCAGAGTGGCTGGAAGACTGTGTAGAGGAAATGGACCTGGGGGTACTGATTGATGATGGGCTGAAAATGAGCCAGCTGTGTGCCCATGTGGCCAAGAAGACCAATGGCATCCTGGCTTACATCAGACACAGTGTTCCCAGCAGGAGCAGAGAGGTGATTGTTCCCCTGTACTCAGCACTGGTGAGGCCACACCTCAAGTACTGCATCCAGTTTTGGGCCCCTCACTTCAAGAAAGACATCAAGGCCCTAGAACGTGTTCAGAGGAGGGCAACAAAGCTGGTGAGAGGTCTGGAGCACTGTATGAGGAGAGGCTGAAGGAGCTGAGAATGTTCAGCCTGGGGAAGAGGAGGCTCAGAGGAGACCTCATTGCTCTCTATAACTTCCTGAAGGGAGGTTGTAGTGAGCTGGGGTTTGGCCTCTTCTCTCATGTCATTAGTGATAGGACTAGAGGGAATGCTTTCAAGCTATGGCAGGGGAGATTCAGGACATTAGGAAGTATTACTTCTCAGAAAGGGTGGTCAGGCACTGGAATGCACTGCCCAGGGAGGTGGTGGAGTCACCGAGCCTGGGGGTGTTCAAGGAAAGACAAAATTCCTAAGCAGCTTTGTTAATTAAAGACATACACAAAAGTTTCAGCAAAATTTGCTGGTCCAGTCCACCTACAGATGAAAATGCCTAATTCTTCCTTTTCCCCTAAAATTACCCTCAGAAAAAGAAGCTGAGTGTTTCCCTAGTCACACTTAGTTTCAGTACATAGGACTGCAATGCATATGACAAAGTCATCATGGGTCAAAAGTAAAATCATTGTAAAAACATCTGTCTTCTCAAAATAAAATTTGAAGTTCCTTTACTCATAATCTACTTGAAACGCCAGTACCACAGTTCTGGGGAGGAAGAAGAAAAAAAACACACCAGTGCATTTGACACTTGTCCAAATAGTACTTGTATAATTTTTTAATATTCACTAATTTTTTCTAGCCAGCTTTCTATTCAACACAGGCTGTAATACTCAACTAGTTTATGACATTATTTTTAGACTTTCAAATAGACTGCTGAATGAAACTTGATTCACATGTTTAATAAGAACATTTCATGTTTTTTGAAGTTTTCATTTTATGAATCAACCTTAAAAGCAGCCAGTTTACTTTCCCCATTAATTCAAGGAAAAAACAAAAGGCAGTTGTTGGTATAATCAGAAGTTTAAATGCTGGAGGTCAGTATGGATTTAAAATAGTTTAGAGGAAGGATACTTCACTTTTTGTCATGATATAAATGTGGATTAAGTTTTGAATCTCCCAAATGCTGAAACACACATGAAATTCTACTTCTGTTATTTGCTTTCTAAAAGAGCATATGTAAAACCAAGTGACTGAATAACAGCCTAAAAATTAATGAAATACTATCCCAAATGAATAGGAAAGGATAGAATACTCTTGAAGGCCATTTCTAGGTCTTGGTCTAACATGTTCTATGATTTTGAGCAATACTCCCAGATAACTAGAACTCTGAATAATCATCAAGTCTCATATAACTCAGTTTAGGGTGGAGGTATCCAAAAACACAGGCCACTTGTTAAAATTGTACTGCATTATCTATAAAATATCAGCAACGACATAGACAATTGTGGCACTCAGCAAAGAGTTAATGAGAACAAAATCATCTGATCAAATAAATACTTTCAAAGGAAATATGCTTTGAGAAGCAAAGAATATTTGTATTATTACTGCTGATTTTTGACACATCCATTTGCATTGACAGGGTGGGAGAACGTGTACGGCTTTGACATGACCTGTATTAGGGATGTTGCCATGAAGGAGCCTTTGGTGGACATAGTAGATCCAAAGCAAGTGGTGACCAATGCCTGTTTAATAAAGGTTTGGTAATTCCAAATACATCTAATTATGAATGTTTACATCTAACTGAAGGATTCTTTGGAGACCTGCTGCTTTTGCTTTACTAATATCTTTGTATTCTTCTAATTAGCTAGAGAAGACATCATTGTAGAATTCTATCACAATAATAAGACATACATTTTTAGAAAGTTTTAAATTAGTTCAAATTAGTTTAAAAGTAGATTAAGTTGGTATGGTGCACATGCTCAACTGTCAGATAAATTAAGCAATACTTAATATGGAAAGCCTCAAAATGAGATGCTCCTTGTGACTGTACTCATTGGACTACTTCTATAAATGGTTGGCAAACTATAACTTAAACTCTTAGAATTATAAATGTGCAAATACAGGCGAGAGACATGATGTATTAAATATGAATTCTAATTGACTTACCTTCTTGTAAAAAGAGGCTTAAAATTACCAATGGCAAGCTGCTGAGAAAGAGTAAATTATTTCTGTTTGCAGTTTCTGAATTGCTTGGGTCTGATGAAATAACTCTAGCTTATTCCAGACAATGAAATCAGAATTGGAACCAAATTTTTGTGTATATTACTAATTCTTAGCCTTATCCAGAATGTTGCTGTGCTCTCCCAGTACCAACTCTTGCAGACAGAGATTAACTCCTACCCTCTTCTGCATAAAAGACAGAATGGTCACAAAACCAGGTTAAGAATTTGTGGCTACAGGAACACATGACAGCTCTAAAATTCCTCTCACATGCAGGAATCCTCCATATGTGGGATTACTTACATAAATAAAGCTTTCTGCTACTGATCTGTTAGTTATGTTCAGTGAACTGTGTAGTTTAAAAGAAGAATATACACTTGACAGAATAATACCAGCAAAATAGTTATCAGGCCAGGCTCAAAAATAATCTATTTAGCCCCCTAAAAGGTTTTAATATCCTGCATGCTAATGAAGAAATAAATTCAAACAGCAGGTATCTGTTCTTAAAAGACCCTTCAAAAGTGAAACAATTTTACCCAGCATATTGGTATTTTTGAAACATTTCCACTGGCTTCTTTAATTAAAGTATTTCCTAGTGTTTTTTAACCACTTAACCCTCAAGAGCCAACACAGCTCAGAGAAAAGATACATATGCATTGGACTTTGATCACAATTTCCACATAGCGATATTGCTGTCTGTTCCAGCATACTTCTGAATTTCTTATTACTGTTACACTTTTTTTTTTTTTTTTTTTTAATTGATGGGGTGTTTTTTTGTTTTGTTTTGTTTTTTTGGAGTGGGAGGGTTGTAGGGGTGGAGCTAGCTGTTTGAAGGCTATCCCAGCTCTAAATGACCATTTATTAGCATGGATATTCATAGTTGTGATACCAAGTAGATATTTCTAAACTTCCTAAGGGAGGAGATACATACAATGAAAACAATAATCTTCCCTTGAAAGGAACAGTATATTGTCTATATTTGATCAATATGAACATAAAATTCTTCTATCAAGTACTGCTTATACTAAATCAGAGTGTTTTATCACTGATGTTATCTGATAAATCAAGGACAGTTGTTCTTGTAAAACTTGCTCTTGAGGATAAAAAGAGTAAGGGGAGCATTCTCTAAATGAAGTACATCAAGGGTCATGCATGACCCCCAAACGACCCTGTGGAAGTGCAGTCAGGAAATTAACCAAAAGGGATGAAGTATCACGATTGCTTAACCTTATGAATATGTAGGTAGTAGATGTTTCTTCTGTACTGGATAGGTGGAATATTTGGGAATTTAATGTACAAACATAGTGAAGAAACTTGCATTATTGTGCTAGGCCTAAATAAAAAAGCAATATCTCTCCTGACCGTCTAGGAATTGGTGCACTGCACACTGGGTAAAAAATCCACTTTTCAGATAAAAGCTGTAGTGAGTCATGGTTACATAGGAATGTAATAGAATCATTTTCATTACAATTAGATTATTTTTGAATGTTTCAAATAGAAAGATGGACCAAAACAATAACTTGCTTAAATCTCCTCACCATAGCTTCTCAGTTTATCAGAAAGATGTGATATGTAGAGAGTTACAGAGAGTCCAATAACAGAAATATGGTTGTATTTTTAATGTTTATTTTTACACAGTTCTCTTAGGTTATAAAGTATAATTGCCAAAAGATCCCTCTATTCTGCATGGACATTCTAATCTCTGCTCTCCATTACTGAAGTGTAAATCTGAAGTAATGCTGGTGAGATCAATGATATGATTCATAGTTTACACTGAAGCAGTAGAGGAATTATGCATTTCTGCCTACAAAACATCTATGGATAGCATGGATGATTTTGTTGTTGAAACTGATTTTCCTAATAACAGAAACCAAAGTATTTTGAGATCTCCTGCTAAATATGCTCTGACAAAGATAGTGGAGCTTGAGACACTTATGAGAATATCAGAAAGTAAATTGATAGGAAAGATTTTCCATAGCATTGGGATGTAATTGATAATATTTCTATATATGTGATTTAGTATCATCCCTATCATCAGACTTGGAAGCACCTCTGATAAAAGCAATGCCTAGCCAGGAGACATATAAATAAATAAATAAATAGTGTTAGCCTTGAAAACTGTGATTTAAATATCAATAGAAATAAGTAATTTTGTAGATTCATCTTTGCTCCAAACAATCAAAGAATTTACAGAATTTGCTTTTGTACAGTTGAAGGGTAATATCTCTATGCCACTAATTAGAAACCTTTGTCTGACACAAGATCAGAAAACATTATCAGCAAAAAACAGTCCCTTGCAATGTTTTGACTGCTTAACATGACGTAGTCAAAGAATATTCCCTCCCAGAAACACTCAAACAAGTAAGTTTATTTTTATTGAAAAACAAAAACAAAAATCAATCAATCAAACAACAACAAAAAAAAACCTACCATCTTTCCTTATGCTGACTGTACCAGAGAGGAAAGATCTTAAAACTGGGTTACATATCTCCATTTCAACATCCATTGTACCTGTATTTGTCGAAGTATCATTTTACCTTAATTTCCTCCAGCTCCCGTCACTGCTCCCTCCCATTCCCAAGGGCACACTCTCTTCTATGACTGGCCTCTCTTATCATATAGTCAACTCAGGCAGGTAACTGGATCATTTGCTGATGATTTAATATATTAAAATGTACCATGAATTTCTTATATCATAAATTATTGACATTTGTCTTAGTTGTTGATAATTAAATAAAATGCTTAAGTACATCACCTTAACAATTACCTTAGTCACAGACATCTGAATCTAAAAAGTTACTTCATTCTCTTCAAAACAGGAAGTAGATATTTATACAGTGAAGACTGAAGAACTGGCATTTACTTCAGCATTCTGCCTCCAAATTCAGCGTAATGATTACATTCATGCATTGGTCACATATTTTAATATTGAATTTACAAAGTGCCACAAGAAGATGGGATTTTCTACAGGTAATCTGTACTTCTGTTCCATTTCTATTTCAAGCTGTTTGTCAGTACTACCAGTCAGATGGTACATGAGGGTTTATCATAAAAATAAGTTTTCATTTCATTGATAAAAACTATAATCACCTTGAAGGTAGTGATCAGGATGGAGAAAGGACAGTTGTAGGAATTCTGCAAAAGAAGTGGCAGTATTTCACAATAGCTACCAATCTTACAGCTCAGAAAGAATTATAATCCTGGAGTTCATGCTCATCAGCATCTATATCTTAATCCTGTATCATATTTCTTGTAGGAAACAAGAAATAAAGGATTCTTGCCTCAGTGAGAAATAGCAGCTCTAGGTCCCAGCTTCCATGAAATCTGAAACTCCACAAATGTTTCTTGCTTTTCTCAGAATCTAAAGCAAAATTATCAGTTTTTCAACAACGCAGATATTACTTATGTAAATTTGCTCAATCAATTCATACATGAAATTCTAACTTACCTAGGCGAGCAGATATATAAAGGAATAATTCCATTCCTGTGAGGAATGGTTTGACAGAGTGAATAAACCATTTTTACAAGAAATGCAGAAATCTTGTAACTGCTTTAATGATGAGAACAATAAGCAATAATTGCTGGTTGTTACTAGCACCATTTGTGTCAATGGAATCTAATGTAAGTTACGAGTTTTTAGAAATATTTTCTTTTTTTCCCTTTTCTTCTCCTTTTTTTCCCCGTACAGGTGCTTTCAGCTTTTCACTGAGAGTGAAAACTTATGTTTTATTCTTCTAGAATAACCATATGGAAGATATTATTTGGTACCTCAGTTTCTTATATTTTTCATCAAACACATTTCCCTGGTCATTCTATAAAGTCATTACAGTACAGTATTTCTCACACTGTTATAGGTATCAGTGACAGGCAAAAGTCACCAGTGACTAGGGACTAGTCACTAGGGACTGCTTGACCTTTTGTATTTAAATCAAGGATAAAAACAAATATGTGAAACAGAAAAAGTAAAATTGCTGAAGAGAAATGACAACTAAAACAAACAGTACCAGTCAATTAAAGTTTAGAGGTGTAGTAAATGTAGAATTAAACAAAGTAATTCCTGATCAGCTATCCCTACACAATATGAAGAAATCTGTAAGTATCCAAATAAACTAATGGCTAAGGCAGAGTGAAAAATAAAATAATAATAATTTCTTTTTTCCTACACTAGAGTAATACATTAACAAGTAGAAGGGAACTACTGGATACATCATTCAAAAATATGCTTGAAATAGTCATTCCAAAAGCAGACCTGTCACAAGCAGGTGCTGATTGCAGTTTTATGTAGGTGTTGTCAGAGTGACATTGAACTTCTCTCTCTCTAGTTGCCCTGAAGTTTGGGGCCAACTGTATGCAACATCAATTACATTCTCCTGTAATGAAACAAGATAAAAGGCAGTTCTCACCTATTTTAGGACAAAATCACCTTTCTTTGGAGGCAGTCACTTCTTTCTATTAAACTAGATGATGATTTAGTGTTGTCATCTGTCTTTGAGATTAACTTCATTTCTGTATTCTGACATCAGGCAAGAGTTCTAAGTTTTGGATAATCTGTTTCAGGTCTCCCTATCTTGAAAATGCAAGCATTTCTGAACAGCAAGTAGAGTAATACTGGAAGTTTTGAAGCATGATTGCAAAGTGTGTGCTGCCATCCTCAGGATTTATAGTATTTTCGTTCTCCTCCAAATATAATGAACAGCAATGGAGTTTTTTTGGGGGGAAAAAAAAATCTAAATACAAAATAGTTTAATAGCATGTGCTCAGTCCTGAAGACAAATATAAAATGAAGACAAACCGAAGTGAGCATTCAATTCTAGTAAACTTAATTAATTAAAATATTTGTGCAAAGGAACCCCAGATTTAACTAAGACTAGAACTTGGCAAAATTTATCATTTAGTTCTAAACTCAAAGGGCATTGAAGTGGTTCTACTACGTGAGACTAGAAATTCATTTAGATTGGTATCCATCTCTGTCAATCATCCACAGCATATGCTGTTAGAAAAAAAAGTAAGAACAGGTTCAAATGCCCTTTCCCCAGACATGTTCTCCTGAAATCTCTGATTTGTATTCTTTCAGTATCATGAATCAAAGGTTTCTTCTGTGTCACCATGGTTAGCATTTTATGCATGTTCCTTTGTGATTTTCTGTTTATGAATTAATATATACTTCTGACATTCAAATTACATAGTGGTAAAGATTTTCCCAACTTGAATGTGTGTAAGTTAATAGGAACGCATAAAGAAAGTGCCTGTCATGCTCACTAATATTCTACATGGAATCCTTCTTTCTGAGTGTAATCACTTCTGACATGTTCCAGTAAAACTTAGATGACAAACCACTATAAGTCAATAGAATTGTGTTGCTATGATTGTTCTGCTTAAGTTAACTGTATATTGTATATGAGTTAGAAGTATTCTAGGCCTTTTTTCAATTGTTTGCAAGTCTTCATTTGATTTATAAGACAAAGACCAAATTTCTTTAAATAATGCCTATATATGTTTTCTAGCACCCGATGCTCCCTATACTCACTGGAAGCAAACTGTTTTCTACTTAGAGGACTATTTAACTGTGAGACGAGGAGAAGAAATCTATGGGACAATATCCATGAAACCAAATGCAAAAAATGTGGTAAGTCAGCAACATTGCTTCTAATTCAAACTCTACTGATGACAAATGATAATCAGCAGTAAATAAAATGTGTATAATTGAAACAGTGAGTATGCTAAAAACACTAAATTTGTATATTTTAGTAATTAGCTATATTCGTAGCTTTGCCAAAGCTGATGACTGCAATGATAATATAGTTCTTACATTACAGAAGACAGCTTGCAAAGCAGCTAGCAAGGGAAGGAAGAAATCGTCCAGCTACGTCACCAAGTCAACTGCCCTCTGAAATAATCTAGACTCAAATTTTGTGAAAAAAGCAGGCAAGGGTCTCTTCATACTGTCACTAAAATCAGAAATAATAGCCCCCTGCCAGTACAGAATGATCAAAGAGTAAATTCTATACTTAGAGACACATTTTCCACTCAGCACCCAAGAATTCACCTTTCAGGAAATTAAGTAACAGATTTCAGTTGAACTTCTGTATGAACTCACTAGTCGAACTCCCTATGGTTATTTCAAAACTGTGCCTATCTATGGAAAATATTGATGTTTTATTCAAGACCAAAGCCAAAACATGATGGATGTCACTCTATGATGACCAAGAACGTCCTCAAGTTGTCTGCTATGGGATGATGTAATTAATTAAGGCTTCTTTTAGCTTATAAGGAGACTATGGGACATAGTCTGACGGACAGTATAGAAAAGCAAGGTATGAGAAGTATTGCTTCTGTGAGAAACAGTGGTACCATTTTCTGCCAGAACCCTTTAGTGAAATCTCCTTGATTTTTATTACTACAGTTATCACATACAGACATGAATATAGTGTGATAATAATCCATTCATGCTATTATTGTAATTGTTAGAATATTGTATTAATTGACTGCAGTGAGTCTTAACACTCCATCACTTTCTTTTATTGCATTACTTGTCCTATTTTTGTACCAAAACTAAATTGTATACAGTTTTCATAAAAGTGTTAATACATGGGAAGAATTAAACACAAATTAAGGCTATCATTAAAACAATAACTTTCACTTCTGAAACTTACTCCTTTCTGTGAGAATACAGGAGAACAGTGTGATTCCCACTTTAATGTTGTCTTCAGGGGGAATGGAAATATCTTCTTTTGCATTGAATACATCAGTTCATTGCCCTTTTCTCTTGAGGGAAAAATAAATTTCTAATTTGTTCGCACATCTATTGCAGGTGGTAAAATTAAAATCTTCTTAATAGTTATCGTAAGACAGACTATTTCAGTACTCTTAGATTAAAAATGATTTTTAGCACTTTGTTTTTCTGAAATATGAAGTCTTCCAAAGGCCTCTAGGGAGACACCTTCATTATTTTGTGAGACTATGTAATGCTTCTTTAAAAAAAACAAAGAATTATAAGAAAAAGAAAGACTAAGGGCTAGCTTACGGTGGGAAGTTTACCTAATCTGTTCTGGAATAACTGGTAGCTTGAAGGTTCTTTACTCAATGGGACATGCTTTTAAAAAACTATTATAGAATACTTATGATAGCACAGCAATTCAGAAACCCTCTAATTGTAACCAGGACAGTAAAGCAGTCTTGAAAAGAATACAATATACCCTAAACAAAGATTGCATGATGACATTATACTTCTTACATCCTGCTTTTTCAATGCTAGCGACATTTCAAAACAAAAGAACTCAGAAACCACAGTATGTAACTCTTAAGAGCAGGTCTTTTCAAACTGAGCAATAACTGAATTCAAACTCTGGATTTATGGTCATGCTTACATTTCCATTTAATTCTACAGCGCGACCTGGATTTCACCGTAGACTTGGATTTTAAAGGACAGCTATGTGAAGCATCAGTATCTAATGACTACAAAATGCGCTAGCAAGAAACCTTGCAGAGAGATTAAATGAATTCTATCAAGTCCTGAGCTGCTGAACTCCAAGCTAGGAACAAATGTTTTCACGATTACTATATTAAATATTAGAATGCTTACTCCAGTGGAAAACGATAACATAATCCCTCTTACAGATGGCATAGAGGTCTGGGATCCCACTGTGAATGTACAGTATACAGAACTACAGCTTTTGTCAAACATATGGGGAAAACAAAGAACAGACTTGAGCATTCTGTTTGACTTTAGGATGGCAGAAGATACGTATAAAATTGGACTATTTATAATGAATTTCTGGTTCTTCCAAACTTTGCATGTTACAAGTCATTAGGGCAGTTTCTTCAATATCGAAGACTACTAAAAGACATGATAGCTGAACTTATGTTCAATATAAATACTTTATAATATAGTATAAAATAGTATATATAATATGATATATATTGTACATGAGAAAAATGTTTATTCATAATAGGAACTAATTTTGCAATTACTCGATTTTAATTATGCAGTTATGGAAAGATGATGACACGGATCTAGACAGTGATACATTTCAGCTCTAATTAACTGCACAAATTATAGCTTTGGGAAATACTCTGAGTAAAATGTACTTAAGAGCTGTGAGTTTATGAAGAATCAACAAGTATCTCTTACAATATCATCTGGAAACTGTGGACCATGAACTCTAAAATTCACCTTCATAACTGGATGTTTGTAAAAGCTTTAAAGAATATCAGCTTTTTATCATTGCAAATATTCTGTGGTGAGTTTTTATAGTTGGATTTTGCATGAGACCTTCTGAAATCAGACACATAGTATTTAAATGTGATGAATGCAAAGTCTCTGAAATGGTGGGTAATTCATGTTTTGTGGCCATGTAGTTTTTGCCTATTTGAGTTGTCTGCAAGATTCTTAATGCAAAATCATTTTAAAAACTAGGGAGTTAGTGTTTCCTTTCATTAACGTCTCAAATATGTTTCAAATTGCAAATGCTGTTCTCAAGGGTGCAGTGGTATGCTGGAATGAGTTAATGTCTTTAAATATATATATATTGCTTCCAATATTACTAAGATGTCTGTAGCTTCCCCATCCACTTACACTCCTTGTTTTTCTTAAAAATATGCTTATATGTAAATATTGGCTGTTTATAATTATTCATATGTATTTTTACTGTATGAACCATTTAATCACAAGTAATTTGTCAAAAAGTAAGTCAGCATGCATCATCTAGCCTCTATAGTGCAGCACACTAAAACATGTTCCATCATATATTGGATGAGACTATTTTTTGCCTGAAAAATCTTTTAAATCACCTATAAATAAAGCTTACTTAAATATGCAAGCAAACAGTACTGCTCATCAGTAAGCTTTTTGTAGGTTCTTATTTTGCTAGGATAAGCTTGTCAGCTTTTCACTTTCTAGAATGATATTTCTCTTGTTTTTCCCTTAATGAAAACTGTACAGTACCTCCATTTTTATCTAAGGTCTAGGGATTATGGTCTTGGGATTGTATTACATGGTATCTATGGAGAATGAAATTAAACTATAATTTATCAGAAAAAATACAATTTGCAGCGCAGTTCCTTGCAGTTCTTTTAAATCACTTTATTTCATTTTCCTGGAATGAGGGTAAACAACTTTTCTCACTAAATTACTGGCTTTTTTTTTTTTTTTTTTTTTTTTTTTTTTTTTTTTTTTTCTGCCAAATACTGCTATCATTTTTGAGGGATCAGCTCATAACAACACATTGAGTGAGGGCTTGGAACATAAAATCTTCAAGAAATACCTTTCTGTCAACACTTCATGAATCTAGAACTTCAAGGTAAGGAATTCTACCAGATTTTTTCTCTGTCCTCTCCACTTACAAAGAGGCTCTCAAATTTAAAATAGTGTTTGTTTTTTATTCTCCTTTTCTGCTAATCACTGAGGTGATTATAACTTACTTAAAGAGGAAAGATTCTGGCTTTGCTTATCTGTCTTGCTCCTTGATAGATGTCATGGTTTTGTGCTGTCAATATTCTACATCATGACATCATCCCACCCTGGTAACGCCCGATCTGGTCTGATCTCGGAATCTAAGCAGGGATTTGTACCCTCAGCCAATGATTCATACCGCACATGATGTAGAATATTGACAGCACAAAACCATGACAATAGAACTTCAAGCCATGCACTGGTGATTAATTGTTCGGAGATGATGCCAAGACAAGTCATATTTGGCTCTGGAATACTAACTTGTACTTCTCTTCACATCACATTGAAAGCATAACACACGCTTCTCCATCACATGAACTTAGAGAACGTACTACAGAACTGGATATGTTCAAATCACAGTGATCAAAAGGAAAAATTAGACTGCTGAGTTCCATATGGGTGTTTCAGATTCTGAAACCACCAATCACTAAGATTCTGAAACCACCAATGAGTTCAGCATACATAGTGTCTGTTATGTTGGTATTAGTGAAACAAAATGCAAGATTGACAGCTACATGCAATTAGCTGATAGCCTTTCTTCAGCAATCCAGCAAGTAAAGAACCTATTACAAATAACTAAGACAAGGTCTGAGCCTAACCTTATTAAGACTTGAATAAGAAAGTCAGTCATATATGTCAGGATTTAATCCAAGTCATTGATTTGGGTGCATTAAAAAGAGTGTGGCCAGCAGGTCGAGGGAGGTGATCCTCCCCCCCTACTCTGCCCTGGTAGGGCTTCATCTGGAGTACTGTGTCCAGTTCTGGGCTCCCCAGTACAAAAAAAGACAGGAATCTCTTGGGAAGAGCCCAGCAGAGGGCCACAAAGATGGTGGAGGTCCTGGAGCATCTCCCCCATGAAGAAAGGCTAAGTGAACTTGGTCTGTTTAGCCTTGAGAAAAGAAGACTGAGAGGGGACCTGGTCCAGGTCTATAAATATCTGAGGTGTGGTGGGAAAAGTGGTGAGGCCAGACTCTTTTCATCAGTGTGTGGAGACAGAACAAGGGGAAACGGCCAGAAACTAGAGCATAGGAAGTTCTGCATGAATGTGAGCAAGAACTTCTTTACAGTGAGGGTGATGGAGCACTGGAACAGGCTGCCCAGGGGGGTTATGGAGTCTCCTCCTCTGGAGATACTCAAGACCTGCCTGGATGCTTATCTGTGTGACCTGGTGTAGGGAACCTGCTTTGGCAGGGTGGTTGGACTTGATGATCTCTGGAGGTCCCTTCCAACCCCTACAATTCTGTGATTCTGTGATTTTTAAAGCTGTACATTAAAATACTAATGACACAATGACATGATTTCTGAAACAGACACATCTTTAAAGTTTTTATTTTACTTTCCACTCACAGAAGATCAAGAGCTGAGCTCAAAACACAAAACAGAAATTTAAATATAATAGCTACACATCTCCGATGAGTAATAAATACAGAACTGGCAAAATGAGAAAGCAAGTCACTTTTGCCTTGACTGGGATCTTCAAGAAAGTTTATTAAAACTCATCAGGCACTGTCTTGTCACTTCAAGAACAAAGGAGCATCCAAAGAAGCTAGATACAAGGTATGCCTCTAAAATGCACTGAATGCAATTCATATTGGCAGTGCCTGTAGAACTAGGGAGGCAGACCTGATGACATATTAAGAATACTGTTCTAAATTACTAAAGTTCTTTACATAACAGGAAAGAAAAAAATAAAAATAAAAAATAAAAAAAATAAAAAAAAATATCCAAGTAAAAAGGATAGTGGATTTGCAAAACAGAGGAGCAGAGGTTATTTTGGGTTAGGGCTAACTTCAAGCTAGATTATGTTTCTCAGAGCTATGTCCAGACAATTCTGAATGTTTCCAAGAGCAAAGGTTTCATAGCCTCTATGGGCATTAACTTCAAGGCTAATCTCACAGATGCATTTTTTATGTATGTTCAACTGGAATTTCTCTTGTCAGAACTTGGGACTAATGTTTTGTTCTATGTATCTCTGAGAAGAATTTATCTATATTTTTACTGCAATTACCCATTAGATAGAGGAAGGTATAGTTAGTTCTCACACCATTCATGGCAGCTCCTCTCTTGCCCTTACTACTACACTACACCCTAGCCTTTCTATATGAGTTACATCACCTAACTGCATTCTCATCTCCCCTTCTCACCCTCTTTTTTCCCTCAGAAGCTAGGTGTATATGCACTGGCTAAACATATTAATGGGTTTTGCAAAAAATGTAACTCCAAGACTCACTACTTAAAGAGAATTTTGTGTTTTCTTACCATGTTGTGGTAAGAAAACACATATTTTGAGGAATATTCAGGTGGAATATCTCTTTAACCAGTTTGAGTCAGCTTTCATGGTTCTGTCCCTTCCCAGCTTCTTGAGCACCCCAGTGTCTTTGTTGGCAGTGCAGTATGAGAAGCAAAAAAATCCTTGACTCATTTTAAACACTGTTCAACAACAACTAAAACATCACTGTGTTATCAACATTGTTTTTATCCTAAACCCAATATACAGAATCATATCAGCCACTATAGAGAAAATTAAATCTAAGATGAAACCAGGACCAAACCTGGGATGAAACCAAACCAAATCTAAGATGAAACACAGACCAGTTCCAGTTTGAAAAGTGAGTTCCTTAGTCTTTTTCAAAAATTTCTTTTCAATGTCTTTGAGACTTCATCTCAATGCACAAAGAGCAAAGTGGTAGAAAGTCACATCTTCTAACTTCTAAACTTCTTAGAATTTAGTTGTGAGTTCACAGCATTTATAAATCTTTTACAGAAACAACTAAAAAAAGATGACAGTTTAAATCTTATATAACAACATGTTTGGTTTTGAACAGGCTCATTTTAAAAGAAACAAACAAACAAACAAACAAACAAAAAAACATTGAAATCATTTTCTCCTATATTGTTTTAAAGAAATTGTGAATCATCCCTCAGAACACTAGTACTTCAGCATAGCATGTTGACTGAGATGAGCTGGAATATTCGCATGAAAATTACTACTAATCGAGAAGGGTAAAAATGACATTTGCTAAACACAGTGACAATGCAACCAATGTGCATATTGCTTTTTCTTTTTTTCTTTTTTTTTTTTTTTTCTGAGAAAGATTGAGAAGAGTGTTATGAATGTGAAATAAAAAGATATTATTTTAACTTTGAAATAACAGCCACAACCAGTCTGACTTCCTCACAGAGCAGGCTTAATTTAGAATCCAATCCATTACTCTGAATCATTAGTCACGGTGTTGTAGAAGCATGGTAGTCAGCAAAATTAAGCCTAAGCTGACTGTTGATTCCTCATGTGCAAAACAACATCCTCTTTTGCAGTACAGTTCTCTCCTTTCATGTCTAGTCATTTCTGTTTACCAAAATGACCATCAGTATTTCCAACATGACACAGACCTTGAACCAGAGATAGATCCCTGTGTTAAACTTACAACTGAATAAATCATACTTGTCTTACCATTTTGATGCAGAAATACAAAATTACAGTCCAAAAAGACATATATATTATATTTACCATGACTTGTAATGTTGGTCAGTTAGTATTTCATCATCAAACAATGGCATATTTTTCACAGAATCACAGAATGACCTGGGTTGGAAGGGACCTCAAGGATCATAAAATTCCAACCCCCCTGCCTGGCAGAGCCACCAGACTTCCACATTTACTAGATCAGGTTGCCCAGGGCCCCATCCAGCCTGGCCTTGAACACCTCCAAGGACAGGGCATCCACAGCCTTCCTGGGCAGCCTGTTCCAGGACCTCACCACTCTCCTAGTAAAGAACTTTCCCCTAACATCCAACCTAAATCTTTCCTCCAACTTGGATTCATTTCCCCTAGTCCTGCTATTGTCAGCCCTTTCAAAGAGTTTACTCCCCTCCTGGATATAGGTTCCCTTCAGGTACTGAAAGACAGCAATGAGGTCACCCCACAGCCTTCTTTTCTCCAGGTTGAATAAGCCCAGCTCCCTCAACTTGTCTTCATAGGGGAGGTGCTCCAGTCCCCTGATAATCTTTGTTGCCTTCCTCTGGACCCTTTCCAACAGCTCCATGTCTTTCTTGTATTGAGAGCTCCATACCTGGACACAGTACTCCAGATGGGGACTCACAAGAGCAGAGTAAAGAGGGAGAATCACTTCCCTGTCCCTGCTGGCCACCCCTCTCCTGATGGAGCTCAGGATACTGTTTGACTTCCGAGCTGCAAGAGCACACTGCTGGCTCATGTTAAGTTTCTCGTCCATCAGGACCCCCCAGGTCCTTCTCTGCCAAGCTGCTCTCAAGGATCACTCCTCCCAGTCTGTACAGATGCCTGGGGTTATTATGGCCCAAGTGCAAAACCTTGCACTTTGCCGTGTCAAACCTCATTAGGTTCACTCAGGCCCACCTTTCAAGTCTGTCAAGGTCCCTCTGAATGGCATCCCTTCCTCCCTCCATATCAACTGCACCACTCAGCTTGGTGTCATCAGCAAACTTGCTGAGGATGCACTCAATTCCCTCATCGATGTCATTAATAGAATCATAGAATTACTCAGGTTGGAAAAGACCTTGAAGATCATCAAGTCCAACCGCAGCCTAACCAGTAGCCTATCTCTTAAAAAACAACCACGAAACAACACCACAACAACAAACCTCTGCTAAATCATATCCCTGAGTACCACATCCAAACAGCTCTTAAACACATCCAGGGATGGCGATTCAACCACCTCCTTGGAGAGCCCATTCCAGTACCTAACCACCCTTTCTGTAAAGAAGTTCTTTCTAATATCCAACCTAAACTTGCCCTGGAGCAACTTGAGGCCATTTCCCCTCTTCCTGTCACATGTCACTAGTGAGAAGAGACCTGCCCCACTCTCCCACTCTCACTGTAAGAACCTTTCAGGTACTGGAAGAAAGCGATAAGGTCTCCCCTCAGCCTCCTCTTCCTCAGACTAAACAGCCCCAGCTTCCTTAGCCTCTCCTCATAGGGCTGATTCTCCAAGCCATTCACAAGCCTCATTGCCCTTCTCTGGACCTGCTCCAGTACCTCCATGTCTTTCTTGTGCTGAGGTGCCCAAAACTGGACACAGTACTCCAGGTGAGGCCTCACCAATGCCGAGTACAGGGGCAGGATGACTTCCTCAGTCCTGCTCACCACACCATTCCTGATACAAGCCAGGATGCCATTGGCCCTCTTGGCCAACTGGGCACACTGCTGGCTCATATTCAGCCAACTGTCCATCAGCATACCAAGGTCCCTTTCCGTCTGGGAGCTTACCAGCCACACCTCCCCAAGCCTGTAGGGTTGTCTGGGGTTGTTGTGACCAAAATGCAGGACCCGACACTTGGCCCTGTTGAAACTCATTCCATTAACCTTGGCCCATCGATCAAGTCTATCCAGGTCCCTCTGTAGTGCCCTTCTCCCCTCAGGCAGATCAACACTTCCTCCCAGATTAGTGTCGTCTGCGAACTTACTGAGGGTGCACTCAATCCCCTCATCCAAATCATCAATGAAGATGTTAAACAGAAGCAGCCTAAGCACCGAGCCCTGGTGGACGCCACTTGTTACCGGCCGCCAACTGGATTCCACTCCATTGACCACAATTCTCTGGTCCCGGCCATCCAACCAGTTCTTCACCCAGTGGAGCGTACGCCCATCCAAACCACGGGCAGCCAGCTTCTCTACCAGAATGTTATGGGGGACAGTGTCAAAGGCCTTACTGAAGTCCAGGTAGACCACGTCGACAGCCTTTCCTTCATCTACTAAGCGGGTCACCTTGTCATAGAATGAAATCAGGTTAGTCAGGCAGGATCTACCATTCATAAATCCATTCTGACTAGGCCCGATCCCTTGGCTGACCTTTAGTTCATCCATGATGATACCTGAGATTATCCTTTCCATAATCTTCCCAGGCACCGAGGTGAGACTGATGGGCCTGTAGCTGCCAGGATCATCTTTCCGGCCCTTTTTGAAGATAGGCGTCACATTCGCCAGCCTCCAATCCACCGGGACATCCCCAGTCAGCCAAGACTGCTGAAAAATTATGGACAGTGGTTTGGCGACCACATCCGCCATCTCCCTCAGAACTCTAGGGTGCAACCCATCCGGCCCCATGGACTTATAAACATTCAATAAAGATGTTACAAACAACAAAACAAACAATAAATACAAACAAAACAAACAATAAAGATGTTAAAGAGCACCGTTCCCAAGACAGAGCCCTGGGGAACACCGCTCGTTACCGGCCTCCACCCGGACATAGAGCCATTGACCACCAACCTCTGTCTGTGGCCTTTCAACCAATTTCTTATCCATCGAGTTGTCCACCCATCAAATCCACATCCTTCTGTCGAGGATGGTGGAAGAAAAGCAAACGACCACACCTGTCATTGACATATGATCAGCTAGTCTCATTTATTGCTTGGCTGCGTGTACATTTATAATGTGGATAATTAGCTCATACATAGTGCAAAAGCGGAGCTCATCATTGGTTCCCAATTACATACAATCCCCAAGTATCTTTGCAACTTGTAGTTATCATCTTGATAGTTACTCCCTTGCTGAGTTCACAAAACCATGGCTAGTTTCTCATCATCACAGGACATCCTGTTGTTCTTGCTGTCCTTGCAGGTGGTACAGCTGCTTGTTTAGCTGCACTGTGTTTATGTGACCCTTCTCAGCTACCCAGTTATCAATAAAACTCTCCACATCCCTCCAATTTGGAGATGAGGATGTGATGAGGCACCATTTAAAAGGCCTTGCTCAAGTCCAGGTAAATGACATCGGTAACCTTCCCTTCGTCAACCAACGCCATCACTCCATCATAGAAGGCCACAAGATTGGTTAAGCATGACCTTCCCTTGCTGAAGCCATGCTGGCTGTCTTGGATCACTCACTCATTCCTCATGTGATCAAGCATGTGATTGAGGAGGATCTGTTCCATGATCTTCCCAGGTACAGAGTTGAGACTCACCGGCCTGTAGTTCCCCGGATCCTCCCTGCTCCTCTTCTTGTATATGGGAGCGACATCACCCTTCTTCCAGTCGTCTGGGACCTCACCTGACATCCACAACTTCTCAAATATGATGGTGAGTGTCACGGAGTTCTCTCTAGAGCTCCCTCCATGACAGGGGAACAAACCCAGGCGAGCAGGAACAAAAGTACGTCCCTTCTCTAACAGCACGGTGTGGCGCGGCACAGCGCGACACAGCCACGTGCGCTCCAGGAGAGGGGAAAGGAAGGGAGACCGCGAATGGGTCTAGGAGGAAAAAAAAAAAAAAAAAAAATGAAGAAAGAAAGGATAATCTGAGAACGAACAGCAGTTTAATAAACCCAGTAACACTAAACAACAATGAGAGAGTTTCAACAAGGAGAAAACCAAATCCCAATCTCACAGACAGGCTGTGGGAGGTGGGAAGTTCCAACCACGCTGTCTCCTCGCAGGGAGCCGGCCAGAAACCCCATCCCCTTCCCGACCTCCCCTCCAGTGCCGCTCCCCACATGCCCATTTAAGGCAGTCCACAGAAAAAAACTGTCCCCTTAACTCCCATTATCCTACATGATGTTTTGATTTGGAATATCAACACCAACCAAATTACAAAAACATAACATTCCACCCCTTATTCCACATCACTACATCATGCTTAATCAACATATAAACAGAACAGTAGTTAACATGCATTACATATGTACATACATAGATATATATACACATATGGAATCACAGGCTGAACTCCCCCAGCATCAAATTTCCCTGTGGCACACATTGAACATCCCCATCCTTCTGCATCACCCACCAAGTGCATCCAGGTCCATGTGCAAAAACAGTTCCGTGGAGGGGTCTCCCCTTTCCAGAGGCTGGGAGGACCCAAACCGCTTTTCCCAGCATACTCTTTACTTTCACCACAGGAACCTTGTCTCCCTCCACAGTATGCAGGGAGTTGAACTGCATAGGGCCGTCTCAGTTGGCTGATCCTCGGGTGTTTACAAGCCAGGTGGCTTCTGCTAGATGTTTCTCCCAGTTCTTAAATGTTCCGCCACCCATCACTTTCAGCGTGGTTTTCAGCAAACTGTTGTGCTCAATCTTGCCAGCAGCTGGCGCATGGTAGGGGATGTGATAGATCCACTCTATGCCATGTTCTTTGGCCCAAGCGCTCACCAGTGAATTTTTGAAGTGACTCCCATTGTCTGATTCGATCTTCTCTGGGGTGCCATGTCGCCACAGGATTTGTGTCTCCAGACCACTAGGTGTTTCTGGCAGTGGCATGGGGTACTGCATATGTCTCGAGCCACCCAGTGGTTACCTCCACCATGGTGAGTACATAATGCTTACCATTACGAGTCTTTGGCAGGGTGATGTAATCAATCTGCCATGCCTCCCCATATTTATACTTCTGCCATCGCCCTTCCCCCCAGAGAGGTCTCATCCTCTTGGCCTGTTTGATCATGGCACAGGTGTCACAGTCATGGATAATGTGCGCAATAGCATCCATAGTTATGTCCACCCCTCGGTGTCTAGCCCACTTATGTGTTGCATCTCTGCCTTGATGGCCCGAGGTCTCATGGGCCCATCAAGCTAGGAATAACTCTCCTTCATTCTGCCAGTCCAGGTCTATCTGGGCCACCTCAATTCTGGCAGCTCAATCTACTTGGTGGTTATTTTGTTGCTCCTCCGTCGCTCAACTCTTGGGCACATGGGCAACTACATGATGCACCTTTAGGGCCATATTCTTTGTTCAGGCAGCGATGTCCTTCCATAGTTCAGTGGCCCAAACAGGTTTACCCTTCCGCTGCCAGTTGTTTTGTTCCCACTGCTGCAGCCACCCCCATAAAGCATTGGCCACCATCCATGAGTCAGTATAGAGGTAAAGCACTGGCCATCTCTCCTGCTCAGCAATGTCTAGGGCCAGCTGGGCAGCCTTTACCTCTGCAAATTGGCTTGATTCTCCTCTTCCTTCTGTGGCCTCTGCAACTTGTCGTGTGGGGCTCCACACAGCAGCCTTCCATCTGCAATGTTTCCCAACAATGCGGCACGATCCATCAGTGAACAGGGAAAAATTATTTTCATTTTCCGGAAGTTCATTGTATGGTGGGGCCTCTTTGGCACATGACACCTCTTCTGCCGGTGGTGTTCCAAACTTTTTACCTTCAGACCAGTCCATGATCACCTCTAGGATCCCTGGACAGCTGAGGTTCCCCATCCAGGATCGCTGTGTGATTAACACAACCCACTTACTCCATGTGGCATCTGTGGCATGGTGGGTGGAAGGAACCTGCCCTTTAAACATCCAATTCAGCACCGGCAGTTGAGGTGCCAGGAGAAGCTGCATTTCGGTGACAATTACCTCAGAGGCAGCCAGGACCCCTTCATATGCAGCTAAGATCTCCTCAGTTGGAGTGTAGCCCTCTTCCGACCCCCTGTATGCTCTGCTCCAAAATCCCAGGGGTCAGCCTCGGGTCTCATCTGAGGTTCTCTGCCACAAACTCCAAGTGGGACCTTTCTCCCCAGCAGCAGTGTAAAGAATGTTCTTCACATCCTGTCCCATCTATACTAGGGCCACAGCACGGGGTATCTCTTGCTTAATTTTCTCAAAGGCCTGCTGCTGTTCTGGACCCCATGCAAAGTTATTCTTCTTTCAGGTCACCTGATAGAGGGGGCTCACAATGAGGCTATAATTTGGGATGTGCATCCTCCAAAAACCCACTACACCCAGAAAGGACTTGTGTCTCTTTTTTGTCAGTGGGTGCAGACATAGCAGTAATTTTGTCAGTCACATCTGTTGGGATGTGACAACGCCCATCTTGCCATTTCACCCCTAGAAACTGAATTTCTTGGGCAGGGCCTTTCACTTTGTCTTGCTTAATAGCGAAACCAGCAGACAGGAGGATTTGGATTATCCGCTCTCCTTCTTTAAAAACCTCCATTGCTGTATCACCCCACACAACAATATCATCAATATATTGCAGGTGCTCTGGAGCACCGCCCTGTTCCAGCGTGGCTTGGATCAGCCCATGGCAAATGGTCGGGCTGTGTTTCCACTCCTGGGGTAAACGGTTCCAGGTGTACTGAACACCCCTCCAAGTAAAGGCAAACTGTGGCCTACACTCTGTGGCCAAAGGGACAGAGAAGAACGCGTTGGCAATATCAATGGTGGCATACCATTTTGCCTCTTTTGATTCCAGTTCGTACTGGAGTTCCAACATGTCTGGCACAGCAGTGCTCAATGGGGGTGTGACCTCATTAAGGCCATGATAGTCCACTGTCAGCCTCCATTCTCCACTGGCTTTACGCACTGGCCATATGGGGCTTTTGAAAGGTGAATGGGTTTTACTAATTACTCCCTGACTTTCTAGTTGTTGAATTAGTCTATGGATGGGGAGCAAGGAATCCCTATTAGTACGGTACTGTCGTCTGTGTACTGTTCTTGTGGCAATTGGTACCTGTTGTTCTTCCACCTGTAGTAACCCCACAGCAGACGGGTCCCCTGATAGGCCAGGCAAATCAGACAGCTGCTTAATGTTGTCTGTTTCTATAACAGCTATTCCAAAAGCCCATCGGTATCCCTTGGGGTTCTTGAAATGTCCCCTTTTTAGGTAATCTACCCCAAGTATGCAGGGAGCCCCCGGCCAGTCACTATACGATGTTTCTGCCAGTCTCTACTGGTGAGGCTTATCTCGGCCTCCAACACAGATAGTTCCTGTGAACCCCCAGTCACTCCATGTATATGTATCAGTTCTGTCCCTTTGTAACCTGAGGGTATCAGAGTGCACTGTGCACCATTATCCACCAGTGCCTTATATTTCTGTGGTTCTGATGTGTCAGGCCACCGAATCCAAACAGTCCAAACACTCTATTATTCCTCTCCCCTCCCCTGGCTGAGGGCAGGGCCCCTCTTTTGGTTACCTGCAGCAGCAGAGGCAATTTCAGTATTGGCTGACCTCTTTTGTAATTCTTTCACCCGTGCTCGTAGTGCATAAGTGGGTTCGTCATGCCACTTCCTCATATCCTCTCCATGCTCACGCAGATAGTTCCACAGGGCACCATGTGACATAGGCTCACTGCAGTCGTTCACTCGAGCAGGCGGGCGTTTGCATCTGATGGCTGAGACTGACACAGGTTTGCTATTATTCCTTGCCGTGGACCTGTTCTTCAGCATGCTGTCTTGTTTTCTCTCTATTTGGTCCAGTCTCTCCGTTATCAGACAGTTGGCTGCAATGGTGGCACAGGATGGCGCTAGTGTGCTCTCTGTATTTTGAAATGAAAGGATAAGCTCAGAAATTGGAGGTCTTCTATCCAGCTCTTCGTACCTGTTAGCGGCCATTAATAGTACACTGGAATATCTGTCCGGTGCTGATCATATGAGCTTCTTCCATATTTCAGGAGTACTGCTCACCTTCTCTGGGTCATGGCCATCATGTGGGTGTGGGGGAAGATGTATGTGTGATTGAGACACCAGAGAGCTTATCAGACTCTTTGATGAACTTTGCCATTGTGAAACCCTGGGAGACTGGGATGTGATACATGAGCAAGCAGTGTCTGTTTGCTCCAAAGAGCAGACAGGAGGTTCCATTGATATTCATTGTTAATCCTGTTATTCTCAAGGAACCTTTCATCCATTATCACTTTGTCTGGGAGAAGCTGGGACTAGTTAACTGATTAGTTACAGCTGATAGCATTCTGTCCCAGAGAGTGGCAACTCCATCGAGACATCTTCTGATCCCTCTATCAACAGATGGGTTTCGAGCGATATTTCCTAATTGACGAGCCTCGTTTCAACTTAGGGACACGCTGCCGGCCCCATTGTCCCAGCATCGAAGCAGCCAAGTGACAATGCTTTCACCTGGGACTCAGGTGAACTCCTTTCTCGTGCCTTGGATTTCAGTAATTTTCATAGGTTTATGAGTAGAGGAAATGGTGACTTCCCCATCATCATCACTATCCTCTCAATGTCTGTTAGTCTTCTGAGTCGCCTTCTTTGGTGGTTTTGGGGAGGGCCCCTCACCAGGATCTTCCTCTACTTCCTCTTTCCGTTCCAGACGTGAGGACACACATTCCCATCTCTGGCCTTCCACTGGGGCGACTGACACTAATGCTGGTGCTTCCCGTGGTTTGTTGGGATTGACTTGGAGGTTTTCCTTTAGGGTTTGGATCTCATTTTTGAGACTCTCTATCTCCATCATAAGCCATTCGTTCTGAGATCCCCCTGAGCTACACCATTTCTCAAGATCCCTCTGGTGTTCAGGAGTAAGATTACCTGGCACCGGGGGTCCCGATGCTTCTGGCCTTTTTCCTAAGTCTCTCTGAATTTTATAGTAAGTTACTACGTTTATTATAATCAGAGAGACAAACAACACCATATCCAATTTGACACTCCAGTCATTCTTAAGGAACTCAAAGCATTTGTAAGCCAGTCTGAGTGAGGGTCCCCACATAGAGGGTTGGGGATGCAGGGCTCAGGGATGTGAGAAAGACTAGAATCCTGGCCGCCAGTGAAGACTGAGGCAAAGAACTCATTCAGGACCTCAGCTTTCTCTTCATCTGTTGAAGCCAGTCCTCCTTTTAAATTTACCAAAGAAGGTACACCCGTTTTGGCCTGTCTCTTCTGGCCAGTGTACCTGTAGAAAGTCTTCTTATTGTTTTTCACATCCCTTGCCAAGTTCAGTTCCACCTGTGCCTTGGCTTTCCTGATCCCACATCTGCAAGTCCAGACGGCATCCCTGTATTCTTTCCAGGTGACACAGCCTTGTTTCCAGAGTTTGTACGTCCCTTTCTTCAGTTCTCTCAGCAGGTCCTTGCTGAGCCATGCCAGTTTCCTACCTTGTCTGCCCACTTTCTTATTCAGAGGGATGGAGACCTCTTGTGTTTTCAGGAGGGCATCCTTGAAGAGCAGCCAGCTCTCCCCAACATCCTTGTCTTTAAGGACAGCATGCCAGGGGATCTTGGCCAACAATCCATTGAGCAGCTTGAAGTTCACTTTTCTAAAGCTCAGGGTCCTGACCCCGCTCTTTGCCAGGCCCACATCCCTCAAGATCACAAACTCAACCAGGGCATGGTCGCTGCAGCCCAGACTGCCTCCAACCTTGATGCCTTTGATGATCTCCTCTGCATTGGTGAGCAGCAGGTCCAGCAACACTTCACCTTTGGTCGGTCTGTCCAATACCAGGACTAGAAAGTTATCATCAATGGATTCCACAAGCCTTCTGGACCTCTTGCAGCTTGCCGTGTGGTCTTTCCAACAGATGCTATGATGGTTGAAGTCTCCCACCAGGACAAGAGCCCATGAGCCGGACACCTCATGCATCTGGAGTAAGAAAACCTCGTCAACAGCCTCCCCTTGATCAGGTGGCCTGTAGTATACCCCTAACACCAGCTGACCTCTATTAGTCCCATCTCTAATTCTAACCCACAGGCTCTCAACCTGTTTCTCAGAGGGAGCTTCTCAGAGACTATCCACTCTCTGACATAGAGGGCAACTCCCCCACCCTTCCTACCTCGCCTGTCCCTTCTAAAGTGTCAATACCCATCAATGGGTATTGTTATCATATAACAGATAATATATCCAATAACATATATCTGTGCCCAGTGCTGAATAAACACATACCTGCTTTTATAACCTAATTCTGGTTATAGAGTCTGATTCCGCATGTCAGATGCACTTCAGCTGAGCCCCTTGCCTCACCCCTAGTTCCATTACCACTCCCCCAGGCTCATCTCTAGCAGGCCTGCTTTTGTCCCCTTCCCCCTTCATATCTAGTTTAAAGCCCTCTCTACCAGCCCTGCCAGCTCCTGGGCAAAGATCTGTTTCCCCCTTTGATATAGGTGATACCCATTGGCAGACCTTAGGCCAGGTGCTGAGTAGACCACCCCATGATCAAAGAACCCCAAATTCTTGCATTTGCACCAGCCTCTCAGTCATTTGCTTATAAGGTGGGTTTTCCTGGTTGTCTCAGTGTCCTTCCCTGCCAATATAGTAATACAGGCAAACACTACTTGTATGCCTGCTCCATCGACTAACCTTCCCAGTCCCCTAAAATCATTTTTTATAGTCTTCAGGCTTCTGTTAGTGACCTCATCACTTCCAGCCTAAAGTATCAATAGAGGATAATAATCAGAGGGGTGGATCAGACTAGGAAGTTTTCTAGAAATATCCCTGACCCGGGCCGCAGGGAGACAGCACACACTGACATATTGGGCCCTCAGTTCCTCTTAGAAGGGAGTCACCTATGACACTCACCCTCCCTTCTTTAGTGGAGGAGGCAGTCTTCAAGCATGGAGCTGACCACCTCTTCTTAGAAAAGTTTGGAGGAGGCAGTCCTCCCACTTCATCCTCAGCCACCTTACCCTCCAGATTCAGGGCTTCAAACCCTGACAAATCCTGTCTCTGAGCACCACATTCAAATGGCTCTTAAACACATCCAGGGATGGTGACTCAACCACCTCTCTGGGGAGCCTATTCCAGTGTTTACCCTTTCTGTAAAGAAGTGTTTCCTAACATCCAACCTAAACTTACCTTGGTGCAACTTGAGGCCATTTCCCCTTGTTCTGTCACCTGTCACCAGTGAGAAGAGACCTGCCCCACTTTCACTGTAAGCACCTTTCAGATGCTGGAAGAGAGCAATAATGTCTCCCTCAGCCTCCAAAACCTCCCTCCAGACTAAACATCCCCAGCTCCCTCAGCTTCTCCTCATAGGGCTGATTTTCCAAGCCTTTCAGAAGCCTCGTTGCCCTTCTCTGGACCTGCTCCAGTACCTCAATGTCCTTTTTGTACTGAGGTGCCCAAAACTGAACACTAGTCTATCCAGGTCCCTCTGTAGTGCCCTTTTTTCCTCTGGCAGATAAACACCCCCTCCCAACTTGGTGTCATCTGCAAACTTACTGAGGGTGCACTCAATCCCCTCATCAAGATCATCAATGAAGATGTTAAACAGAAGCGGACCCAGCACTGAGCCCTGGGGGACACTGCTCATGACCAACCACCAACTGGCTTCAACTCCACTGACCACAACTCATTGGGCCCAGCCATCCAGCTAGTGCTTCACCCAGTGGAGTGTACACCCGTCCAGACCATGGGCAGCCAGCTTCTCCACGAGAATGTTATGGGGGACAGTGTCAAAGGCCTTACTGAAGTCCAGATAGACCACATCAACAGCCTTGCCCTCATCCACTAAGTGGGTCATCTTGTCATAGCATGAAATCAGGTTTGTCAGACAGGATCTACCGTTCATAAACCCATGCTGACTGGGCCTGATCCCTTGGCTGACCTTTAATTGGTCCATGATGGTTCCCAAGATTATTCGTTCCATAACAGAGGTCCCAGACACAGAGGTGAGACTGATAGGCCTGTAGCTACCAGGATCATCTTTCTGGCCCTTTCTGAAGATGGGCATCACATTTGCCAGCCTCCAATCCATCGGTACATCCCCAGTCAGCCAGGACTGCCAAAAACTGATGGAGAGTGATTTGGCAACCACATCCACCAACTCCCTCAGCACTCTAGGGTGCAGTCCATCCGGCCCCATGGACTTATAAGTATCCAGCTTTTGGAGCTGGTCCAAAACTATCTCATCATGGGTCATGCAGGTCTTATTCTGTTCCCCCTCCCCATCTGCCAGCGCAGGAGGCTGTGTTCCCAGGGAGCAACAAGTTTTACTATTAAAGACTGAGGCAAAGAAGGCATTAAGTACCTCTTCCTTATCCCAATCCTTGGTGACCAAGTTGCCCTCAGCATCCAACAAGGGATGGAGATTCTCCCTAGCCTTCCTTTTGCTCTTGATGTGTTTATAAAAACATTTATTGTTCTCCTTTACCTTAGCAGCCAAGCTAAGCCAAACGATTTGGAATTGGTCTACAAAAGGTAGGTCATTGCTGATATTTTGATCATGATTTTCTAATGTTATAGAGTAAATCACTAGACTTCAAAGTTATATAGCACTGTAGAGCCATATATTTCAGAAATCATGAGTTGTGATAACTCTGTTCTCTGTAGCTGTGTTACTATCATTCGTGCTTCTGAGTTTCTAGGTTTCAGCAAAATCTTTAAGCATCTTTCTGTAGGTAAAAACATTTTCTTGTACATTTTTAGATGATGTTTTCCAACACCCATAGAAAGAAAAGAGTAATAACTATGAAATATTATATGACTCACAAAAATACACCAATATCATTCAAGGTTGCAATTTACAAGTTGATAGCTTATTCCAATTGTAACTCCAGTATACATTTTCCTTTGACATTCTGCTTTTATTTTAATTCTAATTGCCATTCAGGTTTGGGTGCTCAGTATCTCTAAGATGACAGATATATTTTTTTTTTTTTACTGTGAGATTTGTTAAACACTGGAACAGGCACTCCGTACCCTCAGAGATACTCAAAATCCAAATAATAATATCCAATAATATCCAAATAGTAAAAATTTTTGTGGAGATCTGTTTCAGGGCAGATTGCACTGGGCAAGGGGTCTGAAGCAAAAAGGGTGAAAAAAAAAAGCTCTTTTTAGGGCTTTTTGAAACCAGTAAAATTGTTGTGCCTGGGCCCCAGGGGCTGGCAGCTTGTGAGCAGCCCACTGAGCTAGCAGGGGTGGAGCCAGCACTGCCTACTCTTGACCTTAACCAGGCTGCTCAGTTATAAGCAGCCATAAGGAGGACAGAAGCTAACTTCCAGGCTAAGCAAACAGCATTGTTGCCTACTGATAGCAGGGAGGGGAAGTCAGTGCATGAGCACAGCCCACACTGCCCATACTGTACTGCAGCAGCAGATGTGGGAGGTGTGTCTAGCAGCAGGGCAGGTAGGTGCTGTCCCTCTTTGTTCAGAAAACCTGCTTTCCTACTGACTGCCTCTGAGACCACAGGTTTAAACATGGTCTCCGCCAGACATCAGGCTTGCACCAAGGAAACTGTGGCAATAAAGATGGAGGGCCTGCCCAGAAATGTTCAGGTTTCTGCCTGCAGGGAGTACCCTGGCCTGTTGCTGTCAGGGGGAGGGCAGCAGGGAGTATGGTGGTGGAACTTGAGGAGGAGTTGGAGAAATTAAGGACCATCAGGGAATGTGACCAGGAGACAAAATGGTGAAGTAACTCTCTGCAAGAAAGACACCAAGCTGACACCCCCAGACAGAGACAGACCCTCTCCCCTGCCATAGTTGAGCAGAGTGAGACAGTTTGAGAGAAGGAATGGAAACAGGTCTCGGCTTGGTGACACCGGGAACTCCAATCCCAACTTAGCTTGGTTCCCCTTTTGTGTATTAGGTATGAGGCCCTGAAACCTAAAGAAGAGGTGAGTGAGGTTGCAGTGGGAAATCTACCTGAAAAGTTGTCTAGGATAAGGTGGTGAACTCCACACCTCAAGACTGCCTCCAACATTTATAGACCTGGACCAGGTCCCCTCTCAGTCTTCTTTTCTCAAGGCTAAACAGACCCAGTTCACTTAGCCTTTCATCATAGGGGAGATGCTCCAGACCTTTCACCATCTTTGTGGCCCTCCGCTGGACTCTTTCCAAGAGATCCCTGTCGTTTTTTGTACTGGGGCACAGAACTGGACACAATACTCCAGATGAAGCCTTACAGGGCAGAGTAGAGTGGATCACGTCCCTCAAATTGCTGGCCACGCTCTTTTTAATGCACCCTAAAATGCCAATGGCCTTTTTGGCCATAAGGGCACACTGCTGTCTTATGGCCAACCTGTTGTCCACCAGGACACCCAGGTCCCTCTCAGCAGAGCTCCTCTCCAGCATGTCATCCCCCAACCTGTCCTGGTGCATGCAATTATTTCTCTCTGGGTGCAAGACTCTACACTTGTTTTTGTTAAACCTCATCCAGTTTCTTACCGCCCAGCTCTCCAGCCTGTCCATGTCTCGCTGAATGGCAGCACAGCCTTCTGGTGTGTCACACAATCCTCCCAACTTTGTACCTTCAGCAAACTTGCTGAGGGTTGCCACTATCCCTTCATCAAGCTCACTGATGAAGATGTTGAACAAGACCAGGCCCAGCACTGACCCCTGGGGAAAGCTGCTAGTGACAGGTCTCCAACCAGACTCTGCACCACCAATGACAAACCTCTGTGCTCTGCCAGTCAGACAGTTCTGAACCCACCTCACTGTCCACTCATCTATCCCACATTTCCTCAGCTTTAGCAACATGGGATATGAAACTTGCATTTGGAATGACAGCTACGTGTATTCATCTGTCAGATGTCTGAATGAAGTCCCTGATGACTGAAAAAAGGGAAACATTACCCCTACTCTTAAGAACGGGAGAAAGGAAGACCCGAGGAACTACAGGCTGGTGAGCCCCACCTCTGTGCCTGGGAAGATCATGGAGCAGATCCTTCTAGAAGCTGCAAGAAAGACATTGAGGCCCTGGAACATGTTCAGAGGAGGGCAACTGTCGGAGACGGCGGGAGAAAAGCAAACGACCACACCTGTCATTGACATATGATCAGCTAGTCTCATTTATTGCTTGGCTGCATGTACATTTATAATGTGGATAATTAGCTCATACATAGTGCAAAAATGGAGCTCATCATTGGTTCCCAATTACATACCATCCCCAAGTATCCTTGCAACTTGTAGTTATCATCCTGATAGTTACTCCCTTGCTAAGTTCACAAAACCATGGCTAGTTTCTCACCATCACAGGGCATCCTGTTGTTCTTGCTGTCCTTGCAGGTGGTACGGCTGCTTGTTTAGCTGCACTGTGTTTATGTGACCCTTCTCAGCTAGCTAGCTGTCAATAAGACTCTCCACAGGCAACAAAGCTGGTGAGGGGTCTGGAGCACAGGCCTTATGAGGAGCATCTGAGGGAGCTGGGAATGTTCAGCCTGGAGAAGAGAAGGCTCAGAGGAGACCTCATTGCTCTCTATAACTTCTTGAAGGGAGGTTGTAGTGAGCTGGGGGTCGGCTTATTCTCTCATGTAATCAGTGATAGAACTGGAGGGAATGGTTTCAAGCTCCGCCAAAGGAGATTCAGGCAGGACATTAGGAGATATTACTTCTCAGAAAGAGTGGTCAGGCACTGGAATGCACTGCCCAGGGAGGTGGTGGAGTTGCCAACCCTGGAGGTGTTCAAGAAACATTTGGATGTTGTGTTGAGAGATATGACTTAGCTGGGAAGTATTGGTGATGGTTGGACTGGATGATTCGCTAGGTCTTTTTCAACCTTGATAATTCTGTGATTCTGTGATTCTGGGTGGTAGTAATAATTCTGATGCATTGGTACAAGTTTACTGGTTGTCTGAGGGTGTCCTAAGGACTCAGATATTTGTTACCCAAATTTATAATTAGGGCCATCAGTACTGTACAGCTCAAAAATGAAGGTGGTAATCAGAAAATTACATTTTAGCTTTCTCTATAGTGATTCTGATCTTTCTTGACATTTAAAGAAGAAATCAAAAGTCAGTATTTCAAGTAAAAATAGTGAATGCATTTCTGTGAATGGATTAAGTAGCAAAGAAATATAGGACAATAATAGTTAACAGCCTCCTGGTCACCTGTCTCTAGGAAATTTAAGTACACTGCTGACAAAGTGAGGGTCATATTTGGTTCTTTGTGAGGCAACTTTCCTCATTTATGCTTCTGTCCTTGTGATAGACTACAAGAGAGCAGTGGAGAAGGTGGCAGAAGTTTACGTACTAAATAGCATTACTCCACAAGCTTTTCTGTAGTTTCTTCAGCCCACAGGATACATATGCTGCTTTTAACGATCTCTTTATTGCCATGTTTTTGTAGATGGGTAAATGGTGGCCATATGGAGAGGTTAAGATTATGAAGCTCTGCCTACATTCTCTTGCCATTGTTTGCTGATTTGCAGAATATATAATTGTATAATTCTACATATAAGGATGGGATAATACAAGTTTAGAGATCTGTTTCTCTAATTAAAAGTGAAAATTTAATCAGTTTATGTTAAGCCTAACACAAAAACATAATTGATTTCACTGCCCATGACTCATCCATGCAGAAGCGACAAAATGCTCTTATGGAGAAACTAAAACTCAGTTACAGACTTTGGAGGTCTGTCAAGGGAAAGATCTATACAAATCAGGCCTACGGGTTTCAGTCTAAATACAATTTAATTTTTATTCCAAGGGAAAACAAAAAATAACTGATCATAAATATTTACTTGCATTTCTAGGCAGCAGTGCCCTTGTCTGGGTCATTTAATAAGTCAAAACAGCACAAAGTCAGATGAGCAAGGCATAGGATAACTTACTGGGAATTTTGTGCAGTCTGCTCCACATGGTCACTGCCAGATTTGTCGTATCATGTTTCAGTCTAATATTTGTTTGAATTCCTTCTCCCTCTCTCCTGCTATTCCCCTGTATCCTGTGTTTGCTCTCTTATGTCCCAGAATTCCATTTGCATGGATATCTTCTTTGTGCCAAACAGAAGTACCCATACCTGTTAGATAGTGGAAAGTTACCACACTGCTGAGTTGTGGCCACATGTTCACATTTGAGGGGCCTGTGACTTCCAAAGAACAACACAAGAAAATACTCTAGTTATCCTCAGTCATGTTGCAGTTGCTTTCCCTTCATATCTCATCTCACTCCTTAGTCTCACAGAAGGAATGCCAAGAAAGTTGGATGATCTTGCTGAGGAACTTCCGTTAGTTAAAGTGCAGCACAAGTAGAGACAGGGATCTTACAAAAATGCAAGAAAAATTTTCTACAAGCTGGGAATTGTTTTTTAGCTGGAAATTAGTGATGAATTTTTTGCTTTTTTTAAAGGATGAAGTACATGAAACCTGTCAATCAAATACGGAAAAGCGGATTTGTTCATATATGTTTCCCAGACTTAGATTTGGAAATGAGCTATGCAGAACAGATAACATGAAGGTTATCCTATAAAACATATAAGAAAACCTGATATTTTATCATAACATTGCTTCTAGTAATGGAAAAACAGTGGATGAGCAAATGAAACATTCACATGCTTCACTCACGTGGTTCTGTCCCACACAATCTATCCCACTGACATCAGTTGTTTGAAGGTGGTTTCCAGGAGCAAGCTCTATAATTATAGAAATTCTGACAATTTTGAAAGCAAGAATTCTTGCAAGCCAAAATGCAAACAGAACACCAAATAGAAAAAGAGTCAGTTGTAGCATATCTGTCAGGTCTGTAGTACATTAGCTTTGGTCCACTGAGATCACTGGCAAAGAAGACTGAAGTTTTCCACTAACATATTTTCCATTTAAAATTAATTTATATTTGAGGATGATAATTAATTTGTACATCCAAACTCTTTAATTTAGGATGAAGATGTAATATCCCGTAATAATATAAAAGTATAGACTTTAGATTCCAAGACAAAATTTTGTTGGGTTTTGGGCAGATAAAATGTTTCGATTTTTATTCACAGGTTACAGTTTTAGTGAGAAGTTTTGGAGGAGAATGGTTCAAGATATGTGAGAATATTCTTTAAAGATGTTCTTGTCATTTAGCAACACGCCATAATAAAATCCTGAATCATACACAAATACAAGGAACATCTATAGCTTAAAGTGAAATGGGAAAGAGGATGTACATATACAGATACATACAGATGCGGCATGGACTCAGCTGTGAATGATCCAAATCATTTATTACATCCACTGTATACTTTCACTCTTCTAACTCTTCCATTTCCCTTTACATGTCAACAAAATACTCCACAAACACTCATTAACCATGACATCTAAGAAACTGGAGATCTTCCAGTTTGACCTGTTCTCAAATCATCTCACTTGCCAAAGCAAAGGAAATCTATGTTTGACATCATGCTAATGTGACCTGCACTGAGATAAATTTGATTGTGCTGTACTGAATTAAATATATATTTAAAATTATTTTAAAATGGGCTTTAATCTTGGGACAAACCTAGCTGTCATCTTACAATCTCTTGTTCAAAGCAAGGTTAGTCACAGCAGATTGTTTAGGGCCTTGTTCAATTTGGATTTTGAAAATCTCCAAGGAAAATCTCCACAACATCTCTGAACAACATGCTCTGGTGTTTGATGATTTTTACAGGGTTAAAACAAACAAACAAACAAAATAGCTTCAGAGACCTGTTTCTAGGAGTGGAGTCGAACAATTCCTCTTCAAGCCAGTCACAGCCTCTTTTGCAAATGATTCTAAATTTTGTAGCTGTAAATGAAATCTTTAAGATGTGATAACACGTCTGCAAACTGCTTTACTGTTCTTAACATGACAACAATGTCAAATGCATAATAGCTCAAAGCAAACAAGGAAGATAATCTCATTTTATAGTATTCCATGGAACTGATCAAAGTCTGAATAAGCTAACTTTATTTTCTTTGAATACTGCATCAGATAATTGCTTTCCCCATGTACACTCTCTCTTCATTTCAGTGTTCTTCTTTCTTGTTTATTCCACCACACAAAAAATAGTCTCCATACATTCAAGCAGTCTCTACAAAACTAAAAGATCCATTCAAAAGAAATTGCAAGTTATCAGTACACTTACTATGTGCCTTCTTACCAGAGTAACAAAATCTGACCTCTCCAACTAAGAAATTATGTGGCACAATTATCTGTAAGGACAAGTAGAAGCAGAGTGCCCACACCTTTAAGGATATCTGGTCAAGGACCTTTTCCAGTACAAAAAGGGGTAAGGTAGAGTAGAGTAGAGTAGAGAGGAAGCCATAAGCAAACAAGAACATACAGGCACACCATCCTGGCTGACATGGTAAGGGAAGCAGCGATGAGAACAAACCTTATCAGTATGACTGATAAGGGCATATGTACGAGTGTGAGAATGTTTATTCCAGTAAGGTTATCTGATCAAGGACCCTGCCAGTTGGGAAACTAAAGGAAAAACAGGGATACCAGATACAAAGTATACAGAGATACAGACCTAACAAAGCAAATGTGGAGACAATGACAAGAAACAAAACTTGCTAGTCATGCAAACTGATGGGCTATCAAGAAACTGCAAGTTACAGGAAGATCAGCCTGGACTTTGCCACTGGTAAGTTGAAGGAAAAGGCAACTTAAAAAGAAGCGAGGATAAAAGGAGCTGACAACATATGAAACAGAGCTGATCAGTATTCTAGTCCGACCTGGGCCTCATCATCACAGTCCCTCACATATCATAATATCTTCTCATTAAATCTTTCCTTAACTGTTGCCCTGCATAATCTCAACTTCTATTCTGTGTGTATGTTTGCCACAAGGACTACGTGCCAGCTACTGGTAAAATCTGTATGTGTGCAAGTGACTTCAGCTACAGGTATCAGACTAGGGGAGTAGACACCCTGGCCTCTGGTGACAACTACTGGACTGAGCAAGGGTCCTAGCATTAGTAGCTTGCGGATGTGAAAGGGCTAAACAGACCCAGAGTGTCAGCTACTGAGGTCCACATGAGTGGGCCGAGTGCTAGCTACGGGAGTTAGACTGGGAGTGTAGGCCTGTGGTGCCAGCTACTGGTGTGACTGCACATGCTCACACCAGTTAAAGGAATGAGGGAGGTTTGAGTAACATTCTCAGGAACTAAGCTTGGAAAAAGGAAAACTTGCTCTGAAAAACCCACAAGGATACCACTCCTGTGACCACACTATTTGCAGTGCAATATGGCTTCCTTCCTCCCTCCCTCCCTCCCTCCCTCCCTTCCTTCCTTCCTTCCTCCCTCCCTCCCTTCCTCCCTCCCTTCCTTCCTTCCTTCCTCCCTTCCTCCCTTCCTTCCTCCCTTTTATTTTTTGCATAAAACATTTGATTTCTAGTGTAGCTCAATGACATAAACTTTTCTACTGTACAAATGACAGAATTTATGTAACTAAATTTATGAGCAATGTGAGCAGATTCTGTCTTTGTTAAACGACAGCAAAAGAAGCGCAATCAAGCAAGAAAAAAAAAAACAAAAAACAAACAAACAAACAAAAAAACAACAGCAAAAAAAACCAGCAATGTCTTTTGGCTGCTCAAAGATCAATCAGCTACACTAATTGCCACACTAATCCAAAGTTGCGTCACTGAAGAGAAGCAAGAAAAGCAAGGGAGACAAGCCTGTTACAAAGTATTCCATCTCAGTCCCCACTTTTTTTTTTCCCCCTCTCTATTCACAGTAGATAAAGTATATGGAGTAGACCTAGCCTGGGGGAGCACACTATTTTGTACAGTACCTAATAATAATCACAATTACAGCAGTGATGCACAATACTGATCAAAAGAACTTTAAGTCTGACACATGCTCATTAGGTATAGGTAGCTGACTCAAAACACATCAATAACTGATAAGTCTCCTTCCTAAAAATACCAGTTACGCAGATTGTATAAATTCCCTTTAACTTTCCTGTTAGGGTCTCATTTGCTGATATGTTTTAACAAGGATCAGTACCCCAGTGGTGCAGTTGGTAGGAGTTGCCGCTTGCAACACTGGAGGCCTGGGTTCGAATCCCCCCTTGTGGCGCAAGTGGTAGAAGTGCCTCTTTGCTACACAGAGGGCTCAAATCCTGGGAGTTGGACTCGATGATCTCTAAGGTCCCTTCCAACTCGCACAATACTATGATACTGTCTTCAAACTACTAGCTGTTTTTGCACTCAGCTTACCCTGGAATTTAAGTCACTAATTCTAGCTAGTATATTATGTATCTCAAATCTAGCTTTGAAGTGAGTGCATAGCAAAGCACTGGGTATGTGGGGATGGTTTCTATACAACAATAAAGCTAAAATACTTTGGTTTTGCAAATTTTCACTTAAATAAAAAAGTTTGTAAAGCTATCACTATAAACGAACTAGAAAGAATATTGACACTCTCCCAGAATGCTCTGGATGGTATGAAATATTTCAGCATAATCAAACATGCAACTATTCTAAAAAGCAAAGCTGGAAGATGAAGTTTGATAGAATACAGAGATGAGATAAGTTTAAAAAAAATATTAAGCCTATGTGAAAACATTTTGCAATAAAGCTAGTTTAATAAGAAAATTTTGCCTTAATTAAGACACATAAGAGAAGACCATGATCTTTTGTAAAGGTTTTAAAAAAAAATGGAAGTTTGACAACGTGTAACAGTAATTGACAATAGCAGCTTTTGTTTCCCATAATCACACCAAAACCCTTTTCATTTATTTAACATTCCTTATCCACCCCCCAAAAATATTTTCCTTTCTTCCTCTTTCAGTGTTTCTTTTATTAAGCCCAACTATTTATTGTACTGGTTGCCATTTACCTTTTTGGATTTTAATTGCACTTATAATCTCTGTCCCCTTGCCAGTGAGAGGAAGACATCTTTCTCAACAGATAGTTTAAGGATCAAGATTCATCAGCACAAAGATAATCACTGGGAATCAGAATACTACATTCAATAAGAGCTGAAACTACAATTGTGCAGTGATTTAGTAAGGTAAAGACTTGATTTAATTAAGTAGCAAACAAGAGAACAGAATACAAACCATTGGAAAAGATACTTAAGATCAGTACAGCTGATATTTTGTCTATGAGATCCTTAAAAAACAAAACAAAACAAAACAAACAAAAAAAAACTTGTTTCCTAGTTAATAAAGATCAGTTTGGACTTCAGAAGAAATAAAAGAACAAATCAAAGTAACAACAGCATGAGTTTCTGCTAATTAAGAAAACCTATCTAAACATATGTTATTAAAAGCTTTTTATTGAGGTGTTAGAAAACAAAAGAATGACATCTTTTGAAAATTTTCATTGTTGGTTAAACTTTGTATTATTCCCAGTGAAGTTAACCTACGTTGTCTTCGGTAACAGCAAGTAAACCAGCACTGAGTGCTTCTTAAAAAGTGATCAGACAAGATTACGTAATCTGCATGCAAATATATGCGTGCACATACATACTACAAGGACATAGCAAAAATACAGAGCAAGAACTCAGAAAGATATATGGCAGTGATGACATTCCAGCACTGAGCTCAATATTTATACACTGAACAGCTACCAATCACAAGAGCTTTAGGGTATCATTTTTGTCAAAAACAAACTTGAAATTGTAGTGAAAGAGTTTTGTAACCAAGCAAGGATATAACTGAAGTTTACCTTCAAGCCAGATGTAGCAGCTTTGTTGATCATTAGGTTCTGTACATCTTGAAACGTGTACTACAAAACACACATACATACGCAGCAGAAGTCATCCAGGTTTGGCTTTAAGTCCTACAGACAATCTTTATAAAAGGTTTATTTAATCACAAAGCTATAGTATTACAAGCATATCACTAGCACACAAATGACTACTTGCAATATATTTTTAAGAACTGAGAACATAAATCTTGTCTTTGAACAAAAACTTACTAATGCACTCATTAAGCAATTTCCAACTTGTTACTCCCTTATGTAAAGCATTAGTGAAGCTTATTTACAAATTTTCAAAAGCAGATGAACAATCTCTCCTAAACGTTTAACAGCTTCATAAACATATGTTAGCTTTTCTTTCACCTCTGTTCTTTCAGAGTTCAGGCTTTCATGTTGCTGTTTTTGCAGAATGAAAAGAAGTACCACAAAGACACAAATATTCAGTTCAGCTTCATTAAATTTAACAAAATTCTATTAAGTACTCAGGATAGATTTGGTTAGCATCAAAGATAACAAATATCTTTGGGTTCCAAGTATTATCCACACAGCTGTCATACAAGTTTACAAAACTTCCATCTCTTGAAGGAGGCCTCATGTATTTTGAATCACCATTGATATAGTCGCCAGTTAATACACGAGCAAGAAACATGACTTTATCTGGTTTGTGCAGATGAGGCTGCAGATTCACGCCATGAATTTGGAAAGTATCTCCATGCTTCATATCCTCTTTGCAGAAACGACTGGAATATGATGCATCTCTTGCAAAGTAGGTTCCTTTCAAATAAAAAGCAAATTCTTATTATATTCTTATCATGAGAGGTTAACTTGTAATGAACAGGTAGGTATCAGGATGACGAAAAAGACTGTTCTATTTATTAGCAATCCAATGATTTTTTTCTGACATGATAATCCAACGCTATATGAGCCAACAATGTCAGAGGTATGAATTTATGCTGATGGTATAACACTGGAAGTTGTGAATTCTCACCAATATTCTACTAAAATCTTTTTTCACGTGACAAAAGGATGCAGAGTGGCAGTCTGACAAAATGGTGACTGACAAGTAAGTGTGTATGAAGCAAAGGTGCATCGTTGA
The DNA here is from genome assembly GCF_039878825.1 of Excalfactoria chinensis. NCBI lineage: Eukaryota > Metazoa > Chordata > Aves > Galliformes > Phasianidae > Excalfactoria > Excalfactoria chinensis. Next base: position 72,322,423 of record NC_092825.1, on the reverse strand, counting down.
ATTCCTCCATGTAGAAAAAACATGGCACCCACTGACATTCTTTGATGCTTACTGAATGCTCATGGAGACCAAACAGTGGATGTTAGTAAAGCGAAGCAGTGAGCGGTGCATTTCAACAGTGGTGACAGCAAAGCTTAAGACAGACCAAATTGCAAATGGCCTTGAACACAATGTGCAAGCTTGTCAGGACCCATGGAATGGGGCTGTAGGTGACAGTTCCCTGGATCACATCATTACTGGTGTCATGAGACATGGTGTCACCACTGTGTGCTGGAGTCAAAACAGCAGTACATAGAGTGATGACATCTGAATTCCCCACTGAAGAAAAAGTTCAAGACACTGCCCTTAGCAGGTAAGCGATGTGGACTGTCTTTTGGAATAGGGAAGGGGAGATCCTTCTGGATTTCCTAGAACTCAGACAAACCATGAACTCTGATCACTGTAACGTGATGCTGACTAAGTTGAAGACTCAAACTCCCAGAGTCAGGGCAGAGAAGAAGACAAACCTTCTCTTGCAACATGGTAACACCAGGCCCTGTATTAGTTTGAAGACCTTGTTGCACACTGCCAGTCTTGGCTGGACTGCCCTACCATATAGTCCAGACTTGGCACTTTTTACTTCCATCTGTTCGGGCCAATGAAAGATGGACTGCATGGGCAGCATTTTTCCTATCAACAACATTGTCACAGCAGCTGTGAAACAGTGGGTCACCTCTCCTGGTGCCAATTTTTACGACTGCAGCATGGAGGCTCTTGTTCATGGCTGGTGACTAATGTTGAAAAATAGTGTTTCGTAGCAGAGAATGTGCTCTATCAAACTGTGTTATTGTGCTCTTTGAATCCACTGTAGTTTCCATGGAAATAAATAGGAAGCATTACTTTCAGAGCAACCTACAGAACATGAGCAAATATTTTGTGTGAATATTTTAGCAGGGAGACTTTCCTTGTGAACTACACTGCTTTGCAGTTCACCCTTAATCCACCCTGCTCCCAAGTTCTACCCGTCAGTCATGCTGAATACACTATTTACCGTATTCTTACTTTCTTAATTACACTTGACGTAAAAGCAGAGTGATATTAAACATCTCCTGTAAAAACACAGGAGTATATCACAAAGAACATTCTATAAGGAACACTTAATGTCAAACAGTTCGGACTACGAAACTGCCATAGGTGAAAAAATATTTACCTTTCCCATACACAGCAGCATGCATTCCATTTATTCTCCAGTCAAAGTTATGAATACATATTGCTTCCACAAATTCATTACTGGTGCCATGAAATAACATTTGCTCGTTAATAGTTGTGACACCTCTTTTCTTCTTCAGTTGAGCTTTTTTCCTGCAGAGAACATACAATGCAGTACTATAAGCATTTGTACAAAATCAATAAGTTCCTACTCTGAAAAGGCTGCAGAGAGGCGACAGACTTAAAACTTCATGAATTTCACTTTTGCAACTGTCTATATGATTTCATATTTTAAAAGAGATCACAATTCTTAAGACACACATTTAGAAATCATGTCTGGATGCTGCAGACTATTTTCAGAAGTAATCTAAGGTTAGGAAAAAAAGGTCTTCCAAAATAATTTTATCAGTTCTATTTATGTGATAGCTTAAGTACAGTCATTTTCCACACATACGCTCAGGAAAAAAAAAAAAACCACATTCTTTTATTTTGTTGTTGTTTTTGTTCTCTTTAACTGCATAAACCATGCAGCCAGAGGGATAACAATCTTAATGGATTATAATTATCCCAGTAAAATAACAAAACCATTAAAAACAGAAGTATCTAAATGTTTAGGCAAAATTACCAACATGACGGTGGTTTTCTGAATTTATGGTTCACATACTTTCTGGAAGAGCCAAGTCTTGCGTTACACCATTAAGGAATTTTGGAAAGAAGAGGAAAAACAAACAAACAAACAAATAAAACAGATGAGCCTATATTACAGTCTTACGGGCAGAAAGCCATGGAACACGTACAAAACTAAGATGTATCATTGCTTTGTTATTGTCTATGTACCTGAATTTTAGGTTTATCAAATTAAGCAATCTGATCATAACTATAGCGCAGACGTGAACTGGGGAGGCATTCTCAGGGTCTGCAGTTTACATACATCAACCTCATATCAACCAAGTCCAGAGAGAGAGGCAGCAAAGGTTCCCATATTAAAGGCATTATATTGCAATTAGTTATGATTCATTAATAAATACATTTCAAAGGAACTGACATCTTGCAGTACTTAGCTTTAAGATATATTTAAATTGTCTTATTTTTAAGTTTTTATATTTTTTAGTGTGAAGTAACTAACTAAGAAGTGTCTTCACAATTTAAAAAAAAATAAATTCTTATTTTAAAACCATTTTCCAAATCTGAAGAACATCAGTATGAAGTCAAAGGCATGTGGGAGCTTTCACTAATTATCTCATTTGTGGCATTTTACGTCAGAGGCAGAGAGGTCCCAGTCACTCAAGTTGCACTCTGTAAAAATTATGACAAAGTGAAGGAGTCAAGATTCCTTGTATCTTATGAAAAACATCTGTGTGAAGCAATACTTCTGAGCTAAGGGCTACCAACGACGAATGCTGGAATACTTTTCAGTCAGTCACCCTCTACTGCTGGCTGGTGATCTCCAGCAAAGTAAAAAGGCAGCTTCAGCATCTGATGAAATAGAACACATTTGTTCCAAGAAAAATATGAATAATCATTTGTCCAAAAATATTTTCTAACAGTCCTTCACATCGCCAACCAGTTGATTTCATAATCTAAAATCCAATAATACAGTAACTATTAAAACAGACCGATATATTTTGACAATATTACAAATAGCCATTTAAGCAATGCTCATATTTAAACACAGACCTTATCAGCGAAACAAAACACTTTCTCAAAAACACAAAAGTCAGTAGCAAATCTTTCTCATAGTAGAATATCTGGGGTGTACTGGAAAAACTGTTTCTACAGAGTGCAGAAATGCCACAGCAAAATTTTTTGTTTGAAGCACAACTAAATTCTAGCTCAATTCTATCTAGAGTTCATCCACTCTAAAAATTATCTTCTTAACAGTTTTCACCAGCAGAGAAAAACTAATCCAGGAAAACAAAATTAAGCTGATCCACCACCTAAGCAGGCTCTCATACTGTCAGTCCACTCAAAAAAGGAGAAACCTAAAGCAAAACTAAATATCTAGTAACATGCTGCTTGTATACGTGCCAGAACACAGGTTGTTTCTATACGAGGGCAACAATCTCACTGACCAAACATCCTTTGCTACTTGCTCTGTTCCTGTAATCAATTATAAAGAAATCTGTAATGGACTGTGATCAATTATTATAATTACCACTGCCATTGGACCAGCCAATTCCTCTACAATTCCAAACCGAGATGCATAAGCCTATATATGCTAGATTAAGATTCATCCTTTGTTACTTTTGCAGTCCCTCATGGGACACCAGAACTTTTAGTGAATTTCAAATGCCGTAAAACCCGCTTTTCTGTAACATAATAATTTCTTCACACCAGTGTGTGTAAGCCCATACAGTCTAAATGGCAGAACAGTAACATACAAGCTGTATTTTACCTCTCAAATGGAGAGACAAGAACAGCACTTAAATCTCAACTGCATAGACATATTTTGGCAACCTTTATTATGCTACTTGTATCTTTGCCATAAAGGAAAAATGTTTTAAAACACAATTTTCTCCATATACTTTTATAAAACTACTAAAATGTATCTTGCTTCATAGTTCTATAGCAATACACTTGATGTGTAAAAACTTTTAGTGTAATACTCTCCATGTATAAAATTCAAATTCTCATTCTCAGTTTTGGACTTTAAAAATGCTTTAGAATAGCACCCATACATTCCAAGTTCCTAAGCCATGGACTGCTCTCGCTGGTGGGTTAGAGAGGTAAACTAGTATGTTCTTCAAATTAATTCAGTTCCTTATGTAAGCAAACATGTTCTCACCTCGCCTCCCCTTCCCTGCCCCTATCATCTACACTGGAGACACAGAGGACATTTAAAGTCTGCTTGCTATCTCTTTTTTCAAAAACTGATATATTGAGATGGTATAAATACATCTACAGAAACTTACTCAGAGAAAGGTGACCGTTAAACCACAAGGCCAAGCAAATAAGCCTTAATAATTAAAACTTGATACTAGGAATGAAGTAGAAATGGAACTTACTACTTCCAATTCTTCCAGGCCAACACAATATGAAAAGGAAAAGAAAAGAACCTAGAAAATGCTTTTGTAGCACTTAAATTTGCAGAAATGACACAAATTCATGCTAATTGGACACTTAACTCTGCTCTGTGTTTCATGAAGTTGAGAAATTAGACAAATGACAAATATTCTAATGGTCACTAAAAATGACTTACTTTTTTTCTCCTTACATTATGAGAAAGTATGGGTCTCTACCACATGGATATTCTGAACACTGATCACACTTGAACACAGTAAACTCAGACTTGGAGGACTTACAAAAAAACCCCACAAAACTGGTGCCATCCTTGTGAACACAGACAAATGATACTGATAGGTTACTAAGTCTACTTGCTGCTATTTTCACATAGTCTTTAGTATTTGACCAGTCAGTTACTGCTTAAATACTTTCTAGCCTTAAAATCAGTCATGAAACTAAAAAAATTCAGCTGAGCTTTATTATTATTCTTGAGGAGAAGCGGACATTTCTACATAGATAGGAACACCTTTGCCTTTTCACAACGAAAGAAAGGTTTAGTTCATATCAAACTATCTATAAAAATGCTAAATGTCTTTGTAAATATTTTCCAAGAAATTAAAGTTACTGAAATAGAAAGAATGCAGTGCCAAATGATAATTAATTGGTCTGTTGTTTTTTTTTTTTTTAATCTTGGAATGATTAGTTTTAATACGGATACAAAGTCAGAGCTTGATTCCCTACGCTAAAGTGATGATTAATTTCAGCACCACTATAGGAGCCCCAAAGTTAACGCACGAAGGGAATGCTAACCTACAGAAGTAAATTAAATGGCTCCACCACTCTTAGCTTTTTGTGTCTTTTTTTTTTTTCCTTTACAACTGCTTTTCCTTCATGCTTATGACATTAAGACATTACATACCAATTTATAAGCAACTTGCATCTCAATATTTTGAAATGATAAATTTCAACATCTGTGCTACATATATATGTAATACTAGTATAACTGCATTATCGTTCTGCACTTGTAGAAGTTAGTCTTCAAAGTTCTGTTTTTGAGACTGTCAGAAATTGAGAAATAAGCAAATAAAAAAGAATAAAAGTAACATATTTTAATTGTATAATAATTAAAATAACACATTTTTAGTATATAAAAATAAAATTAATTAAACATTTTCTTACTGAATGCCTTGCTCTGTTACAATCCTAAGACTGCTGGTTTTAAAAATAGTCTCACCTGCAAAAAAACTCCCACAAGTCTAGATTTTGTATTCTCTTTATTCTTTTTATTCGGTGGCTATCCATTGTTTTTCCAAAGAGACTAGAAACTTCATTGTATTCATTTGTTTTCTTTTGTAAAGGAATAAGCTGGGAAAAAAAAAAAAAAAAGGTTAGCACATTTGCAACATGATTTAATATTTCATTATGTGTTTTCCAACTTACATACCAACTCTTACCTGATACGGCTCCTCAGGATTTACATTCTCCCAGTGTGAAGGTATAGGGATGGACTCATTTTCACAGATGAAACTTCAAATGAAAAAATGGCAAAAGAGCACATCACAACAAGGCCAGAAAACTTTTTCCTATGAACTCTTTCTCCAAACAAGAGTATGCAAAAAATAAAAATAAAATAAAAAAAGTCCCAACCACTTAACAGAAAACTACTTGGTGTTTAATTCTAATAAAGGCCTCTTATCAGCTGGTAAAGTCTAAGGTAAAGATCTTACTCTGTATTCAAATTATGGCTTAGTTTATTACAAACAAACAATGGTAACAATGTTATTACATCGTCTGTCCAACAAAAGATACCAAGTTAAATTGAAAGGAATAGTCAGATACAGCTGACTACACTAGGAGAGCAACACAAATCTAGAAACCTGAGAGCACAGATACACCCTGAACATTTCAATAGATCAAGAACTAAAACGAGTCTAAGACTCTGAAAACTGCGCCTTCACTGGACCAGTCATCTGAAGTCATTGTGTTAGATATACACATTTAAAAATTATAGAAGATTAAAAAATAAAATAAAATAATTAAGCATGTACACAGCAACTTTAGACCTGGCAACAGACACTAAGTGCAGTAAACTCCAAGTAAAGAATAGTGACAGTATGTGAAACAGAGTATGTTGATTGAATTATCAGAAGTACTGAAGAGTTATTCTTCAATAAACATAAAAAAACTGAATTGCAAGATTACTGCATGTACGTTTCAGCAAACACCCAGTGAAAAACAGCTGACACTTGAGGAGAGGAGAGGAGAGGAGAGGAGAAAAAACCACAAAAAACAAACAATAACAAAAAAAAAAAACCAAAAAAAAAAACCAAAAAAAAAAGAGCCTGTCCTAAATGCCAGTGTTAAGTGATCGCTACTACATTTCTTATTACATATGTTCTTTTCATTTACATATATTTATAACATATAAATACTAACATATTTATAACATTTCTTATTAAAAAGTTATTTTCAAAAATGTACCCGGATAATAATTCAGAACTGAAATTCTGTTTAAGAAATATTTGGAAAAAGTAACCCATATTAGAGATGGTCAATTTTATCTGTAGTATTACCACTAAGTATACTAGTTTTTATTGACTACCAGAGCATTACATCATTACAGTGTTCCTTCTAAGTAATTTAGGAAGTCATTTTTATACTAGAACAAACTACTCCATTTCTTTCTGCTGCTGTTCCTCCAGTTCTCCAATCAGCAATTCTGATTTAACAGGTTACTTACTGCAATGGAATTCAGCAGCTGAAGTCAGGTACAAATTTAAGCAGCTTGCCAAAGCATTCCAATATTCAGTATGCCTTGCCTCTCCCTCTACAAGATCCTTATTTTCTCAATAAACAAACAAACAAATAAATACTTTTGTTATTCTCCCTCTAAAATTTCTTCCTTCTTTACTTGACTAGCTTTCTCATATTTTCAAATCATTTGACAAAGAAAGTAAATAAATATAGACAGTCCATAAAAAACATGTGTTTGTTCAATTTTAAAATCAAAAACAGGGTTAAGATCAAAATCAAGAGGCTTCATTTTATTTCCTTACCTGAAAGCGCTGATAGAAAAGGGAGCTCGCTTTATTGGACGTTGTTTAAGGGTAGTTAGGTTGGTTTGCTTCATCTCTGAGCATAAAACAAGAGTTACGATAAATGCTTCTGGAGTTCATCTATAGCATATGTGGGGTTTTTTTGTTTTGTTTTGTTTTTCCAAACAACATTACTACATCAAAAGCCTCTTGAAAGGAATTCCTATTTCAACAATTAATAAACCAACATCTTAGATAAAAAACTCAGAATACTGACCTCAGTATTAGGAGTTATTTATAAGAGTTGACAAGAATTGCGAACACTACACAAAGCAAATTAACTGGTGTACCTGACATCTCTGTTATTTAAGTTAACCCTATGAATATACATACCTGAAAAGTCTAGTGTGTAGTTAAATTTTGCAGTAGTAAAAGAAACAGAACCATATGGGTTTGTTCTGAAGCTCCTTTCAATATCTTCACTGCTAACTGAGCAATGACTATTTGAATCAGTCTTCAAAATAAATGAAAAAGTACATTTAGACATTTTCATCAATACGTTGTTTGAAATACAGAGGTCACAAGTAATACAACTTTGTTTGTAGTTACCTGAAACATATGCCATTTACCACACTCAGCCAAATAAAACCAGCCCCACTGAGTATCAGAGGTATCCATCTCTTCAACTGAACTTTCCATCTTTGGAAAGAGTTCTTCAGGTGTTCTTTGAAACATTTCCTGAAATATTTGCATGCATATCAAGTTTTTTGTGATACTCTTTGCAAAAGTACATTATTTGAGAAATTCATTAAAGAAAAAAAAAAAAAAGAAGAAGAAGAAGAAGAATAAATAAATGAATTGCAACTCTTAAATAAAAAAAACCATGGTTACTTTCTCTTTTACAGAGGAAATTTCTCTATATTCTACTTATTCAGTATTATCCTTTATGTTAGTTAAACATTTTTAAAGCTAATTCTTTCTCATATTTCCATAAGCATGCCCAGCCAGGAGAAATCAATATGCTATAACATATCAATGAAAGGTTCTTATAATCCTATGAACAAGCTATTCTTATAACAAATGAGGGTCAAATGCACTACATACGAATAAGGTGCTGGGGTTGCATTATAGCTTGACAAAGGCATCTACTAGATAAATACTCACCATGCATAAACTGACTGTACCAGACATTAGAAGATGTTAGAAATAAAAATAAGAGACTAGAGTCCAACAATGCACTGCTTCTCAACACAGCATTAACTTAAAAATGATACAACAAAATTACTTGGCACTCTGTTCTGGTACAATGGATCACACGGGAAAAAACAAAAACAACCAACCAACCAACCAACAAAAAAAAAAAAAAAAAAGAGAGACTTTCACATGCTATTATCACCATATTTAGGGGGGAAAATGGCATTTGAAAAGTTACAGCACAGGTCTATAAAAGTATGGCAAAACTGATTAGGGAATAACTGATGACATTTTCTTTCTACGTGAAAAGACCCATCAATGTTTGCACGTGTTAAGTTCACAACAATCTAAAGAAAAACTTCTTCATAAGAGAGATAGCAAACTGTGATATTGCTTTCTACATCGTGCTGTGGATACTGCAAGTTTATGCAAGAAGTGGCTAGGCAAGTTCATGCCTCCCAACAGCTATGCCAGTATACCTTTAGAATTATCCTAGCCAGTTCCCTTCCTCATTCAACAATAAAATCCTGAGAAACCTGAAAGTATTTGATTCTAATTACACATACAGCTTAACATACCAGCTCTATCCTTTAACTCCCCCACCAAACATCAAAATATGAAGCACTGGGTGAACTTCCAGAGGAAGAAGTATGACCTCCTCCCAGAAAGTACTAGGAATTTATCCAGACAAACTGCTTAACCATGACTGCACTCTTCCCATCATTTTCCTCAACTTAACTTTTTCTTTCAAGAAGTAGAACAATGCGCTCTAGTATAAATAATTCAAATAAAGTACAGTTAATATCCTGAATGCTTTAGTTCCTTCACAAACACTTCAAGCCAGAAAAAGGTAAAGAGCAACCTGAAGAATGCATACACTAGAAACTAGAAGAAGGCACCAACTGGCCAGTGCCGCTGGGGCAGGAGTTAAGAGCAGAAAAATGCTAGCACCACCCTCTACCTTATTTGCTGTGTTTGTTCTAGAAACAATCCTAGAAACCTCTTCATGGAAACAGCTAAAATCTGCATCTAAAATGAGGAAAGACTGTTTAGCACCATAAGTTCCAAAGGGCTATAAAAACATAAGCAGAAACCAGAGGAATCAGAGACAGACCTCCTCACATCTCTAATATGCAGAATTTGTGGGCAAACCTACTTTAGTACAAATGGAAGCATGCAAATCTACCTATATGGACAGCTACCTCAAGTTTACACAAAACTATACTAAAGGTACACTAGCGATGTGGCAAAAATACATTCTAAGAGCAAGAAAAACACTCTCTGTTCCATTCTTCACAACAATACAAAGCCATCGAGCCTACATTCACTTAGTTTTAAACCAAAATTGGCCAAAGATCTTCTGATGATCAGCTTCCACCTTCAACTTGATTCTTCTGATTACATGAGTATTTGGCCCTGTTCTATTCTACAGGCTGATATACTGTAGTCTACACACATTTTTACAGCGAAGGGGAACACAATCCAGGCTTTTTGAGTAAACTTAAGTTTCCTTATGTTTCTACCAAAACTGTCAGATTGCTGCAACATGCCAAGATTAGTTCAGGGCCCTGAATCTGATAATTCACATCAGTACTGGCTTTCAAACAAGTTATGAACAGTGAAGGCATATTCACCTATGCCCCATCAAAACACATTTATGCATCTGCAAAGAACACAGCTTCCAGAATAAATTATTAAAGACAGAAGTATTCCCACAGTTTTAAAAACTCAGACCATAGGCACTATCTTTAGATGGGAAATACAGGGTTAACAAGTAGATTCCAGGTACTTCTAAGGAAAAATAACTCAAATACATAAACACAACAAAAGAGCTGTTCTCAAAAGTGACGCAAATCTACAATACTTGAAGAAAGTTACTCAGCTTACCAAGGAATTTAACCACTATATACACACCGTTTATAAAGCAAATATAGCTTTTTGTCCAAAAGCTATGAACACATGCATAGTGAACAGAAATATATCAACGGACTTTCTGAATGACAGGTTGTCAACTATCAAAGATGCAGTGAGAATTTTATTAGCAATACTATTTCTAAACATAACGATTTCCATTAATATCACTTACAAAAATGGTCCCATGAACATCTTAAAGGCAACACTACTACTTTTGACAACAAAATTCTCCTTCTAAATATAACTAATTAGTATGTTGTGCTGTGACTAGTGTGGCTTTATTATTACTCCTAACCTCATTTACCTATTAGCTCTTTTAAGCTTGAATAAGCATGTTTTAAGGCACATCCAGATGCTCTGCTTTCTTGCAGTGTCCATTTGGCATATTATTGTTGAAGAATGTTTTACCTACAAACATTATCCAATGCTCTGATGTGAACACATGCACCATGGCCTCTGTCCTCTTAGAAAACATGGTATGTGATCAGGTATGTGATCTTAAAAGAGTACAGGGCTGGGAAGTGGAAGTGAGAAGGAAGAACTGCATTAGAAGAAGTACAGGGAACAACACGTGATAACTTCCAGATCTATATCACAATTTCTCACTTTATAGTACAGAGGGACAACGTTGTAATGAGGAAAGCGTTAAGCCACACACGGCACCACTACCTCCCGATCTGTCTCTCATGCTCCTCCGAAAAATGGAGAAGATGGCGGCCTATATCACCATCCCCTCTTCCCCGATGTTGTAACGCTGCCGCTCCCCACGCCTGCGGCGGGTATGATGGAGTGAGGCGGGGCCGGCCAGGAAACGGCAGCGCGTAGCGAGGAGGCGGGTGAGGAGCATATGGAACGGAGCGGCCATTTCCCCATCCCCCTCCCGCGCGCACTCACCGCATCTGCCGCCCACCCCGAGCTCGCTCCCCACATGTTGGCCGGAGAGTGGGGAGGAGTGTATGCGTCGGGGGAGGAGGCGGGGGAGAAGGAAGCAGGCCAAGCGTAGCAGTGCAAGTCACGTCACTGCTTACACCCTGGACGCTTCCGTTACCGATAGCAGAAGAAAAGGGAGGGGCAACAGTTGTTACTGGCAACGCTATATCGGATCGTCACATAGAGAGGCGAGGCCTGGTATGCAAATTTCTAGCGGAGTGGGCGGGGTTGAAGTAAGAGGAGAGAGCGGTTTTGTTTGATTTTGTATAGTGCCACGAAGATGCAGCGCTGAGTGGCGCTGTGTGAAGCTGTGGCTTGGCGGGATGGCTGTGTGGGCCGGTCTCCCTGAAGCAGCTGTGTGGCAGTTTGTTAGTTGTAGGTTCTTCGGCAGTCTTTTAACCACCCTCTGATGTGTTCTTTTAATTATTGGCTGTATTTGTGGACAGGAAGGGGCTTCTTCTCTGCAAAAGATTTTTCACAGCCCATAATTTTCCTTAAGAGCCTTTATATATATTCTTTGCACATAGCATTTTAATGAACTCATACTGTGTTACCAGCAGGTAAGGCAGCTCTAAGAAGATTATCTAATGAAAATAAGAATAAAAGCTGCAGCCTACCGTGTTATCCATCAAGTTGATCTTCAGAGTATGAAAAATGAACACTCTGGGCAGCTTTACCCTGTAATCAAGATCTAAAAGTGGCAGCAGCTCTAGGAAGGGCTTCTGGTAAGAGGACATAGTCATACAGGTGCCTTACCACAGTCCTTCAAGGGAAACCTCTAGGATGAGAGCTGCTGAGTGGAAGAACTGTCACTGTCCAACCCATAGATGCAAGCTGCAGTCTTAGGAAACTGTGCTGGAAACTAGCAGATAGGCCATTGTGTAATCCAAAATCTGGGAAGAAAATTCTCCAACCCCAATGTGGCGTTAGAAAGCAAAATTCCTTTATTCCTCACAAGATGATAACATATCAGGCAACTTGACAAGCAATTGCACCCTCTTAGAGTTCATGTTCTGCATTTGAACAGCTAATAAATACATGCATATGCAGTACATTGGCATACACATTTGTTCTTTTTAAAAAACTCATAAATACATGCTAATAGGGCATGCTCAGTGGTATCTAGAGTAGTTGAGTGCCTACCTGCTTCTTCCCTCTTTTTCACCATCAGCTTAATCACTGAAGCCTTTGGCTCACTTGCATCCACTTTTCCCTGGTTTGGAAGATTTCCATTGCTTACTAAGACATAGTGAGCCACTTTTTTAAAAAACAATGTAAACCAATGAAAATGTCCTTGCACATTCTGAAGCAAAAGATAGAAGTATTCTATTGTGACTCCAGTACTTCTTGTGAGGCAAAATCATTGAGGCAGAAGATAAAAGTATTCTATTATGTCCCCAGTGCAAAATTATTAAGGAAAAACAAGACTGTTAACCCACTAGAGCTGACATGGAAAGTTTTAGAACTATCACTTGTGAATTCCTTTTTCTAAACTAATATATTAGTTCTTAAACTAATGTACTAATCCATATTGCTAAAAGAAACCCCAGCCTATATCAATTGTTGTAAAATTGTGCAAGTCCTGTGAAATATGTCCTGCTGTGAAGGATTGGGCAACTGTTGTGGATTAACCTCAGCAGTCAGTCAAGAACCACACAGCTTCTTGCTCAGTTCTCAGCAGAGTGGAAGAGAAAGGGAAGGTTAGAAGTGTGAGAACTTGCAGGTTGAGATAAAATGTCTAAAATGTATGAAAGACAGTTTGATGGGTAAAGCAAAAGCTGTGTTCACAAGCAAAGCAAGATGAGGAATTCATTTACTAGTTTTCACTGGCAGGCAGATGTTCAGCTGTTTCCAGTACAGTAGAGCACTCCATGCATATCAGTTTCTTGGGAAAATAACGTCATCATCTTACATCTCCCTGCAGTCCCATTTCTCATCCTTTCATCTGGTTTTAACTGCTGCTGAATATGATGTTTTACAGTATGTAAATCTTCCTTGTCAGTTTAGATCACCTACACTGGCTGTTTCCCCTCCCATCTTCTTTTGCATCCCCAGCTGGATGGATGGTAAAACAGAAAAGGCCTTGGCACTGTGTAAGCTCTGTTAAGAGACAGCTGAAACATTAATGTATTATGACCACCCTTCTGATCACAGATCTAAAGCATAGCATCATACAAACTTTGATAAAGAGTATTAACTCTATCTCAGTCAAAACTGATACAAAGGAAAGACAAAAGTAGCAGAGGGTAGATTTAAAATCATAAAATCATAGAATCATTAAGGTTGGAAAGGACCTCTGAGATCATTTAGTCTAACTGTCCATCTACCACCAATAATTCCCACTAATCCATATCCCTCAATACCACATCTACATGTTTCTTAGACACCTGCAGTGACAGTCACTCCACCACCTCTGTGGGCAGCCCATTCCTGTGCCTGACTGCTCGTTCTGAAAATAATTTTTCCTAATGACGAGTTTCTTATATTCTAAAGGAGTGTCAGGCAGGATAAGTGTCAAGATTCTGGCTGACCTCACCTCTGAGATTAAAAAAATTTTACTTTTTCTGAGTTTGATCAGCATGAATCGCTGAGGGTATTTCACTACCATGAATGTGGACTTCAAGAATGAAGCAATTTTCCAGAAGTAGGGACATCTTTTTTCAAAAAAAAAAAAAAAAAAAAAAAAAAAAAAAAAAAAAAACAAACCATGACTGTGAGGATGTAGCCTTTCTGTGCTGCCTTGCTTTTACAAATACAGAAATAAGAGAGGATAATCACTTTACCTGTTGCAAAATACACTTATTTTTTCTTTTTCTTTTTTTTTTCTCTTTTTTCTTCTTTTTCTTTTTTGAAAAGGTGCTAACAGCCTTTTCTAGGTTGAGAGTTACATACCATTAAACATAGCATATCATAATGACATCAAGGTCTGAGAAAAACAGCTGAAATACAATGAGATGAAGTCAGAGAATTAGATAATGTCAAGAGCAGAAGGCTGCCAACACCGATGTAGTTTCTCAAGTGTGATCCAAATTCTTGAATGGGACTGCTCCCTGGACTCTGTTTTAATGACTAAACTTTGCTCCTCACACTTCTTTGCTTGTGTTTATAGTATAGTTTTTCTGTGCTCTAGTGTACATAGCATGTCTGCACTGAACTCTTTCAATCTGAGATTTCAATAGAAGGGTTAATTCTACACACAGAGGAAAAGAGGCTTTCCAGCAGCTTGGTGCAGTCCTTTCCTGCAGTACCCTAAGAAAAGGATGCAGAGATTACTACCAACCTTGTTCAGTGCCAGGAGAGGTCATTTCTGTTCAGCTCAACCCTAGTGAATGGCATTCTGTCTCGCTCCAATTAAGGAGAGAGGCAAGGTTCTTTTGATAAATTATGCTTGGCGTGAGATTAAGAAGAGAAACATTCAAATGTTGATCCGACCAGTTTATTAGAAATAATAAGACAGCTGAGGGGATGGGGAAGGGAGAGCGGCGAATATCAAAATTAGGGTGATGGGGAAGGGAAAGTGGGCAATAGGAAAGGTGGAAAAAGGCAAGAATTACAGAAAAGCAGGGAAAGTCACCTCCTGGATGCAGCAGCGTCCCGTTGCACCTTGTTTTGTTGGTCTGGGGAAAACAAGTATAGGGGAGAGCAGCAGCAGAGTGGCAGGCCACAAGCAGCAGATCAGTGCAGCGCAGAGCAGGAGGTAGAAAGGGCAGCAGGGTCTCAGGGAACAGCGAGGTCTCACGGAGCAGTCTCGAGTAGCGAGGTCTCACGGAGCAGAGAGGTCTCAAGGAGCAGAGTCTCGAGTATCAAGGTCTCACGGAGCAGAGAGGTCTCACGGAGCAGAGAGGTCTCACGGGCAGAGTCTCGAGCAGCAAGTCCAGGTGAATCCATTGGCAGCAGTAGGACAACGTTGGATGAATCTGAGGCCAGATACCAGGAAGTTCTTCATGCATGCATCTTCTTCAGCATGCAGGCGTTCACGTAGTGAGGCATCTGATGTCAGACAACCTCCTTGTTCACGAAGTGAGGCATCTGATGTCAGAAAACCTCCTTGTTCACGAAGTGAGGCATCTAATGTCAGAAAACCTAAAATCCATGGTTTGTCCATGCTCTTTTTATCCTACTTCTTCCCAGCCTTCGGGACATTTCTGGAAGGCTTGGGTCAGAATCATGTGAATACCTCGGAGATGGCCCTCTTCCTTGAGATGGACCCACACAAAAAGACCACTTTAGGGCCATTCATCTGTATCTTATCTCCCTTTTGTAGCTCCCGGACTTGTCCATCTGTCATGTCACCCTTAAACAAAGGGGGTCTGGATCCCTGGTTCAGACTTGCCTGGACATGTCCTTCTGTGTGTCTCAGACAAAGGCAGTTCTGGAACCTTGGCCAGGCTTCCCTGAACTTGTCCATTTCAGCAAACTTTTGAGACAGTAATGTAAAAGGCATGGCCTCTTACACATTCATGTAGGGAATGGCTTCTTTGTGTAGGCTCTCTTATCTCTGCTCCCAGTTTTGGGCAAAGACTTCTCTGAAGAAAAAAAAAATCTTGTGTCTAATTACACTGTGCAGCAGAAGCAACTGTGGGTAGTTTCTTCTCTGCTTGGGGAATGAAGTTAGTGAGACTGAAGTGATTACAGAAAATCCTACTTTGCAAACTGTGGGATCAGGTTGTCTAGGAACTCTGAAGAGCACAGCCACCCATAAGAAGCAAAATTAATTTCCATGTCTCTGCACTGTATATTCTCATGGTTCTCTAGTTTCTTGTCAGGAGTATCTTTCCTACTTCCAGATCCAAAAGGTCTCTCTGAAGGCCTTCATCAGGGAACATCTGAACAGGCTGGACATATATTCATCAATGGGACTTGCCATCATGCAAATACAGATGAGACAGGTGATGCAGTCGCAACAGTACTCAGTTTTCTTTGGAATGCCATAATGATCACAGCTTCCTAAGAACTAGAAAAGAGCAAATCTCAAGAAAAGCAAGGAAGAGGATCCAAGGAACAACAGACTAGTCTTCCTGGGAATGATTCTGGGAAAAGTGATGGAACAAATCCTTCTGGAAATTATTTTCAGTAATATGAAGGTAATTGGTAGTTGAATTCCAAAGAGATACCAAGCCTGACCAAATTCTCCAGTGAAACAATTTGCTTCCTAATGAGAGAAACTGCCTGAACTGCTGACCTCAAAGAATTGCTACCAGTGGCATAAGGACCATGCATATGATTAAGGGATTAGAGCATTTGACACGTAAAGAGAGTGAGAAATCTGAAATTATTTAGCGTCAAGAAGAGAAGGTTTGTCAAAACCCAGTAGCTGATGGTGGGGGCAGAGCAAGGAATATAAAATCAAATTCTTGGTGGCATCTAGTGAAATGACAAGCAGCAATGGACACAAATGAAAACACAGGAAATTCCAATTAAACCTAAGAAAAACTTAATACTACCCTTACATTGTGTATGACCAATTGCAGACACAGTTAGTCTAGGGAGGCTGCAGTTTTCATTCTTGGAGCTATTCAAAATCTTTCTGGACAAGGCTTATGCTTTGAGAAACAAAGTTGGGCTAGATGGTTTCCAGAGACCTTTTACAACCTCAGTCATTCTGTGAAAGGTGTTCAGTGCATCCTTGAAACTCTCGTCAAATTCTTCCCTTCCTTTTGTTGTTCCTGTCCTTTACATGAGTATTGAGGAGTTGGTGTTCCAGAACTGGAATGATCACATCCTGCAGCTCAGGTTCCTCTTTGGTATTTTCACACAATGAAAACAGCATCATCTCCCCTTTTCTCCAGCTCCTCTTGATGTAGCTGAGCCAAATCCTGGCTTTGGTGCCTATGCAGTTGGTTTTCTTATTTGCACTCAAGGGACCTCTGACTGCTACCAGTGTGATTCCTCTTCCCAGAGTCTCTGGCACTAATCTGTGCACTGTCCCCCCACTAGCCCCATCTGGAGGTAGATACTGGTGCCAACATTCTTTATTAACTACCTGGGCAGTGGAATGGAGTGCCCTACAGGAAGTTCATAGACAATTCCAAATGAATGGGGAATGTGGTCCATACACTAAAGGGGAGGGCTACCATGTAGACAGCTCTCAACAGACTGAAGAAAAGACAGAACAGACTGAAGAAAACAGGAATTTTCTGAGCAAATAAATGAAATTCTGTAGCTGGGGTGGAATAACCCCATCCTAGAGTATAGACTGGGGGCCAATCTGAAAGAAAGCATCTTTACAGAAGACAACATCAGAATTTGAATGTGACTCAACAGTAAATCTTATTGATGAGTATTAGCAAAAGGGTAGACAATGTGACAAGGGAGATAATTTATTATCCTCTATTTGATGCTCTACTGGAACTTTAGTACTTGTTCCCAATTTTGGGCTTCCCAGCAGAAGAAGAAACTAACTCTGGTGTGAGTCCAATGGCATACCATTAAGATAATTTGGGGGCTGCAAAACTGTCACAGTTATCTCACACATACCAGGGAAAAATGAGAGAGCTGAATTTATTAGGAAGAAAAGGGAAATCTCACTTGCAGTCTTAATTTAACTAAGTAGAAAGTGTGGATAAAACAGAGCTGGGCTTTTCTCACATGTATAGAGTGAAAGGATGGACTAAGATAATAGAAAATTCCTGTTAGCTATTAGGATATTTTTTTAATCATTAATGTAGTCAAAGGTTAGGACAGGTTCCTCAGAGTGGCTGTAGGTTCTTCATTGATGGTGTAATTCCTAGCCTGACTGGCTAAGGCCCTAAGCAGCCTGGTGTAACTTGAAAACTATCAGTTTTCTAGTGAGAACAAAACATTGCTGCAACGTCTATAAACATAAGGAGCCAGAACACCTCTGTTTCACAGCCTGGCAAAGTGATGTCCTTCCAGTATTGCAGAGACATCATCCCTGAGCCATCTGGTGAATGCCTAGACCTTCAAGGAGTGAAGGTTTAGGCTTCAGCAGTGCGTCAACAGCAGGACAGAGTCTTACAGAAAGGATGCAGGTGACGTGGCTGGAATCAGGAGCTGACATGGCTGTGTTGCACTGAAAAGAATGAAATGCTGTCCTCTTGCTACCATTCTTGTTTCCTGCCTGTCAGCCTTCCTGGATCTGAAGATGAGCCTTCAACTTGTAAAATTGCAGAGTCACAAGCATATGTCTCAGCATGCTCACTCTATGTACACAACAAAAATGTGCTGTCTGTAAACTCTTAAGAATTTTTGCTGTGTAGATAATACTATGGCTCTCCTGTCTTTGCACTGCAGTACTCTGAAAGGAAGAAAAGTGCTGGGTCCCAGCAGAAACTCTAGCCCTACATGAGATTTGGAAAATGGAGACACAAAGACTCCTTCTGCAGGTCCAAGCACAGAACATAACAAATCCTGTTCAGTTTCCAGGCAGAGACTAACCACAAAGAAGACTGGAAGTCTCTGTCTCAGGTTCTGCCAAAGGCTCCTCCTGCCCTCCTCTTAGCCACAGCCTCAACCAACCTACCCAGGTCTCTGTCACACTAAGATCTCCTCTGCATACTACCAAAGGCTGTTTGAGGCTATCTGCCTGTTTCTAAGCATACACTGCATTCAGAAGGTTCTTAGAATTATAGAATCATAGAATTACCCAGGTTGGAAAAGACCTTGAAGATCATCAAGTCCAACCGCAGCCTAACCAGTATCCTAACTCTAAAAACCCTCCACTAAATCATATCCCTGACTACCACATCCAAACGGCTCTTAAACACATCCAGGGATGGCGATTCAACCACCTCTCTGGGGAGCCTATTCCAGTACCTAAATACTTCTAATCTATCTCCTACTTTCTTTGCCTTCCAATGGTATTCTCTTCTCCTAGGGTTCTTTAAACATCCCTGTTTTTTCTTGGTCTCTGTGAGTCTGCTCTCTGCTCTGCTTGCATTCTTTCAGTTTTGTGCTGTTTTTTCACCTTGTCAAAGACATTCCATACTATGTCTCTTTGCAGCTACTTTTTTTTTCTATCTTTCTGAGACTAGTCTCTGTTATCCTTCACATCTGCAGGCTTTATGCTATTTTCTTACCTTCTCTGGGACTCCACTGAGGTTCTTTCATGCTCTGTTCTAGATCCTTAGCCTCTGCAAGGCTCCTCTGTATTTTCTTGAACTCTTTCAACCTCTTCACTGCTTTCCTTGCCTCTCCAAAGCTGCTATAGCTCCTTTTAAGGCTTTTAGTCTGTTCCTTTTCCTTTCTAAGCTGACTTTGAAGCACTTCCAGTCTTTCTACAGCTTCTTTTTTCTTCACCTTCCAGAAGATCATCTGCGTTTTCTGGTTCTGTTTCAGACTGTCTTCAAGATTCTTGTCAGTTCATCAGCTACTCTTCTTTCTCCTGGGAGAAAGCCTCTCCTTTTTTCTTCCCCACTCCTGGGTTATCCTCCATCCTTCTTTTATCCTCTGTCCTTTCTTGCAGTGGTACTCTCTGTGGTCCTTCTGAACTTTCAGAATCTCTGCTGCTTTCTTGTCATCTCCAAGGTCTGTGGTGGTCCCCATGGTTCTTTTTTGCCTTTCTATTATTATTTTTCTGCCTCTTTGAGGCTACAGTGTATTCTCTGAATCTTTTACAGAGTATCTTTGATACTCCTATTGGGGTACTTTCGAGCTTTTTGTCTTTTTTGTTTTGTTTTCCTCTGAAAAACCCTGGGTACTCCTGAGGTCCTTTAAGTTCTGTGATGCTTTTGTATTATAACAGAGGCTCTTCTGTATTCTCTGGGTGGGTGATTTTTCTTGTTTATTTCTTTGGCCTCTCCAGCACTGCAACATTTTATTCCCTCTGGAACCTACAGGCTTTTTTTTACTTTCCTTTAGACTACTTCATTTTCTCTGAACTTCATTCAGACTCTGTTGCTTTGTTGGCTTCTGCTTGTTTTCATTGTTTTGTCTGGGCTTTGCAAACACTTGGGAGACTATAACGTGATCTTTGTCTATCTCAGTATTTCATCAATTCTTCTAGTTTCCTTGAGACTTCTGGCTGTCTTTCCACTATTTTCTCCTCTCTGAGGCTACTCTATTCTCTGGGACATGTACAAATCATTTCCTATATTTCCAGGCTCTCAAAAACAATTTGCTGATCTTTGCAGATCTTTCAGACCTATTTCTCTTTTATTACAATATTCTGTTGGAGAAAGATGAGATCAGGTGAGAGAGATAGACATGATCTTCTCAGAAATGCAACAGCTTGAAGACTTCATCAGAGTCTGTTCCTAATAAAATGCTAAGTGCAACCTCTGGGGAGGGCAAAGTGTGAAAGGTATTGACCTCTGGCACTGAGTAGAAGGGCCCACCTACAGGTTCAAAACTACAGGATTCACTACTCTCAAAAATGAGGATGTGCTAGTTATGCTTTCATGTGAAGTATCTGAGCGAATTCACTCTGTAATGCAAGATCTCCAGAAAGAAACGGCAAGTGACAGTAGTGTGCAACTCCCTTCTGCAGTCGACAGACCAATCTGATAACCTGGCTTGTCATCTAGAGAAGATTGCTGTTTGTCTGGATCTGGGACGTTGTTGTGAGAGTATGTATGTCCACCTTTGTGATTACTCTCTGCTGTTTCTTCCACGTGGACACCAGTGATACTACGTGGAGCAACTCTGACTACAGCATGGGTGTCCAACATTTTGGCATGCCTGGGCCAAAATGAGTGAAGAGGAATTGCCTTGGGATGCATACAAAATATAGTTAATGTAGATACGTAAGAAAACCTATTTTAGATATATTTTTATTAAAATGTGAAAAGGAGCAACAAAAACATAAAATTGATGTTGTTTTTGTGAAATTTATGCACCACTGTCTGGTTCAGTGGAACTGTTGCATTTCTTAGAGAGTTCTCAAGATGCATAATGAAGTATTACTCTTTCTGTGCTTCATCCCTGAAAACAGTTGTTCACAAATGTATGTACTGACAAAAAGTAATGACATACATAGAATCATAGAATCACTCAGGTCAGGAAAGACCTTAAAGATGACTGAGTCCAACCATGACCTAACCATACTACCCTAACTCTAACAACCCTCTGAATCATGTCCCTGAGCACCACATCCAAATGGTTTTTAAACAGATCCAGGGATGGTGGATACCACCACATGAGTAAATGATATGAATAAAACATGACTATGAAATGAGGGATATTTTTCTCTGGTAAGATAGATCTTATAAATGTTTAGTAAAGAGATATAATCAAACTTTTCTTTGAGTTGAATGTCAGAATGCAAATTGATACCCTCTATTTGAAAATTCACAAGTAATATATTTATGTCAACTGAATATGAAGTCACAAACATTTTTAAAAACTGATTTTTTTGAGAAATCTTCAAACTTGATCTCAAATTCATTTATCAAAACAGAAAGGAAGGCTGCATATTTTTCACTGTTCCCAGGACTACATAGAACAATGCATCAAAATGTATGAAATTATATGACTGAACTTGAGATTGCCATAATTTGTTTTGGATACTGTTATGGTTTGAAACATAGCACAGTAAGTTGATTTTCACCTTGAAGACACATGTTTAGTTCATTTAAATGATCAGTTAAATCCACAAAAAGTGCTAAATCTGAGAGCCATTTACTCCCCCAGTTCCCACACGGAAGCCTGGGTATGTGAACTTCAGGGATACAAGAAATATGAGAATAGGTCTTCACTGGCAGCCAGGATTCCTGTATTTCTCGTGTCCCTGAAGCTTGCATACCTGGGCCTCTAGGTGGAAACTGGGGGAGTAAATTCCCCCCTCTGTATGGGTAGAACAAATCCAAAAACACCTCATGGGACTGAATGTATACAAGTCTATAGATGGAATGATATGCAAACCAGGGTCTTATGGTTGCTGAGCTGTTCTCCATCATATTTGAAAAGTCATGGCTGTTGGGCAAAGTCCCCAGGAACTGGAAAAAAAGAAATGTCACTCCCATTTACAAGAAAGGGAAGAAGGAGGACCTGGGGAACTACAGGCTGGTGAGCCTCACCACTTTGCCTGAGATGATAGAACAGATCCTCCTAGAAAACATGTTAAGGCATGTGAGAGATGAGAAGGTGATCCAAGACAACCAGCATGGCTTTACCAAGACAAGGTTATGCCTGACCAGTCTGGAGGCCTTCTATGGAGTCATGATATCAGTGGATGATGAAAGGTGACTGATGTCATCTACATGGACTTGTGAAAGGCCTTTAACATGGTTTTTAATGTGGCACCACATCCTTATCTGTAAATTGGAGAGATACGGATTAGAAGGGCAGAATATTCCGTGGATAAGGAATTGGTTGGAAGGCCATAGACAGAGGGTTGTGTTGAATGGCACTATATCCAGGTGGAGGTTGTTGACAAGTGGTGTCCCCCAGGACCCTAGCTCTGGACCAGTGCTCTTTAACATCTTCATCAATTACATCAATGACCAGCTCAAGTACACCCTTAGCAAGTTTGCCAATGACACCACTCTGAGTGGTGTGGTTGACAGATTAGAAAGAATGGACACCATCTAGAGGGACCTCAACAAACTCAAAAAGTGGGCTCATGTGAATCTGAAGAGTTTCAACATAGCAAAGTGCAAGGTTTTGCACTTGGGTTGGAATAATTCCCGATATGTATGCAGGCTGGGAGAAGAACTCCTTGAGACAAGCCCTGTGGAGAAGGACCTGGTGGATGAAAAACTGAACGTGAGCCAGCAGTGTGCTTTTGCAACTTGGAAAGCAAATGGTATCCTGGGCTCCATCAGAAGAGGGGTGGCCAGCAGGGATAGGTGATTGTCCCTCTCTGCTCTTCCCCCATGAGGCCCCATCTGGAATATTCTGTCTGTATTGGGTGTGGGGGCCCTGATACAGGAAAGACATGGAGCTGTTGGAGAGGTTACAGAAGAGAGCCACAAAGATGATCAGAGGGTTGGAGCACCTCCCTTACTCTCTACAATGACAGGCTAAGGGATCTGAGCTTGTTCAGTCTGCAGAAGAGAAGGCTGCAAGGAGACCTCATTGCAGCCTTCCAGTATTTAAAAGGGGATTATAAAATGGAGGGGAATCAACTTTTTACTTAGGTAGATAGTGACAGGACAAAGCAGATTAGATTTAACCTCAAGGAAGGAAGGTTTAGATTGGATGTCACAGGGAGATTTTTCACAGAGTGGTTAGGTGCTGGAACAAGCTGCCCAGAGAGGACGTGGATGCTCCATCCCTGGAGGTGCCCTAGACCAGGTTGGATGAGGCTGTGGGCAACCTGGTCTAGTACAAGATGTGGTGGTTGGTGGCCCTGACTGTGGCAGAGGTGTTGGAACTTGATTCTTGGGGTCCCTTCCAATCCAAGCTGTTCTATGATTCTATGATTTTCAAGTTCAGGCACAAGTTTTCCTTCTGATTCCATAAATGACTTAATTTCATTTCACAAATCATAAAATTACTTAACATTTTACTTCAGCTTAGCCACTTGGCTTCAGAAAAGTAAATGATCTCCCCACAATCAGCATCCATACTTCTAAGAAATTTGAGAGAGTAAAAGCACAGCACAACAGTTGCAATGATGCTGGAAATGGACCACCAAAATAAACTTTTGTCCATAGAAGAGTTCTCTAAGGAACACTGACTTTTTTCCAGGAAGCTAGGTCTCAGGATTTTCTTTCAATACAAGTTAGAATCAGAAGGTTTAGGAGGAGGGCAGAGAAAGCATAGTGCTACAGTTGAAGTAGGATTGCCAAAAGTAGAGAACACTCTTATATTTGCTTCTGAGGAGTAATACAGAGCCTGTAAAAGGAGGAATCCTACCCCAGGACCATAGTTCAGCACAGGGCTAGGACTGAGATAAAGATGTGTTACAAATGCTACATTTGTCATGTGGCTGGAAAGGAACTGCTAAAGAAAAGTGATGGCTGCAGAAAAAAATATTTTCTCAGTAATGCATCTGAGAAGAGAGTAAGGTCCTTTGGATTACGGTTGGATTATGGTTCAGTACACCACTAAAGTTGGAGTGGGGCTGGAAAGAGTCTGCCAAAGGAAAATCAGGACTGCAGAAGAACTCTCTCATGAGTATGGAACCTGTGGAGTTAGATTATATTTAAAAGTCATAACTCCACTGTGATATAGGCTGGTTTAGCAATAGGGGTCAGTATATTAGTTTAAGGACCAATGTACTTGTTTAACAAAAGGAATCAATGAGTGCTAGTTCTAAAACTTTCAGTTTCAACCTTGTTTAATGCGTGAACAGCCTTGTTTTCTTTTCTCAATCTCTGTGAACAGTCTTGTCACAAGAAGCACTGGAGTCATAAAAGACTATTTTTATCCTTTGCACTCAACAGGTACAAGGACGTCTTCCTCAAATTTCCCATATATTGTTTTGGAAGTTGCTCATTATGGCCTAACAAGCAATGGAAATTTGACAAACTGGGGAAAACCAGCTAAAGGTCAGCCAAAAGTGACGAAGATAATGATGGAAAAATGGGAATAAAGTAAGTGGGCATATGACCACCCAAGACACCACTGCATGTGCTCAGAGGGATATTAGAATATATTAATAAGTTCTTGGAAAAAAATGAATATGTATGCCAATGTACTGTATATGTATGTCTCAACTGTTTAAATGTAGAACCTGTACTCAGAGCGTGTGCTTGTTTGTCAAGTTGCCTGATATATATCATGAGGAATAAAGGAATGCTGCTTTCTAACACTGCACTGGATTTTGAGTTTTCTTTCTGGATTTTGGATGACAAGTGCAACTGGAATGAGACTGCTGAAACAAAAGCATCAGCTACAAATAAAATTTCCCTCAGGAAAAATAAGTTTCTGGCATAAGTGGGATCCTGTAAGGGCCTACATGTTATGGTAAATGCTGATAATCAGAAGAAAGCACAAAACCATATTACAGTGGTACTGAAAAGGTCGAGCCAACGAAGGAAGACTGAGGACCTCGAGAAAGGGGGGGAGGTCTTAACCCATAAGATACTTAAAGTTTAAGAGAATATAGAGTACTACATGTGCAGCGGGAATAGTAAGGGACAAAAAAGATAATGCAGTCTGTAATTAGAACCCATCTATTAGAGTCTATTCATGGACTGGAGTCTTTGGACTATGGGTCAGTTTGGATTCTGGTTAGGACTGACAGAAAGGCTACAGTTGGAGTGGTATTGGGAAG
Source organism: Excalfactoria chinensis (assembly GCF_039878825.1). Taxonomy (NCBI): domain Eukaryota; kingdom Metazoa; phylum Chordata; class Aves; order Galliformes; family Phasianidae; genus Excalfactoria; species Excalfactoria chinensis. Next base: position 72,297,037 of record NC_092825.1, on the reverse strand, counting down.
GGGCTGCTAACACCAAGTGAAAGCTGCAAAGAGATTTCTCCTCTGAAAACTGTTGTCACTAGAGGAACGAATGGAATCATAGTATCATTAAGTCTCTCTCAACACAGATATCCTCTTGCCTTCTTCCTCTTGTCTTCTTCCTACTATCTTACAATGTTTTGTACCTCTTGTCTTCTTCCTTCAGAATGTGCACCTTCCAATGACAATCTTTTCTGTGCTTCTCTAGACATGCCCTTGCCTCCAACATACTTTTCAACTCCAAATTCTCTTTATCCTTCTCTTAGCATATATAGCTTCCATACCCATTCCTCTTCTTCTGGCAAAGTTTTAGTCTTCTCATTCTGTCTGCAATTAGTCTCCAATTCCTGGCCCCTAAACTCTCACCTCTCATACTTTCCCCAACTCTAGACTGCAGTGAAACTTCCAGTTCCAGCCTGCTTCCACTTGATTTGAAGTGGAGCACAAAGTAATTTGTTGCTTGTTTTTAGAAACAGCTGATATGAAAAAAGTAGAAATATCATATATTTTAGTAGTACATTTTAAAAATATAGTTGTTGTTTCTGATATGAAAAAAGTAGAAATACCATATACTTTAGTAGCATATTTTAAAAATATAGTTGTTGTATTACGTGATTAATTCTTGCATTTCTCTAATAGCTTTTAGATGTTGCAAATAGTATGGATGTAGTATTATAGACTAGAAAGCATGTTGTAAGGCTATTCTGTTTTGATAAGAGACCCTCAGCAAAAGAAATAATGAAACAATGGCCAAGTGCTGAGTGAACAAATGCTACTATTTTGATGTGTTGGTGAAGAAAGTTCATCTAGAGGACAAGCAAGAAAGATCGTTGGATGAAGTACAAGACTGTTGTTTGGACTGTCATGATGCTAAAAGGATAATAGATGGTAGAAGAGACTATAGAAGACTGAAAACCTCATAAATCACTATCTGAGATAAGTGTGTATATATTAATTGTCTCACGTGTAATTTATGAATATGTACTATCTGAATCATGTAATCTTTGAAGTGCTTATGGTGGGAATATCCCCAGCACTTCCTGATGCTGTTAATATAGAACACCTAACTTAACAGTGACAAGACTTGGCTGTTAGGTTTCTACACATCTATTTCTTGTATTCACACTAAACTCACATACTAAACAGTATGGAATTTCCAGTTTTCTTCCAATCCTTGGACTGCAAGAAACAATACTTTCAGAGCTCATTCTTTACTAGTTTCCACCCACTCAACACTAGATACTCTAGACTATTCACTCCCTCTTTGTTCCTATGTGGTTTCAAATTCTAGTCCTCTCCTTCTGACTAATTATATCTCCATTTCTATGTACATATTCTCTGGCTTCAGCCCTCTACTTCAGCCACATCCTTCTTCTGTCTTGCCCAAATGGCTCACTGTTTACCAGTCCATTCAAGCAACTCCTGCAGAATCACAGTGATATTCATGTAGGAATGGATCTCTGTGAGTCATCTTTTAGGTATTTATTTATTTATTTTGTGTGTGTGTGTGTTTTTTTAGTGATAAAAAGGGCAGGAAAGAAATGAGCTCCAAGAAGCACCTTTAAAAATATCCTTTATTTTTGTATCATACTATTAAAAAAAAGCTTTTATATAAAGGCAAAAAAGGTATTGCATAGAAGAAACACTGGTGCAAACATCACCTGGTGGGAATGGCATGTTGTTTCTTCATTTCTACTAACTACTGCACAACAGATGGCTGACTAGTCTGCACACAAACATCTCCATGTTTCCCCACATAGGCTACTGGATGAAGCTGTTGAACCCTCTAAAAGTAATTTACATCAGAATGTGTGCCCTATTCATTGCTGCTCCCAAAAAACATCTGCTTAGAAAATACCCTTTCCTTTCTTGTCTTCTCTATACCTGACCAACATACTGCCCAAGAAAGACCACAAGGAGCAATTCTGCTGTCTTCAGCTTGCACTTCTCCTGTGTATGTTTTTAGTCCATGTATATTAATAATAATGGAGACAGTGGGAAAGGACACGGGTAAGAGAGCTGGCATAATTTGACCATAGTCCAAGAACTCAATGCATAGCATACATCTAATCTGTTATCACTGATAAACTTATGCCATTGTTTGTAAAATCTCACATGCTAATTAACTATGTGTAGAGTGTGCTCTTTTCAGTGCTCTCCACCTGCAATTCCTGTAAGTAAAAACCTTGGTACCACCAAGAGGGAACATAATTCACTGCTTTTACTTCCACAGTTTTCAAGCAGTTTCCTCAATACATCTCTGCTAAGTGCTGATGCATCTTCCAAACATAAAGCACAGTGAGACAGCAGAAACGCTATGATCTGAAGAAATACTCAAAGAAACAGCATTTTCACACACTTGAACTGTGCTTTCCTGAATCAGAATTGCAGAGAAGTATGTATTGATACAAATCAATATTTGTGTATACTAAATATATTTTTACTGAATCATTACTTTTTTTTATTTTTTATATTTATAAACATGCTAAAAACCTGCAGCTAAATAACCAAAATAATGTTTGGGGAAAACACATAGACAGCCACCCATCAGCATAAGCACAAATGAGACAAAGCTCCCCTTGACCAAACAATCACAAGACAGTCAGTGCTTTCCCTGATAAACTTACTGAGGCAGCCTCACAGTTTCCAAGGCTGTTTCTGTTGCCTAGGAAATGGCATTACTTTTCTTCTCCTTTCAGGATGTCCATCTTTTCCCACATCAGTGAGTTAGCTAGGGACACAAATCAGCCCTGCTCTTGACCATCTTGCTGTAGAGTGGCTTCACAGAGATGAATACACAAAGCTTGTGTAACTACCTCAATTAATATTGTGTTTAGAATGATAAAAGTAATCTTTAGATTAGGATCTATGCTACTTACTGTTAAACTGTGAAAAAAAAAGTTTGAAGGGAAGGCAAAATAGTCAAATTTGCAACTATGCATTTCTTCCCTGTTTTTACTAATAAACTTTTTCAAAAATTTTTAAAGCTTTCCTATTATTTTCACTAAGATTTTTTTAAATTTTTTTTTATTTTTTTATTTTTTTGTACAAAAACTATATGTAGATTGAAATTTAAGTTTTAGTAGGTACCACTGTGCAACCCAAAAGGACAGATGTGATGTGATGAACCTTGTTCTTCTTGAACCCCAGAGAAAATTAAAGAAAGCAGAGCACCTCTGCCCAGAGGGAGAATGTAATAGAGCCATTAGATGAAAATTGTTCTGTCTTTTCTTGTAGAAACAGGAACACATTTTAGTAATTTTGTATACAGTCTTACATGTAGCAGCAAGTACACTGGGCATCAGAGCCCCTTCTTTGATGAGCAACATCAGATGTTCTTGGTCCCAATTTTTGTTAGAAATGGAATTAAAACTGGATTCAGTTACTGTGCTTTCCTTCAAAGGCAATACAAATTAAAACAGCTGAGCCCATACAGTGTTTTTCAGTGGGAAACAAGAGATTTGTGAAACTTTACGCATCATGCTCATGTGGACAAGGGCCATGCTTTCAGATTAGCAACTGCTTTCTTCATTGTTAATACCCAAAATCCAAATTCATCTCTCTGTCCTATGCACTCACACTCCTTCTGTCATACTGATCTCAAAGGAACTTCAAAAAGTCATACAGAGTTCACACAAAATGCTACTGCTATCCAATCTACAAATGCAAACAGAACCTACTAGGAAGATAAACAGGATACTCATACTTCCCAGATAGGAAGTGGCCCAATAGTTATTTCAGCCCATCATGAAAAGATTGGCTGAATTATACAATGAAACCAATATATTTTAAGAGTTTAAAGCAGACCGGACATTAAGAGAAATGTATTTCTCCTCCAGAGAAATGTATTTCCACAGGAATAGTTTGACATAGCACAGCTCTAAATGGGATACCACAGAGGCATAAAATTTCCACCCTCAGCAGTTTCTGTTATTCAGTCTAATAACATCATAATCAACTCCACCTCACATAGGTCACAGCTCTCTTTTGAGAGTGACATTGGATGAGGTAACCTACAAAGATCCCCTCTAACTGCCACTAATAAAAGCAGTAGAATTCCTTTCAGATCTGAGTTGAGCCCTGACTGGAGCTAAATCACAACATCCTCCAATGGCCTTTTCTTCTTTCACAAAACTGTAAAACTTAGGAAAGATCTCATTTAAAAAAAAAATAAATAAATTTTAAAAAAGGAGTAAATTGCATTAGCTTGCAATGAAACAGCATACAAACTAGAATTTTTGTTCAAATTTTGTAGCCAGAATATGGCTAAAAAATATGCATTGCATCCCAGTTGACTCTGGATCACCTCATTGGGTAGACCTGGCAATCTCCCAGCATGAACCAATTCTGTGCTGAAGGTGTGACAGTGCATAGCCTCTTTGAGTTTCTTTTGGAAACTGCCCCTTTTCTGAATCTGGTCTTCTTTAACCAAACTCATGTTCCTCCCTGTCCAGGGACACCCTTTCCAGCTCAGAGAGATAGCTGTTATCTCTTTGAGAGAACCCCTTCACTGAAAGGCACAGCATGACAAAATTGTAATAAAATTGCTACCCTTCCTTCTAATATCCATTAGCACGCCATGCTTTAGGCAAATGTGTTGAAACAGACAATACAGTCTATAAAATCTGCTGCCAAGTGACCAGAAGGTCAGACTGCAAACTTCTTCCTTTATGCCAAGGAGAATTCACTCACTTAGACAGTACTTTCATATTTCAAATTAGCATAACACCAAAGCAGTCTAACAAGGGCCATCAATTATAGAGCCACAATCTTTTTGGGTGGGTAAAAACACTGAAATTTAGCCTCATAGGAGTAGAAAGCTCCTCACGAACTTGAGAAACTTTCTCTTTACCCGTCCCCCCCAACTGTCAACTTTGAAAAACATGTCCTCAAGAGATTGCACAGCGGTTTCTATCTAATGTACAATAAATGTGTTAAAACAGATATAGTAAGAAGCTATAAATCAGGCTACTAAATTCTAAGCTATATTTATCATAATAATAATAACCATAATTATCATAACAAAAAAGTATACACCATCAGGTTCAAGAAGCTGCAAAGCAAAGCAGCTCCAATTCCTAGGACTCCCAGTTAGAGTGGCTTTTACAATACTTCCAGTGAACTGAACATGAGGGTTGAAAACGTAATGGAAGACTTTGAAGAATTCTCCCTTAAAGTTTAACATATATAACTGTTGCACATTTTGCACGTATTGGTAGAGCAAAATGTTTTCTTAAATCATGGAAATAGTCTTAGAACAGATCTAAGATTTTGTGTAGAAAATCCATTTTGGGGGGAGCTTTTCTCCCTTTCTTTGGCAAATTAATAGCAAATGTGAAACAGACAAAAATATGAATCAAATAATAACTGTACAAGTAACAACAAAGAAGATCAGTCAGTGGGCTGGATTCACTCAGCAGGGCTTGGCTTGATACTCTCTGCAGTCACTTCTTATGTTCATTTTTATGATCAAACAGAAGGATTGATGTGATAATGTTTCAGAGGCTTTAGGCATCATATTTTTTGCCAGTCCTGTGAATCTGCTGGAAGAGTGTCATGGAGAAGGCCATGCCAAGAATCTGAAGGAAAGCAAACAATGAAGGCTTCAGCACAAGAAGATGGCCAAAATTACACTACCTGTGTTCATCGTTCAACTTCAGTTTTAAAAGTCATTCTACACTAGAAGGCACACAGCAATGCCTGAAGATGTATCATCTATGAAAGCAGTGATGAAGGCAAAAAGCTCTCAGGGGTCTTTGTCACACATCCTAAATAAATAAATAAATAAAAATTCAGAAAAACATAGGTGGGTCATTTTTTTACCCAAAATCTTGTGCTTGATTAACCAAAAACCCCTGACTGAAAATATCAGATTCTGGCAATCTGTACAAAGAACAGCAGTTATGCAGGAATGCCCAAACAATATTAGACTATGTTGATACTTCTGTATTTCCTTTTTTATGCACGTATTAACTTATTCAGTTCAGTAGCCATGATTTAACTCATTTTGGCAATTTCCAGAACTTGCTTCCAAATTTAAAAAAAGTACAGTCCTCTAAAAGACAAGGTAACAAACAGATACTAAAACTGGTAACCCCAAAGCAGTGCTCTGAAGTCAAAATGCAAATAAGTGAAACCCCACTGTAGCATGTCTTCTTTGAGGGTCAGAATGATGACTGACCTGTATTCTTTACAAAGATAAAGCCTCAGTTAAGCTCATAGAATAAATCTGACATTTTTGAAAACATGATCAAACTCAAAGCAGTTGAGGACCACTTTTCACATAACAGAAACAAAGGTGTTCAGAGCAAGTCAAATCTGTTTTGACACACATCATACCAGCATTACCTGCATTATAAGGATACACATCCCAGTTGAGCCAAGGACATGCTTATTCTCATCCAACCAAGTCATAACTCTTTCATAACATCCCTGTAAGATGAAAATTGAATTCTCAAGGTTATATTTCTTTCATATGCATTTCCTCTATTTTGTTCCTTCCCACCCCTCTCTAAGACTTGGCCTTACCGTTTTCCACACTAACTCAGTGGAATTCCGTCCACAGTCTTGAGAGTTTTCTGTACAACATCGGTCTGGGACAATGTTTTCTCCCAGTACTGGATACCAATCCGTAAAGTCATTTACACCACAGCATTTCATCTATGGTAAAAAATTAATAAATTATCTTAACTGTACACAATTTGTGAAAAGTACACTATAACAAACTTTCAGTTAGGATCATAGTATCATAGAATGGTTTTGGTTGGAAGGGACCCTTAAAGGTCATCTATTTTCATATTCCCTGTGAAGTGCAAGGATATCTTTCACTTCTTGAAGCCCTACCCAACCTAACTTTGAACATATCTAATGGCAAGTCATCCACTACTATTCTGGACAACTTCCTCCAGTATCTAACCACCTTCATAGTAAAGAATTTCTTCCTTATATCCAACCTAAATCTACCGTTACCCCTTGTTCTATCACTACATATCCTGATAGTATAGTAGAAAAGTATTTCTCAGTCATTCTTACAAACTGACTTTATACACTGGAAGGCTGTAATAAGGTCTCCTTGATGCCTTCTCTGTTCCAGGCTTAAAAAAAACCCAACTCACTTAACCTTTCTTCATAGGAGAGAAGTTTCAGCCTCTGATCATTTTTTTGGTCCTCCTTTGGATCTGATGTAACATAGAATCATAGAATTGTAGAATCACCAAGGTTGGAAAAGACCCATGAGATTACCCACTCCAACCATCTACCCATCACCAATAGTTCTCACTAAACCATGTCCCTCAACATCCAAACATTCCTTGAACACCTCCAGGTTCAGTGACTCCACCACCTCCCTGGGCAGTCCATTCCACTGCCTGACCACTCTTTCAGAGTAGTATTTCCTGATATCCAGGTTGAATCTTCCCTGGCGCAGCTTGAAGCCATTCCCTCTAGTCCTATCATGAGTTACACAAGAGAAGAGGCCGATCCCCAGCTCATTACAACCTCCCTTCAGGTAGTTATAGATAGCACGTCCTTGAATTTCTTGAACTTGCAGAACTCCAGGCTGAGGTCTCCCAAGAGCAGGGAGAGAGAATAATCTCTCTCTACTAATTGGACACACTTCTTTTGAAGCATCCAGGATACAGTTGGTTTTCTGGGCTGCAAGTGCACATTGCCATCTTATTTGCAATTTTTCATCCATCAGTATTCCTAAGTCCTTCTCTGGAGAGCTGCGCTCCATAAATTCACTAGAGCCAGTGTTGATACCAGGGATTGTCTCAACCCATATGCAGGACCTTGGCCTTGTTGAACTTCAAGAGGTTCACAAGGGCCCAATCCTCAAGCCTGTCAAGGTCCACCTGGATGAAATCTCTTTCCTTTGAAGTGTTAGTTGCACCACTCATCTTAGTGTCATACACAAACTTGCTGAGGGTGCACTCAATCCCACTGCCTATGTCAGTATTTAGTAATATTGGTCCCAGTAGAGATTTTTGAGAGGCACCACTCATTACTGGTTTCTGTTTGGATGTGGAGCCATTGACTATGATTCTTTGGATGCAGTCATCTAGCCAATTCCCTAGCCATCTAACAGCCCATCTATCAGACCCATAGGCTTCCAATTTGGTTGTAAGAGTATTGTAGGGGACTGTACCAAAGGCCTTACAGAAATCTAGGTTGATGACATCAGTAGCCCTTCCTTGTATACCAATGCAGTAACTCCATCAGAGAAGGCCACTAGCTGCATCACTAGCTCACCCAAGAGTGCTGAAGGAACTGGCAGAAGTGATCACTGAGCCACTTTCTGTTATCTTTCAGCGCTCCTTGTTAATGGGTGAGGTCCCAGAAGACTGGAGGCTTGCCAACGTGACTCCCATTTACAAGAAAGGTTGTAAGGAGGATCCGGGGAACTACAGGCCTGTTAGCCTGACCTCGGTGCCAGGGAAGGTAATGGAACAGATTGTCTTGAGGGAGATCACGCAGCAGGTGTGGGATGACCAGGAGATCAGACCTAGCCAGCATGGGTTCGTGAAGGGCAGGTCCTGCATGACCAATCTGATCTCCTTCTATGACCCTGTGACCCGTCTGATGGATGAAGGTAAGGCTGTTGATGTGGTCTACTTAGACTTCAGCAAAGCCTTTGACACTGTCTCCCATACTATTCTCCTGCAAAAGCTGGCAGCCCGTGGCTTGGATGGGTACACTCTCGGCTGGGTAAGGAGCTGCCTGGAGGGCCGGGCCCAGAGAGTGGTGGTAAATGGAGTTAAATCCAGTTGGAGACCAGTCACAAGCGGTGTCCCCCAGGGGTCGGTGCTAGGGCCTGTCCTCTTCAACATCTTTATTGATGACTTGGATGAGGGCATTGAGTGCTCCCTCAGCAAGTTCGCAGATGACACCAAATTGGCTAGGAGTGTCGATCTGCCTGAGGGTAGCGAGGCCCTACAGAGAGATCTGGATAGGCTGGAGAGCTGGGCCGAAGCCAACGGGATGAGGTTTAACAAGTCCAAATGCCGGGTCCTGCACTTTGGCCACAACAACCCCAGGCAACGCTATAGGCTTGGGACAGAGTGGCTGGAGGACTGTATTGAGGAAACGGACCTGGGAGTACTGATTGATGCACGGCTGAACATGAGCCGACAGTGTGCCCGGGTGGCCAAGAAGGCCAACGGCATCCTGGCTTGCATCAAAAACAGTGTTACTAGCAGGAACAGGGAGGTAATTGTCCCCCTGTACTCGGCATTGGTGCAGCCGCACCTTGAGTACTGTGTTCAGTTTTGGCCCCTCACTGCAAGAAAGACATTGAGGCCCTGGAGCGTGTTCAGAGGAGGGCTACGAAGCTGGTGAGGGGTCTGGAGCACAGGCCTTATGAGGAGCGGCTGAGGGAACTGGGATTGTTCAGCCTGGAGAAGAGGAGGCTCAGGGGAGACCTTATAGCTCTCTATAACTTCCTGAAGGGAGGTTGTGGTGAGCTGGGGGTTGGCCTCTTCTCTCATGTAGACAGTGATAGAACTAGAGGGAATGGTTTCAAGCTGCGACAGGGGAGGTTCAGGCTGGACATTAGGAAGTATTTCTTCTCAGAAAGGGTAGTCAGGCATTGGAATGCACTGCCCAGGGAGGTGGCAGAGTCACCGACCATGGGAGTGTTCAAGAAACGTTTGGATGTTGCGTTGAGGAATATGGTTTAGCTGGGAAGTATTGGTAATGGTTGGACTAGATGATCTTCTAGGTCTTTTCCAACCTGAAAATTTCTGTGATTCTGTGATTCTGTGTTTTGCTCTTGGTGAAGCCATGTTGGCTGTCTCTAACCACCTTCCATATGTTTTACTATAGTTTCTGAGAATATCTGTTTCAGGATCTCTTCCATAATCATACCAGGCACTGAGGTGAGGCTGACCACTTCTTTACAGCCTCTAAACCACTGTTTTTCAAGTTTTTTTTGTTTGTTTGTTTTGTTGGTTTTTTTTTGTGCCTAGTGATAACTAAAAGCAAATACTTAATGACATAAGAAAAAAACAAAGCAGTACTATATCCAACGTGTGTTAGCATTTTTGTCTCTGATTCAAATGCCTAAATGCCAAAACATAAGGTAATTTGCATTTGCCTACAAGTCTTGAACTGTTCTAAATATACAGGTTTTGTTACTTCTCCTCTATTACAGACTATACCTTGACAAGACATAGTTCTCAGACAAAGGTATGCAACTTTCACCTTACGAAGTATTCCTTGATCCTGACATTCAGAATACTTCCTGGATATTTGAGTGCAAGACCCAAAACAAAAGCCTGCATTAGCCATCTTTTAAACAGAAAAAAGATGCTACAGTTAACAGACTGTGGCAACCTTTGTAGCCAGATTGCTATTTTTTTCTAATGAGAAAATGAGTTACCTCTGCTTGAATGATATTCCATGCATTTTTCAGTCCAACATTATTTTCTGAATTGTACAGCTTCATACCTTCCTTCAAATCCTTCTTTGCACTCTCACTGACCTGCATCATACAAATACTGAATGTCAGTGCACTGCTATTTGTAGAAAAGGACCTAATCGCACAGACCTGAATATGGAATACATTTCTTTTGTCACATCACAAAATTAACACAGGCAGAAAAGATCCGTCTTAGCTTCAATACTCTCATAAGGTCTCTTCAAGCACCTGCCAAGGCGAGGTCAGTCTCTCAGATTAATTACTCCAGGATTAATTTTCATGAGAATTTAAACAGCTTCCCGTCTAGTAAGAGTGTATCATATAGTTATCTGATCCAAACTAACTGAGCTGAGCTTATGCTAATTTTGTCACAGACAGATGTTGGCAATATATCACAGAAGCCTCTCCTGACAGTAACTTACTGCCTACATTAATTTGCTAATACCCTAAAACCAGAGTCTCCATCTCCCAAACTAAACTTATTTGTTCCTTGCATAAGTTCAGGCAGGGTATAATTAATGGCCAATATGAAATCAATAGAGAAAAGGCATTATCATTGTTCTGTTTGTTTGGACATGCTTACAGGATTTAAAATTTTAGAAAGTGTTCTTGCTTCAAAGGAAGAAGTCGGAATGCTTAACAAGAGATCTCGTATGTCCTATTTCTCATACAAATTTCTGTTCATGCCTGAAATTTTGGATGTAAGTAGGAGTGCAACTTGGCTCTGACAGCCAAATCCAATGAAGATTTGGAAAAAAGCTAGGAAGCAGTTTGCAGTTTTGCCATCTCAGCTTGCCTACTCAGCTGTGAGCTGGCAAAACAGAAAGAGTTAGCGATGTATAAATCCTGGCATTGGAGACAACTATTTTGTAAGATCTATTTCATTCCTCTTTCACATTTTATTCAAAAAAAGAAGTTCACCCCAACTACCTGAAAGTGGCAGACATCATCATGACAACCTGGGAAGAGATACAATATGGAAAGAGAAGGATCTCTTTCGAAATGTCTGGATATGCTCTGTCCTATGTTTAACAGAGCTCTCCAATTCCCCCAGGATTTTTCCAGTCTTACTGATCTGCTAAGCCAGTCAGTATTACCTGCTTCTCTTAACCATTATCAGATAGCAGGTTTATGAGAAGCTGCCTCTTTATCTACTCCCCAAACTTGCTCCTTGCTCCTGCAGTTCTGTAGAAGGGTTGGCCCTGAGAAGATAACCAAGTCCAAACCAGGACCTCCCAGAACCCAGATCCATAAGATCTGGGAGCTTTTTGCAGAGACATCAAATAACTATGTTGATAGTTATCTTAGGATAGGATGTTGATAGGTCACTTTTAGGATAAGACTAAACAGAAGGCTTTGGACCATACCTATTATTTCAGGGAGGAAAATGTTTTCTCCTATTTGCTCTCCTTATAATTTCCTCCTTTCCTTTTCTCCCAGAAGCAGCTTACAGAAAACAGCCAAGACCTAAGGGTTAAGCCTCTGCCAAACTGAAGAGCAAAGAAAACCCTCAATAAAAGTGTTTTCAGCGAACAAAAGCAACTGGAACCTGTTTTCCCTGCTAGTAAAGATAATTAATCTGTGTGTCATATTTGCTTACCTTGTCCATATAAACAAAGAACAAAATGAGTAATATCAGCTCTGCCAGGAGAATTATCAGCAAAATGATGAAAAACTAGAACAAAGAAAAACACTGTGAATATACACTTGCAAAATAGACAGCTACAAATTGGAGATATTATAGGCCTTGTTCTCCAAGCCTTTTCTCTACTGCTAAAAATATGCAAGATTGAATTCAAACTGTTCAGGTATGTTAATGTTAATACTATCTTGTCACTAAAGTTCCTGTCGGTCTTACCATAAATGAGGAAGCATGCTGTTTAGTAATCTCTAAATCTCAGATTTTTCTCTACTATCAGTTTTCAAGTTTCAGCAGTGGACAAAGTCAGTCTCTTTTCCTCATACAATCTACAGAACAAATACCACCTGTTACTACAGAGATAAATGTGATGTGTCACAGGAATGGTTCCCATATACGTAGGCTTTAACTAGATCTGACTGCCTGTTTTAACAGTCATTATACGACTCAGCATTTCTATTTCTAATTGTCTGTAGTTGAAATCTCTCTCAGCAGGGGGCAGCCAAAGTTTGAGCTTCAACAGTTTCTCACTACTCTTCATGTCTAGTAGCAACCTTCTTACTACTAGAGGTATGCCACATAGCCATGGCATCCCCATATACACAATGGGAGAAATGGAGGGTGATGTGCTGTAGAGGAAAAGTCAGAAACATACAATAATCTGTATCAAAAGATGTCTTTCACAAACTGCAATTGAATTGGAACTTGTCTTCTTTGGAAGCCCTTCTCTCACCCTCAGAGTGGTGAGGATCATGATGAAACCTCCTGGGTTTATGCAAGAGAAGAGATCCACTGTGTGTTTTCTGAGAGGGATTCTCAAACTCTGTGCTTCCTTGCTGGACAAATGTTGCCAATTACCAGATTATTATTTTTTAAAATCTTTTTTAATGGTAATACCAGGCAGTGACCCTAACTTCAGGTCAGATGCATTCCACCACTCTCTGACACAGACCTTCTCTAAAGACAAAGTAGAAAATAGCCATGAGCAATTATGACTGGAATTCAAAAACAGTTGTGCTTAAGATTTTCCAGTCAGTTCTTCTAACAAACATTTTCAAAAGAGCTATCTATTTGACCCCACACTTCATGTTCATTCAGAGGTAACTAAGTAATGTACTTTGACATCTAATACATAAGAATGCACAGTAACGAGGATGCACCTGCTAAAGCACCAGTGATATTACTGTGACCAAACCTGTGGAATGTCATACTGCAACCCTACAGAAGACAGGAAGTTAAGGGAAATGCTAGTGATCCACAGGACTGCTTTGCACTGGTGAAAATATTTCTAAATAAAATAATCACAAAGCAACAGTATTCATGGAAATAAGCATTGATGTCTTACACTCAAAAGGAGGCACTTATTCTCCTTGATAGCACCTAGGCAGCCCAGAAAGCCGGTCACCATGATGACTGTGCCAAAGGCAATGACTAGGTTGGCAGCTGAAAGTGATGGAAAGCTAGGAGAAAATGTGGCGAAGTTTCCTTGCGACACTGACAGCCAGATGCCCACGCCCAGGAGCCCACAGCCACATAACTGCAAAGAGATAAAATAAAGGTTTAATCACTAACTCCTTCCTCTGCTCTCTGAAAGGAAGGAATTTCTCAAGCAAATTCCCAGTTCTGCAGTAATATTCTCACTGTCTTGTTGCTGAAACAAAATTAAACTAGATGTCCTTACCTAAACCTAGGCATGTAATTTATACTGATAAATCTAATTAAATGCCACTGGATGGCAGAACTCTACTTTTTAAGATTCAGCAGATGAAGTCAGGGCTACCAATTTATCTCCCAGCAACACAACCCAGCGCAAGTTTTCTGTAGGAAGGACAAAAACATTATTTGAAAGAATGCCTTATCACACATATTTGTGCAATCATCTACAATCTCTCAGAGTTTCCAGCCCCCCAGTTCCTCATTCTAGGCCAAGCAAAGAAGTAATGGAGGTAATTAAAACATTATCACTTCAATAAATATTTGTCATAATGTTCCAGTAGCCTAGATAAGTTTTTTGATGAGTTCTCAAAGCATTACTGTTGTTCGCCATTATTCAGTAACAACCAGATTTATAGGTTTATTATCTACAGGAAGCTCAACTTCCATTACTCTGCCAGTGGCAGAATCCAGAGGAAATGCAAAACTGATAATAAAACATAAAATTAACTTTTTTTCTTCTCATCACTCTCAACAACACCATATCTAGTTAAAGAAATAAGGTTCTCTACCAGTCACAGGGCAGGTCTTCTGAAGAATGGCCAAGAGTATTGCATGTACTACAATGGGACTGAAAGCTGGCTATTTTTTAATACTTGCTTAAAATGGCTGATATAGAACTTCCCATCTGATCTGTGATCATTGTGTAGTGAAATCATAAGTAGACAGTTAGTTGTGTTTTCATTAAACCTGTGATATTCTAAACAGCATTATTACAGTTCTGTGCCAAATCTACTCTTCAGAGAATCACAGAATGGCTTAAGTTGGTAAGGACTTTAAAAATCATTGAGCTCCAGTGCCCCTGCTGTGGACAAGGTTGCCACCCCCTATATCAGACTGTCCAGGGCCCCATCCAGCATGGCCATGAACTCTTCCAGAGACGAGGCATCCATGACTGCTCTGGGCCACGTCTTTCAGTGCCTCACCACTCTCTGAGTAAATAATTTCTTCCTAATGTCAATCTAAATATCATTAAACTTAATGATGAAGTGTTTCTCCTCACATACGAGAGTATTTAAAGTTATTTGTCTATTGTGAAACCTTATGATTCTGAATTTTTATTTGCTGACCCAACTTGTCTTCAGTCTGACTCGTGTGAAAAAGAGAAAGTGAGCTTCTCCTCCTCCTCCCATATGTCTTACTCTAGTAGCTTTCTCTTGTCTTTTCTTGATCTACACCTAGTTTACCTCCTTCTGTTCTTCTGAAATCATTATATCATGAACTGTGCTGTCTTTGATTTATTAGCCATGCCCATCCAAACACTAAATATTAGTGCATCATAAGTATGTCAGAGTAAAATAATTGCAAGACATATTAATTCATTTTTTTTTTTTCTGAGATTCAGAGCCAGGTAGCTATGCATTCTTTTGTCCTGGTCTCTTTTTCCAACATTTCAGGTTCTAAAATAACATTACATCTTTTATCTGGGAACAGTGAATCCTTGTCTAGCCTTTCCAATATGAACATTTTTTCATATGGTATATGAAAAAAAAAATAAAAATAAAAATAAAAAAATTTTAATGTAAGTGAAATAGCCTCTTTCTCAACATTTCTTTACTGCAGTTGTTTCTACATAAATAAGGTGCTCTTGGTATCTGAAAAAGTCTAATAACACAGTTCTTTTATGACCCATTTCCACGATGTTTTATGATTCATATCCACTGATCCTTTCTACCATACAAAGATTCTTTGAATGAAAATTCCAGGAATACTACCCAAATCTTCAGTTGCAAGGAACTCCAAAATCTGGAAGTTTTCCTGTGGCCTGTGGGCAGAGTTGGGTGTCATGAGTACTAGTATGCCAGGCTTAATGAATTTTTTGGAGCAAGCTGACAGTTTGCATGAGGAAATGACTAGGCTGGTCTTATTAGCAGAGCTTTAAACTAAATTAAGCAGTGGATGGAGATATACTTCTGATTGACAGAGAAAAGCCAGGGAGCACCAACACTTAAGGAAGCAGCAGGGAAAAAAATGTGAATTGTCCTAAAGGAATGAAGGAAGGTTTCTCTGAGAAGACAATGTGCCCAGCAGCCAAGCTGAAGTGCATTTATACCAATGCACACGGCATGGAAAACAAGCAGGATTGGTTGGAATCCAGATAGAAAACTGCTACTGCAACTGCAGGTTGAGAAAGGTTATTTTCCCTCTATTCCACCCTGGTGAGGCCATGTTTAGACTACTCTGCCCAGTTCTGAGCTCCTCAGTTAAAAAAAGACAGGAATCTCCTGAACAGAGTCTAGTGGAAGGCCACAAAGACAAAAAAGGGCCTGGACCATCCTGAATATGAGGAAAGACTGAGTAACCTGGGTCTGTTCAGTATGGGGAAAAGAATCATAGAACAGAATCATAGAATTGCTCAGGTCAGAGAAGATCATGAAGTCCAATTGCAACCTAACCACACTACCCTAACTCTGACAGTCCTCTGCTAAATCATGTCCTTGAGCACTACATCCAAACATTTTTTAAACACATTCAGGGATGACGACTCAACCACCTCCATGGGGAGCCTATTTCAGTGCTTAACAACTCTTTCTATAAAGATTTTCCCGATATTCGACCTAAACTTCCCCTGGCACAACTTAGGGCCTTTTTCCCTTGTCCTGTCACCTGTGCCCGGTGAGAAGAGACCAACCCCACACTCTGTAAGCACCTTTCATATATTGCAAGTTAGCAATAAGGTCTCCCCTCAGACTCCTTTTCCCCAGACTAAACAGCCCCAGTTCCTTCAGTTGCTCCTTACAGGGCATATTCCAAACCCTGTCACAAGCCTTGTTGCCCTTCTTTGGACCTGCTCCAGCACCTGCATGTCCTTTCTGTATTGAGGTGCCCAAAACTGAACACAGTTTTGAGGTGAGGCCTCACCAATGCCGAGTACAGGGGCAGGATGACTTCCCTAGTCCTGCTCACCACACCATTCCTGATACAAGCCAGGATGCCACTGGCCTTCTTGGCCACCTGGGCACACTGCTAGCTCATATTCAGCCAACTGTCAATGAGTACACCAAGGTCTCTATCCATCAGGCAGCTTTCCAGCCACTCCTCTCTAAGCCTGGAGCACTGGAACACATAGCCCAGAGAGGTTGTGGAGTCTCCTATGGAGATACTCAAGACATGTCTAGATACCTATCTGTGTGATCTATTCTGGGTTACCTGCTTTAGCAGGGGGGTTGGACTTGATCTCTTGAGGTCCCTTCTAACCCCTGTGATTCTGTGGAACAAGTCCCATTGTTTGTCTCAATTTTTTCTAGGGTGTCAAGCAGCCTTTGGACTTGTTTCACAAGGCCCAGGATAGTGCTATGGGCAGTGGCATGAGGCATAGAAGATGTTTCCAACCATCCAGTGGTTGCTTCCACTATTGTAAGCACTTAGTATTAGGCTTGAAGAGTTCACAGTAGTGTGATATAATCCACCTGAGAAGCTCCCCATGCTATTTCAGCTTACATCCTCCATACCGGAGAGGCTATAACTGCTTGACTTGCTTGACTGAAGCATGTTTTGCATTTATGGACCTGTACAATAGTACCCATAGTCAAATTCACCATGGTCACTCATGATCCCATATACACATTGCATCTCTTCCTTGACAGCCTGAGGTATAATGAACTCAGCAAGGTATGAACAACTTACATTGCCAAGACTAGTCCACCTGAGTCACTTCAGTTCTAGCAGCCTAATCCACCTGTTCGTTGCTTTGATGTTCTTCTGTGGTGTGATACTTGAGTATGTGAGCATCTACATTATGTACTTACATATCCATATTCTCTCCTCTGGCAGCAATATCTTTCTAAATGTTGTGGTCCAATTTGGTTTGCCTCTGCACTGCCAGTTGCTCTGCTTCTGTTGCTGCATGCACATGGTGTTCTCGACCATTCATAAGTCAGTACACAGATACAGCACCGACCACTTTTCTCATTCAGTGATATATAAAGCTAGTTGGGTGGCCTTCATTCCTGAAAATTTGCTCAATTCGCCTTCAGCAATTTCTATGACTCGTCTTGCAGGGCTTCATACAGCAGCTTTCTACCTCTGATGATTTCCACAATATGATGCGAGATGAGACTGAATAGTGAACAGTTTGGTTCAGCTGTTCTGTGTACCCTCACTGTTCCTTGTGCACCCCCAGCCTCTTTGCTGGCAGAGTGGCATGAGAAACTGAAAAGCCCTAGGCTTAGCTTAAGCACTTCACAGTGAAAATTAAAACATCAGCATGTTATCATTATTCTCACCTTAAATCCAAAACAAAGCACCATACAAACCACTACGAAAAAAAAAAAATAATAATAATAAATGCTATCTTTTGATCGCCGTGGTTCGCTGCTTCGGAGCTGCCTCTGGCAGAGCAGAGGCTGTTTATTGCGGGGTGTCCAGGGGATTCGCTCGGCTTTTCCCTCATCCAGGGATTTTCCGAGGTAGGAGAAGCCCGGCAGCTTGAGAGAGAGGCTCACGTTGAGGGGGCATTGCCAAGGCAACGGCTCTCCACCCTCCTGCCCTCTTTAAAAAGCCTTGAGGAGGGCAGGGGCTTAGCACACGGAAGAAGAGGAACAACCTAGTCTCTGTGTAGGGTAAAGGTAAGTGCAGGTCCATCTGTCAGCATTCTCATACCGGGTCGTGGGCAGCACTGCCACTATCAGGATCCGGACAGAGCTGCTTGTCAAAACTTGGTAAAACTTTTCTGATTTTGCTAGTGGGTCTTCTGGGTTGCCATGGCTCCCTCCCAGAGGAAGGTAACTGCCAGGAAAGATGTGGAGACCCAGATGGAGGTCCCCAGCACAGGTAGGAGGAAGGCTGCTGCCAGGAGGAGTGTGGAGACCCAGACCGAGGTCCACAAGCGGCACGCTAGTGTGCAAGTCGCAGGATGCAGTGAGTGTCACAGTCTGGCCCTTGAAGTGCCGGTTGATGGCAGCTGTGCCTGTGTCAGGTGTGACCAGATAAATGATTTGCTTAGTATGGTGGTCTGCCTGAAGGAAGAGGTCGAGAGGTTGAGGTCCATTAAAGACAGCGAAAATGAAATCGACTGGTGGTGCCAGGCCCTATTGGCCCCGGGATCCTGGGACGTAGCTGAGGCTCCCCAAGGAGCATGTCCCCCCTGGCTGCCTTGCAAACAGGTGATAGAAAGGAGTATGCAGACAGACTGTGCTCATGCCACAGTGAGCCCTCAGTCTTCCCCTACACCTAGCAATTCAAATGAAGAGCTAGGGGGTGTGGGACTGTCAGCAGAGCCTCGGTCCTGCAGTAGCTGATCGGACCAAAGTAGTCTGAGAGTAAAGGATGGGTGGAAACAAATACCAGCTAGGCGTGCTGGGTATCCCCGCCCACGACCATGCTCAGTTCCCCAGGTGCCTCTGCAAAATAGGTTTGAGGCCCTGGAACCCGAGGGAGAGGTGAGCGTGGATGTAGAGGCAGGCCCACCTGTGAGGGAGCCTCGGGGTAAGCGGTCACACCCACGCCTCAAGACTTCCTCCACAAGGAAGGATAGAAGGGTAGTTGTCATAGATGACTCCCTTCTGCGAGGAACAGAAGGCCCTATATGCCGGCCCGACCCTACCCACAGAGAAGTGTGCTGCCTCCTCGGGGCGCGAGTCGGGGACATTGCTGGGAGACTTCCCAATCTGATCCATCCTTCTGACTACTATCCCCTGCTGGTAATTCAGGCTGGCAGTGAGGAAGTCAGTAGGAAAAGCCTGAAGGTCATTAAAGATGATTTCAGGAGACTGGGGAGGGTAGTGGAAGGTACAGGTGTGCAAGTGGTTATTGCATCTGTACCTTCAGTGACAGGGAGGGATACTGAGTTGGGCCTAAAAACCCACCTCCTAAACAAATGGCTAAGGAGTTGGTGCAGACATAGGAGTTTTGTTTTTTTTGATCATGGGAGAATTTACTCGGCTCCTGGCATGACGGCTGCTGACGGAAGCGGCCTGTCTCCAAGGGGTAGGAGGGTTCTAGCCGAGGAACTGTCAGGACTTATTGACAGGTGTCTAAACTAGGTACGAAGGGGGAAGGGGACAAAATGAGGGCCGCTGGGTCTGAGGCGGCAGTTCAAGGCTTAAAGCAGAGCGTGTTGGGTGCTGACAAAGGGGTTCAAAGGCATGGAGAGGGGTGGGGAGATGCTCCTTCTCTCAAGTGCCTGTATACTAATGCGCGAAGCAATGGAAATAAACAGGAAGAATTGGAGTTTTGTGTGCGATCGCGTGGCTATGATCTCATTGCGATCACAGAGACGTGGTGGGACAGCTCGCATGACTGGAATGTTGTCATGGAGGGCTACGTCCTTTTTAGGAAAGATCGGCTAGCAAGGCAGGGTGGTGGAGTTGCTCTTTATGTGAGAGAGCAACTAGAATGTATTGAACTCCACCTGGGGGAGAGTGATGTAGCAGTCAAGAGCTTGTGGGTGAGAATCAAGGGCCAGGCTGGTAAGGGGGACACTGTTGTGGGTGTGTACTACAGGCCTCCTGATCAGGAGGAGGAGGTTGATGAGGCCTTCCGTAACCAACTGGAAGTAGCATCATGCTCCTGGGCGCTGGTACTTTTGGGGGGTTTCAATTATCCAGATATTTGCTGGACGACCAACATGGCCAAGCATGCGCGGTCCAGACAATTCTTGCAGTGTGTTGAAGATAACTTTCTAATGCAGATGGTCGAGGTACCGACGTGGGGTAGGGTGCTGCTGGACCTTATTCTCACCAACAAGGAAGGACTCGTTAAGGAAGTAAAAGTCGGGGGTAACTTGGGTTGTAGCGACCATGAGATGGTGGAGTTCGAGATCCTGAGCGAAGGAAGCAAAACAAAAAGTAGGATTGCTACCCTGGACTTCAGGAGAGCCAACTTTGATCTCCTCCGGGACCTACTTGGGGCTATCCTGTGGGCCAGGGTGCTAGAAGGCAAGGGGGCCTGTGAGAGCTGGCTAGCATTCAAACGGCTCCTTTTCCAGGCTCAGGATCGGTGCGTCCCTGTAACTAAGAAGTCGGAAAAAGGTGCCAGGAGGCCTGTGTGGATGAGTAAGGAACTCATGTGCAAGCTCCACAGAAAGAAGAAAGTACACGATATGTGGAAAAAGGGTCTGGCCACTTGGGAACAATATAAGAATGTAGTCAGGGACTGCAGAGATGCGACCAGGAAGACTAAAGCCCACCTGGAGCTGAATCTAGCTAAGGAGATAAAGGATAATAAAAAAGGCTTTTTTAAGTACGTTAACAGTAAAAGGAAGGCTAGGGAGAATGTGGGCCCCATACTAAGTGTTCTGGGGTGTTCTGGTAACGGGGGATGCTGAGAAGGTGGAAATACTGAACGCCTTCTTTGCCTCTGTCTTTAGTGAAAGGGCTCTCCCCCAGGAATCCCAGACTCTGGTGGTTGATGAGAGAATCTGGGGAATGGGAGATTTCCCTTTAGTCAGGGAAGAGGTGGTCCGTGAGTGCTTAGGAAACATTAATGTCCATAAATCCATGGGACCTGATGGGGTGCACCCGCGGGTGCTGAGAGAGTCGGTGGAGGTTATTGCTAAGCCGCTCTCTGTAATTTTTCAGAGGTCTTGGAGAACTGGGGAGGTGCCTGAAGACTGGAGGATGGCCAATGTCACCCCGGTCTTCAAAAAGGGCAAGAAGGATGACCCGGGTAATTATAGGCCAGTCAGCCTCACCTCTGTCCCAGGGAAGGTGATGGAACAGCTTGTGCTGGATGCCATCTCCAGGCAACTGGGAGAAAAGGAGGTTATCAGGAGTACTCAGCATGGGTTCACCAAGGGGAGGTCGTGCTCGACCAACCTGGTGGCCTTTTATGAAGATGTCACTAGCTGGGTGGACGGGGGGAGAGCGGTAGATGTAGTCTACCTTGATTTCAGTAAGGCTTTCGATACGGTCCCCCATGACATCCTTATAACAAAGCTGAGGAAGTATGGGATAGATGAGTGGACGGTGAAGTGGATCGAGAATTGGCTGACTGGCAGAGTGCAGAGGGTTGTCGTTGGCGGTGCGGTGTCCGGCTGGAGGCCTGTGACTAGCGGTGTCCCCCAGGGGTCTGTACTGGGTCCAGTCTTGTTCAACATCTTCATCAACGACCTTGATGAGGGGATAGTGACCACCCTCAGCAAGTTTGCTGATGACACGAAGCTGGGAGGATTGGCTGACACACCTGAAGGCTGTGCTGCCATTAAGAGAGACCTGGACAGGCTGGAGAGCTGGGCAGTAAGAAACTGGATGAGGTTTAACAAAAGCAAGTGTAGAGTCTTGCACCTAGGTAGAAATAATTGCATACACCAGTACAGGTTGGGATAAGACCTGCTGGAGAAGAGCTCTGCTGAGAGGGACCTGGGCGTCCTGGTGTACAACAGGTTGGCCATGAGCCAGCAGTGTGCCCTTGTAGCCAAAAAGGCCAATGGCATACTGGGGTGCATTAAAAAGAGTGTGGCCAGCAGGTCGAGGGAGGTGATCCTCCCCCTCTACTCTGCCCTGGTGAGGCCTCATCTGGAATACTGTGTCCAGTTCTGGGCTCCCCAGTACAAAAAAGACAGGGATCTCTTAGAAAGAGTCCAGAAGAGGGCCACAAAGATGGTGAAGGGCCTGGAGCATCTCCCCTATGAGGAGAGACTTAGGGAACTGGGTCTGTTTAGCCTTGAGAAAAGAAGGCTGAGAGGGGACTAGATCCAGGTTTATAAATACCTGAAGAGTGGGAGCCATAGTGGCGAGGCTGGTCTCTTTTCAGTAGTGCGTGGGGACAGGACTAGGGGAAATGGGCTGAAACTTCAGCATAGGAAGTTCCGCATGAATGTGCGCAAGAACTTCTTTAAAGTGAGGGTGACAGAGCACTGGAACCGGCTGCCCAGGGAGGTGGTGGAGTCTCCTTCTCTGGAGATATTCAAGACCCACCTGGACGCCTACCTGTGCAATGTGTTGTAGGGAGCCTGCTTTGGCAGGGGGGTTGTGACTTCCCATACATACCAGATCCTCAGTGGGACGGCTATGTTGGTCCAATTATCTATGAAGAATCAGCTTTTCCACTGTTGATCAGCCCCATTCCTTGGAGGGCTTAAGAGAGTGCCATACAATTAACACCTCAAATAATATATACAAGCATACCAATAAGTAACTAATCATAAGTACATAGTTGCTTGACTTGCAGCAATTTTGTAGCAACTTTTAATATATACTTGCCTTACTAGTAGTAATTTGTAGGAACATATAGTACAGAAATTTGTGGAAACAAAATCTCAATTCCCTCGTTTATTATGAAATCCTATGAACCCACTGTTGTGGTCTTCACATACCTGTGGGTCAGGTAATTCCCACAGATCGTGACTGTTACATAGGTGCACCTCTGCTTGAGGAAATCACTGTCAACCTGGATCAGACGCACACAGTGAAAGAAAACTTGTATGTAAATATTGTAAGGAATATAAATTCCACTGCCCATTGGACTCATCTGGGTATAATGCAATGAGCCTACTCTGAAGGACTCAATGCTCCATGCCAACACTGAATCAATGTAATATTTTCTGTGCATAATTCTTTCAACACAAAAACAAGCAAATACAAAACAACAACAACAACAAAAATTCCACAACTGTTGTTCAGACTTAATTACTTTAGATTACTATTATTTTCTTCAGGAAGAAGCAAGTCAGTCTGTCACAGAAGAAATCATGAAACCTGGGTTCCTGTAGATTTATGACTCATCATTGCATTCTCAACTTTCCGATCTGTTATGAACCAATACCTGTTAATGCTTGCCCCTCCTTAAGGACTCTTAGAACAACTTGCTTATGTGTGGATTCTCAAACATCTGATAAAGGTGGAGTTCACTCTGCAGGCTCCTTCCAAGGGAAGCACAGTATATGCCCACTACTGAGTCACAGATTCAGTTTTATTTCTGACTTCGTAGAGTTCATTAAAATTGAAGTTAAGTTCAACTGAAAATAAACCCACAAGACTGTTAATGAAATTTCATGTATTGCGCTATGTACTGTACTCTGTAAGCATTCAACAGAGATACACTTTGAGCTAGCCTCTATATACGGAGCATGTTAGCTTCAAAGGTTTTGTTTTTTGTTTTTTTTTTTTTTTTCTTTTCGTTTCTTTGTTTGTTTCATCCTATTTATGCAGGTCACATTTAAGCAATTTATCAAGAAATCAAACATCTACTAAAAGAGTATCTGTAAGAGGCAGTATGTTCTTTTATTAAGTCCAGAGTATACACACCTGTAATTTCCCTGGATCATCTCTTACTGAGCTACTGGATACATTTACCCTAGAGTCTTAATGGAACTAGTTAAAGGGCAACTACTGAGAAGAAAACCAACAAATCATGGCAATAGGCCTATTTTAAACATATCTTTCCAAACAAAAGATTCATCATCTTTCTTGGTCCCTCATCCAACTTTTTTATAACAACGAAAAACCAGATGAAAATCTAATGTGAGGCTTCCCATGAGTAACCCTTTACATTACAAGCACAACTGCAATACTGGAATACTTCAGTTTATACTATAATGAACTGCTTTAGTTGTCAAGCTGCCAATATGTTCTTTCTCTAAGAAATTATCCAGGTCCATACCTGCTAAGGAAAATACAAATATGAATCCATATTTTCATAATCTAATAATGAGACTTGTATGTAATTTCTGGGTTATTCATGCTTAAGAAAGATATACATAGATATGTAAGTTATTCCCCCCCAGAATACTCATTACCCTGTAGCTAAAAGTTTTTAAGCACCTTACATAGGAGACCTCAGGTCAAATTGCAAATTCCTCTGTCCTATAATTTTCATTTTTTCCTAAGATACTCAAAATTTCCATAATCCTGGGCTGCCTATGTAGAAAAACACATACACCTTCAGAAAATGACTTGTACACCCAGTGGTGGTATTTATTTTGGGTACAAAGAAAGTACACAACAGCATTCTATATACAACACACACAGACAGAAAAAAAGAGATAATTCATGTATACAGTGTCATGGAGTTACCTCTAGATCTGTGTCAAATCAGATAAAATGAGAAAGAGACAGAGAGTGTCCAAAACTAAAGGTCTTACTCTAACACTGAAGGCAAGACGGCTAGGGAGCACACAACTGTTGAAGAGCAAGAAGTGGAAAAAAAAGGGACATCTCATGACTTGTGGACAGTTATCTTTCCCTCTGAATGAAAAACAGAAAAGGAACAGTGAGCCTTTTGGGCTCACTCCCCCAGGCCCCATTCAACGTGGCCTTGAACATCTCCAGGGATGGGGCATCCACAACCTCTATAGGCAGTCTGTTCCAACACCTCACCACTCTCATAGTAGAGAAAGAACTTCTCCTTAACATCCAACCTAAATAAATTTCTTATCCATTGAGTGGTCCACCCATCAAATCCATATCCCTCCAATTTGGAGATAAGAATGTGGTGGGGGACCATGTCCAAGACCTTGCTCAAGTCCAGGTAAATGACACTGGTTGCCTTACCCTTGTCATCACTCCATCATAGAAGGCCACAAGATTGGTTAAGCATAACCTTCCCGTAGTGAAGCCATGCTGACTGTCTCAGATCACACAATCATTCCTCATGTGATCAAGCATGACATCTGGGAGTGATCTGTTCCATGATCTTCCCATGCACAGAGGTGAGATTCACTGGCCTGTAGTTCCCCAGGTCCTCCTTTCTCCATTTCTTGTAAATGGGAGTGACCTGACCCTTCCTCCAGTCATCCGGGACCTCACCTGACAGCCACGACTTTTCAAATATGATAGCAGTTCAGCAACTAAAGGGTTTGCAGTGGAGGTGAGGGTATCTCATTTGGAGATCCCTGCATACCTGAGGCCTTCAGAAGGTAAGCAGCTTCTTTCCACTACTTCCGTGTCCAGTACTATTGTGTTTGAACAAATCCTCACCCTACAGCCTGGGATCTTGCTGCTCTGCTGTCACTCTTTCACCTTCCATCATGGTACAGCTGGTGAGCCAGGGAGGTGTGACAGTACGTACTTGGAATGGATTATCAAAAAAAAGTGCATTGGCTAGTAACTGGGACCCCTAAGACTTCCAAAGGAGTAAATCCTATGGGAAGCCCCAGAATTGTGTGCCTCCGGTGGCGCACGGTGTTAGAACCGCCGCTTGCAACACTGGAGGCCCGGGTTCAAATCCCCCCTGTGGCGCAAGTGGATAACTGCCGCTCTGCTACACTATAGGGCTCGAATCCCGGGAGTTGGACTCGATGATCTCTAAGGTCCCTTCCAACTCGCACGATACTATGATACTATGAATTCCTAGGTTCCCCATGGCTGAATGCTGCAGAGATTAATGAAGAATGGGGACCTATATGGTTCCATTACTAAATCTTCTTTGAAGATGGCCGAATTTCTGAATAAATTAGAATAAACTTCCCTAACAACAGAGGAAAGATTAGTAGCAACATTTGCTGTAGCATGGCCACTACTAGTAAATATTAATGCATATCAGTCCTCAGAGGAAGGACTAAAAGATGAAAATGACCTTTTAAAAGCCTGTATCAGGCAACTGGAAAATAAAATTACACTTCCGAAGGGGAAAACTGACTCACCTTCAAATAAAATCTCCCTTCTAAAATTAATAAATATATCATTAGATAGGGAAAATGACTCAAATCAGCAGGATACTTAGAGAATGAGAGAATGAGAGAATGAGAGAATCAAGAGAATGAGAATCAAGAAGACTACAGTTCTACTAGAGGAACTGGGAACTTCAGATCCTCTAACAATCTAACCTAAACCTTCCCTGCCTCAGTTTAAAACCATTCTCCCTTGTCCTATTACTATCCACCCTCGTAAACAGATGTTCTCCCTCATGTTTATATGCTCCCTTCAAGTACTGGAAGACCACAATGAGGCCTCCCCAGAGCCTTCTCTTCTCCAAGCTGAACAAGCCCAGTTCCCCCAACCTTTCCTCACAGGAGAGGTGCTCAAGCCCTCTGATCATCTTAGTGGACCTCCTCTGGACCTGTTCCAAGATTTCCACATTATTCTTGTGCTGGGGGCCCCAGGTCTCCAGATGGGGCCTCATGAGAGCTCAGTCAAGGGAGACAATCACCTCTCTCTCTCTGCTGGCCACCCCTTTTTAATGCAGCTCAGAACACAGTTGGCCTTCTGGGCTGCAAGCGCACACTGCTGGCTCATGTCCAGCTTCTCATCCACCTGGATCTCTCAAGTCCTTCTCTGCAGGGCTGCTCTCAAGGAGATCTTCCCCCAGTTTGTATAAATACCTGGGACTGTCCTGTCCCAAGAGCAGCACCCTGCACTTGGCCTTGTTGAACCTCATTAGGTTCACTTGGGCCTACACCACTCAGCTTGCTGAGGCTGCACTTGATGCCATCATCTGTGTCACTGATGAAGATGCTGAAGAGCAGCTGTCCCAAGACCAACTCCTGTGGGACACTGCTTGTGACCGGCCTCTACCCTGACACAGAACCTTTAATCACAGCCCTTTGGCTGCATCCAGCCAACCAATTCCTAATCCATCAAACAGTCCATCCTTCAAATCCTCTCCAATTTAGAGAGAAGGGACCATGTCAAAGACTTTGCAGAAGTCCAGGTAGATGATATCCATCGCCCTTCCCCTGTGTACCGAAGCCATCACTCCATCATAGGCCACCAGATTGGCCAGGCAAGCTCTGTCCTTGGTGAAACCATGATGGCTTTTGCAGATCACATCTTCATCTTGTATGTGCCTTAACATGGTAACGAGGAGGATCTGCTCCGTGATCTCCTTAGGAACAGAAGTGAGGCTCACTGGTCTGTAGTTCCCCAGGTAATCCTTTCTCCCTTTCTTAAAAATGGGAGTAATGTTTCCCTTTTTCCAGCCACCAGGGATTTCACCCAACAGCCATGTTTTGTCTAACATGATGGAGAGTGGCTCAGCAACCACATCAGCCATCTTTCTCAGAACCCTGGGATGCATATCATCTGGCCCCATAGACTTATATATACATATATATTCAGTTTCATGAGGAGGCCTTGGACTTGTTCCACTTTGGGACAGAATGCACATCTAGAAGTCTGGGGTCCTTCATGCACTGTTCTCAGCACTGAAAAAATGAGAGCAATTTCCATTTACACAGTTTAAAATAGAAATACAAACCTTGCCAGAATGATTTGAAAGTATTGGCAGATGGATGTAGTATTCCTGAATCTCCATCATGTAACATTTGGCAGCTATCATGACCACTGAACAGCTGACTTTTAGTGCAATGACATGATTAATTCTATCTTCTTTGCCAAACAAGGACCATGAATGAAGCTCTATAATATCCCTTTCATTAAGCAGTTTATGTACATCTGCTAAAATAAACAATGTGACTGTCCTACTAAAAAGCTCAGTTTGATCCAGCCAAGCTACCATGGACCAAAGACTGTAAAGATATCAGAGGGTGGCATGCTCCATCAAATGTAGGGAAACAAACATTCTCACTAACTTTAAGATGACTGTCTTGAAAAAAAAAAAAAAAAAAAAAAAAAAAGTTATTATATGACATACCTAAGAAATGGAACACTCGAACAGCTGATTACAACCTTTAAGCCTAGTAATCCAACATTTATTCACCCACTGTATCTTTCACTTATCTAAGCCATATCTCAAATGTTTGGTTACAAAGTTACTGTGCAAACATACAAGGAGTATTTGAGATAATTGGCTTTATTTGTTTGTTTGTTTGGTGAAGGAAATGATCTCACTGCTGTCATCAGCTACTACATGGAAGGATGAATGTAGTCAGGCTCTTCTTGGAGATGTGCAGTATGGACAGAAAGAGTATGCTTAACTCCAAGCCACACACTGCTCTCCACTCTTTGGAGTAAAATGGTTGTCTTACCATGGAAATTTATCAGGCTCTGAAAATGAAATGAAAAGTCGTCCAGGGTATATAGTTCTCTTCTGAGAACCAGATACCTGGAAAAATCAGCAGTCCACGAAACTGGAGCATTAATTAAGTTCTCTATGTGATGTTATGATGTGGAATACCAGTAACAAAAATCATAAAACCATGACACCAGTGTTTTTCATTTCTGATGAAAAGTGTGGTCATAAAAACCAAAGTTCTGCCTGAAACACTCTTGCCTGAAACATGCAATATGTTAACCAGCAGGTTGGGTGACTTCCTATCCAACCTTTTCTGCTCCACTGACACAAGCAAGTAAAACAATACATTGGTTCCAGAGCCCTGTAGTCACTCTGTTATGTTCTCCCTTTATAGCATCACTGGTGCATACATGGATGAGCAGCCAGGGGGCTAATATATTTTAGTGTCTGCACTCTGTCACATATCACACAAGGTAACATGTAAGGTCAATAGGTGACTGCCTATGTACCCTGTAGGATACAGACTCATAGACAGGCGCTGGGTACACTCTGTTGTCCAAAGCTTGGATTCTATCCTCCTTCAGAGGCTCTGCCTGGTCTAAAGCTTGTGGTATACCAGGACAGTTGTTCAAGGCAACGTCACCAAATGTGTACCTTGTGAACAAGTACATTTCTGCACAATTCCAAGGAGTCTTATGATGTCTTGAGCAGAGTTTTTTGCCCTGTTTGCATCCCCATATGTGCAAACTGTCACATTAATAACTGTCACTCATGCTGTCTCTCTTGCTCTGAAAGACAACATAATTGCTGCAGTAAAATCCAACCTGTCATGGTAAAGGCTGCATAGCAATTATGTCAGGCACATGGCATTCTTTGACTCGACTTGTAAACTGTCTCCTGACATGTCATATGAACTAGTCAGTTCACAGTTTGAGCTAGATGCCTTATTTGACTAGTTGAAGTTGAAGCTAGTTGCCTTATTTGACCCATAATGTTAGAATAACTCTGAACTAGGATGGCATCTCATCTTCATTGTCAACCTATAAGTGTATTTAGTTCCTTAAACACTTAATCTATCCTCAAAAGTTGCATGTATGTATAGCTGTGGATATACACACATAGCTGCAGATGTTATTTACCTGGACTTTAGCAAGGTATTTTGATTCTGTTTCTCATAGACTTTTCCCTGAGGAAGCTGGTTGCTCATTGCTTGGATAAATAAATTGTACAGGAGGTTAAAAACAGGCAGGATGGTTGGGCACTAAGCATGGTTGTGAATGGAGTTAAATCCAGATGGTAAGCAATCACAAGTGGTTTTCTGCAGAGTCAGTACTTTAGCCAGTTTTTTTTAAATATTTTCATTGATGATATAGAGGGATTGAGTGCACCCTCAGTAAGTTTACAGACAACACCAAACTGGGTGAGAGCACTGATCTGCTTGAGTGTATGAAGGATGTGCAGAGGGATCTGAATAATCTGGACCAATGGAGTGCATTCAATTGTATAGCATTCAGTAAGTGAAAATGGCAGATGTCACTTGGGACACAACAACCCCATGGAGAGACAGACTTGGGGAAAAGTGGATGGAAAACTGCTCAGAAGAGAAGATCCTAGGGGTGTTGGTCAACAGCTGGCTGAACATGAGTTAGTAGTGTGCTCAGGTATACAAGAAGGCCAATTCTGTCTTCTATCAGAAATAGTGTGGACAGCAGGAATAGGGAATTGTCTCTTCGTACTTGGTACTCCTGGGACTGCACCTCAAATATTGCACTGACTGGAGCTCCCCACTACAAGAAGGATATTGAGTTGCTCAGACCTGTGAAGAGAAGACCATCAAAGATGATGAAGAAATGAGAATACAAGTTTTATGAAGAGTGGCTGAGGAAAGTGAGGCTAATTTGTCTGGAGAAATGGAGGCCGAGGGTCTCCTCACTCACCACAACTACTTGAAAGGAGTTTGTGGCAAGGAGGGTGCTGGTTTCTGTTCTCAAGTGACAAGTGGAAGAGCAAATGCTGCAAGTTGCACCAGAGGAGGATTAGATTTGCTATTAGGAAGAATTTATCCACAGGAAGAATGGTTAGGCATTGGAACAGACATCTTGGGGAAAAGGTGGAGTCCCCAGTCCTGGAGGTATTTAAGAGATGTTTGCATATGTCACTTAAGGACATGGATTAGTGGTGAACTTGATGATCTTTCCAACCTAAGTAATCTATGATTCTTCACTTGGAAGACCACACAGCCAAGTACAATCAACATCAGTTTACTCCTTATTCCTTTTCCCTCAACCCCATTCAAGAAGAAAATTCAATATACTTTTCAGTACACTGGTCATACAGTGATAGCAGTTTAGACAAGCTAACTCTGGAATTAAGCACACAGGTTACAATGTCCTAGATTCAGAAGAGGCAGCTGAAAACCTAGAATGACTCTAGACAGGACCTAGGAGGACTGTCCTATCTTATGAGTGGAATTAGTGGCTCAGATAAACACACCAGTTCAGAAGTCTGTTGATTCTGAACCCACTGCTGAAAAATGCTTAAGAAGAATTACATGATGAACCTTTTTTTTTTTTTAATATAGTGCTTTTCTGTCAAAAAACTATTGAGCTATTTCCCAAAGCCATTTTAGATTTCTCCATTCGTTCTCAGCACAGTACTGCGCACATACTAAACTGCTTGCCAGTGGATATACAACCAAGTTTAAAATGAACAACCAGAGAGTCTTCTCTAACCTCTAGGAAAAAAAGAAAGAAAAGAAAAAAAAAAAAAAAAAAAAAAAAAAAAAAAAAAAAAAAAAAAGGTAGAAACTAAAAATAACCCCTAAGAATTCAGAATGAACAGCTGACACTATATAAAACACTGAAGGAACATGAAGGTCAGAAAATAAGCGAGGCTAGTGTGCATAAATAAAGTGTTCTGGGATCAATTATTTATGCATCAGTTGCTTTGTGTTTAACAAGAATTGGAATTGTTCAGCTCAAGATTAACTTCTGCTAAATTAATCCCTTCATAGTGACAAGAAAGCTCTACATGGTGATTTCTCTACCAGAGCAGAAAATTTCAAAGGTTATTTCATCCATAAATTCCAAGAAGTTTCTAGGGCACAATGGCTTCTTAGTTCATCATCTAACATTCCTTCTGAGAATTAAAAAGAAATAAATAAAAATGGAAGAAGCTTAAATATTACCTTGACAGAAGTGGCAATGAGTTCCACTTATGGCAATGCAGTCATTCACTGACTTTGAGAAAGGCTAAAAGCCTTGAGGAATACTCTTTTTAGGAAAAGAATACCGTCCATAATAAATACAGACTGTAAATCACTTTCCAAACAGATTTAGATTAAGATTCCAGATTACGTTAAGCCTTAGCTAACCTAATCCAAAGATCACATGGGTTTTGTGCAGAGATAAGCTGATTGAATTTCATTTTAGGAACACACTACATTGAAATCCATTACTCTAAAACTTATTTTGGAACTAGTCTTTTTTATCTTGTTCTCATTGCAATATATGTATGTACATGAAAAAAAAAAAATAGCAGTTGTGTACTTGAAATGTCTAGGCCTGGAAAACAAGTTACAGAGAAGACAGAGACTTAAAAATACTTCACTCATATCTATCATTTATCATAAAGAATGAGACAGTGACCCATTGTTTTCTGCATAGCAATGAATTAGAGGTAGAATTGTGACTGTAATGGAAAAATAACGTAGTAAAATAAGTCTGAACATAAACTCTTTTCTTTAACATGAAGTATTAAATTGTGGCTTCAGTGAAATCAATAGCATAACTTCTGCTGACTTCAGAAGGGTCACATAAAGGAGAGGAGGCCAGCCTTCCTGATTTGTTTCATACTAAAATTTTCATACTGCAAAAACATACAACAAAGAACTCAAAAATTCAGAGATGAAGGAGATGATAATAAGGGCAGGGACCCTAGCTTATAACTGACGGGTAAGAGCTAACAGAAGGATTCAAAGAATCCTATTGCCCCTCTTCTGAACACAAAGCTAGGTCTCTGGCATAGTCAGCCGCAGATGACTCTGCTAGGTCATCAACCAGCCTGAGATTTAAATGACTGCCACTCTGCTGGACACAGACCAAGTTCAGAAACTGCTTGAGAAAAAGCTGCAGATTGGCCACTACTACTACTGAAGATTTCAATTTTGAATGCAGGAATAAACCTCCACAAATTGAAAATACTAGGACAGTTCACAGAAAAAAAAAAAAATAATAATTACACAAAGGTTTAAATATTCATTTTGTAGTACTAGCAGTGCAGACTGCAGAAGCAAGTGTTCTAAGTTTCTCTGATTAGTTTATCAATTCCTAATCAAATGAAAGTGAGTACTGAAGAAGTTCATTTAGTTACTTGAAGATACAACTGACTAACTTTGTGAGTTATTCTAATGCAAGACTGAGCACGAGTGACAATAGCAAAATTTTTTTCTAACTTGGATCTTTCTGTACATCTCAGGTGATGAAATACAGACTGGTGAATTACTAAGAAAGTATATGAAATTCCAGACTCATTTTAATGCATCCCAAGATCTTGGTCTTATTTCTACTTAGTGTATTCCTGACATCTACCCAAAAGTTACATATTATCGTATTTTTAGTCCAACAACTTAAAACTGTACAAAACAAAACCAGCTAAGAACAGGCATTTCA
The DNA here is from genome assembly GCF_039878825.1 of Excalfactoria chinensis. Taxonomy (NCBI): domain Eukaryota; kingdom Metazoa; phylum Chordata; class Aves; order Galliformes; family Phasianidae; genus Excalfactoria; species Excalfactoria chinensis. The sequence continues at coordinate 72,263,787 of NC_092825.1, read as the reverse complement.
AATACATAGTCAAAAGAGTAAAGAACTGTTGATCTACATAACACAAGATTGCAGTAATATAAGAGCTTAATGGCACTTAGAATTTCGAGACTTTTAAAGTATGAAACACTGCCAAATAGTAGCTCATGTGTTACATGCACTGTCAGATGGCTATACTCTGGATAAATATGAAAGAATACCCATGTATTCCTGGAGCACATAGTTATTCAATAAGAATGTGAAAAGAATGACCTTTGTACTGTGTAGCTGACAATTAGTGAAAGAGACCAGCTGTCCCACTTCAAAAGGGCACCCGAAAGTGCAGAAATGCCTATCTGATCTGAATTTGTTCCTTTGAGGATTTGCAGCATAATTAGGAGTTACTGTAAGTAATGTAGAAACTTATTCTGCTATACACAAGGACTTTTAAAGAGGTCTCCACTCATATAAATAAGATCAGGACTCCCAGTGACAGTATTTTGTTGGTGGGGATGTTAGCTGTTTTTTAAGGTGCAACATACTTCTTTCCCTGTGCTTATTTTACTATGTTTAGTGATGGGAAAGAAAATAACTCAGTAAGACATCACTTAGGTGAAGTAATGCCTCCTATTTTATTACATTGGCTTCAAATGTCAGAGGTGGTGGTGGTATGTCAGTAGAAGTTGAAACCTTCCATCAGCATTCTGCTACACATCAGTATTCAACAGTTTGCAGGAAAAAAAGAAAAGAAAAAAAAAAAAAAGCAGAATGGCTTCATAAATGCAACATGGCTTTCCATATTGCTATCCATGTTACAGGCTGATGCAGGCCTTTTTTCTAAGATGAGCTTCATTTCTTGAAATACTGGCTATTCAGAAGTTCTGTTGAAGTCATAAGAAACTGAAGGTAAAACAGCAGCATGGTAAATCAGGTCTGAAATGTTAGTAAATATATGACCAACAGAATACAGTGACATTCTGACCAACAGAATACAGTGAACATGAAATATACATTCAACATGAATGGACTGATGAAAGGCCTTCAAGGAGTGTTTTCGTTGCCTGTGACTTGGTTTCTCCATTAATAAAATGGATCTAAAGGGTATTTACCTATCTCGAGAAACACTTTTAAATCTTCTGATTAAAAACATTACAAAAATTGGTCACACACACCTTCTGATTCTGTGTTTGCACAAGGATCTATCTAGGACTCAAAGGTTCTATACGAGTACAATGACAGTAATCATCAGGAAGAAATTTCATCAGGATAGTCACTGCTAATTGAACTTCAAAACTATGATGTAAAAGCAAACCCCAACAATCAGAACTATCAGAAATCTAGAAGTTCCTGTGTGTCAGAGCATTAAAAGTGAAATAACTCTTTACAGATCTTGTCCATCCTCCTCTTACAGTAGCAAAGTTCTTCTAGGTGGTCTGTCATCCTCTCCAGACCTGCTTTTCAATGGGAATTGGGCTGACTCCTCTCCAGGTTTTTATACATAAATCAGTGTATCATCATAGACAAGAAGTAAAAAATAAAAATAAAAGAGAAAACCATATGTTTATTACTAAATAACCTGGAATGGATTTGAAACTGTGTCCTGCTACACAGTGTTTTGTATCTCAGTCAGACAAGCAGTTTCCTTTATCCTGTGTCTCAGATGTAAAAACAAAAAAACAACAAACAACATTGTAGTGGCATTCCTGCATCATAGTACTGTTTTTCTTAAATATGACCTCATTACATTCTCACTATTACCATGTCTCAATCAGATAGTTTTATTTATTCAAATATTCTGGAGATAGCGTCTAAGCAAGACACATACTGTAATGGACTACTTGTACAAGCATAATCATAGCAGATTAAAGGGAAACACAAGTAAGTAGCATATGGATACTTCTAAATATCTAAATACTACCAAAAGCTGCAGTACATCTCCTCACTACTGGTCTGCATTTGTTTACTGGATGAGAAGCCCTTAGAATACTTCATTGCAGATGCTGTACTCAAGTACATACCTTGTACTGTATGTGAGATTGGTTATCACATGAATCCCTGAAGACTCATGGATTAATTTTTTTAGAGTAGAAAAACCTTACAAATTCATGCATGCTATACTATAACAACAAACATACATGGAAATTATAAATTAAATCCAATTCTATAGAAGACTACAACATTCCTCCTCCTTCTTACCCTCTCACTTCCTCAAGGGAAAAAAAAAAAAAAAAAAAAAAAAGAGCCAAAAACAATCACAACAACAAAAAACTCAGTCAAAGTCACTACTACAACAACCAGAGCATAGAAGCACAGACCTTCAGGACAATTTGTGGTATCTCCTAGAAAACGCATGAAAAAGGTTCTAGAAAATATTTGAAAACTAAAAATGAAAGTTCAGGACCAAACCTAATCAATTTCCATTCAAATTTAGTGTTATATACACTTTCTGGAAAACACTGTACACAGTCAGACCAAGGAAGATAATACAGTATAGGCTTAGAGTAAATAAGATGTGATCCAGACTCAATAATATAAGTTACTAACTGTAGTGATTTCACAATTCTAAACCAGGCCAAATACAGTGATTCACTGAAGCTGATATTCAGTTTTATTTTCTAGCTACCTTATTTCATACATTAGCTATTCCTCTACAATAATGAACAGAGTAGTTTTTTGAGTCTTTTTGCAGTGACGGATGATTGAAGTGTACACTCTCCATCTTCTCTGTAAAATATAGCAGAGTGCAGAAATGACTGTGGGTTAGAACAGAAATCACAGCAGGGTAGTACAAACATGGGTCAGGAAAAAGCAACCACCTAGTGTCCTTTTTCCCTCTCTTCTTTCTCCCCTTTGTCCACACAGGCACATGTATACAGAATGAGTGAGCCACATACTTTCCAAAAAACCCCACCACCAACAAAATCTCTTTTTGCATCTGGTTTGCATACGCACAAGCAGTGCGTGTACTTTTTACTGAAAAGTGAGATTATATTTTCATTTTAGTAGATTCACAGGGATAATAATAGGAGATTGCCATTAAAAAATTCAATGAAAATCTTAGCTGAAGTGAAGGACCATGAATATTTCAATGAGTAAACATTATTTCCTTTTAACATTTGCTCAGTTACTTAATTGCAAATGACAATTAACTGTTCCCTTTTCTAACAGCCATGCACTTCCTCCTTATCCAAAGAGAAAGTCAGTAAGTTTCAGCTTCATACAAGATGACCTGGTACAGAAAGTACTATTAGATTAGTCAGTCTTACTATGACAAAAGCTAACATCAAGACACTTATTTTTCAAGAAGAAAAAATAAATCCTACTTTACAGTTTGTTTTTGTACAATAAGGAATAGAAGATAACAGCAATTATTATTTTTAGATTTCATTAGCTTCTCTAAATTCCGGCAGCTAAATCTGCTTTTGCTATATTCTAGTCTGCTTACTGATTAAAGGTAAACACTTTGATGGAATTGATGCCAATTAGCTTTTAAGAACCTGCAGAACTGCATGCTCCAGTTCAAGAATCATGCAAGAATTCAGGGATTCTTTTTATTTTTATTTTTTTTTTACCTCAGTGTCATTCTTCCTTTTATGAAAGGATTAATTGCTTATTGCTTATTCTTCTGGGAAACTACAATCAAGGGTTTTCAATATCTATACCTAGCGCTCACTTGATATTTTGACAATATGAACTGTTTCTCATATGCTTTGGTTGGGCTAGTCTTGATACTAAGGATAAAAGAACTTTATCCTCAAAGGATGTGTTGTAATTTTTATAGTTTGAAGGCCTTGAGTACCCCACCCAGGTTAGCTTAAGCTTTAAGTTGTGCTTAAAGTTAGCTTTGATATGGTACAGTTCGTGGCCTTGAATGAAACTATCATGAAAAGGCCTGTGTAAAATAACTAAACAAAACAAAGCAAAACAGATCTGCTAGAAGGCTCTATCCCTTCTATCTGCATCTAATAACTGCATTTAAGTTCAGACTCTTAACCACTGTCCTTGCCTGAATTACACAGCAGCTTTTCTGGCCACATACCTCACAAATCTGAACCCCAACCTGACCTGTCTTTCCAGTTTAACTTGGAGTCTACCTCATAATTACAGAAGTATCTGGTGGTCACTTGACTTCTGGCTGAATCTGACAGATTACCAGACAGACCCTTTTCACTCCCTGTTCAGCACTGACACACAGTATCCCCTTGTCACTGACATCACTGCTACAGAATACTTTGCTGTCACATTCAGCTTTGAGCTTACCTCCCATTGTGGAACAACTTATTCTTACTGCTCCCTGACAAGCTTAAATCCCACAAGAGTCCTGTAAGAGATAAAAAGGCTCCAAGTCACTTACAGTAAGCTCTGGGAGTTTGAGTTTTATCCATTTCTGAAATTAGGAATAGTTATTAAATGCACTTTAATGTCCTTCAATATCTTCATCAGTGACATCAAGAGTGGAATCAAGTGCAAGTTTGCAGATGGCACCAAGCTGTGTGGGGTGGTCAACATGTCCAAGGGGCAGGATGCCATGAAGAGAACTAGGCAGGCTAGTGAACCTTGGAGAACCTCATGATGTTCAACAAAACCAAGCACAAGATCTTGCATCAAGGTTGAGGCAAACCGCACTACCAATACAAGCTGGAAGATGAAAGGATTGAAAGCAGCCTTGCCAAAAAGGATGTGGGGGTACTGGTGAATGGTAGGGTGGACATGAGCCAGCAATGTGACCTTGCAGCCGAAATCGCCAGCCACCTCCACTGTATCAAAACAAGCATGGTCACCAGGTTAAGGGATGTGATCCTGCCCCACTGTTCTGTGCTGGTGAGATCTCACCTGCATTACTGCATCCAAATGTGGAGTCCTCAGCACAGGAGAGACACTAACCTGTTGGAGAATGTCCAGAAGAGGGCTACAAAATGATCCAAGGGATGGAACACTGCCCCTATGATGACAGGCTGAAAGAGCTGAGTCTGTTCAGCCTGGAGAAGGCTCTGAGGTAGACCTGAAAGCAACATTTCAGTATCTATAGGAGGGACTATAAGAAGGACGGGGACAGACTCTTTAGTAGGATCTGCTGAAATGGGACACATGGAAATTCTTTCAAAGTAAAAGAGTGGAGATATAGATCAGATGTAAGGCAGAAGTTTTTTCCAGTATGAGTGGTGAGGCATTGAAACAGGTTGCCTAGATATGGTGGTGGATGCCTCATCCATGGAGACATTCATCAGGCTGGACCAGGCTCTGAGCAACCTGATACAGCTGCAGATGCCTTTACTCATTGCAGGAGTGTTGGAGCAGATGACTTTCAAGGGTTTCTTGCATCTTAAATGATTCTATGATTCTGATCCTTAACATTATTAATACTACCTACACAAGACTTAGTATGATAGATGACTGAAATACTGTAAAATTATCCCATAGAAGGTGGGCAGTTCCAGGTAGGATCAGAAGCTACCATGACATGACATGATGTCATACATATACCTTTATATAGCAATATGAAGTCAAGGGGTAAAGTGTCAATCATATTTCTTATTCCAAGTTCAGTACCAAAACTTCTAGGATGCTACTACAGAACTGCCACACAAGATCAAAAGTTAAGCCCTCATCACTCTAGTAGCTCGCCTTTGACAAGTGGATGAAACTAGATGCATCCTAAGCCCAAAAAACCTAAGCACCCCTTTAAAATTCTGTCAAGTGATTACTTAGAAACAAAGATCAGATTATGTCACCTAACAATTGAAACTTTCTTTTCACTGATATTTAATCAGTGCATATGCCTTATCAAACAGAAGCCCAAATTGTTTTTGAATCTCTGGTGCTGATATCGTCTTATAACAGTGAATTCCACAGCAGAAGTGAGCACCACAAGAGCAACACTTTGAAAACTATTAGAGCCGCAAGCGCTTTACATATTTACTTGCCACATGCTGTGAAGTAAGATGAAGAGACTGGCTTCTCTCTAATGTTTCATTATTTGCACTGTGTTACAAACTCATTTCACTTATTTACTTAACTAAACAGTACCAGTGTCATGGTTTTGTGCTGGCTCTTCTTCTCAGGCTCTTCTTCTGGCTTCTTCTCAGGCTCTTCATACCGGCTGCAGCTCTTTGAAGCAAAGAGCAGAGCAGGCTTTCTCCTTCAGTGCCAAAAGTATCTTCAAAATGAAGAAGTATCACTCCTTTGTCTAGGAAATGCAATTTTTATCCCCCTAGTCCCAATACAAATAAAGCTCAAGCATTAAGACAGCACGGAACAAAGATGAACACATCACATCACTGTGACACATTCTCAGTCCAACATGTGCAATTACAACTGTAAAGTCACCTGTCTCTGCAATTTACTACTCCAAAAGAGTCAAAGATTATACTTTTATTTTGAGCATAGATAAGTGATCACTGCCAATTTTTAAAGGCCAGTGGCTTAGAAAACAAAAGTGAAAAGCCAGTCATTAGGCTAATCCATGTAAAAATGGTATCACTGGCAGTACTCTTCTCCTGCAGAAAAGCTGTTTGGCTTCGTTTGCTGACAAATTCTACTGCTGATTCTCACTGAAACTACAGAGGACTTTTACAAATAATTGGATAGTTTTTTACAAAAGTCATGTGACCACCCCACTGCTGAAACTGATATATCAAAGAAGGTAGCCGCTAGCCTGAAAGCACAGTACAGCATCTATTTTCACATAGTGCGTCACTTGGTAGAATTCTGTTCTATATTAAGTGGGTGACATAAACTAGAGCAAAGAACCATGGAAGCTGAGTCTCCCTCTCTCCCTGCCTCCCAACTTGTACCCCACCTCCACTGCACAGCCCCCCGAGGTAAAATGCCAGCAGAAGCTATGCTTGTTAGTAGCCATGTGAAACAATCAGGTTCTCTCATGTCTTTTCTTGTCTTTTTCTCCAATAAGGAGAGGGTAGTCAGTTAATAACCGAAACTAAATCTGCATAAATTAAATTCTCTGAAACCATGGGGAGGCTAAAGTAAGAAATAAGCCTCTGAAGTAATGCATACTTCAAAATGCCATACTCAAAAACACTAACCTCTGTAAGAATTCTGTCTGAGCTACAAACTTTTAAAAAGACTAAAACAAATATCTTTCAATCCTAAACTGGCATAAGACAGAGAAGAATAAAACACCTGAGAAACTATAGTGTAAAAAAGGAACAGTGCAAAGCTCTCCAATGGAACAATGTACATTCATTCAACCTCAAATGACAAGTATGGGTTTTTTTCTAAGATTTTTTTTTTTCTTTCTTGATTATATATTTAAAAAAATAAGTAATTTCATTATGAAGTAGGTTTAAAATTAAAATATTGCCAAGAAGCTTAGACTTAACATTCAAATTAGTAATGAAACCAACAGATCAAGGGAGAAAAAAGAAAACAGAAATGTATTGAAGTAAAATTCAATAAAGATAAATGGGAAGCGATTCACAGTGATTATTCTTTTCCAATGTTCAAAAACAAAATTGGCGTTAACTAGCTTGGCAGCATTTCCACATGGACAGATTGGTCAGACTGGGTCAGATTGGTCAGCACAATGAATACTGACTCCGGATGTCAAGATGATAACCTCCCCCAAATGGAAAGTGGCACACAGCACAGCAATCTCAGCTGATGGCACACACATTGAGAGTTTACTACCTACTTCAACAAAACCAAAACCATTAGAGAGGATTGTTTGCTTAAGGCAAATGGATGTTCTTTCACTCTCTTTTCATTCACCAAAAGGTAGACAGACAACTTCTGGCTTTAATGTACTGTTCACTAACTAACAGAAAATGCAGTTGTTGGCTGGCAGCTTTGCTTCCCAAATGCTGTGCCCATCAGCCAATCCTTTTGACCTTAAAAATTCCCAGAAATCAATGGCAGCAGCACAGATAAACTTACACTTAGTTACTGTGTTTATATTGCTTCTTCTCTGACCTTCCCCAGCTACTTCTAAACCAGTCATACTTATACTCTAGTTTTGATGTTTCAACTTTCTTAACGAAATGTGAGAAAAGCTGTGCCATTAAAAATAATTTTTTTAAATTTCTATTTCCTAAGGCAACTCTTGTTCTTTAAATTAAACTAAATGTATGTTAGTGATAAGTAATGCCAGTTAATGTAGGTTTACAATAAGACAACAAATTTAGAAAGGATAGATAACATGCACAGCTGACAGGTCTATTCAGAACATGGAAGTCTTACTAAAATGTGAAAAAGAAAACCTCATTTATCCATTAGCCAATAAAAATAAGATTAGGAAGCTAGCCTAATCTGGGGCAGAAAAATTAAGTTTAGGACACATTTGCTATTATAGAAGTGATAAAAATGGCATCAGTAGCAATTTCCAGCACAGAACTGGTAAACAGTATGTGTTGAAAAACTCCATAGAGAGATACCACATTTAGTGATCTGAGGGCAAGGAATTCCATCGTTCCATGAAACAGAGAAAAACTGAAGAAAATTAGTTAAAAATTAAGCCTGAATGCTGAGCATGCTTCAAACAGCTTCATCAGACACAGAGAAGTCTGAGGTACTCAACGCGTTCTTTGCCTCAGTCTTCACTGGCAATAAGGCTTTCCATGTGTATCACATCCTCAGTCACTATGCAGGGATCAGGGAAACAAAATCCCCCCCCACTGTAAAATAAGAGAAATTCCAAGACCTCCTCACGACACTGAAAGTGTACAAGCCTATGGGGACAGATGACATACATCCAAGGGTCCTGAAGAAAAAAGCTGTTGTGGCTGCCATTTCGGCAATGCTCGGCAACCACATCAATTCTGGAAAGTCATGGCTGTCCTGAGAAGTCCATGGCGACTAGAGAAAGGAAATCATTACCCCAGTTTTTAAGGAAGAGAGAACTGAAGATGCAAGGAAACATAGTCTCGGCCTGGAAAGATCATGGAGCAGATGCTCCTGGAAGCTATGTTCAGGCATATGCAAGATGAGGAGGTAATCCAAGAAAGCTAGCACAGCTTCACCAAGGACAGATCATACCTTCCCAATCTGATGATCTTCCACATGGAGTGACAAAGAAAAAGCAACTGATGTCATCTACCTGGAGTTGTGGAAGGTTTTTGACTTGGTCTCATACCACATTCTTATCTCTAAGTTGGAGAGATATGGATATTAAGGGTGGACTATTCAACAAATAAAGAATTGGTTGCATGGTCACAGTCAGTGGACTGCGGTCTACAGTTCTATGTCCAGGTGGAGGCTGGTGATGAGTGGTGTCCCCCAGGGGTCCATCTTTGGACCACTACTCTTCAACATTTTTATTAACTACCCAGACAGTGAGACTGAGTGTACCCTCAGCAAGTGTGCTGATGACAGTAAGCTGAGTGATGCAGCTGACACAAAAGAAGGAAGGCATGCCATCCAGAGGGACCTAGACACGCTTGAGAAGTGGGCCCACATAAACTTAATGGGGTTCAAGAAGGCCAAGTGCAAGGGCCCTTTACTGCCATCTGTTGTATGGCAACATAACTTAGTGGATTCTTGGTGGCAAGGTTCAAATTCTACTGCCATACCTCCAACATTAATCTCTGTTGTAGCAGCCCAACGTAATAAAACATGAGGCATTACTTTTGGAGTAGCCTTCATATGTAATACAGTTAATGTATATAAGAAATAGAACTTACTGGTATATATGCTTTTTTAAAAAATTAAAACATAAAAAAGAGTGATCAACAATAACACAAAACTAATGGGATATTTTATGCTGTTTTTGTGAAACTTCCATGTCTAGTTCAAAGAAAGTGACTAAAATTCTTAGAAAGTTCTCAAGATGTTAGAGATTTTTTTTACTATTCCTGTCCTTCACTCTTGAAAATAGTTGTTCACAATTGTACAGCAACTACACAATTAAGCAACTACGCAAATAAGGCATTATTGTGAAGACAAGTCTTATAAAAGTTTGGTAAATTTTTTATTTGAATATCTATCTGATTGTAAGCCTATGTATTCCATTTGAAAATCTGCAGAGAGAAGCCCTGCTGAGAAGGACATGGTGGTTCTAGTGGATGAAAAACTGACATGAGCCATCAGTGTGCTGCTTCTCTTCTTCCCTATGTGAGAACTGTTGACAGCTCTTATTTCTGTGTACTAGGCAATAACCTTACACAAAGACAGGCAATTTCATTCATGTAGACTGGTTGAGTACTGAGAGGAGAACGAGGAATGAAGTAAAAGCAATATGCCTGTAGTATAATACCCGAGCAGGAAAAGGGTAAAAATTGACTGCCATAGATGAGTATAAAGCAGAAGAAATAGGGTAGTGGGAATACTGCAGGAGAGAAACAGAAGTTTCATATGGCTTGAAAGAAAATAGGAAGGAAAAATATATGAAGAAGAGGATTGGGAGGAGGCTGAGAACATAGAAGAAGAGAAGGGGCAAACATACTTCCCTTTCACTTTGTTTCATGGGTGTTGGCTCTCCAAGAAAAATACAGATATTAGACTTATGGCTTGCATTTGATTTGCCTTTGTATTACATTTTCTACCTGGAAACATCAAAGAGCACATCAATTTTAACCTTCAAAATCTCAGATCTGTTTGTGACAGTTTCTCAGATGCTGCTCTTTGCAGTCTATCCACTAACACAGAGTACAGTTCACCTACCTCTCCTGCTTTGCCTGTACTTACTTGTATCCTTCATTCACAGTATTACAGTTGTGTGAATTGTCCCTCCACATATGACTTAGATTACAGCTTTCTAATTGCACTATCTCCACTTATTTCCCATGATGCATGCAATAGTACAGAGGCTCTTCAGCTGGGCTATCAGCCACATTAATTTCCTGGAAGAGTCCTCTCAAAATCCTCCGGAACAAATCCAAGATTTTCCCCCACTGCTTACCATGGCAGCAGTATTTTCTGTCTCTTCTCTGTCATTCAGTGGTACATCCCCTTCCCCCATCAAATTTAGTTAAAAGCTCTGGTGATGAGTCCAGACAGCTTGCTGCCAAGGATATTCTTGCCCCTTCAGGTCAGTTACATCCCATCCAACATCAACATTCCTGGTCTACTGAAGGTGAGTCCTAGATCATAGAATCACCAAGGTTGAAAAAGACCTCTAAGATCATCCATTTTAACTGCCCACCTCTCATCAATATTTCCATATATTTGTCTTCAAAGCCTCCTGGGTTGAACTCCACAACCTCCCTGGTCAGCCTATTCCAGTACCTGACCACTTTTTCAGAGAAGAGGTTTATCCTAACATCCAGGCTGAATCTCCCACAGCACAACTTGAAGCCATTCCTTCTAGTTCTATCACTGACCCTCACATTGCCGCAACTTCCTTTCAGGTATTTATAGAGAGTGATAAGGTCTCCACTGAGCATCATCATCTCCAGAATGAACAATCCCAGTTCACTCAGACACTCCTCATAAGGCTTGTGCTCTAGACTTCTCACCACCTTCATTGTCCTTCCCTGAACACACCCCAGGGCCTCAGTGTCTTTCTTGTACAGACTGGCCCAAAAATGAACACTGTATTCAAGATATGGCTGCACCAGGGCTGAGTACAGAGAGAAGAAAGCACTTATATCTCTCAGTTCTACTACAAGACTCCAGAATCCTTCACCATTTGTCAGTGATTTTTCTCATTCACTTGCTGAGCTCTGTGTCTTTTTCAGTGAACCTGAAATCATAGAATGGCTTAACTTGGAAGAGACCTTAAAGATGAGCTTCCAAACCCTTGCTGTGGTCAGGGTTGCCACCAATAGATCAGGCTGCCCAGGGTCCTATCCAACTTGGCCTTCCTACAGGAACGGGGCCTCCAGAATTTCTCTGGGCAACTTGAGCCGGTGCCAATGGATAGTCTGTGCAATAGCATTGATGGTTATGTCCACCCCTCACTCCTGAGCCCATCTATATATTGCATCTTGATAGCCTGAGGTATCATGGGTTCAACAATCCCTAAACGATTTACCTTGCAAATCCTGATCTTCCAGAGTCACTCCAGTTTGATCTCCCTGCTGGTTTTTCTGATGTTCTCCAGTGGCTGCCTTTGATTTAAGTTTGCATTCAAGTTCCAGCACGTGCAGCAATAAATATCTTATGAATATGGTTCACACATTTGCAGGGGAGAAAACTATGAGAGCTGTTCTGAAAGTAATCCCTCCTGTTCTACTATGTTGACCCATGACATCAGAGACAGATATTGGTGGTATATCAGTACAGAATGAACTTTCCTACCAATGTTCAGTTACATTTTGTTGCCATGTGACTGATGGCAGCAGAGGGGCAGTCTGAAAAGATGGCATCTGACATGGAAGTGCATACAAAACAAAGGTGTGGAACTGAATTCTCCCATGTGGAAATAATAGCACCCATTGACATCCATAGATGCTTACTGAATGTTTATGGAGGCCAGAGAATGGATGCTAGCATACTGAGGTGGTGGATGGTGAGTTTCAGCACTGGCAACAGAGCCAGCAATTTATCTCTGCTGGTGCACTTTTTATGAGCATGACATGCAGACTCTTGTCCAGCCAGGGCAAAAATGAAAAGCTAATGGTGGTGAAAAATAGACTTGAAAAATAGTGTTACTGTTCTCCAGTGTTTTCTTAAAAGCTTTTATCAGTGACCTGGACACAGGAAGTGACTGAACATTAAATCCGGGGACAATAATAAATAGGTAGAAATTGCTGATTCCCTTGAGAGGCCCTATAGATAGATATTGATGAATTGGAGTGCAGGGCAGTCATCAACTGTGTGACATTTAACAAGAGCAGAAGTCAGAATCTGCACCTGAGACAGTACAGATGTTCAGAGATGGCAGACAAGTGGATTGAATGCAGTCCTAAGAGAGAGATACAGAGGTTTTGGTTGATGGCAAGGTGAAGATGAATCACAAACAGGCTCTGATGGCCAAGTATGTCAACTGTATCCATCCTGTGATGCATCAGGCACAGCATTGCTAGCTGGTTGAAGGAAGGGTTGAAGTACTGGGCTCCCAAGTACAAAAAAGACAGGAATCTCTTAGAAAGAGTCCAGTGGAGGGCCACAAAGATGATGAAGGTCCTGGAGCATCTCCCCTATGAAGAAAGGCTAAGTGAACCGGGCCTGTTTAGCCTTAAGAAAACAGAACTGAGACCTGATCCAGGTCTATAAATATCTGAGGTGTGGAGGGCAAAGTGGCGAGGCCAGACTCTTCTCAGCAGTGTGTGGAGACAGGACAAGGGGAAATGGCCAGAAACCAGAGAATAGGAAGTTCCGCACAAATGTGTGCAAGAACTTCTTTACAGTGAGGGTTGTGGAGTCTCCTTCACTGGAGATATTCAAGACCTGCCTGGATGCTTATCTGTGTGACCTGGTGTAGGGAACCTGCTTTGGAAGGGGGGTTGGACTCGATGATCTCTGGAGGTCCCTTCCAACCCTATGCTTCTGTGATTCTGTTAAGTGAATGTCCTTGCTCTGCTCTGCATTAATGTGGCCTCACCTTGAGCACTGTGTGCAGTTTGGGGCACATTTTAAGGTTATAAAAATACTGGAGTGTGTCCAAAGGAGGGAAACAAGAACAGTGAAAGAACTATAGGCTGAGGTCACTTGTTTTGTTCAGATTAGAGAAGACTGAGGGGTGACCTCATTTCTGTCTACAACTTTCTCAGGACAGAGAATGGAGAGGGAGATGCTGTTCTTTTCTCTCTGGGGATAGGTTAGAAGTGTATGCACAATGTTCACAGACTTGTGGTTTACCTCTTAGGTTGCCCTGCATGAAGTCAGGAACTAGATTTGGCTCATGGCTCCCTTTCAAGTCAAGACATTCTATGATTTTATAGTTCTAACAAGCACATACAACATACCAAGAGAATGCCACACTTATGGAATAAGGACAATACTGACAGTGCTGATCTAGGATGCAAAACCTGCTTTCTTGTAAGCTTTAAAAACCAACTTAGTAAGTTCCATACCTAGAAAGATACAATGCCAGTGGGTTTAGAAAGACAGATTTAGTGTTTTGTTTTTTTTTAAATAACCCTATTCTTTTGATTTTATAGTCCTGTTTGATCAGTAAAATGTCACCAGAGAATGCAATTTAATATAGGCATAACTTTGACAAGACATGCTAGATTCCTCCGTGGACTGTCTTCTATATATAACTGACACGACCTTGCAAAATTAAGGCTGCACTTAGAAGTCTCAGCTATGCAACTAATAGCCTGTTGCAGTGAGCTTTCATTCTATATGGCACACAAGCTTTCTTCACAGCAGGCATTTTTCTTCTCCAAAAATCCTAAAACATCAAATATTTTGATGTTGTATTCACAGCGATCTCCAATATTAAAAATGGCTGTAATTTTAGAAAATGGTGTATCCCTCTGAACTTTTAAACTACAGACTTCTTCATATAGAGCATATAGTTCATATAATCACTTGAATTACCAATTTTCATTAACTTAAAATTTCTAAAGTTTGACCCCTAGAATTCTGTGATTCTGCAAAACTCCAAGATGGGTGCACGTGTCAGATTTATCTAATTCAGTGGAAAATATTTAAATAAGTATAGAGATGGGGCATGTTTAAATGTAACAAAAAGCTTGCATGCTTGAAATCACTAGGAATAAACTTACTGATCACATTCAAAATCTCCCACCCACAAACAGCCTCCAGGAATGACACTATTAAGCAAAAAAAAAAAAAAAAAATTATAGCTTGGTTTTGAGGGGCTTTTTACCCTTTGGGTACTATAAAATACAGGTTTTATGTCTTGCAGTGTTCCTAGCACGAAGAAACTATCAGGAAGCTGACTGATATGACTTGATTATTGAAAATTATCTAAATCTAAATCATAAGCCTGCAAACCTAAAATTAAATGGTTTATGACAGTTGTCACTGTTTGTCTGTCATGCATCAGAGTGTCAGGCCATGCTACAACATCAGCTGAAAATAAGGATCTTTTCTATCTAAGCTGCTGTCTAGGTAAGTGCTTACGTGTTCCATGACAACTCTTGTACATATTACTTATTCCTCTTATTGATACCTGGCAGGAGATCACAAGTGAAATTCCACTGGCAATGCTCCTTTAGTCTTTCCTGTCAGAAATACAACACAAGAAACACACTCTCAAGGACTCAGTCTACCTTAAGCCTTGCCAAGTAAATTTTACATTACAATTTAGAAGTAATCTCCATTCACTCAGCACCTTCCCCTGCCTCTATGAATTTGTTAATTATCATTGCTTATTATTCTTTTCACCTGCAGAAGATCCATAAGCATCTTAAGAAAAAAGGAGACATAACAGAATGTTCTCACTGCTTGTACCTGACACTTTCTCAAACATGCAAACTATGCAATCATAAAGCCCTTTGATAGAAAATACTTTTGTTAAAAATATAAAATCACTTTACCAATTCACCATTGATAGTTATAAAAATCAAACTGTAGTTCCGATTCAAAGCAAAATGATGTTGCAAGATGGTTAATCAGACAGTTCTCTGAGGTTTTCCATCACTCCTTCCACACTAACAATTTAACAATGTATAGTGTAAAAATACATTATAATTAGCTTGGTAAAAGATGTAATTTAGCTGTAATTGCTTGTTTGTCCCAAGAATTGCTACTATAGCACATTTATCTTGCTAATGTCTTTAAAAAACAGGCATAATGCAATTACTCTGCATGGATTTTAAAAGCAGTTTGAGCTCAATTTGTAAGCAAAACAGCAACACTATAAATCAAACAAATAAAAGTCACTATTTGAGCCAAACATGATCAAATTAGCAGTGAATAAATGTAAAGACCTTTGGATTTCTGTATGTTACAGCTGTGGATTTCAGTATTCATTAATCTATGTTTCATGTCACTCACATGTGAGGACAGGATAACTACTGAATGACAGTAATTTTATCATCTTGTTCCTCACTATTAGTAAATATCTACAGAACTTAAGATGACCTTAATGTTCCTCCTTCTGAAGTAATGACACAGGAAAGCCATTTTCTTGGTGTTACACAGTTTTCACATTCGGCCTTACAGTGGAAATAGCACTAAAATCTCCCACCACCGTACCACTGAAGTATGACATAAAGGCAGGATGTTGAATTAGCAAGTGATGATTACTTGACAGCAAATTTGGTAATCTGTCTATATAATGTAACACAATACAACAGAATATATCTATAGTGCACTGCCAGGCTCATAAAACTCAAGAAACACACTGTATTTAGGAACTGCTAGCTCAAGAGTTTTTATAGTTAACAGTCTTGTGCTTACTGTACCATACATCTGAGAAACAGATAAGGAAGAAAAAAATAAAACAAAACAAAACAAAAATCCACAACATAGGTTAATCCATATCAGAGTCATCCATACTAGAGTGAGCATGTCAAGCGCACAAATGACCTGCTTATTTTTAATCTTGCCAGCTTCCAAAATGATATAAATCATAGAATCATAAAAGATAGAATCATTTGAGTTGGAAATGACCTTAAAGATCACTTTAGTTCCAGCTCCCCTACAACAGCCAGAAACACCTCCCACTAGATTAGACACATCCAACCACAGGCCCATGGGTCACATGTGGCCCCGCACAGCTCACAATGCGTAACACATCCATTGCTCAGCAACAGCCAAACCATCAGCACACTATTAACCCTGTATCAGCTGAAAGCAGGACATGGGGAGGGCAGTGCTGTGCAATGCTGACTCAAGTGACAGCAAATAACTGAATGCATTTTCATACACTGGCTAAACAAAGGGCTCTGAACAGTGAAGAATACACAGTCATGCTTTTTGTTTTGATAAAGGAATTTGAAAACAGAATCATACAATCCTTAGAATTGGAAAGGACCTTTAAAGGTTAATTAGTATGACTTTCCTGCAATGAACAGGGACATGGATAGCTAGATGAGGTTGCTCAGAGCCCCATCCAGCCTGACCTTGAATGTCTCCATGGATGGGGCATCCACCCCATCTCTAGGTAACCTGTGCCATGGCTTCATCACCCTCACTGTAAAAGACTTTTTTCCTTGTATCCAATCTAAATTTTCTCCCTTTAAGTTTGAAACAATTTTCCCTTATCCCATCACAACAGGCCTTGCAAAAGAGTCTGACCCCTTCCTTCTTATAGCCTGCTTTACATACTGGAAGGCCGCTTTCAGGTCTACCCAGAGCTTTCTCTTTGCCAGGTTGACCAGACCCTGCCTGTTTTTGCAGGGAAATGTTCCATCCCTGGGATCACTTTTGTGGCCCTCTTCAGGGTGCGCTGCAGGAGGTCCACAGATCTCTTGTACAGAGGATTCAACCTCTTGACAACAGTACTCCAGGTGAAGCCTCACCAGTGCAGAGTAGAGGGGCAGGATCACCTCCTTTAACTTGCTAGCCACACTGTTTTTGATGCAGCCCAGGATACAGCTGGCTGTCTAGGCTGTAAGGGCATACTCCTGGCTCATGTCCACCTTGCTACCCACCAGCACCCCTCAAGCCCTTTTTGGCAGGACTGTGCTCAAACCTTTCATCCATAGCTTGTACTGGTAGAAAGGGTTGCCTCGACCCAGGTGCAAGATCTTGCACTTGGATTTGTTGAACCTTGTGAGGTTTTCCTAGGCCCACTGCCCGAGCCAGTCTAGGTCTCTCTGGATGGTATTCCATCCTCCAAGGATGTCGACTGCACCCCACATCTTGGGGTTTCAAGACTGCAAAAAAAAAATAAATCAATTTACATTTGCAAGACCATTTTCAGTTGATATAAATACATGACCCACAAATTTTCAAATGGAATATACAGAGCTGCAATCAGATATTCAACTAAAAAATCTGATCATGTCTCTTTACTGGACATTCATATTCCCCATCATGGCAGAGAAAAATATAATTTGCTTCACAATCACACCATATTTGTGTAATCATGTTTTGACAGTATGTACATTTTGAAAATTATTGTAAAGGACTAAGGATAGGAAGAGTAAAATTCCATCAATGATAAATACTGTGAAGCCTCACTAAGAACTGCAACCACTACCATCAAACAGGACTGGTGTGTTGGTTTCATGAAAACAAGGTCAGATATCCCACTAGTTTTATGGTTTTGTCCTCCTCTCTCTTTTTTCTTTTTTCTTTTTTTTTATGTTAAAGAAAATGTTTAAAAATAAAATGTTTTCTTACTTATATGTTAATGATATTGTATATTTTGAAAGGACTGCTCTAAAAGTAATGCCTCTTGTTCTGCTGGCCCATAACACCAAAGGTGGATGTTGATGGTATGGCAGTAGAGGCTGAACTTTCACAATATTCCATTAAACTTTGCTGCCATGTGACAGACGGCAGCAGAGGGGCAGTCTGACAAAATGGCATCTGACATGGAAGTAAGTATGAAGCAAAAGAATTCTGTATTGAATTCCCCTATGCAGAAAAAATGGCTGAACAACTCCCATTCTCTCAGCCCATCTGCACAGGAGAAGTGCTCCAGCCCTCCCTGGACCCACTCTAACAGGTCCAAGTTATGCTAGGGGTCTCAGAACTGAACACAGTAGTGCAGGTGGCATCTCATGAGAGGGTAATAGAGAGGGAGAATCAGCTGCCTAGTGCTGATTCTGAAAGATTATTGCCTTATCTGTATGAGAGGTGTCAACAGTCTCCTTGCCCCTGAGATACACTGCTGAAGAAAACCCCAGTGCCACTTAGGATCTTCCTGGACTCCACAGGAACTGAAAAGTTGCAAAGATGCTCTGACTACCAGGGGCTGAGGCAAATGCATCTGCTCAGCAAAACCACCAGGAAGAATACATAGAATTGCTTTCTCATTTCTGAAAGTCTAGAAATGTATTAATAGACCTATAAGAGAGTGACATGGAAAGATTTAAGTAGCCTTGACTGACCCCAGAATTGCAAGAGTCAAGACTCATCATCTCCAAAAATGCGTTTCTTATGACTACTATTTTAATACCAGACTAAGAAGTTGCTGGTGATGCATTTTAACCAGGTAATGGCTGAATTTTGAATGAATGACTTAATTTCCCAATTAGATACTAACTCTGAAAGTAGAAGTAGTGGTTATGCTAACACAGGGAAATTAAACAACTCTCAACATAAAAGCAACAGAGTTACTTCTACCACTCAGTAAGGATGCTGTTTACATTTTTTAGTAAGGAACTGGTTCTGGAAGAAGCAATGCCGCTGCAGATCAACAGTCATGAAATGACATTTTCTTGTAAAAGGCATCTCCCATCTTTCCACACACCTGCAACATTTCCTTACCAAATGTACAATCTCACTGCTTCAGCTATAAAAACTTCTTTGCCAGGCTTGAAACACATATGGTTCACCTAAGTATTCATTGACATCTTTATCTCCCAAATACCATTTGCATCCATCTTTGCAGGACTAACTACATGGGATCAATCCTAGGATCAAATCATTTGTAAAAATGGAGACCAACTGCTTACAGACAGTGAAGTAGCTTCACTGTCACCAGACAAGATTTGGAGTGAGTACAGAAAACCTAACATACACCAGTGAACTTGCTACTTGCCCTTAATTTCAATTTTTATCTGGGTGTCAGTTATTACACTCAAATTTCATAACTATAAATCTTAATGGGGCAAGGGCTCCTTTGTATTTCTTTGTAGTGACTAATACAATGGGGGACTTACTGGGGTCTAGTAACCTTTACTAATGTAACAAACCTGTCAGAGAGAATTATGTCTGTAGAGTTACTGAATCCAAAAATCTCTAATAGGAAGACAATCTTCAATCATCTAGAGGTCCTAAGGCAATTAAGGGTCAGTTGAGATCTTTATTCATAACTCTGGAACAGTTTCATAAATCCCTTTCTTACATTATATTCCAGCTCACCACCTGTAAAATATATGGAGAAGTATTTGATGTTTCTGCCTCACCCATTTCAAATTAAACTCTCAACTGCTAGGAGCACCTTTCTTCATTCAGAATTTCATCAAAGAAAACTGCTGAGATATGTCTCAGCAACTTTTCAACTGTGGGAATCAAATGTTGTTTCTGCATTTAGAATAAGATAAGAATATTTTATTTCAAGTTCTCATTATATAAGTGAAGCAATTTGTAGTTATTAGGTAGAAGTCATAGGTACAAAACTGCAGCTCCTGTCCAGCTGTCTGAAATAGAACTACTGATTTTTGGTGCTGGACAAATAAGACCTGAGTAATAAAGGATCCAAAGAGGAGAAGTTAAAATAATTAACAATATACCTGTATAAACTAGCAACAATGTATGTTTTAATGTTTTGTTGTACGCATTGCAAAAGTATACAAGTCGTGACATACCTAAGAATGTGCCTGAAGAGATATCGGGAAGGACTGGAATCAACCCCCCTCCCCGGACTCTTTGTTTAACCAAGGCTTCTGGGACAGAATGGAAGAAGCTTTGAAGGGAATCAACATATCAATGCGATAAGAGTACCGAGACATCTTGGAAACAAAAACAGCAGGATGGAGACTGACTGGCACAAGATAGCAACAAATTTCAGAATGTAATTAACAAATGCAAACCTCGGGTAAAATTGTAACCTGGAATACCCAACCAAAGGGGAAAGGGGAGGGGAAAACATATAGGAGACAAGGTATAAAAACTGTAACATCGTGTCCGTAGGTGCGCTTCTGCTATCAGGGCGCCCGCCATTGCAATCGCGAATAAAAACTGCTTTTATCAGAGATACCGTCCTGATCAAAAATTATTGAGGATATTTCCAACACAACTAAATTAAGGAATAGTTAATGACCAAAACAAGCACCACAAATACTATTTAATCTTTCAAACAAAAAATAACTCAGGGTCTGTCCAGAATAGGAATGATACTGTCATGTGTCTGTGGCAAGCTCTGATCTCCCAAGGTTTTTCATAAGTCTATATAATACTAAGCAGACCTAATTCGGCAAGGCTGTTTTTCCTTTTCATGCTCTTGGGTTTGAAAGTTTCCATCACTAGACCTGCCCACATTACCACATATAACACAGATAACCTTAAAGGAGCAGGCTAGAAAATACATTTCATCAATGACCAGCCATAAACCTCTACTCATAATGCAGCAAAAAGAGTCACCACTGAAATGAATGTCAATTCTGATGGCAATCTCATAAGAGAGTTGGGAGACACTAAAGGGCAGCTGAACAGTGAAGCAAGAAGCAGAGGCTCTGTTGGAATTTAGAATAAAGGGGGATAGTTAAATGTAGTTTGTAGGTGGGAAATGGAATGATCTAGTTAGTTAGAATAACAAGGAATGGAGACAGTGGGCCTGGGAGAGCAGGAAGGATGTGAGATCTCCCTGAGACACCCGGAGAGGAGGGGATTAGAAGTTTAAATATCAAAAGAGGAGTTGCATCTCCCTGATAAGATGGGTGATAACAAGAGGGGGTCTGCATGCTAAAGAACTACTGAATATGTATCAGAATTCCAGGAAATCATTGACTAGGTATGAGGTGTACCTATATCTGTGTCACGATTTTACAAATCGGTGTGCAAGTTTGGAGGAGCTATCCCCCTTGCACCCAGTGCTGCACAACGCTGGAATAAACATACCTGCTTTATAACCAATCTTTGGATTACAGAGTTTGATTCTGCAAGTCACAGCAACAATGAAGGAATAAGCCTTCCTCTCCCCAAAGCCACAATTAAGCAAGAAAGTATGCTGGAAGTCATTATTAAAGTGGTGCTATAGTTATGGATTCTAGAAGCAGTTTAGCAGTAAGCTGAAACCAGAAACAAGGCTCTTTACAAGGTACCAAGGTTCTTTCAACATCTAAGAAAAAATCCTACCTGCTACCCACTCAAAAATCTGAAGTCATGTCAGTCAAACTGCATGCCAGCATAGCGCTAATTTAAAATAACAATGCCTCACAAGTGAAAATGAAACCTCTTAGCTTTCTCTGACAGAGACTGAGAAAGAAAGCAAGTAACTAATCACAAGCTATTCCTCGGAAACTTGATCATAGCCTGATTAGGACCTTTTTTTCCCCAGCAGTTACTCAGAATTTGAACCTGCAGGACAGGTGCGACATTAGAACCAGTAAAGCTGGGAGTGGACAGTATGTGGGCAAAATAAAGGTAGATCTGGGGGAGCAATAAAATCATATGAAATTCATTCTGACAAAAAGAAGGAGGAAAAGAGGGGAAGAAATGGACTAAGCGTTTAATCTCCCCGTATCTTTCATATTACTTATAATGTATATAGCACAACTTTAAAGGACAGAAATGGTCTCACTTATGTATTCTTAAAAGTAGGAGACCAGATGGGACTGAAATAGTGTTGTTTTGCTCCTTTTATTATTATAATTCTATGTACTTCTCCTTTGAAAGCTTGTTGAAAAACTCTTCAGAGATCTACAATCAGGATCTAACTGGGTTTTTCAGCGTTGTTGATTAATAGGCAAACAGAAACCATTCAAACAGAATTTTTTTCTCCTTTCCCTTGTTTTGGCTCTCCTACCCTACACTCCTGCTATATGTTCTCTTGCTCTGCTGAGAGTTTCCCAAGACACAGACACTAAGATAGACAACAACTATGGAATTGTTATAAGCTCAGACACAAAAAAATATGGGCTTCAAGAAGGACAAATCATTTGGAGTAAGCTGGAAATGGGCACATAGTGCCTGTTGAGCTGCAGAAACACTGCTTCTCCCAGAAGCCAAAACAAAACAAACAAACAAAAACTAAACAGCTCAGAAAAATACTGTGAAGCAGTGTAGCATGTACAACAATGTATAAAACAGTATACTGACTTGCGGAATCAAACTCTATAATCCAGAGATTGGTTATAAAGCAGGTATGTTTATTCCAGCGTTGCGCAGCGCCGGGTGCAAGGGGGATAGCTCCTCCAAACTTGCACACCAACTTGTAAAACAGTGATACAGATATAGGTACACCTCATGCATAGTCAATGATTTCCCGGAATTCTGATACATATTCTTTATCATGCAGACCCCCTCTTGTTATCACCCATCTTGTCAGGGAGATGCAACTCCTCTTTTGATATTTACAACACCTAATCCCCTCCTCGCCAGATGTCTCAGGGAGTTCTCACTCCTTATCTGCATTTTTCCTGTATCCTTCCTGCTCTCCCAGACCCACTGTCTCCATTCCTTGTTATTCTAATTAACTATATCATTTTCTGTAAACTACCTTTGACTATCCCCCTTCTAGCCCCCCTTTATTCTGAATTCCAGCAGAGCATCTGTTTTCTGCTTCCCTGTTCAATACTGTACAAGAGAACACAATTATACTTGTGGGAATCAAATGTTGTTTTTGCATTTAGAATAAGATAAGAATATTTTATTTCAAGATCTCATTATATAAGTGAAGCAATTTGTAGTTATTAGGTAGAAGTCATAGGCACAAAGACTGCAGCTCCTGTCTGTCCAGCTGTCTGAAATAGAACTACTGATTTTTGGTGCTGGACAAATAAGACCCGAGTAATAAAGGATCCAAAGAGGAGAAGTTAAAATAATTAACAATATACCTGTATAAACTAGCAACAATGTATGTTTTAATGTTTTGTTGTGAACAGGGAAGCAGAAAACAGATGCTCTGCTGGAATTCAGAATAAAGGGGGGCTAGAAGGGGGATAGTTAAAGGTAGTTTTCAGAAAATGATTTAGTTAGGTAGAATAACAAGGAATGGAGTTTTCAGAAAATGATTTAGTTAGGTAGAATAACAAGGAATGGAGACAGTGGGTCTGGGAGAGCAGATAAGGAGTGAGAACTCCCTGAGACATCTGGCGAGGAGGGGATTAGGGGTTGTAAATATCAAAAGAGGAGTTGCATCTCCCTGACAAGATGGGCGATAACAAGAGGGGGTCTGCATGATAAAGAATATGTATCAGAATTACGGGACATCATTGACTATGCATGAGGTGTACCTATATCTGTATCACGGTTTTACCAGTTGGTGTGCAAGTTTGGAGGAGCTATCCCCCTTGCACCCAGCGCTGAAATAAACATACCTGCTTTATAACCCATCTCTGGATTATAGAGTTTGATTCCGCAAATCATTTTGGCACCCCAGATGGGACCCTCTCTGTTCGGCTGCAGGACCGGCTGAGAGAGGGGACACCTTTGGCGCGCCCCGAGATTTCTTGGAAGGACTCCCTTCCCTCATCCGATCACTGCGGGAGCAGACAAGGACCGTCTATCGGCGGATAAGGTATGTTTAATGGGTACAGGGGAATCCGTAAGTCGTGAGGAGACGTCCTACGCAGGAGTTGTGAGCTGTCATGCTCTCCCCTTTGGTAAAGGGCCCGGGTTGTTGGTTGTGTAATCACGATCGGAGGCCGTGTAGATCGTGGGTTCGAGTCCCACTGAAGCGGTCTCTGAGCCGTTTCAATTGTGGGTTTAAGTCCCACTGAAGCGGTCTGAGCTGTTCTAGTTGTGGGTTTGGGTCCCACTAAGGCAGTGTCAGCTGTGGGTTCGAGTCCCACCGGGATTACCGTACGTGCACGAGGAGAGCTATTTTGCTCCCCCTTAAGGGGTTGGTTGGTTGGTGACAAAGTATAGTGGATACTCTGTCAACGCTAACTTGGGTTTTCCTAGCTGTATTAGCAGGAATTGTTGTGTATTTGGCCATTGTTAACATCTCTTATTAGCGCTTGTTACTGTACATTTGAACTAAGTGTTGAACCAACAACTTTGATATTTTCTGAGAAATGTTGTACCTTGAAGTGTGTAAAGACCGGTCTTGTGCAGTCTGTGTGAGTGTGGTGTGAGTGAGACGCAGCACAGCTGCGGGGCGAGTGCGGAGTCCCGACCCGCGGTTCCGTCCTCCCGCGAGGGAAACGGCCGGGGACGGACGAAGCAAAAGTTTCTTTCATGTTCTATATGTTGCTATGTGTTTGTCTTATTAATTATTGGTAGCGTTGTGGCAATTGTTAGCGAAGCGCATACGAAGTCTGGCGGTGGAAAAGGCCCTCAAAGGCGAACCACAATTATTATCGAGACCCTGTTGCTTTTGTTGTAGAGAATGCCGCGGTTTAAGGGTGATAAAGACTCAGATTAGAGAAACAATAGGGTTGTGTTACCTCCGCTTTAACGTGTTAACTTTACGGAATTTGTTTTGAACCATTGCTCCCCCTCGTTGTGTGTGTACAGAGTAATGGGGGGGGAACACAAGGGAAAGAGATACCTAAGAAAAAAAAAAAGATCCCAAAATCAGGAAAAAGGACAGGGAAAAGTTGTTTAAATATTGTGTACAGATATGGCCTAGAGAGCCACTACAGGGAAAATCAATATTTGGCCAAATATGGATCTGATGAAGTTTGGGTTTGTCAGATCTTGAATTTATATATATATATAAGAACAAAACCCCTTTTCAAAGGAGGAATCGGAATATGCTGCCTGTTGGATACAAGAAATCAGCCTGTAATTAGTAAAAAGAAAAAGGCCGGGACCAGGAGGGAGAGGAATTAGGAAAAAAAACAACAACAAACAAACAAACAAAAAAAACCTAATCAGTGGGACCCCCTAGAGAATCTCCCCCCATGTAACCCCAATGTAGCACAAAGGGGAGACAGGCACTGCCCCAGTAAGAGAAAATGGTAAAGCATATAGGGTCATTTCACAGAAAAGGGGGGCATGCTGGGCTCTGAAGACTATTAAAACAATGTGAAAGGGATGCTAGCTGTACCAACACCTCAGTGTACCCCTTATGGGAGGTCCCACTGGGACAAGGACAAATATGCTATGAAAACTCCCACTCACTAGTGGAGAAATTAGAAATTTTAAGAAGGAAATGAAATCTTATAATTGAGATAAAAAAAAAAAATAAAAAATAAAAAAATGAGTTAAATAAGAGTAGCAGAACAATGAGATCAATTTCTGGGGCTTTCAAAATTTTGGTCCCACCAGGAGCCCCATGTAAATATAAAAGTGGGACCTGAGGGTGAAGAAGTTGTGGTTTTAGTTGATACAGGGGCAGCTCATTCATTGGTGGCCCATAAGGTATCAGGAGTCAAATTAACAAATGAGACCTTAAAGACAACAGGGGTAGAGAAAACCTGGATGACAGTACCAATTTTTGAGAATACTGAATTAAAACTAGGGGATAAAGATGAAATTGGGAATCAAGAAAAACATGCAATAAGGCCATAAAAATAAGGGTGGAACAGCCCAAGGAACTGAACACTATGGATTGCTAAAGGAAAGTTATATGGTACTAAGGGTGTTTGTGGAAACTGAAAAACTGTATTGTTTGTTCTGTGGGTTCTGAAGGGAATGGAACAAACTGCTTTGATGGTATAAGAATTGTAATTGTTAATGATACAGAAGTATAACTGAGGGTATGTGGAAATGTAACTGAGGGCACAAATAGTGGAATAGTGTGCAAAGGAAAAAGAGTTAAAGAGAAGGTGGGTTATCTGTGCCTGTATGAGAGCAACCCCCTGCACTGTTCCACCCCCCCCCACGCAAGAACTCTTGGAGAGAAAGAGAGAGCCAGACAGAGACTGCTGCTGTAAACTACAAAGGGGAGGTGGAAAGGGGGAGGTGAAGGGGACAGGGAACTGGAAGTGAGAACAGCCTTCATGTGCAGAGGTCTGGGAAACCTGAAATTCCAGTGTTAGCATTGGACACCTCTGGAGAGAAGGAGATAAAACTGAAATAGGATGTTAGTAGTTGATGTAATGATGAGAGTTTGGAAAGTGAGAAAGTTTGGGACAGACACAGGATGAAGAAGGCAAGGACTGGAAAGGTGTAACAGGGTTATCAGGACTGAAGAGAGGTAAACGATATGAAAACAAAACAAAA
Source organism: Excalfactoria chinensis (assembly GCF_039878825.1). Taxonomy (NCBI): domain Eukaryota; kingdom Metazoa; phylum Chordata; class Aves; order Galliformes; family Phasianidae; genus Excalfactoria; species Excalfactoria chinensis. Next base: position 72,237,126 of record NC_092825.1, on the reverse strand, counting down.
CAAACTGATCGACAAACAGATAGTAAGAGAATTGGTGATAATAACAGCTGTTACTGTTGTGGTGCTAGAATAGGGCCATAGGACCCAGAGATCCCCTCAGGGAGAGGTGAAGGGAGCGGGGGCTTGAAGAGCCCAGGGAGGGTTCCGCCCCTGGAAGGAGAGCAGTGTGCAAACTGCAAAGGAAACTGCATCTAGGGAAGCAGGATAAAGAGGTTTATTTTCTGGTGGATATGGGTGCTTCTTACTACTCATAGATAGTTTTGTAGCAGTAGTAGAAGCTACTGCCCAACAAGAAAAGAGTTTACATTTTTGGATTAATTAAATAAAAGTAGGAATACAGTAATTCTTGTACCTGCCAGGTTACTCTGGCAAGAAATTTAATAAAACTGAAGCTAAGGGTCCAACAAGATTGACTGAATAAAAGATGTAAGTCTGGCTTTAACACAAATGGGGAAAAACAATGTTGTACCCCCCGGAGTCACAGTAATATCAAATATGATGCACTTAGGGGTGTGGGCATCAGGGCCAAACATGAAGCCCTAAATAGAAGTTAAAAGCAAGAGACTGCCCAGTCAGGGTAAAGCGGTGCCCTATAAGGATATGTAACTGTAGAAGGATAGAAGAAATAATAGATAACCTTTTGGAGCTTGGACTCCAATTTTGCAAAAATTTCTGATAGCAAGTGCAATAGTTTGGTACAAGACTTGAGGACAAGTAATAGAATTGTTGAATGGATACACTCAGTGGTGGCAAATCCATGCACCTTATTAACCCAGTTAAGGAATGAATAGGTGTTGTTTACCTTCTGGATTTGAAGCATGTCTCTTCTGCCTGGTTTGGCCAATATGGGGAGAAGAGACTCAGTTAACCAGAACAGTGTTACCCAGAGTTGTGAGAACAGCTTAATGATTTTTGTGAACTGGTCAACTCGTGAGCCTGAGACCTGGGATCCTCCATCCCAGGGTGGAACTTTACTGCAGCACGTGGATGCCACAGCAACAAAAGAGAACTGTGCAATGGTCTGTGAGTCTGCTGAGTTTCTTGATTTACAGAAAGCACAAATAACTCAACAGCAAGTGACATATTTGGGAGATTACAGCTGGACTTTGAACCTTAAGGAATGCCAGGAAAGAAGCCATCTGCCAAACCCCTGAGCTGCAAATTGCCCAGGAAGCGAGTAAGGGATGGCCGGGGTGTCTGAGGGCAGTGGCTGCGCTGGTGCTCAATATTCAAGCAGCCTGTAAATCTACATTGGGCAAAAGGATCCCAGTTTTAATATCTCATCCAGTGTTTACTGTATTGGAGGCAAAAGGGGAACACTGGCTCTCACCCCAAAGATCCCTGAAATACCAGGCCCATCCTGATAGAGCAGAATGTTGTAGAAATAATTGTAACTAATATTGTCAACCCAGTATCTTTCCTTAGCGAACACCTGGAGAACCAGTATCTCCTGACTACTTTGAAACAACAGAAGCTGCACATTTCAGACGGTCAGTCAGACCTAAAGGACAAAACCCTAGAAGATGTAGAAGTTCCTGGTTTACTGACAGCTGCAGTTTTGTGAAACAAGGAGACTGTAAGGCAGTTTATACGGTACCTGCTATTGACCAGGATCCAAGGACTTCACCCATTTCAAGCTGGGGACTGGATCCTGATCCAGATGGGGAAGGAGACAAAGCTGCAGCCTGACTGGGAAGGACCATTCCAAGTACTTCTAATGACTGAAATAGCTGTGAGGACAACCAAGAAAGGATGGACTCACTACACACTGTTAAAGGCATCTACTAGCCCTGAGGCGTGGGAACGGTTGCCACAGAAAAACCTTTAAAAGATAAGAATTAGAAGGAAATAATGAAAAGTTTTTTTAATTTTTATTATCATTTTAACTAACCTTTAACTTCTCCTCAAATAGGTGAATAAATTGTATATGTAAGTGGGAGAGTATTATAACCTATATAGAACTAATGCTCACAAAAGTTTTCCAGGTTGTAACAAGGAGGTTTTTTTTCTGCTGTACGCATTCGTTATCCTGATAATTATCTGGAAAATGTAAAATTTGACAATAATGCAGGGGAGGGACCAACTGATAGTTTTGATGTGAATAAGGGACTCTTGTAGTGTATGGAATGATGTATGGTGGACAACTGCCTATTGAGGCTGGACATATACACTCCTAACTAAATACCCAGAATGTCCAGGATACTGAAGAGCTTAAAAAGGGGTGGAAAATCTCCCTAAAAACCCTGCAGTTAGGACAGTTCAGGAGATAAAAGATCTTAGGCAAACACTGGAAATCGAAACAAGATATGGGGACATTAATGCCTGGGTAGAATGGATTAAGTGTACTGTCCAGAGTCTCAACCCTAGCAATTGCTATGCTTGTGCATCAGAACGGCCCACAGCTCAGGTGGTGCCCTTTCTGCTGGGGTGGACCAAGGACCCCAAGAGAATGCAATGCATGATTGCCCTGTACCAAGAGAAAACTGCCTGGGAAACAGAGACTGCAGATCTCTCTCTCTCATTCCTCCAATGCCTGATACAGGTGTCAAGATCCCTCCTGCAATCTCTACAGCAGTAGGTAACCACACAGCTTGCCTCTCACGGCAGGGTGTGAAGGCTACCAGGCCGATGGGAAACTTTTCCTTATGCAATGAGGTCTTGAATGTTATGGAGGACTCAGCAGGAAATTATACAAGATTGGGAATCTCCAGGGCAGCTCTCTGGTGGTACTGTGGGGGACAAATTTTATGGTCCAACTTAACCATCTAACTGGGGAGGCACCTGGGCACTTCTTCAATCAGTTATACCATTCACCCTGGCATTTGAAAAAGAAATGTATATAGATTCAGTCAGGGTACCTAGAGGTGTCCCTGATAGATTTAAGGCAAGAAATCAAAATGCTGCGGGATTTCAGTCACTGTTTTGGTGGATGACAATCAACAAGAACATAGAAATTATAAGTGAATCTAGATGCCACACACAGGAAAGGAATGATCTAGCAGGAGAGAAATCCTGCTAGATTAAAGAAAAGGGGGGAATGAACAGGGAAGCAGAAAACAGATGCTCTGCTGGAATTCAGAATAAAGGGGGGCTAGAAGGGGGATAGTTAAAGGTAGTTTTCAGAAAATGATTTAGTTAGGTAGAATAACAAGGAATGGAGTTTTCAGAAAATGATTTAGTTAGGTAGAATAACAAGGAATGGAGACAGTGGGTCTGGGAGAGCAGATAAGGAGTGAGAACTCCCTGAGACATCTGGCGAGGAGGGGATTAGGGGTTGTAAATATCAAAAGAGGAGTTGCATCTCCCTGACAAGATGGGCGATAACAAGAGGGGGTCTGCATGATAAAGAATATGTATCAGAATTACGGGACATCATTGACTATGCATGAGGTGTACCTATATCTGTATCACGGTTTTACCAGTTGGTGTGCAAGTTTGGAGGAGCTATCCCCCTTGCACCCAGCGCTGAAATAAACATACCTGCTTTATAACCCATCTCTGGATTATAGAGTTTGATTCCGCAAATCAGTTGTACGCATTGCAAAAGTATGCAAGTCGTGACATACCTAAGGATGTGCCTGAAGAGATATCGGGAAGGACTGGAATCAACCCCCCTCCCCGGACTCTTTGTTTAACCAAGGCCTCTGGGACAGAATGGAAGAAGCTTTGAAGGGAATCAACATATCAATGCGATAAGAGTACCGAGACATCTTGGAAACAAAAACAGCAGGATGGAGACTGACTGGCACATGATAGAACGTGGACTAACAAATTTCAGAATGTAATTAACAAATGCAAACCTCGGGTAAAATCGTAACCTGGAATACCCAACCAAAGGGGAAAGGGGAGGGAAAGACATATGGAAGACAAGGTATAAAAACTAACATCGTGTCTGTAGGTGCACTTCTGCTATCAGGGCACCCACCATTGCAATCGTGAATAAAAACTGCTTTTATCAGAGATACCGTCCTGACCAAAAATTATTGAGGATATTCCCAACATACTTTACTGCAGCTTGAATGCAGGACTGATAAGGGCAATTTTTTTTTTTTTGTTAGCTTATGCTGACTGTACCTTCAAGATGAACAGCTTACACTGACATAGCTGCAGGATAGGTTACCAAAAGTGCTGAAAGAAATATTTGGTTTAAATGTACTCAATGGATATGATTATTTTGCTGTGCTCAGCACTTGTTAAATCACACTATGACCAGGTTTGGTTCTCCCAGTTCAAGACATATATTCAAAACTTGGAGATCATTTGACAGAATATCATCAAGATTAGCAATGTGAAAAAGCTGCTGCACTGAATTTTTGTGTACATAGAAAAAAAAATGAAAACAAACTGAACGAATTGAGAACTACTGGAATAGATTACCAAAAGAAATGATGGAGTATCTCTTCCTTTAAGTACTTAGGGCTCAGGCTGATCAGGCCATGGGTAATATAGCCTTCCACTCAGCAAAAGGCTGGACCAGATGATCCAAAGGAATCCCTACCAACCTAGACTTCCATAATCTATTCCATAATCTAAATGATTCCACTATCTAAATGTAAAAACAAACAAACAAAAAAAATCTAAAAACAGTTATGGGGCCCATGCAACATGGATAAAAATGTCTACATTGGCTGTGAAGTAAGCTTCACTATTTTAAAATAAACCTAGTCTCAGGCTTCAAATAACATTTAACTGTTATGCTATAATGTTACTTACTTTTAATGGAGTTTATTCACAACATATTCACTAGGAAATGATACTGTTTGAACAACATATTACTTTTCCTTCTCCTTCTAGACAAATCACTGACATGCAAAACATTTTTTTGCTAGCTGTATTCCAACACTGATGTGTATATTTGCATAGGAAACCTAAAGAGTGGTATACCACTTGTAGGAGAAACTAAAACTAAACATGGAATCTTTTCACAGCTTCTCAAACTCATATTACAAACTGAGTTCTTCTGCTAATGTGACTGAAAACAGCCTCTAGAAAATTAGGACCACTTCTTTTCCAGAATTCATTTTATTGCTCTGAGTAACTTTTTAAATTATTATTTATTTTCAGTACTCTTACTTTCATGGGATTGTACTACAATTGTTATTCTGCTGTTGTCTTATGATATCACAGTCAAAATATGACAGAAATAGATATCTCTACTATGGCAAGGAATAAGCATCTCAGGGTCATTCTTAGCCTATCTCTCCTTGCCATTATTTCCTATGTCAATAAATGGAGGTTATCAGATAATACAGCCAGGAGCAATAGAATGAAAGAGAGAATTTGAACATGCTTCCTGTTCTAAGATGTCACTAATTTGCAATTTTTCTCATTTCAGGGACAAAACATCTGACCCTCTTAAGCCTCAGAGATTAACTTTCAGTCATGCAGAGAGTACAAGCCTGCTCACAAGATTTAACTGTTTGACCAACAAGCTCAAATAAGCATTAAAGCTTTGGTGTGATATTTCATACATTCCAGTTAAGGGTAAAAAACATTTAAGTATGGATTACCATAAATAAACCATTCTGAAATCTCTGCCTAGTCTACAGTAGCATTATCTCTGACATCATATATATTATCTCAAACAGATATGGACATGCTCCCTTTCTTACAGTTTGATCTGAGACTTAATAAAATGTGACTTGCATGGCTGTGGTACTACTGTCTTTTATGTTCAATGATAATCGCACAACATTGTTTTTCATCTATAAGAGAAAATATGAATCACTCCTGCTGTAAGAAAAATTAGACAATTAATTAATGCAGAAAAATCTTATCGAGAGCAATAGTTTTTATCTATAACACAGTATCAATGGAAAATTTGCTGTATTTGAAATTTGCTGATACTTCAAGGTCAGCTAACTCTACAGCCTATGTTTTTCTGTTCTTTATATTTCTGCAAAAAGAAAATCTTAACAATCCACTATAAATGTACTTAAAAGCTGAGTATAAAATATTTGAATTTGGAAATTTGACTCCATTTAACTTAGACATGTGAACTTTTCCTCATAATTATACTATTAATAGTAAACTAGTACTGCTCCTATGAGACAGTTTTGAAATAGGTTAAATATAAGCATCTAATAAGACACATTAAGGATCTTTCTGACTACACTTAGCTTTCCAGCTCTCTGAAATCCAGAAGATCAGAGATTATAATCATCTTGACAGATGTATAGTTCCCCCAATAAGACATATTTTATATTAAAATTAAAGCAACATTAAATGTATTATAAATGCCTTACTGTATATGCATTCATTAACCTTAATTAATAGATCAAATTAAACTTCTGAAGACTGTTTTCTTGCAAGATTGTCTGCTGAAGTTTTAATAATTTATTGTCAGTTCAAATTTTACTTTTTAATTCTCATTTTCAAGTTCTCGTGTTATGAATGAAATTTCTTTTCAAAATTTTTGATTATAAAATTTCCATTTTATACAGAACATGATTTTCTGATAAAGTCTGTGAAAACAGTTCCTGTAAACCTTTCCTCTGATTAAAAAAAAAAAAAAAAAAAAAAAAAAAAAGTGCAGTCTATCTAATAAATACATATAACCTGATTTCTTTTAATTTAGTGAATGCCTTTCTTGACAGCTAAGTCACTATCTGTAAAGGCAAACATCAACACTGGATTTCTTCTGCATAGCTACACAGGAAGCTCCTCAGTCTCCATATACTTGCCCATAAACATTCAGAAGGCAAACTAAATCAACTAACATTTGCACTTGTCCCATCCCTTTACAAAATACATTACACACTTAAGATAAATTCAGCATAAATCATCATTCCAGCCACATATTTAAATACTATAAGCTTCCTTAACCCTCAGCTCAGACTTCCCTAATCTCTGAAAGAAAGCAATGCCAGATGGCTACGAACAACTGCTAAGAGGACCACAGGGAAACACCCGAAGCTCTTAGTACCATGGTGGACTCAGTACCATGGTGGAGAAACACCTTTTGTTTCAACTTACTGCTCAGCCACACTTAGATCAAATTTATGTGTGGAAATCACATGCAGTCCTTCCACATTAGCTCATACACCTGATTCTGGCTTTCAAAAAATGTATTTTTTGTCATTAATCTAATTCAACAAAATTTATGTCCTGTTGGGCAGAAACAATACACCGACTCTTTATCATAGTTATTTCAGTAACAATATGCTTGTTACATGGAGACAAGGACAATCCACTAAACAATGCATTTCCCCATCACCTCCATGCATATACATGTCAATACAGATAAGTCTGAATTAAACATGTACACACATATATATGTATGCATGTGTATATGATGTATGTACATATATATATGTGTGTGTGTGTTATATAGTAAGACTGCTCTGAAAGTAAAGCCTCCTATTTTATTATGTTGGTCTGTGACATCAGAGGCAGATGATGGTAGTATGGCAGTAGAGATTGAACCTTCCTGCCATAATTCACTGTTGCCATGTGACAGTTTGTAGGAGAGTGGCAGTCTGACAAAATGGCATCTGACACGGAAGTGCATGTGAAGCAAAGGTGTGGAACTGAATTCTTCAGTGTACGAATAATGTCACCCACTAATATTCATCAGTGCTTGTTGGATGTCTATGAAGATCAGACAGCGGACGCCAGCACAGTGAGGCAGCGGGTGGTACATTATATCAGTGGTGACAGCAATGTGAAAGGCAAGGAACATTCCAGACAACCATGCACAGCTGTCACAATACAAAATGAAGAGAATCTCAATGAGCTCATCCATGAGAATCTGTACATTACAATCAGGGAACTATGTATGGAACTCAATATCAGCTTCAATGCATTGAAAACAATGGTTGCAGCATTGGAACACTGTAAACTTTGTGCCATGTGGGTCCCACGAATACTCACAGAAACAGAAAGAACACTGTATGCAAGTTTGTCAGGATCTATTGAACCAATATGAAGCTGAAAGTGACAATTTCCTGAATTGATAATGATGATTGTCTCATCATTATCAGTGCTGAGACAAGGTGTCACCAATATGAGAAGAGTCCTTGGTGTGGCCACATGGGAATCTCCCATTCAAGAAAAATTTCAAGATGCAGCTTCTCAATGGGTAAAATGATGAGAACCATCTCTTACAACAAGAAACAGGTGAGCCTTCTGGATTTCCTGGGACCCATACAAAACATCAACTCTGAATGCTACATCACAACGCTGACTAAGCTAAAGGCTCAGAGTTCCCAGCCAGAGAAGAAGATAACTTTCTCTTGCAACACAAGAACACCAGGCCCCATAGTAATTTGAAGATGCTATAGCACACTGCTAGTCTTCACCAAACTGTCCTACCACACCCAGTGGTACAGTCCAGATTTGGTGCCTTCTCTTCTGAGTTCCACCTGTTCAGGTTGATGAAACATGGACAGCGTCAGCAACGCCACCATCTATAAAACAGTGACAGTGGGTCACGTCTGCTGGTGCAGATTTTTAAAAGTAAGGCACTCAGGCTGTTGTCCACGGCTGGCAAAAATACACAGCTAATGGTGGTGACTATGTTAAAAAATAGCATTTTGTAGCTGAGAATTTGTCCAATAGTGTTATTGTGTTACTAGTATCTGTTGTGGTTTCCATGGAAGTAGGAGGCACTACTTTGAGTGACCTACATAGAAGAAAGCAGAATGTCTTCCTCCAAAATTTCCCCATGAAACCAACACTGGAATTTCAACTCACAAAAGAACTAATAAGAATTAAGAAGTATTTCAAGAAACTACTGCAGTATCTTGTAAGAGTTGCTTTAGAAAATATTTACTGTCTACTTCATATCAAAAACTCACTCCTCATCATTATAACCAGGAACTATTTCATTTTCTCTGGAGTTCTTTACTAACTTTTTTCTATTAATTCCCTTTCTCTGAAAACTTCATCCAATTCTCAAAAATGAGCCCATTTGACAGCTAAATCCTGAGTCATCCTTCAATTCCACTAAAAATATGTAGAGATGTGTGTAAGACTAAGTCATTCTGTAACCGATCATCCCTCTTTCACTTTGTGCCACTTTCCTCCACTACAACTGCCTACTTGCTTTCCAAATGCACAATTGGCTTATGCTTTCCTCTGTGCTTCCTTTTGTTGACAGTAAAAATTGTCAGGTTGTATGGGAACTGTTGAATCACAGCCTGAACCTCTGATCAACCACCTGAGGCAAGCAATGAGTCAGACATGGAAGCACAGGTGAAGGCAATTCAGCTGTGTGACCAGAAGAGGCTGGGTGCACCTCTCCTAGATCCCATTTAAGGCTGACTGCCACTGAGGAAGGCTCTCTTTTTGGAGACTGCTCCTCTTGGAGTTTTACCTGCAAGCCTACGCAGGTGAGTTTGTTTTTTTTTTTTTTAATTATCTCTTTTTAACCGCATCACTCAATTTTTGTTGATTATACACAGGTCCATCTGCAAATTCATGTTTAAGATTTTTTTTAATTAGAAGGATATATTTTTTTTCATTGTTGTTTCCTAGATTAGAGTTTGTTGTTTCAAATAGTGTTATTGTGCTACTTCAGCCTGTTGCAGTTTCCACAGAAATAAACTGAAAGCATAACTTTCAGAGTGACCTGTATATGTCGTTTATGTACTTATCTATTCTTATGTACATAATCTTCAAATACATAGAATCTGGCTGACAGGCAGAGGGAATAGTACAGTTCACTGGCATATGTGTGAGAGACTAGATCTTTTTCTCTTTGTAAATAATGGAAAAAAACATCCTCCTTCAGGCCAACACTGGGAGTTATTCAAGCTAATAGGGCCTGGAGTTCTTGGATACCAGAGGTAAATGCTGTTCCTCATTTTTCAGTAGATACATTGAAGAACTACAGTAGAGCAGCACTTCCTAGCAGCCAACCATTGCACTACTACAAATCTTGAATAAGATAACCTTATGGAAAGTACACTGGTCATTCAGGTTGCCCACTAACTACTTCACTTGCCATACAGCTGCTACACTGCTATCTGTTTAAAGACACCTTGGAACTGCTTTTAATCTCTGTTTACAGTTGCTAAAAAAAAAAAAAAAAAAAAAAAGTTTTTTTAATAAAGAGAAATCACCTTGCCATTACAAAAGATAGTTGTCACTGCTCAAGAGCAGACAACTTCATGGTTCTGGACTTTTCTTTCTTAATAAAAATTCTGAAGGATGCAAGACTCAAATTGCGGTGGGGCACTATAGTCCTAGACACAGCTCTGTCAGTGATGCTGGGAAATGTTCTGTACTTAACAGATCAGTGTGCTGAAAGTCAGGACTAATGAGACCAGGCAAATCTGGGAATGAGGAAAAAGGGTTGAGAGGAAAGATAAGACCGAAATAGCAGGAAGTGCTTCAGTACAGAGTAGAAGTAGGAGCCAGTGGCAGAGCTGCCTGGAAAGCCCGGAGCTGGGCTAACAGGAGAGTTCAAGGCAGGAGTGAGACACTGAAAATTTCTGAGTCAGCAAGAAACACACACACATAGTGAAACACACACACATAGGCAAACACCCATAGCCTGTCAGCCATAATATAACAAACAGAGGTTCCAGGTGCAACGCCAGAGGTGGCAAACTAAAGTGCATTTGCCTGTGGCACACTTCATTCTAGTTCATGTTTCCATGATTAAAATGAGATGGCCTATTTACTTGAATGGCTTAAGACAAAGGATAATAACGTATTCTGATTATGAAAAATAAGAATCTAGCAAGACTTCAGTCCTCTTGAATGATGCAGAAGATGTCAAGTTTGGCTGGCAAAACTGAATTCAAATCAGGTAAAGAGAAGAAAGGGGGAATTTAATACAGCTAAGGTGAAAAATGTAAACCAGGCTGGTTAATCAAATTTCTGTTGTAACTAACATCAAAAAGTATTTGACATCTTGCACCTTAGCATTTTTCTATAACTGTGATTCTGTAGTACCATATTTATTCTGTATAGCATAGCTCATACAAAAAAATTTTGGAACATCAGTTATGACAATGTTTAATAACAGAAAGAGAAGTGACATAAGCCTACTAAGAAAAAACATGTATTTTATTAAGTGAAAGTAAAGAGATAACTGATGATTGATTACAGAGAACACAAATAGTGATATCAGAAGAGCCATTCCAAAAATAATGGTGACAAGCATCATATAAAAAATCTTCCAAGGTGTCAAAGTAATGCACCTTTCAGGTCAAATAAAAGTCATTAATTCTAGGAACAGTTAAGGTAACTTCCTGGTAGTGTTTGTATACAAAAGATTAAAAAATAACAACAAAAAACATGAACTTCAATGACATGTTCTTCACTCCTTTCTATTTATTTCTATTTAAGTAAGATTCACACTATTTCAGTGGTTGAAACATTTCAATCTGTTACTGTTAAACGATCACTATTGCTAGAGTGGTTCAGTGCTATACCAAATCTCCCATTAATGCTTGCTCCTAGAAGTTATTTCAGTAAGTGTGTCAAGATGAACAGTGAAGCTGCTAGTAAGATTACAAATTTGAACACTGACTCTAGACCACCTGAATTGTACTGTTAATGGCCCTTCTTTTAAAATAAACCTAGAAAAGATGTCTTTTGTTACTTATGAGATATACTGTATATTTCTGGACCACAAACATTAATGACATGGTTCATACATTCAAGTACTGTAATATTGGGAAAACAGTGACCTTTGTTTTTAAATGGAGCAAACTCTTTTATTTTCAGCTGTACTCACACATATCAAGTATTACAATTAGTCTGTATGTTCCTCAGCAGTACTGTTCAATCAAGGATGCCTAGCTGCTGATTGATTTGAACATCTCCCTTCCTTGCACCTCACATCATTTTGTTCAAAGTAGACATTATGCTTTTAATTTGCTTGTTGAGGAGTTACAACTCCTCTTGCCTCTTGGCTCATGGAGGGAAATCAATTTTGATCCTTCAGAAGTAAATGCAAACCTCCAATTTTACATATCAATGTGGATAACTGTAGCTGAAACTGAACCCAGACTACTTCATCATTCCAGTTATTTCACATTTAAGCTGATACTGTAAGAGGTTAGAACATAGGCAATTCATTGTTTTTAACTGGAGAAATGGAACAGAACTTCCTTCAAACAAAAAAGCAGCTTGTCAGTGAAGTTTACAGCAAATGAGATTTATGCCAACAGTGAGAATGTACTTCAAAATTATATTTAACTACAGCTTAACAAATTACAAAACCTGTGATCACAGGATTTTAACCATACAGTAATTCTTCTCTTCCTGAAGAACAGTTTTGCTATTTCTTAAATATTCCAGTTCAAAACATGTTAGAATATTGAGTTTCAAGAATTATTAGTTGAACTACAGCAACCAGATGATAATAAAGACCTTAAAAATGTACATTTTCTCATTAGGCACAGGTTTAATACTGAATATACTCCATGCAAGTATGAGACAGGGTGAGAAGGGAGGAAGAGACAGCTGGGGGGAGGGGAAGAACTTGCTGTAGCGCTTCAAAGATGCACTATAAATGTAATGCAGCAGTACAGACAACACTAACAAATGAAGGCAACTGAAAATGCAGTACTCACCCAAAATATCAAATTGAAAAGGAACATCATATATTTCAAACAACACAGGCAGCCTCTTGTCATGTTGCACTTCTTAAATTCTAAAAGGAAAACAAAGGATAGATCCAGGTAAAAGACCACATATTTGCTGCCTTTGGGTGCACTGTATTTGTCACTTTTTATGCCAGTCCCAGTTTCGATGCCAGTGTGGTTCTGTGTGTGTGATCCAGCTGTACCATAGAAAGCTCCAGCAGTAAAACCTCGGCTGAATTGCCTTCCTGAGGTAGAAGGTTTAGCAAAATCTGAGTCTTTGCTATCCAAAGATGGACTCCGGTGAATTGAAGAATCCTCGCTACTTGACTTCTCCATGATTTCTCTTTCCATAGTTCTCAGATTCAATGTACAGCATCTCTCAGTATTAAATGCAGTGCAATACAGGCTGTCTGTATTTGCTTCTCTTTTTCTTCACACATAAATCAGATAATTACTGCAGAATTTATTCACTGCATTGTTGCTATTTATCTATTTTTTATAGCAATGCAGGCTGTACTCTATCCGTAGCATTAATATCCTATGCATGCACAGACTCATGATTTATCTTGATGAATCAGTTACGCAGAACTTCAATTTTTATTCAAGAGCCACAGGCTCGTTCTCTCTGTCCTTATTTTACAGCCCTCTAATCTATAGGCAGCAGATGGTTCTTGCATCCATTTCCAAAAAGCTTCCACAGTACACCTGGGAGAACTCCCTGTAGCCTGACCACTTTCCTTGCTCTAACCTTCTCTTTCTGAGTCTGTCTGTTTCACATGCTGTCTTTTTTTCCCCACCCATTTACAGTATTTCATTCAGTAATCAGCTATCAGAGTGCACTCTGTGTTTCACTGCTGCTGATGTGAAATCATCCGCAACTGGGCATTTCCCACAGAAATCCCTGACCTAATAGCAAATAATAAATCCACCCTCTTTCTTGCTCCTCCCCTCTGCTTTCCATCTGACCAGTTAGAAGAAGCCTTCTCCCATAGGGCACGCCTCCATGACACAGTATCTTTAATAGGATTAGAGTTACTCTTGACTATACAAGTGCACAACAGAAAATCTCTTTAAATGTCAAGTACTGTTTAGCTATTTATGAGCTAGAACTATGAGGTAATAGTACTGTTCCAGTGCAATCAAGTTATGTTAAAGTATACATTAGAGAGCCGAGAACTAGCCTCCCTCTATACACAAAATGAACAGTGACTACACAAACATAGAATTTTTTGGGGGCTTTAAACGTCATGGGACAAGGTACTGGAACAGACTAGCAGCTAGCATACACTGAATAGATACATATCTCACTTGTACATGCACACAGCGACACCATCATTTCTGAAATAATTAACTGTAAGAAAAGCTGAGCTGCTGTCTCTTACAGAATGATCAGTGATTCTTTAAACTCTTTAAATGTAAAGATATCTGAACCTCCGTCTATTTACAGTCTGCTTAACTAGTAAATCAGAGATTATTCTTGTGTATGCTAATGTATCATCCTATGCCGTAAGTAGATTATGAACTAGAAACAGTGACCCAAATGTCACATTTATTTTCCAGATAGTAGCACAACATGCCTGGCAGGACCCTGAAATAGAGAAGGCAGAAGTGTGCATGTGTGTTGGTGCCTATGCTCAAGGGGCACAGGGAAAAGGGCAATAATTCTGGTCGCAATTGGTGCTTTCAAATCTGTCATTTTGTCAAGAATGTAAACACACCACAAGGATGTTGCAAAGTGAGAAAACATTTAAACTGTAAATTCTTATTTTATTTTTTTTCAAAGAAAGGATAATAGGAGGCCACTACAAAAGATATACAACTACCAGAAAATGGAGGAAAAAAAAAAAAAAAGAAAAAAAAAAAAACACATATGCAAAATCAGAACTAATCCCGTGAAATTTCTTTACTCTTAGATATCTATGCCCAATACCTCCTTAAAATTCTGTTATTTTTACATTCCAACATTGGAATCAACTTCTTAAAGCAGCTATGTACTGTTACTGATAGGCTTTTCCTGTAAAAATATCCTCATTTTCCTGTGAAAATAAATATAAACTGCTCCATGCCATAAAATACTAAGTATTTGTGAATGCACAACTCTTCTCTCCTTGTTTGAATAACATTCTAGCAAGCAGACCCAAGCCTTTATTAAGCACGCTTATTCACTGTTTTTTAAAAGTCATTTCAGAATTACCTGCATCAGGTTTCTCCATCATAATTGCAACTATGTGATAAAGAAATGAAACACTGCAGCAGAAAAGTTTCTGCATATAACACAAGGAGAAAAAAAAACAAAGACCTGGAAATTTGGCATGATGTGACCTGGAATCTTCCTGAGACACTGGAACAAGCAGGATAAGTAGCATTCAAAGCACAAAGCAAATGCCTAAGTTTTGTTTTAGAAGAATGAAAATACTCTTGTCCTTGAAAATTTACTTGAAAATACACTGACTGAGAAGTTCTGCCATTTCAATCCTACGCTGCAGCTAGTTACTTTCAGAATTTACCAAAATAAGCTCTCAGTAAAAAATAATGAGACTGCACAAGTAGTCTGCAGTCTAACATATTTTTCTCTGTTTACTCTTTAGTTTGCCAGAAGATTTACAATGACAAACTAAAAAGCAAGGAGTTAGATATTCAGAAAAAAGTAAAAGCTGTGTATTTGTGGAAAATATTGCATTATAAATACCTGTGTCTGTTACTAACAGTTACATTACAATAACAAATTATACGCACCTTTTTTAAAAAGAATATTTTTTAATATTTTATAATATACAAAAAATCCCCATAAATCCAGAGTCTGTAAATGGTGGAAACATTTAATATTGCTGGTTAAGAAAAAAAAGCAATACAATGATCCCCCAAGCTTTTTTCTATTTTTATTAGCAGACAATCTTGATATTTTCCACAAAATCATAGAATCACCAAGGTTGAAAAAGATAGTCAAGTCCAACCATCCACCTATCACCAATATTTCCCACTAAGCCATGACCAATATCTTCGCATTTCTTAACACCTCCACCACCTCCTAGGAAGCATGTTTCTGCACCTAACCACTCTTCTGGATAAGAAGTTTTTCTTAACGTTCAAACTGAATCTCCTCTGATACAATGTGAGGCCCATTCATCCCAGTATGTTAATTATGCTGGAGAAGAAGTCAACATCCACCTCACCACAGCCTTCTTTCAGGTAGTTGTAAGAGAGTGATTAGGTCTCTACTGAGCCCCATCCTCTCCAGACTGAACAATCCCAGTTCAATCAGCTGCTCCTCATAGGCTATGTCAACAGACTTTCCCTCATCCACCAGTTGCTTGACTGTAAAAGGAGATCATGTTGGTCAAGCTGGACCTGCCTTTTTTGCACCCATGCTGGCTGGGCCTGATTCCCCAGTTGTCTTGCACATATTGTGTAATCTCACTCATGATGATCTGCCCCACAACCTTTCCTGGCACCTGATAGACCTGCAGTTGCCAGATCCTTCTTACTACCCTTCTTGTAGAGGGGAGTCATGCTGGCAAGACTCTAATCCTCTGGGATTGGCCAGGAATGCTGACATACACTGGAAAGCATACTGGCAATTACTTCCACCAGCTCCCTCAGAACCCTTGAAGGATCTCTTCCAGCCCCATGGATCTCTGACAGTTCAGGTACAGCAGCAGGTCTCTAACTGTTTCTACTTGAACTGTGGAGGGGTTATTCTATTCCCCATCCAAGACTTTTAGGTGAGGGGGATTGCTTCTTTGACCATTACTTGTAAAACACCTATCACTAAGAGCTGTCCATGACTGGCCAACACCACAGTTTATAAACTAGAACAATCAAAGAAATAAGTGTAGCCACAATATCCAACTTCAAAATCAAAGTTTGACTAACTAGCACTAGGGCAAAACGAACAAGATTAACCTCCCCTTCTGCTATGTATAAAAGAAACATATGACTCTCTCTTATGGTTATGTTGCTACAACCAAGGAGACCTTACCAAGGAGACCTTACAAGCTTCAGTAACCTTCTGTCACTGTAGCTTTACAGATTAGATGCTACCTTCTCCAGCTGTAAACACTAAGTTTTTAGTAGCTCAGTTAATATATCACACAGAACTGCTTACTTGGTGAAAAAAAAAAAAAAAAAAAAAAGGCATGAAAAACATTCAAAAGCTCACTATGTACTTCATCACTTTCCAGTTACCGAAACAGAATTTTGTTGATGAAAGATGACTACACATTAAAAAAAAATAAACTTAGTTCCAAACACAAAAGCCTAGGACACCCGTCTATGGGCTCAGCCAAGTCACAGTGGTATTAGACCATTTTCAGACACCAGACATTCAAATGAATGTATCGATGAAAAGGAGGGTTATTAATAATAATACCCTAACAACAGGCTAGTTCTGCTATTGATACTGATTTACCTAGTCCCCTCCTGGAAACAACATACCAGATCTTGACAATTTCAGTTTTTATTGGTACTTTTAATAAACTTTTATTTTTATCTCATCAGAACTTCAGTGCCAGTTACACACAGCTGGATTGTGCATGAATGCCTCTGCTTCTTTCTTCCCACTTCACCAGTTTTTGTACAAACAGCTTGTTAGAATAATGATGCAAACCTGAACAAAAGCTGAACAATTCTACACACATATTTACAACCACATACTTATAAAGACAAAACAGAGATAAAAATGTATTTAAGAAGTAAATGAAAATAAAAAGAACTTTTCCCCTTGCAAAAGGTTGAAATTCATTTTATAAGATAATCCACTAGATGACCTTACTGATGAAGTGAAAAGGACAAGAAGTACTATAAGCAAGAATATGAAAAAAAAAAACCAAAGGTTGAGCAAAAATATCTTAAGGTTCTGTTATGACCTCCTATGATTCCTGACTTGAAAATATCAAAGTTCAGGAGTTTTTGAAGGGGGAAATAAGAATTCCAGTCACCAAAATACACAACCCATCTTAGAACCAATTATAGATTTTAACTTGAAGTTTCCATTATGTTGGCTAGAGCTACTGTCACCACTCAAAAAATGGTGGAGGATCAAGATGTCTGCTGAGGATGCTGGCAAAGAAGCAAAATTTACATATGCTTAAAATGGCTCCAGACAGAACTCTAACCACGACACTACTCTCAAAATATTAATTTCTAGAAAATGACTTTTAGTTTTATGTTTTCATTACTTCAGAAGAGTGAACTTTGAGCTGTTTAAGGAATCACAGAATTGCTTGGGTTGGAAAAGACCTTGAAAATCAAGTCCAACTGCAACCTAACCATACTACCCTAACAAGACACTGATATATCATGTCCAAGTACCACACCCAAATGCTTTTTAAACACATTCAGGGATGGTCTAGTATTAGATATGGAAAGACTGGTAGCCCTGCATGTGGTAGGGAGGCTGGAGCTTAATGGTCCTCAAGGTTCCCTTCAATCTAAGCCATTCTATGATTCTATGATTCAATGATGGTGAATCAGCCACCTCTGTGGGGAGCCTACTCCAGTGCTTAATCACCCTTTCTGTAAAGACCTTTTACCCAGTATCTAACCTAAACCTCCCTGGCACAACTTAAGGCTATGTCCTGTCACCTGTCCCCAGTGAGAAGAGACCAACATCACTGTGTCTGCAATTACCGTTCAGGTATTTGAAGAAAGCAATAAGGTCTCCCCTCAGACTCCTCTTCCCCAGACTAAACAGCCCCAGTTCCTTCAGAAACTCCTCACAGGACATACTCTCAAAGCCCTTCATAAGCCTTGTTGCCCTTCTTTGGACCTGCTTCAGCACCTCCATGTCCTTTCTGTATTTAGGTGCCCAAAACTGAGCACAGTATTCAAGGTGAGGCCTCACCAATGCCAAGTACAGTGGCAAGATTATTTCCCTAGTTCTGCTCACCACACCATTCTTGATACAAGCCAGGATGCCACTGGCCTTGGCCACCTGGGCACACTGCTGGCTCATATTTAGCTGACTGTCCATCAGTACACCAAGGTCCCTTTCTGTTAGGCAGCTTTCCAGCCACTCCTCCCCAAGCCTATAGGGTTGCCTGGGGTTGTTGTGACCAAAATACAGGACTTGACAATTGGCCCTATTGAAACTCATACAGTTTACCTTGGTCCATTGAGCCAGTCCATCCAGGTCCCTCTGTAGTGCTTTTTCCCCTCTGGCAAATCAATGAACCCACCCAGCTTGGTGTTGTCTGCAAACTTAGTGAGGGTGCACTCAATCCCCTCATCAAGATCATCAGTAAAGTTGTTAAATAGGAGTGGTCCCAGAACTGAGTCCTGCGGACACCACTCTTGACTGGACGCCAACTACATTTAACTTCACTGATGACAACTCTTTGGGCTCGGCCAACCAGCCAGTGTTTCACCAGCAGTGTGTATGCCCATCCAAACCATGGTCAGCCAGATGATATCCCTTAGGAAGCTGTCCTTAGGGACAAAGGAGCAGAGCAGATCTGGCAGATCTGGCAGCTCTGGATACCTTTCTGAAAGCACAAGAGCTCTCCATCCCCCAGCATAAAGAAACTAGCAGAGGAGGCAGAAAGTCAGTCTGACTGACCTGCTGGTCAAAATCAGGGAACAGAAGGACATGCAGACATGGAAACGGAGGTATATGGAAGTGAAAAATAACAATGGATTCTTTTCCCTCCAATAAGTGAAAAGCGAGAAGTGGCTTTCACAGGCATGGAGAAAGCCAAGGTACTCAATGAAAGTGATTTTATTCAGATCCAACATACTTATGCGCACTTGTGTTCTGCTTTACTACTTCAGATAAAACTTGGTCTCTGTGAATTCCAACACTACAGAGCACAAGAAAATGCTTATAATTTAAATTCTGCATTTTACCTGAAGGAGGAAAGGGACTTCTTTCACTACAGTAGCACTAGTTTAATAGTTGCTACTTATATAATCAGTATGTCTATTTGCAAGTCAGGGACTCCTTTAAAGAAGCTAACAGACTGTGACAAGTCTCAGCCAGTAATGACACAAATGTGTGGCAGCATTTGCTGTACCTTCCCAGAACACCAAAATACATACGCAAAGAAATGCTTTTTATTGCATACACAGAAAACAAAATGTAGGTAGTTGAAAACTGCCAACCACAGATAGGAAGGCAGCAACATTATATTCCCGATATCCCTATGGAACACCATCAATCAGGTCTTCAAAGTAATGTTCTTAAAAAATAAATTTAGAAAAAGAAAAAAAAAAAAAAAGAAAAAAAGAAAAAGAATAAAAGCTGCAAATGTGAGAAGATTCTTCTTATTTACAGTCTACAGAAGTAAGTTATAAGACTTCAGTACTCCTCAGTTTTGACTTTTGCACTATCCCAATTCACAGAATCATAGAAAGGCCTGGGTTGAAAAAGATCATATTGATCATCTAGTTTCTACCCCCCTGCCACAGGAAGGGTCGCCAACCACTAGACCAGGCTGCCCAGAGCTACATCCAGCCTGGCCTTGAATGCATTCAGGGATGGGGCTTCCACAACCTCCTTGGGCAACTTGTCCCAGTGTGTCACCACCCTGTGAATAAAAAACTTCCTCATCATATCTACCTGAACCTCCCCTGTCTCAATCTAAAACCATTCTCCCTTGTCTTATCACTATCTCACTATCCATCCCCATAAACAGCTGTTCCCCCTCCTGTTTACATGCTCCCTCCAAGTATTGGAAGGCCACAGTGAAGTCTCCCTGGAGCCTTCTCTTTTCCAAGCTAAACAAGCCCAGTTCCCTCAACCTTTCTTCACAGTAGAGGTGTTCCAGCCCCCTTCCAATCATGTTAGTGGCCCTCCTCTGGATTCATTCTAAGAGCTCTGTGTCTTTCTTGTACTGAGGGCCCCAGGCCTGGACACAATACTCCAGATGGGGCCTAACAAGAGCTGAGCAGAGGAGGCGCAGTGGTATAAAGTGCTGCTTGCGGCACCGAAGGACCCGGGTTCGAATCCCCCTTGTGGCGCAGGGGGTAGAAGTGCCGCTTAGCTACACGGGGGGCTCGAAACCCGGGAGTTGGACTCGATGATCTCTAAGGTCCCTTCCAACTCGCACGATACTATGATACTATGATGACTATCACCTACCTCTCCCTGCTGGCCACTCTTCTTTTAATGCCTAGGATATAGTTGGCCTTCCAGGCTGCAAGCACACACTGCTGGTTTATGTTCAGTTTCTTGTCCACCAGGACCCCCCAAGTCCTTCTCCATGAAGCTGCTCTCAAAGGGTTCTTCTCCCAGCCTGTATAAACACCTGAGACTGCCCGGGCCTAAGTGCAACAGCTTGCAGTTGCACAACTACAGTATAAAAAGAACTATCAAACAGCAGAAGTCTTTTACCTGCTGTGAGAGACAGCAGTCCCTTTTCCCCTTGATCACTCTGTAAGTACATTATTAATACAGGAACTCTTCTAATTCTCTACAGTGTGTAGAAGTCCCTTGAATTTAAGGTTAACCTCTATCCTAAAGAGGCTGTATTTCACTAGCATCCTGCTTTTCCCAATTAACTGACAGCTGGTAGTTAGGTATTAATGTAACTATTAAACCTTAAAACAAACAAAAGCAAAAACAGAAAAACCTTCACACAAAATGCTTCACCTAAATAAAGAGACAGGAGGATGACATCATTCACTTTTTAAATGCAACATACATCTCTCAAACCTGCACACTGATGCCATGAAAGAACATTCTGAGGCACATTCTCTTCATAACTGAGTTAATTTCTACATTGCTAAAATGCCCGTATTTTGGCATTTCATAGAACCATAGAATATCCTGAGTTGTAAGGGATCCATATGGGTCACTGAGTCCAACTCCTGACACCACAAAGGATTACACAAAATTCAGGCCATATTTCTGAGAGTGCTCTCCAAACATTTCTTGAATTCAAGCAGCTCAGGGCCATGACCACTGCTTCGAAGAGCCTGTTCCAGTGCTCAGCCACCATCTCAGCGAAGAACCTGACTTAAGTAATTATAAGCATAAACTGTTGTGATTTCATGAATACGGACATTTAAAGTCACTGCACTAGAGCTGGCAGAGCCTAGATGTCCACAACTGTCAACAAATTTACACCATTATTTTAGACTCCCTTTCCCATTATGTAATCAGCAGCCTCAGCCTTCATGTTAACCTGAAGGTGTTCAACTGACTGCCTGACCAGAAAGCAATCAGAGATGCGTGAATCATCAAAAGACTGTTTACCAGAAGCACTTCCAAGCAAAACCTGACCAGTGCTCAGGTCCAATAGGTACAGATCCACAGCTTTCATATGGGAGTCACATTGCCAGATGAATTATCTGCTAAGGGCCCAGAGTCAGTAGACTCAGAACTAAAAGTTTTCTGCAGAGTAGGCTGAGTTCAAGACAGAATACAGAACTGCCTTCTGATGAGCCCTCAGCATGACCTGGGGCAGAAATATCTTCAAACAGCACTGGAAGCTAACCTCTGCAATGGCTAAATCCTCTGCCTGATCCTTGTTCTCCCTGAGGTCTATCAGCTGTGGTAATAAGCTATAATGCCTAACAATTCCTCTCATAGACTTCTTTTGTCATTCAAGTGAAACACTCCTGAAGTCATGAGAAATGTTTTCTGTAGTAATAATTTGCAGTACTCAAAGTGCCTTTAAAAACACCTCTCAAGTTATGACCAAACTATTGGCTAACAGCCGTATTCCATTCTGCTAGTTTGGGCTGGACTCTTCAATGGCTTCCAACAAGCTTTTGCAAAATCTAGTTGGAACAAAGTCCACAGTCACTTTCCTGCCTTGGAACCCTTTGGACATAAAAGTAACGTTATTTGAGCACCCATATCTACCTTTACAATAAAGATCCTTGCATGCTTTATGGTAACACTGAGTGTTATTGTCTATAATGTAACAGTCACGCAATTAGTGTTCTTTTCTTTGCCAACAACAATCCTCAGAGGAGAGAAATAATTTATCCACAATATTCATCTCATAGAAAGGAGGCTAAATGGTTCTCATTCATTCTGAGTAAGATACAAGAAAGGGTGTAAAAATGAAACAAAGGTAAACCTCTTGCTGTAGTGTAGCAGATTTAGGAAACGGTACAGCTATTAGTGAACTTAGTGATCAGCTCATTATAAGAGTGTGAAGGGAAGAGAAAGTGGAAAAGGGGAAAAAAAAAAAAAAAAAAAAGTGTACAATTTAACATGATCCTGTCTGTAAAGACACAAATATGCAGCAGATCAATTATCTGGTTAATAGTGTGAAAATTTAATTTTTTAAAGTATATTAATTAGCCAGCCACTTTAAAGGCAGGAGGGGAATATTATGACTAAATATAACCTATACCTTTACAAAATGAGTCACACAATTTGGGTTGAAAGGGACCATTAAGATCATCTAGTTCCAATCTCCCTAATATAGGCAGAGACACCTCCCACTAGACCAGGATGCTCAAAGCCCCATTCAGCCTAGCCTCGAATCCTTCCAAGGAGGGGGCATCCACAGACTCTCTGAAAAGCACGTTCCAGTGTCTTACAACCTTATATGTACTAAGGTGGACTCATTTACATTTCATGAGTGCTGGCTGTGTACTAGCTGCAATAACAGGCAATCAGAGCCTAATATGAGGAGTAATTAATGGATACAAGCATGTTTGACTCTTCTTAAAAGCCAAGCTCAAGTTTCCCCCAGTTTTGAAAAGCTTGTTTGTACCATCAGTCTCTCTCAAGGATCACCAAAAATAACCTCCATCAGCAGACAGCAACTAACAACCTTGTAAAAGTCTGCAATTCTTCAGTGGCAACTGAAAGACCAAAAAGAAAAAAGTGTGTTTTGGATGGGGAAAACTGTGTATCCTTCAATCCGCTCTGATCTACTTAAGAGAGTAACAAGTATGCGATATTTATGTTATGAAGTATCTGTTCCCCTTTCGAAGTAGAACTTCATTAATTCATTACAAGCAGATGCCTCAAGTCACCCTCTGAATCAGAGGAATCTATTAAATACACAGCCACAACTACACAGTAACTGGTATGAATCAGCATGGGTCTTTTAACAACATAACTAAACAAAAGGCTTCCAAAATAATTCTACCAGATAGTAGTAGATGGTGCTAAGTTACAAGCATTTCTTTTAGGAGTTCAAAGAGTTAAATTTAAAGATGATAATGACAATATGCACACAAACTTTCTCCCGTCTCCCCCATGTTCAAGCCTAACCCAGTTTCAAGCCTAACGTGATTATCAAAAAGGCCTTACAAATCTTCCTTTCAGTGGAACAAGTTAATCATACAATCACAGAATCATAGGGGTTTGAAGGGACCTCCAGGGATCATCGAGTCCAACCCCCCTGCCAAAGCACCAGGTGGGCCTTGAATATCTCCAGAGAAGAGACTCCACAACCCCCATGAGCAGCGTGTTTCAGCGTTTCATCACCCTCACTGTAAAGAAGTTCTTGCGCACATTTGTGCGGAACTTCCTATGCTCTGGTTTCTGAACATTTCCCCTTGTCCTGTCTCCACACACCACTGAAGAGTCTGGTCTCTGCCCCCCACAACTTAGATATTTATAGACTTGGATCAGGTCCCCTCTCAGTCTTCTTTTCTCAAGGCTAAACAGATCCAGTTCACTTAGTCTTTCTTCATACAGGAGGTGCTCCAGGCTCTTCACCATCTTTGTGGCCATCCGCTGGACTCTTTCCAAGAGATTCCTGTCTTTTTTGTACTGGGGCACAGAACTGGACACAGAACTCCAGATGAGGCCTCACCAGGGCAGAGTAGAGTGGATCACCTCCCTCAAATTGCTGGCCACGCTCTTTTTAATGCACTCCAGAATGCCACTGGCCTTTTTGGCTAAGAGGGCACGCTGTTGGCTCATGGCCAACCTGTTGAACACCAGGACACCCAGGTCCCTCTCAGCAGAGCTCCTCTCCAGCAGGTCATTCCCCAACCTGTACTGGTGCATGCAATTATTCCTCTCTAGGTGCAAGGCTCTACACTTGCTTTTGTTAAACCTCATCCATTTTCTTACCGCCCAGCTCTCCAGCCTGTCCAGGTCTCGCTGAATGGCAGCACAGCCTTCAGGTGTGTCAGCCAATCCTCCCATCTTTGTACCATCAGCAAACTTCCTGAGGGCAGCCACTATCCCCTCGCCAAGGTCATTGATGAAGATGTTGAACAAGACCAGACCCAGCACTGACCCATGGGGAACACTGCTATTTACAGGTCTCCAACTGGACTCTGCACCTCCAATGACAACCCTCTGTGCTCTGCCAGTCAGACAGTTCTCAACCCATCTCACTGTCTACTCATCTATCCCACACTTCCTCAGCTTCGTTATAAGGATGTCATGGGAGACAGTATCATATGCCTTGCTGAAATCAAGGCAGACTACATCCACTGCTCTCCCCCCATCCACCAGCCAGTGACAGCATCATAGAAGGCTACCAGATTGGTAGAGCATGACCTCCCCTTGATGACTACTCCTGATTACCTCCTTTTCTTCCAAATGTCTGGAGATGGCATCCAGCACAAGCTGTTCCATTACCTTTTCGGGGACAGAGGTGAGACTGACTGGCCTGTAATTACCTGGATCTTCCTTCTTGCCCCTTTTTTAGGACTGGAGTGATATTGGCTATCCTCCAGTCTTCAGGCACCTCCCTCATTCTCCAAAATCTCTCAAAGATGACAGAGAGTAGTTCAGCAATCACCTCTGCCAGCTCCCTCAAACTTCAATAGTAAATCTGCAGTGATGTAATCCACATAGAAACGTTTTGCTTGCTTCTGCTGTTTTAACCCTAATTAATTAATCATCTTACCTAATTTCTGAAACTCAACTATTCTAAATTGCTAGCATCTGGATCTTTTCCTTCCTACTGCAAACTCACCAGGAAAATCTGGCAGATACAGTCAGGAAAATCTGTATATCTGTCTCTGTTTGGAAGAAATATTATACACAAATACAATTTAAATCAAAACTTGATTATATAGAAAGCATTCTGAAATCCCATACTTCTTGTATTCCAAGGATTACTACAAGTTACACAGGTTCTGCATAACTTTCATTTATTCTGTCAATGTGAATGCTTGCTGCTTGGACACTGAAAACAAAGGTTTTGAAATTGCAACCATATTAAGTAATTGGGCCTAAAACTATAAATAAAAATTAAATTTCACTCCATAGCAGAAGTACTATGGAAGATCTGTAGCTTACAAGAAAACAAAAAGCAGTAAAACTTTAATCAATACAACCAAGAGTTATAAATACACAAAGAAAACAGATCTGATTAATTGTAAGGTATAATTTCTTCTGTGTAGAATCCTTTTCCAAACAGAATGATGTTTTTTCATCTGCTCTATAATTCAATGCCAGGTTTATATACAATGATACAGAAAAAGACTAAGAAATTCTCTTATTTCAAACAAGCAATCAAACAATACTTACTCTAGTTCAGTGTCTCCTTAAGAGTGCATATCATTATTTTGTAATAGAGTTTTTAGCTTCATTTTCAGCTTGCACCAAGGAACTCTTCACAGAAAGGTAAAACTTCAGCAAAACATTGCAAAAAAAGAGCTGCTGGGAAAGTAAGGCTGCTCCCAAGGTGCTACAGCACTGATACAGTGTAGGAGGAGCTGCAGTGACAGCAGCCAAACCCCTCTGTGTGCATAAAGCCAGCCCACATGGAGCACAGCAACTCAGGATTACAGCGAACAGGATGGGAAAACATGGCATGGTGCATCAGAGCAGCACAGAATGGGTAGTTCAAGGTAGGCATTTGAGCAGGGGTGCTGAGTATCTCTCCCCAGGTGGGAGACTGGCTTATCAACTATTTGCCTCCCAGGCACAACAAATTCGGACACAGTTTCTGGTAGGCAGAAAGCTCTTGCCAAAAAGAACATGGCAACTCAGATAGAGTGCCTGCCCAAGATGGTGGCTCTTCAGGTCTCCAGCTGCAAGAAGTGCCTGAGCCTGTTGCTGCCAGTGAAAGACAACAGGGATTCTACCTATGTAACATCTGAAAAGGTGATCTGCTCAACATGGTGGCAGAACTCAAGGAGAAGCTAGAGAGGTCAAGGAGCATTGGGGAGTGTAAGGAGGTGGAATAGCTGATGGAATAACTCCATGCCATACCAACACAAAAGGCACTGGGGCGATACCCTCAAACAGTGGTGGACCCCCTGCCCTGCCATCATCAGACAGAGAGGGGATTTAAGAGATGGGGAGGAAAGAATACAGGTCTCAGCTTGGCATTACAGGCAAACCATATCCTCGACTCCCTGGGTGCCCCTGTGTAATAGGCTTGAAGCTTTGGAACTTGAGGGACAGATAGAGTGAGAATGCAGTGGAAGGTCCACCCAGCAGTTTGTCCACAGCAAGACAGTCGACTTCACACCTCAAGACTGCCTGTATCAGTAAGGAAAAAAGGGTAATTTTTGTAGGTGACTCCCTTCTGAGAGGAATGGAGGGCCCCACACTTTGGCCAAATCCTACCCTTAAAAAAGTGTGCTGCCTCCCCAGGATCTGGGTCAGAGTCCCCCTACTCTGGTTCACCCCTCTAATTATTATCCCTTACTGATAATTCAGGTTGGCAGCAATGAAGTCACTGAGAGAAGCCTGGGGGCTATCAGAAGAGACTTCAGGGGACTGGGGCAGCTAGCTGACTGAGCAGGATTACAGATCGTGTTTTTCTCTATCCTTTCAGGGGCAGCAAGGGATACTGAAAGAACCAGGAAAACCCATCTCATGAATACATGGCTAAGAGGCTGGTGAAATCACAGTAATTTTGTTCATTTTTTTTTCACCATGGGGTGCTTTACTTGGTGACTGGTCTGTTGGCTGCAAATGGGTCTCACCTGTCTGAAAGGGAGAAACAGATCCCAGCCCATGAGCTGGCAGGGTTCACTGAGAGAACTTACAACTAGGTGTGGAGGAAGTAGGAGTTAAAACAAGGCTCACGAGAAATGAGCCTTGGGGAATGATGCCAGGGTTGAGGGTGAAGCAAATGGCTCAGCTGAAGTGCATCTACACCAACTCACAAACAGGAGAAGCTGAAAGCCATCATGCAGCAAGCAAACTATGACTTAGTTGCTACTGCTAAAACATGGTGGGATCACTCCTACAACTGGACTGCTGCAGTAGATGGCTATAAACTCTTCAGAAGGGATAAGCAAGGAAAGAGGGAAGTGGCATGACACTATGTAAGAGAGTTTTTCAGTGTTGATGAGCTTGGGTCTGGGAATGATACCCATAGATAAGGATCAGGAGGAGGGCCACCGAAGCTGACATCCTGGTGGGGGTCTGTTATAGAAGACCAAACCATAGTGATGAGATGGACAAGGTGTTCTATGGGCAGCTGGCAGAAGATGTGCAATTGCCAGTCCTTGTTCTCATTGAGGACTTCAACCACCCTGACATAACTGGAAATATAATACAGCACAGAAGTAACAGTCTAGGAAGTTTCTAGAGTGTGAGGAAGACAACTTCCTGAGGAAAGCCTACCATGGGAGGTGCCCCACTACCTGCAGTTCACAGAGAAGGACTTGTGGAAGATATGGAAGTCAGAGCAAGCATGAAATGGTGGAGTTCTCTATTCTTGCTGAAGTCAGGAGGGTGACCAGAAAACTACTCCTTTGGACTTTCAGAAGGCAGACAAATTACTCAGGATGCTGGTAGAGAGGGTCCCTTGGGAGTCTGTCCTGAAGGGCAAAGGAGTCCAGGAAGGCTGGATGTTCCTCAAAAAGAAGGCACCCCCTGCTTGGGGTTGGTACTGGGGCCTGTCTTGTTCAGTATCTTTACTGATGACCTGGACAAGGACATAGAGTGGACCTTCAGTAAATCTGCAGATGACACCAACTTTGGAGGAAGTGTCAAGGTGCCTGGGGATAGTAGGGCTCTTGGAAGGATCACTGGTCTGAGGCCTGCAGGATGAAAATCAACAAGACCAAGGTCCTGCACTTTGGTCACAACAACCCCAGGCAACACTACAGGCTTAGGGCAGTGACTGGAACTACCTGAAAGGAGGTTGTGGTGAGGTAGGGGTCTGCCTCTTCTCCCACATATCTAGCAATAGGACAGGAAGGAATGGCCTCGGCTCGTGCTGGGGAGGTTCAGATTGGATATTAAGAAAAAATTATTCTCCAGAAGAGTGATCAGGCCCTGGAATGAGCTTGTCCAGAGAGACAGTTGAGTCACTGTACCTGGAGCTGTTCCAGAAATATTTAGATGTTGTACTAAGGGAGATGGTGTAGTGGGAAATACTGCTGATAAGTGGATGGTTGGACAGGGTGATTTTGGAGGTCCTTTCCAACCCTGGTAGTTCTATGATTCCACCGTTTATACAGATGTCTCAGCTCTGTCCCTGCCTAACACATAAGCTATTTATACAGGCTTTCTCAAATATCAGTGATCTCCAAGTCTGAAAGACTGCATCAAATCCAGAGATGGAGGGGGGATGGAGGAAGGAGGATTTAATAATTCTTCACTATGAATTGTTCCTTAAATTGTTCACAGGCATCAAAATGTCAAAGAACTGTCTTCATACATTTACAACAACCCTCATACTTAAGATACAGATTTTTTTGTTTTAATATAAAAAAAAAACAAATACAATTCAAAGAATCCAAAGCAGATTTCTATAGTGTCTTGCATTCTCAGTGGGGAAATGAACAAACAAAACACTGAAAGCTAGTATGTTGCTACGTAATTGCTGCAAAGTTCTGTCAACAAGATTCTCTCTCAGGCTAGTTACTGGTAGCAATTACACACACTCTGTAAACCACACATTGAAAGTAACCAATAATCTTTCAAAATTAAAAACTAGATTATAGACTATTGACACACATTTATAAATGCTGAGAAATTTGAAACCACTGACTTCTAGAAAAGGAAAGGCATGGTTAGGGGCAGAATGCCAAATAAAGATGAACTCAATAGGTGCTACATGCTATTTTGAAATAGAACTTTCAGACCATAAAATGTTAATACTGGGGCTGCAGGCAGACACAAAGTTCATGATCAGATGTTCCATCTAATACCTAGATACTTTCCAGAAGGCTAACTAGCACTTTCCAATAGCTAAAATAAATTATAGAAGATGATGATACTTTGCTCATAAGGATGCAAGGTAACAAGATAAGCAACAGAAATAACTGACTTCTAGGGAAAATCTGATTTGGATGTAAGGAAAAAATAACATTCAGTGGGAGACTAAATAAATACTGAAAAAAATAATGTGGAGAGATGATGGAACTTCCCTCACTGGAAACATTCAACATTCCACTTGACCTATCCCTGGAAAACCTAAACTAATACTCTGGTTTCAACAGAAGGTTGGACAATACAATCTCCAGTTGGTTTTTCCAATACAGACTTTACTAATATTATAACTTTTTTCTCTGATATTCAACTATTGAAGCAGTTTTGCTGTGATTATCACAGCTTAACTCCTCCCCAGAATGTAAAAGATTGAACTCCATAGTGCAGAGGTCTCTAAGTTTAGAGTAGCAGTCACTTACTTAGAATGTAAGTACAATCACAGGCATTGAAAAATTGGTGAAGTGTAATTGCTAACACTCTGATGAGGAGAAATATCTTACCAGTAGCTAGATTTTTCAAATTAGCAACAGCCTTATCCTATCAAGTATCCAAAGAGCATAAAGCCTTTGATATCTGAGTGAATTAATCTGGTAACTATTCTTTCTAATGTGGTGACTACTATCTTGCTGAAATCCACATTTGACAGAATAAATGACAGAACAAACTCCAGCCCTTTCCATCATCATATTCTGTATCTTTTCTACCCTATTTAGAGCATGAATCCAAAACATGGGTGTATTTCTTAGAATGCAAGACCTTCCCCAAATACAACAATGTAACTTATCCACAAACACAGGTATTAGTAATTATTTAAAGACTTCATTAAAACAAATCTGTTTGACCCTAGAGAAACACAGATGAAGGGCTGTTCTAATCTCTCAAAAACAGATTTCCAAAAGATTCCAAACTGAAGTTATTTATGTAGAAGTAACCATGATCCTTGACCACAGAGATGCTAAAATTTATTGTGATGCTGAAACTATGTCATGACAGTGGAAAGCTATTTAACAACTTCAGTTTGAGTTAATACAATTTTAGACATGCTTATTTTCTCAACATTGCATCACCAGCATAAGCTAATGCTAGTTTTTGCAGACAGACTTGTAAGTTGGTTCAGATATACCATCTGCTCCAAATCTCTCCTGTAGCCATAGTTTTCTGTCATAATGTTCTATTCTTATAAGCATTTTTCTTTCTTTTTCTTATAGTGTCAGTAAGAAGAAGGAAAGAGTGTGAAACTGCACGAACACAACCAGTGGAGAAAAGGGATGGGAGAATAAGGAAGGATATGGAACAACAGGGAAGAAAGAACCTTTTGTTCAATCATTCACCTTAGTTCAGAGAATCTCAAGTTCTACTGCAGTAAGAATGAGTAAAGCATTAGTCCTACATCTGTGCATCAGATCCACTTCTAATGGCAAACAGCAGCATATGGAAATACCTCCATTGCTGTGTTTTGTGTTTTCTGTGCTGTATTACAAGGAGCATAAAATACTAAGAAAACAAACATGAATTCGTTCCTTGGATGCTAATGAAAAGAGATACTGTAAGAAAATTGTTGAAGGAATTTAAATGTTTTATTTCCCAACTTCCACACCACTGTATACTAAGTCTTATGATAAAACCGAACAATCCTACTCACATACCTGCAAAGTGGTGCACATTCTTTTCATTGTTAAACATTTTCATTCCCTGACATGGTTTACCTTTTCAAGGATAGTACTTTGTTTTTCCTCCTAACAAGTGATCATGTTCTAATCTAGGGCCTGCCATAACCTGGAGAAAAAAATAACTCACTGCAGTCCAAAATAAAAATCCATAGCATAAAAAGATTTAATAAAAAAAAGCAGTTCTGCTAACAGAACGATGTCTCTCTGAGAGTTTTAGAATTGTTATTTCAGCATGCTAGCATGCCATTTCAGCACACACTTAAACAAATTAAAAAATTTTAAAAAGCAGATGTATTTCATGTTGCTGTAATCACTGCAAAAATGTACTGTGCTCACATTCACTCTTATGTCTCCATAAACATTCAGCAAGCATTGATAAAAGTCAGTGGATACAATTTTTTCCACATGGAGGAATTCAATTCCACATATGGTCAAACACCATTTTGTCAGACTGCTTCTCTGCTGCCATCTGTCACACAGCAACAAAACAGAATACTGGTGGGAAGATTCAACCTCTACTACCACACCTCCAACATCAGCCTCTGACATGGTAGGCCAACATAATAAAATACAAGACATTACTTTTGAAGCAGCCCTTGTAGTTTATTTCTGGTGGCCTCTCTGCTTCTGCAGTTCCCAAGCACACAAACAAAACAAGAACATAAACAAAAGCACAAAACTCTTGCCCTACATATAATTGAAGGTTGGTGTAAGCAGCATGGTGTTAGCAACAGATTCTAGTCACTCTTCCTTCCCCAAACCACACAACTTATTTTCGCTCCGTATTTTTGTGGAAATAAGATTTATGCAATAATACCTATCATGATCTTTCAGTAACTTTTAGATGCTTCAAAATCTGCTATCAGATCCAGGATGGGAGATGACAAGATGTAACAGATGCCCTGGAAATTCAACACAACACTCAGTAGGATATGTTCGACATATTCATAACAGCAAGACAGAGTACTCCAGAAAGCTCTCCCAGAGTAAAGCATGTGCATGACTCCAGACTAGCATTCTGTGTGCTGTGTTATTAGCATTCACAGCTGAGTTAGAGATAAACAGGGGATGACAAGTCAGCTGGAGTGCTTGGAGTCTGAGGGGATGGACAGTGACTAAGAAAGAGAGACTACTGAGTTCAATCAAAACCATAAGTACAAAAGAAAATCAGGATATATTCACTATGCTTTAGTGAATTTTAAAATGTGCAAGACAGAATTGCAGCTAGGTAGTCACACTCAAGTGTGAACTCTCAAGTACACAACATAAAATTAGCAGGGATATTCACAAATAAGGTAATGACATTCAGATTTAATTTTTGTTTGCTTTTGTTTGCTATTGTTTTATATTTTTAACCACAACAGTCATTTTCTACAATTGGCAGAAATGTGTTAAGAAATCTATGCAACACAGCCCACTCTAACATCACTGAAGGTCTGAGAAAAATGTCCTAACACCATCGAGAACATGCTAAGATTAAAATGAAGACAAAAATACTAACAGTAGTAAAAGCCATTAAGTTTATGAAGAAAAATAGATTAATATTAATATCCATCTAAGTATCCAAGTAAACTTATTTCTCTGTTTCAGTCAGCCAACAAGCCTTCAAGAGTCTAACACAGAATCACGAAATTATATCTAGGATCTAGTATTCGTGCAGTACGTTCATATAAGCAACTCACCATGGGCTTATTTATCCAACACTCTAAAAAATTTATCAGTTATCTGGATAGTGAGATTGAGAGCACTCTCAGCAAGCTTGCTGATAACACTGAGTGATGCAGTTGATACAAGAGAAGGAAGGGATACCCCCCAAATGGTCCTAGAAAAGCTTGAGATGTGGGCCCAAATGAACTTACGTAACAAGGCCAAGTGCAAGTTGTTCCACTTGGGTTGGAGTAATCACAGACATGAGTACATAGTGAGAGAAGAAGTCCTTGAGAGCAGCCTTTCTAAGAAGAACCTGGGGGTTCTGGTGGACAAAAAGCAGAACATGAGCCAGTAGTGTGCACTTGTGGCCCAGAAAGCCTACCATATCATCGTGGGCTGCACCAAAAGAGGGATGGCCAGCAGGGTGAGCAAGGTCACTGTTTCCCTCTACTCTGCCCTTGTGAAGACCATCACAACAACTTGTTCTGGAGCCCCCAGCACAAGAAAGATGTGGAGCTGTTGAAGCTTATCCAGAGAAGGGCTACAAAGATGATTAGAGGGCTAGAGCACCTCTCCTATGAAGACAGGCTGAAGGAGATGAATTTATTCAGTCTAGAAAAGGTTTTGGGGAGACCTCACTGTGGCCTTTCAGTATTTAAAGGGAGATTATAAAAAAAAAGGTGTAGACTGACTTTTTACATGGTCTGATAATGATATTACCAGAGGGAATGGTTTTAAACTAAAAGATGGAAGACAGGTTAGATGTTAGAATGAAATTCTTTATGGGGAGGCAAGGCACTGGAACAGTTGCCTAGAGAAGTTGTAGATGCCCCATCCCTGGAGGTGTTCAATGGCAGGTTAAATGGGACCCTGAGCAACTTGATCTAGAAGTTGAAAAATTGCCCATGGTGGAGCTAGATGATCGCTGTGTCCCTTCCAACTCAAGCTATTCTATGATTCTATGTTCTGTTTGAAACTTATCTTCCCCCAAACCCTGTGACTGCCAATTTAAGCAGAAAATTAATCCTAAAATTCCTTTTCCAAGTATAAAAACCATCCTTACCTACATCATATCATACTCAGAAAAAAAGAAGGAAAAAAAGTTTATGGCTTGCCCTGATCCTTAACTATGTCTAAATAAATAAATAAATCATTATTTTTGAGTCAAACAAGCTTTTCAGGTTAGAACACTGAGGTTTGTTTACTGTCACATACCTTCTTTATTTCTTTCAAATAGCGCAATGAGATAAATGTGCAAACTACATATTTTCATGGAAATCAGACTAAATGGCATAGTTCATAATCAGCTCTCAACTCGCATCTAGCTTGGTAAAACTGAACCACTCTGCATCCTAGATGGCCATGGAGTTATGAACAGTGATAAAAAATTTGAGGGGTACCATAGTAGTTGTACTAAACTTCAAGCTAGAGAACACTTTCTGCTTGGTTTTACTGCTCTAAAGTCTAATCCTTCCCTGTAGTTTCTAAGACAAAGATGCAATACCAATATCAACAAAATATCAATTAAACTGGCACTGTCCAAACTTGTTCATAGCAGGTACACATGATTCTTGTTGAAAAAAGCCAGTCATGAATCTGGTACCTCTACATTATTTTTACACTATTGCTCATAAAAAGGAAGCTGAAGTAACAACAACAACAAAAAATGTTATCCACATCCTTGTTACATGGATTCAGAGGACTGCAGAGGACATACAGCACATTCTGAAACAACACAGACAACTCATTATAAAAATATAGATGCCAAGAATACTATTTTAGAAGTTGCCTTCAGAAGATCTATCTCTAAAATACAGTCAGTTGCCTACCCTTTTTCTAGAATACCTTCCATAGTAAAGTGTGATGTTAAGCACCATAATCCCACAATTATGTGGAAAAATTCATTTAATCCATGACCTGAAAAGTTCTGGGTTCAACTACTTCCCTTCTATTGCTTTCAAGTCCATCACATCCTAGGAATGCTTCTAGGCACTTCCAGACAACCAGTTTTACCTACAGGTCTTCCTAGTACCTCCAAAATGCTCACAGAGGGTGTACTGACTCATGCAATAGAACTAAGTTTACTGTAAGCAATTTCTGTGAACAGTTCATTGTCTAAGCCCAAAGGCATATGCAAAAGTTTAAAAGTGTCCTTACCTAATGGCATGAGCAATATGAAGTCTGATGCTCAGGAAGGGTTCTAGGACATTAACTACAATTTTCAGCACCGGAAATTTGTCTTTAAAGCACCTCGCTCCCTGCTTCTGTTTAGTGCATATGCTCTATGAAACATATGTGCTGCTGATTTAAAAGTTCTCCAAACTAAACTTCATTTTACTTTCCCTTTCCATACCTATCACTACTCCTTCCCTTTGTGTTATTTTTCTGCTCTGAGGGTCATAGTTCTGTTTACCTTTAAAGCTCATTAAGAGTATTCTATTCCATTTCTCTTGTACCATTAACAATGTTACCCAACAATATAACTCCTAATGTACATAATTAATTCATTCCTGTTGATAGCCAACTTCTGTTTAATACCTTTTAACCAATTTTCAATCCAAACAATATCCTTCCTACCTAAAATAATTTCAATTAAACTTTATGTGAGAAAGCTAACATATGTTCTCTATATGTACAGATTTAATATGTATATACTATATCTACAGATATACATATTTTCCCTTCATTCCCTAAAAACATTGATTTTGTAACTCCATCAGAACAACAATCATATTGTCTGGTGAGATCCATTTTACGAACTCATGTTGTTACTGTTTACAGTTCTATCACCTTGAAGACAGCTTTGGATTCTCTTTTAATACCAACTCCATTATTTTTATAGTGGTTACACTTCTCAAACAGTAATTCCTAAGAAAACCTTGCCTTCCTTTTGAAGGTCAGCATTTTTCACTCCTACGGACACTTCATTTTAGCATAAACATAACAGTCATTAAATTATGGCACTAAAATGGCTTGCTATGTAAAGTCTGTAGTAGAGCTGAAAAAAATAATTTGTTTTTCAAATACTGCCTTAATCACTCTGGCATTAAAACAAATTTTAAGTCATGCTTTTGCTACAAGAAACAAATTAGTGATACTGTTTGGACTTGC
Organism: Excalfactoria chinensis; assembly: GCF_039878825.1. Taxonomy (NCBI): domain Eukaryota; kingdom Metazoa; phylum Chordata; class Aves; order Galliformes; family Phasianidae; genus Excalfactoria; species Excalfactoria chinensis. The sequence continues at coordinate 72,201,103 of NC_092825.1, read as the reverse complement.
AGAATAATTCAGGTTGGAAAAGACCTCTAGAGATCACCTACTCCAACTAAATTCAAAGCTGTATCACATTATTTAACATCCTGTCCAGCTGAATTCAGAAAACTTTTGAGGCTGGTGATCCCACAGCTTCTTACTGTAACTTCTTCCTACAGAAGCACTCTCAGGGAAGAACTTATTCTTTGTCTTCAACAACCTTCTGTGACCACTGTCCTTACTGTGAATGTCTGAGAAGACTGTCTGCTCTACATACAACCCTATACAGAGTAAAGTAAGTACATCAGCTTATTTTTCAGGAAAGAAAACCAGCTACCTAAGACTTGTAAACATCATGTACTCCAGATCCTTAAAATTCTCCTAGTGGTTCTTCTCTGAATTTACTTGTTAGCATCTTAGATCTAATGCTGGACAGAATGCTGCACATGTAGCCTCAAGTACTGAGCAACAAGAACCAGAATCCCTTCCCTTGACCTACTAGCTACATATTTGTAATCAAAGTGCAGTACACACTTGGTCTTTATTGCTATGAAGATTTTTATCCAGGTCATCAATTGCTTGCTGGCAAACTCTATTTCTTTTTCACTCCTTTTCCACATGGTTTATTTGTCCTCTTCTGAACAGGAATCTTTCACTGAGTTCACTGAGGAGAACTGCAAAGTGCAGCAACTGGAGATGAACAATTCCAAGCACCCCAAGTACATGCTGGGAGCCCACCAACTGGACAGCACCTTGGAAGAAAAGTTATTTAAGACTCCTGGTGAACATCAGGTTTGAACATGACCCCTTACAACATACAAGATTAACAGCATCCTGAACTGCATTAGGCAAAGTATCTCCACCATGTCAAGGTAGGTGATGCTTCAGCACTGGTGAGGCCACACTGGGAAGACTATGTTCACCTGTACTATTGAGCACCAGGTCCAGTAATGCTTCTTCTCCAGTTGGTTTGTCTAATATGTGTACCAGAAAGTTATCCTCCAGTGCACTCTACGAGTCTCCTGGATTACTTGCAGTCTACTGTGTTACCTTCCCAATAGATATCTAGGTGACTGAAATCTCACATTAGGATGAGAGCCTGCAAGCATGACACTTCTTATAGCTGAACCAAGATGGCCTTGTCAACGTGCTACCCTTGATCAGGCTGTCTGTAGTAGATATTGACCACCAGATGTTCTTTACTGATCTGGTCCCTGACTTTTACCCACAAGCTCTCAACCTGATCATGGCAGTTTCTCCAAGGCAGCTCTTTGCAATTTATTTCTTAACACTGAGGGCTGCTACCCTTGCCTACCTCTTTTGAAAAGTTTGTAGCTCATAATCATCATGCTCCAGTTGTGCAATTCATCTCATCACATTTCTATGATAGCAATTAGGTCATAGTTCTCTTGGGACAAATCTGAGGTTTTGTTCCTGTTGCTTCCTAAAGTGACATGTTTCCTGGCTCTTCTGTCACAGGTGTGTCCACCCCTTCCCCCACTGAATCAAGTTTAATGGTCTACCAATGAGTCCAGCCAGCTTGCTTACCAAATAGAATGGCTTGGGAAAAAAAGAAGAGAAAAAAAACCTTATCTGCAAATATCTAAGAGTTGTTATGAGACAATGGCTCATTTGCTGCACAAACCATAAGTATAAACAAGTTCCCTCAACCACAAGAGGTCATCTGCTTGGGATAGTTGTTTGATAAGTCAGTCAGAAAACTGGTCTTACTACTGTCTCCACATTCCTCCAGCAACTGACTCTCAGATACTCTGGTCTCTTCAATATCAGACCCAGACTTCATCTTCCTAGGCTTCCTACCCAGACTGATCAATACTCTGCAACAGCCTGGGAGAGGAGCTACATTAAAGTGTTCCCTTAGCATTAGTTTAGATCAGTGGGGATCCCTCGCTGTCATCACTCCTCTGCTCATCAGTGTTTGCAAGCCTCCAATCACATAGCCTAACAGAATCCTGTGAAATTTCATGTGAAAGAGGAGATCAAGAGTGTGCTGTTCTTTAGCACTGAATACTCTTCCTCCCAGAGAATCAATCAAGGGAAGCTGGGGCAGGGAACTTAAGTTACAATGAACACACAGCAAATTCATTAAATTAGCATAAGCCTTTTGTGAAACACTAATTTTAAAATTAAAAACTTTTTCTTAAGCATTCATATTCCCCCTACATTAAAACTACAATGCACATATATACAAATATTAGACTATATATGACTTACAGTATACATAACTTAAAATTTTTATGTATGTTGCCAGACAGACTATACAAATAGATGTACAGCCCCAGAGCAACTTTTCCCATTGATTCATTTCTTGTGAAACATCTTTCAAAAAATTTGCTCTTCAATGAAATCATACATTATCAACACATTCCCCTGTATCTTCAGAAAGAGAACATCTGGAGACTTGTTGCTAACTCTCTATCTCTGCACACTAGACACACACAAATAAAAATATGAGGGCTGCTCCAAAAGCAATGCCTCTTGTTTTGTTATGTTGGCCCAACACGACAGAGGGAGATGTTAGTGATATGGCAGTAGAGGTTGAGCCCTCCCACCAATGTTCCATTACATTTTGTTGCCATGCAACTGGTGGCAGCAGAGAGGAAGTCTGAAAAAGTGACATCTGAGTGAGAAGCAAAAGTGTGTAATTCTCCATACAGAAAAAATGGTATCCGCCTACATTCATCTATGGTTGCTGAACACTTTCAGAGACCAAAGAGTAGATGTTATCACAGTGAGGCAGTGGGTGGTGCATTTCAGCAAGGATCACAGTAATGTGAATGAAAAGCCATGTTCTGGATTGCCATGAGATTTTTATGAGCACAGCATGCAGGTTCTTGTTCACTGCTGGTGAAAATTCAAAGATAGTGCTGGTGACTATGTAGAAAAATAGTATTTTGTAGCTGAGAATCTATTCTATCAAGCACTGTTACTGAATCATAGAATCACAGAATCATAGAATCATAGAAGCACCAAGGTTGGAAAAGGCCCACAGGATCACCCAGTCCAACCATCCACCCATCACCAATAATTCTCATGAAACCATGTCCCTCAACACAATGTCCAAACATTCCTTGAACACCCCCCCAGTCAGCGACTCCACCACCTCCCTGGGCAGCCCATTTCACTGCCTGACCACTCTTTCAGAGAAGTAGTATTTCCTAATGTCCAGCCTGAACCACCCCTGGCACAGCTTGAAGCCTTTCCATCTAGTCCTATCACTATATACACAAGAGGCCGACCCACAGCTGACCACAACCTCCCTTCAGGTAGCTATAGACAGCAACAAGGTCTCCCTTGAGCCTCCTCCAGACTGAACAATCCCAGCTCTTCCAACTGCTCCTCACAAGGCCTGTGCTCCAGACCCCTCACCAGCTTTGTTGCCCTTCTTTGAACACACTCCAGGGCCTCAATGTCTTTCTTGAATTGAGGGACCTAAACTGGACACAGTACTCAAGGTGCGGCCACACTAGTGCTGAGTATGGGGGGACAATCACTGCCCTGTTCCTGCTGGCAACACTGTTTCTTATGCAAGCCAGGATGCCATTGGTCTTCTTGGACACCTGGGCACACTACTGGCTCATGTTCAACTGAACATCAATCAATACCCTTTCCTCTAGACAGTCTTCCAGTCACTCCGCCCCAAGCCTGTAGCACTGCCTGAGGTTGTTGTGGTCCAAGTGCAGAACCTGGCATTTGGTCTTTTGAACCTCATCCCATTGGCTTCTGCCCAGCTATCCAGCCTGTCCAGATCCCTCTGTAGGGCCTCGCTACCCCCCGGCAGATCCACACTTCCAGCCAGCTTGGTGTCATCTGCAAACTTACTGAGGCACTCAATGCCCTCATCCAGGTCATCAATAAAGATATTGAAGAGGACAGGCCCCAGCACCGACCTCTGCGGAACACCACTTGTGACTGGTCATCGTCTGGATTTAACTGCGTCCACCACCACTCTCTGGGCCCAGCCCCCCAGCCAGTTCCTTATCCAGCCAAGAGTGTACCTGTCCAAGCCACGGGCTTCCAGCTTCTGCAAGAGAACACTGTCTCCAAGATTACATCAACTGACTTCCCCTGATAAATTAGTTGGGTAAACTTATCATAAAAGCAAATTAAGTCCGTTAAGCAGGACTTTCCCCAGCTTGTGTTGGCTGAAATTAATGACTGCATTGTCTTTCAGGGGTTCTTCACTATCCCAGAATAATCCTCATAAATTTGCCGGTCTTTGAAATGAGATTTTCTAGCCTGTTATTAGAAGAGCGTTCTTTATTGCTCTTGAAAATCCTTGAAAAATGTTTTCCAGATTCTAGTCAAATGGATCCTCTTCAGATTCCCAAGTCCATTGAAAACTAATTGGGAGAGGTCTTGTGATGACATAAGCCAGTTCTTTGAGAACCCGCAGATGAATCACAACAGTTCCCATAGATTTACATGCAGGCAACTGAACAGCAAATGCCCCACTTGCTCAGGATTGGCTGAAAGTTTGCTACAACAGTCACAATCCTCCAAGTTAGCCCATTATAAGGAAAAGGTGAAGATAGCATTGCAAAGCCTTTTTGAGAAGAAAAAGAAAGCTTTCAAGAAAGAAGGACCACGTCTGTGGAGAACAAGGTTTCCTTGTACTGGTCTGTATGTAGGTATTCAGTCAACACAAACATCTCATGATTAACACTGGAGTTTCTTCCTAGGCTGCAGTGGGTTAGCAGCTTAAAGTAATCAATTGCAAATTCAAGCTCCTGAGTTCCTCTGTCTTCTCACTTTTCCTGCAGCATTCCACACTTCTCAGGTGTGGCCATGGGTATGAGGACTGCTCCAAAAATAAGCCATCTATTTTATTATGTTGTCCCACCACCTCAGAGATAGATGTTGGTGGTATGGCAGTAGAAGTTGAACCTTCCTACCAATATCCTGTTACACTCTGTTGTCATGAGACCGACAGCAGCAGAGGGGAAGTCTGACAAAATGGCATCTGACATGGAAATGCATATGAAGCAAAGGTGTGTCACTGAATTCCTCCACGCAGAAAAAAATTGTACCCACTGACATTTATTGATGCTTGTTTAACATTTATGGAAAACCTACAAGTAAGTGTTATCACAGCGATGTGACAGGTGGTCTGTTTCAGCAATGGTGACAGTAACATGAAACACAAACCTTGTTTCAGATGGCCATACAAAGCTGTCACTCCATGAAATGAAGAGCATCTCAATCAGCTCATCCATGCAAATTGGTGGTGACCAATAGTGGTGAAAAAATAGTGATTTGTAGCTGAGAATTTGCTCTATCAAATAGTGTTACTTGTACCTGTTGTAATTTCCATGGAAATAATTATGAGGCATTACTTTCGGAGCAACCCGTGTACCCATTCAGTAAGCCATTTCAAGAAAATGAACTGACTGAAAACTATTCCTATGAAATAAAATATCATTAATCTGATCAGAGTAGCTTCAGAATGTACTATAATAATGAAAGCACAATAATGAAAACATGCAGAGGGAAAAGGGAGGGCAAGTCTCAATCCCAGCAATCACTATTTAAGTTTAACTTCAAATACTCTGCAACTACAGTCTAAACGTTTCTGTTCTTGGAAGATTCACTCAGTGGATATTCTTGTGCAGAAGGATACATGCCATTTTATGGCTAAGCAAAGGGCTACCAATTGCTAAAGCTTGAACAGGAAGCTTTTGGAAGGGACAGGAAACTGATTTTAGGTTTGTCATGATTAAAGAGATGCCTTTTCCAACAAATGGAACCTGTTACTTGAAGCTTTCTTTGCAGAGCTGGTATCCTAGGAGACAGAGGAAGTGATATTTTAAAGTCATTAAATTGACATATAAGAAAAGCAACTTTGCCAGTCAGAGTCAGCTGTCCTGTAACAGAACCACTGGTAAAAAGTTCAGAATTCCAGAAACTTGTGTTTAGGATCCTGAAGTGAAGAGCAACTTATCTAAATCAAACCCTGAAGTTCTTGGTTTTGGGTTTTTTTTGCTTGTTTGTTTTCTGATGGGGAAGAAAACAAGAGTCAAACCACGAACTGATTATCAACAAAACACATTATTAGCAGCTCTAAAGTTTTGTTGCTTGAATGTTTTGAGAAGACACCTTTTGCCAAAATCAGAAGAAACACATGCTGAATAAATTTCTACCAAGGTCACGGAGCAGAATTAGAAGTTTATAAATCATACTCTATATTGAGTATATAACACATACCTATTTCTATGCCTTATAAAGTATATGTTTGGGCTTTTATATATGTCCATAACTAACAACAAATAGACAGATTCTATACTTTAGGGTCAATCAAAACAAAAGTACAATAAAGCAATCTCATAATCAATAGAGTCTCTGAACTTCCATATGTAAAAGAGTACACAAATAAGTGCTCCTCATGTCCTAAAAGTCTGAAGCATTCCAATAAGGTCGCAATAAGGTCAATACAAGCTGTTTTTGGAGTAAAGGTTGAACAACATACACTAATTAAACAATGAAAAAAAGCAAAAGACCGATCCTTGGCTGCACAAAACTGTGCAAGGCCCTTAAAGACAATATAAAGCAACATCTCAAGGAAACAGCTAGGTGTGATCTCACTGAAAAGTGGCATCAACATGAATCCACGAGGCAAATGAACTAAAGTCATGCAAGTTACCTTAAACCCATTATTCACCTAACTTTCACAGAATTAGACTCACAGAAAAGTAGAATTCAAGAACTCACATAGCATGCCCTTTTCTCCAAAAGGAGTATCGAAAGATAGAGTCAGTTGCTTAGCAAGAATCTCTATGCCAGATCCAGTCCTGCCAGATGCTGCGTGCTACTCTCACAGCTGGGAAACGGTAAATGCTATGTAACCACTATCAATGAAACCAGAAGAAACACATTAGCCTCACACCTCTGTGAGAATAATTTTGTGTCTTCTAGACCTCACACAAATTTCAGAAAAATCTAATTACTGTTCAGGACTACACTCTCCACACAAATACACAAATAGCTTGCACAAAACATGTTCCTAAAAGCCTTCAAGGCTAGAGATTCTGCACCTTCTTCATCCAATCAGTTCCACAACTGTCCTTTCATCAGTGTTAAGAACAGAAAATCTCCTCTGCTTCTTACTTCTTGTCAGCACTTAACTTCTGCAACCTCAGTAATGCTCTCTCAGTTTCCTTATTAGTATGTAAAATTATTATGGCTTATTTTCATTGATTTTATTGTATTTGCTAATAATACCATGTTATGTGAAAATAATGTTGTGTTTGTACATACTCTGTAGCCTCTCTCTTCCTTACTGTCAGTCCTGAATCACAAACAATCACTTCTTCTGCACCAAGGCAAAATGTTCACAACTACAGTGAACAGTTCAGCTGTTGTCTGAGCTTTTTCTGACCCACTATCTGTGCTGATACTACCAACAGGGAGTAAGCAGTAAGACTGCTTTTCTGTAGCAAAAATCTCTACCAACTAAAGCCAGAACAGGAATTCATTTCTTATAGCTCTCCTAAAAACTACCAGTTGGCAGCAGTTTTCAGACCAATTATAAGGATATGCAGAGACTATTACAGACCACTACACACATGAAATTCACCCTTCAACATTTTCTTCTTTAAACACAGTAGAAGGCTGGATTTAGGGGAAAGGCATAAAGGGACATGGGTAGGAAGAAAAAGCAAGCTGCAGTGCTCTACAACTCAAAAGGTTTAAACGCAATTCAGAGCACTGTCTTCAAGTTTCTACATGTACATTTTCGAGCAGAAGTAACTCAGGCTTTCATCCATTAATATTTATGATTACATTTAGCAGAAATTGCATTCACATCTATTTTAACACTGCAGTTTGTTACTTCCGTATATAGCCACTAAGATACAAAGGAAACTTCTGGAATAAGCTTTAAACAAATTGAATACACTACAGTATATATTAAAATTGAAAGTTTTCTTATACCTTAGGACTTCACCTCAATGCTCATCAGCCTTCTCACAACAGTAAGGCTTTTATGAGAGAAAGAGACAAGCATTCCATGATGGAAAGACCACCCATCAGGTGTTCATTCCCTCTTACAGACGCTCTTGTACAGAGGTCCCTGAGGTTTATTTCATGATGACAAGTTGTAGATTTTTTCAGTATTTTCCAGAAGACAGATTAAAGTTCTATATATATATACATGCTTTTACCTATAGCTTCTCACAAAATGTGGTAACAAAAACCTGCCAAACAATTTTTAACATATAGCAATGAAAATAAAGTTACAAACCTCTACTTCGATTCCAAGGATAGGATCTCATGACTACTGTAACTGAGACTGATGAAAGCTGTTTGTATTTTATGGTCTTCATTTCCAAAAGATTTTTATAAATATATGAATATCTTATATAATTAATATATTTAAATAAACACTCTCATATATATATGCATATTATAAGAATATATATATGACTGGATTAGTAGTAAAACAATACAGAGTAAAAGGACATTAATATTTATTTATTTATTTGTGCTTGAAAACTCTTTTTCTCATGTTTACAATAAAGTGCTCTCCTATTTGAGCTCTAAAAAGGAGCAACCAGGAGAAAAACAGTAATAAACCTTCAGTGGAGTGAACTTAGAAGAATAATCCTGGTATGTTCAGAATGAGCAACTTCAGTTTCATTTCCTCCGATAAAAGTTCAGAGAGTTTATCATTACTAAAGCATTTGAAACAGGAGAGAGCGAAGGGAATCACAGCAGGATTGAGAAGGAATGTGTACTGCCTCCAATGAATGGCACAATGCCCAGGCAGCTGCTCTGTGAATGCCAAAAGTAGGACCTACATTGCTTCAGCTGGATCCTTCTTGAAGTTTTGAATTACAGATGGATACCTCACCTTATGGGATTCTGCTGCAACACGGCAGTACAAGGACTGCTTGATCCATGTGTCTTTTTCATTCTGAAACTGAAACCCTGCTGGGAAACTAGCTGCTCCAGCAGTCTGGCATAGCAACTAAAAATACATTTCAGCATCTTTACACCAAATCTTGCAAGAATTAACAGCACACCATAATTCTGTTTATCTCGTAGCAAAAAGCAACATCAATATTATAATTGACTTTACATTATGATTACTAGAAGTAGTTTTCTTGTAAGGTCGGTATAACGGGGCACCAGTATATGCTTGTATCATCACACTACTTTATAGGTGACTATAAAACACAAATAGTTTAGGTTTATTTTTAAAAAAGAAGCTTAGAATGCTCAGAATAATATAAGAAATAAAACTGAATATCTTACATGAAGTGTAAGACAGATAGATAGATAGATACACATCCAAAATAAAATAAAATAAGAAACAGTAAGACATATCACATCCTCATCTGGAATGGTCACCTCAAATATCAAGTGTTTGAGCTCTTAAAAAAAAAAAAAAAAAAAAAAAAAAAAAAAAATTCTAGCATGACTGGTATTTTCTTTGTCAGTGTCAGTCATACTGACCTATAAAGAACTGATAGTAAATGCTTTTCAGATATTTATCAGTTAATTCTCCCCTTCTACACTTTTTTCCATTTCTCTTTCCAGGTTCATGATGAGTAAGAAACAGATGAAAGGAAACTATTTGTGACACACCACAGTCATTTCATTAACACTGTAGTCACACTAAGGGCTCTTATAAGGGTTGCACAAGGAGTCAAGGAGTAGTAGCACAAAATATCTACAACATTTACACAAAGCTGCCAATCATGAAACTCTCTGAGACTCAAGTTGGAGTGTCAGTAAGTAGGCTGGAAGCATGGGAGATACTCTCCTCCTATCATGCGCATCTTGCACAGAATGGTTTTCAGTTTATATACATCAAGAGGTCTTCCCAGAGGTGTTCCATACAAAGACTTGTGTATCCTTCCCTATCTATACAAAGTTTGGGAAATCTCCCTTACCTATTCAGTACAAAGACACACACCCTTCCCATCCTCTAAACAAACTACAAGGTTATCCATTAAGGGTCTTATCAAGTTGCAACTTGTTATCAACATCAAAGCAGGCATCTTCCTCCCAGACTCTCTCCCTTTTCTCAACTGCACTGCTTCCATTGGATTCCATTTGGACAACACCAAAACTCGACACATAGCTGTTGGCTACTAATAGGTAACCAGTGCTGATTACAGCCTAACAAGAGACAGTACTGAGTGCTGGCTGCTACTTCTCAATTTGACACAAGCTTGGTACATAGTTTAAAAGAGGTCATCTTTCAGCATCACTTCTTTGCCTTGTCTACTGACTATCCAGGTTCTTGGATCCCAAACTGTCTTTTCAGGCTATTCTTCATAGCAGACAAACCTTGTTTTTTGTTGCTGTTTCCTTAAGACTTTTTCATAGCTTAATAACGTTTTTCATCTAGATTGTCAGATACAGCTAATTGTAATACTTTGCTGGTAAATCTAACCTAACCAGTTTTCAAGAGCAAGGATGACAAAATTGATCTCTTCTGTGAACTCCTCCTTCTCTACAGGTATTATGAACAACATGCCTAAGTGAAAACAATCTGGATTCCTTCAGCACAAATGTGTCTCCACAGAGCTTTTATGGATGCCATGAAGGAAGCTGATTTACAGTAACAACACAGAAAAGCAGTCTTGGGTTCTAAGTTCAAGGTGTGGGTGAGTACTCACACCAAAGCACTAACCATCAAGCATAGCACACACGGTGCTAAGTATACACGCAAGGCCTAATGCTTCAGTATTTCTGAGTACCACTGCATCAGGATTTTTTAATGACTTTTTCCCTCTCAAAGAAAGAATACATTGACTCTGAGTACAGGCAATGACAGCAGGTTTCAGTCTGTCAGTTCGTATCAGACTGCTGCCCACAGCTTTACACTGTCAATATGGAAAGTCAACAGCAGCAGAGATCTCTCCAAATATCAACAATTGCAAAGTCTTTTTCTATAATGTGAGGCATGTTTATAAAAAGAGGTAAAAAACAGACAATTTTTCCACAAATATGGTCACTTTCAATTCCAGTGTTATGATCTGTCATTTGGCAGCATTTCAACTTCTTGTGCAGGGTCTTTTTTTTTTTCTTTTTTTTTCTTCTAAATATAGAAGCATTATTTTATTTCAAACAACAGACTTAGCATTCAGTCACTCATTTTCTTAAATAGCACTGTATTGCCAGCATTCTAAAATTATTTTAATGTATTAATGTGGTATTTTATTCTGAATAATAAGTCTTAAATTTATGCAGTGTTACAATACCTTTGGCATAAATCATATGCTCCTAGATATTCTGTATGATAATGCAGCTTGTACAAAACTTGACAGCTCCTGAAAATGCTTTGTATTACATTTATAATATTCCTGTCACTAAGTAATTTGCAATTAATCAGAATTTAAAAAGTAAGTCCAAACTACTACCCAATCAGAGCAAGAGGACTTTTCCTTAAACAAAGTACTTAATATCGCTTCATATTTGTTGCATATGCCTGTCTACACATTGTCATCTCATATCCAATAAGTATATTGTTGCAATATATTCATCTTCACATATAAAGCATCTAACCCCCAGGGTCAATACAACAACTAGAAAACCTAGAATTGAAATTTGTAAGGTAGTGCTTATAAGAACACTATGATTTTCCACACACAGGACTTCCCAACAGCTGCAAATATCCCACCCTTTCACTTGCAACAGATGAAGCATAGGATAATGCTTTTATCCAACTCAGGCAGTCAACTGCGCAGAGAGGCAAGATCTCTCATATCCTCAGATTATAGGTAATGTAACACTTTCTGCACACACTCCTAAAACACCTTTGGATACAGATACAACACAGCTAGAAGGTAGCTCTTAAATGAATACACAATTTCATTTTGTTCTTGCTCAGGCACAGTGCTAGAAGATCCTAACTAATTTGTTAACTGACTCATACAGCAATACTTAAAGGTACTGTAGTAACTAGGGAAATAGTTACTTAGAAACTTGCAACAAATGAGGTTCCATCTAACAGGAAGTGAATACAGTACTCCGTTTTGGGCTCCCTCACTATAAGAAGAACATCAAGGCCCTGGAGTGTGTCTAGAGAAGGGCAACAGAGCTGTGAAAGGTCTGGAGCACAAGTTTTATAAGGAATAGTTAAGGGAACTGGGATTGTTTAGTCTGGAGAAGACAAGGCTCAGGGAAGACCTTATCACTCTCTATAACTACCTGATAGGAGGCTGTGGTGAGGTCAGCCTCTTCTCACCAGTAATAGCAATAGGACAAGAGAGAATGGCTTCAAGTTGTGTCAAGCAAGGTTCAGATTGTACATCAGGAAGAATTTCTCCTCAGAAAGTGTAGCAATGCACTGGAATCGGCTATCCAGGATGGTGGGTAGCATCCCTAGAGGTGAGGAAAGGGTAGATGTAGTACTTAGGGACACCGTTTAGTTAACATGTTTTAAGGTAGGTGACAGCTGGACTAGACGAACTTAGAGGTCTTTTCCAAACTTGACGATTCTATCACTTTCTTCATTTACTATAAGTTGACTGAGCACTGGCACAGGTTGCCTAGAGAGTCTGTGGAGTCTCCTCCTTGGAGATCTTTAAAAGCCACTTGGACGTGGGCCTGGAAAACCTGTTCTAGGCATCCCTACTTGAGCAGGATCAGACCAGATGCACACAAAGGCCTCAGCAAGCCTTAACCATGTTGTGATTTTGTGAACTATAGGAACAGTTTCATCAGGGCCCAGATTTTACCCTAGCAGTTTTATCTTTTCTGTTGACAGTATTCTTGTAAAATCTAATAGGCTACCCAAAAGGAGAAAGCAAATGAGAGTCAAAGTAGCACAGGAAAGAACTTCTGTGAAATGTTTTGGTATTATGTATTCACAGAAATAAGTTGGGGTAGTAAGCTTAGTTAATTTCAAAACTTTTTTAAGATCACTTAAAAACAAACAAACAAACAAACAAAAAAAAAACCACAAAAAGACAGTGGAGATCTGGAGATTCAAGATTAATATCCATGATGAATATTAACTATTTCGGCGTTTCTGCTATGTCCTATCAAGTTTTTTAAACTGCCTAACAACTAATTTCTGGTGATTTTTTTTTAAAGAAATTAACAAGTAAGAATATCAAGCAGGAACTCTTCAGATAGACATAGAAACCTCACATCCCAATCATAATTAGAATTGGATTCATTATTACCAGTCAACATTACACACCTTCAGTTTTGAAATTTGTTTGCTAGAACTCTGAAAATCATATTTAAGCTCAAATTTTAAAACTGACAATAACTCACAAATTTGTTAAAAATATATTTTAATAAAAAAGATGGAAATACACTCAAGTCTATATTTTAAATGTGCAAGTTTGAAAATATTGGCCTAAACACAGCTGTAATGACAGCCTTCCTTATCTGATAAGGAGTAATTTCAGGAATAATAGAAAAAAAGTAAAAATCTGTCATTTTGTCTTGAAGTTGGAGAAAGTCTCAAATTCAATCAGGATTACAATTATCTTATGCCCTTGTTAACAGTTGGAGGTTTGTTGCTTTTTTTTTCTTACCTAAGCTGGACTTTTTTTATTTTTTTATTTTTGTATTTCAAAATACACCAGAATATAACAATTGTTGACACCAGACTTTATGGATGAAAACTTTAGGAATAGAAAGAAAACCTTTGTGAAATCAAGCACCAAATCTTAATAGAACTAATGACACATGAATTAAACAACTAAATAAACTTGTGTTGCAATAATGCTGCTTTATGAATAAAAACTAGAAATAGCATAGTTACTGAACACAAGCACAAATGCTTTTAAAATGAGGTAGGCATTACATACTTCAACAGATGTTCCTTTACCCAAATGGCAATCTACTACCATTCCCCAGGCTAGTTATTTTTAAGAGGTATACTAATATTCAAAATAAAGAAGGCACAAAAGTTCCTGAGGGTGACAGGAAATCCAGCAGAGAAAGGAATTATAGACAGTCAGTTCCAGATATTTTCCTGTGAGAAAAGAATGGTAAGAATGTAGCTTAAACATCAACAAATCCTCAAGCCTGGTGTAGCCAGCAGGTTTGGAGGGGTATGCAGTGGGGCTAGAAATTCAAACTTCAGCTTGTAATCAGAAAAATCCTACTTCTCCTACTTCGGAAATTTGAGCCAGAAGCTAGAAACATGTAATACAATACAGACCTCTCATAAAAAGGAACCCAGCTAAAGGGATTTTATACTTATGTGAAGTCTATAATTGTTATATTGGGGAGAAGTGGGGGGGGGGGGGGGGCGGGAGGGGAAGCCAATGACAATAGCCTTTTTATCCTTCAGGGACTTACTTGTAAGTGAATGACATGGACAAAAACTGACTCTCCTTGCTTTTCTTTCCGTGGAAATGGCACTGCAGATTGAATATGCAACTCTACTGATACTAATAAAGTTAATTAACTCATAGATAGAAGTCACAAAAAGGTTAAAATTTGAAGGCCAATAATAATGGTTAGGCTAATGTAAGCTTTATGAACAATGAACAGGTCTTATCTTTGAGAGTCATGCTGACTTTGGTGGTCAGACATTAACCAAAGAAGAATGGGACCAGACAGAGAGGGCCTAACTGACAGAAGCAGCTCTTATCCTTGTAGAAACAACTGTGAAAAACAGCCAACTTGGTCAGATAATCAAAAAGGGTCATCTGACAGTCAAGAAGAGGAAGATGAAGAATGATGAAGAACAGGGGTCTTGGGACCACTGATGACCATCAGGGGGCTGTTTTGCACACACTCAAGTGAAATTAACATATCTTCAATGAGTTCCCAGAAAAGTAATGAATATGTGAAGTTGTGTTGCATATGTATATTCTGAATTTATAAATGATGTATCTGACTTTGAGCCAGTGCATTTGGCTTGGCCCAAGATATCACTAGTGTGATGAATAAAGAATGCCTGCTTTCTAACACAACATGGGAGTTAAGAGTTATTTCCCAACTTTGATGACACTCCCATTAGTATTTTGACAGAGCAGAAGTTAAAGGCACAACATGTAAAATAAGTAAGACAGAATTTTAAAAGAATTCAAAGCACTTATTCAAATTGTTTATGAAGCAAATGTTTAGAATGCTTTGGCAACAGTCTAAATGTTTAACTTATCACTAGTTACTAATGCCACATGTTAAGGCACACATAGAGAAGTTCTGCAGATAAATCATTTTGTATCCTGCAAATGACTAAGAATTCAATTGTTCAGCTTCAGAATGATAAGTACATTAAAGTCTAGTGTACCTAGTTCCCTGGTGCATAGTAAAGATGCGCTACTTTGTTTTATTCTCTTAAGAAGCTTATCGGGAACACTGCGTGGCTGATTTTCCAGAGTACCACTGGTTCTTCAAATAACACTGCCAGACACAGCACATTATACATAAGCTGCTATGAACTTCTGTCAATGACTTGCACATGTTTAAGTCAAAAAAAGGTTTTATTATTTATACATAATGAAGCTGAAGGAACACATTTGTAGATTATCAGGCAATGTTTGGCAATTTGAAAGTAGACAGGATTTGATGAAACTTGTAGAAAGATAAGTCCATACAAAAACCCTTGTTCACAGAACAAACCACATAAATGTTCCACAACCCCAGAACAAGCTGGAAGTCTGTTTTCAACACCTTTTTTCAGACCAGTCCTTGCAGAGTTTAAATGCACTGCTTAAAGCACATTTAAGTAATCACAACCTCTAGGTCAAGAAACACAAGATAAAAATGCAATTTCAGCATTGCTTAATGAGAATATTAACCATACCAGATGGAGCTTTCAACTACTAGTATTCAACACCAAGTGGAGGGAGGCTAGCATTCTGTCCTGAATGGAATAAAATCATGAGGCCAGCAAGTCATGGGCAGCTTAAGAAAGCAAGTCTCTCCTGAGGAGTAAAAATAAGAAACAGAAAGATCCATCCAAGACTGTCACAATACCACTGCATCCCTATTAACTCAAAATGCGCTGATTCACATACTGAGACACCATCTGCAATCTTCAAGCTTCTTAAAATTTCATACAGATTTCAACCAAGGATGTTTTCAACTTACAAAATCAAAGATGAGCACCAAAGGTATTCATTTCTGCCTTCATATCAGTAAGCATTCTGCAGTACAGAGCAGCCTTCCTGAAGTACTACAACATAGAGTGGACACATACAGTCCTCATCACTGGGGAATTCCAAGAGCCCCGAAGTGGAAAAACACTCTCAGGTTTTGTGCAATGGAGCCATACATTCATTGCTTTCTGCCTAGGTCACACAGCAAGACCCTGCATTCATTCTGAGCTACCAAAGTAACTGAGAAATTAATGAAACTGTACTTGCTACCACCACTTCATCTTCTTCAGCATGCCACCCTAAGGACTACTACTAGATATGAGATGTCAATGTGTACCAGCTCCGCTAGCAAACAATTCACACTTAGGGGACCTTCCTTAAAGACAATATAACTATGGATTTCAAAACTAATGAGTTTTGAAACAGCAGTAGCTGTTTCCAATACAGTAACTGAACATACAGAAGGGGTAACACCACACTGTGTTCACTTCATTAATCTTTCTTCAGAAAAATGGGGGAGACCAGTTGTGCTTCTTGCAGAACATCTCTGTAGTTCAAAGGTTCAAATCTCTCTACATACAATCTCCTATAAACTTTTATCTACCCCATAGCCCATAAGTATATGGGTAGACAATGGGTGTTTGTCTCTTTGCACGTTCAAAGCAAAAAGCAGAAGTACCTTAGCTACTTTTTCAAAGTAAAAGAGGGGAGATTTAGATTGGATATAAGGAAAAAGTTTCTGTTTTGATTTTTTGTTTGTTTGTTTTTACAAAAAGGGTAATGAAGTTCTGGAACAGCTTGCCCAGAGATGTTGTAGATGACCCATGCCTTGGAGACATTCAGGGTCAGGCTGGACCAGGCTCTAAGGAACATGATCTAGCCATAGATATCCCTGCTCACTGCACTAGGTTACCTTTAAAGATCCCCTACAGCTCAAATGATTCTATGATAAACAAAATTATGGCAGCCTCAAAGAGAAGAGCAGTAGCAAGATACAAAGTGGAAAATTATTTTAGTGATGCTGATGAGTTTTTGAGTAACTGCTATATTCTGCTCATAGCAGAGAAACAGTAATCATTCAGAGATTAAGTCTTCATAGATAAAACTGATCAGTCATTTGCAGAGATCTGCACAACTGATTAAGTAACAGAGATTTCAACGCTTCACTGCGGTATTCCTCTGCCTGTGTTGGGATTCTGTACAATTCACAGTGCTGCTCTTTCTTATTAATTTATAATAGCATGACTGGTTTTGTGTTGTCAGCATGATACACTATCACAGCAGATAAACACCAATGTCAAGCATTACACTCCAGCAAATCTTCAGCTCTGCAACTCCTGCCCTCAGGAAAGCATCCTAAAACCATGCATTGTACAAAGAACTAAAACTGCAAAAGAACCAGCATTCTCTATTCTCAGCAAAGGATTTAGTGAAATAACTGCATTAGAACAGAGAAAAATATCCAGAATTGTCCAAGAGTTGTGCAAATACCCTTGCCACTTTCTGACAGAGAAGAAAAGAAAGTCTGGTGAGTAGTATTTGACTTTAAACTGTCTTAGGTGGCACAAAGTAGGGTCATGTTTGCACAACAGAATTAACGATATGCATCCATTGCTCAAATGAGACATGTAACACTGAACACATCCACAGTGCTCAGACATGGGAAAAGCGCAGAAGCTCCACATCAGAGATAACATGTTTTCCATGACTTTTTATTCATCCATGCTCACACCATTTCTTTTGGTACACAGATACACACATACAGGGTACACATCAACATGCCTCCTGTCCATCATGACTGAAAAGCCTATTCTGTCCCATGGTGGTTTATAAATTAAATATACACGCGTTGTCCTAAGGATTTACGTTGCAAATACTCTCTCTGCACAAGTATTATACACTAACCAAAAAAGTATGACTAGTGTTAAGGAGATCCATGGGGAAGTAGACAAGAGTTACCTGGCATTAAGACTGCCAAGTGGAATAAATTTACTGCCATCTATTGTTAAATTGAATACTGATACGACAAAATACAGTACAAAGGTGTTTAAAAGGCAGATCATACCAACAAAGTTTAAGAACTTTCTGACAAGCATGCATTTCTCACTATTCAACATTTCTCAGTCTTAAGTGTGCCTCTTAAAAAGGCATACAGCTTTTCAACATTGTTGAATATATTATAGAGACAGATCACTTAACAATAGTACATATGCAAGGCACACAGCTGACATTCCCCTTGAAACTTATGGGTCTGTGATGTTAATAGGAAATTAAGACAATGATGAAATTTCAACAGCTGCAGCAGACTAGAGGCTGGGGAAAAAAAGAAAAAAGAAAAAAGTAAAGAAAGAAAAAAAAGGGGAAAGGGACACAGAGTGGGGATACTAGAGGACTGGAACAAAGCTAGCAGCTGGATCAGCACAAGATAAGAGGTATCTTTGGAGATCCCACACCATTTTTATCCCTACTATATATTTCCAGTTATAGGAAAGAAAGTAGGAGTGCATAAATCATCTAGAACCATTCTTATCAACTCAGTCAGGTCATCATTCATCACAGTGCAAATCTTCTCTGTATGAACACTTAAACTCACTTTAGAAAACTACTTTACATTTAAAAAAAAAAATAAATTCAAAATGACTAGAAATACAACCACACATCAATCACTAATCACACCCTATACAAAGAAGTTTTGCAGCAATCCAATACTTCAGAATTCTTGAATAAGAGTCATACAAAAAGAGAAATGAGAAGCAAAATGGATTACTTCAATTTTATAGAGAATTAATTGGTACCCAAAGGCTGAAGTCTATTTATTGACCTTTACCACAGATGGTGACTGGTCATTTAGTAAAAGGCTCTTCTCCACATTCATGAAGAAGCACAGAGACAATGTTAGGTAAGGAAACCTCAGTTACACCTCTTTTTAGTTACTTCCAGTGATTCACGTTTGTCAAGGTTTTATGATTTTTGTTATCAGTATTCCACATAACATCATGTAGAGCACTGTGAGTTAAAAAGTTAATGCTCCAGTTCCATGGACTGTCCATAGTTTCATGTATACCTGTCTCAGAAAAGAAGAACTACATATCCCAGAAGACCGTTCACTGTTCTGTTTTCATTTTCTATTCATAGGGAAAGATAAAACTCTTTGCAGCTCACAAGATGTCCCCTTTTTCCCCTTCTGCTGGTCTCTAGCGTGTGTGCTCCCTAACCATTTCGTCTTCAGCATTAGAGTAAAGCCTTCAGTTTTTGCACATACTCTCTCATTTTATTTTATTTATCAGCTTCAATTACAGTTATATTGTATTACACTTTGTTATTTTGCATTCCAATATCTTATTTAGTAAATTAGCTTTCTTCCTCAGATCATTACCACTGTTTTGGTTTTAGGCCCATCTCCTCATCCTTTCCCCTTTTCCCAATTCCCCTGGGTGTGGGTCTGTGTGTCCTCCCACCACATTAGTCATAGAACCAGGCCAGTTGTTAAGTTTGCTAATTGTTAAGTTTGCTAATTGTTAAGTTTGCTAATTGTTAAGTTTGCTAATTGTTAAGTTTGCTAATTGTTAAGTTTGCTAATTGTTAAGTTTGCTAATTGTTAAGTTTGCTAATTGTTAAGTTTGCTAATTGTTAAGTTTGCTAATTGTTAAGTTTGCTAATTGTTAAGTTTGCTAATTGTTAAGTTTGCTAATTGTTAAGTTTGCTAATTGTTAAGTTTGCTAATTGTTAAGTTTGCTAATTGTTAAGTTTGCTAATGCCTGTTGATGGGTGGCCCTATAGCTTGTTTAGAAAACAAGAAGTAGATAAGGATGATACACTAAACTCTCTGTACTTGGCAGATAAGGGAGTTCCCTCAAGTCTTCGCATCAAGCAGATAAGGGAAAGTTCTGCTTTGAATCAGCTAGTTGTGAAAGCAAGTATCCTGCAATCAAGGCAAAGAATCATAATCTTATGTTAATGGTTTTTGGGGAAGTACTGAATTTGTATTAGCTGTATGGGACAACCTTTCCATATGTAACACATGCAACACGTATAAGCTGAAGATCTTTTGTGCAAAGGATGTGCAAAAGGATGTCCAATGGATGTCCAAGAATAAAGAACATCATCTGCTTTCTAACACCCCTGAGTCCTAATTTTCTGATCAAACAATTTGAGGCAATACTAGGGCCATGAAAGGAAATTAATCAGCCTCTCAAAGACTTTTATCTGCATGCACATATATGCATGTACACACAGAGGCACAAAGGCAAGGAGGACTCCAACAGTTTTCAGAAAACAGTCACTCCAGGAGGCCTCAACCAGCTCTATGGCCCAAGTGTGACACCCATCAGATGAGGCAACTGGAAAGGCACCCAGGGTCACTCTACCAACTACAGCAGGGGGCTACTGCCTAGGAGTATGGGACATATTACAGAATGCAGAGGAAGACCATACAAAAAGCATCAGAAAGAAGTCCAAATACATGCACTGCACAGAGTGCACTGAGTATTATGAGTTCATAAAATTCCTGTAGTTCTGACAGGGACGTCACAAAATCACAGGCAAATGGCAAGTTTCTCTTTTGCCCTGCCCTGTCTAAACAGAAGTCATAAAACAGCTCTTACCTTAATAAGGAGACAACTCAAACACACCATTTGCAAATTCCAAGTTGTTTTTAGTATGCCAGTTTGACAGTGTATTTAAGTACAAACAGAGGAAACTACAATCAAAGTGAGGGGCAAGAAACAAGGAAGAGCTGGAAGACAGAAGAGTCAATGCATGGCTACTACCATAAAATTAAGCGTGTACACAAGTGTGCTAGTGCCAAGGAACGACCACGTTCCTTAGATGCACCAGTACAAACATGCAGCATTACTACCACCTGGCAATTTCATAGTTGTACTGTAAGTTTTGGAATTGCAGCTATTTTGTTAAATTATACTAGCAAGATCGTTGAGTTTCTACATAACCATGAAAACTAAGCCTGAAAAATGTTTAATAGTAAATGCAAAACAGCTTTACAAAAAAAATAAGTGCCAGAGAGGAACAAAGCTTTAATGCCTCCCTGTTCCTCTTATTTTCTTTCTCCAGTTCCCTTACTTCATACAACCACAAGTTTTCCTTACATCACATTGCTAGTGCATCTGAGTTTCTAGTGTACAGGAATGAACAAACTAAGTAAATGAGGTGGCACAGTGGTATAAAGTGCTGCTTGCAGCACCGGAGGGCCCGGGTTCGAATCCTCCCTGTGGCACAGGGGGTAGAAGTGCCGCTTCGCCACACAGAGGGCTCGAAACCTGGGAGTTGGACTCGATGATCTCTAAGGTCCCTTCCAATTCGCACGATACTATGATACTATGATGATGAAAAGAAACAAACACCTTTAAAAGCAACCTTCACATGGTTTTCCCCCATATCTTATTGACACGTTACATTTATTATATGAGCTTTACGCTGCACAAAAATGAGCAATGAAAGCAAGCTTACAGAAGGTGATTCTTAAACACACTACTAGTAGTTATTTTGCGATCGTACAGTTACTGTCTATTTAATTCTTCCACTGCGTGCTAGTAGGCAAAGAAAAAAATGCAGCTACTGGAATATCAATGCAAACACCCTCCAGTAGTCACATTTGTTCTTTGTTCTGAAAGGACCACCATTTGAGGAATTATGTTTTACGGTTTTTTGGGTTTTTTTAATCATCACTTCTTTGTAAGTATGTTTTCAGACTATGTTCTCTCATCTTATGTGTTTATGCTACATGAACAGACACAACAACCCCTTGTGTTGCTCTATATCTTGGATATTTGCACGCTCCAGATCAAACAATAAGTTGTAGGGAAAGAGAGCTGATCTTAACTCAATGGAATGAGTTCAGCGTGACATGAAGATGTACAGTACGATTTTCCAACCACCAACATCCCCCACCCTCTGTCCATGGATCTCAAAATAATGCTTTAAATGAGGCACTTGTTCATAAAAAAAACAGTTCTTTTTAGTGCTTTTTTGTTTTTCTTTACTTTGTTCTCTTTAATGCAGACTGTACACTAAAGTGTTACTAGGTAACAGGAAATGAAAGCAAGATGCACTGTGGGAATGGTATGTCTCTGCTGGATATTAAAGGCGAATTCACTTGACCGGACAGACACACAGAGATTATTACCAATTTAAGCAGTGCAGTGGCAGCAGCTGTTGCACTTGACAGTAATTAGACTGAACTAAGGACCTCAGGAAGGAAGATTATAGAGCAGAGAAAAAACACAAGGCAAACTGAAACTGAAACCCTTACGAATCAGCAGCTTATTACAAGTTTTAGAGGAGGAGAAAATAAAGAAGAGTCTTATAAGAATTTGCATACATCAGCATCTTATTGGTAGGAACTAAAGTTATTAAACACTATGATGTAATCATATGAAACAAAGACATACAATGTTGAATTGAATACTTTTTACTCATTTGTATTTATTGTTCTTTTTCTGTATACTTGCTACACCAAGTTATGATAGAAATTATCATCCATACAAATCAGCTGTATGAGATTGAATTTCATTTTGTCAAGTTTTTATCTTATCTTACAACAATTTATCCTACGAGAAGTATTCAATGAAGTTGACTGGAATACTGAAGCAGAGACCGATAAAACTACCGAACCAATACTAAGAAGTGGCTTAAAGCACCTGGAACAGAACTTCCCATTTCCCTGAAAATGTCCTTTTGCACTGGGTCACTAATGCCTTATATTGCCAAGAAATTCCTCCTCAGCCCAGGATACTTGACAAAACCTTCAAAAACTGCTGACCATTATTCTTTCTGCTCCTTCACTTGAAACTCCTGGAGTCTTCTGATGTAAGAGGCACTTTCAAGACACCCAACTGAAAGTGAGTTGAACACCATTTGAAAGGCGATCAGAAATATACTCTAGCACATGAGTATGAATCAGAATCAAAAAATGAATCCCACTCCTGCTTGGCAGCAGGATAGAAATGCACAGCTGTTACTACATCTCACTTCAGGGAGACATCAGAAATTTGACCCTCATAACCACCACAGGCACATTCTGAAATCTTTGCTGGCAATCAGCCAGGTCCTAG
This sequence comes from Excalfactoria chinensis, assembly GCF_039878825.1. Lineage (NCBI taxonomy): Eukaryota > Metazoa > Chordata > Aves > Galliformes > Phasianidae > Excalfactoria > Excalfactoria chinensis. The sequence continues at coordinate 72,178,017 of NC_092825.1, read as the reverse complement.
GTGGTTAGGACCACTGTGCACAGAATGTATCTGATGGCATACTCACTTCTGGCATTTCTGGGAATTGGATTAAATAAGAAGACTACTGTAACACTTCATCTCAGCCCCTCTGTCTTCCTACCTCAAATGGAGATGGAACAATTACTTTGTACTAAGACAGAGACGAAGCCAACTAATAAAACACATCCCAGTTTACACTGCTTCACCGATTCTAGTAACACTGTTGAACATATGATGACAAAAACAAACAAACAAACAAAAACAACAAAACTTAGTACACTACATTCAGTAAAAAAAAAAAAATCATCCACATTGTGTAAGCAACGCGACCAGAGACACATGGTCCAGATGATTCCACAATGTACTGAAGAGAATTTTCTCAAACAAGTAGTGGAGGAGCCAAAAAGGCAAGGGGTGCTTCTGGGCCTTGTTCTTACAGGGCTGTTAGGGACGTAAAGGTCAGGGACAGCTTGGGATGTAGCGATCATGAAACGGTGGATTTCAAGACCTTGTGTGGAAGAAGTAAGGCAAAAAGTAGGATTGCTACCCTAGACTTTTGGATAGCCAACTTCAACCTTTGCTGGGACTTACTTGGCAGTATCACATGGGCTAGAGTGCTAGAAGGTAAGGGGGCCCATGAGAGCAGGGCAACATTTAAAAAGTACTTCCAAGCTCACAATCAGTGCCTCCGTAAAAGTAGGATGCTGGGGAAGGGAGGAAGGAGACCTGCATTGATGAGCAAGGAGCTCATGGATAAGAACAAAGGGAAGAAGAAGGTCTATGAAATGTGTAAAAAGAACCTGTCCTCCTGGGAGGAGTAAAGAAGTGTTGTCAGGGCCTGCAGAGTAGCTATGAGGAAGGCTAAAACTCACTGAACTAGGAACTGAAGCTAGTAAAGAAGATAAAAGATAATAAGGGTTTTTTAAAGTATGTTAACAGGAAAAGGAAGAGTAGGGGTAATATGGGTCTCCTGCTAAACAATGGGGATGTCCTGGTAACAAGGGATGCTGAGAAGGTGGAGATGCTGGACATCTTCTTTGCTTCAGTCTTCACTATGCCTCGGGACTCCTGGATGAAAGACAGAGAGCCTTGGAAATTGAGAGCTTCCCTCTAGCTGAGGAGGGGGGTGGTCCAGGAGTGTCTAGGTGGGACCAGCATGCACAAATCCATGGGCCCTGATGGGACACATTCACGTGTGCTGATGGAGCTAGCAGATATGATTTCCAAACAACTGCTCCCTATCATCTTTGTCAGGTCTTGGAGAACAGGTGAGTTACTGGAAGACAGGAAGACAGCCAATGTCACTTTGGTCTTCAAGAAGGAAGATCTGGGAAACTACAGGCCAGTCAGTCTCATGTCTGTCCCTAGGAAGGTGGTGGAACATCGTGTTCTAGGTGCCATCTCCAAGCAATTGGAAGAGAACAAAGTCATCGGGAATAGTCAGCACAGATTCACCAATAGAAAATCATGCTCGACCAACCTTGTCAAGTCTTCTGTGGTGGCAGGACCATCTGGGTAGATGGTGGGAGGGCAGTGGATGTCACCTACCCTGACTTCAGCAAGGCTTTTCATAATCAGTGGACAGTAAGGTAGGTTGAGAACTGGCTGACTGGCAGAGCTCAGAGGGTGGTGATTGGCAGTGCAGTCTGGTGGAGACCTGTGACCAGCAGTGTTCCCCAGGGGTCAGTGCTGGGTCTGGTCCTGTTCATTATCTGCATCAAGTGATCTTGATGAGGGGATAGCATCGGTGCTCAGCAAGTATGCCAACAATACAGAGATGGGAGGAGCAGCTGACACCTCATGGCTCTGCTGCCATTCAGCAAGACCTGGACAGATTGGAGAGCTGGATTGCAAGTAACCAGATGAGGTTTAACAAAAGCAAGCGTAGAGTCTTACACCTGGGAAGGAACAACTGCAAGTATCAGTACAGGTTGGGGGATGGCCTGCTGGAGAGAAGCTCTGTGGAGAAGGATCTAGGGGTCTTGGTGGACAACAGGATGGCCATGAGCGGCAGTGTACCCTGATAGCCAAGAAGGCCAATGGCATCCTAGGATGCATTAAAAGGAGCATGGCCAGCAGCTCAAGAGGTGATCCTTCCCCTCTACTCTGCCTTGATCAGGCCTCACCTGGAGTACTGTATCCAGTTCTGGACTACCTGGTACAAAAAAATTCAGGGATCTCCTGGAGAGAGTCCAGCAGAGGGACACAAACATGATTACATGCCTGGAGCATCTCTCCTATGAGAAAAGACTAGGTAACCTGGGTCTGTTCAGCCTTGAGAAAAGAAGACATGGCCAGCCTCAGTGGTCTGTGGGAACAGAACAAGGGGAAACTGCTGTAAACTGGAGCATAGGAAGTTCCTCACCAATATGCAAAGGAACTTCTTCACAGTGAGGGTGAGAGAGCACTGGAACAGGCTACCCAGGGAGGTTATGGATTCTCCCTCTCTGGACATATTCAAGGCCCACCTGGATACATATCTGTATAACATGCTGTACAGAGCCAGCTTTGCAGGGGAATTAAACTCGATCTCTAGAGGTCCCTTCCAAGCCCTGCAATTCTGTGATTCTGTGATTGTGTCAAAGGCCTTACTGCAGTCAAGAAAGATAACATCAGTGGCTCAGTCGATGTCCACTGATGCAGTTACACCATCAAAGAAGGCCTCTAGGTTGGTCAAGCAGGATTTGCCCTTGGTTCTCCCTTATCACCTTCCTGACTTCCATGTGCCTTAGCACAGCCTCCAGGAGGATCTGCTCCACGATCTTCGCAGGCACAGAAGTGATACTGTTAGGTTAGCAGTTCCCAGGGTCATCCTTTTTACCCTTCTTAAAAATGGCTATGTGATATTGCCCTTTTATATGGAATATGGAATATACTCACCTAGACTTTCTTTTTGGCATCCCTAGCCAAGCTGTGCCTGTTCCTAGTTCAAGCTGTGCTTTAGCTTTCCTGACCCCAACCCTACACAGCCTAGTGTAAAGAAAGTTAAGGAAGGACTTCCCATGGTACCTGTCCCTTTTTCCACTGCTAGTGCATTTCCTTCCTTTTCATCCAGCAAAGACTACATATATCCAAGCCATGGGCTGACAGCTTCTACAGGAGAATACTGTGGGAGACAGAGTGAAAAGCTCTACTAAAATCCATGTAGATTGCACCCATAGCCTTTCCATGGTCATAGAAGATCAGGCTAGCCTAGCAGAACCTCCCTTTCATGAACCCAGGCTCACCAAGCCTGATCTCCTGGTGGTCCTGCACATGCCATGTGACTTCACCCAAGACGAGCCACTCCATGGCCTTCCCCAGTGCTGAGGTCAGGCAGGCAAACAGGTCTGTAGTTCCCCAGATCCTCCTTCTAACCCTTCTTGTAGAAGGGTGTAACATTAGCAAGTCTCTAGTTGTCTGGGACCTTCCCAATGGGCCAGGACTACTGATAAATGATGGAAAGCAGCTTAGCAATCACCTCCACCAGCTTCCTCAGTAATCTTGGGTGAACCCCATTCAGTCCCATGGACTTGTGACAGCTCAGGTGGAGTAACAGATCACTGTTTCCTCCTGAATTGTGGAGGGTTTATTCTTGTATTGGAATTCCAGGGTCACAGCCTGAACCAATGAGTGAGCTAGCTACGAGAGTACATGAGTGCCTGGAGCCTCCCTAGTTCCCTGCAATCTGAGTCTGCACAGGTTCCCCCCTTCCTCTCCTTCTGCATGACTGTACAAACGGGGGAGGGTCACATTCCTCAATAGTCCCTTTCTCCAAGCTGTTACCAGGAGGGGTGAGTTAATTCCTTTTGATATCTTTCCTATAGCACCTATTTCTCAAATAAAAGCTCTGCCATTGCCCTTATTTGCCCTACAGTTCTGCTCCCCATCCCTGTTTTCCATCTCAGGCAGCTGAGAACCCTGAGAATAACTGTCCTGGCTATTAAAGATGGAAGTAAAGAAGGTATTGAGAACCTCAGCTTTTTTCTCATCGTCAGTGACAACATTCCCTGTCACATCCAATAAAGGTGGGAAATTCTCCTTGACTCACATCCTGCTGTTAACAAAAAAAATGTTTTTATAAATATACTAGCTTCAGTAATCGTGGTCAGACTAAGATGGAGGGCTAGAACACCTCTCCTACAAAGATAGGCTAAGGGAGCTGGGATTGTTCAGCCTATGAAGAGAAGGCTCTAGGGAGACCTCACTGTGGCCTCCCAGTACATAAAAAGAACTTTTAATAAGGAAAGATAATGACTTTTTATACAGTCTGAAAGTGGTAGGACAAGGTAGATTGATTTTAAACTAAAAGAGGGGAGATTCATATTAGAATGGTAGGTGGAAATTTTTATTCCACTCAGAGGGTAGTTATGCACTGGAACAAGTAGCCCAGAGAAGTTTGGATGCCCCATCCCTGGAGGCATTCAAGGTCAGACTGGATGAGGCCCTTGAGACTATTTACAGACTACAGATTTCTACCATTTTCATACAGTGACACTTTGCGTTACTGCATCTCCATTGACCCCAAGTCCAGTTCAGGCTTCAGTTCAACAAGAAACTCATTTACAAAGTATACACTGGATACCATAATGTAAACATCCCTTTCCCTCTCCCTCCCCCCAACCCTTTCTTTTTCTTCTTTGTAAATGAGCAAAGTTTACCCTGCTTATTTTAAACACTGGATCAAGATGCTGTGCAAGTTACAGAATGAAAAGAACTTTACCAAGCCACATCATGTAATACAGTTTGAACAGATACAGTCTCTATTACCACCTCAAGGATCTCAACTTAGAATTATATTCTGCATAGCAGATACAGCATATCACATACCAACAGTCTTCAAGCTACAGCCTTTGCAAACAATACCCTTTAACAGTACTTAGAGAAATAAGCAAATGAAAGAAGCTTAAAGCAAGGCTAGAGCCCTAAGGACCACAAAAGAATGAATGGGCAAGTACACCATCCACGAAGCATTACTTTAGCCAGCACTGCCACCAAAAGGCCAACAAAGTCTTGAGGTTATTTCTCTACACTTCAGTTTTAACAGTAAAGCAGCGCTGGTGATCCCAGACTCATCCTAAACTTCAAGGAGACTGGAAAACTATACTGTCATTACATCAACAAAGTTCTACTTGCTGTTTTATCTTTCTATTTAAAATAAAAGATTTAAACTGCAACTCCAACAGGCAACCTACTATTATCATACATCTGCAAAGATATACAATATATGAATACACTGTAATGTACTTCCCTATGGCTACTACTGCATTTACAAGACTGTGATTTGGACCTGGTTCTTCATGGGATGACCTTACTTACTAATTATTCTATAGTATTAAAGACAATTGGCATTAATACTGCATAGGCAGAAGTAAGGCAGTAACTATTGCACTACCATATTCTGCAAAGGTTTCTTCAGGAAATTATTGTAGAAAATTATCGAAATTAAAAACTTGGTAACTAATTTCAAATGTGAACTTCAAATATTCAAGACAGCAAACTTCACTCACTTCACAGAAAACCATCTACATCTTCTGCTTTGCCATTGTTTAATGGTCTTGTTCTCTTTCCCTCCAACTACACAGAGTACTGAGCCAAAGCCTACCATTTTTTACCAAAACCAGCAGTCTTGCTAATTTCTGAGCTTCTTTTCTCCATCTAGTTATTTTATAGGTCTGTGCATACTTCCATGTTGGACCAGAAACAGCTATAATACTGCTGCCCATCTGGATCACCTACTAAGAAAAGTACCATTTCTTTAATATCTACCATAAACATATACATCGATGTACATGATACAAAACCTGAAGAGCATCCTAAAACTGGAATTAATAATATAAACTGCACAATAATGGTATTCTGGTAGAACACTGAAGTTATCAAACTCTCAATCAGATAGAATTGATAAGTGGTCTTTACAATTGAGAAAATACTAATAAGCAAAACAAAAAAACTTACAAGCTAAGGCCAACAAGTATAAAATATAAAAAGTGAGGCAAAGATTCCCATTATGGGAGAATTTCTATATGGTTTAGAAACAGAATTTACTGAAATACAATGAACTTTTCCAAAACATACTGAAGACACCCCTGCCATCTAAATTTATTACAGAGAGTAAGCATTCTTAATAAGCAGAACTGAATACACAAATCAATTGCCTGAAGATTGTAAAAAAAACTTTTTCTTACTAAGTAGATGGAGAACTAAGCAAAAATACATTCAAACATTCAAACTAAAGGAGAGTCAGACTGACTCTTCATTCCTGTACATGATTAGGCCAGCTAGAGTACTTCTAATATTTAGAATAATTTCTAATAAAAATATCTAATATCTAATGTTTACAGAAAGATTTGCTATGGGGTCAAATTAATGTGACTGAACAATTTCAATAAAAGAAAAAAAGTCATCACAGTAGTATACAACTATTATAAATTTTCCTAGATACAGCTGCCTTATCTACAACCCTGAAAATAATTAGAACTCTTAAGTACCTATTAATTCCAGAGCCAATCATTCATTCAACTTACTTCTAACTAAAAAATAAAAAATAAAGATGTGCAAATGTAGCAGAATTTTATTTTTGTAGCCCCAGTGACAGACTAGTAAGACATTACATAGATCTGCTGGAATGCCCAGCAATCTTAGCTGTATCGCATCTTAATTCTAAAGTAGGTGGCCAGTTCTACAGAAAGGGGGATGAAACACAAATCAGCATCTGTTGTACTTGTAAAAGGTAACTGACATTTTACTATTTTCTTTTCTCTCTTTATCCTCTCTACTTTTTTGCCCTTCCTCTCCACTTAGAGAGGCTCACAGAACCCACATGTAGAGACAATCTAAGCAACGTTCTGTTTCTACTGTAAATAATGTGTTAATCTAGTTTTAAAAAATCTTAAGTTTCTCAAAAAACTTGTTCAACTTCCTACGTCAGTTATATTTCAAATAGTATGTCTGTACTATCAGCCTTCTTAGATGCTGACTATGCCATTAGCTAGATGTCCTGAGAAAATGTTAGCTCCATCTTCAGTTCAAAGAGTTATAATTGGGTGCTTAAGCAAAACTAAAATAAGGATGCGCCAGGAATGGTGTCAGTTAGAGGCCATAGCCCACTGAACTATTTTATCTTGAACCTCATAGAATCATTGAATTCTTATTGTTGGAAGGGACCTTAAAAGGCTGTCTAGTCCAACTCCCCTGCAACGAACAGGGACATGCACAGCTCAGTCAGGTTGTCCAAGGCCTGGTCCAGCCTCCTCTTGAAAGTTTCCGTGGATATTGCATCAACCACATCTCTGGGCAACCTGATCCAGTGCATCCCCACCCTCACTGTTAAAGACTTTTTCCTTATATCCAACCTAAATCTACCCTCTTTGAGCTTGAAACCATTTCCCCTTGTTCTGTCACCACAGACCCAGATGAAGAGTCTGTCCCCTTCTTTCCTGTAGCTCTTCACTATAGGTCACTATCAGATCACCTAAGAACATTCTCTTCTCCTGACTGAAAAGCCCCAGATCTTTCAGCTTGTGTTCATAGGAGAGGCAATTACACTGCATTGCTTCCCACAGCTTCCTCAAGAGACATCTTTATTCAGTGCATGAATTTGTGACTAGACTGCTGCTACACTGTATGACATTATTGTCTCTACAGCTTGCAATGGATGCTGATGATCATTAGGTGGCATAGTGCCACACAATAAACACATCAGCTTTATATTTCAAGGACCTGCCCTGCTAGGCTGTTGTGGTTTAACCTAGCAAGCAGCAAAGCACCGCACAGTCATCTGCTCACTCCCTCCCTTCCCAGGGGTGTGTACAGACTGTCTGACTGCCTGAAGGTAACCTTCGGGCCTACATGCCTGAACTGAAATGATTCTCAGTGTCACAAGCACAGATGCAGCCACAGTAACCATACTGAACCTGAAAACCTAAATGCAGAACAAACCATATCACAGAAAATACAGCACAGAAAAACATAGCACAGAAATCACACTGAAACAGTAAAGGAACTTTGGTGGCCAAGGTTGTGCTTTCATAAGAGTAACACCAGCTATAAGTCATGGATTGTGTGCCCCGGTGGCGCAGTGGTAGAATTGCTGCTTGCAACACCGGTGGCCCGGGGTTCGATTCCCCCCTGTGGTGCAGGGGGTAGAAGTGCCGCTTCCCTACACAGGGGGCTCGAAACCCAGGAGTTGGACTCGATGATCTCTAAGGTCCCTTCCAACTCGCACAATACTGTGATACTGTGATACTGTGATACTGTGATTGGTAGCCCCCCCACTGTGCTGCATCATGCATTCATACACTGGCCATGTGTAGAGTGCATGACCCAGCTCAAAGTATAAAGATATCCTGAGGAGGTCAGGAGGATGAGTAACTTAAGCAGAGGACACCGTTGCCTCTGCAAGGATGCCCACAAGGTTCTGAGCCTACCAATCCTGCACCTTACATCCAATCCGAGATGTGCTGGCTAATATCTTTCTGGGATCTCTTGGTGGATCAGTAAGTATGCAATAAAACACTAAAATGCTTGCTTTGGATTACTGCATCTGAACATGCACTATGTGTGGTGGATACCTCATCCCCAATTCCAAACACCCTAATACAACATGATGGAGGAGAGAATCAGGAGAAAAACTAGAACTTGTGGGTTGAAGTAAAAACTAAAATAGAGAAAAGGAAAAAGAGAATTGACAATTATATACTGTGTCAGGGACCTAAAAGCCCCAGACTAAAGAAGGATCCTGGGATGGAACAAAGTATTCTGACAGTTTTAAGGGAACTGATATTTGTGGCTGTAGCTGCAAATATCTTGTTTTGTAGAAAGAACTGGCCCTGGTAGTTGATCTTGTTTTCACAAAGACTTGATTTTTGTTTTGCAAGAAGGTGTTCCTCTTGGGCTCTGTATCACACACTGATCACACAGGTATAGCATACAAGAGGAAAAAGCCCTGCAGACCCCGGGGAGAATAAAAGCAGGATAGAGGCTGTGGTAGGGAAGAGAGGAAAAGTGCACTTTGAAACAGGGGATACCCTGTTGGCACTACCAACGGAGTCCACCAGCAGCATATTCCTGAAGTGTTGTGGCCCCTCTGGGTTTCTGACTCAGCCCAGCTGCTGCAGTGGGTAGTCATCAAGTTTGTTCTAATAATATCATTACCTAAATTAAGAGTGTGCATCAACCAAGAAAAGATTTACTGACACAAACCTTAAGAGCATCAGTAACCCAGCAGGGTCAAATAAAATCACTGCTTGAAACACACGAGTCTGATGTAATACTTGGCTTGGAATTGATCCCATGACCCTCAGTTACACATAGAGAAACAGTCACCCACATTACACATCTACTTTTGTTCAGCATTTTTGTGAAATTTGTCAAAAAAAAATTACAATGCTGTTCACATCACTGTCGTCAGTAAGCATTACATCACAGTAAGCAGCCTGTCTCAAAGAAGCACAGTTAAATAAATATTCAGAAGGGCAAACAATAAAAGAAGCTTTAAAACAGAGAATTGTGTATATATATATATATATATTTCACAGGAGTGTCAAAGTTTCTCAAGTAGAGTAAACAGGAAGTATAGAAGTTATAAAATCACTTTTTGCTCAGCTACATATCTCCATGCTGGTCCTGCTGCTCTGTAAACATTCTCAGCACTACTGCTGCATAGCTATGCTCAAGTACTACAACCATCACACATACTATTATATAGGAATCGCCTATCCTCTGCACTGACTGTTTCACAACAGTGTGCAGAGTAATCCCTGGGGGCCTGCAGCGTGTTTCCCTTCTTTTTCTTGATGCTCCCATGGTGCAGTCCCACTGCACTATGCCACTGTTTTTGCTGACAAAGAAACATGGATCCAGTGTGATTGAACGTTCTTACAATACCAGAAGTTTACTGGTTCCCTGAGAAGAAATGTACAGGCACATTGGTCAGACCGGAGGAAATTTAATGTTCACATCCTGACAGCTCTTTGCTTAAAACACAGGATTGTGTGCACTCTTGAAATGCTAACTGCTACGTTCTCACGAGAAATCACAAAAATCTTATAGAGCTCAGTGTCTCATAGTGAATCTCAGATGAGGGAAATTGTTCCCACTTGAAAATTCCTAATTAAACATAATGAGTATAGACTTAAAAGCTAAACCCAAACATACAAAATCCCTTGCCAAGCAAGATTTTTTGAGTATAGCATGTGGATATTCATTATGTAACTATACCTCCAGAACTGTTTTAAATACTCTAAACTCATAGACCCATCATCAACCCTGATGACAACTTCTACAATCTATAATGACTGTATATTCCTTGTCACACAGTATCTCCTACTGTTTTTCCCACATTTGCCTTTCAGTGAACCTCCCTTTTTTGTACCATGCCAGAGAGCAACCAAAACCTTTCTTTAAGGAACTTGCAAGACTACCAAACTGAAAGATAACAGAACATATACAATAACTTTGTCAGGAATTTGGCTGAGCTTGGCTGGATTCCTTCAACTGCACCCTCATCCACTACTTGTGGGCAGCTGATACAAGCCAACTGTAAACCACTGTTCCCAAACAAGTAACAATTGTTAAAAAAAAAAAAAAAAAAAACCAAACAAGACACCAAACTTAGAGCTTAGTCTGTGTTTTGTTATGTGCTGCTATGAAAGGAAGCATTTGCATGAAAAACAAAAGCAGGAAACATTAAAAATGTACAATCCTTGACATCAGCTCTTCCACAGCATAGTACATCATGCTAACAAATAAAAGACACTGCACACAACCTTAAAGTAGAAAAAAGACAACACTAGAGCAGCCAACACTTTTGACTCATCTGAAATTTTACAAGCATTCTTTTTTTTAAAAAAAAACAAAACAAAACATATTTTTTAAAATGAAAGTCGCTTGAAAAAAAATTCATCTGATACTACCTAGTTCCACCTTAAACTTCACAAACTCTTTAAATTAAAGATAACAAATTAATAGGACAAAAAGATATTCATCATATGAGATTTGCTCAATATCTTTCTATTTTCCCTTCCAGCAGCACCACGTGACAAGTTCACTATCATTTCTTTCAGCTGAGTACAACTGAAAAATAACTAGTGACAAGAAAGTATGCATTCTCTTGTCAGTATGCCTCTTGTCAGAGGCAAAGCCCCTGCATAGTCTGATTCTTCCTTAAGGTTACTTTCCATCCAAATTAAAACTATCCTGTAATTAGGAGTCTTCCTGCTTTTGCAACTGCATCCCACAAATCCACGTCATCTGTGCTGACTAGTATCACAACTACTGAATTCCATTTCTGTTCTTAGCCATGCAAATTTCTATCTCCGTGCCCACAGCGCCTTCTATCAGTCTGAAGAAGGCTAGCAATGTTTATTAAAATCTGGCTACATGCTCACCTCTAGAAGAAAAGGTAAAAATACACACACAAACTAAATACATAGAGCTGAAATTTTATCTTGCTTAGCATCAAATGGGACAATTTAAAAGGTCTGTAGCTTATTCCCTGGCCATACAACAGACTTTTGTTGATTGCTAATGAAACAAAGAAATTGATGAGGAGAGACTTAGTAGCAAAAGTTTTATTACTGTTAAGCAGGTATTATTATTGACAGCACCGGATGCATGGGAGTAATACTCTTATCAAGCTTAGTTTACATGATGCAATATGCCTCCCCATTTACAATGCTACATCACAAATATCATTCATAACATTTTAAGGTCTACTGTGGTGTTGCAAGAAATCATTATTCCTAATGCTTACTCCAGCTAGGCTTATAGGGATATATTAACAGAATATTTTGTGTAAATATTTCTTCAAATCACTAACCCTTTCATTTTCCATCAGACTTTACTGTCTGGTTTTGTACTGAATGCCTTAAAGAAATCTAAAGCAGTTTTATCAACTGTCAACTCAAATAATTGCATCAGTTAAATGAAATTTGATTGATACAGCTCAATTAGAACAGTAAGTTTCCTGTAGAGCTACTTTTGGGAGTCTCTCTAAGAGGCTCTGAAACACAACAATGACAGCAGATAAGAGGAAATACAACTGTTTTTCCACCTCCTACATCCTGAGCTCCATGTGGCAATATTGCATTTATGTCATGCTTTTCCCATTAATGTTACCATGTTGCTTTCTTGTCCCTGGATACGGAATGCTGAATCCTAACTAACTGACTAACTCTCCTGTTTTCCTTCTTATACATTGCTCTGAGTGAGGACTTCAAATCAAGTAAGCTTCTACAGTACTAGGTCAACTAAGCCCCACATCAGCCCAAGGGCAATATAGATGCAGGCAGTGAGGGCAAGATGGAAAAGATGAAACAGCTGAATAATATAGTTTAGCCACAAACAATACAGAGACGAGTACAAGTTAATACCTTCCCAGTAAATAAATTGTGTTCCAGTAAGAACACAAAGAGGAGGGTGATTCATAGATAGCTTCATAGAGCAGACAGAACTAGTATTAATGGTTATTGTTACCTAGATATATGCTTAACCTTTTTTCAAATGCACTGATTGTTCAGCGCAAGTATCTACCCTAGTGAAGACATCTATAATCCTGAACACAATATACAAAAAAAAAAAAGAAAAAAAAAACAACTGTGCTTTTCCTTGAGGGCATCCCATCTGCATGGAAATCTGTAGCAAATGGACAAAGTCCCTGGAGACACACTAATAGTAAACAATTTTATATTGGCTCAACAGAGAGTTGGAAGTTCTAATGATTTCCCCCCTTCTCCAAAACCACAGCACTGCAGAAGCTTTGTGGAAAGCAATAGTGAAAATGAGCTAAAGAAGACCAGAGAATGATGTTCCATCAGTAAATATATTCATCTCTGTATTTTCAAATTCCTCTCAATCAAGGCAGAGTAAAGTCTCACTCAGTCTTTCAAGCAGATTTGGTTTCATACATCACTAAACACTCAAAGTAAATGTTATTTAAGATTTTTAATGTGGAGAAAAAGTCTTCCTGAGGGAGAGGATCATAAATCTGATTTTCTATTGGGTCAGAAGAAATAAGAAAATGGTGACACCAAATAGCACCTCTTAATTAATAATGGGAACAAAAATTCCAGGTTCAAGCAACCTGAAGAGAACCAGTAATTAACAGTATCTCTGTGACAAATAATTTTCTTTTCTCCACATCAAAGAGGAGATTAAAGTTAATAGCATAATATAACTTATCTATATCATATCACTTAGCAACAAACAGGACAGGTCCAATTCTGCTTTGAGATCTTTGAATCCAGTTTAAAATAGAGATAAGCAAAACAAAAATAAACAAAATTACTCTCGCCATGTAAGAGGCCAATCCCAAGGCTGTTGCTTCATGGAATGATCTCTTCCTCAAGCTATCTTAGCAGGACTGCTAATAACATTCCTGACCACCAAGCCTAATGCTACCCATTTAATTGCACAAGTTCTGTAAATGACAAAGAACGTACACATATGTCAAGAACTCAAACAAGATACAAACAAAACATCAGGTGGACTGCAGAGCACCTAGGTGTACTACATACATACATTTAAAATTATATATATACATATGCATACCATATATACATGTATGACATGTATGTATTAATATATATCTATTTAATAAACACACATCTCCTGTGCAGTCAGGTCAACAATTTATTTCTGTAATTGTAAGCCAGCCAAATAAGTTAATAAAATCTGTTCTCATAATTCTTCCACCTTCCTTGTCTGATCTCATTTTGGGTTAAACTGCACAGGCTACATTTGTACTTCTCAGTCCCTTCTCTCTGTATCTCATTCCATTTGGTGCAGTATAAAGAATTTGGGAGCATTACTATTAGCCCTCCTTACAGTTTAAAACAAACTAGACAAGTAAAAAATAGACCTGTCCCAAAATTCAATACTTTAAAACAATTTGATATACACAAATGTAAGTATATTTCATAGACAGTAAAAAGCACTTTTCTTATTCTGTTAAACATGAGAAAATCCTATCTCCTTAACAGAAATCAACACCTTCAAAAACAAAGCCTTTGAGTTACAGTAAAGGGCTATCTCAAATCCCATAGCTAAAACTGATCATCAAGGCAAAGAAACCGATGGAATTTCTGGGCCTGCATTAGATACGGAACACTAATCTTTAAATCTACTGTGAAACAGATTTCAGTAAAACAATGGAAAGTGTAGAAAACTGCATATTCCTATACATGCAAGAAAAATGTTTGAAATATCCCATTTTCTCTCTCAATGGACATGCATTCTTTCACATATTATCATTATAGAAATCAAGCCTATGCCCCTTTACAACTATAACATGATCATATAGTATAATTAGTGTTTCAACAGTGCCACGGATTTGGACCAGATCTGTAATGTAAACATTAGCCAAATATAGTACATCCTAGTGCCCAGTGCTCACATAATCATGTAACTTAAGACACTCTCTTGGTATGCTTTCTTTTCTGGGAGCAGAGTTAAGGCTGCTGTGATAATTCTCAATTTCATAATATAAGACAGTTTAAATTTCACAGTAAATGCCTCAATAATTTTCACAGTATTAAATTTTAAAGAGATGGAAACAAGATAAAAAAAGATCACAGTACTGCTATCATAACACGTGGCAAAAAAAGAAACAGTAAGGAAACTCCTAGGCCAAAAATCAACCATTTCAGCTACCTTTTCACTGGTGTCTTCCCTCACACAGGAGTACAGTCCAGCTTAACAAGGGAGTTAACATAGCAACATTCAGATCATGACAGACATGCACAAACTAAACCAAACAATCATTATTAGATGTTAACACCCAGCAGTCATACAAAAGAGACACTGTATGCCTAAACCAATGCTTTTTATAGGTGGCTTACATGCTACACCATGAAATTTCATAGATTCTTTAGTTGATACACTGTAGCATTCTGCCTTATACAGATGCTACCTATATGAATGTTTAACACTGTCCAACTACATGTGTGCTGTCTTGTATGAGAAAGTTCCAGAAGTTACTTGTTCCCAATAAAAAAGTACAGATTTTAAACTAGTTGTTCACCTCTTAATACATATTGCTTTTGTTTTTGTTATTTTCCAAAAACACACAGAACACTCAAGTTAGATTTTCCATAGTAGCTGGACAACAAAACTACTGCTTTGACACTGAAAAATCCCATACCTTCTGTTCTCCCTTACATAAACAATCTTTTGGATCAATGCCATACTCCTAAGACTGAGTCACTAGCCATTGTGCAGCATCACCTGTAAGGATAATTTACATAAGATTATAAGCAAGCTTCAACATTTCTTTTTCTTAGCCTCATCTAATACATTCTTCACCTTTACCCGCTGCCCAAAGGAGATTCTTTCCTTTCACAGACCATAATATCTCATCATTCGTCCTCAAATGTACAACAGCACACGTTCCTTGCCTACAGTAGTTTTTACAAGTTTAACATAAGCAGCAAAAAAGCAGGCAACAGTTCTTGGCAAGTCAAGACTATTATCTTTCAGCTGCACCCACTGCTGGGATGCCCTGCAGCCATCAGTGTGGAATATACAACATGACAGAAAACATGACTAAAAAAAGTCTCTGTCTCCCGTCTCTCTCCCTTCATTTCACAGAAGGTTCAGAACCTGGTTCCTCTCTGTCAGAAACGCAATGAAAGGCAGGAAATGCAGTGTAGTCCATCCACTTGCCAAATATAGGCAAAGCTATATTCCTGAAAAAGAATAAAAAAACACAAAGCAATAGCTCTGCAGCTCATGCATAGGACAGCAAACATAAGGCTAACAATCTGTTCTTCCAAGCTGGTCTCTAAGTGTACACTTGCATAAAACAACCTAATTAATGAAAGGGTTAACAAAAGTGGTACACAGACAATATTTTGTACCAGATCAAAAGCTTTTCTGCTTCCTATCTCTCCAAGTGCCAGATACATGTAAGAAAGCAGAGGAAGAATAATGTTAGCAAACAATTAGAATTACTGTCCTCTCCCATTACATTTGCTTTGTTACTGGGGAGCACTTCAACGCAACTGCATGAGCAACCATTTTACTCTGAACTCTCTCATCTTTTGTGCCAAGAAATTAAAAGATTACAACAAGGTTTCATAAGGGCTCATTGTTAATCAAACTCATCTTCCTTTAATGTTAATGTAAGCAGCATTAAAGATCAGACTGGCTTACTGTGAGTATCCTTCACAAAGATCTTTCATACTTGAGGTAATGGGATGTATGACAAAATAATACCAGTCTTACCTTGGTGCTAGGGAAGGTTATGAAACAGTTTATGGGATGGATAATCTTGGGAGCCACCATGGACAAGTTAAAGGTCAACCAGGGGATCAGGCCCAATCAGCATGGGTTTACAAATGGTAGATCCTGATTGACAAACCCGATTTCATTCTATGACAAGGTGACCCTCTTAGTAGATGAAGGTAAGAGTGTCAGTGTTGTCCACCTGGACTTCCATAAGGCCTTTGACACTGTCCCCCACAACATACTCGTGGAGAAGCTGGCTGCACCCACAGTCTGGATGGGCATTTGCTCCACTGGATGAAACACTGTCTGGATGGATGGGCCCAAAGATTTTTAGTCAATGGAGTTAAATCCAGTTGGCAGCCAGTCATGAGTGATGTCCCCCAGGGCTCGGTACTGGGGCAGCTTCTATTTAACATCTTTATTATCAATCTTGATGAAGGGATTGAGTGCACCTTCAGTAAGTAGTTAGCAGACAACACTAAGGTGGGAGGGAGTGCTGATCTGCTCGAGGGAAAAGGGCACTACAGAGGGACCTGGATAGCCTGGATCATTGGGCCAGTCATGAGCATCAGTAGGGCCAAGTGTCATGTCCTGCATTTTGGTCACAACACCCTCAGACAACTCTATGGGCACAGGGAGGAGTGTCTGGAAAGCTGCCTGATGGATAGAGACCTTGGTGTACTGATGGACAGTTGGCCAGCAGTGTGCCCAGGTGGCAAAGAAGGCCAGTGGCATCTTAGCTTGTATCAGGAATGGTGTGGCAAGCAGGACTAGGGAAGTAATCCTGCTCCTGTACTCAGCACTGGTGAGGCCTCACCTTGAGTACTGTGCTCAGTTTTGGTCACCTAAATACAGAAAGGACATGGAGGTGCTGAAGCAGGTCCAAAGAAGGGCAACAAGACTTGCGAAGGCCTTGGAGAATATGCTCTACAAGGAATGACTGAAGGAACTGGGGCTGTTTAGTCTGGGGAAGAGAAGTCTGGGGGAAGACCTTATTGCTCTCTTTTAATATTTGAAAGGTGCTTACAGTGAGAGTGGGGTTGGTCTCTTCTCACTAGGGACAGGTGGAAGGATGAGGGGAAGTGGCCTTAAGTTGCACCAGGGGAAGTTTATGTTGGCTATTAGGAAACACTTATTTACAGAAAGGGTTGCTTAGCACTGGAATAGGCTCCCCAGGGAGGTGGTTGAGTCACCATCCCTTGAAGTGTTTAAAAACTGTTTTGATGTGGTGCTCAGGGACATGATTTAGCAGTTGTAAGTTACAGTAGTGTGGTTATGGTTGGACTCAATGATCTTAAGGATCTTTTCCAGCCTCAGTGATTCTGTGATTCTATAAAAGTTTCAGAGCAAATCTAGAGAGCTGAAGAAGGGTAAAGTGAACCTTTCCACCGTCTGGACTAAGCTCAAATTAAAATAAATAAATAAATAAAAATTGTTGTGTAAAATCCCACCTCCCTTTGAACAAACAAGTCTAAACACTGGTTTCTAGGTCATAATATACTGACTCCAAGCAGACATGAATTTAAATATTGACAACAGATAAAACATTAAAACAGACTAACAGAAACTGAGGGAAAAACAGAAGTTATAGAAAGGTAAACATTAATTTGTGTGCCAAAATATATCAGAACTACTAGTTTAATCCCTCCTTTTGTATTTAGGCATGCTATCACCACTAAGACACCTGATTAACATTTTTCAGCAACAAGAACTGATTAGCCAAGACCTCTCCTGATGAACTCTCTTCCATCAGTCCCATTTTCTGATTGGTCTCATCATTACTTCTAGTATGACTGACCACTGCTATAACAACAACAACAACAACAAAAATCACATAAAAACAAACAACAGAAGACTTAGTGTTCATGGTACTTGCAAGTCTAAAACACACCACACCAATGCTGGAAGGTCACTGCAGAAACAGCAAACCAGCCAGCATGTGATGAGGACTTCCAAAACATGTGGAAAAGAATCATAGAACAGTAGCATTTCAGAGTGTTTAAAAATCTCATACAATCTACTGCAACTGTATACAAGAAAAAAGAGAGACTGGTTATTAACAAATATTCACAAAACTTGACCAACAGAAAATTTTTTGAATTATACTACTCTTGGTTTGAAATGAATGCTTTCCTTCAATATGCATCATTGTATCATACACAGTAGCTAGTGGAGTTCCCCAGGGGTCAGTACTGGTGTCCTTTAACATTGTCTTCAATGACATGAATGAAGGGATAGGATACACCCTCAGCGGGTTTGCTGATGATACGAAGTTTGGAGGAGTGGCTGACACACCAGATGGCTGTGCTGCCATTCAACAAGACTTGGATAGACTGCAAAGTTGGGTGGACAATAATCTGATGAGATTCAGCAAGAGCAAGTGCAGAGTCCTACACCAGGGGAGGAATAACCACATGAATCAATACAGATTTGGGAGTGACTTGCTGGAGAGGAGCTTTGTAGAGAAGGACCTGGGGATCCTGCTGGACAAGAGGTTGACCATGAACCAGCAGTGCCCTTGTGAACAAGAAAGCCATTGGTATCCTGGAGTGCATCAAAACCAGTGTGGCCAGCAGGTAAAAGAAAGTGATTCTCCCTCTCTACTCTCCCCTGGGGAGGCCATATCTGGAATGCTGTCTCCAGTTCCTCAGTTCAAGGAAGACAGGCAACTTCTAGAGAGTCCAGCAGAGAGCTACAAAGATGATCACAGGCCTGGAGCATCTCCCTCTTAAGGAAGGGCTAAGACCTGGTACTGGAGATTTTATCAATGCATACAAATATCTTAAGGGCAAATGCCAAGTGAATGAGGCCAGACTCTTTTCAGCAGTGCCCTGTGACACAAGGGGCAACAGGCACAAACTGGAATTCAGGCAGTTCCATATCAACATGAGAAACGACTTCTTAGAGGGCAACAAAGCACAGTAACAGGCTACCCAGAGAGATTGTGGAGTCTCCTGCCTGGATACATTTCTGTGGAATTCACTCTAGAGAACTAGGGAATCTAGTTTAGCAGGTAGTTTCCACTAGGTGATCTCCAGAGATCCCTTCCAACCCCTAAGATTCTGCAGTTCTGTGTTGGTTTCAATCCTTCATAACTCCACCTGTGCTTTCCTTATACAGAGCAAAGCAACAACCTTCATTCACGGAAGGCTACAATCTTAACATAAAATGGACAGCAAAACTGATTTGGGGATAAGCAGACATAAAACTCTGCAAAATGAAGTCAGCTGAACACTGTTGGCAGAACCTCCTTCCACTGAAATGCAAACAGAGTTGTGTGGGGGAAAAAAAAAATAGACAAGACAAAAAAGAAAACTACACTTGCAGAAAACTTACTGAAATCAGCAAATTTAGCAATTAGCAACTTTAGAAATCAGAAAATCCAAACAGAAAATCTTCTTGTCCATGCTTAACATGTTTTCTACATATGACTGCAATCACTACAGAAAACAGTGTTCATCACCATACTGCCATAAGCACTCAAGGAGACAGCATTTACTATCAAACTGCAAAAGACTAGGCACTTGTGTAAGTATACTATATGGTGTTATACAGTGCAACCCCAGATAAAATTCTACCAATTACATCATCTTTCCTATGAGTTCTTCCCACTAGTCACCCAAACTTCCTGATTTCAACTTCAAACCCTTCCTCTTTCAATCCTTCAGTTCAAATGACTTTAGGAATAAACTTGCCAGACACCAGAAAACCAACATGCAGAAAGCCCACGGAGCCCTCTACTCCCTAGGATTTGATCTCAGTTTCCTAGTACAAAGCAACAAGCTTTTAAGCTAAGGCTCCTTCAAACCTGCTTGGTACAACATATCATTTTTGTTTCTGCTCCTCTCTGTTCAGTTTACCACTTCACCCTTCCTTCCCCTTAAGTTCCTACTCCAGTCTAGCCCAATCACCTCCACAGACATACTACATAAGGAAGAGCTCTCATGGTCCTGTGTCTGCAGACCTCATGGTTCTATAAATGCATGAGGTTCATCATACCCTGCTTATGAGAATACACAGACCAGTCCAAGCAGTCATAAATCAGCAAAGTCTGTACTCAGAAGACAATCCTATTTTAACAACGTCATTATAACCATTACTAGAGACATGCAGTGACTCAAACTCAGCAATACAATCAGCTTTTTACTAGTTAATGCAGTTTGCTTCCTTTTTTTTTTTTTTTTTTATAACAGTTTATGGAAATAAACACAATAGCTATTAGTCACTTCCACCTTCAGAAATACCAGGCATTAGGACGGCATGACAGAGTTTGCATTATAACAGAGAATTTGGACAGTAACAGGAAAAAATTTCAAAAGAGCTTAAGAAAAAAAATTATGTTGTACATTTTGATACTAAGAGCAGTCTTTAAATTAGTTTTATCACTTCAGTGTTATCACAGATAAGAGAATTCATGCTGGAACATACCTTAGTCACCTAATCAAACTGCTCTTCAACACAGGGTCAGCTGAGGCATGCAAAACAATCAAGATATCTTAGATAACATTGACACTCCACTCTTGTCAAGAAAGATTAACAGGAATGCCCATCCCTCCACACAGCAGAAACAGAGTGAAAGATACTGAACCACTAAGGTTGAAAAGACTGCTAAGATCATTTAGTCCGACAATCAACCCACGCCTCTGACCACTCAGAGCAACATCTACCTTTTCTCAAAAACCCCCAGTGATGGTGACTCAACTGCCTCCATGGGCACCCTGTTCCAACAACTCACCAGAAGAAATTTTTCCTAATATCCAACCTCAACATTCTTCCCAGAAGCAAATTAAGGCCATTACCTCCAGTTCCACTTGTAGTTACCTGGCAAGTCAACCCCCTACTACACTACAACCTCCTTTCAGTTAGCTGTAGAGAGCAACAGGGTCTCCCTCTAAGCCTCCTTTTCTCCAGACAAAGCAATCTCAGTTCCCTCAGCCACTCTTAATAAGCCTTATGCTCCAGACTGTTCACCAGAGTTGTTACCCTTCTTTGGACATGCTCCAGAGCCTCAACGTTCTTCTTGTAGTGAGTGGCCCAAAACTCAACCCAGTACTCAAGGGGTAGCCTCACCAGTGTAAGTACAGAGCAAAAATTACCTCTCTAGTCCTGCTTTATTTTTTTTTTATTATTTTTTACAAACTAGGATGCCATTCACTTTCTTGGCCATCTGGGCATACTGCTGTCTCACATTCAGCCAGCTGTCAACTAACAACCCCAGACCCTTTTCCACTCTGCAGCTTGCCAGTGACTGCCCAAAGCCTGTAGCAATGCATATTACATTTCTGTAACCAAAATGCAGGATGCAGTGCTTGGTCTTGCTAAAGCTCATAATATCTTCCAATTCAGGGGTCTCAGAACCCTGAGGATAACTGGCCAGACTATCAAAGACAGAAGAACACACTGAGAAGCATTGTGAAGCTCAGCTTTCCCTTTCTCAGTGACAATGTTTCCCACCACATCTGAAAGCAAGAAATTCTCCTTGGCCCTCCTATTGCTATTAATTAAAAATGTTTAACAATAGTATCCAGACTAAGTTCTTGTTGGGCTTTTGCTTTTCCAGTTCTTCCTCTGAGTACCCCTCACAACATCCTTGTACTTTTCTTGAGTTATCTGACCCTTCTCCTAAAGATCATGAACTCTCTTCTTTCCCTCAGTGTCTCAGCAAAAGCTCCCTGCTAGCCAGGCCAGTCTTCTTCCTTGACAGCTCATCTTCTTGGCACAGGGGAGACAGCCTGTTCCTGAACCTTTAATATGTCCTTCTTGAGGAATGTCTGGCACTCCTGGACTGTCCCCTTTGCCTTTCAGGACTGACTATCAAGGGATTCATCCAACTGACATCCTAAACAGTCCAAAGTCTGCATTCTAGAACTCTAGTGTAGCAGTTTTGCTGACCTTACTCCTGACTTCATAGCTCTTAAAGAGCACTAGAGAGGGAACAAGTCACAGAAATCTTTCTCCTAGGTTTCTAACTTGTCCTAATCAAAACAAACAGCAGTGGCAGACACTTCAACCAACACCTTGAGTTTTATGTAAAATGTTCAGAAAGTCCATTCCTCCTCTCTGTGTCACTTTAGCCTCTTCAATCCAAATGGAAGCAGCTTTGTTTTTATTTCATCCTTAGACTAACAAAAATAAAAAATTCTTCCAGTTCTACAATAAGCATATCATTTTGATTCTCTGACTTCCTGTGACATCTCTCCAAAGTCTTAATTTATTGCACACAGTTGATGTCCAGAAACTAACCAGGTATGTGGTAAACCTTCGTGCTAGAATTCACTTTCTAGTAAAATAATAAGTTTCTGAAACACATCAGCCTCACTACATGAAAGTGTATTAATAGCTATTCTGTACAGCATAAAATGGAAATGATACAGGAAACCAAGCAGAGACAGAACCTGCAGCACTTTTAAGATATCACAGCAAAAAGAGATACAATTTTTCCATCCTCATTGATTATAGTCCAAGCCATTCTATTCTAAAATCTGGGAAAACCACAGTCTAAGTGCACTTGCTTAGGGAGTTTCCAGTTCCTGCTTATGGGGATTATCTAAAAATGAATGCCTGTGTGTGTGTGTGTGTGTGTGTGTATGTTGACTAAAACTCTTAACCCTCTGTGCTACTCTGTGTGTGTAGTTTGCTTGCCTTTGTTCCTGAGACATTCTGTCTCTCAAATCCAAATGTACCCTGCAACACATAAGTGTATATATATATATAACAAGTGATGCACAAATTATTCTTCACCACTCGCTGACTGATGCCCAGCTAGTCTCTGAGTAGCCATAGGCTATCCCCCCTCTCAAACATTCCTTTATCTCATATGATACAGAATATCCCTTTGGACAGTTTAGGTCAGCTGTTCTGACTGTTCTATCCCAGCCCCTAATCCTCTTGCTGGCAGGACAGTATGAGAAGCTGAGAAAACTGAAACATCCTTGGCACTATACAAACACTCCCCAGCAACATCTAGAAATATAAATGTATTATCAACATTGTTTACTCCTAAAACAAAAGCACAATATCATACCAGACAAAATAAAAAACTGGGAAAAAAATAACTTTGAAGCACAGAATAAGAGAAGACCAACTCAAGTGCTTTGGAAATTAATTCAAAATTACCTATCAACAAAAAAACAACAAAACATAGGAGAAGTACTTCTGCACTCTCAAGGAAAAAGTTAACAGCATTGCCCTTTAATATACTGAAACCTCTCTCTGAAATAAAATAGTTCAAGGTAGCCATTTAATCGCACAGGAAGTACAAGTAGTATGTTCTCCAAGCTACTAAAATGAAAAATCATTCTTCCCCCTTGACTGCACATCAGATACTTATACAATAGTGCTACAAAAGCACACAGGTGCTGGTAGAAACTAGATCTTCAGTTTTTAAAAGAACTGAAAGTAATAAAGCAAATTATTTGCTAACAATAAAAATATAATACAAAGTTAACAAATCTCCATTCTTCTGGCAATGAAGAAAGCTGCTCTCCTAAAGAGCATTTCCTAAAATGTTTCAGCTGCCACCTAGTGTTAAAATTAATGTAAAAGCTGGCCAAGATGAAGGCTGAAATACACGAGTTAAGAAATTATTATGGTGTCTTCCTACTCACCATTAATTTAAAAAAATAAAAAGTCAATTTTTAAAATTACTATAGGCAAATCTTTGTAAGGTTTGCCCTGTATCAGCTGCCTAAATGAAGTAATGTGTTGCTGGCTTTTTTTTTTGTTTTTTTTTTAAATCAACTTCAGACCTTCCTAGGAAAACTGGAAAGAGAGCCCAAGGAAAAGTTCTGCTAGATGGTAAAGAAAGAAATGATCAGAATTTTAAAAGAGAAAAGAATTTATCACCCATTCCCTACCCCCAAGCTGTAAGATATGCGATCATTAAAAATAAATAAGAATTACAGAGACAATGGCTTTTATAATTCACTGTATTTTAAATAATCTTTTTATATAAAACCATAGCTGAAAAACCTTATTCTCCTCCACAAGTCCTACATGTGAATTTTAATGAGAGTTTAACTAGCATACAGAACTAGAGAAGCCTTCCCTTGAGGGCACAAAGTCCTTTTACAGCAAATGAAGTGAACTCCTGAACACCAATAACAAACAAAAATAAAATAACAACATACCAAAAAGTGAAACTCCTAAAAGTACAAGATACAGAGATAAGAAAGAGAAATGCTCTAAAAAAATTTAAAAAATAAAATAAAAAAAATCTATCAAGATAAGCTATCCAGTGAGACTAAGACAGGAAAGTCCGAATTAAGTTTTAGTTACTGGAAAAAAAAGTCACTATCATATCTGGATTGCTACATCAAGGTAACATTCACAGGAGGCAGAATTGAGGACAGGGTATAGAAGAGCACTGCAGGGATTCTGACATCATAGAGTACTGCCAGGAAAGCCAAAAGCTCAACTGCATTTAAAACTGGCAAGGGACATCACAGGCAACAAGAAAAGCTAACTCAGTGATAAAAGAATAAATAAGGAAATGGGCCTGATGAAGGACAAATAGTGCAATGTCAGTAGATACCCATAAGGCTAAGGTTCTTAATGTCTTTGTCTCAGCCTTCACAGGAAAAGTCTCAGGTCCCTGTTTCTGGATATAGGGCTCAAGGTACATAAGAACCAGGACTGAGACGTGTAAAAACAAACAATCTCAACACATAGAAGTACCTGAAAAGCAGACAGGATGTGCTCTAGAATGCTTAAAGAATAGGTTGATGCAATAACAAGACTGTTCACTACTGTGTTTGAAACCTTTCAGAGATCATGGTAGGACTGGAGAAAGGCAAATATTTCATATGCTTTCAAACAGGGAAAAAGGACAATCTAGCTAAGTAGTTGGGTCAGCTCTACTTTGGTACCTGCAAAAAAATCATGAATTCACAGAACTGTGATGTTTGGAAGCAGCCTCTTAAGATCATTTACTCCAGAAACTTTACTTACGCTGGGTCAGCTGCAGCATGTTGCAAATGACTGTGTCCAACTGGGTTTTACTCATTGATAAGATTTGCCTCCTGAGTCTTCTCTGCTCCAGGCTGAACAGTCACAGCACTCCCAGCCTCTCCGCATAAAAAAGATGCCCTAGTCCCCTCATCATTTTTGTGAAGCTTTTCTGAATGAGTTCCAATACGTCCATATCTTTCTTTTACTGAGGAACAGTACTTCAGAGATAGCCTCACCCCTGCTGAGAAGAGAACCGTTTTCCTTGAGCTGCTGACAATGCTACTCTCCCTAATGCAGCCCTTTTTTGCTACTGGACTTCTTTGCCACAAGTGCATGTGGCTGGTTCATGGTCAGCTTGTTGCCAGCCAAGACCTCACAGTCCATTTCTGCAGAACTGTTTTCCAGATTTTTGGCCCACACTGGGTACTGATACATGAAGGTACTCTTAGAGCACACTTCTGGGATTTGAAGATGATGGTGAATGGAAACAATCACAATGAACAATGATATTTCATACAACATGAACCTAGTAGCCTTTTACAATAAAGTAAATGGATTTGTGAACAAAGAGAAAGCCCTAGGTATCACCCCTCTCAGTTGTACCAAGTCTTTCAATACTCTCCCACAGTAACTGTGTATCATTACAGTCTGGATGGGTTGACAACTAGGTAAGAGAAAGGCTGACTGGGACGCTGGGCTCAAAAAGCAGTGACTGAAACACTATACTCAATCTAGAGGCCAGTGAAAATAAATTACAATGGAAGTCTATCTTAAGATTTGTCCTCCTTAGGTTCTGGAGAGGGTGACAGTACTAGGGGACGTAGTGAATTTGCTCCAGAGCATGGCTACCATTTTAAGAGTGCTAGATATACCAGAGAAATGGGCCATCAGGAAAAGACTTCTGCTGAAAAGGATCAGGACAACTAAGGTGCAGATGAAATTAAACTTAGCAAGAAGCATGAAAAATAACAAGAAGGGATTCTTTAGACAAACTGGGCAGAAGAGACAGGCAAATAACAGTGTACCCTCAATAAACAAGAATGGAGAACTAGCTTTATCAGACATGGAAAAGGCTGAGGTGCTTAAGAAGATCACCGTCTTGGTCTTCACCTCCATTGCAGAACTCCAGCCATGAAAACAATCCCACTGTGTTTCAGTGATGTCGACTAGGTCATAGTCCTCCTGTCAGACCACAGGTTCTAGCTCCTCCTGTTGCCCATGCTGGGTGCACCGGTATAGATGCACTTCAGTTAGACTACTGGTCTCACCCCTGACCCTGGAATGCTACCCCTATGCAAGCCATTTTATCCCCTCACCCCTTCAAACCTAGTTTAAAGCCTTGTCAAGGAGCCCTGACAACTCTGAGCCAGAATCCATTTCCCCCTTTGACTAAGATGGTCCCCACCCATTACCAGCAGGTCTGGTGCCAAATAATTCATCCCATGATAAAAAAAAACAAAATGCTTCTGACAGAACCAGCCTCTTAGCCATATGTTTATCAGGTGGGTCTTCCTGCTCCTCTTAGTTTCTTTTCCTACTACCAAAGAAATGGAGGTTAACACCACCCAAACTCATGTTCCATTAACTAACTGCCTCAGTACCCAGTACCTCTTGAAAGCCCTCAGGCTCCTCCCTGCAACTTCATCACTGTCTACCTGAAATACCAGGAGCTGCACCAGATTAGGAAGCTTCTGAGTGACATCCCTGATCCGGGCCCTACAAGGCAGGAGATTTCCCTGGAAGGTCCAGTTAGCATAGTGGGCCCTCAGCTCCCTTCAGAAGGGAGTCTCAAATGACAACTAGCCTTCTTTTGATATTGAAAGAGACTGTCATGAGATATGGGGTTAACTGTCTCATTCTAGATAGCCCTCTGGATAGACTTTCTTCAATTTCTTCACTTACCCATCTTTCTTGTCCCAGGGCCTCATACCTGTTATACAAAGAAAGCTAGGGAAGTGAGGTAGGCCAGGAGGGGGATCACATGCAGTCCCAAGCAGGAACCTGTCTTCATTAATCATCTCCCAGGTCCTCCCTCCCTCTGCACTGATGCAGTAGGGATGCAGATCCATTGCTACTTGTGGAGTGTTCCCCTAGAGCCTCTATTGCAGGGATGCAAATGATGCTGCAGTAATATTCTGACCCCATAGTCTTCTCACACAGCTTTATTAGTAATGAGCTTTATTTATAAAAAAATAAAACACACGTGCCTTAAACCAAAATTGTCAAAATTTTCAAAACTGCATTACAGAAAAGGCCTAGGGTATAAGAACTGCAGCTTGAAAAGCACAAGTCTTAAAGTTTGAAAAGGAAAGATCTGGAGGCAGAAGCTATATTAGCTCCATCAGTTTTCATTCCTGGAGTTCAATAAAATCCAAGATGGAAACAAAAGGCAGAAAAAGAAGTCTGCCAGCCCACCGGGACTATACCAGTCTCCCTCGCCAAGCCTGCTCTCCGTACAACTGGCTACCCACAGCACCCATGATGACCAGCTTTCCCACGCCACCCCACTCTTCCTACTCCCAAGACCGGAAAGCATCTGCAACTTTCCCACCCGCGGCTTCGGAGCTCACCCTCGCTCATTACACTTGAGCGGACCGGACCTGGCTGAGACGGGCCGAGTCCTGAGAAATCTTCAGGCGCGTGTCAGGAAACAACTCCAGATCCTGCCAGCGGAAATGGAAGGAGGGGCTTGGTCTGACGCTACTAAGTGGGGAGGAGCTGGGGGGCGCTGTTCAAGGGGTAAGCTGCGGCCCCACGGGGGGGGGGGGGGGGGGGGAAGCTCTGGCGGCTCTGGGCTTCTACGTGCTCGTTCCAGCCCGTGTACCAACTAAGCGGCGTTCGGAGCGAGAAAGGTGCGGCCATAGCGCACCGGTTCCACTGACTGAGAGCTCTGCCTAGTATGTGTTCACCAGAGATGACCGGTCTGCTCCGTTTGCCGCCCATGCGCACCACGAGAGATTCCTGAGCCACCCCAGGGTAGATGCCAGGGGCAGCGCCCTTCTGCACCCTCCCAGAATTAGGAAACTGCACCAAGGTTAACACACTCTAAGGCTGGAGGGGCATCTAACATCTCCTTCCCTCATTTGCCACTGCTGCCCTGAAAGGCCCACGGTTTAACACCTCCTCTGCTCTAAACGGCAGTGGAGCTCTTCGGCACGCTAAGCTGTCAGCCAACAAACTGAAATGAATGAATAAGTGAAGCTTGCTACTGCAGTTGGCAAACTTACAGCTAAACTGCTAGCTACTCTCAAGCCTCTGACTGTCAATATGTTGCCGTGAATTCTAATAGGTCTGTCTGATTTTTCTGCTCTTATAACAGGAGGCTACATTTGCATATTACATTATCTGTGATGCTGTGTGAGAGAAGGCAATGAAGGAGATCTGATAGCCTACATAAATACCACCACCTGCCTTCTTCTTAGTATCAGTTAAGTTCAACAAAAAGTTATTGGATATGGTATTATACAGAGATGCCTTCAGAGTACTAACATAGCTTGGGGAAGTTCTAGTTTAGATCACTAGTTGGGAAGCAGCCTCAAATTGAGGTAGAGATATTTATAAAAGTAGAGCAGTGCAATTATGGATATGGACCTGTTTGGAGGAACTGTATTTGACAGTGTGCATAGAGCATCTCAAGGATCCTCCATAAGTATTTCAGAGCACAGAATGGCCCAAATTAGAAGGGACTTCAAGGATCATGAAACTCCACCCCCCCAACTGCAGCCAGGGCCACCAGCCTCCACATTTTATACTGGCTACTTAGGGCACCGTCCAACCTGGCCTTGAACACCTCCAGGGACAGGGAGGCTTTTTCCAGAGGGAAGCTGAATTTTAAATTTACAGATCTATTTGCACATGTTCCCTTCGTTGTTGCAACAATTCTTTACTTACATCAATATATTGTCTTATAGTTTCCACCTGTTCTGTGTGTGTATTCTTACATACTGCTTGATGCAGCCGTCTCTGAGCATTCTGACCATCATGATGCTGACTACACAACTGCTAAGTTTGCATCTCACTTCTGTTGAGAGCTTGAGCAGCAGTATTCTGTTCTTTATTTGTCTATGTACAAATGTACACAAATGTTGCTATATGTTTATCTTAGAGCAAGTAAGAAAGGAAATATCTCCTGCAATGCAGCAGGAGATAGAGTCCTGTGAAGACAATTTCATTTGACTCTTTTTTGGAACCTAGAAACAAAGTTCCATCTCCTGTGTACTGTAGTTGTGATGTAGTAACCTCTATCATACCTTAGAACTGAAGGTTCTCCATTCAAGAATAGTGCTCAGTTTTAAATAAGAATATCATGGAGGTAAAGAACCATTTCCTCAAAAATGAGTACAAAAAATTAGTATAGGCAATGGAGAACAAGTTTGACAGTTTGGTTGCTTTTCTTTGTCTTAGCAGAGACAGCACAATACTATGTTCTTTACCTGTTGACATAAGCACAAGCAGCATTACATCCAAGTGTACTGTATTTTTATAGTTCTAGTCAAAGTCATTTTTGTGGCTCTGGATGCACTTTAACGGGTCCATGTCTCTCCTTTACTGAAGATTCACATCTCTACACAGTATTCCAGGCAAGGCCTTATCAGCACAGAACAGAGGGGCAGGAGCACATCACTAGAACTGCTGGCCACATTTCTTTTCTTGCAGCCCAGGATACAGTTGACTGTCTGGGTTGCAAATGCATATTGCTGGCTCATGTCCAGCTTGCCATCCACCAGAACTCACAGGTCCTTTTTGGCAGGGGGATGAAAAGCTTAATCTTTTCATCTCCCCGTTTATACTGATAGAAGAAATTGCCTTGTTGAATCACATGAGACTCTCCTGAGCCCACTGCTCAAGCCCATCTAGGTCTCTCTGAATTGCATCTCATCTCTTGGATATGTCAGCATCACCACACAGCTTGAAGGAAGCTGTGCCAGGAAAATAAATAAATAAATAAATAATTTTTCATTTGCAAGACCTTTTTCAGTTGATATAAATACACAACCGGCAAATTTTCAAACTGAATATTTCAAGTAGCAATCAGATATTCATGTCATAATTTTTTTGTCAGTATACACATTTGAAACAATTATTATCAAGGATGAAGCACAGGAAGAGTCAAATTTCATACAAAAATCTGATGAATACCTTGAGACCTCACTAAGAATAAGAACCACTGCCATCAAATCAGAATGATGCTTTGATTTCACAAAAACAAGGTCAAATATCCCACTAGCTTTACAGTTTTACTCTTTCTTTTTAGGATTTTAAGAATAATAAAAAAAAATATTTGTTGCTTATATATTAACAGTATTGTATATTTTATGAGGGATGCTCTGAAAGTAATGCCTCCTGTTTTATTATGTTGGCCCACCAGAGACAGATATTGATGTTATGGCAGGAAAGGCTGAATCTTCCCACCAATATTTCATTACCTTTTGTTTCTGTGTGGCAGAGGACACCAGAGGAACAGTCTGACAAAACAGTGTCTGACATGGAAGTGCATATGATGCAAAGGTGTGTCATTGAATTCCTCTGTATGGGAAAAAACAAAAAACAAAAAAACACCCACTGACATTCACTGACACTTGCTGAATGTTTTTAGGGACCAAACAGTGGATGTAAGCACAGTGAGGCAGTGGCTAGTGTATTTCAGCAGTGGTGACAGTGGGTTGTTGCTATGATTAGAACTTTAATATAAAAAAAAAAAAATTTTAGCAATCAGCATAGCTTAATGTTACACAATTGTTTTAATAAATATTCATAGGAACATTGAATCGTTGAATCACCAAGTTTTGAAAAGGCCCACAGGATCACCCAGTCCAACCATTCACTCAATGACCAATTGTTCTCATGAAACCATGTCCCTCAACACAATGTCCAAACATTCCTTGGACACCTCCACAGTCAGCGACTCCACCACCTCCCTGGGCAGCCCATTCTACTGCCTGACCACTCTTTCAGAGAAGTAGTATTTCCTAATGTCCAGCCTGAACCACCCCTGGTGCAGCTTGAAGCCATTCCATCTAGTCCTGTCACCAATTACAGGAGAGAAGAGGCTGACCCCCAACTCACTACAACCTCCCTTCAGGTAGTTATAGAGAGCAATAAGGTCTCCCTTGAGCCTCCTCCAGACTGAACAGTCCCAGCTCTTCTAACTGCTCCTCACAAGGCCTGTGCTCCAGACCTCTCACCAGTTTTGTTGCCCTCCTTTGAACACACTCTAGGGTCTCAACGTCTTTCTTGCATTGACGGGCCCAAAACTGGACACAGTACTTGAGATGCAGTCTCACCAGTGCTGAGTACAGGGGGACAATTACTTCCCTGTTCCTGCTGGCAACATGGTTTCTTATGCAAGCCAGGATGCCACTGGCCTTCTTGGCCACCTGGGCACACTACTGGCTCACATTCAGCTGAGCATCAATGAATACCCCCAGGTCCATTTCGCCTACACAGTCTTCCAGCCACTCTTCCCCAAGCCTGTAGCACTGCCTGGGGTCACTGTGGTCAAAGTGCAGGACCCAGCATTTGGTCCTGTTGAACCTCATCCCATTGGCTTCAGTCCAGCTATCCAGACCATCCAGATCCCTCTCTAGGGCCTTGCCACCAAGGCAAATCAACACTTCCAGCCAGCTTGGCATCATCTACAGAGCTACTGGGCGTGGATTCACATGTAGAGTTCTGTTACACAGAAATTTAGTACTTTCTTATTAACTGGAATTTTTAATCATCTCAGAATTTTTAATTACTTGGATCTTCTGCAAATCACATTAAATTCTGAATATTCATTACACAATACTCTAACCATAATCTAGTCTTTGAATTCACTGAGAAGAACACAATCACCCACTCAGTCCTCAGAGGAAGATGACAGTGGTGGAGACATTCCTGACCACCAGGAAAATCATAGGGTTTTCTGTCCTGCAGCAACTTCATCTAAAGACCTACTGAGGACTTACAGATGCTGGATTTGATATAAGTGTTTCACAAATTATTAAGCTTGATACCCACATCCTAGCAACCCAGCACCTGGGCTTTGACAACATTGACTAGCAAACATTCTTGCCACAATACTGAAAAGAGGGGAGATGCTTCCCTCAGTACTGATGCAGACTAGTGATGCAGAACTGATGAAGCAGCATGACTCTCTAGCAGTTCTGGATATGTTCTTTTTTGTCTCCACCACATATTTAACACAAGTTTGAGGGCATACCTACCAGTGTGAATCAGTTCTTGTTCTTCACTATCACCACTCAAATTCTTAATCTCCTTTATCTAGTTCAAGAAGTCAAAGAACTAACAAAAAGTGAACCAGAAAATATGTAAGAAAAAGTCACTGGGAAACCATTATGCAAAAAGCCAAAGCAAGCATTTAGTACTCAAGAGTATTCTGGATCTAGAAACGGGAGAACAAAGAGACTTAATTAAATCCCTGTTTCTTCCTCTAGACCTTCTCACATGTTTTATTTGTTATCAGTGTCCACTTAGGAAGTTTCCACACAAATAAATGAAAACATTCAGAAGAACTTTTCTTATCTGAAGTGCTTATTTTGGTTTTGAAGTAAGGTTTAAGGGAAGGGCGCCTGTCCTGCCTGTTTCTATGTTGCTCAGACCCATGGTTTGTTGTGGCTTATCAATAAGTAAAAACAGTAATTAAGTTTGACATGATTCCACAAGCCGCTAAAGCTGTATAGTGGAAGGCTGATAAACTAAAGCATGTAGATCAGAAAAGAAAGGAGACACAGCTAAATGAAAATTTAAGCTGATTTTCAACATGGATGCTTAAACCCCTGTGTAAGATAGAATGATACAAAGATAATAACAGATACTCAAAAGGTTACTTATAGGGGAAAAACTCACCAATATGGATGCCTTCACTGGGAAATGCTGAGGCAAACTCCACCAGTAAGCAATCTCCAAGGGATGCTGCCTTAGTGGTGGTTAGCCCTTAAATGAGGTCTAGAGGAAGTGGGTGGCCCTTCTGGGAGCACAGCTAAATTACTCTCACCTGTGCTCTCACAGCTGACTGATACTTGCCTCAGCTGATTAATCAGAGGTTCAGGATGTGATTACCAGTTTCCCATACACTCCTGTTTTGTCATTTAATCACCTAATGCCCCAGTGTTGTGGTTGTAAAGTGATCTGGGGGATCTGTTTTTCCTGACTTACTCTGATTTTGCAGTAACTGCTTACATATTTAATGTTTTCTAATGTCTGTCTCAGAAGAAACTACATTTGTAAGACAATCCAGTATCTTCATTTATTTTGATTGGAGTTCAGTTTAGACTTTCCTCACGAAACTGTACTGGATCTTTTTTAACATGTGCTGCTTTTTGGTGTTTATTTTCCCTTATTTTCTGCAAAACCGCTGCTGGCTCTTAGTTCTGATGGTTTCTTCTGGTGAGATTTCCAGAAAGGGAGCACTAGGGACAGAAATATACAGTCTTTGTATTTTTTTAAGTACTATTGTGAAGATTTGTCACTCAGTCTGTAAGAGAACAGAAGCCTTTTGGTTCATATTGCTGTCTATTTTAAGACTCTCAAAACACATTCAAAAAGACAAGAGCTTAGAGAAGAGACTGATTTATTCTGTGCAGGCTACTAAGTGGAAATGTTCACAAATCCAGGGCATAGAGTCTTTACATTAACTTCTGTTTATAGTCCAAAGCTTTCTCTGCGTGCATAAGTCATACCTAGCTATTACATACTCATGGAGTTTTGAAAGTACAAGGCTACGTGTTATATTTGAATCTGCACTTCCATGGGGGATCTTAGGTAATCTTTGGTGGTCAGTTAGGGTGGTATCCTTGTCCTCATTTTATCCATAATTGGACATAAATACACCTAGTCCCTTCTGATTGATTACTGTTCTGGACTTGTGTCTCATCTCAAGGATATCTGTCCTTGTTGTTTCTTACTTATGGCCATCTTGAATCTTTGAAGAGAAACATTCTGTCCTGAAAAGGTTATTTTTTCCTAAATAAGCAAGACACGTAGAACTTAAAAGTGGAGCTTCAACCTGGAGCTAAATAACTCAGCCAGACAAAAATGTCAAATAATCAGTGCAAAAGACACCAAGATCAGCGTTTCCAATACTTCATCTATTTCTGCTATCCTCAATAAAAGTGAGCTCTCTAAGCGTTTAATTTTCTGCTGTTTTGTTTGGCTTTTATTCCCCTGAGCTTGAAGGGTAGGTATCTTCTGATTCTAGTTACTGACACCAAGGAGCCCCAAGTTCCAAGAGCAGGAGTGGAAAGAAACAATTCCAGAGAAGAGGCAGAAGCACCTAGCTGCTAGATTGCTGCTTAGAGCAAAAAGACCTATGTGGGTGTCCGTAAATTTCCTGTCTTAAGATGAGAAATGTTCTTTTGCAGGTTGGTTTGTTTTCATTGCCTTGATAAAATATTATAACTGTAATAACTTGGTTTTATTCATGATAGACTAAGTAGAATTCTAGATCTCATCTCCGCTAGAGACTTCTCCATGGCAACAGCTCAGCTGGTACAAAACTGCAGTGGGTGCATGCAAGCTTACATTTGCAGAAGAGTGCTAATACACACCACAATAAATGCTCCACTGCTGGAAATTAAACACTGCCCTTTATATTTAGGGGCTTCAATTTCTAAACATATTTGTTTTCTACTTCTGCAAAAAATACTTTTCCCAAGGGTCAGTTACTGTTTCATTAATGAAGTTTATTTGATTTGTTTTCTACTCCATCTAAAGATTAGGAAGGAAACTGCATGGAGCTGGCACAGGCAAGTGCATGTACTGATAGTGAGCTATAGTCAGTTGATGCTGTTCATATTTCCATGGGTGACTGTGGGTGCTGGTTGCGTTGCAGAGAAGTAAATAATTCAATTCCAGGTAATTTCACACTCACTGTGGTTAGAAATGACATCCAATGGACAAGAGCAGGATTGCATGAATTTCTCATGTAATATACAAAACAGCAAATAATTTGAGCTACTGTTTTCTAGATGCTTAAAGTGCTTGGTTTGCCTTCATCCAAACTTGACTGACTTTAGTTACCAGCCATAGGTAGTGTAGTGGAAATGCTAAGCTATGTCTTGAAACAGTGATTGAGCACCTGTTAGGAAAGCAGGGTCAAGCCAGGGGAGGATCCAGTCCTTCTCAGACATCATTCCCACTCCTTCCCAGACCTCAGTGGATCCTTGCCTAGGAGCTGGCAGGACTTGTAGAGAGGACATTAAACTAGGTATTAAGGGGGTAGGAGATAGAACCAGGCCCACTAAAGATAAGCCTGGGGAAACAGTAATGGGATTAGGGGTGAGGAGAGGGGCTCAGCTGAAGTGCATCTACACCAATGCGTGCAGCATTGGCAACAAAGAAGAAGAGTTGGAAGCCATAGTGTGGCATAGTATGGCCTAGTTGCCATTACAGGAACATGGTGGGACCACTCCCATGACTGGAGTGCTGCAATGGATGGATACAAACTCTTCAGGAAGGACTGGCAAGGAAGGAGGTGTGGCTGCATGGCTCTCCAGACTAAAGAGTGCTTTGATGTTTCTGAGTTTATGGTTGGGGATGATAAGGTTGAATCCCTATGGGTAAAGATCAGCGGAAGGGCTGACAAGGCAGACATCCTGGTGGGTATCCGTTACAGACCACCAAACCAGGATAAAGAGATAGATGAGGTGTTCTACAAGCAGCTGGCAGAAGCTGTGCAATCACTAGCCCTTGTCCTCATGGGGAGCTTTAACTTCCCCGATAATATACAACCTGGCGCAGAAGAAGCAGTCTATGTTTCTGGATTATATGGAGGATAACTTCCTGATGCATCTGGTGAGAGAGCCAACGAGAAGAGCTGGCCCGTTAGACCTGCTGTTCACAAACAGAGGAGTTCTGGTGGGAGATGTGGAGGTCAGGGACTGTCTTGGACAGAGTGACCATGAAATGGTAGAGTTCTCAGTTCTTGGGAGAGCCAGGATGGAGAACAACAAAACTGCTACCCTGGACTTCCAGAGGGCAGACTTCGAATAGTTCAGAAAACCAGAAGGGGGAGTTCCCTGGGATTCAGTCTTAGAGAGTAAAGGGGACCAAAACGGCTAGTCAGTCTTCAAGAAGAAAGTCTTAAAGGCACAGGAACAGGCTGTCCCCAGGAGCTGCTAAATGACCTTGTGGGGAAGAAGACCAGCATGGATGAATAGGGAGCTACTCTTGAGGCTCCAAAAGGAAAAGAGAATCTACCTCCTGTGGAAGAAGGGATATGCAGCTCAGAAAGAATACAAAGAAGTTGTTAAGATGTGCAGAGAGAAAATCAGAAAAGCAGAAGCCCAGTTTGAACTCAACCTGTCCACTGGGATGAAAAGGAACAAGAAAATCTTTTACAAATACATCAACATTAAGAGGAGGACCAAGGAGAACTTCCATTCTTTACTGGAGGAGGCTGGGAATGTGACCACTGAGAATAAGGAAAAGGCAGAGGTTCTGAATGCCTTATTTACATCTGCGTTTAAAAGTCAGGCTGGTTATCCTCAGGGTACTCCATTCTCTGACCTGGTAGTCTTGGCTAGGGAGCAGACAAAACCCCCCACTATTCAGGAGGATATAGTCAGAGTCCTACTACTATAAGCTCCACAGATGTAAGGGACTGTTGATCACAGCCTGAACCTCTGATTAAACACCTGAGGCAAGCGATGAGTCAGCTGCAGGAGCACAGGTGAAGGTAATTCCACTATGCTCCTGGAAGGGGTGAAGCTTGACTTCACCTCTCCTAAATCCCATTTAAGGGCTGACCACCACTAAGGTAGCATCTCTTTCTGGAGATTGCTCCTTTGTGGAGATTTTGTGGTGAGACTCAGCACTGGTGAGCATCCATCTCAACTGGAAGCCTCAGCACTGGTGAGACTTTTCTTAGGTACCCTCTGGCTATTTACTTTGAAATTATAACTATTCACTTGTATTATTCCAACTATACAACTGGCAAGCTAGGCAGGAGATCTGACCATAATGTTTTTCCTGTGGTGTGTGTACAAATGGGTCAAGGGGGAGAACACTACCCACTTAAGGAAAATGCTTCCAGGACAGATCCCAGATTTATAGGTTCTCCTTATTTCCAAATTGTAACTGTAATTGTACAACAGGGTCCATTATGGGTTTTGGGAGATGTTTCCTTGTTCTGTCCAGCAGAATATTTTGAAGGCTTATACAATGACATCTTGACCACAAAGGAGAGATGATTAGCTGTGTCTACGGTAGCACAGCCTCTATTAACTGCTTTAAATCAGGCAGAAATTAGATCAGACACTTTAAAGTGTGAAAATCAATTATTAAAAGATTGGATTGAAAAACTCAAACAAGAACTCAATATACTGATGGGGAAAAGACCATTATTACATTCCCCAATACTTCAAATTTGTAATATTTCAACAGATAATAACCAGGTACCTGAACCAACAGATCTGGTTAAACCAGAGAATGAAATTACTAAGGCAGACTTGGAAGAACCCCCTAGCATGGATCCTTTACAACTCTGTCCTATTATTACACAAGAAACCAAAAATGTCCAGGATAGACTGGCAGGGGTACCCCCTGATCAGTGGCCTCCTGCTGAAACTCACTTTCATGTGATGGTTTCACCATACACGGCCACAGAATTAATGGGCCTGGTACGACGATTCTGACAAAAACCCAGGGAAAGTGTACCAACCTGGTTACTGTGTTTATGGGACTCAGGAGTGAAAA
The DNA here is from genome assembly GCF_039878825.1 of Excalfactoria chinensis. Classification (NCBI taxonomy): domain Eukaryota; kingdom Metazoa; phylum Chordata; class Aves; order Galliformes; family Phasianidae; genus Excalfactoria; species Excalfactoria chinensis. The sequence continues at coordinate 72,140,163 of NC_092825.1, read as the reverse complement.
GCGTGATGGTCAGTGGGCCTGAGGTATCTAAACTGGCAACTGTAACTGTTTATCCTGCCCTCAAGTAGGGATTATATGGAGGGACCCAGTTTCCAAAAGAAAATCATTCTATTCTGGACTGGTTAATGGCCGCCTGCCATATGGTCTGGCCAAATAAAACTGATATGCCACTAAAGGTGGTGTTATTGTCTTCCATGGAGGATCTTCAGAATTATATCAGAGAGTTAGGAGTGAGGGAGGCAATTAATGAGAACACATTTTAGAGCCCAAACATGGTTAAATGCAGGAACGAGGGACCTAATTTTGCAACAGGCCCCTTACCACATGTATGGTACTCTGGTATCAATATTGAATCCTCTAGTGGCATCAGAGGTGGCAGCCCAGTTAGTGGCCGATCTAGGTGAAATCAAGCACCTGCAGACTAAACGTATTGTCCAAGTGTTGGAAGAGGCTGAGGTTTTGCCAATAATTAAAACCAAAAAGCTGATTCCATGGGCCCTTCAATGAGGACCCATAAAGGTATCCTGAAAACAAATGTACAGTGACCTCCTCCAGGCTGGCATTCAATTTGTGAAAATTGATTGTCAGACCAACCACATTCTCCTTCAGCTATGGAAACAGCTGAAGGATGAATAAAAATTCCAGAATTACCCTAAGAGATCCAGGGTAATAATTTTACAATGTAGACAAACAGTAACATGTAACTTAGAGGACTTTATTGTCCCTAATAGAAGGAAAAAGCCACCTCAGGTGTCTTGAGCCACAATGCCTGAGCCACCAGAGGCAGAAGACTTAACCCTATCCCAGTTCATGGTGTGACAAGGGATGTTAGTCCCCATAGGGCCTCTAGTTGGGATCGGCCCTATGTAGAACTGACAGTATATTGGTCCTGAAAGAATGTCCAGAGGGCTATGGCCCGAATCAACACAGGAGCAGAAACATCTACAATTTACAGGGATCCAACAAAATTGAATGGTGATAGAGTGATGACTAGATTTTTTGGGGGATGGACTATTCCAGTCACCCAGACCTGGTTGAAATTAGGGGTTATCATAGTATCACACAAGTTGGAAAGGACCTTAGAGATCATCAAGTCCAACTCCTGGGATTCGAGCCCTCTAGTGTAGCAGAGTGGCAGTTCTACCACTTGCACCACAGGGGGGATTTGAACCCGGGCCTCCAGTGTTGCAAGCGGCGGTTCTAACACCATGCGCCACCCACCTTGGGAATGTAAGGTATCTATTGCTCTGGTCCAGAAATACATTTTGGGCACAGATATCCTATGGGGTCTGGCCCTCCACATGACTGTGGAAGAATTCAGGCTCTGACAGAGGTGTATTAGTACCTGGGCAGTGCAGACAATACTGAGAGGCCATGCGAAATGTGAGCCCAAATGGGCAGACAAATGTCTGCCAAAACCACCCCAGATTACTAATGTAAAGCAATATAGAATCCCAGGTGTGCAAAAAGGGATATCAAGAACAGTGCAGGAATTGGAAAAAGTGGGAATTATAAAACCTGCACATAGCTCGTATAATTCCCCCATGTGGCCAGTGCAGAAGTTGGATGGAACATGGAGAATGATGGTGGATTATAGAGAACTAAATAAGGTCACACTGCCTATTCATGCAGCTGTACACAATATTGCCTCCTTAATGGACACATTAAGTAGAGAAATCAAAACATACCATTCTGTCCTAGATATGGTAAATGCATTCTTCAGCATTCTGATTGCAGAGGAATTGCAAGATCAGTTTGCATTCACATGGGAAGGCACGCAATGGACCTTTCAGGTCTTGCTGCAAGGGTATGTACATTCGTCAATGTACTGTCATAATCTAGTGGCACGTGACCTGGCTAAATGGGGAAAAAACAGATAACATCAATTTGTATCATTATATTGATGATCTCCTGTTAGCATCCAACTCATTAGAGACAGTGGGACAAGCAGCAGATTTGTTAACCACCTATCTGTAGAAAAGAGGATGGGCTATAAATCCTCAGAAGGTGCAAGGTCCAGGCTTATCTGTGAAATCCCTGGGGCCTATTCGGTCCGAGAAAACCGAAGTATTACCCAGTGCTGTAATAGATAAGGTCCAGGTGTTTCCAGTCCCTATGACATCAAAGCAGCTGCAGGAATTATTGGGCATATTGGGGTACTGGCGCTCCTTTATACTTCATTTAGTGCAGCTGCTAAGACCACCATATAGGCTCACAAAAAAAGGGGTAATTATGGGATTGGGGAAAAACAGAACAGGATGCTTTCCAGCAGGTGAAAATGGCAGTTAAACAAGCCCAGGCATTGGGTATGTTTGATCCTACCCTCCCAGCTGAATTAGAGGTTCACGTTATTCAGGATGGTTTTGGCTGGGGCCTGTGGCAATGCCAGAGTTCTGTTTGAACCTCTATGGGATTCTGGTCTCAGATTTGGCATGGAGCAGAGGAAAGGTATAGCATGATTGAAAAACAGTTATTGGCTGCCTATTTGGCATTACAAGCGGTAGAGTCAATAACCCAAATAGCAGAAATCTTAGTTAAAACTACTCTGCCAGTCAAGGGGTGGGTAAGAGATCTGACCCACCTTCCTAAGACAGGGGTGGCCCAAGCACTAACAGTGGCATGATGGGTTGCCTATCTCAGCCATAGAAATAGTCTGTCTTCATCACCGTTGAAAGAAGAGTTACAGAAAATCCTAGACCAGTAACATACCATAGTGATGCACCAAGAGAAACACTCATTGCCCCACCAGAGAAGAGTCCCATTCAGGAAGGAAAATATCCGATTCCAGAAGATGCATGGTACATGGATGGATCCAGCAAGGGCAACCCAAGCAAGTGGAAAGCAATAGCATATCATCCCTCTACTGAAACAGTCTGGTTTGATGAGTGGGATGGTCAGAGCAGCCAATGGGCAGAACTGTGAGCCATGTGGATGGATATAACTAAGGAACCTGGTGATGGTATACTGAACATTTGTACAAATAGTTGGGCTGTGTACCAGGGGCTCACTCTTTGGATTGCACAGTGGCTACCCAGGGATGAACTGTCCACACCCAACCAATCTGGGGTAAAGACATGTGGTTAGACATATGGAATGCAGTTAAATGCAGGACTGTATGTGTCTACTGTGTCTTGGTTGCCAACCCCTACAGTCACTGGGAAATGATGAAGCCAACACATTCGCCCGAATTCAGTGGATTGAGAGTTCGTGATCTGAGAACATTGCTCATTGGTTACATCAGAAACTATGGCATGCTGGACAAAAGATAATGTGGGCAGCCGCTAAAGCATGGGAGGTGCCTATACAAATATCTGACATCACCCAGGCATGTTGAGTTTGCGATGCTTGCTCGAAGATGAGACAGAGATCGTTGCTTGAAACAACAGCCCACATTGCTAGAGGATATGGTCCTTTCCAGAAATGGCAGGTTGATTACACTGGGGCTCCTCCCTTGGTCTGAGGGATGAGATATGCCATGACCTGTGTTGATACTGTAAGTGGGCTATTGCAGGCCTCTCCAGTACCAAAGGTAATCAGGCATACACAGTTAAGACGCTTACTAAACTGATGTCTGCCTACAGGACACCTCAAGTTATTGAGAGCAACCAAGAGACTCATTTTACTGGTACAACAATACAGTGCTGGGCAGAAGAAAACAACACTGAATGGCGATTCCATCTGCCATATAATTCATCTGGGGCAGGCCTCATTGAAAGTTATAATGGTATTCTCAAGGATGCCCTGAAGACAGACCAGTCCCTGCAGGGGTGGACAAAGTGATTATATGAGACCCTGCGGGACATGAATGAAAGACCTCAAGATGGCAGACCAGGTGCCCTGAAAATGCTACAAACAATATGGGCCTTCTTGCTTAGGATATAAATTACGGGCACCGATAATCAGTTAAGACCCCACATTGGCAACAAAAATAACCTTCTGCTCCCTGCCCCTGAGAATTTAGAACCAGGAATCCGTAAGATGATAAAGTGACCCTAGAAGGTGCAGGTAGGACCCAAGTGGTGTGGCCTACTTGCAGCTTGGGGGAGACTGTCAGAGATGGGAGACTCAGTGGACCCCTCAGTGATAGATACATAGCCTATGGATATTGTGGTCAGTACTCCAATCTTTACTGCCAAAGGGATGCCCGTTATGTCCCTATGGCAGATCAAGATGCCTCCTTTTGTGCCAGATATAGTTATGCAACCACAGATATATGGCCAAAGGGTATGGTATCAGTGACCAGGGCATACCCTGGTACAAGCTGAAGTATTGATCCAGGATAAGAATACAGCCTGTATCTTGCCCTAGAGGGCAGACCTTCCCCTCCTAGTGCCTTTGGAACATCTGTATTACTCTCCCTGAGTCTGTGAGCTTCTAGGACCATTGGAAGGAATCTCATTAATGATGATCCACATGGGACTGATGAAACACAGATGGACGTGCACCAATCAAGTCCAGGCCCATGGAAGACCACGAACTTCCATCGATCATCGCTTGAATCATGTCAGCATGCATCATGTCAGGAAAATGTATAAGCGTTGCGATATGTTAGATCTTTGTAATACAGAAAAGCTCACCTAATCAGTGGTTCATGCTGTGAAGGGGTGGAATGTAAGGGAAACTGTTGATCACAGCCTGAACCTCTGATTAACCACCTGAGGCAAGCGATGAGTCAGCTGCGGGAACGCAGGTGAAGGCAATTCCACTGTGCTCCTGGAAGGGGTGGAGCTTGACTTCACCTCTCCTAGATCCCATTTAAGGGCTGACCACCCTTTCTGGAGATTGCTCCTTTGTGGAGATTTTGTGGAGAGCCTCAGCACTAGTGAGTATTCATCTCAACTGGAAGCCTCAGCACTGGTGAGTCTTTTCTTTAGATATCCTCTGGCTGTTTACTTTGAAATTACAACTATATGCTTTATTCCAACTATATTCCAACTATACAACAAATTGCCACAAGTCTATGGAGCTGGATGAAATTCAGCCAAGAGTACTGAAGAAGCTGGCAGAGGTGATAGCTGAGCTGCTTTCCATCATCTATCAGCATTCCTTGTTGACTGGTGAAGTCCCAGAAGACTGGAGGCTTGCCAGTGTGACTCCCATCTACAAGAAGGGTTGTAAGGAGGATCTGGGAAACTACAGGCCTATTAGCCTGGTCTTGGTGCCAGGGAAAGTTATGGAGCAGACTGTCTTGAGGGAGATCACGAGGCAAGTGTGGGCCAACCAGGGGATCAGGCCTACTCAGCATGGCTTCACAAAGGGCAGGTCTTGCTTGACCAGCCCAATCTCCATCTGTGGTCTAGTAGCCCATCTGGTGGATGAGGGAAAGGCTGTTGATGTAGTCTACCTAGACTTCAGTGAAGCTTTTGACACTGTCTTCCACAGTATTCTGCAGAAGCTGGAAGCCCATGGCTTGGACAGGTACATTCTTGTGGTCTGAAGTTGTTGTTCCCCAGGGGTAGGAGCTGGGGCTTGTCATCAATATTTTTACTGATGACCTGGATGAGGGCATTGAGTGCACCCTCAGTAATTTTGCAGATGGCACCGAGTTGGCTGGAAGTGCTGATCTACCTGAAGATGTTGAGGCCCTATGGAGGGATCTGGACAGACTGGAGAGCTGGGCCGAAGCCAATGGGATGAGGTTCAACAGGACCAAGTGCTGGGTCCTGCACTTAAGCCGCGACAACCTCAGGCAATGCTACAGGCTTGGGGCAGAGTGGTTAGAAGACTCTGTAGAATCACAGAATCATAGGGGTTGGAAGGGACCTCCAGGGATCACTGAGCTCAACCCCCCTGCCAAAGCAGGTTCCCTACACCAGGCTGCACAGGTAGGCATCCAGGTGGGTCTTGAATATCTCCAGAGAAGGATACACCACAGCCCCCCTGGGCAGCCTGTTCCAGTGCTCTGTCACCCTCACCATAAAGAAGTTCTTGTGCGCAACCATGCAGAACTTCCTACACTCTGGTTTTTGGCTGTTTCCCCTTGTCCTGTCTCCACACACTGCTGAAAAGAGTCTGGCATCACCACTTTGCCTTCCACACCTCAGATATTTATAGACCTGGGTCAGGTCCCCTCTCAGTCTTCTTTTCTCAAGGCTAAACTGAAGGCTTTACGGCCGCTGATGACTTTACAATCCTAATTCCCTAGAAGTTCACAGCTAGGCCAATTACCGAAGTGACACCAAGGTGATGCAAAATGGCAATTTATTGAAGCAAACACACACTTATATAAGCTATGCCTTTCATGTACGCCTACTACATTGTACACGTCACTGATCCTTCCAGAAATTGGGAAGGGCCTGCCACGTAACAGCTTGATATTCCCGCATTTCGCCTATACAACATAAACAGATCCAGTTCACTTAGCCTTTCTTCATAGGGGAGATGCTCCAGGCTCTTCACCACTGTCATGGTTTTGCAATTTTGTAATTTTGCTATCAGTATTCCACATCATAACATCATGATAAAGCATGGATAATTTTGACGAATGTGCTGCTCACAAAAGAAGACTGAATGTCCCAGAGAACATCACAGTCAGTCATATGACACGGACTCTATATAATCTCACTTCAGTGCTGGACTCGCTCTCTTGGACCTTGCCAGCCAGGGAGGAGCCGTGTGGGAGTGTTCCAGCCGTTTTGCCTAGAGTTACAGTAGGCCTCTCAGTTTTGGGACTCACTCTCTCTTATTTTACTTTAATTCGTTAGCCTTAATTCCAATTATATTGTATTATATTGTGTTATTCTGTATTCCGATATAGTATTTAGTAAATAAGTGTGCCTCCTTAGATCATTGCCGCTATATTTATTTTCTTTTTCCCTGTTTTCTTTTCCTTCTGGGCCAGCGGCCTGCGGGCCGACTGCCCCCGTGTCATGGGTGCAGGTAGATTTTAGGTTAACCCATGACAACCACATTTGTGACCCTCTGCTGGACTCTTTCCAAGAGATTCCTGTCTTTTTTGTACTGGGGAGCCCAGAACTGGACACAGTACTCCAGATGAGGCCTTACCAGAGCAGAGTAGAAGGGGAGGATCACCTCCCTCGACCTGCTGGCCACGTTCTTTTTAACACACCCCAGAATTCCACTGGCCTTTTTGGCCATGAGGGCACACTGTTGGCTCATGGCCAACCTGTCATCCACTAGGACACCCAAGTCCCCCTCTGCAGAGCTCCTCTCCAGCAGGTCATCCCCCAACCTGTACTAGTGCATGCAATTATTCCTTCGTATGTGCAAGGCTCTATGTTTGCTTTTGTTAAACCTCATCTGATTTCTTACCACACAGCTCTGCAGCCTGTCCAGGTCTCACTGAATGGCAGCACAGCCTTCAGGAGTATCAGCCAATCCTCCCAATAGTGTGCAAGTGGAAAAGTAAACCCTGTAGACTCCAGGGAGAGTCTTCAACAGGAGAGAAATGAAAAGTATACTTTGAAGCAGGGGATACCCTGCTGACACTACCTTTGGAATCCACCACCAGCATGTTCCTTCTCTTTCTTTTTCAATGGTTTGCCGTCTCTCAAGTGTCAGTAAGTAATAGCTCACTTGCTTAGGGAATTTCTGCTTGCTGCTTATGGGGATTACCTAAAATGAATGCCTGTGTGTATGAGTGTATGTTGAATACAACTCATAGCCCTCTGAGCTAATCTATGTGTGTAGTTTGCTTGCCTCTGCTCCAGAGTCATCTTGTCTCTCAGATCCAAATGTACTTTCAAACGTGAGGGTAGAGGTACAGCAGGGAATTTGTGCACAGAGAGAAAGTTCATATATTTCTGTAGATATTAAAATTGCTGCTGCCCTTTACTACGTGCTTTTGGCACTACCACAGAGAACATTAAAAACACTAGCTGTTCTAGTTTCAGCTGGGATGGAATTGTTTTCTTCAGAGTGTCAGATATGGTGCTATATTTTGGCTCTAAGAAAGAAAAAAAAATAATAACTCACTGATGTTTATAGTCACTTGCTAAACTAAGGCCGTTTGTGGTGAAGGGCTCAATGAGCTGGGAGGGAACAGAATTAGGACAGCTGACTTAGTGGAAGAGGTTTTAAAGGGAATGGGAGTTCATCTTGCACTCTTCTGCTGCTCCTATCTGGGCTTTGGTCAGGGGGTGGTGAGAAATTGCTTGTGCATCATTTGTTTTTTATATATATGCATATATGTGTGTGTATGTATATGTGTATATATATATATGTATACAAAAATATACAGTGAGAGACTATTTTCCTTTTATATCTTGGTAAATAGATTTATTTCATCTCATGAGTTCTACTTTTTTTTTATTCTCTCCCCCATAGCCCTGGGAAGGGGGGGAGTGGGTGAAAGTCTGTGTGGTGCTTAGTCACCTGTTGGGTTAAACTACAATACTGCCCTGCGCAGTTCTTAGAAACGGAGTCTTGGAAGTACAAGGTCTTCAAGTTTAGGAGGAAAAGTTCTCTTGCATGGTTCTGTATTACATGCTGGCCATGAGCAGCAAAGTGCTTGATGAAGTGGGTATCATGTTAGCATTTTCACAGTGTCATGAAGATAAATTCTATGACGGACCTCCTACATGTCGATAGAAACCTGCTCTTGGGCAGTTACAACAAAGAAACTGGTGTGCAATAACTTAATGAAGAAGAAAGTCAATTTGTTCCTCTTCCACATAAAATCAATTGTCCAAGCCAACTGTGGTTTTATAGGTGTAGATTTATAAGCGGCAAGGCTGGTCTTGGTACAGCCTGTGCTTACTTGAGAAGTTGCGCCTGCATATGAAGCACACCCATCAGGGCTTTACACAACTGTCTTCTGTTAAGATGAAAATCTTCAGGACTAGTCACACACAAGGCCAAATAAACCCTTCACAGGGCCTTCCATCACAAGGTACTATTGGTACTTTTTACTAACTCCTATAGACAGTGAAATATTCATTCTCTGGTGTATGTCTTCATATGAGTGAATGAGAAGTACTGAGACTATCGTCTGGCTCCCATGTTCAGTTCTGGTACTGGCAGTTGATATTTGTATATCTGACCCTTGGCAGTTAATTCTGTTCTATGCAATTTGGGATCATGCTCTATGGCTTTGTGATGGTGTAACTGGGTCTATGGAAGAGCCACTGTTATCATTTATCTGGGCTTCATTAAAGCTTTTGATATGGTTCTTCATAACATCTTTCTCTCCAAATTGGAAATACATGGATTTGACAAATGGACTGTTCAGTGGGTGGGGAACTGTTTGCACTGAGAATGGTGGCTGAAGTATCCATGTCCAGACAGAGATTAGTGGTGAGTGGTGTCTGTCAGGGGTCAGTACTGGAAGTGATGCTCATTAATACCTATCTCAATGATGCTGACAGTAGGACTGCTTCATCTACATCAAGTTTCCTAATGACACCAAATTGTATCCTCTGGTCAACATGCAAAAGGAATGCCATCCAGAGAAACCTAGACAGGCTTAAGCAGTAGGCCCAAGAGAACCTCATGAGGTTCAACAAAGCCAAGTGCAAGGTCTTGCACCTGTGTCATAGCAACACCCACTATCAATACAAGGTGGGGGTCAAAAGGGTAAAACACAGCCCTGGTGAAAAGGACTTGATACCACCCTTTCAGTATCTAAATGAGGGCTATAATAAACAAACTGACTCTCATGTTTGTTGTGATAGGACAGGAGGAAATGGTTTCAGACTGAGAGAAGATAATTTATCTGGACACAAGGAAAAAGTTTTTTACAATGAGGGTGGTAAAGCACTAGAACGGGTAGGCCAGATGTGGTGAATGCCCTGTCCCTTGTGGTATGCATGATCAGGCTGGAAAGGGCTCTCTCTGAGCAACCTGATCTAGCTGTGAATATCCTTGTTTGTTGCAGAGGGGTTTCACTAGATGACCTTTAAGGGTCCCTTCCAATTCAAACAATTCTATGATTCTGTGTTTCTAGAACTCCACAAAAATTTCAAGCAGTGTGACTACCTTTCACTTTTCAAATGCCATGTGGCTCATGTTTTTTGTTGGCTAGAATTTTTTTAAGGACATTTTAATTTATATTTCAAATTATTCTTAGAATTTTATTCTCCCAGTTCAAGCTTAGTGTTTCAGTCCTGTTCAAACTACTCCAATACATACCCAGTTAGCTAAGTTGTCCTTTAGTACTATCTGCAAATTAAATTATCCTGATGCTTTCTCTCTCCTCCAGGTCACTCATTAGTCTGTTAAACGTGTTTAAAGATCTATACTGATCTTTTCAGTACACACCCTCTTCTCAGCTAACAGTCATCTGCCATCTTTGTTAACAACCTTTAGTCCTTTGCTTTTCATCTAACTGCTGGTAGCTTAACCAGCAAAAATACATACTTCAGATAAAAATGTTGTGAGAGGAATTCCATATTATTATTATTTATTTATTTATTTATTTTCCCATAATAAACTTAGAATCATAGAATGGCTTAATCTGGAGCAGATGCTTAAGGATCATTGAGTTCCACTCCCTGCCCTGGCATGGGCAGGGACGCCTTTCACTAGATCAATGTTGCTCAAAGTCCCACCCACCCCAACTCTGAACATTTCCAGTAATGGAACATCTACTACTTCTCTGGGCAACCTCTTCCAGTATCCAACCAATCATAAAATTATTGCTTATATCCAACATAAATCTACCTTCTTTCAGTTTAAAACCACTGCCCCATGTCCCATCAATGCACTCCCTGGTAGAGTCTCTCCTCATCTTTTTTGTAGACTCTGTTTATGTACTGGGAGGACACAATGATGTCTTACTGGAGCCTTTTCTTCTCTAGGCTACAAAAATAAAAAAGCCCAACAACTTTCTCAGCCAGTCTTCATAAGAGAGGCACTCCAGCCCTCAGATCATCTTTGTTACCTTCTTCTGAATCGACTCCGACAGTCTATGTCTTTCTTGCACTGGGGACCCCAGATCTAGTACTCTAGGTGAGAGATATCTTGAGTGTAGAATACTGGGGAGAATCACCTCTCTCAGCCTCCTTACCACATTTCTTTTGATGCAGCCTAGAATATGATTATCTTTCTGGACTGCAAGCACACGTTGCCAGCTCGTATCCAATTGTTCCCTGTTTTTCATCCATCAGTATCCCCAGGTCATTTCCTGCAGGACTGCACTCAATCAGTTCATCACCAAGCCTGTGTTGGTGTCAGGGTCTGTCTCAACCTAGGTGCAAGACCTTGTATATAGCCTTGTTGAATTTCACTCCTCAAGCCTGTCGAGGTCATTCTGGATGGCATTCCTTTCTTAAAAATATCATCTGCACCTCTCAGCTTGCTGTTATCCACAAACTTGCACTTGATCCCACTGCCTACATCATGGATAAAGTTGTAAACACTTGAGGGACACCACTTGACCTGGACATCGAGCAATTGACTGTGACTCTTCGGACGCAGCCATACCAATTCCTTATCTACTGAACAGGACATCCATCAAATCCATGTCTTTCCAATTTAGAGACTAGGATGTCCTGGTGCGTGTGTATCAAAAGCTGTACATAAGTCAAGGTAAGTGAAGTCCATTGCTCTTCCCTTTTCCTCCAGAGCTGTTGTTCTCTCATACAAGACCACCAAGTTAGTCAGGCATGATTCACCCCTGGTGAAGCCATGTTGGCTGTATTCAGTCACCTCCCTGTCTTGCGTATACCATCACATAGTCTTCAGGGGGATCTGTTCCATGATTTTACCAGGCACCAAGGTGAGGCTGACTGGTTGATAATTCCTGAGTCTTCCTTTTTAACCCTTTTAAAAAACAATTGTCATATTTCCCCTTTTCCAGTCACTGGGGACTTCACCTCACCAGTGCTTTTCAAATACAATGGACTGTGGCTTAGCAAACTTCATCATGTGAATTTCATCACATCCCGTGGACTTCAGCACATTCAGTTTCCTCAGATAGTCTCAAATCTGGTCTTCTTCTGTGGTGGGTGGCTGCTTTGAGATTCTGTGACTTGGGAGGTGTAGAAGAGACAACTGCCAGTGAAGACTGAGATAAAAAAAAAAAAAAAAAAAAAAAAAAAAGAAAGAGAGAAAGAAAGAAAAAAAATGTTGAGTAACTTATCTATCTTGATTTTTAAGTTGAATTTTAGTAGCTTGTTTCTTATTGTTGCTTGGACACGACTTCCTTGTGAAGAATGAACTCACCCGGCTTCAACACAGACTCAGAAATGATTATATTCAACCTTAGTTCATAAACTAAGTATTACAAACCTAGAGGCAGCATTATAGGCCTGAATAAGTTTTACACAGTCCACAAAGACCTTTAACCATCACACTGAGATCTGTAGAGGGGAGTACCACCAAAGCCCATAAATTCTTGAAAAAAGTCAGATTTCATATGCGTGTGACTGAAGTCTTCCTTACCTGCTGGAATTCCAATAAATCCTTTGATTTTAGACAGTATGTCAGATGCCTGAAATATGAGTAATTATTTTTCTCTATGCCAAAAATGCAATGATGGAAACATTTGAAACAAATGTGTGAGGTGTCTTCTTAAGGTGTTATGCTGCATTGTGAAATCTAACATCACCTCTTCATGCCTGCACTAATAGACTTTACCTGGCCATAGGCAATAAACTGCCTGTTCAGTGACTTCCAGAGAATATCACTCCATCCACTTCTTCCCTCAGGTAACGTGAATGGCTACCTCTTCCCCTCCATCAGTAGCACTGTGGGGACCAAGACTGTTAACTCACAGCAAATCCTGAGTAAACAATCTCTATTTACAACTAAAAGGAGAAGGATTGGGTTTGATTGCCTTGGAAATGAAAGAGAATCACTTGTGATTTGCTGTCCAAATGGCATTCTTGGCAATACTTGTGCACCTCACTGACTGCAGCCAACAGGTGTAACAAGTTATCTCGAGACAATTATTTCACTGGTGCATAAGAGCAGTCTAGCTCCCAGAGCTGTATTAACTGCATTCAGAAAACAGAAGTGAAAGAATCAGGAATTATTTTAGTCAGTTAAGAGGCCAGATCCAACACATGCAGAAAACCTTCTAGGCAAGACAACGTGATTTAACAAACCAAGTTTTCTAAGCATAAATGCATTTTAAAGGCCATGGAGACCATGTTCAGCCTCTAACAGGAGGAAGGCTTGAAGATCCTGTAACTGCCTCTCTGCTAAGGTGGACAGCTAGACAGGCAGATGTATAGTTTATATGTGCAATATCTACACACATGTTCCCATGCATGTCTAGATGAACAAGTATCTACATATGAGGGCTGACCTGAAAATAATGCCTCATATTTTATTACATTGGCCCACAGCATCAGAAGCAGTTGTTGGGAGTACGGTAGTAAACATCAGTGCTTCCTGATGTTATTCCATTTTGTTGCCGTGCAACAGATGGCAGCAGAGGGACAAACTGACAAAATGGCATCAGATATGGAAGTGCATGTAAGAGAAAGGTATGGAATTTAATTCCTCCACATGGAAAAAAATGGCACCCATTGACATTTGTGGATGCATGCTGAACATTTACGGACACTAAACAGTGAATGTTAGCACAGTGAGGTGGTGGCTGGTGCATTTCAGTAATGGTGACAGCGCATGAGAATCACCTCCACTGTTGCAGATTTTTATAAGTGTGGCATGCAGGCTCTTGCTTATTGCTGACAAAAATGCATTGCTAATGGTGGCAACTACATTGAAGAATAGTTTTTTATAGCTGAGAATGTTCTCTGTCAAGAAGAGTTACTATGTATGTTGTAGTTTCCATGGGAAAAGTAGGAAGCACTACTTTCAGTGCAGCCTATTGAAATGTAGGCATGTCTGTGTGTGTGCAGATCTCCAGATGAATGTTTGTGGAAGCACACACTGTGATCAGGCATAACATACACCTAGCCAAGCTTTATATATGTGGTCCAGCTTGTAAATGCTGCCACCACTGCTACTGTATATGTATGTATACCACTATGTGTACAATCACACCTGATGTGTGCTGTAAGGGTTGTGTTGCAGAACGTGAGGAGTACATTCCAGAGAACACTGTTCAAGTGAAACTCTTAAGCAGTTATTTGTCTGCTTCCTTGACTCTAAGCCTTTCCACCATTTGCACAAACCTGGAGATACATACATATTTGCCACTGGGAATCAAAGAATAGATTGGAGGTGCTTTTCTGAAAATACACAGTATCTGCAGTTTATTTTTCAATTTGGTGAAAAGAGACAAGGGATTTTCAAGCACAGACTTTTTCCTCAGACATGCATCTCATGGATGACTCAGGGCAGATAGTTTCTAGTCCTTCACCAGCCGGTAGATGTGATGCTGGGCACCATGGTCACTAGCTGACACCTCAAAAACATATGCTATGCACAGCAAGGTCTCCTGTGTATCCCTGTTTGTCACAACCTAGACAGAAAAGGAGAAGAAGCTGACATCATATCTGCTATTTGACTACTTGCACATTTTAACACATAGAGCAAAAATCAGCAGTAAGAAAAGAACAGAATTCTCCACAGGAACAACACATAGCTCAGTCACCACATCCCCCAATCTACATGCTCACACATCCAAGGAAAGCACTTTTACAATGTTGGGACTACAATGCAATGAAGAGATAGGGAGACAAGAAGGGTCTACTGAGGATAAAAGAAAGTTGTGACCAAGCAGTGACCAACCAAGTATGCAGGTCTGCTATTCCCCAGCCCCCTGATGTTAGAGATTTCTGCAGAGAGAAGGAATTCGGAAAAAAAAAAAAAAATGTTTTTGCTCTGTTTGTTGTGTTTAGAGTGGTTGCCTTCTGTGACGCACCCACTCCTGCTCCTGTATACCACAATCATGAATAGTTCTTTCTGACCACCTGATCCTGCTTATTAAAGGTAAACACAGATAATGAGAATTAGATTGTATCTCATTTATCTGGAGACTGATATATTTGAAACTTATACACCTCCCATCTACCCACCGTAGGTATCAGGAGGATGGCTGTTATATTGATGCATTCTTACAGTAGCTAGTTATTTCTCTTTTCCCATTTATTTTTTTAATGACACTCAGGACTATAAGCTTCTCTGCAGCATGTATCAGGCCCAGTGTCAGCAGTTTGGTGATGGAAAATGTCCAGGTTTTAGAAGCATGTACTGCCTACAAAACATTTAGAGTCAAACAAAATACTGTACCCAGAGTTCTTAGCTTCCCTCTCTCTGTCACCATACATTTCTACACATTTTTTAATCTGGGATTGTGCCATGGCTAAAGCTTCAAGCAGTAGTCTCCTGCTGGAAAAGGCTTTTTCTTCCGTTGCTGTACCAACTCAACTGCAGAAGAAAAGCATAGCTGAAGGCTTGCTCTGTACCAGAGCCCAACCATTCTTGTAAAAACAGAAGGAAAAGAGCTGTTTTCAAACTCACAAATAACTTCATTCCTTCATTTTGGCCTATTGTTTTCTTTTCTTACTTCATGACTGGTTTTGCAGTTAAGCTAACCCTTTTTTTCTGCAGGTATTTGTGACCAAAAAACTTTATACTCATTTTTTCTTCAACATGCTAAAGAGCTTAGTACAAACATAAAAGATTAAAGCCTTTTTACCCCATACTCTGTGAGGTGTAAGGACATTATTATCCTTGTACTATAGCTGAGATTCCTAAGCCACAGAACAGAGTAATAAGTTGCTGAAGTCCTATATCTTCAGAGAATTGAATGAACACCACTCTGTTTCCCTTCTATGATACAGCCTCTAGAATCTCGTCTGCTCACCCAGCCTCAGGTTCTTTTTGGTAAAGATCTGCAATGCATCTTGTAGAGGTTAAAACTCATAGTCCACTATGAGAATCCACTTTTTAAGATAACTTTGCCCTCTTCCCAAATTTACGGTGCATCTGATGCAATCCAGTTATGGTAGCCTTGGAGTACCGCCCTATCAAGGAGTTGCAGTGATTCATGAAGGCTTCCTTTAACATGCCACTTCCTTTACTTCCCTTTTTATTCTTTTCTGATTCAGGACAGTTTTGAGGAAACAATGCATTTTAATTCTACCTGATGTGGGTGAAGAACTCTCCCTGTGGCAAAATTTTATGGCTGCTTAACAGTGTTCGTTTTTTGTTTGTTTGTTTGTGGGGTTTTTTTGTTTGTTTTTTTGTTTTGTTTTTTTTTTTTTTAATCTTGTGTAATGGACCAACACACAAAAAAGAACAAACATATACATCTAGTAGTGGAATGAGCACTTTCTTCACTATGACCTCTGCATCCTTTTCCTTCCCATATCTCTTTGCCTCCTTAACTCTCCCTTTATCTTTCTTTTTTTTTCTCTTTTACTAAAGGTCTCCTGCTTCTCTACATGAGGTAAGATCTTCAGTGTCCCCGTCTTGAGGTACAATACAGCACTTGTGAAAAAAGCAAGTAAAATTTGATGCTGAACTGTACAAGGAAATCTGCTTTGACTCACAAGAGAGAACTCTTGCATGGGGCTTACATGCTTCCAAGGAAAACAGTTCAAAGTCCCACCTGTAAGACAGTAAAGTTCTCCAGCACACTGTTCATCATATACTTCTCAGGAAGGTGCTTGAGTTTGTGAATGAAGTTTATCATGTATTCACAGAGAGGAGAACGATGAATGCGATAGGAATAGTGTCCATTTTCATAGTGTGCATACTCTGTCTACAGTTTAAAACAGAAAAGGGACTTACAAGATTAATGCTATCACATCAGTAACAATCATATAAAAGAACTCAGAACAGAAAAATTATGACTTTTTCAAGTCATTTTACTAACAATAACGAGCTGATTAATCATTTATCTGCAGTTCTCTGCACCAAGAGAAGACCTCGGTCTTCTTGGGCCCTACAATTTTTTCAGCTTGTTTTCTTTTCTCTTCAGAACATAATTTCCAGCTTATGAGCAGCAAAGAGCAGCCAAGAAATGACTGCATGACTGCATACTGCTACATCCTTTCTAATCCTGCTACCTGCCAAGGAACTATGAAAGGAAACTAAGAGGAGCAGACAAATTGTCAGCTATACTGTGGTATGCATCTCTGCTGGAGAAAAAAAAATAAAATAAAAATTAAGTGTGAATAACCTGAAAAAGTCAACAACTACTGCTTTAGTAAGACCAGGAGGGCCCTTGTGGTATTGGTAATGCATCATGCCTGGGAAAGACTAAAGCCCTCTGCCACCTCTGAGAGAGAATACAGCATCTTTGCTACCTGTTAGGAGAATGTTTGGCCAACATTACACAGAGAGATTTTTTTGTTAACATTCATGTTAACATTTTGTTAATATCTTAGCTTCTAAACATTTTATCTTCCTTTGAACAGAAACTGATGTTGGTTTGTATCTCAGTTCTTAAATGCCCTTTCTCTCCTTTCACCACAACAGCTTGATCTCCCTTTCCCATGCACTGCAATAGTTTTTCTTGATCTACATAGTCCCATCATATGCAAACACATAACCAGATTCCAGATATGTCTATTACATGACTGGAGATGGTTCTTGGGAAATAATGTAGCTTGAACTGACTGCTGACAACAGAATTTCTGGTGTTCTGCACTCAGCTGCTCTCTCTGCATCTAAAGGCTCCTTGATAAAAACAACAGGACAAAGCAAGTCAGAGGAGCTCTCAGCAGCAGAACACAGCATTAGAAATTATTTCTTCAACACCAGATATACATATAATTATGCAGTTGCTAGAACTGCAAATATGCAAGAACTAAAATAAGCCTCATAAAATCATGACGGCATAGTCTATAAATGGTCACAGTCTGTTAACTGACTATAGTCTATGGAAGATCTATTTTCACCTTTCTGGACCAAGTAAATCCAGATTTCCTATCATTTCTTTGCTCCCCAGAAAGTCCAGAGAATCACCAAAGCTTCAGAAACTAAGATTTAAGGAATAAACATCAAATATTATCAGATCCTCCATCAAGTCTTGAAAAATGCAATGCTGGAGGCTGAAGCAATTTTATGACTTCAGATCTCAGAAACAATAATCTATGGCATCCATATCGCTGGCAAGAAGTATGGGATATATTTATTTTTAGAAATATTCAGCATACAAATACTTGAAATAATAGAATAGCAACCAGAGAGAAGCTTGTGCAATGGTGCCTACTCCTTACCTCCACTTTCTCCACCACCTGCTTCCCAAAGGAACACACTTTAGTGGAACAGGTAATGACCATATTTTCTGGGCTCTCATATTGGCTAGAAACACCATAGAAAGATCTGGATTCATCTTCAATATTGGTGTTCAAATCAGCCTGTTTAAAAAAAAAAAAAAAAAAAAAAAAAAAAAAAAAAAAAAAAAAAGATGGTAAGATGGTTAACAAAGTACCTGTTGTGGTGGCTTCTTTTTTTTTTTTTTTTTTTTTTTTTTTTGCCATGAACTAAAGTAATCTTGTTTAGCCAGAAGTGTCCAAAGGTTCAAAACAGATTAATGTGCATCAAGCTAGAAGGAGAAATCTGGAGAGTACACACTGAAAACTAGTTTGCACTTCAGAAAATGATGGTGGGAATTTGCATGTATTTTAGGGAAACCGAACCCTATGAATGTATTACACAGCCTCTTGCTTCAGCTGATATTTACCTCTTGGACTGTGCCAGGACAACATGAAGGCACACAAAGCATGCAGAGAGCAAATAAGAGGGCACTGTAAAGAAGTCAAAGCAATGCAGCAGATAGGATAGACTGGGCTGCCTAACTTAGGAAGAAAAACAAGGGTGCAGTAATTGTAATAAAGCTTTTCTACTCTGAAGATGCATGGAAAGACACAGAGTAGGATGAAGGACTATGTGAGTGCACACACACATGAGACTCGGGTATTGTTTATACAGTGATATGAATAATGTAAGTAAATAAGGTGCAAAATAAGGAATGTACATTCCTCATGGATCCAGACTAGCTCCACCTGCATATAAACCCATCTTCATTAGCAGCCACAGTTTCAAATGTCTGTGTCTAAGTTTGGCAAATGGAAGTCTAAAGCTGGGAACTAGCTCCTTAAAATTCTGGTTTTCTGAAGTTTCCACCAGGGGGGATTCAAATGTAAGAAAAGAAGTGATATTCACTTCCCTCCAAAAACGCAGAGGGCATAAAGGAATGTGCAACTTGCATTCCTCTTTCAAGACTAAGAGAGTAGAATTTCCCTGTACATTATGAGCCTAGGTGCTAGAGTACTTCAGCAGGAAAGCAATTACCGTTTCCCATAGGCTATTTCAGCCTACTCTATTTTTCATGGTGAACTTCCCTACCATGAATAATTACTGTTAATGTACTTCTCTGAGGTGGCAGTTTCACAAGGGATGCTAGTCAATCTATACCTGTGCAGCTGACAGAAAGTGCCAATCCAGCCTTCTCCTCCCATCTGTAGCCAAGTGCTACCCTTGCACTACCATTAGCAACTGTACAACTCTGTGACTGGCCAGATAAGAAAGCTAATCCCAGCCAAAAGAGTTTTCAAATTTTGTTGTGTTTCAATATGGTAGTTTTCAGTAAGACAAGAAAGTCCATTTTGATCCCCACAAGGCTATAAGGGCTAGAAGATGTGAGAACACATACACAAAAGTTGATGGCACAAAGACTGCCTGTGTTGACGGCAACCCATATGCAGGATAGCTCTTGGAAAACTTTATCTCAGAGGTGTATTTTGATGAATACCAGGCTGGTCCTTCCACCAGCACAGAGTAGTCTCAGTGCCCTCTTGTTCCTCTTGTACTGGCACAAACTTTTATGTAGCTGTATTACAAAACTCACTGAGGAATCCATATAATCATGAAGTGTTTTAGGTTGGAAGGGATGTTTGAGATCATCTATTTCCAACCCCCTTGCTATAGGCAGGAGCACCTCCTACTAGACCAGGTTGCTCAAAGCCCCACCCAGTCTAGCCTTGAAGGCTTCCAGGGAGGGGGCATCCATAACCTTTCTGGCAACCTGTACCAGTGTCTCACCACCCTCACAGTAAAGAATTTCTTCCTAATATCTAGTCTAAACCTACCGTCTTCCAGTTTAAAACCATTTCCCCTTTTCCTGTCACTACATGCTCTTCAAAATAATCCCTCCTCAGCTTTCCTGTATGCTCCCTCCAGGTACTGGAAGGTCACTAAAAGGATCCCCAGAGCCTTCTCCTCTAAGCTGAAAAGCCCCAGCTCTCTTAGCCTGTCCTTGTAGGGGAGGTGCTCAAGCCCTCTGATCATCTTCATGGCCCTCCTCTGGACCCATATCAACAGCTCGATGTCCTTGTATTGGGAGCCCCAGAACTGGATGCAGTACTCCAGGTGGGGTCTCACAAGAGCAGAGCAGAGGGACAAAATCACCACCCTCAACCTGCTGGTCACACTTCTCTTGATGCAGCCCAGGATATGGTTGATCTTCTGGGCTGCAATGCACATTGCCAGCTCATGTTGAAACTCCCTTCAACTGAAACCCCCAAATCCTTCTCCTCAGAGCTGCTTTCAAGCCATTCTCCACCCAACCTGTATCTGTGCTCAGGATTGCCCTGACCCCGATGCAGAATTGTGCACTTGACCTTGTTGAACTTCATGAGGTTGGCACAGGTTCACCAGTCCCAGCACCTGAGGAATGCCACTCATAACTGGTCTCCATGTGGACACCGTAACAACAGTAACTTTCTGAATGTGACCATCCAGCCAATTCCTTATCCAGAGAGTGATCCATCCATCAAATCCATTTTGTATGTGGAAACAATGACTGGAGGAAGACTGGAACCTTTTACAGTGTCAGTGGTCAACAAAAAGATTGTAACACAGTGTTATGCTTCCATGGTTTGTCTAAGCTTGAGCAGCAAATGTGAGTAAATCCAGACTAGCTTTACCTTGTAAAAGGGTGTTAAGTGAAATGAGGCATAGGCATTGAAGCTTGATCATAATTTAAATTGCCTACTGAATTGTTAAGTTCATGCTGAAGACCTTCCTATGCAAATATCCACACTGTATTTATTCAGCTACCTCATTTGTACAACAAATTTGCATATATTAGAGTGTGGCAACACTCTCTTTATTCTGGTTTAGTTTGCTACTGAGTTATCGCAATGCACAGGACAGTCAACCATATCAACTATATTACTTATTTGCCCTAAACACAAGCTTTCTGAATAAAAAGGTAATTCCTTCCCCTTTCTAAAGAAGAACAAGACTAGGAGTCCTTCACAATATTGTTGAGAGATTTCTCTTGAAGACAATAAACAAAACAAATGGACCCATACATGGAATTTCAGCAGTTCCAGGTAAGGATAGAAGCAGCATGTTTGCAGCAGAACAGAGCTGCAACATCTCCAGACAGATACTATTGGCCTTACAGTTACAGATCACAGACACTGGTTCCCATCCTCTCATGGAAGCTACTGCCCTTGTATAAGAGATGATTTAACATACACATTATCTGCTTCTGAATTACTTTCAACATGGTTTATGTAAACTGAAAATGTTAATTATGTGTATGAATACAAAACCTAAGAACTGCAGCAACTCAGGAGTGGAATTTAATATCTGTTAGCCTTCCCTGCTATGGAGATATATGATTACTTCCTTTAACAGAGAAAAAAGAAGCCACTGTTATCAGCCATAGCCAATTTTATTTCTAAATATCAACTGGACAGTCCAGTAAATCTCTAATGGATGCAGTTACACTTCCAACAATTGCACCAGGACAAAATCTTGCTCCTCATAATGGAATATTTAACTGCCAAAAGAGCTACTGCTTTTAACTAAACATCTAAAAATTCTGCGGCCTCTGTGCCTAGAATCTTGTGAATACTTCCCCATCAGGACTGGAAACCATATTGATCCTTTGGCAAAAAGATTCTTTTTCTCTTTACCTTTGCTGTTTCTTTCTCTAAAAAAAAGTTTGTGCACAGTGAGGAGGTGGGAGGTGCATTTCAGCAGTGGCAATAGCAATATGACAGACAAGCTGTTTTCTGAACAACCATGAAGATTTTTATGAATGTGGCATGCATGCTTGTTCATTGCTGACAAAAGTGCATAGCTAATGGTGGTAAACATGATGAAAAACAGTGTTTTGAGACTTTGCATAATAAAACTATTTGATATAGCAATTTTATATATTGAAGTCTCCATGGAAAGAAATGAGAGGCATTACTTTTGGAGCAACATATGTAAAAAAGGCTAAACATGATTCACAAGCTACCAAGTAGACCAAACAACTTTATTGGACAAAGTCAGGGCTCTTGCTTTCTGTACCGATGTCAGAAGGTGTGCGCACACTCTGGATAGCTCATAACAGCAATCTGACATGTCTGGGGTGCGTTCAACTTACTGTACAAGCTGAGCACAGATGACATATGTATCTTCAACTTGCCGATGAGTTCCAAACATGCTGAAATTACAGTCACTGAGATATCTGTGGAAACAGATTTCAGATATCTACAGATTGTACATAAGATAGCTAATGTGCCAGTTTGGGGGGGTAACACCTGAGATTTTCCTCCCTTCTCGAGTAGTAAGCAAAATTTTTGAATATGTGCTGAACAAGGTTTTCAGATAGAGGAAATTTGTTCAGGGAAGGGGCACTGCAACCCTGAAAAAGGGTTGTACTACTTTCTCTCTTTTACAAATTATCTTGGTTGTCTAAGATCTGAGAAGCTGAAGTTTATCACTCAGTATCTGCAACCCCAAGAAAAAAAAATGCTTACAGAAAACTCAGCATTGTGCAGTGTCCTAACCAAACTAAGTTTTCTTTCTGATTGTCAGTGGAAGTGAATTTCACAACTGATTACTGAGAAAAGCCTCATTCCTGCTAGGATGTGGCTGTAAATCAAAATTTCTCTATAACTCTTCACAGAGGGAAATATGATCCTTGAGACACAATCTTCAGCTTATCTGAGGCTTTCAAAAACAATGACTGGGCAAGAGTCCAAACTATAGTAAATTTTGTGAGAAACTATAGCTTTGCAAACGTGTCCCCTGCTGTCAATGGAAAAGCATGTGCTAAACAAATCTTTAAGAACGGTTCAAAACTGGAGACATTCCTACTAAGATGGGGCAAGATGCAGTTCCTGAGCTAGAAGATAATAAAAGGCCTCACCAACAGTAAGAGTAAATGCAACTTAGCTAGCTTTCCAGGACAGTGTCATTTAGATACTCGGTATCAATTACCTCAGCAATTCAACCTGCTTCCTGCAGCCAACCATGTCTTGACTGCTGAACACTCTGGGAAATTACTTTGGTGAAAAACGTGTCACTGACATAGAAATCCCTTACATACGCTATTGCTAGGTAGGAGTTTGAGCTGTTCACTGCCGGTGAAATTAATGGACTGTCAGATCCATTCTCAGTTTAAAAAAAAAAGTGCAAAGATCCTAAAAATCAGGAATGAAGGCACACAGTAGACAAAAGAGGACAACCAAGGGAATTTGCACTGCTGCTATCAGGATGAAGAGGTGGACAAGACATTTTATAAGATGGGTGAGGTCTCAAGGTCTCTACCCCTTGTTCTTGTGGGGGACTTCAACTTCCCAGACATCTGCTGGATTTATAATACAGCAGATAAGGAACAGTCCCAGAGGTTCCTAGATTGTGTGGGAGATAACTTCCTGACACAGCTGGTGAAGGAGCCAACAAGGGGAAGCACATTCCTGGACCTGCTGTTTGTTAACAGAGAAGGTCTTGTGGAGGATGTAAAGGCTGGAGGCTGTCTGGGACATAGTGATCACAAGATGCTAGGTTTCTCAATCCTTGTTGAACCACAGAGGGGAGTCAGCAGAACTGCCACGTTGGACTTACAGAGGGCAGATTAACCGCTCTAGGATCATGGAGAGGGTCCCTTGGGAGGTAGTTTTGGAGGGTGTGGGAGCCCAGGAAGGCTGGGAATACTTTAACAAAGTTATTTAAAAGGTGCAGGAGCTGACCATCCCCCCGAGTCACAGAAGACAAGCTGACAGGCAAGAAGACTGGACTGGCTGAACAGAGACCTTTGGCTGGAACTCAAGAGCAAAAAGAAAGTGTATGCGTTCTGGAAGAGAGGGCAAGCTACTTCTGATGATTACAGGTACATAGGGAAGCTGTGCATGGAGAAAATTAGAAAAGACAAAGCCCAGATAGAACTGAACTTGGGCCACTAATGTAAAGGACAACAATAAATATTTCTATAAATACATCAACAGCAAGAGCAGGGCTAGGGAAAATCTCCATCCTTTGTTGGACACCAAGGGAAACTTAGTGACCAAGGATAAGGATGAGGCTGAGGTATTTAATGCCTTCTTTGCCTCAGTCTTTAATACTAAGGCTTGTTACTCACTGGGAACACAGCCACCTGCAATGGTAAATAGGGATAGGGAACAGAATAAGTCCTACATAATCCATGATGAGATGGTTTTAGACCTGCTCTGAAAACTGGATGCTCACAAGTCCATGAGACCAGATGGATTGTCAGAGTGCTGAGTGAGTTGGTGGATGTAGTTGCCAAGCCACTCTCCATCATCCTTTGGCAGTCCTGACTAACCAGAAATGTCTCAGCATACAGGAGGCTGGCAAATGTCACACCCATCTTCAAAAAGGGACAGAAAGATGATCCTGGTAGCTAGAAACCTTCAGTCTCACCTTGGTATCAGGGAAGTTTATGGGATGGATAATCTTGGGAGCCATCGTGGACAAGTTAAAGGTCAACTAGGGGATCAGGCCCAGTCAGCATGGGTTTACGAATGGTAGATCCTGACTGACAAACCCGATTTCACTCTATGACAAGGTGATCCACTTAGTGGATAAAGGTAGGGCTGTCGATATGGTCTAAATAGACTTCCATAAGGCCTTTGACACTGTCCCCCACAACATACTTGTGGAGAAGCTGGCTGCCCACAGTCTGGATGGGCATTTGCTACACTGAATGAAACACTGGCTGGATGGACGGGCCCAAAGATTTTTAGCAATGGAGTTAAATCCAGTTGGCAGCCAGTCACAACTCGTGTCCCCAGGCCTTGGTACTGGGACCACTTCTATTTATTAATGATCCTGATGAAGGGATTGGGTGCACCCTCAGTAAGTTTGCAGATGACACCAAGCTGGGAGGGAGTGCTGATCTGTCAGAGGAGAGAAAGGCACTACAGTGGGATCTGGATAGACTGGATCAGTGGGCCAAAGCAAACTCTATGAGCATCAATTGGGCCAAGTGTTGGGTCCTGCATTTTGGTCACATCAACCCCAGGCAACCCTACAGGCATAGGGAAGAGTGGCTGGAAAGCTGCCTGACAGAAAGGGACCTTGGTGTACTGATGGACAGTTGGCCGAATTCATATTCAGGCAGCAGTGTGCCCAGGTGGCCAAGAGGGCCAATGGCATCTTAGCTTGTATCAGGAATGGTGTGGTGAGCAGGACTAGGGAAGTAAACCTGCCCCTGTACTCAGCACTGGTGAGGCCTCACCTCACAGTACTCGTACTGTGTTCAGTTTTGGGCACCTCAGTACAGAAAGGACATGGTGGTGCTGGAGCTGGTCCAAAGAGGAGCAACAAGGTTTGTGAACAGCTTTGAGAATATGGCCTACAAGGATCAACTGAAGGAACTGGGGCTGTTCAGTCTGGGGAAAAGGAGTCTGAGGGGAGATCTTATTGCTCTCTTCCAATATATGAAAGGTGCTTACAGAGGGTGGGGTTGGTCTCTTCTCACTGGGGACAAGCAACAGGACAAGGGAAAATGGCCTTAAGTTGCACCAGGGGAAGTTTAGGTTGAATAGCTGGAAAATCTTTAAAGAAAGAGTTGTCAAGCACTGAAATAGGCTCCCCATGGAGGTAGTTGAATCGTCATCCCTGTATGTGTTTAAAAACCGTTGGATGTGGTGCTCAGGGACATGATTTACCAGAGGGTTGTTAGAGTTAGGGTTGTGTGGTTAGGTTGTGATTGGATTCAATGATCTTAACGGTCTTTTCCAACCTGAGCAATTCTATGATTCTATGATTTCAATCCTTACATTACATAACTTGAATTCTCTTGACCAATGCTATAGATTTGCAGAGCTTTAATAAACATGAGAAGGAAGAAAAAACTGTGAGGGTGAATGGATCAGTAGGGAGAATTTATATTTGGACTCTAGCTCTAGGACAGACATTTGAAGCACACTGTGAATGGCACTTAATCAGGAAATCTGACTTTAAGATGCCCTGAAATAAACAGTAACAGTTGGTACCATCACCAATTATCAGTCAGAAATACATCTTTCACTGTCAGGTGTTTAGTTAAAACAAACAAACAAACAAACAAACAAAGATTAATTCGAGAGATTCTATTGCTGGGAAATGAGAGGAGATAAGTAAGGTTTCCAAAGAGTGACTCAGCATAGAAATAAAAGCTCTCTGTTTTAGTTGTTATTCTTTTGATGTTTCTCTGAACACACCTATTTACTGGTGCCTGTTGATGTTCTTCATATTTAAAGCACATTAAAATTATAGAATAATAGAATAAATTAATGAGCACATGAAAATTGTAATAGAATGTCTTGGGTTGTAAGATCACCTCTAGTTTCAAACCTCTTGCTGGGGGCATGGTTGCCATCCAAAAGATCAGGTTAACCAGGGCAAAGGACTAGGCATTCCACAACTTCTCTAGCCATCCTGTTCCAGTGCCTCACCATCTACTAAGTAAATAAATTCCTCCTAAATTCAAATAGAAACCTCACATCTTTTAGTTTAAAACCATTCCCCCTTGTCCTATCACTATCAGGCCATGTAAAGTTAGAATCCCTCCTGTTTACAAGTCCTTTTTAAGTACTGTAAGGTCACAGTGAGGTCTCCACAAAGCCTTTCCTCTCCAGCTCCCTCAGCCTTTCTTTGTGTGAGAGCTGCACCAGCACTCTGATCACCTTTGCAGCTATCCTATGGACCCATTCCAGTATCTCCACATCTCTCTTGTCCCAGGGGGCCACAGCCTGGATGTGGTCAACCAGATGGAAAGGAATTTGATTAGAGTTAACTCTGCTATTGTTAATATATCATTTTAAGACTTGTCTGCACCTCATCTCAAAATCAACATGCTGCTTTTGAAATCCTACACTGCTGTTAGTTTCACTTGCCATATGTGTTTGTCACAGTTGCAGTCCTGATGAATTTCAAAAGCATGACACCATACCACACTAGTTGCTCAGTATGTTGAATTTAGAAGCACTATTGAAGCCAGAACAGTGAAGAGTAAACAACAGAATTTACAGGTTAATGATGGGGAAGCAGAGGTTGGAGGCTCCCAAGGAGAGACAGAAAGATAAGGATGATGGAATCGTAGAATGGCTTGGGCTGGAAGGAATCTCAAAGATGATCTAGTTCCAACCTCCCTGCCACATGCAGGGATGCCAGGCACTAAATCAGGCACTAGAATGAATTGCCCAAGGCCCCATCCAACCTGACATTGGACAGTTCCAGAGATGGGATATCCACAACTTCTCTGGACGATCTGTGCTGGTGCCTCACCATTCACTCTCACAGTGAAAATGTTCTCCTGATGTCTAATCTAAATCCTTTCTCTTTTGTTTAAAAATGGTTCCCACCCATCCTGTCATTATCTACCTGTCTAAGAAGTTCATTACCCTCCTGCTTATAAGCTCCCTTTAAGGAAGGCTGCAATTAGGTTTCCCCAAAGCCTACTATTCTCCAGGTTAAAGAAGCCCAGCTCTGTCAGCCCTTTTTCATAGGAGAGGTAATCCATCTCTCTGATCACTTTTGTGGCCATCCTACGGACCCATTTCAGCATCTCCACATCTCTCTTGTCCCAGGGGGCCACAGCCTGGGTGTGGTCCTCCTGATGGAGCCTCACAAGGGCAGAGTAGAAGGGGACAATCATCTCCCTCATCCTGCTTACCACCCCTTTTATGATGCAGCCCAGGATACCGTTGGCCTTCTGGGCCATAAGTGCACGCTGCTTGCCCATGTCAAGCTCTCAGAACCCCTAAGTCTTTCCCGGCAAGGCACCTCTCAATGAGTTCTTCTACCAGCCTGTAGGCATATCTGGAATTGCTCCAACCCAAGTGGAACACCTTGCTCTTGGCCTTGTTGAACCTCATTATGTTCACAAGGGCCACTTCTCAAACATATCTAGGCTCCTCTTTTGGATGTCATCCCTTCCTTCTGTTTTATCAACTGCACCACTCAGCTTACTGTCATCAGCAAACTTGCTGAGGGTGCACTCAGTCCCACTGTCTTGGTCATTGATACAGATGTTGAAAAGCAACAGTTCCAAGACAGATCCTTAAAAGACCTTGCCACCACCTGTACACAGAGCCATTGACTACAACCCCTTGGTTGTGACCACCAACTAATTCTTTATCTACTGAATAGTTCACCACCCTTCAAATCTCTGTCTCTCCTACTTAGAGATAAGAATGGTGTGGGACCATGTTAAAAAGCCTTGCTCAAGTCCAGGTAGATGATTTCAGTTCCTCTGTCTTTATCCACTGGTGCTGTCAATCCATTGTAGAAAGCCACTGGATTGGTCAGGCACTATCCAACCCTACAGGCATAGGGAAGAGTGGCTGGAAAGCTGCCTGATAGAAAGGGACCTTGGTGTACTGATGGACAGTTGGCTGAATATGAGCCGGCAGTGTGCCCAGGTGGCCAAGAAGTCCAATGGCATCTTAGCTTGTATCAGGAATGGTGTGGTGAGCAGGACTAGGGAAGTAAACCTGTCCCTGTACTCAGCACTTGTGAGGCCTTACCTCGAGTACTGCGTTCAGTTTTGGGCACCTCAGTACAGAAAGGTGCTGAAGCAGGTCCAAAGAGGGGCAACAAGGTTTGTGAGGGCCTTGTGGTATGTGTGCTACAAGGAATGAATGAAGGAACTGGGGCTGTTCAGTTTGGGAAAAGGAGTCTGAGGGGAGATCTTATTGCTCTCTACCAATATATGAAAGGTGTTTAAAGAGGGTGGGGTTGGTCTCTTCTTATTGGGGATAGGTGACAGGACAAGGGAAAATGGCCTTAAGTTGCACCAGGGGAAGTTTAGGTTGGACAGCAGGAAAAACTTATTTACAGAAAGGGTTGTCAAGCACTGAAATAGACTCCTCAAGGAGGTGGTTGAATCGTCATCCCTGTATGTGTTTAAAAACCGTTTGGATGTGGTGCTCAGGGACATGATTTAGCTGAGGGTTGTTAGGGTGGTATGGTTAGGTTGTGCCTGGATCTTAAAGGTCTTTTCCAACCTGAGCAATTATATGTTTCTATCACTCTATGACCTGACTAGATTTACTTGGGAAAAGAGAGAAGCCAAGTGCAGTACACATCTCCAGCCCCTTCTACAACAGTATAATTCATTTAATTGAAAGAAACCACTCACTAATTTAATATATTCACCTCGCCTATCACTGATGAGAAGCTGTTACATGTATTCATCACTGGCAGAAAAGTCTTCTTGGAAGCTCCACTGATAACATTCACCTGCATATATCTGCTTTGGTAAAAGTACTGTTGGTCTTTAACTTGTTTATTTCATTTTCCATATATCTTCTAGATAGAGTTTCACAACTTCTGAAAGCTCTACTGTGCAAGTAAACCATTCTAGTAACATGCAATGCCCTGAAAGCTGCTCCTCCTCAAACTATTAATAACGATGCATTTAGGAGGAGTTCATGGGGAGAAACAAGTAACAAATGGCAAAGATAATATTACATTGGAAAAGAGCAGAGCAGCCACTGCCCATGTGTTTGAAGGTTCATGTCTCATATTCATTGTCATGTGCTAGAATGCAGTTGGAACAAGAAGAAATGTCATGGGGATGTCATACATAACAATCCAAGTCCAAGAGCCAGTTCATTTTATCAGGCTCCCAATGCCAAAATCAAGGCAGAATTACAAATACTGTTTATATTTCAAATTAGTCAACTTTTAGCTTTAGGTGTTAGCTGTTGTATAAACAATTTACTGCACCACTGAATAAATACAAACTCTTTCTCAGTCACACTACCTTTTTTGTAATGTTAAAAACAGACAAACAAAACAACAGCAACAAAAACTTGGTGTTTGGAGTTAAACTTCCAAACTTCCAGTGCACAACAGATTATCTGGAATATTCACTGCTTAGTGCAGTACAAGCAGTTTCCTAACTTGGGTTCTTCAAGCCAAAAACTATATAAATATTAAAGCAACTTACTCAATGTCTTGATGCTTTTTTTTTTTTTTTTTTTAATGTCTTTGCCACATGCAAACACCAATTCAGAACCTCTGAAATATCATATCTTCATGTCTTAGAGAAACCTTCCAGTATTTACCTACTCACACAAGAAGATTATCGGCATTTTGATTTTGAATAACAATTTCACCCTAAAAAACAATGCTACAAATTCAGTAGTATAGCAGTTATTTTATCCAACACATCTTTGGACAGTTTACTTGGTACAGATGTCCATGGCAAACAAGCAATAAAACAGCAAAACACCCTAGACATATATAGAGATGTAAAAATTCAGGGTGATATAAAAATCTCAGCTGAACTTCAGTTTTCTTCTTCATTTTAAAACCACATGGTCTGATCTGTTAAAAGCGTTTGTTTCAGCCTGGGATAGAGTGTGACAGCTCTTAACCAAAATCTGTAAAACATTTGGTCAAGTCTACTTAAGTCTGTATTTGGAAATAGCAGTATAATATCTTGTAGAATTTCCAGGTTTTGCTGCTTTATATTATCTGGCCTCTCCTGTTGGAGTTTCACTACACAGCTCTATTGCATCAAACTCAGAGATTTATAAGTCAAATGTACCACAGTGAATTACAGGCATGACTCACAAGCTTTGTTTAAATATAAGATTGCACTACCGCAACATCTGAAGCTTGTTGAATCATAAATTTGCCAAGAAAAAGTTTTGGAGTTTTCCTCAAGGAAAGGAAATTGCCACATATTTTCTGAAGGAAACTTTATATATTTGTTTATTTAAACTAGTTCTGTTATACTGACCTGACGATCCTAGCTGAAATCTTACAATAGGAATAATGTAAGTAACACCTATGCATACTTCATACACAATACGAATCATAGAAGTTCCCCAGCTTTCTCATCCAGAACACCACAGCAGAAGTCACGCTTTCATTACCGACTGCCTACACTGAGAAACATATAAAAGACTGAATAATTTACATTATACAAGTCTTTGTGGCTTCCTCTTAATCAGTGACTTCACTTGTAAACTTATCTCACTTGTAATAAACTCAATGCACACAGATTAATTCTTCTTTCTTCTGAAGGCACCAGTTAAGAGGCTTTCTAGTGTCAGTTTGGACAGAGTACAAGATATGGAAGCTCATTTCTCATCTTCTCATTCCTGACCTGCAGTTGAAGCTGTAAACTGTAAGCTCAAGTTGAAAAGCTCCAAATCCCATTACACGTTCCTTCAGCTATCTATCTTGTATCTGCCCCAAGGTCTTATTATTTTTAACCATGTAATACCTGTGATCGTGATCATAACTATTTTGTTTGTATGCTGAAGTACAAAGGCACAGTTTTTGCAAATTTAAGTTAATTCACGAAAATTCTATCCTGGCTAAATTAAGAAAGCTTTTACCAACTTACCAGAAATAAATTCAGTAAAATATCAGCAAAATAATACAATTTCATAATATATCTCTCTTATCTTTGCTCTCTCTACCATTGTCTCTGCAGTCAATGCACATCTGTTCATCACTGGTACTTTCATAGCACAAAATGCAGCTAGTGAGATAGAAGAGTCAGAAAAATGTTGCCACTGCCTTTGTCTTAGAATTTACTAAACACTGAACACAAGTGCACAAAGAAGAATTTTCTGTCAATTCTTCTCTTGTATATAATTAAACAATTCAAAGTGTGCCAGTCACCATTACCGAATAAACTCCCCAGACCTAGTCAAAGAGAGCTGTACAGATGACATCATGAAATATACATCTTACTCCAAGACAGAATTAAGACCCCATGCAATTAAGGAAAGAACCCCAAAGAGAGTTGTGACTGTATTTAGTCTTCTGCTCAGTGAGAATTTTTTGAGAGGTCATCTAGCTGTCATCTAACAGGTTGTGAGGCCACTGCTTTTTAAGTAAGAACATCAAAGCAAACGGATACCTTACAAGGAGTCCTTCCCTTACCCAGAATTTGACAAGGAAGAAGGCATTTGCTGGCCCCCTTTCAAACAGCTCCTTCAGGCCTCCCTTTTTCTCAGGGAACTTGTCATATATCTGTCGGATATCCACTGCCTCAAGGTAACGATCACTGTAGCTGGGATTTGACTGCCCGATGTGCACAAACAGATGTTTGTTATACTGCAAGAACACAAAAAACAAGAGATTAGGAAATTTTTCAGTAAATTCTGAACATACAGCTTTTCATGGAAGAAAAGCTGACATTTTAGCAAACTGGGTGAGTCCATCCCAACAAAGAAATCCAAAAATCTCATAAGACCACTTCAAAAGATCTTCAAGCCCAGAAAGTATGCAGTTCTTTTATCAGTTGATGCGGAGAGCATAAACAGTGCATGAAGGGCTGGGTTCTGAAGATGATATGAATGATTATATGGTAAGGTCTGTACCTCTGCTCTACACATCACTCCAGAACTGTAACAGTAGATGCTCTGTCACCTTAATCCAGAAGGAAACAGCAAGAAAAACCTGACTACAGGAATTTTCTTAAAATTTGACAGCACTTTCTAATAAAACAGAAACATCAGCTGAAAGATCTCTACTAATACCAGTTAATACTGTTTTTAATTTCTTATGAATACACCCAGCTTCTTGCTTCTTCTGAAGTATTACTGTAGCTTTTTTCCCCCCTAAATTCACTCCTAAGCCATTGCCTCATAAAAACAGTCTGGAATTACCTGAGATGCAGGATTCTACCTGTCACAAGTCACTCAGCCAATAAACATCAAAGCTCCATATCCTGTGATAAATTACCACAGGAAGGTGCCAGCCAAATGCAACTGTCCTTTTTGAAGTACAGTTTTCCTCTTTCAGAGAAAGGAAGCATAACTGGCACATCACCAATGTATTTCTTAATTATAACAAGGCTTTAGTGAGACAAGCAAGTCTTATCACTCCTATTTTATATATGGTTCCACAGAAACATATTGATGCAAATTTGTCCCTGCTGACCCCAAATTTAAGTTCTCAGTACACAAGAGAGATTATGTGGCTCCACATCATCTAACCATCACTTGATTCTAGGTCTATTCTCCTAGGCTGAACAGGATAGCTAGAATAGTCCTGTGGGGGCTGTACTACTGTCTCATGACCCTGGAAAGGGAGGCCAGAAGCAAATGGCATGTAACTGGCTATACTGCTGTAAGCAATTCTGTCCTTTCAGAAAAGGATCTGTTTTAACTGGGTTCTTTGTTTCCCAAAGATGGCTTTCTAAGTAGAGACAAGAAGCAAGAATTGTCATACACATATAGCACATATTCACAATGAGCAGGAGCTACCTGAATACCAAAGATAAATGAGGAGTGGAAGTCAAAAGGGTATCTTACCGTGTCTTGATCTTGCTGTTGTTCCAAGAACGCAGAGAACTCTAACATCCAAAGTTTGGAGCTAGCAACCCTTCGTCCTTGCCAAGCTGCTGCTGCTGATGAAGGTGGGAGGCCAGTGGGAGAGTCAAACCCTAAGCATACAAGATTTATATACTGAAATTTAGAAACAGGTAATTTGTAACAGCTCTCCAATAAAGAATCTGTTGTCAAAGTTGAATGATAACATTTTCTTCTAACTTCAGTCATCATGCAAAATACCATTCATATGTTCCTCACTCCACCTGTGCTAGAAATGGCTTCTCAGACACACACTGCTAAGACAGCAATTGTCAGAGTTGTACCAACTGATGTAGAAGATAATCTACCTGGTTTCAATTTCATAGAAACATGTGACTTTAAGAGGACCTGGATATGCCCTAAATTAGCAGTGAAATAAGTTGGCTTAGTATCATAGAATTAAGTATCACCATTAACATGATTAATTAACTTCTCAAAATAAAGAAACTGAGAAGAAAAATAGATCTATTATTCCACTCAATGAGGAATAGGAAAGGCAATTGTTATGATGAAATTCAGAGTTCTAATGCAAGCAGTATGGTGGAAGAACAACAGACAGATATGAACTTGCTTTTCATGCTGATCCAGGAGGAAAAGAAACCCCCTCAAAAAACAACAAAAATCAGGCCTAAATGTTGCATTTTTTTAAAAAGTAAACTGAGCTCTCTCAATATAAGGATGTAATATAAGGGGAAACCACATGAAATTAATTTTGGATCCACTGAAATGTTTCAGTAGGTAAAAATACTTTTAAAAATAACTTTTATTTCAAAAGCATTAGTTATTTTTGAAGTTAACACATAATTTGAAAGAAGTAACTGTATTTCTTACTTACCTGGTAATGGCAGCGAAGGCTGTAGAGCATAGGGTTGTTGAGGAAAAGGTTTCACACTACAGGTATGCAAAGATAGTTGATGGAGAAAAGGAAAGAGGAAAAGGAAAATACATTTGATCAAATATTTGTTTAGATTAGATTATTAAAACAAACACTTTTCATTTCTTCCAGAACAGCTTCCAGTATTTTATGAACCACTTTTCCCCACAAGACAGCTTATTAGTTTCTGTTTCCTGATCTGCCTTACAAACAGCAGCAACTGAACAAGAAAAGAGCAAGAACACATAGCTGGAGTGAAAAGCATAACCCTTACAGCCACTTGTCCTTAAGTTGTCTTAAAAATTTCCTCACAGAAACATATCCTGCTAGATTATGTGATAAAAAGTTTGTCTGCACACACTTCAGGTAGCACAATGGAATAACAGAAGGCAGAGTGACCTGAATAATATTCTGACATAGCTACATCCAGGGCCATTACTGGAGAAACCACCAACCCACTTCTCTTTGCACTGCAAATGGGGAACTCCAATAATAGAGTCATAAAAATAAAATCCCTGACTTGATCAAACCAGGGCTGTCAGGGAGTCACCAGCCTCAATGGCTAAGTACAAATCCAACTCAAAAGTCAGTTGGTGTTCACAAATCAATTACCTTTCAAACTGAGGGGACTAATGCCTAGATAGGGGCATATTGAGATAAAATGAAAGAGCATTTGGGGATTGCAAAAGATTTATTTTGGAGACTTTTATGGCAAGTATAGGGATAAAAGATGCATATAAATTTGTCTAGCCATGTCCTGCACATTACCATTACAGTTGGTACTGTCTTCATATAAAATTATATTCCTAATTATTCTCCTGGGTAAGGGTCTCACCCCTCTGTACTTTGTAGTGCCTGTGGATGTCTAAGTGCCATTCACACAACCAACTTATGGGTTACAGGGGCCGTGTTTCTGTAGCATCAGAAGCTATAGCAATTAAGAGTATTCTCACTACTGAATATCAAGCTAGACTAGCCAGCAAACAGATGACTTTGGGGCTAACTATATGTCTTCATGGATGAGGTACCATGTCCCAGTGGAACAAAGAAATCCAGGCCAACTGACATAAAGACTGAAGTCTGAAGGGCAACTGAAAACCAAGTTTGTGTGTGTTTATCTTTGTGAGTGGCAAACTGGAAAAGAGTCAAGATACAGGACCATGTACTGGGTGGACTGTATATCCAAGCCCAGCTACCAAAGAGATTCACTGTGTGTATTTGTTCATATGCACGTGTGTTTATCTGTGTGTGCAAGTGAGGGATCTGCACCAGCAAGGAGTGGAGCTGACAGCAAAAGGGGAGACAAAGGATCCAAGGATAGCTACTGGTCAGAGTGCACAAACCCAGATATTGGATAGATCCACAGTATGTGTCTATATCCCCTTAACACACCTTCACCCAGATCATCAAGAGAGAGATACAGAATGAGGCTGCTGATGTTGTTTGTATTTGTATGAGTCAGTGTTTTTTTGTGGGGGCCAATGTATATCTGCATGTATGTGCAATGCATATGTTTGTTTGTGTGCCCACCAAGAACACAAGCTCAGACTCCTTTACTGGTTGAAACTAGGAGCAAGGAGATGCAGTTGCCATGTCTCAGGCTGCTAGATTCAGCAGCTCAATAAATTAACCCACATTAGGCTACCTGATGAGTCATGGGGAATGTTAAAAGGGTACAATCCATACTAAAGATACCATATGAAGACATAGGGTTTTATTTGTTTAAGACTGTCTTGTGACTCTTAAGTTTATCATGGGCCTTAGGTCTCAGATCCTTGTTCTTAGGCAGATTCCCTGACTATGGATTACATTACCATTTCAAAAATCTTAAAATAGCTAATGTTCTTCAAGGATCATGGAGGAAGCATCTGCTCAGACAAAGGAATACTCACTCTTGTGAAGATCCAGCTTGTCCTGGCAAAGCTCCTTGCCAAAACTGCAAGAGAATAAACAGGCAAAGGTAATTACTCTTAGGATAAAGAAAGAAAAGCCAGACTTGCCCCTTTTTGAAGAAAGAAACAACAAGCTCAAAGATATGATACAGCTGCAGCTCCTCTTTCTGCTTTCCTGGTTTAATCCTTGGAGGGTGTTTTCTATGCAGTAATAGTTAATAGTAGTGATGTAAAAGCAAATGACACAATAGTGTTTTTAAATGTAAAATAGCATGTATGCATTCTTGCACATTTGTCTCCAAAGCTTTAAAAATGCTCCCCTTCTTCAATGGCCCACTTTTTTCCGTAACTCCTCAGAAGTATTTTGGGAGAAATCAATGCTGAGCAAATCTCACTAGGCTCAACACCAAGGACAGGGGATGCTTACAGGCCCTTTGTGTTAAAAGTTTTGTGTAAGAGCCATCATCATTTGTGATCTAAGCACTCAGGATAAGCAAGGGAATTATGAGTTTAATGAAGGGTCTGGATGGTCCAAAAGGTTTCATGGACTGAGAAAAGGAAAAAAAAAAAAAAAAAAAAAAACAAAAAAAAAAAACAGGCAGCTGAAAAATCCAGAGAATATGATTATTCTCTCACTTGTGTCATTTTTTAAATAGTATACAATGAAACTCCAGTTATATATCAGTGTGAGCAAGCAATTTGCTGTACAAAGAAAACACCTTTTGGCAGGTCTTGATGGTCTTTCAAAGATTCAAGTGTCATCAGCCCAACTCTTCTAACACACTAGTTCACTCACCCCAGAAACAGAAGGATAGGCTGGTCGTGGGAGACCTGGCAAGGCCATTTTACTATGGAAGGCAGCTGCAGAGATTATCTGGGCTGATGACATTGTAGCCATACTCTGCATACCTTTACCTTTAGCTGTCTGATCCTATGGGTAGGAGTAAAAAGAGAAAAAACAGAATAATTATAATGATAAGTATGTTGACTGATCTAATGGATTCTGAGCATTTCTGAAAACCTGAGCAGCAGACTCACCAATTAATACCCTATGAACTCTTCAAAGCTTAGTACTCGCAAACATTACTATACCTTCAGATGTGGCTAATCTTACTTCCTAAAATGCTGGGATCACTGTTTTAGAGACTGTTAAGCATTTCTCTTTTCTGTCTGCAGGTCCTTAAGCCCCACAGCTAAAATGTTTTCTCATGGAAATTAGGACTCTAATTCACTAGTGTTTTAATTACTGGTAAGGATAGAAAATGGAAAGACCTTCCATTCTCAAAAAAATAAAATAAAATTCTAAAAACAAGCTCATTGTCAATACCAAAGGGGTTTGGTATAATCATTGTAAAAAGACTATCTCAGTTCAGGACTTTTATTCTCAGGTAGAACTGATCATCCCTGGCAACAGTTATCCCTGGGGAAACAAGAAATCCCAGGACAAGAACATATGCAAGAACATGCTGTTTTGTATTTTAGCAGGACTGTGGAGTTGCAGCAAAGAATGTATGTTGAAAACAAAGAGCATTCTTTGTTCCTTCTACAAAGAAACCCAGGATATGAATGGACAGCCATAAGTACTTCCACATATTCTTCCTACAGTCCCATACAAGTAATCTTTATCCTTCAGACACTCTGCTTTTATCTGTGAAATCATAACATGACATGGCAATGCCAGAGGTGAATTCATGGCTTGGAGAAGCTGCTAAAAGAAGTTCTTGTTCTCTTCAGGAACTCTCAAAGCCACGAGCTCATTCATTTTAGGAACTGTGCTAACTTCTTGCTCTTGGGTCTCCACTCTATCCTCCCCTGTAAGGTTTTGTAAAGGCCAAATCACAGGAATATTGGTGGATGTAATACAAAAACATTTTGAGGAAGGAAAACAGAAGCTCAAGAATGATAACTTTTAAATGAAATTATATGTAGGAATGGGCATAACTTAAGTATCTTTTTTTTTTTTTTTTTAAATACAGTATCTGTGACTTCTATTAGTACCACTCAAGTGCATGTAAGAGAAGCATTTTAATAACTGACAGAATTTCTAGGTTTCTCTACAGCTAAGAGATTTTTTTTTTTTTCCCCACACTGCAGCTTAAATGATACTTTGGAGATTACATGCAACATTTTAAGGCTAAGGATTCTCTTCTACAATTTTTTTCAGACATATGAGGACTGTTTCCCAATTGTGTGTGCTGAAAGGGACCTTTTTCTCTCCTTGTCTTTTCTCTGGAAAAGTCATTTGTCTACCTGAGTTTTCTGGGGAAGAAAGATTAAAATTACCTGTGGATTTGTTAAAGAAAGATTATTAATAACAAGAAAATTAAGAAGGAAAAAGTTTTTAATCTATTTAAGTCTGGTTTGTTTTTCTGCTTTGTTTAAGTGCCTGACAAAATGCTGGAAAACAGCACATTTTTTGTGTTCTTTTTCAGCTAACAGTTCTGTATTCATTTGTATCTGTGTTTCCAATACACTTGAGAAGATGCAACTTTTTTTTTTTTTTTAACCAAACATTTGCAGTTCACTTTTTTTATTCCTCTCAAGATGCACTGGAATAAATAATAAAAACAAGTTTCTTTCCTTAGTGTAGTATTTATTAGCCACCCAGGACATAGAAAACTACTGACATCTGAGAACAGAGATTTCTTTCAGAGTTTTCTTTGATCTTTTACCCTACTTCCCCACATCAATCTACAGTAGGCACACTGCACACTTTAAAAAGATACCTCAATTTGTGTGGGAGAAATTAGACTAATTGCCTTGAAAAGTCAGTATGCAGCTGCTCAGTTTTCTATTATATAAATATGAATAAGTATGGTAAGTATGAAAAATGATCAGTGATAGAAGAAAACTCAGCTATCAGCTGAAACTGGAAGAAGGGTAATAGCTATTGTGATTCCTTTTCCTTGCTTTATGAAAATGATAAGGGGAAGCAAAAAAAATAAATGAGTTGAAATAGTGCTACAGACTTGCCTCAACAGGCAAAAAATGAACACTCCAGTACTGGTGAATAGTTCACTACACGCAGCTGGGAGAGCTCTCAGTATGTACAGAGGTAGTGTAAAAGGAGAATAAATGTCTCCAAGCTGCTCACCAAAAAACCTCCATTCCCTGAGAACAAAACCTGCCAGCTCTTAAATGCTAAGTGCAGACTCATCTGATTGGCTTTTCAATCATGCTGTGACATGCAAATAATGGAATCAAGGTTATAAATACAAGCAGTAAATCTTTTTAAGACCCTGGGCAGTTTTTTCCTGCTCACTCTAACTTGCCTCTCCACTTAACCACAGGCTTAAAACTTAGGCAGCACTACCTAGAAGCACTGAATTAGTTGTAATTTGTGGCTTTATCAGAATGCCTGGAAACACAACAGGCAAATTATAGATACAACACCAGTTTATAAAATGGACCTGGAACTGGTGGTGGAAGGAGGGTAGCGCACATTCATAACTTTTAGAAGTGATCACTGCTCATGCCAGAGATGCATACACTCCAGCACTGGTCAAGACTAAGTGCCAATGTCACTCACAGTCCACACTGTGTGTGGCCCAGCAAGAAGTTGTCCAGACAGTGAAGATGAATCATGTACTAACAGCTGTCCACTTAACAGTCATGACTGGATTGAGATATCAGGAAACTCATAGTCACCTGAAGTATGGAGAAGAAAAAAAAAAAAAAAAAAAAAAACAACCAAGGAAGCAAATTGTTTCTCTTCAGATCACTCACTGTCACATCAAATCAGGAAGGCCAGCATGCACTTTCCTTCCTTGGCTCTTTCAATGATATATAACAAGGACTATAGAAAGGAAAACACAGATTTACTTATGCAGCTAGACAGAAGTCAACCATTTTCCTTCTCATAAGAAGGAAGATAAGCCCAGAACTCTTCAAATAAGGTCTGAATTAATCAAAGTGCAAAATCTGTTCAGCTGGTACCATTCCACTGGAGAAGATGCTATGTGGCATTTCAACTTCCTTCCAATGATTATACTAACTCAGACACTTCTTACCCAGGGACAATTCCATGTCACAACCTCTAGTAGAACTAGTACGCCAATACCTGTTAAATTACACTTGCTAAGGAACAGAAAACACCAGTGAATGACTACAGGCCAAGGTCTGTAGCCATAAACTCCAGCTTCTCAGTTGAACACTCTTCCCATGCTCCCAAGTGAAAGACACACTCAAACTTGAAAGACAGCAATATAAACCACCGGAGGTAGAAATCAGACACATTAAAACAAAAGTCATTGTTTCTTTATTCTTTAAATAGAATTGCCTCAGACGTCACAGAGCTCAATCAATACAAGTGTTTGCACAGCACTTCCTGGGAAGTACCTTTACCCCCAAGGTTTACCGCAGTTCAGTGGCTAACCTCACCCCCCCACACACTTTTTTTTTTTTAAAGATCTTCAAAGACAGGGGATGAAAGAACAGTTGACTCAGGGAGTGCATGATACAGTAAAGGATACCCATCATACCTTAAGCTTGGCTTGAATCTCTCTGGCTTTCCGCCTTGCCAGGACCTGGATGTGACTGGATACCTGCATTGAAAGACAAAAAAATCAGTCTTCAATCCTGAGGAGTATTTGGTAGTTGCCTGCAGAAGTAAAGTTTACTTTAGGCACTTTGTGTAACAGGAAGTTATTTAGGTTGATGGATGGTGAGGAGTTGAGGCAGTAATTAGATGCTTTTCTAAAAGTAACTGTGATTACTGTGAGGTGGAAGATCAACAGAGACAGGCCAATTAAGGCCTTTTACCATTCAGATGGCTTA
Source organism: Excalfactoria chinensis (assembly GCF_039878825.1). Taxonomy (NCBI): domain Eukaryota; kingdom Metazoa; phylum Chordata; class Aves; order Galliformes; family Phasianidae; genus Excalfactoria; species Excalfactoria chinensis. Next base: position 72,099,217 of record NC_092825.1, on the reverse strand, counting down.
ATAAAGCCTGAGACCTCGTCTGAAACTGAAGAACACATCCATAAACCTGAGGATTAAGAGTTCTGACGTCTTTCCACCTTGGCCTACACTTGGGAAAATGTTATAGGACATTGGCCACAATATATTTACTCTGAGAACTTCAGAATCTGAGCCAAAACACATCATAGAAAAAATTAGGTTGGAAGGAACCCTTTCAGTCCTCTACCCAAAGTACACAAAGTAAACCTGGACACCAGGTTTGTCAGGGCTTTGTCTAGAATAACCTGTACTTTCATTCCCAAATCACAGAAACATCTTTTTTTATCCCAGCCATATGTTTTCAAGATCACTATTGCCATCTGTATGGTCTGAACAAAGCCCTGCCATTTATGTTAGCTAAAATATTCATTAGTAAACAAAAGCCCACAGTGTTTAACAGTTTAATAGTCATATTATAAAATTCTTGATCTGACTTCCTACTATTTCCTATTAAACAGTAAATACTTTCTAGGAAAGCTAAAAACCAATAGCAAGTGAATAGCAAGGAATTTCTTTTATGTCCTCACAGCATGTGTAGTGGTCCAAAGCACCTAAAGTTTAAACAGAATACTTTACACTTACCTGTTTCCTTGTGCGCGTTTTCCCTGTTCTTAGCTTAATATAACGGGCAATCAGCTCATTTCGGCCTGAAACAGGGAAAGAATGCAAATACCAATTTTGAGTGTTTTTTTTTTTCTTTTTTTTTTTTTTAATCACTTCTATCTATGAAAATTGGAAGCATGGTGATTTTAGAAAGGTACTGAATAATTCATGTGGTAGAAGTCTAAGTTTTAGGAGCTGAACTTTGGCCTACAAATTCTGTCTCTCATCTTGCATCTATATAGTTTAAAATTATCAATAAGAAAGCAGAATCAAACATTCTGCTTAATACTTTCACTACCACAGCGTGTAGAAGCTGTAGGCATAGATCAAAATTAGAAACAAAAGTATAATAGAAGGCCACTCATCCTCAATCATTCAGAATGGCAAGAAGAAATAATCAGGAAACAACAGACCAGTCAGTCACACATTAGTACCTGGAAGCGTAATCTAATAGTAGAACCCATTTCCAGGTACACGAAGGAAAAGAATGTGTTTGTAAGTAGTTCACATGGATTTACAAATGGGAAATCACTGTTATCCAACCTGATAGTTTCTACCAACAAGATCACCAGCTAGTTGACAACTGGAGAGCTGTAGAGATTGTGTACCTTTAGTAAAGCATTTGACACTATCTTCCATAATATCTTTATTGATAAGCTGAGAAAGCATAGGTAAGTAGATAAGGAGATGAACAACTGAGTCCAGAAGATTTTTAACAGTGGTGTAAAGTCCCACTACAGCAAAGTACCTAGTGGTGTACTGGGACTGATATTGTTTGACATCATCATTAACGATCTGGACAACAGGACAGAATGCATGCTCAGAGAGCACAGACAATAGAAAACTTGTGAGTCTGTTTGATAAAACAGATGGCTGGGTTGACATTCAGACAGCTATTGGCAGATTGAAGATATGGGTCAGCAGGAATATCTTGGAGTTCAACAATGAGAAATATGAATTTCTACATCTACAGGAAAGCTAATCCCTGCATCATAAAATCATTGTACAATGGAAATAATACAAGTATGGTATTGTACAGTTGAAATAATACAAGTATAACATACAGTTGGCATAGTACAAATATGGTTGGAAAAAAATAGCCAGAGGATAACTAAGAAAAAGGACTCACCAATACCAAGGATCACTGGAAGATCTCCACAAAAGAACAACCTCCAGAAAGAGATGCTGCTTTTGTGGCGGTCAGTCCTTAAATGAGATCTGGGAGAGGTGGAGTCAAGCTCCACCCATTTCAGGAGCACAGCTGAATTACCTTCACCTGTGCTCCCACAGCTGACTCATTGCTTGCCTCAGATGGTTAATCAGAGGTTCAGGCTGTGATCAACCGTTTCTCTTACAATCATAGAATCACCAAAGTTGGAAAAGACTTACAAGATCATCCCGTTTAACCATCCATTTATCAGTATATGCTGGGGACTGATGATCTGAAAAGCAGCTTTGAGGAAAAGGACCTGGGTGTCACGGTTGACAACAAAATGAATGTAAGGTAGAAATGTACTCTTAAAGCTAAGAAGGACAACAGCACCCAAGGCTACGCTAGGAAGAGCATTGCCAGCAAGTCAATGGAGGTGATTCACTTATTCCCCCTTTCTCAGCACCTCTTACATGATTTGGAGTATTGTGTCCAGCACAAGAAAGACATAAACATGCTAGAGTGATTCAGCAAAGGTTCACAAAAAATGGTTAAAGCACTGACACATCTTTACACAAGACTGAGAGAAGACTTAGGGGTAGTTTTATCATTGAATAGAAATGCCTGATGGGAGGGAAAGAAGAGGGACACACTCCCCTTTCAATTCTGCCCAGTAACAGGACAAGAAAATGAGCACAAAATGAAACACATAAAATTCTATCTGAACATAAGATGAAAAAAATTCTGCTTTACAGTGAGAGTAATTGGTAACACTGGAGCAGGTTGTCCAGAGAGACTGTGTAAGTCTTCATCCTTGAAGACACTAAAAACCGAAGGTGAGCACTGCTGGGAAGAAATGAAAAAAATCCATGTCTGAATAGAGAACAAGTAGTCATTGCAGGCTGAAGATAGAGGGTTTTACATCTCAGTTTTAAGAGATGACACAGGGAAAGCCTTACAGAGCCAAGGAAACAAGTAGCTTTACTTTCAGTGTGAGGGAATGAGAGGACAGTGAAGGGGACAAAGAAAAGGTAGTCAGTGTCAAATGAGGGAAATGGTATTAAGAGCAACATGAAAGAGAAGTGTAATGAAACAAAGTTTCGGAATAACTTGAAATTGCTTGGAATGAGAGCAAGAAACTGCAGAAGACAGAGTTCCAGAATTTAAAAATCTGGAAGAGACACAGAGAAGACTGAGCTGTTGACAACTTCAAAAGTAAACAGGTGTAGAAAGATTAATCACAGCTATTCTACAGAACTGAGAGTGGACACAGAGATAGGAGGCAGACTATGCAGGTTCCATGCATCAAATCTGATTAGATAATCTGATTTGTTTGTGTTCTTTGAAGCAAGAGTGTGATCAAGGAATAAAAAGTAGAAACAAAAATAGTAGCTATAGATCTGAACTGTAGGCTGGTTCAAGGCAGGAAACATGACAGAAAGAGCAGGCTCTGCAAAGTGACACATCTATGGTGGTCACACAAGTGATACCGTACCTCAAATAAAATTGGGAGTGGGAACTACAAGGCTATGATAGATTCTATATGACTGCAACTGTTTGATGAATGGAGCAGGAATAAAATGGGAAGCAAACAACTGCTTGTGTGAAGTTTATCTATAACTGTTAAAAAATATTTCATTTCTATGAGAAATGTATGATGCAAATATGTATGTTAGAACATCACAGATGTTAAGAAGGCAAGCAGTGAAAAGGGATGTAATTTTTATTGAGTTTAATATTCCATACACACACACACAAAAGTTCTTATTATAAAGACTTGTTAATTCAACCCTGCAAAAAATGAATGTAAGGAAGAATTCTGTGCTAGAGATTTACCATTCAATCTTTCAGGCAAGGGCTAGTCAAGTTACTAATACCATCTGTTTCAGAAAAAGAATAATGTAAATATCCTTTACTACAGTTAGGCCATGTTCATGAAACATAACCAAAGCACAGGAAGGGATAGAAAAGCATTTTGCATTCACAGATCTTAATCAATGGATGTCCACCTTGCGTGGGCTGTGATGAATGAGTAGGAAATATCTTGGGCTGCTCTGAATATAATGTCTCCTATTTATTTTCATGCAAAATACAGAAGATACAAGGAGCACATTAACTCCATTTGATAGAACAAATTTTCAGATACAAATATTCTTTCACAATATAGTGACCACTATTTGCTATGCATTTCTTTAGTGATGTAACTGCATGCCACACTTGTCAAAACCTGCACCAGCAAAGGTCATCTACTGTCACTGTCATCACTGCTGAATGTACCACCCACTGCCTCATTGTGACCACATTCACTGCTTGGTCTCTATCAGCAGGCATCAGTGAATGTCAGTGGGTACCATTTTTCCTGCATGAAAGAATTTAATGACTCCATTTTGTCAGACTGTCACTCTGCTGCTTGCTATCACACAGCAACCAAATGTAACAGAATATTGTTGGGAAAGCCATACCATCAACATCTGCCTTGGGCATCATAGGCCAACGTAATAAAATAGGAGGCATTACTTTCAGAGCATCCATTGTAAAATATATAGATACAGTATATAAGTAACAAAACTTATTTTAAAAAAATAATTATTTTTTATTTTAAATATTTTATTAAAACATTAAAAAGGAGAATACAACAAAAACAGAAAAGATATCTGACCTTATTTTTGTGAAGGAAATTCATCGATTTCTGGTTCAGCTGAAGTGGTTGCAACTCACAGAGAATTTTCAAGGTGTTTGTGAGAGACTTTTTTATGGAATTAGATTTTTTCTGTACCTCATCCTTGACAAAAATTGTTCACAAATATGTGTGTGTGTGATACCAAACTGGGATAATATGAATAAGGTATGATTGTAAAGCGAGGGATATTTCTCTCTGGTACGAGAGGTCTTAGAAAAGTCTGGTAAAGAGACATGATCCAATTTTTTAGTTGAATGTATGGTTGCAACTCTATACATTCCATTTGAAAATCTGCAGGTAATATATTTATGTGAACTGGAAATGGAGTTGTAAATATAAATCGATGATTTTTTTCAGTGATCTTGCAACATATTCTAAAATTCCTTTATCAAAAACAAAACAACAAAAAACAAACAAACAAACAAAACTGAAGATTTTTCATTGTTCATGGGACTGTGTTTAGCCAGTGTATCAAAATACATTAAATTGTTTGCCATAACCTAAGTCAGAACTGTTTGGTTATTGCTGAGTGATGGCAGCATGCCTGGTACTGGGCCAGGCCACTTGGCAGAGCGGAGCTTACATCATTACGGCACAAGGTGGGGGCAGCTGCTGGAATGGCATGGGCTGAGACACAGCTCAGACATGCCTGTTTTTGTCTTTTCATAACGGTATTATTTCAGAAGCTCTTCTTACTCTGTGGAAGCTGAGACTAGGAAGTGGAGAGGAAAGGCAATAAATTTAGGTTGAGCCTGCAGAAGTGAGAATTGCTTCCCCAAGTGTGTGTTTAACTATTTGTCTTTGACAACATTAGCAAAATGTTCAGAGTTGTGCAAATTACACACTGATGTAGAAATTCTTTAGGGAGAGTATTTAAATATGGATTTAGAGTTCTAGATTTAGAATTCACTTCCCATTTGACACCTGTCAAATAAACATACAAACTTCCTCTTCCAGAATTGCATCCCCTCAGAGCCAAGAAAAAACACAGAATGGAAGAGTATTTTAAGCTAATAAATACGTTGGTAGCAAAAAACAAGTCTCACAGTATCACAGTATCGTGCGAGTTGGAAGGGACCTTAGAGATCATCGAGTCCAACTCCCGGGTTTCGAGCCCCCTGTGTAGTGAAGCAGCACTTCTACCCCCTGCGCCACAGGGGGGATTCAAACCCCGGGCCACCGGTGTTGCAAGCAGCAATTCTACCACTGCGCCACCAGGGCACACATAAAAAAACATTAATATCACAAGGGTTACTAAAGATAGTGTTATATAAACTGTCAAACCTAGTAATCTTTGCAGCAAGAATGCATTAAATTACCATGAACAAAAAGTGCAGGAGAAACATGTGTGTCTTTCCTTTATCAGAAGTTAGATGTAAACAAGGACTGCACTGCTGGAAGTCTCAAGGCTCACAGCCTATGGAAAGCACTTTGTTTCACAACTCTGTGGGCTAAGCAAAGGCTAATATTCCTCACTTGGTCAGAACAGAAAGACTGTCATAGACCTTCGGATGGTTCATATTTTGGCGCCATGTAAAGAACCTTTCTGATCATATGTTGTACTTGTAGAATAACTTCAGTTGAGGCCTGCCATGGTCATCAAAATCTGCCAACATTTGTACCTCCTCTGTCAAAAACATGTGTTGGGTTTCATGAAGCTTGAGTCAACATATCAACAGCAGCCCAGCATCCAAAAGTTCTTTATCTTCCCCTGAAGCCTCCCTCTTGGAAGAATGGCATTTTAAGAGAGAAACTCTCTCATTCCCTTATATTCTTTACTTCTCACTACTAACAGATAAATTTCCAAGGGCATTAATTTAGCTTTCACACCCCATCACGCTGAATTGCAAAACTGTGCATTCAATTCAGCAACTACAAGGAATGATTTTCCTTCTTTCTCAGCGAATGAGGAAAGAAGTGTCTACCTCTGAAGGGGAAAAAAAGAATCAAAAGAATTCCTACAGCCATAAAAAAGCATTTCCAAACTTACCTCAAAGCTTCATGCTGTCTTTCAGCTAGTAATGGTATACTACTGCTTGTACAACAGGCAGATAAAGCCTCTCTTTAAGATTTGTTGTTAAATTCAGGTAAAAGAAGCAAAAGGCTCTTCTGGAATGGATGAGAGCAAAGAACTTGAGATTTCTGCAAAATCCTTTCAATGGGAATCTGAATGAAAATGCCTGCTTCTTGTTAGATATATGTGTCTGTTCTCAAAGCTACTGCATGCACCTGTGAAGCAGAGCAAAAACCTACAAAAACAACTACACAGTTATGTCCCATGAAAGGTCAAGGAAACCACCTCAATTAACATTTCAGTCTGTCACTTAATGATAGTTTCTGTTACATAGTGGTCTCCTGAACTGGCTAAGCACCTTGTTAACTGCAGATGAAAGTAAAGGTATAAATAATGAACTGTGCATCACGTGCCATATGACCAATAAATCTAATCAGAAGAGGGAACTTAAGTACATTTCTGCTGCCCATCAAATATTAACATTTTTCTATGCATACAAAGCAAAACACAAAGCAAGTCTTTTAGATTACTTCAGAATGACACTCAAAACAGAATCACAGAATTACAGAATGATCTGGGTTGGAAGGGACCTCAAGGATCATGAAGTTCCAACCCCCCTGCCTAGCAGGGCCACCAAACTTCCACAATTACTAGATCAGGTTGCCCAGGGCCCCATCCAACCTGGCCTTGAACACCTCCAAGGATGGGGCATCCACAACCTCCCTGGGCAGCCTGTTCCAGGACCTCACCACTCTACTAGTAAATAACTTCCCCCTAAAATACAACCTAAATCTACCCTCTTTCAACTTAAATCCATTTCCCCTTGTCCTGGTATTATCAGCCCTTTAGAAGAGTTTACTCCCCTCATGGATATAGGTTCCCTTCAGGTACTGAAAGGCTGCAATGAGGTCACCCCGCAGCCTTCTTTTCTCCAGGCTGAACAAGCCCAGCTCCCCCAGCCTGTCTTCATAGGGGAGGTGCTCCAGTCCCCTGATCATCTTCATCACTCTCCTCTGGACCCTTTCCAACAGCTCCACGTCTTTCTTGTACTGAGGGCTCCATACCTTCATACAAAACAATTACACTGTTCGCATAAACATGTACAGTGAGTTTGTAATTCCTTGCACAGACTTACTTGCTGTCACTCATGGCACTGCTTCTTCATTTACCTACACTAAATGCCTTCCTGGAATCACCTCTTCCACAAACAGGACTGCATGTGCCAAAACAACATTTTAATTATTCTGATCGCTATTTACCATCTTTTCAGCAAGATGCACAAACACTTAGCTCTTAATGATATCAACCTTAACATAAGTTTTAATGTTATCTATTACATACCTCTATCACAAGTCACCAAAGTTCAGTAACTTCTCGTAGTTTTCCAATTTTCTAGCCCAGTTTTTCTGAGGTTAGAAAAAATGAAGTATGTGATGTTTTCTTTTTAGTTCTGGGTTTGCTTCATCCCTTCCTATCCTTGTTCACTGTTGTCAGTCATTAATGTCACATCTTTCTTTATTACTCAGCTTGCTCGTTTTCAACCTTCAGATCTCCTTTTTTTTCTCTAAATTGTCTATGAAGTATTAGACTTTGGCCTCTATGTCTCCCACATGTCCTTCTCATCCCTCTTTCAGATCTTTGTCTTCACATAATACGTATAAAATACACTGGTGATGTTCAGCACACAGACTCCTCAAAAGGTTTAATCCTTCCCTCATTCACGGTTTCAGCTCCTACATTTACTATTAATTCAACCAACAAAACTGAGACTATCCAGAAAATCAATAAAAATACTTCAATAATCATTTCCATTTTATATGCCTTTGATATGATCCCACACAACATCCTTGTGAAACACTGACTTGAAGGGTGGTGAACAATTCAGAGAATTGGTCTGGTGGTCACAGCCAAGGGTTTGTCATCAATGGCTTTGTGTACAGGTGAAAGCTGATCATGAGTGACGTTTCTTAGGGGTGCGTCTCAGAACCAAACAGTGGGACTGAGTGCACCCTCAGCAAGTTTGCTGATGACAGTAAGCTGAGTGGTGCAGTTGATAAAACAGAAGGAAGGGATGACATCCAAAAGAGGAGCCTAGACATGTTTGAGAAGTGGCCCTTGTGAACATAATGAGGTTCAACAAGGCCAAGAGCAAGGTGTTCCACTTGGGTTGGAGCAATTCCAGATATGCCTACAGGCTGGTAGAAGAACTCATTGAGAGGTGCCTTGCCGGGAAAGACTTAGGGGTTCTGAGAGCTTGACATGGGCAAGCAGCGTGCACTTATGGCCCAGAAGGCCAACGGTATCCTGGGCTGCATCATAAAAGGGGTGGTAAGCAGGATGAGGGAGATGATTGTCCCCTTCTACTCTGCCCTTGTGAGGCTCCATCAGGAGGACCACACCCAGGCTGTGGCCCCCTGGGACAAGAGAGATGTGGAGATGCTGAAATGGGTCCGTAGGATGGCCACAAAAGTGATCAGAGAGATGGATTACCTCTCCTATGAAAAAGGGCTGACAGAGCTGGGCTTCTTTAACCTGGAGAATAGTAGGCTTTGGGGAAACCTAATTGCAGCCTTCCTTAAAGGGAGCTTATAAGCAGGAGGGTAATGAACTTCTTAGACAGGTAGATAATGACAGGATGGGTGGGAACCATTTTTAAACAAAAGAGAAAGGATTTAGATTAGACATCAGGAGAACATTTTCACTGTGAGAGTGAATGGTGAGGCACCAGCACAGATCGTCCAGAGAAGTTGTGGATATCCCATCTCTGGAACTGTCCAATGTCAGGTTGGATGGGGCCTTGGGCAATTCATTCTAGTGCCTGATTTAGTGCCTGGCATCCCTGCATGTGGCAGGGAGGTTGGAACTAGATCATCTTTGAGATTCCTTCCAGCCCAAGCCATTCTACGATTCCATCATCCTTATCTTTCTGTCTCTCCTTGGGAGCCTCCAACCTCTGCTTCCCCATCATTAACCTGTAAATTCTGTTGTTTACTCTTCACTGTTCTGGCTTCAATAGTGCTTCTAAATTCAACATACTGAGCAACTAGTGTGGTATGGTGTCATGCTTTTGAAATTCATCAGGACTGCAACTGTGACAAACACATATGGCAAGTGAAACTAACAGCAGTGTAGGATTTCAAAAGCAGCATGTTGATTTTTGTGTGCCCCGGTGGTGCAGCATTAGAATTGCTGCTTGCAACACTGGAGGCCCGGGGTTCAAATCCCCCCTGTGGCACAAGTGGTAGAAGTGCCGCTCTGCTACACAGAGGGCTTGAATCCCGGGAGTTGGACTCGAAGGTCCCTTCCAACTCGCACGATACTATGATACTATGATACTATGATACTGTGATGAGGTGCAGACAAGTCTTTAAATGATATATTAACAATAGCAGAGTTAACTCTAATCAAATTCCTTCCTCCATTTTTAACAAATTGTATTTTACTTCCTAAATTCTATATTGAATTCAGAAACAAGACATGTATTTACTAAGCAATGAAAGAACACATCATTATGATCATCACACTAGGACTTTACATGAAATAGATCATAGAAAATCATGCTGCATCTTACTACAGTGCGCTAGCCAGTTGTATGAAGACATCTCTCCCCTGTCACTGCAGAACCACAGTGCTTAGCAGTCAAATTTGAGCCCCTGTAGCACAATTACACACATCAGAGAATTTTATATTCAATTATGAGAAGAGAGTTTGATCACTTTGATCCAATGTTCAAATTTGCTCCATTTTTACCTTCCATAAGAAAATTTCCTGAGCACACTGCAGTCCATAGAATAAAATTTTGAGGAATTATCAAAACAATCAGATTAATACAAACACAATAATGAAGTGATTAGCACTACCACATCTTCAGCTCTGCCTTGACAGATATGTGTTTAGTATTTGACCATGAAAGGGCTGAGCTCCTTCCTCCTCTGAAATGATGCAGATGTTAAAGCTTTATTTGCTGGGACAGAATGTATTAGTTAAACTAGAACAGTACCTTTTCATAATAGGACATACTAGTCAATAATAGGGCATAGAGAAAGAAGATGCTACACTTCCCAACTATGAACTTAAGTATACTTCTTAAGGTTGTCAAAAAATAATTTTTTTCCCTTTACATAAGGAGAAAAAGCAGTTGGGTTGATCTACAGTCATAAAATGCAGCTTTTTAAAATTTACTAATTTGTCTCAACACTGAAACCCTCTATCCTGTTAAGATCCTTTTTTGCTAAAAAGTGTAAATGTTTATTTCTCTCATTCACTGTATAAATTAAATCCTTACTTAGGAACATAAGAAGGGCTATCTGTATTCTGAAATTGCTGCTTCCTGATGGCCAGTTTAAGGTGCTCCATGCAAAGTGCAACAAATGCGGGATAATAATTACAAAGCCTGCAGGTTTTTTGTAGCTTCATATTGGTATACAACAGTGGAGATAGATGAAAAGTCACCAGATGTTTTGTTACAGCAACAAACTTGAAGAGCTTCCCTTCTCCCCAACTGATGATTCCTGCTCCCTAAAATTTTTCTTCATCTCCTGTGTGCAGCCATACTAAGCAAATTTCTGGAATAACAGAGACAGGGGAAGCAGCCACATATCACTCTAAACTAATTACCAAAATTAAAAAATAAGCCACTCAATTTGGATTTTGTGGGATTTTGGTTGGTTGGTTGGTTGGTTGGTTGAAGGGTTTATGGTGCTGTTGTTTTTTCTGTTGTTTGTTTTTCCTTTTCCCTTCAGTCTATTTTAATTGGATTGGTTATCCAATTCCTTTTGTGGCCACACAGTAAAAAGAACAGAGAAAGAATCAGGGCAAAACTTAAACCTGTCTTGCAGCCGGAAAAACTGTACTGAAACTGTATTCCACCTAACCCCAAAACACACCTATACTGGCAAGAGAATGAGCAGCGTTCTTACTGCCCTTGAATCATTTCTCTGAAGACAGAGAATCTCCTTTCCCAAAGGTACATGGGATTACTCCCTGTAAAGACGATCTTTTACTAAGGTGTAGCAATGTATTCGTGTAGCAATCCCTCACCATTACACTAATGGAAGCCTCGGGCTACAAAGCCCTGCATCAACCCTCAACATTAAGTACATTAAAATTCAGTGCCCTCATCAGCTGTGTTCTCATACACTATCACCTCAGGCCACAGATAATCCATCCAATAACCCTTATATACACAGTAAAGGTTGCAGCAGCAGAGTAGTTCTGATACTTTCCCAAGTAAGACTAATGAACAATTGTTTAGATGCATTCCACAGTCACAACAAAGCAGCTGCATCTAATAATATGAATATTTCATATGTCAGAGAGTATCAGGTAACATACAAAAAAGCCAGTATGAACTGTACGTGGAAAAGCATGCCAAACTAACAGCTTGTAGTCTCTTAGGACACGTGAGAATTACAATGTTAAATACACATAAACATTTTTTTACTCATGTTAGAAAAACATGGCCACTGACACTAGCCTGGAAACCTATATTTAATAACATTCTCTAGTGCTCATTAGTCCAAGCTCTACATTATACACTCACACATCTGCTTAACTCCTCCTTAGGTCAATGAATGTCTTTTCTGCTTGTTTCAACAGCTGCCAATAGCTGAGGGGTATGTGAAAGCAAATCTCAACTTCAGTAATGCCTCAAAGGATAGCAAAAACTTTCGTATCTCTCTTCCTCCTCATTTTCTACCCATCTGCCTCTGTTGGCACCAACAGTACTCCACTTCTTGCAGATTTCTGCCCAAGTGCTAATCTAATCTTGTTCATGTGTCCACATGGCAGGCTAACCAAATATAGTTATCAAGAAATCAGAGCTAAAAAGTGATCTTAGAGATTAGTTCATCCAGTTGCTGTATGATCAACAAAGAACTTTGTTCTCAAGCACTTAGCCTGTTCTGGCTTGTTACCTGTATGAAGTTCTGACTGCTACACTTTCCTGTATATCAGAACCTAGTTTTGCCCAACTGACTGGAAAGTATGCAGCAGATAAGGACAGCGAATGTACCCAGAAACTCTTCTTGTATTACAAGAAGAAATGAATATGGATTTTGTATGTGGAAGATGAATTAAAACCACCAAGTCATCATAGCTTTGTGGGAAGCTGAACTCCGTTCAATGGCTGGCTACTGTTGAAAAAGTATTTGTCTTCTCACCTAACTCCCTCTCACCATATCCCACAGCTCAGTTCAACTCATTCTGTAAGAGGTGAATATGAAGTATTGATTATTGCCATTTATAAGAGAACGAGGTCAGAAAAACTTCACAGAAAGTCTTACAGAAAGCTTCACAGAAATGAAGGTTTGGCTGTTATCCAGGAACTTGTCTGGATAATAGCTGAATTCTGCCAAGCTCATAACATTTTTTTACTGTGGCTTGTGACTTTTGTTCCCCTCATTCCTTCTATGCCTAGCTCTGGAGCAGTTCTGTAGTACCTTATTTAAATACCTGTTTTCTGACATTTAACAGTTTAGCCTGACAGATAGCTGGGCAACTATTATTCAGAAGGTGATAGGAAAGCAGGAACAGGAGGCTGACAAAATTATTTAAGCTGCAAGGGATACCTAGAAAAGCATATGGATCCAAAAGGAAATTTACAAATGTTGAAATGTTTGAACTAACTTCTAGATGAAAGCTGATGTACTAAAATTATTTTCCTCCAATTTTAGCCATGAAAGTATCAGGCTGGACACAAAACAGCTTAAGCAGAACTTTTTCTCCTTCCCCTTTTCCACACAGGAATAGATAAGATGACCTTTGAGGGTCCATCCCAGCCTCTTTTTTTTTTTTTTTTTTAGTAATTCTACATTTAAAGATGATTATGTACTCTTCATTTTGTAGAGAGGCTCATAATCTCCAGTTAAGGTTTAAGGCACTCTTGTGCTAAATAACACACTTCCACATGTGTTTTCCTGAAACACCATGCATAGAAGTAGGCCTCTGCCTACCAAAATCAACAACTTTGGTCACACCTATTGTATAAACATCTCTTTGCTGAGGTAACTCAAGTGGCATTCCAGTCCATAAACAAAACCTAAGTTTCTAAAAAGGAATTTGCAGTTAGCTGAGAAAATCACACTATAGTGAAAAGAAGAGGGATTTTTAAGACATTTCAGATGGAAGAGTTTCAATGGAAACAGTCTAATTTCCTCTTCCAGAAGCTAGCAATAAAGCATGACTGTGTCTATGAGCATGCACTGAGATCCAAATAATTTGAAGGAGTACTCAGAGGATGGGTCAGAAGTTCAAGGTGACAACAGTGAGAAACAGCTGCTGTGTACCTTTCAGCAGCAGGTTAACCAAGGCCCCAGAGTTTCACTATGCAATGACCAAGATGCAAGACTATCTGTTTGGGCATTAATTGCACACAGTCTTCCCAGTTTTGCTGCCCAGATCTTTGTCACGCACAGAGTATAGAACTTGTTATGGATCAGCCAATGAGCAACTGTTTAAAGAAATACACTGTCCTAGTTCTTCTGTGCTCATTATCCAGATCCTATATGAATGATATTGCTACCACTTCTTTTAGCTGCTTCTTGTATAAAATCACATTAAAGTCAATCTGTAATCCATCTCATTTATAAAAACACAATCACATCAGGCCACTCCTTAGGACTAATTTTACAGATACATTCCTTATAATTTTATCTGATACATTTCAAAAGTTACCACGTCTCCATTGTAATTCCTATGGCAAAGATCTCTAGACACTGAACTCTAGATATGCAGAAGCTTCTTCTAATATTCATTCTATATTCCTTCTTTCTCTGCAGTTAATTCTAGCGTCCTGCTCATATGATCCACATAAAATCCCTCTCTCTTAAATGTTAACACCCTTTAAATATTTTTAGACTGTTATTATGTCGCCTCTACTCCTCTACCATTCAGTCATCACTTAGCCAAGCTATGTATATTTAGCTTCTTAAATCTTTCCTCCTACATCAGTCCCTCCAACTCCCAGAGCTCAGTGTTAAACCTAGTACACTTATTGCTCTTAGAACTCTATCCATGTTTGTGAGATCCTTCTGGTAATGTTTTTGCAAGAGGCTGGAAAGAAGAGATTTTCATGTTTGTGTTTTCAGGAAGAAAATAAACCCAAGGCAGTGGACTTGATTTTTATTTTTTTTTCCTGTATCTGATTTTGTTCCCAGGTTTTGAATTCAACCTGAATTTGTAATTAACCAATTGTTAAATAAAGATGACATAGTCAGTGTTTTTCATTCTACCAGTTGCAAGTGCAAACAGTTTCCTGGCTGTTAATTAAGCATCTCAAAAGTGGTAATTTTTTCAATATTCAAGCAATGCTTGGAACTTACAGAAAAATATTCTTTTTTTGTTCACACGGAAAAAAAAAAAAAAAAAAAAAAAAAAAAAAAAAAAAAAAAAAAAAAACACTAGCTAAATTGACATAAAATTTAATATTTAACCTTGAACTCATCTTAGAAAAGAGATGGATCCGCTGCAAAAGCATCCAGAAATCAGGTTCACCTAATTAACAATAAAGAACTAAAACCACACATAAAGTAGAAAACTGACCGAGTGAAACTAAAACTTGTTATTAAGCAACACCAGAAACACCACACCTATCCACAGATAAAAAATAGAAGTCTACATTCTGTCTGTTAGTTCACAAATCTAAGTTTGGTCTGCCTTCTTGTGTTTAGAATGGGAGATTCCATTTTGTTATCAAAACTGTGGGATAAAGGGCTGTTCTATTGTTCATTAGGTCACAAAAGACTGAAACTGCAGAAGTAGCTCTTTGAGGGACATCACAGCTCAAAACTAAATTTTGCAGTTACCTGGGCCAACCAGTTCAGCACTGACTGCGTATATCCTCAGTGTGCTCCACTTTCAAGTGATCTTGAAAGCATCAAAAATATTGAAGGCTTTTCTATTTGTAATAGCTGTAATACTCCTCCACTCAAGAAGAAGTGTTTATGAACTAGAACAGGTAGTAAATGTTTCTGGTAATATTCCTCTGAACTAAACACAATATTCTACAGATTTACCTAGACACTTCAGAACAGGGGTGGAAAACCAGGCAGTTTTCAGCTTCAGAATGACCTTTGAAGGTCACTCTGAAGATACGATAATACCAAATTAACGCCTGCTCCAGGTTTTAACTATTAAAGTGGTTAATTATGTTTCTCCTGTTAGTCAGCCTCTGAGTTTTGGACATCCTAAAATATTTTCTGTCAGCCATGTCAGGGCTTTAACTAACAAACAGATGGACACTAGCATGAGAGGTGAGTGCCCCTAGCTGTCTGCCCCACACTGCCCAATGCAGAATTAGCTGTTCATAAACCATGTGCTGAACTACTGCCTCCTTTGGAACATCATTATAACAAATAATCACCAATTCTAGTGCATGTTACAAAAATGTGCTCAAAGCCAGATTTTTCCTTACTGGAAGGGGACGTTGTATAGCTAAACTAGTAACTCTAGCAGTTGTCACATGCTCTACCTCCTCATCTATCAAGATTTCAGTGATGCTTTGTTAAACTAAATCTAACTTTGCTAGTTAATCTTCATTTCTCCATCCCAACTACTGATGGGAGATTCTGTCTCTTAAGCATCTCTATGCACATCACACAAAGCTACCAAGGCTTTCCCTCCCATTTCTTCAAATAGTAATGAAGATATCACAAAATACCAATTCCCACTCTGAACTCTGTGATGAATTGGGTAGGTTCATCCAGAGGGCTTTAAACTAGTTATGAAGGGGGGTGGGGCAGTAGCTGGGGCCACCAAAATGGAAACTACATGCAACATCCCTGTGTTTGCAGGAGAGGGGTGTGCTTCTAAGCCCCCAAAGTCTTGGCCCTTGGTGAAGGAGGAGGGTGACTCGCCCCCTTGTAGGAAAAACATGAGGGCTGGTGTTAAGCTGGTGGCTGTGGAAACGCCTAATAGTAGTGACAAGGCTATTAGGGCTGCTGCTGATCGCAAGGAGGCCAAGCTCAGATGCCTTTATGCTAATGCATGCAGCATGGGTAATAAACAAGAGGAGCTGGAGGCCATTGTTTGTTCAGAAAGTTTTGATATAGTTGCTGTCACTGAAACGTGGTGGAATGACTCCCACTCATGGAGTGCAGTGATTGAGGGCTACCAACTTTTTTAAAAAAATAGGCTAGTTAGGAAAGGCGGTGGTGTAGCTCTCTATGTTAAAAAAGATAATGAATGCGTGGAAATCAATAACGGTGATGACAGGGTTGAAAGCTTATGGATCAGAATAAAAGCCAAGGCCAACAATATCGATGTTATTGTGGGAGTTTGCTACAGGCCACCTACCCAGGATGATGAGGTGTATGGGATGCTTTATGGGCAATTGGGGGAGGTCTCGAGGTCACTCCCCCTCGTACTGGTGGGGGATTTCAACTTCCCAGACATCTGCTGGGATTACAATACAGCAGACAGGGAACAGTCTCGGAGGTTCCTAGAGTGTGTGGGAGATAACTTCCTGACACAGTTGGTGAAGGAGCCGACGAGGGGAAACAAAATTCTGGACCTGCTGTTTGTTAACAGAGATGGTGGGGGATGTAAAAGTTGGAGGCCGTCTGGGACAAAGTGATCATGAAATGCTAGATTTATCGATCCTTGTCGAACTGCAGAGGGGAGTCAGCAGAACTGCCATCTTGGACTTCCAGAGGGTGGACTTCAACCTCCTTAGGACTATGGTTGATAGGGTCCCCTGGGGGGTAACTTTGGAGAGTGTGGGAGCCCAGGAAGGCTGGGAATACTTTAAGGAAATTGTCCTAAAGGCGCAGGAGATGACTGTCCCAAAATCACGAAAGATGAGCCGATGGGCGAGGAGGCCGGGCTGGCTGACCAGAGACCTTTGGCTTGATCTAAAGAACAAAAAGAGAGTTTACGGTCTCTGGAAGAATGGGCAAGCTACTTATGAGGATTACAGGTTTGTAGTGAGGCTGTGCAGGGAGAAAATTAGGAAGGCCAAGGCGCAGCTAGAACTGAGCTTGGCTTCTAAGGTTAAGGAGAATAGTAAATGTTTTTATAAACACATCAACGGCAAGAGGAAGGCTAGGGAAAATCTCCATCCCTTGTTGGATTCTGAGGGCAACTTGGTCACTGAGGATCAGGACAAGGCTGAGGTACTTAATACCTTCTTTGCCTCGGTCTTCAATAGTTATGCTTGTAACTCCCTGGGAATGCAGCCCCCTACACTGGTAGATGGGAAGGGGGAACAAAACAAGCCCTGCGTGATCTGCAATGAGATGGTTCTGGACCTACTTCAAAAGCTGGATGTTTATAAGTCCATGGGGCCGGATGGGTTGCACCCTAGAGTGTTGAGGGAGTTGGCTGATGTGGTCGTCCATAATTTTTCAGCAGTCTTGGCTGACTGGGGATGTCCCGGTGGATTGGAGGCTGGCGAATGTGACACCCGTCTTCAAAAAGGGCCGGAAAGACGATCCTGGCAGCTACAGGCCCATCAGTCTCACCTCAGTGCCCAGGAAGGTTATGGAAGGATAATCTCAGGTATCATCATGGACCAATTAAAGGTCAGCCAAGGGATCAGGCCTAGTCAGAATGGGTTTATGAATGGTAGATCTTGCCTGACTAACCTGATTTCATTCTATGACAAGGTGACCCGCTAAGTAGATGAAGGAAAGGCTGTCGACATGGTCTACCTGGACTTCAGTAAGGCCTTTGACACTGTCCCCCATAACATTCTGGTAGAGAAGCTGGATGCCCGTGGTTTGGATGGGCACACGCTCTGCTGGGTGAAGAACTGATTGGATGGCTGGGCCCAGAGAGTTGTGGTCAATGGAGTGGAATCCAGTTGGCGGCCGGTCACAAGTGGTGTTCCCCCAGGGCTCGGTGCTTGGGCCACTTCTGTTTAACATCTTCATTGATGATCTGGATGAGGGGATTGAGTGCACCCTCAGTAAGTTCGCAGACGACACCAAGCTGGGAGGGAGTGTTGATCTGCCTGAGGGGAGAAGGGCACTACAGAGGGACCTAGACAGACTTGATCAATGGGCCAAGGTTAACGGAATGAGTTTCAATAGGGCCAAGTGTCAGGTCCTGCATTTTGGTCACAACAACCCCAGGCAACCCTACAGGCTTGGGGAAGTGTGGCTGGAAAGCTCCCAGACGGAAAGGGACCTTGGTGTGCAGATGGACAGTCGGCTGAATATGAGCCAGCAGTGTGCCCAGGTGGCCAAGAGGGCCAATAGTATCCTGGCTTGTATCAAGAATGGTGTGGTGAGCAGGACTGAGGAAGTCATCCTGCCCCTGTACTCAGCATTGGTGAGGCCTCACCTCGAGTACTGTGTCCAGTTTTGGGCACCTCAGCACAAGAAGGATATGGAGGTACTGGAGCAGGTCCAGAGAAGGGCAACGAGGCTCGTTAAGGGCTTGGAGAATCAGCCCTATGAGGAGAGGCTAAGGAAGCTGGGGCTGTTTAGTCTGAGGAAGAGGAGGCTGAGGGGAGACCTTATTGCTCTCTTCCAGTACCTGAAAGGTTCTTACAGTCAGAGTGGGGCAGGTCTCTTCTCACTAGTGACGTGACATGACGAGGGGAAATGGCCTCAAGTTGCGCCAGGGCAAATTCAAGTTGAATATTAGGAAGAACTTCTTTACAGAAAGGGTGGTTAGGTACTGGAATGGGCTCCCCAGGGAGGTGGCTGAATCGCCATCCCTGGATGTGTTTAAGAGCCGTTTGGTTGTGGTACTCACGGATATGATTTAGCAGAGGTTTTTTGTTTGTTTGTTTGTTTTCAGAGATAGGCTACTGGTTAGGCTGCGGTTGGACTTGATGATCTTCAAGGTCTTTTCCAACGTGGGTAATTCTATGATTCTATGATCTGGTACAAATACTACAGGAACCCCTGTACCCAGAATAAGATAACAGGCAGATGAGGCAAGAAACCAGCATGGTTAAACAAGGACCTGCAGGTCAGACTGAGGGGAAAAAAAAAAAAAAGAAAAAGTATAAGCAGCAGAAGCAGGGATGAGTGGCCTGGGAGGAATACCGAAGTGCTGTCCAGACGTGCAGTAACAGGATAGGGAAAGCTAAGGCACAGACAAAATTAAACTTGGCAGGCAAGGGATGAGAAAAATAACAAGAAGAGATTCTTTAGATTCATTGGGCAGAAGAGTCTGGCAAAGGAGATAAATGAAAAGGGAGAGCTGACCTCTTCTGACATGGAGAAGGCTGAGGTACTTGATGAGATCTTTACCTCAGTCATCACTGCCAGTTAGGCTTCCCATGCCTCTTTCATTCCTAAAATTCTAAGTAGAGGTTCGGGGAGCAAAATCTCTCCCAGTGTAAGGGCAGAGCAAGTCTGACACCACTCATGAGGCTGAATGTGTACAAGTCTATGGGGCCACACAATATGTATCCCAAGGTCCTGAGGGAGCTGGCTGATGTGGTTGTCAAGACGCTCTCCATCATATTTGAAAAATTGTGGCTGTCAGGCAAGGTGACTGGAAAAAGGGAGACCCAGACAAATACAGGCCAGTGAACCTCACCCTCTGTGCCTGAGAAGATCATGGAACAGATCTTTCTGTAGGAGATGTTAGGGCTTATGCAAGACAAGGAGATGATCTAAGACAGCCAGTATGGTTTCACCAAGGGCAGATCGTGCATCACCAATCTGTCCTTTATGATAAAGTGACAGCATCAGTGGACAAAGGAAGGGCAACTGATGTCATCTACCTGGACATGTGCAAAGCCCTTGACATAGTGGCTCCAAGGAGACTTCATTGCAGCCTTTCAGTATGTAAAGGAAGCTTACAAGCAGGATGGTAGGTAACACTAGTTACTAGTAGGTAACAGTGCTATGAGAATTATCCTGCAGGAACTTAATAGTACCAGAAAGCACAAAATTGGTAAGTTAATGGTGTCCTGGGTTTACTGATACCAATATCATTACAATAGTTAGGAGAAAGATAGGATCTCATTAGGATCTCATATCAGACAAGACAGCTTTCTATGCCTCTCAAGTGTTAGACTACTGGAAAAGACAGCAAAGGCTTCCATTATGAGCACTGCTCCAGTATATGTTTATTCAATCAGTGTGCTGCCTATATTAGTATAACATATCTAAGAGGTAAAAGATGATGAAAGAGAAAAGAAAAAACAAAAGCATCAAGAGTTTCACTGACTTGCAGAAAAAGTAGGAATGATGTCTACTCCATACACTCTACACAGCACTAAAGGCTGTCAGCTGAAGAGCTGTAAGAACATGAACACTGAAGAGGGTAGGAAACATGAGCACAAGGCCTGTGTACAGGCTGAAACTCATATTTTGGTGTAATTTTAAATGGATTGAAACTGAGAAGTGCAAGTTTTGCATAATGGTTTGATGCATATTAACTTGTTTGAAATGTTTACTGGTAAAAGCTACTGATTTTCATATGATAGCAGGTTGCCTCTCAACAGGTGAGAACTATGTGAATTGCACACAGTAGAGAGTCTGGGAAATGAAACATCACGCAAGATTAGTATCACATAAGCCACTCCTTACTGGGAAACAATGAAAAGGTTTGGCTGTGTGGAGCAAGCAGTTGGATTCAGTGATTTTTATAGTTCCCCTTCAACTCAAGATATTCTATTACTCTATCATTCTATAGTTCCCATTTGTCAAGGAAAAGGTGCACATATGGTTCTGTGTAACATTTTTTCCCCTCTGTTTCAATGAATTGCGTGCAAATCAGCCATGGAACAGCTAACAACCTTCCCTTGGAGGCAGGACCTGCTCCACATACAGCATATCCTGTTCTGTGACCTGACTCATAAACAGTAAAGATGTAATCAGGATCTATATTTATTCTCCCTGTCTGGTCATATCTTTCTACAGATCCCAGACAGGGCCCCACTTCCTTGGCATGGATCCTAGAGACTAGTAAGCAAAGGAGGCCTAGGATTTTGTCAGGAGTTCACTGTCTGTGGTGGGAACAGGTGCACTGAAGGCAAGCAGGGACACTGTCCTGTTTGAATCAGTGGAAAAGGGCTTGGAGAAAATCTGGTACATTTCTTCTCCCAGAGCCAAGACTAGACTTTTTACCCTGCAAGGTAAATAACCTTAATTACTTTCTAAGGCTCTCAAGTGTAGTTAAACAGAGACTTTCCACAAAATGTCAGATCAAAATCCAGCTAGTTCTCACAGTTCTGCAGTTCATTCTGCTTCAGTTTTGCTTTTGCTTTCTCATTTATTTTCCAGTACCTTACACTCTCTGCTCTGACACATTAACCCTAAATCTGTAGTTCAAAGACTATGCATAGATTGATTAGTAAATTAAGACAGTCTTAAAACACAACTGTTTCACCGGTAATTTTAAAAGCTAACTATTAGGAAAACTAGCAGACTTAGAGCAGCAAGGAGCATGTCTCTATTTCTGCTTCATTACCATAAGGCACCACAAAGTAGACTGTCAAGTATGATTTAACTTCGAACAACATTTTAAGCAAGCATTTCTTCTGAAAGAAACAGTCCTATCCTCACTTAAACTTCTCAAGTATGATTTAACTTCGAACAACATTTTAAGCAAGCATTTCTTCTGAAAGAAACAGTTCTATCCTCACTTAAACTTCTCATTCCCACTTTCACCATTCCTTCTCCAAATTCTGGCACAAGCTGGGCAGTGAAACAAATCTGCAAGCCTATTCAAATTGGTGTTCTTTTTTTCTTCCTTTTTGTCTGTGTAAATTTTTAGCTGGATCAGTTCAATGGCACATCCATAACAGTATTAGAGGCATCATAGATCAAAAACTGACATCTGCATCAGAATATTGACACTTAAGGAGCTTCAGGATGATTAGACTTACTCAAAATATATTGCACAATTACAAATATTATAATGTATATAGCCATTAAAATGATAAGACTGTGTAAAGAAGACCCCACTGATGCCCTCTGTGAGAGCAAACTGGGAACAATGACAGGTGGACAGCAAACTGCAGAATGACTTGTTAAATGCTGTATATGAAACTGCAGGGCATGGCCTCCCATGAATGGGACTTCAAAGAGACAGATTCTGTTTCAGAAGTGGAAAACAAAACAAAACAAAACACTGACTGGGCTAGGGGAGGGTTTTCTTCCATAAGATCCATGCTAGCGCATCAAAAAACAGTTTTATTGTTGGATTTCTATTGAAAGACGGTGCATTCTCAGCCTCAGAAGTACGCAGTCACAGAAGTACCAGGTGGCTCCTTCCAATACTCTGAGCTAGAGGTCCCAGCCCAGATCTCCGTTTGCAGATATAATCAAGAAAGAATTTTTAACTGTGGAATGGGTCAAGAATTCCAAATCATGTCTACCACGTAGGAAGTGGACTTCTGCTGCAGCTGCAAGCTGCAAGAATTTTGGAGACAGCAGCAAGAGATAACTCAAAAGACTTAGTCCCATCATGGAACAGTTATACCTATCCAAAATTTAGTTCAGCAGCATACCCAGCTCTGGGAACCTATCTTACTGATTCTTCTCTGAAAAAAAGCATCCAATCTATAGTTTCTGTTTGTTTGTTTGTTTGTTTGTTTGTTTGTTTGTTTTTGGGGGGGAAAGGAGGGGGGATTCTGATCTGCAAATTCCTTCTAATTTTTACAGGACTATAGAACCTCATACTAATTAAAATCTTAATAGATTTTCCTAAATACAACTTGAAGTGACAAGCTACATCAATCTGGGATAGCTTGAGAAGAAAGACTGCATTCAGAATGTGGAAAAGTGGCTTGCAGAGAAGGTAGCTGTCACAAATTCTGTGATGTGTCCTTTCTCCTTACCGTACATCTTGCCTTCATCTGATAAAATAATCTTCCGCCGTCCACATGGTGGGTAGATAGCTAGCGCTTCCTGGAAGCTCTGCTCAATGTCTGGACTCCATACACCCTCAGCATCATTGTCAATTGGTTTGTCCAAGGCCTCACTGCCCCCTGAATCGTTGCTCCCCTCAGGGGAGGCAGGAGAGTTCCACTCGTTGGAGGTAATGGTGCCAGCTAGAAGCTCCAAGGTGCCACGTGGAGAGGCAGACTCAGAACCTGTGATGACAAACATATCCCATCTGTCAGTTGACAATTCTCCTTATTAGAAAAATGAGGTGACACTAAATAAACTAAAACATCTCTGTGAGGAAGGATTTTACTTCAAGTTTATCTTAAACAGTAAATCAGTCATGCTTATGTTGGAGATGGAAACCCTTTCTACAAATCCTTCTATAAAGCCTGCTCCAGTATCATCATATCATAGTACCATAGTATCGTGCGAGTTGGAAGGGACCTTAGAGATCATCGAATCCAACTCCTGGGACTCGAGCCTTCTGTGTAGCAGAGCGGCACTTCTACCACTTGCGCCACAGGGGGGATTCGAACCCGGGCCTCCAGCGTTGCAAGCGGTGTTTCTACCACTGTGCGCCACCGCACAAATATCTGCTGGTATATTTGGTATTTGGTTCACTAATTATCTGTCACTTCCCCATTCTCCTCAGAAACAATCTTCTTGCCTGTGCCTTTATCTCCTAATCTCCTTCTGCAGTGATTAACATTGAAAATGTTATTTAGCTTACTGAAGCACACATACAGTTACTCAGTCTATATGAAAGACTACACAAAGTGAAGTAGTGATTAATAAATTAGATGTTGTGGGATCCAGTGGTATTGAAGTTAGTAGTCACTGACATTTCTCAAGGATGAGCTGTATTTCTAAGAAGCAGTTCCTGGAGCAAGGCAGTTTAATGCAGCGTCTCCCAGATCTCAGCAGTTATATCCTGGCAGAAGTCAAAGGACCAAGAGTAAAAAAATAACCTACTGGACTTCAGTTTAAGAGTCCTAATTACTTACAGTGTTTCTGTTGCTCACCTTTAGAACAAGCTTTGATAAGTTCCTTCAGTACTGTATGCTCCTCTGTTCTTTCATTCCCAACCATTTTTAAGGTATAAGACTGCCAAAAGGCAGGATCAGAAACCGTTATTGCATTGAACCTAAGAAGGCAGCTACTCTTGAGAACTACAATACATTTTATAAAACTATAGTCTATTTATAAAACCCTACAATGAAGACTGAAGTCATTAAGCAGAGCTGCTTCTATCCAGAACACAAATTCAGTCAATGCAGACACTGCACTGACATTGACTCCAGTCAATCATATAGAAGACAAATGGATTCTAAGAACACAAGCTCAGTCCCCTGCCTTAATTGCAAAGTTGTTTAACTTTTTAATGGTTTCATTGTCTGAACCACAAAGACAGAAAATCACAAAAATTCTTTTATCAAGAGCAACAGAATCATCAAAGTTGGACTGAACCAAAGAGTAAGGAAAGCACCAAGTCAGACTAGCCGAGGAACATCATAGCAATAATGTAGAGGGCTGAGGAGAAATTTGAGCATGATCTATGTCAAAAACTAGTTAGAAAATTGTGGTTATTCCTTGCTTTAGATGATTTAATATATATGTATGTAATTATTATTAGAATAAACCACAAATTAGACCAATGTGCTTAACTTCAGAAGTTCAAAAAGTCAGGGTTCAAGTCTCCAGAAACTTCCTTGAAATTAAATAAAAAATATGCTACACAATGTACTCCTTTTTAGAGTGTTTTCTTACCTCTTTCAATTTATTGATCATAAAGTCTTCTCAAAGACAATAATGACTAGTTGACTTTTGTTTTATTTTGTTTTTAAATAAAAGTATTAAAATCTTGAGAACTTTATCATTTCAAAAGGTGAAGCTGTAGAAAGAGTTGACAACACTAGCTCTCAGATGGCTTGGTGATCTTTTAATGACATTAGACAGCAGTAGATTTTTATATTTCAAATGCTCAGGAAATTTATAAGAGAATGCTGAGCATTTTAATAATTTCTAGACACTGTACACTTTGTACTTCATGGTGCAGCATTTCAACAAATGGTTCACACAGAAATTCAGAAAAGATGCTGTAAGACTTATCTCTTAGAATGTTTGGAATATATGAGGTACTGATATAGCCTACTACTGTCCATACATCCATCGGCCCTGGAAAAAGACCTTGATCACTGACAAATATGAGAGTGAGATTGATTGGTGGTGCCAGACCCTTTCAGCCCAGAGATCTTGACAGCCAGTTGTGGCTCTACATGAAGAACATCACCCTGCCACTTTGCAAACAGGTGATAGAAGGGAACCAGCAGGCAGATAATGCTCCTGCTGCCATGAGCCCCCTGTTCTCTCCACTCCCTAGCAGCAATGGTGAACAATTGTGGTGTGTGGGGCAGTGGCAAAAGTTCCCTGCTTGGCAGTGCAGGCATGCCCGCTCAGAGATTCCCCTGCCTCCCCAGCTGCTCTTGTGGAACAGGTACAGTGCTCTGCAGGGACAACTGGACAATGGTGGAGATGATGGTTCTCACCAGTTGGTAGTGTCACCAAAGTCTAACCAGACCTCATTTAGCATTAAAACGTCATCAGCAAAGAAAAAACAATGCATCATTGTCATTAGTGACTCTCTGCTGAAGGGAGCAGAAGGGCCAATATGTAGACCAGACCCTCAACACAGGGAGGTCTATCGCCTCCCAAGAGCCCGGGTTAAAGACATAAGGAAGAAAATTCCTTCCCTAGTTTGGCCCTCAGATTACTGTCCACTATTGTTATTTCACGTAGGCAGAGATGATATAGGAAGAACTTCCCTAAAGGCCATGAAAAAGGATTTCAGAGCCTTGGGGTGACAGGTAAAGGGTTTGGAAACACAAGTTGTGTTCTCTTCTATCCTTCCAGTTACAGGAAATTATGAAGGACTAAATACAATGGGCTGATGGATTAATACATGGCTCCAAGCCTGGTGTACCCAGAAGGGTTTGGGGTTTTTTGACCTCTGCTCTATTTGCATGGGGCCAGACATGCTGTCAACCAACAGGAGTAGCTTATCCCACCAGTGGAGAGGGGTCTTAGGAGGGGAGTTGGAAAGGTTCATTGATAAAGGGGTGGAGTATAACTGGGGCCATTAGAACAGAGCCTGTATGTAACATGCCAGTGCTTGTAGGAAAGGGATTTGCTAGTAGGATTTCACAGTTTTGTATCTTAGTGAAGGAGAAGGACGATACAGCTATCAGGATGAAGAGGTGGACAAGACATTTTATAAGATGGGTGAGGTCTCAAGGTCTCTACCCCTTGTTCTTGTGGGGGACTTCAACTTCCCAGACATCTGCTGGATTTATAATACAGCAGATAAGGAACAGTCCCAGAGGTTCCTAGATTGTGTGGGAGATAACTTCCTGACACAGCTGGTGAAGGAGCCAACAAGGGGAAGCACATTCCTGGACCTGCTGTTTGTTAACAGAGAAGGTCTTGTGGAGGATGTAAAGGCTGGAGGCTGTCTGGGACATAGTGATCACAAGATTCTAGGTTTCTCAATCCTTGTTGAACCACAGAGGGGAGTCAGCAGAACTGCCACGTTGGACTTACAGAGGGCAGATTAACCGCTCTAGGATCATGGAGAGGGTCCCTTGGGAGGTAGTTTTGGAGGGTGTGGGAGCCCAGGAAGGCTGGGAATACTTTAACAAAGTTATTTAAAAGGTGCAGGAGCTGACCATCCCCCCGAGTCACAGAAGACAAGCTGACAGGCAAGAAGACTGGACTGGCTGAACAGAGACCTTTGGCTGGAACTCAAGAGCAAAAAGAAAGTGTATGCGTTCTGGAAGAGAGGGCAAGCTACTTCTGATGATTACAGGTACATAGGGAAGCTGTGCATGGAGAAAATTAGAAAAGACAAAGCCCAGATAGAACTGAACTTGGGCCACTAATGTAAAGGACAACAATAAATATTTCTATAAATACATCAACAGCAAGAGCAGGGCTAGGGAAAATCTCCATCCTTTGTTGGACACCAAGGGAAACTTAGTGACCAAGGATAAGGATGAGGCTGAGGTATTTAATGCCTTCTTTGCCTCAGTCTTTAATACTAAGGCTTGTTACTCACTGGGAACACAGCCACCTGCAATGGTAAATAGGGATAGGGAACAGAATAAGTCCTACATAATCCATGATGAGATGGTTTTAGACCTGCTCTGAAAACTGGATGCTCACAAGTCCATGAGACCAGATGGATTGTCAGAGTGCTGAGTGAGTTGGTGGATGTAGTTGCCAAGCCACTCTCCATCATCCTTTGGCAGTCCTGACTAACCAGAAATGTCTCAGCATACAGGAGGCTGGCAAATGTCACACCCATCTTCAAAAAGGGACAGAAAGATGATCCTGGTAGCTAGAAACCTTCAGTCTCACCTTGGTATCAGGGAAGTTTATGGGATGGATAATCTTGGGAGCCATCGTGGACAAGTTAAAGGTCAACTAGGGGATCAGGCCCAGTCAGCATGGGTTTACGAATGGTAGATCCTGACTGACAAACCCGATTTCACTCTATGACAAGGTGATCCACTTAGTGGATAAAGGTAGGGCTGTCGATATGGTCTAAATAGACTTCCATAAGGCCTTTGACACTGTCCCCCACAACATACTTGTGGAGAAGCTGGCTGCCCACAGTCTGGATGGGCATTTGCTACACTGAATGAAACACTGGCTGGATGGACGGGCCCAAAGATTTTTAGCAATGGAGTTAAATCCAGTTGGCAGCCAGTCACAACTCGTGTCCCCAGGCCTTGGTACTGGGACCACTTCTATTTATTAATGATCCTGATGAAGGGATTGGGTGCACCCTCAGTAAGTTTGCAGATGACACCAAGCTGGGAGGGAGTGCTGATCTGTCAGAGGAGAGAAAGGCACTACAGTGGGATCTGGATAGACTGGATCAGTGGGCCAAAGCAAACTCTATGAGCATCAATTGGGCCAAGTGTTGGGTCCTGCATTTTGGTCACATCAACCCCAGGCAACCCTACAGGCATAGGGAAGAGTGGCTGGAAAGCTGCCTGACAGAAAGGGACCTTGGTGTACTGATGGACAGTTGGCCGAATTCATATTCAGGCAGCAGTGTGCCCAGGTGGCCAAGAGGGCCAATGGCATCTTAGCTTGTATCAGGAATGGTGTGGTGAGCAGGACTAGGGAAGTAAACCTGCCCCTGTACTCAGCACTGGTGAGGCCTCACCTCACAGTACTCGTACTGTGTTCAGTTTTGGGCACCTCAGTACAGAAAGGACATGGTGGTGCTGGAGCTGGTCCAAAGAGGAGCAACAAGGTTTGTGAACAGCTTTGAGAATATGGCCTACAAGGATCAACTGAAGGAACTGGGGCTGTTCAGTCTGGGGAAAAGGAGTCTGAGGGGAGATCTTATTGCTCTCTTCCAATATATGAAAGGTGCTTACAGAGGGTGGGGTTGGTCTCTTCTCACTGGGGACAAGCAACAGGACAAGGGAAAATGGCCTTAAGTTGCACCAGGGGAAGTTTAGGTTGAATAGCTGGAAAATCTTTAAAGAAAGAGTTGTCAAGCACTGAAATAGGCTCCCCATGGAGGTAGTTGAATCGTCATCCCTGTATGTGTTTAAAAACCGTTGGATGTGGTGCTCAGGGACATGATTTACCAGAGGGTTGTTAGAGTTAGGGTTGTGTGGTTAGGTTGTGATTGGATTCAATGATCTTAACGGTCTTTTCCAACCTGAGCAATTCTATGATTCTATGATTTCAATCCTTACATTACATAACTTGAATTCTCTTGACCAATGCTATAGATTTGCAAAGCTTTAATAAACATGAGAAGGAAGAAAAAACTGTGAGGGTGAATGGATCAGTAGGGAGAATTTATATTTGGACTCTAGCTCTAGGACAGACATTTGAAGCACACTGTGAATGGCACTTAATCAGGAAATCTGACTTTAAGATGCCCTGAAATGAACAGTAACAGTTGGTTCCATCACCAATTATCAGTCAGAAATACATCTTTCACTGTCAGGTGTTTAGTTAAAACAAACAAACAAACAAACAAACAAAGATTAATTCGAGAGATTCTATTGCTGGGAAATGAGAGGAGATAAGTAAGGTTTCCAAAGAGTGACTCAGCATAGAAATAAAAGCTCTCTGTTTTAGTTGTTATTCTTTTGATGTTTCTCTGAACACACCTATTTACTGGTGCCTGTTGATGTTCTTCATATTTAAAGCACATTAAAATTATAGAATAATAGAATAAATTAATGAGCACATGAAAATTGTAATAGAATGTCTTGGGTTGTAAGATCACCTCTAGTTTCAAACCTCTTGCTGGGGGCATGGTTGCCATCCAAAAGATCAGGTTAACCAGGGCAAAGGACTAGGCATTCCACAACTTCTCTAGCCATCCTGTTCCAGTGCCTCACCATCTACTAAGTAAATAAATTCCTCCTAAATTCAAATAGAAACCTCACATCTTTTAGTTTAAAACCATTCCCCCTTGTCCTATCACTATCAGGCCATGTAAAGTTAGAATCCCTCCTGTTTACAAGTCCTTTTTAAGTACTGTAAGGTCACAGTGAGGTCTCCACAAAGCCTTTCCTCTCCAGCTCCCTCAGCCTTTCTTTGTGTGAGAGCTGCACCAGCACTCTGATCACCTTTGCAGCTATCCTATGGACCCATTCCAGTATCTCCACATCTCTCTTGTCCCAGGTGGCCACAGCCTGGATGTGGTCAACCAGATGGAAAGGAATTTGATTAGAGTTAACTCTGCTATTGTTAATATATCATTTTAAGACTTGTCTGCACCTCATCTCAAAATCAACATGCTGCTTTTGAAATCCTACACTGCTGTTAGTTTCACTTGCCATATGTGTTTGTCACAGTTGCAGTCCTGATGAATTTCAAAAGCATGACACCATACCACACTAGTTGCTCAGTATCATCATCATCATAGTATCATAGTATTGTGCGAGTTGGAAGGGACCTTAGAGATCATCGAGTCCAACTCCCGGGATTCGAGCCCTCTAGTGTAGCAGAGCGGCACTTCTACCACTTGTGCCACAGGGGGGATTCGAACCCGGGCCTCCAGTGTTGCAAGCAGCAATTCTAACACCGTGCGCCACCGGGGGCACACAATGTTATGTTAAATTTAGAAGCACTATTGAAGCCAGAACAGTGAAGAGTAAACAACAGAATTTACAGGTTAATGATGGGGAAGCAGAGGTTGGAGGCTCCCAAGGAGAGACAGAAAGATAAGGATGATGGAATCGTAGAATGGCTTGGGCTGGAAGGAATCTCAAAGATGATCTAGTTCCAACCTCCCTGCCACATGCAGGGATGCCAGGCACTAAATCAGGCACTAGAATGAATTGCCCAAGGCCCCATCCAACCTGACATTGGACAGTTCCAGAGATGGGATATCCACAACTTCTCTGGACGATCTGTGCTGGTGCCTCACCATTCACTCTCACAGTGAAAATGTTCTCCTGATGTCTAATCTAAATCCTTTCTCTTTTGTTTAAAAATGGTTCCCACCCATCCTGTCATTATCTACCTGTCTAAGAAGTTCATTACCCTCCTGCTTATAAGCTCCCTTTAAGGAAGGCTGCAATTAGGTTTCCCCAAAGCCTACTATTCTCCAGGTTAAAGAAGCCCAGCTCTGTCAGCCCTTTTTCATAGGAGAGGTAATCCATCTCTCTGATCACTTTTGTGGCCATCCTACGGACCCATTTCAGCATCTCCACATCTCTCTTGTCCCAGGGGGCCACAGCCTGGGTGTGGTCCTCCTGATGGAGCCTCACAAGGGCAGAGTAGAAGGGGACAATCATCTCCCTCATCCTGCTTACCACCACTTTTATGATGCAGCCCAGGATACCGTTGGCCTTCTGGGCCATAAGTGCACGCTGCTTGCCCATGTCAAGCTCTCAGAACCCCTAAGTCTTTCCCGGCAAGGCACCTCTCAATGAGTTCTTCTACCAGCCTGTAGGCATATCTGGAATTGCTCCAACCCAAGTGGAACACCTTGCTCTTGGCCTTGTTGAACCTCATTATGTTCACAAGGGCCACTTCTCAAACATGTCCGGCACTATCTGCCCTTGGTAAGCTGTACTGTCTGTCTCAGATCCCCTTTGCTTTGCATGTGCCTTAATATAACTTCCAGGAGGATCTGTTCTGTGATCTTCTTAGGCACAGAGATGAGGCTCACCAGTCCGTAGTTTCCTGAGTCTTCTTTCTTATCCTTAAAAATGAGAGTAAACCATTTTCCAGTCACAGGGGAATTCATCTGACAGCCATGACTTTTCAAATACGATAGAATGGCTTGGCAACTACAGCAGCCAGTTCTCCTTCAAGAACTCCACAAAGAGTGCACAGGCTAGTTTTAACTTCAGCTGTTACACTGAGAAATGAATGGAATTCAAAAGAAGCTTAAGGTTTGATAAAGTAAATGTATTTGTAGTACAACCTGCATTTAGAGATGTAGGTCTGAAGCAGCCAGCAGGATCTGCACCAAGTGATAAGATTCATATGGCTCAGCAGTTTTGAGTCTTTCAATGCCACAGTCACTGGAAGCTACAATCTGTTCTGAAGCCAAAATCCCTATCAATACATACAAGTCGATGAAGTCATCTCCTAGGGAATATATGACTATTGTAAACATAAAAAGTAAACATTCTGAATTCAATTACTTTCATCTCCTCAAGACCCATATAGACACAGGTTAACATCTAGCAGATGATTTCATCACAGTGCACTCTTATGCTGGCAATTAATATATCTGAAGCATAGCTCCTTTTTCTCGCTCTTCATTCAAATGCTAGGAGGTGCTGCCTGATCATCCAGTGTTTTATAAGGCTTCATATCTGTGCCAAGCACCTCCAGTGACAGAGCAAACTCTGGGTCCTTTCTGATGCAAGATCTAGAATAAAGTAATAGAAAAAATATACTTTGCATTCAGTTTTTTGTCAACCCCTAAGGCTGTCTTCTCCCAGTACAAAAGAAGAGTTGCACTAACCTCAGCAAATGTCACTTGCGTATTCAAGAAAGCCCTCAAAGCAAGAGACAGCATATATGATCCTTATCTCACATTGCTATCATATTGGCATTGGTATCTCACATTGGTCACAAGAATGACGCAGAATATAAAAGCAATGACAGATGAAATTATAAAGATATTAAAGTTACTTTCTAGCTTTTCATTCCTTGACCAACAATGTTAGTCCTATTTATTTCAAGATACAGCTAGGTCAGTAAGCATTAAAATACGCTATCAAGCAGGACATTTGGCTATCTCCAGGTGAAACCTCAAGAATCACTATGGCACTAACACCCCTCAGCCATCTTTGTGATGAATTCAGAAGACATTCCATAGATTGAAAAGACTATTAAAATCCTTATAAAATTGTATTTCTAGTTCAGTAGGATGCTAATGTTTTAAAGAGCCTGTGAGTTTTTCCTAATAACACTGCTTAAGTACTAAGCTCTATGTGCAGTTCCACTCAGCTCAGAGGTAATAGACACTCTGAAGATGTCTGGTTTGTAGCTCTCTTCTTCTGTTGAACACTTCAGGCCTCCAGTTTCCTGGTCTGTTGATGTGAACTCTGAATTCACTGGTGGGAAAGGTAGTGACTTATTAAACAAAGACAAAGAGGAGATGTGAGACAAGCTCTACGGTAAATAGGTTTATTGGTATGGAAAGCTCCATCTGGAGTACTGTGTCCAAGTGTGGAGCCCTCAGTAGGACATAGAGCTGTTGGAAAGGGTCCAGAGGAGGGCCACAAAGATGATCAGGGGCCTGGAGCACCTCCCCTATGAGGACAGGCTGAAGGAGTTAGGCTTGTTCAGCCTGGAGAAGAGAAGGCTTCGGGGTGACCTCATTGCAGCCTTTCAATACCTGAAGGGAACCTACGCCCAAGAGGGGAGTAAACTCTTTGAAAGAGCAGACAATAGCAGGACTAGGGGAAATGGATCCAAGTTGAAGGAAGGAAGATTTAGGTTAGATGTTATGGGGAAGTTCTTTACTAGTAGAGTGGTTAGGCCCTGGAACAGGCTGCCCAGGGAGGTTGTGGATGCCCCGTCCTTGGAGGTGTTCAAGGCCAGGTTGGATGGGGCCCTGGGCAACCTGATCTAGTAAAGGTGTATGTTTGGTGGCCCTTCTAGGCAGGGGAGTTGGAACTACATGATCCTTGAGGTCCCTTCCAACCCGGGTCATTCTATGATTCTATGAAAGCTGAAAAACTATCAGTTAAATCATTTTCCATTGGAAATGTGATCTGACCAGAAGTAGAGCATTTTGCAGAAAGATAGTGATGGTGAAACTATTACCTATTACAAGAAAGGGATGAATAATATTTAATACCAACCACTTTGCTTTAACAAATTACATATATATTTTAGTTAGCACGTAGTTTTCAGGTAGCTTCGGTTTTCCATTCAATCAAAAAAACAAAAACAACAACAAAAAAACAACAACAAAAAAACAAAAAACAAAAAACAAAAAAACAAACAAAAAAAAAACATAAAAGTTGGTAACTTAAAAGTATGGTGTTTTCCAAAATATATATTTCTGAGTGTTCTAATATCAGTAAGTATTTCAGTACTTATAAGCCTCTTATCTATAATTTCTGCTTTTGGAAAAGCTTGTAATCACAAAGCTTTTTTCTGGTGTGAATTTGACTCTGAAATCACTAAATAAACATTTCAGTTCATAGGCACAATCAGCCAGTTCCTTCCCCTTCTGAATCTCCAGGACAATTGTTTTGTACATCTTCTGACCTTTCCTCATTTCAGCAAACTTGCCGGAGGTCCTAGACTTGACATCTGTTCTCTACAGAATTCATCATGATGAATCTTACACTACTGGGTTCTTATATTTCTTGTCTCATATCCTAAAGTTGTTCTTATTCTTTATTTTACTAAGATGATTAATTATCTTTTTTTGTGAGCTCCAGAATAAGATATGAGCACCCAATAGCACCTCCACCTCATCACCACCATATCTACTTCTTTGTTACATTTCTCTCTGTTCAAACACAGTTTCCTGTTTATTCTTGATCTCTGTTCTTATTTATGTCATGGTCTGTCTCTTAATACAAATCACATACAGAGGCAGACTTTGGAGTCAGAGGAAAGCAAGAGTATGGAGAAAGCACAAATTTTTCAGCTAAAGCACCTTCAGTTTAATTGTTCTTAAGCTGGTGATTTCAGTGCTATCTCTCTTCTCTTTCACACATGGCATCTCATGGTGATTCAGAGATCTTGCATAGCTAGACAGCTGTCATGAGCCCTTCAGTGAGGTCTCATTGACAAGGAGCATATTTTTAAACAAACTTCGTAGTCCAATGCATCTGCTTTCTGATATCAGTTCTACACTCTTTACTGTTGGTAACAGTTCCCTCTTAGGTTTTTGTGGCAGATGCTCAACTCAAAATCATACTTTTCTAAGGATATGAAAAACTGCAGCCAGCCTAGAAGCCTGCATGCTGCACTTGTAAAAGCCTGTACCAGCAGACGTACTCCTCTGTTGCTGTCACCACTGCTGAAACGCACCACCATCCACTTCACAGAGCTCACATCCCCTGTTTAAACTCTGTCAACATTCAGCAAGTGCCAATAAATGTTAATGGTGTGATTTTTTTTCATGCATGGAGGAATTTAATTCCACACCTTTGCCTCCCATGCACTTCCATTTCAGATGCCATTTTGTCAGATTGTGCCTCTGCTGCCATCTATTGCACAGCAACAAAATGTAATGGAATACTGGCAGGAAGGTTCAACATCTGCTGCCATACTCCCAACATCTGCCTGTGACACTGTGGGCCAAATAGGAGGATCAGCCCTCCTATTTTGTAGGGTATTACAGAACATAGTACTGAAACTTACCAGAGAAATTCTATAGGACACTGTAATAACAGTTTATTTCCTCTGAAAAAGTATGACTGCAGTCAGTAGATGAGTATTTTCAAGTGAGTGAAACTCAGTGACTGCAGAGGAAAAACACTGTAAGAGGAAAAGGTGGAAAAGCAATTATACAGCAATAACTGAGGTGTGATTAAGTTTGCAGACAAACAAGCAGAGATCATTAACATGCTTAAAGGAACTCTGCAGTGAAAGAAGATGTAACTGCAGCATGACCAAATAGTCCTTAACTAGCTGGCAGGGTAAAATACTTCTGCAGCATCCCAGCAACCAATTACTCAGGCTGCCCAAGAAATAGCACTCTAGTCATTAACACAGCCCGGAGCTGGTGCCACTTGAAGTTGCATAAGAAGATCCAGCATCAGTGGGAGAAAGCAGGAACAGTTCAGTGAGCTTTTAGAGAAGTCTTTTATTCACTCATTCTATTAACAATTTAGTCAAATGGTGAGACTAGCTACAGTCTTAGCTTTTGCTATGAGACTTCTGCAGTCCTGGAGCAATGCTGGATATTACTTGAACCAGAACACTATTGCTACAACTAGAATCCTCTGACTAAAACCAGTTAAAGTAGGTGTTACATGCTGCAGGTGAACAAAAAGCTCTTAACAGGCAGCAGTGCCAGATAAGGAAAAAAGAACAACTGTATATTGTGCAAGGTAATATAATCATTATATCTACAGATTGCCTTGTGAGGCTTCTATTTCTGTCTTACCACTGTGCAAGTTTAGTTTACAAAGGAACAAAAACTACTGGCCTTAGATCATATTCAACATATCACTGGACTCCAGCAGAATGCTTTTATGCCTTGCACAAAATCAAGCTTGATTTGCTTGCTACACTGAAAGACTGAAATTACCTGCAGGAGCTGCTATGCAAGAGGCACCTGACTTCCTGAACAAAGTGAAACAATGTTTTTAATTATTGTAGTAGCTGAGCTTTGAATGAAATGAGAGGATGTAACATCCAACACGGAGATACAAATCAAAACATGGAGAGAGGAGAACTTCTACTAGCGTAACCCTAGATAATGCAGTCATACAGGATGTGATAAGACACAGTCTTGATGCCCTGAAAGGAAAACTGGGGGGGGGGGGAAGGGGGGAGAGATGAAACAAGAACAAAAGCCACAACCGAAAACAAAACACGTGAAAACACGTGAAAACACGTGAAAACACGTGAAAACACGTGAAAACACGTGAAAACACGTGAAAACACGTGAAAACACGTGAAAACACACATGCAGATGCAAAGGTTGGTAATACTCCCAGTGCTCCATAGGTGGCCAACTTATGGATTGATCCTTAGCCACAGGCAACCCATGCACAGCTCCTGCATGCAGGCTACATGCAAACTGGTGTCTGGTCCATTTACAGCTCAAGACAGGAAAGAAAATGAGCCAACATTGCCACAGACAGGTTGCCCTACTACGGAGACACATCTTATATTGGTCTGACTGCTTAATGAAACTATGTAGTTCCTGGGTAGTCTATGTTATAGCCCATGTGAGAACTTTCCCTCAGAGCTCCCCCATTTTCTCTGGCTTCCTAAGTGACATGTTTCAATCTTTCCAGAAAAAAAAATTATTATGGTGGGGTGAAGATGGTTAGCTACCCTTATCCTAGTAGCAAGCAGTCACCACTAGTCCTCTCAACAAGCACCAAGCTAGTTAAAGTAGAATTAACCAGAAGGAAGTCCAGTAATTGTGCCCATGCCTTATCATGGAATTTTCAGTAGTATTAGCTAACTTGTTTAAATCAAAACTGTCTCCCAAAGTACACAGAAGTATAGTTTACTATCAACTCTGTGAGAATAAAAAAAAACAAAAAACAAAAACAAACAAACAAACAAACAAAAAAAAACGGAGCTGTAAGATCTATGGAACATCACTTTGTGAAGGTGGAATGATAGACTGTTTAACTTCACTTCTTCTCATGGCTCCTCGTGGTTGATAAACATCAGAAGAGCAAGGAGGGAGTGTGTGACAGAGACACTCACTGGAAAAGTCCTGAACACACAAGTGGATTGTGACCCCATGGGTGGTCTTGGACCAACAAGGCAATGAACACGAACATTTCCCTTTGTTGATTCACCACCTACAGATCAAGACAACGCTGGATCCAGAATTGGTGAACTATATCTCTCTAAATCTCTCTCTCTTCTTCTCTTTCATTTCTATCTTCTTTTACTTGTTTTTCTGTAGTAGCTGTTGCCTAAATTTGCCTTCAAATAGCGGCTTACTAATTGTTATTGGAAAACTGCCTAATTTTGCCTCAAATAAGTTGATTAGTTGTACCTAGAAAACTCAATAAATTGTCTTGTGTTGTTCCCCTGGGTTGCTATTTTGGGTTCCATTAGTTCAGCAACTCTCTGAGTGCTCTGTTTCAAAGTATTCAACTTACTCACAGCCTAACCAAGTGCAATGAGAGACATCATACGAAATCATACTTGAGGGAGAAATAAATCATGCTTATCATTTTCACTAAATACTGTTCTTCACTTAAATATTAAAAGATAAGAAACAGGAAGCCAAAGAATATCTTCTCCCAAGCCCACCATTCTGAAAATCTCACCATCACACTAAAAACAAAATACCTATTACTTTCTGGAAAACGTATAGCACAAAGACCTACGTAAGTGAATCACTCTGAAGAAAATTCGTTATTTTGTTCTGCTTGTAGATCTTTCATAAATAAAGGAACAGAAAATAAACAATATTTTTTCTTTTAAAAAGATAAATTAAAGCAGTAAGTATATGTAACGAAACCCTTCTTGTACAAGTCTCTCTTCAACACCTCTTTTTTTTTTTTTTTTTTTTTTTTTTCCCTTAAACTGATAAAAAGTTTTCACCAACAGAAGCTCTAAATCCTGCTAGGCCAGTATCAGTAGTTGGTTTCAAGGACCTATCCATAAAGAAGCATGACTGGGTAAGATGAACACCAACAAATCCTCCCTCCTTTTCCATTTTCAGTATACATACAGTCAGTGCACTTGACTTTTTTTCCTTCAGTTAAAGCACAGCAGTCATGGTTACCAGAGATTAGACTTTGTCTGGACATCTATCATTAATGGTTACTCCTGTTTTGAGGAAAGCATTGAGGACTATGCTAATTTACTTTGCCTTTGGCAGCAGCAAAGCAGATGCTTCAAAGGTTTGCATAACCAGCCACTATCACTCAAGTACATTCACCTTTTAGCAATCATATTCTAACAAAGGTAGAACATAGTAATCATAAATCTACAATGGAACAGAAAAACAGAGCCAGTGACTCAGTCAGTAGCACTGGGAACTGGAAAACCTGCCCCTCCCTAGCAGGAAAATGTGTAATTGATATGGTGTTAAAAACAAAGGAGAGGGACTGCATTATCTCCAGAAAAAGTAGGAATCAAGGGACAGAGGGAAAAATTAAAAAAAAACAAAAAACAAAAAACAAACAAAAAAAAAACTACACCAACAACAAAAAACAATTACTTATCTAATCATGTAGGCCTCATATCTTGTAATGAGCAAATTAAATTGCCATGCAGGCAAATAACCAACTTTTTACAAGGCTCTTTCCTAGATCGTGGCTCTACAAAGTAAGGTGTAGGGCTTTTAGCTTGTTGATGGACATACTGGAGAAGCTGGGGCAGAGGGAGAAAAGCACATAACATAATCAGTAAGTAGCATGGCTTTATGAACACTGTGTTCAATCTTGATAAACCCAATTGCTTTTCAAACAAGGACAGAACTATCATTAAGTTCAAGAATAAAAAGAATAGAAGTGCACAATGTTTTAAGTCTAGATTCAGAAAATCATTTGCTACTCTCTAAGGAAATCATGGCTGAAAATTTAATTCAAGTTGGATAGCTGAATAGTACTACTCATATTACTAGAAAATGAATGTTTCAAAAGTGTAATGATATATACCAATGGAATGAACAGACACAGTAGACATCTACTGTGTTGCTGCAGGGATCTTAGATAGTCCAGCTTTCATTGACATCCTAATTAATGATCTAAGACTCAACAAACAAAACGTTAATTAAACTTGCAGATGATATAGAATTAAGTTTACAAACACCAGTGGGTAAAGGCCACTCAAACAAGAGAACTGGTTGAGGGGAAGAAGAAGGAGGCTGGGACACAAATTAGACTACCTGGAAAAAGTAATGCCAAGAAACTGAAGCAACTTCAAGAAGAGGAAAGAAAAAACAAATGAACAAACAAAAAACAACAACAAAAAACCACATAGAGATAAATCAAGTAAACAAAAGGCCCTGCCAGAAGCATGAATGAGTGAGAAAGCTGAGCAAATGAGATTTGTCTGTAAAGCACATTCTTCTACAAAATGACCAATATAACTTTTGTCTGCCTGTGCTCAGTTGTCACTTCAGGCAACAGAGAAAGATAAATCCAATGCGTGGAGTATCACCTATCATTTCACAAAAGAAACACAGACTAATTAAATAAAATGACTAGTGCAAAGAATAATCATCAGACCTAGAATAATAGATGTTGCAAAATACAAAAAATAAAAATAAAATAATAATAATTTAAAAAAAAAAAAAAAATAGTCCCAATGGTGATGGTCCCAATAACTTAGAAGTATCAAGTGCAAAAAGAGAGGGGAAAAACAAAAATTTTGCAGTAACATGCCAAGGCAAAAAGTAATGCATTAGACTAACAAAAATTAGCTTGAATTTCAGGAAATCCCTACTGATTTTAAAATATATTGGGCTATGGAAAAGTTGTTCAACTAAACTACTAGTAGATTCATTGCATGACATTTAGGGAAAAAAACAAAGGACAAATTTGAGTGAGGATATATATATATATATAAACGACAGATATATGTGTGTGTATATATATACACATATATATTTTTGTTTGTTTTTGTTTTCTTAAGATACAGACATGCAGCTAGATAAGACCAGTATCCTTTGACTACCACAGTAATAAACCATAAACATGGTCCAAAGAACTACTTAAAGTGCAACAAAACTACAATGTTGCTAGGAAATGATTCTGTTCTTCTACTTCATTGTACCCCCTTCTCCAGACCCAGCTCCACTTACATGAA
Organism: Excalfactoria chinensis; assembly: GCF_039878825.1. Classification (NCBI taxonomy): domain Eukaryota; kingdom Metazoa; phylum Chordata; class Aves; order Galliformes; family Phasianidae; genus Excalfactoria; species Excalfactoria chinensis. The sequence continues at coordinate 72,058,973 of NC_092825.1, read as the reverse complement.
CATACATATCATCAACTGGTCTGGGGAACAGATCTGGCTGAAAACTAATTTCTTGTAACAGTGTTTCTTCTGATTTGGGTCTGTGTCCCTATCACTCCACACAAAGGAAGAACTTAGGGCAAGCATAGAAATGGACTCTGTGCTGGCAGGTCTTCAGCAGTGCTGGCCTACAGTATTTGTGGATCTACCTCTATAATTCTGTTGTGATAGAACCAAGAACTAAAATCAGTTTGAATAAAGCATGGAATATTAAGATAAGTTGTGAATGAGAACAGTGTCACTCTGGAGATAAATCTCAAGCATCAACTGGAGAAACTGTACTTTTCAGTGACCTTCATAATGTATTTGAGTTCTGTGAAACAAATATCTGAGTAAAAGAGTGAACTGCAACCATTATTTTATCTTAAACCACAAGCAATATTCTGCACCTTGGAATCTTTCCCATCAGACTCTGTCATTACTATTTTTATACCAAAACCTAAAGTAGTTTAAAACTATCAGCAAAATTATTAAAACAAACAAACAAACAACAACAACAAAAAAAAAAACACTAACAGGAAACAAGAGAGAAGAGAAATTTATAACATCTATTATCAACAGTAATTCTCGTGCACACTAATTCATCCCAGAATCACCCAAGGGGCAAGAACAATGAGCTGATACTCCAGTTTAGAGATGATAGGTTTGTCACGTGCTCTAGTTTGAATAGTTCAGACCAGGATTTAGAAAAACCCTGCAAGGTAACTACTGATTGGCTGGCTGCCTTTTGGTCTGTGAACTAAGAGTCCCTCGTGTGCCAGAGTCCCTTGGCATCCAACAGCCTTAATAAAGAAAATCCTCTGTATTCATTACAAAACAGCCCAACTTCTTCTTCACACTGATAAAAAGCTATCAAGACTAAAAGTTTTCAGTTGTATCAGCAGTGCAGATTTATCATGGCCCTAGCCTAGAAAAAACAAACAAACAAACAAAAAAACACCTCTTTTCCCCCTTCTTCTGCACACTTCATTCCTTCCCCATCATACTGCCCACCTCCTGGAGAAGGAAAGATAAAATGTCTTCCATCTTCACAGACAGATGGGAAAACAAGTGAATACTTTACTGTTTGGACACAGATAGCGGGATATAGTCTAGGGGAAACAGATCTGTTCCAAGTAATAGGAAACAAGAAAAAAAAAACCTTCCCTGCCACCCTTCCTCCATGTGTTCAAAAAGTTATTTTGTGTTAATTATTTGTAGAGGACCTACAGAGCTCTGCTCTTAAGGTTAGAAAGTAAAAAGAGTATAACTTCAGGTTAAATTCAAAACAAAACAAAAATTAGTTCACTTAGTCCTTAAAATACCTTCTTGAACTGCACAGTTGCACTCTTTCCCCATTCTAAAATACAATAAAGTTCTGCACAAAATAAAGGACTGCTTGGGGGAGTAGGGTTGGTTCTATCACTGTTTTTTTCTTTTGTGTGTGTGTGTGTGTTGGGGGGGGGGGGGGGGGGAGGGGAGGAGGGGGAAAAGGGTTGTTTGTTTTTTTTTAAATCCTTTCCAGAAGCATGCCACCAAAATTCTAGTCTTCTAACTTCCGTTTAACTCATCTAGGAAAATTCCCTCACCTTTTCATGACTGCATTATAACAACCCACATGTAATATTTGAATTGATATTTTTCCTTATTATTAATTGTTTTTTCTCCAAACACTTTTCGTAGCTTACAACAGAATTTTATATTCTTACTACAAGAAGTACAGATCCTCCTCTTAACTGTCCCCACAGATCAACTCTATAAGACATGCAGAAACCTATTTTTTCCATGAGAAGTGTTAGCAGTTCTCCGCTGATGCACCAAACTACCGAGTTCCCAAAGTCCTGCGCCGGCACGGAACAGGGAAAGGAACCAGTAGCCTCCATTGAGAATTTTCTGACCACTTCCTTCGTACGTACACATCTCCTCTGTCGTATACTGCCAGCTTCGAACCCTTTCTTTTACCCTTTATTTCCGGCAGGCACTCGCTCCCCACTACCCCGAGGGAAAACGATAGGGAAATAACATGTCCTGACCTTAGAAAGGCAAGAGCGGCTGCCGTTACACTGAGGCAGTGAGGACTAGCTTCTGCTCCAGGACTTTCTGCCGAAAGAGCAGATAAAGTTGATTACTCACTCTCCCTTGCTCGATCCCCACCCCTGAATCCGCAGGGGTGAGATCAGAGCTTTGGACAGGGAAGCGGACCAGCTTCTCAGCATCGCTACCACCAAGCCAGTGAGAAAGGAAAAAAACGAAGTTGCCAGGTGGTTCCCCTCGGGGCCGCTCCGGGACGTATTCTCCAGACTCCCTTCCCTTGGTCTCCAGGAAGGCAGACGGCAGGGACAGCACGAACAATGCCGAGCCTGGTCGGGCCGGGCCGGAGTTAAACAGGAGCACACAAAGCGGCCCCCGGCCGTGTGCCGCCGACTTACCTGAAGAGCATGGAGAGGCGGGCGGGATGGCGAGACGGCGCGGCGGGGGTTGGCAGCGTTCGGGACCGAATTTGGGAGGAAAACAGAGGGTTTTTATTTTCCCTGGAGTTTGAAAGGAGTAAATGGGGAACGCGTGGAATGAGAGTTGGTATGAAATGAACGCGACTGAGGGAGGGGACTCCAGTCTAATGTAGAAGATGGAAGAGGGTTAGGGAGGGGACTGGCCGGGGGAAGAAAGGGGGAGGCGAGAGAAAGGCCGAGGCGGAGTTGTGAACAAAATCCAGAGGGGTCGGTTCTCTCCGTCTCGGGGACGTTAGTGCTCAGGGCGGAGAGGAGGAATCGTGGGGCAATGGCCGGAAGAAAAAGCCCGCAGGCGCTAGCTGCCCCACAGACGGGTGCAGAGGAAGGAAACTCCAGGCGGCCGCGAAGTCAGGAGGAGAGCCGAAAGGGCTTGGCTGCAGGGCTGTCGGGAGCGGAGGGGACATGGCCGCCTCCAGAAATCAGTGCGGGGATGAGAGTCGGGAAAAGAAGTTGCAATCGCCGTTCAGGACGGCTCGGCCCCAACCCATGGACAAGCGGCGGAAACGCTGCTGCCTGCCTGTTGTTTCCCCAGGCGTGGGGGTACGCGGACGAGAAGCCCGCGCCGGAAGCCCCGGGGCTACAGTGCTCAGTCGCAGCCCGGGCGGTGATCTAAACAGCTGCCAGCCCCCGTTGCAGCTCCCTTAGACTGCCTGGTCCAAGCGCTCTTGGGAAAGCCACGCTTCAGCCCTTCAGCGCGGTGATCCCAGCCCAGCACACACCCGCAACTAGTCCCCTGCAGCCAGGCCTGACTCACAGGCATCTTCGGAACTACCTAGGGAACGTGGCTTTCAACCCGCATAGTTACACAGGTACAATACAAGCCAGCCCCAGCACCACAGAAATGCTTGTTTAGTGACAGTTTAACTGTCTTGGGAGCATCTGAGAAAGGAAACTATTCACATAGCTGCAATGGGATGTTGGGATGTCCTCTATGGCTTTTATCAATTCACCCTGATAGGTAGTTGACTCTAAAATGACTCCCGTGGGGGCTCCATGCATCCCTTCTCCCTTTCTGCCTTCCCAGTCTTCTTTCATCTGCAGAGCATATTCCATGACCAACCCATCACTCCATACATTCGCACCTAACTGGCACAGCTGGCAAAATAGGCAGTCCCACCTTGGTAGCAGTCACTTATCCTGTTGTGCCTGCCACACTTGCCTTGGGGCAGGTTTGAAATAGATCTGACAGCTGGTCTCATTCACTACATAGTTTCTCTTTTCCAATCCCATCAATCAACTTCATCTCTTAAGCTAGCCTTCTAACGCATCTATTTCTGAATCCTCAAACCTCCTTACTGGCCTATTGTGCACACAGAAATCCAGAGGAGAGACACTGAGTTGTTTTCCTCAATACCTGTTTTACCATCTCTCCACACTGCTCATCTCTTCTTCACAGAAGCAAATACACAACACATCTGCACCATTAAGTCCCACAGGTTCTTCCTGGTCTTTTACAAATGTTCTTTTCTCAATGGTCATTTCTGATCAGTGGATCAGTCTTCCACCATGCTAGTCTTCTTTCTCCTCTCCTGTTTTTACATTTGGAAACTGACCATTATTAACACCTGAGAAAGCAGGATCATAGTCAAAAACAAGCCAAGACAATTCACCTATTTCTCTTTCAAGCACTATTACAATGGCAGCACTTTGCCTGATTATTTTTATCTCCCCTATAGTTTTAATTAATTGAATTAACTTAAAAACAATTGTTTATTTCATATACTTGTACAGAAGTATCCCTCCCAACTTCAAAATCCATTATGCTTATCATGAAACCTAAAGAAAAAAAAAAAAAATTGTAAGACTACTGAGCTAAAACATTAACAAACTAACTGGCCTGCTCAACTCCTTCCTAATGTGTCCCTACTTGTCTGCCTCTGTTATCTCATGTCTTAAATTTTATTTAGCACATTTTGAGGAAGAATTCATCATTATGTTCCACATGAGCCCCACATCTTGTTCACTGGGGCTGCTCTGCAGGCATCTCATTCTCCAGTCATTATGAAAAAAAGCATACACTGTTAAAGACTACTCTGAGAGTAGTGGATGCAGGGACACTTTAACAACACTGCGATAAACATTCAGCGAATCAAGTGAATATAGTGAATCAAACCAATGTTCAGAGGTGAAAGCCATCCAGATGGCCTTCCAGTGTTGCTGCCTGCATAGAAAGGAATAGAAAGCTTGGTTGTAAAAGCATGTCAAGCAGATGCTCATGTATCCAAGTTAGGCCACTGAAGAACATCAAAATATAAAGCAAGTGAACCAGGCTACCAAAACTGAAGTGGTTCAGGAAGATCTGGACTGGCAAGATAAGGGTGAATTATTTAAAGCTTGGTAGGTCCATCATACTTCAGGCCACCTAGGAAAAGATGCAACATATAAATGGGCTCAAACATGTAAAGATTTGAGAAGACTTGACTGTGGACACTACTGCACAGGTTATCCACAAATGCAATATGCTATTCAATCAAGGAAGCCAAGTGGATAAAGCCCCTCTGGTATGTAGAACAATGGCTGACATATAAATGCAGGGTGAGCTGACAGATATCATGCTTCCACAAATCTGATACAGTAAGCACAGTAAGCACCATGTGCTTACAGTGGTGGAAGTAACCACCAGGTGGCTAGAAGCATATCCTACGCCCCGTGCCACTGTTCAGAACACTACCCTGGGACTTGAGAAGCAAGAATTATAGCTAAAGGCACCCAATTAAGAACTGACTTAGACAACTAGACTCCTTTATGAAAAAAAAGACTCATGGCACCTTGGCCAAAGAGCATGGCATTGACTGGGAATATCATATCTCCTATGTCATGGTTCTATGATTTTTTGTTATCGGTATTCCACATCATAATATCATGCAGTGCACTGAGAGTTAAAGAGTAACGCCTCCTATTTATTTCCATGGAAAATACAACAGATACAAAGAGCCCAGCATGTGACAGAACTACCAAACAGTATTTTTCAGTGCAGCCACTACCATTAGCTATACAGCTTTGCCAGCCACAAACAAGAGTGCTGCACTTGTAAAAAATGTGCACCAGCTGAGGTGACCCGCTGCTGTTGCCACTGCTGAAACGCACCACCCTGCGCTTCACAGTGCTAACATGCACTACTTGTTATTTATAAACACTCAGGAAGCGATGAATGTCAACGGATGCAATTTCTTCTGCACAGAGGAATTCAATTACACTTCTTTGCTTCATATGCACTTGCACATCTGACGCCATTCTGCCAGACTGCCCCTAAGCTGCCATCTGTTGCACAGCAACAAAATGTAATGGAATATTAGTGGGAAGGTTCAGCCTCTACTGCCATACCACCAACATCTGCCTCGGACATCACAGGTCAACATAATAAGATAGAAGGCATCATTTTAGGAGATGCTCTCATTTGTCAACTGCTATATAATACTGTATGTCATCACTACTGTGGTTGCTGTATCAATATTACTTCGATAAGTTACACAGATTAACAAAAGAATGAACTGCGATGGAACTGAGCAAAGGTGGTGGTGATTAACCAGGGTATGCTGGCAAGCACGGGACCTGAGATTGTGACATAAGTGGGATAGAATTAGAGTGGATATCATCCTGGTTTTGTTAATTAGGAAATGATCACCAATTCCCATCCTCTAGAATATGTTCACATGTGTATGCATTTAGTAGTTTAAATATTTACAGAATAGGTTACAATTATAGTAACTTTCACCTTAATCATTTTGGTGAAGTTAGTTTGCTTTTAAATCTTCTTCCCTTTTGGGGATCAAATAAGTGGTCTACAGCAAAGAACAACTCCACACAAAACATGTTATGACCAGAATTCTGTAGACTATGAAGTTGAAGAGATACAAGACTTAGAGGAATCAGCTCTCAATTTGCAAACCAGGGGAAAGGTTTTTCTTGCCTTCTTTAACAGGAATAGGAAATGTATTTCAATGATAACTAAGAGATTTACAGATATCAGGAAGCAGAGCAGCACAGTAAGTATAAAGCAGACAATATGCTGATAGTAACAAAAAAATCACCATTTCAATTTGACTTTCCCCTTAACCATGTGCTATTTTAGCTTCTGATTCAGAAATATACTGTCTTGCACTTCAGTAGCAGAACAGGTGCAGATCAAGGGTAGGAAAATGTATAACAAACCACCCCAAAAGCACTACCTTGAGACTGAATTAAGAATTAAAAACATGAAACTAAGAAGTGTAAGCAGCTCAAATAAATAATCAAATGGGAGCCATGAATTACACCAGGAGCCCTGCTGTGGGAAAAGGAAAAAAGGCATCAAGGGCATTAGAAAATAACCTTACATTTATTCCTAGGCTTCTAAGTGTATGAAGAAAACATCACAGAAGAACAGAATTGGGAATAACAAAGGAAAAGTTGTAGGAAAGAAGAGAGATAAGATACAAGACAGGAAGAAACAGAGGAAGTAACTAATACAGGAGTAACAAATAACAACCACAAGTGACAACAAATTCACACCAAACAGAAAACAAAAAACCTCACTTAGAATTATTGAGTTTTCCAATATATAAATTATTTATTTGCACTGAGATATAAAAATTATAAATACAATTGATGTAAAACAGTATCTGATAAATGAGCACTGATGCAGTTAATCTGCCCACATAACTTGATCAAGGCTCTGAGACTTTGGCCCAGTGAAGATGATCTGACATCAACAAAAGCTTGAAGATCCACTGCTAACTAGCATAACTGTCAAGCAATGCCACCATGAATTTTTTTAGAACAGAGCAAAATCATCTTGAATTGGAAATCAGCATTCAACCTTCAAGATCTTCAAGTCACACCAAACTAATGCAGTGCAATTTCTTTCACATTTTCCCAATTAAAAAAAAAATATAATAATAAAATAAATAAATACAAAAAATCATATTACTAAACAGACTTTTTAGTATTTCTCGATGAGTAAAAGGAAAGGAAGGCAGAACCAGGAGCCAAAGAATTCAGCAGAACGTAACTTGAGAACACTGCCTGATCTTTTCCCTGGCCTGATGAGCAGGAAGTACATGAAGGCATAATGGATATTCATGATATCAGTTCTCTTTGCTGACTGATAAGCTGATGAGATCTCTTTGAATACAATGGCCCTCCAGCTAATACAGAATGGGTATATGAGATTGGGCCTTCAGCATTTTGCAGAGTTGGTCCTCCCAGCCAGAGTGCATAATTTACAATTAAATACAAAGTTTACAAATGATTACTGTTTTTTTTTTGTTTTTTTTTTCTTTCATTTTTTTTTTTTTCCCAAGGAAATTAAACCCTATGAAGTCATTTCCTGCTTCTATTTTCAACAGGTTATACCTACCGCTGCAAAGACACTGGAGACCAAAAGCAGTGTGTCTGCTTCTTAGGAGTCTGAAACAGAGCTCATCTGCTGATAGAAGCAACATGCAAAACTGAAGAATGCTGTTTCTTGTCTTAATAGAAGATGCAGTTTTCCAGGCTCACTGTGGATATACACCGTAGCCATGGAAGTGGCAAGTTATTAGCTGTTCTGCTTTATTACACAGCAGATGTGAGCACTATGAGGCTTGCATATCAGCATGTAGCAACTCACTGATAAATCAAAGCCATATGAATCAAGAAATGTCCCATGCTGAAACCTACAGATTCCAAATTGTACAATGCAGCATTTAAATAGGAACATGGGAAAGAAACACTGTAGAGCCCCATGATTTTTTTATTTTTTTTTTTAACTTGCTGATGCCTTTGAAAACAACAGTAATCTCCTCTTCAGGTATCTTACATGCAGATTAAAATTATTTTTATGAAACCTACTACAAAGTGTCATAACTTGAGATAATCTCACCTTAAACAAACAAACAAACAAAAAAGAAATAAATTACATCTTGCTCATTCCTAAAAACACAGAAAATTTTTAAAAATAAAGTACAAATTAAAAAGTATTTCTGATCTAGATCCCAACACTGCTTTTCAGGAGCAGTACAATACTACTTTTGGCCAAAGTCGTGTTCTATCATCTATCCAATCTTATATTTCACATAGTTAAAAATACACCAATGGATATAATTTTGCCAAATTAAAAGGGAGTGATGCTTCATTTGTTAAAAAGTATATTAAGGGACATGAAGCAATTAGGATAATGAAAGGAAAATAGACTATCAGCTTTAACAGAGATTCATTCCTCAAAGTAAGAGATGTTTCATTAGAGCCAGTATCTCAGTCCAGTCCTGTGTTCATTGACTACTAACTAGAGTTGCACATAGGCTTAATCTGAACCCTTTTCTCTTTCACTGCTGTTAACAGGCTGCAGAATACTGCACAGGGCAAGACAGAATATACACTACCCTCCTTTTTTCTTGCTTAATCTAACCAGAAACTCAAAAATAAAAAAAAAATAAAAATAAAAATAAAAAAATCAGCAGCATCATCTCCAGGGGCATTGCTGAAGATTCAAGGTACATGAACACTAAACCATTATTTTTCTAATCCTAGCTGCAATGGGTGAAACAAATTCCTTAGCCTGCTCAAGCAGCAGCTGATGCAAAGATTCTGAAAGCAAAAATAATTCTGACAACAAAAACATCACTCATGTTCCTTGTTCTTCCACAAAGCATACAGAGACAGCCTTCTAAGACAGTCCACTGTTAGATACCAAAATGCCCTCAGGACTGCTATTTATTTTCCAATAAGCCTACAAAAATTTGTCTTCCAGTATCCTTCCACCCCCAATTTCATTACTTCACCTGGAATTCTAAGAAGATACAGAGATGGGAGTGAGTTCCACTCAAGTTTGCTGTTTCTCATTCACAGGCCAATTTACTATCAAAGCTGGACAGTCCAATAGCAAAGGCCTGAAGAGCACAGAGAGGATAATTATAGTCCAGAGTGAAAACATCTTCTGCTACACGACCGAACTGCATCACAATGTAGTCAGCTGGGGAGAAAAAAAAAAAAAAAATAAATCAGAGACCAACAATTTCAGGGGTAGGCAAAGAAAATAAACAAACAGAAGTTTGAAAGTGTCGGTCACTCCCAAATATACACAGTTAGTGTATCCATCATTTCTCACCAAACTGACTTTAAAATCTGTGGCTGTAGTGACTGTGGTATTCTAGAGATTACCCTCCTCCTAAGAACTAAGGTTCAAGCCACTATTTCATTGCATTGAAGGTATCATGTTAACTTGTTTCCCCTGCAAGATGCGTGCAGTTCCTCTTTCTCCTTTTCATGCAGCTATTGAGAGCAGCCTCTCTGCACTCACCCCAGAAAAAGTCAGGCCTTCTACAGTTTCCTTGACAGAAGTTCCAGTAATCCTGAGCTAACTTCCTTCACTCAGTCCCCTTCTCTGGGAAGAGTGCTCTATTCCTCCCAAACCTCATGAAATATACTGTTTTCCCTGTTTAAATGACACTCCTCCACTCTCCACCAAACTCTTACGGTCATTGTTGTGGACAATCTGGAAGTTCTTCACTGAGGCCTGAGTGACTCTCCCATGGAAATTCAAAACATAGGACTGAGTATCATCATTCCAGACTGGAGCCTTGTTGTGCAACTCAATGAGGTTCTCTAAATCTTTAGTTTGCCATTTTGACAGAAGACTCTCATTTTCCTATTCAGAAGAAAGAAACATTTTATCAGATTCAGAATGACTCTGCTATTGAGCACTGCCTCTCTCATATGTGCATTCTGTGACTTCAGTGTTGTTCCCTATTAAATGAAATGATGGCACTTAAATTCAGTCCTACTCAAAGTATCCTGCAAGTAACAAGAAAAATTCTTTCCAAGCACTCCTTTCTACCCAAACAAGAAAAAAGCAAGACAAAAGGTATGCAAGTGGACAGAAAAGACAGCAATTCACACATCACAGATGACTGCCATCCTGCTAGCAGGGACCTCCTTTTTGAGATTTATGTGGTTTCTGTGATCCAGTTCATTGGTAAACCAACTTCTATTTTCAATATTCCAAACTTTGAAATGAAAGAAAATAATGTAAAATTAACTACAAAGTGTTAATTGCACGTGCCCTGTGGTGTTTCAGCGTGAAGTCCAAAGGCTGAAGGAGATGTTATGTACAATGTAAGTACTTAACATTAACAAGTGTCACCCTATGTTTTCTAATAAGGGGTGCAACATATGAAAAACATGCAGAAAAATAAAAATTAAAAGATGCAAAAAGGAGGCAAAATAGTACATTAAGTTTGAGAAAAAATACAAGGAATTGAAAACAGTAGTGAAACACGAGACATGATTTTATTTTAAAAGCTATGCAACAAATAACATCCAAATTGAAATAATATAAGCTAAAACTCACAAGAAAAAGAATCCAAGAAGCTTAAGTTATTTAATGGGAAGGAGGTGATCAGAAAGCAATATTTTCTGGCTAACAAAACTACACTGGAACATTTTAATATTGTACACAGATAAAAAATAGATTATTCTAAAAAATTCTTTATTTTCCTTAATAAAACTTGTTCTGATTAAGGTGCAAAAAGAACCTAGACAAGTTCTAGAAGTGGGCCCAGATGAACTTCATAAAGTTCAAAACCTTGCACCTGCAATTCCTACTGTCAATACAAGCTGGGGGACAAAACGGTGGAGCAAAAAAGACTTGGGTATACTGGTGGATGCCAAGCTAGACATGAGCCAGCAACGTACCTCCACAGCTCAGAAAGCCAAATGCATCTTGTGCTGCACCCAAAGAAGCATGGTCAGCAGAGCAAGGGAAGTGATCCTGCCACTTTTCTCTGAGCTGGTGAGACCTCATCAGGAGTACTACATCCAGATCTGGAGTCTTTAGTACAGGAGAGACATGGGCCTGATGGAGTGTGTTCAGAGGAATAATACCTCCCCTATGAAGACAGGCTGAAAGCACTTGGGCTATTCAGCCTAGAGAAGGCTCTGGGGAGACCTGACAGCACCCTTTCAGTATCTAAAAGGAAGCCATAAGAAAGAATGGGACTGTTTAACAGGGTCTGTTATGACAGAATAAGGGGAAAATGTCTCAAACTAAAAGAGGGGAGATTTAGACTGGATATAAGGAAAAGTGAGGGTAGTGAAGCATTGGAACAGATAGCCCAAAGGAGGTAGACGCCCCAGCCATGCAGACATTGAAGGTCAGGCTGGGCCAGGCTCTGAGCAAGCTGATTGAGCTGTAGATGTCCCTGTTCATTACTGGGGAGATGGACTCTAGATGATCTTTAAGTGTCCCTTGGAACTCAAACAATTCTATGATAATACAATTCTAACAGCTTTATGTTTCAGTCTTGGCCACAGTCACTCTGCTTGCCTGCTAACAAAGTAGTAGGTATAAAAGAGAAAAAAACAATAAGTGTCTTTCATGAAAAGGGGCTGTACGTGCAACAAATCAGAGTAGCCATCTGCAATAACTATACCATAAAGAACAGTTAGGTTGCCCAAAAGATGAGTAAGAATACAAACAGGATTCAGAAACTTAGAAGTGAGGTAAAAGGCAAGAATAAATTAATCACCACTTTTGAGCAACACTGTTGCTGCCCCATAGAATCAGCCATGGCCAATACCAACCATTCTCTAGTAAGCATGACTGTCAATAACACCCACACCTCCACCAGAAAGTTTTAACACCTCTTCCTCCAGTCTGAATTATGACCAAACTCCATAACTCACATTTTGTGGCTGGACTGGAATTCGCTTATGATTCATATTCATTCCTGGAATGATTACAGACATTTTTCTGGGACCTTTGAATCCTAACACATTGGTTTCCTGAAATACAAGGAAAGACACTATTTTCAGGAATGGATATACTCCATCATGCAGAAGGAAAGACAGCAAAGCTGAACTTGAATCCACATTTATGTTGTTTTCAGAGATTTGCTGGCTATAACTGTGCTAGCTGGATATCACAAGTACGTTCCTGAAGAATGACTGGCAATTTTCTTCTCGTTCTGTTACTTGTGTTTAAGAGCAGACTTACTACTTTCTCTCATTCTTTTTTTTTTTCTTTTATAAATGATTAAGAATAGAACTAGGAGGCAAGGTAGTCATCATCCATTCAAGCTTCAATCTTAAAACAAACAGATTTTCCAGAGTACTGCATGATACTGCTCCGTGTAGAGTCAGTACAGAAAGCAAAAGAAAGAAGTCATTCTCGGTATTCTTAAACAACTTAGTTAATAACGTCAACCAAAATCCACTGGTCTAAAGCATTCTGTATCTATGTCAGTGACACTTTTATAAGACAGAATCTTTTGGAATCGCTGAATTAAGTGATACAGCTTCTCCTGATGTGCTAGTGCATTTTAACAGATGAAGAATAAAGGTCTTCTGAGTTGCAATTCCTGTTACTTCATTTTAAAAAATCTACGAACGCATATGAGAAGAAGAACACTGATTTTATTCACATATAAACTTCATAAACTTCACATATATGAAAAATATTGATATATGAAAAGCTGACTTTATATTATCTGCTGTACTCATTTTAAAACCATGCTCTGTACAGTTAGGTAGGGACATGAAAAATACTGTATACAAAGGAAATATCTGCTGAACAGGTTAGTACTGGAATTATGAAGACAATTTTTTTCCCCTAAGTATCACTTATGGGAAAATAGCCAAAAAAAAAAAAATTCAAATCATGCTTCAGGCTAATAACCTTTAAATTTGTTCTACTGTACCCATGATAAAAGACAAAAACTTCTACTTGACTGACTTGGATTTTGTGAAGTATCTCAAATTTTCCTTAAACCTCAGGACTGGAGTATAACAATTTTTGGTCAAGTAACAAGCTCATTAGAACATTAATTTGGGTCTCCCTCCCTCTTACATTAATGATTTAAAAAAATAAAAATAAAAATAAATCAAACTCATAAGAAACTGTATTTGAGGCTTTTACTCTTTAACTTATCTGGTGGAAATCAGTTCCGAAGTTTAGTGAGGGAGGCTGCAGGTAGCATCATTTTGTGAGCCCTGCCTCCTTAGTAATCAGACTGCAAACTAGAAGGGGGCAAAAGGGAAGAGGCACTACTTACATAATAAATAGCTGCAAGTTCTTGTCGAGTATGAGCCTTTTCCACTTGACCTTGTGCCTTGATTGGACTAACTCCATGGTCATAGACTGTAAATTTAGTTCCCATGAGGTTTGATCTAATTTCAGTTATAGAAAGACATACAAATAGACAGGTATCAGTAGAAAATTATTATCATCTTCCAAAAGCATGTACACGTGACAGAAAAGTCAGGCATCTCCAGTCACCTGAGTCTTTCTCTAGTGATCTCAGTAAGGAGTTTCAGTAAAGTGCCCCATGTAAAATTGGGTACATTACCTGTCCCAAAAAGCACTGAGCCAGAACTCCTCCAAATCATCATTATGAATGGTAACTGAGTAAAGACTGACAACCTAGTTGAATACAGTAAGCTAGGAGTGGTAAGTTAATTCTCTCTGAATAGAGAGCAAATTACTATATCCACAACTCCAACTAAACAAATATGTAAATTCCATCTATCCAACTGCAGAAAATGTACATTTTTCTGTAGTTTTTATCTAGTACTCTCACCTGAGTTTTCCAATGAAACTTTCCCCTTCCCGGGATAAATCAGTTGGGTCAACTGATATGACATAATTGGACGTTTTACTCTTTTTTCGTTTTCTACCTGCAAGAAGAAACATCTGGAAATACAAAACTTTTATCAAGACTGGAGTTTTGAAAGAATGCAGAGGCACTGCTATCCAGACTGTTACCTCCCAATTTCCCATATCCATTCTGATTTTTGTTCTGAACTGTTGTTATTGTCTCACTAATTTTGACCTCTCCCACAAGTACATAACCTGAAATCCTGCTCTTCCAACTACATTACTCAACAGCCTAGATGAAAGGCAATTTTTTTTTCCAGTTTTCCCCTCTTTTCACCTGGAACAGCTCAGTCTCCCTGCTTTTCTTTAACCCTGACATTTTAAAACTTTTAAATTTCATCTTTCTTAGTATTCTGGCTTCAAAACTTGCGAACACCTTCCTTAGTGCCTTGGCCAGATATAAGTTGCCCTCATCTGCATGCTGTTTCTCCTCAGCTTCAGGTTCCTTGCTGATTTATGCAGTGTTCTTCATTACAATAAAATATTATGTCTAAGAATACAACAGCCAAGACACTGTACACTGCTTCCAATACCTTTCTGTTGTTATCCTTTTCCAGATGCATGTAATAAGTAGGGAAGAGGCCCCGGTCCATTCCCTTCTTATCTCTAGTGATTCGACACTTGACTGTAATACCACGGGGTGCAGGGAGCAATGCAAATTCCTCCAAGTTCTCTACTTCTCCCAGATGTGCAACCGCCTGAGGGGATGGACTACAGGAAGCACCTATTTCCTATAGGAAGAACCATCATATTAGAAAACCAACATTGGACCAGTAGGGTCATGGGTATTCCCCACAAAAAGGAAGATCTGTTGAAACGGATGCCCCAAGAACGTATTTGAGAAATGGAAGTTGAATGAAAAAACATTTGTGTTTCTTTGAAGAAAGTGGATAGAAAATTTTTTACTCTAGCTCTCCCAGGGAAGGAGAGAAAATAAAGCCATTAACCAGAGCAAATTACTAGGAATGGGAAAACAGGTTGAGACACTGTAAACATTCTAAACAAAGTGCTGCTCTGCTTCTAGAATTTCAAACCCTGTGGTAAATAAGGCAGCATGACATGCTGGATGGATGCTGCAGTATGACAGCCTGTGTGTTCTCTGGCTGAAATGATCACTAGGCTTATGCTGGTTCAAAAAAGCAGCAGAAATGTAGTAAGATGACAGTGCTGGAGAAACCTTGGAATAACACATACATTAAGGATGCAAGCTACAGTCACCAAAGGAACTGGAATTCTAGCAGAAATCTGGTATCAGATATTAAAGTCATTTTTTCAGAGGAAGCTAGCCTGACATGGCATGGCATCAGTGCTAAGAGTGCAGCTGTGACATGGGGCTAGGACAGGCCCCATCATGCCCATCAGTGGGGCAGTGAGGAAGGCTCACTTGACCCAGAGTCCTGGGCCCTCAAAAAAGAGGGAGGGAGCCCACTGCCCACTGCTCTGAGTTGGGGGCTTCTCAGTCCTTTCCTTAAGAGAAGAGGAAAACATGGGCCAGCACCTCCCAAACTTCCATTTGTGGAATCTGAGTGAGTGGCACAGAACTGCATCAGGGAAGGATCAAGTCGGGTGTTCAGAAAACATTCTTCTCTGAAAGGGTGCTTGGTCATGGAACAGGCTTCCCAGGGTAGTGGTCAAGGTGCCAAGCTGCTACAGTTCAGTTCTGTCCAATGACCACTTGGACAATCAGATACAGGGTATGAACTTTGGGTGGTTCTGTGGGGAGCCACTGAATGGAATCTGTGATCCCTATAGGTCCTCTACAGCTCAAAATGTTGTGTGATTCTGTGAAACCTTGTAGACTGCAGAACCTGGAGTACTCCTTCATCTTGGACACTTGAAATTCCCTCATAGTGAATTTCCATGTCATTTCCAGCAGCTGTCAACCACACCTCATTTTTTTATTAGTAAATAAAAGCAAATATATTTCTTGTACTACTCACTGGCTAGTGTAGCACAGTATACACACAGCCTACACAGTATACACAAATACAATCAATTGGGTCAGATTAATATTAGCATGGACTTCTAGGATCAAGGATCCCTGAAGCCTTTTATCCTTTCTATTTACTCCTTGTTTTCTTACACTTGTTGTCCCCTGACTCAACTTGATCCTCTTCCCTTGTGTTCCTCTCTCTAAGCACCTCATAGTAAGCTTTGTACAATCCCAGAATTTTCCCTACTCCACTCCAACATTCTGTTCCCCCTTGCATCCCTACAATAAAACCCATAATAAAGGCAGCAAATCATCTTAATTTGTATGGCATTTCAGAGTTTCTCTGAATCATCTTGGCAGATTTTGAAGCAGAGACAACGGTCTAATCTTTCTTCTTTGCGCATCACAGGAGCACTGATTCAGAGTACTCCCCTGTTCACTGATTAGGTTACTTGAGTTAGGTTTCTCTACCCATCATTGTTCCTTTGATGACTACCAGGTCTTTCTATTTAATTAGATGCTCTTCTGTTAGATAATCTGACAATATTGTCCTTCCTCTGGCTTCAAAGATTAACAACAACTGGAAATACAGTATTTTAACACAGTGCTAAAGGGGTTAGCAGTAAAAAATCAATAATATGCCCAGTTCTCATCAGAAACTCATTACAAAACACCTACTGCAAAGGATTTCTCAGTGGTTGCAGAACTAGGCCTCTCAGATTCAGGATGTGGTGACTGAGATGCTGGTCTCTTACTTGATTCTTCTTCTTCTTCCATGTCCTCCTCATCAAAATTCAAACTGCCTGAAATTCCTGTCAGAACACAGAAATAAGCAGATAACCTCTCTTTTAGAAAGTGTCATGAGTTTATGGCATTGCTAATTTACATATAACCTTTGTGTAACTATTATTAATACTTCTTTCAAATTGCTGATTTTCTTCTTGTGTTGTATCACTTTCTAAGCTTTGTAATTCTGATTATATTATACATATAATATTGATAGCAGTAGAAACATCTTACAGCTGTCAGTTTTTGACTGATAAAACTTTCATTAATACGTAGTTCAGCAAGCAATGTATTATATAATGAACGTGCTATCACTGAATTAAATTTTGCTTATTTTTATATGCAAAAAACCAACAACCTCTCCGTAGTTAAAGAGCAAAAAAGGCAACCCAACTCTATATTGGTAGGTGAGACCTACCCTGTAGGTTGGACTCTGTACAGTTTACATTCTTCACAGAATCACAGGGGTTGGAAGGAACCTCCAGAGATCACCAAGTCCAACCCCCTTCCAAAGCAGGTTCCCTACACCAAGTCACACAGGTAGTTGGCCAGGTGAGTCTCGAGTATCTCCAGAGAAGGAGACTCCACAACCCCCCTGGGCAGCCTGTTCCAGTGCTCCGTCATCCTCACTGTAAAGCAGTTCTTGCACACATTTGTGTAGAACTTCCTGTGCTCCAGTTTCTGGCTGTTTCCCCTTGTTCTGTCTCCACACACTGATGAAAAGTCTGGACTCGCCACTTTGCTCCCCCACACACCTCAGATATTTATAAACCTGGATCAGGTCCCCTCTCAGTCTTCTTTCCTCAAGGCTAAACAGTCCCTGTTCACTTAGCCTTTCTTCACAGAGGAGATGCTCCAGGCACTTCACCATCATTGTGGCACTCTGCTGTACTCTTTCCAAGAGATCCCTGTCTTTTTTGTACTGGGGAGCCCAGAACTGGACACGGTACTCCAGATGAGGCCTTACCAGGGCAGAGTAGAAGAGGAGGATCACCTCCCTCCACCTGCTGGTCACGCTCTTTTTAATGCATCCCAGGATGCCATTGGCCTTTTCGGCCAGTAGGGCACGCTGTTGGCTCATGGCCAACCTATTGTACACCATGACACCCAGGTTCCTCCCTGCAGAGCTCCTCTGCAGCAAGTCATCCTCCAGCCTGTGTGCATGCAATTATTCCTCCTTAGATGCAAGACTCTACACTTGCTTTTGTTAAACCTCATCCGGTTTCTTACTGCCCAGCTCTCCAGCCTGTCCAGGTCTCTCTGAATGGCAGCACAGCCTTCAGGTGTGTCAGCCAATCCTCCCAACTTCATATCATCATCAAACTTGCTGAGGGTGGCCACTATCCCCTCATCAAGGTCACTGATGAAGATGTTGAAATGTTCTTCATTATTTCCTCTTAGTGTTATTGAAATGCATTATGATAAATCTTTAGTTATAGCCTCTCCTATTATATATAATCAGTACATCAGCAGCAATAATTAATTGAGTCTCAAATACTACTATTGATCTGATTGTCCCAAGATATATTTAATCTTAATCACAGCTATATAGAGGTGATGTGGACAAATAACATATTTGTATGTATCACTGTTTGGTGTTTCTACGTGGAGTTTCATTGTTTGGTTCTGTGATTCTGTTCTTTAATTTTGCTACAGAATGGAAAAATACATAATGCACTATAGAAAATTAACAAGCTTAGCCTGCTATAACCAAATTATTTTCTGTGAATCAATTTTACAACAGCGTTTTAATACAGGGAGCATTGCTAGAAATTCTTTGTCTCAGATAAAACAGGAAATCATCTTAAAAATGTCTGCAAACTTCTCAAAGCATGCTTAGAAAGAGGAAAGCTGTTAACCCTAATACTCCAGTCAGTTTCATCATCCACAGTTTACATTTTACCTTCACTAATTTCTGCTGAAGTTTCTGGATATTCACTCCTGCTTCTTTCCCTAAATATTCTGTGATATCACTATTTATACATAAACAGCTGTCAGATGTGACAACTGAATAAAACTATTCCTCCACACAGTCGAATTTATGAAGAACACTGGAAACATTCTGGGACACAGACTCCTAATAAAACAAGCTGCTTACTGTATTAAATTCTACTAAGTATTTTGTTTAGGCTGCATGCAACAAAATGCCTTCCTATAGTACTGACAGCCATATAAGTCACTCGGTAACAGAGATGAACACTCCCCTGAGAAAGTACTCTATGGGATACACCCTCTGTCTCAGGAAGAACATCTCTTATTAGTCTTCTCAACAGTTAAATTATAACATTAGTGGTTTTAGAGGGTTCTACTATTGTAAAAATAACTTAAGTATCATATCCAGATATATCTGGAATTAAAACACCCTGAATTTTAGCAAAACATGAAATGCAGAGTTTTGTCACTACCTTATTTGGAAAGGCCAGATAATTACGCAGCACATTTGCATCCAGTTAATAACAAAAGAAACAGCAAATTTCCATTTCTGTATTCTGTACTACCTACTAGTTCTGCATGTAAGAGGAAAGCCCTATAAACACTTGCTTTGTTATACCTTAATTTTCTAATTAATTTAATGCTATAGGAAAAGAAAAAGAAAAATAAAACTATAAACAGAGGAGTCCTGAAAAGCGTGTCTGCCTACTATCAACACTTACCTCTTTTCTGTAAGATTTCTTGCAGATCTGCATTGCCTAATGTTTCTGTTAGAGTGCGTCCATTGTTTTTCTCATCTGCATTCACTGCTGTTATGGAAGACCCAACAGAGAAAGTTTGGAGTTTGGTTCCTAAATCTTGCACTTCCGATTTCAAGAAAGAATCTGGTCCATCAATGCCTACGAGCCAAAATGAAACATAACATAAAAGTTTCATTTTTACAGATATATTCTTGCTTAAGTACTCTGTACGGGAACTGTTGAATCAAGGCCTGAACCTCTGATTGATCACCTGAGGTGAGCACAGAGTCAGACACAGGAGCACAGGTGAAGGCAATTCACTTGTGCAATTGGAAGGGGTGGAGCCTGGCTCCACCTTTCCTAGACCCCATTTAAGGGCTGACTGCCACTCTCTCTGGAGATTGCTCCTTGTGGAGTTTTCTTGTGAGTACTTTTCATTTATCTCTGATTATCTCTTTCAGTGTGATAGTCTTACCAGCCTAACTTCTCTATAGTCTATACAACTCATTGATCATACACACTCCTTTAAAGTATTGACATATTCTTAATGAATATGTGTGCCCCCGGTGGTGCAGTGTATGAGGTGCTGCTTGCAACACCGGAGGCCCGGGGTTCAAATCCCCCCTGTGGCACAAGTGGTAGAAATGCTGCTCTGCTACACAGAAAGGCTCAAATCCCGGGAGTTGGACTCGATGATCTCTAAGGTCCCTTCCAACTTGCACGATACTGTGATACTGTGATACTGTGAATTAAACATTTGTCAAGCTAAGTCTTACTGTGATACAGACCTCTGATTACTTTGAATACTACATACATCAGTTTCCCCTTTCATAAATATGGTGATTGCTTTTATGTTTTGTTTTTCCCAATGGCTAGAGCAATTAAGATGTGTGGTATTTGTTGTGCAAGTTGTTATGTGTTACTTTATTTATGGACAACTATTTTCCTCCTGCTCCAAACTTCAAACTTTTTGTTTACAAGGAATGACATTAAATGAGTGTCCTACAGTAAACATCACAAATCAATTTGTTAAGAATATTCAAAGGTACAGGATAAACACATAGTAAATTTGATGCCTTCCACAGTTCCAGAAGAAATGACATTTCCAGGTTTAAATATATAGCACAGCATGTGCTGCACTTTGCAATTGGTAAAGATCTGGAACAAAATGTGAGATGCTCTGAATGTGCAACCCCCTATTTTATTATATTGATAAATGGCATCAAAGGTAAGTGCTGGTGTTATGGCAGTAGAGAATTAACCTTCCCACTAATATTCCATTGTCATGGCACATGTTGCCGTGTGACAGCCTGACAAAATGGTATCTATCAAGGAACTGCATGTGAAAAGCAATGGTGTGGAATTGAATTTCTCCACATGGAAAAATAATACCAGTTGACATTCAGTCTCCATAAACAGTCCGGAAATGTTGATGAACAGTGGATGCTAGCACAGCGAGGCAACAGGTGGTGAATTTCAGCAGTGGTGACAGCAACAGTAGATTACCTCCACTGGTGCAAATGTTTATTTTATTATTTTTACAAATATAGAATTCAGGCTCTTGCTCATTGTAGGTAAAAATGCATAGCTAATGGGAATGAGTATGCTGAAAAATAATGTTTTGTAGCTTAGAATTCACTCTATCAAATAGCACTAATGGTGCTTCTTCTATTTGTTGTAGCTTCCATGGAAATAAATAGGAGGCATTACTTTCATGCAACATACATATTATAAATGTGTTTGTGTAGTACACAGTTCTGCTTTGATTTTGTTTGTTTATTTTTTTACTGTTTTTCATCTTGAAACTGCACTGCTTTTTCTAGTTGGACTTCTGACATGATTTATATGTATTAAAAAAGCTTTAGAACTGTGGAAGCTAGTGAAGTAGTTAGATTCCTCTTTTCTTTCCTGCAATTTTGGTAATAGTGAAGTTTCCTAACTATATTTTTTATTCTTCTCAAGTTTTTTTTTATCAGATTTCCCCCATTTAATTTTAAATACATAAATGCTATCATCCACATCAGCACTTTCCTCACCATCCTAAGATAGTGAAAGAATCCTAACAGTGGCACTACACCATTCCATACTAGTATGCACCTCAAAGCCTATTTGCTATCACTTTCTTGATAGGCTTGATCTTAGCTCTCACAAACTACTTCCTGACATTTCTGCTACAATGTAGGGGTTTAATTGTTACTCTTTTCTTCCATTCTATGACATACAAGTCCTTAAAGCTCTCAGTAATGCATTTTTCATTCTCAACAAAATGGCTGCCATTTTACTATAATGTCTTCAGACCACTGAGGGGAGGCTTTGGCTCCCTAATATCGTGTCATGTTTGTGCCTTTCTGGACCCCTATAACTTGCTTGTCATGCTTCTGTTGTCTTTCAGAAGGCCACAGGAAAAAAATAAAAAAATAGAAGAGATAAAAAACAGACAATCTAATCTGGTATTCACAAGCCTTCTGTTTTGATTATTTATTTTACGACTTAGTCATATCCAATCTTGAAAGAGAGCATACGGTGATACTGTGAAAAACAGTAAAGGCTGTCAACACAGGACTATCTTCTTTTCTTTATCCTACTGCTTCAGGAAGTTCTCTTACTCTGGATTTGCAACTCCCCACCAATACGTAAGTTAGTAACTAATTTCTACAGTTCTTTCTAACCTAACAAAAGGGAAAGATTACTCAAAAGCAGATGAAGATTCTCCACTGTTCCAAAATTGAAGACGAGATTTTTTGCTTGTTTTATACACTTCAATATTTCTGTCATATAATACTGTAGTTCTACAGCTGTACATAAGGTTTGTGATCAGTCTTGTTTATGGCTTGACAACTGTCACAGCAACACAGGTAACCATCTAAGACATAAAATGCATGCAGTGGCATGCTGGGAGAACACTGCTAAAATCAGGTACTTACCATGTAATACAACATCACTATGGAATGTGGTAGGAGTTTCTACTAAAGGAGTCTGTTCCTCACACCCTTTGGGCTTCAGCCTGTGCAGCCTTGCCTCGGGATTTGGCTGTACCATCAAGGGATCAAGACGTTTCTTCTTCTGCTTTTTCTCTAGAAGAGCTCTCTGTGAAATAAAAGAAAAAGCATAAAATAAGATAACCACAACACTTGCCAGAGAGCCAGCACCTCAGCCACTGATGACAATTTCCAATCAACCTAAATAAAGCGCTCCTGTTACTCTCACAGAAATCCTAGACACAGATGTTAGAGTGTCTGGAGTGAGACACTGCTTTTGGTTCTCCTCTGATGGGGGATCTATCCTGATACCATCAACACATAATTTTTAATTCCTTTTCTCCAGACAAAATTGTAGTAACCCTTAATATAAACAGCTACATTCAGTAGTCACTTAGAATCCATTGTGAAACATTTTCTAAAGTATATGTTATAGCACGTAACATCTACTGCAAACTTATTACTCCATTCACCATACTTAAGCTGACAGAGCAAACCAATCAGCTCACAAGAACCCTCCACTCCTTCCAATGTGGTTACAATTGAACTACTAAACATTTCACCAGCTTGGACAACTTCCCATGCATGCAGAGAATGTTTTTTTTGTTTTTGTTTTGTTTTTTTTCTTTTGTTGTTTGTACAATCAAATTAGTGTACCAGTTCTAAACATCCTTCATCAGGGCTCACTCTGCCACTGCAGTTATAAATGCTGCCATGATGCAGTAAAAGCAGTCCAAGACTTGCAAAGGACATGGCCTTAGTGATAAAGGCTACAATCTCACAAGAGGATACAACTCAGATGAGACAGCTCACAAAAAGCAATCTTAAGAGATAGAGGAATAAAAGAAACACAAATCAGTCATTAAAGTGAGACTCATTTTGTAATACAAAAACTGATCTTACAAAATATATGTATTTAATTCAGAAATGAAAGAAATTCAAGTGTTAGTGTTAAAAACAAAACATTATTTTTCCATCATACATACACATGTGATGTTCATTATTCCTATTACATGTAAGTAGAAAGATCTTCTAAACTTAAAGCAAATACAGGCACTGCATCATTTTAAAGACACTGCATCATTTTAAAGACAGCCATGCTTAAATCTTAAAAATATAGATGATGCATGATATAAGATGTGCAGACCACTTGCCACAGATGCAAATTATTCATAACAGCTTCTTTGGTACCTGAAAAAAAAAAAAAAAAAAAAAAAAACTGAAAGAAAAAAAAAAAAACTGAAAGCTTTTTTGAGGACAAAAATAAACTTGCTTCACCAAATTCTTCTTAGTCTTCAAGGACCATCAGATAAACAGCACCAATAACTCAATTTACTTGAGACACGAATTATTTGCAAATTCTTTCCTCTCCTGTTACAATTCTTCCATCTCATTGGATTTTTTGTTTCCTGTTAGGCTTTTTATCTCTGCTTACAACAGTTTCACAGGCAAACTCTCCTTGAAAAGTTCTACCACAATTCAGTTCTTGGTCTTTTCTTTATGCTTTTCAAGTACTTTTCTCCAAAATACTTCAATAAGCAAAAACTCAGATGATTACACTTTGAAAACTAGACTTCAGCACAGCTATTATTACTTACTGCAGAATTATTTGCAAGGATTGTCCTGAACAGCAAAAAATACAAAGAACTGTATAGAGATTATTAGATCAGTCTAGAGGAAGGTAAGGTAAATTAAAATTCTTTCAAAACACTCAGTAATATTTTTTCTCTAGTAGTCAGATCATCCAGAAGAAGTCTTTAATATATATACATTCGGATAAATCAATGCAAAGTGAAAAAGTTCTGCTATATTGTCTAAATCTTTAATAGGTGACATAAAAGGAGAATGGAAAACACAAATATATTTTAAAAAAAAAAAAAAATTGAGAAAAAAATGTTACTGAGGCTTTTGTACCTAGCAAATGGACAGGTGAAGAATAAGCACATCATAAAAACAGTAAGAAAGTACATAGCTACAGTTAGAACTGGAACTTGAAACTGGGATCAGTATAGTACATAATAATTTTTGAAGTTACTTTACTGAATATTCTACAAGATTAGATTTTTTTAAGGCATATTAAGACATATACTTCATTGCTAGTGAATATGACAAACTTTTTCACAAGAACTTAAAGATAACCAAAGTGATGAAACTTGACAGTGATTAGGTTTCTCTCTAAAGCTTTGTTTATTAAAAAGAAAATTTACAAGCTCAGGAGTGGGATGGTTGGTTGCAACTCTTTCTCTTTACACAAGGTGGCACAGTAGTCTTACCATCAGCGCAGCATGTCCTTCGACTTGTTCCACTAAGGTCAAGTTTAAAAAAAACACGCTTCCATCTACTAACCAAATTTTTTCTCCAGCCCTGTGTCACAGTAAAATTTCATACAGAATTACAAAAAGTCACATGACACAAGAACATTTAACTCATTAAATAAATAACAGGTGTCACGGTTTTGTAATTTTTTCTGTTGGTATTCAACATCATAACATCATGTGGAGCAAAGAAGAACTACACATCCCAGAGGACCTCACGGCAGAGAGGGAATACTTGACACTGGCTTTCTCTCTCTTACTGCCTCAAAGCGGGTGTGGGTGTGCTTCCAAGCCATGGTGCCTCCAATTTCAAAATAGGCTTCTCAGTCTTCAGAAACCTCTCTCTCTCTCTCTCTTATTTCACTTGATCTATTAGCTTCAATTTCAATTATATTGTATTATATTGTGTTATCTTGCATTCTGACATCATAGTAAAATAAGTTTTCGTCCTTAGATTGTTGCCACTGCTCTATTTGTTTCCTTGAGCCCAGTTCCTTCCATCTCCCTACCTCTTTCCCTTTTCCCTTCCCATTTTGTCGGGTCTGGGGGACCCACGGGCCTACTGCCCCCCCTGTCACAGACACAGATTGATCTAGATAACTCTGTGACAACAGGTACCAAGTACCATGATTCATTCGGGATTTTGCAAACTCCACGTATTGAATAGACCATAGAAAAGCATAACGAAAAATAATAAAAAAACTTCCACTCCAGTTCTAGTGAGTTTCCAACAAGCTACCTAAGAAGTCAGATGCATCAGATGAATACACCATAGCAGACTAGTCCAGTATTCTTCCTACTACTGTAATGAACAAGAAGATGGTACACAACAAGGCTTCAATCACTCTTCTTGAAGGTACAATATACTATTTATTACTTGATGTAGTCTACCTTAGTAGACCACAAGGCATGGATTTCTGAGGCTCCTTTTCTTTCAGCTCCTCTTTAGTTCACAATAAGACAGCAGGGACAAATGCTAGTGATTATGGCATTAATAAAACTTCAGTGTCAAGACTAATATCATAGCAAATACATTCAGAAATGAGCCTTCAGTCTTTACCTTCTCCATCCACAGAGAGATAGCAGCAGTACAGGTTGAGCTACAGGTACCTCAAAAGATATGTTCTATTGCCGAGGAACTAAGCACTGCCTGAGAAGCCATCCACACTCTTCTCAAGGAAGTACAATAGGCAAAAGCTTTGGGGCAGACAGATATGATCCACAGATTATAAACAATACTTAACTGCTGCTGGACCTTATTCTCACCAACAAGGAAGGACTCATTAAGGAAGTAAAAGTCGGGGGTAACTTGGGTTGTAGCGACCATGAGATGGTGGAGTTCGAGATCCTGAGCGGAGGAAACAAAACAAAAAGTAGGATTGCTACCTGGACTTCAGGAGAGCCAACTTTGATCTCCTCCGGGACTTACTTGGGGCCATCCCGTGGCCAGGGTGCTAGAAGGCAAGGGGGCCTGTGAGAGCTGGCTAGCATTCAAACGGCTCCTCTTCCAGGCTCAGGATCGGTGCGTCCCTGTAACTAAGAAGTCAGGAAAAGGTGCCAGGAGACCTGCGTGGATGAGTAAGGAACTCATGTGCAAGCTCCGCAGAAAGAAGAAAGTACACGATATGTGGAAAAAGGGTCTGGCCACTTGGGAACAATATAAGAATGTAGTCAGGGACTGCCGAGATGCGACCAGGAAGGCTAAAGCCCACCTGGAGCTGAATCTAGCTAAGGAGATAAAGGATAATAAAAAAGGGTTTTTTAAGTATGTTAACAGCAAAAGGAAGGCTAGGGAGAATGTGGGCCCCATACTAAGTGAGGGGGTGTTCTGGTAACGGGGGATGCTGACAAGGCGGAAATACTGAACGCCTTCTTTGCCTCTGTCTTTAGTGAAAGGGCTCTCCCCCAGGAATCCCAGTCCCCGGTGGTTGATGAGAGAATCTGGGGAATGGGAGATTTCCCTTTAGTCAGGGAAGAGGTGGTCCGTGAGTGCTTAGGAAACATTAATGTCCATAAATCCATGGGACCTGATGGGGTGCACCCGCGGGTGCTGAGAGAGCTGGCGGAGGTTATTGCTAAGCCGCTCTCTGTAATTTTTCAGAGGTCTTGGAGAACTGGGGAGGTGCCTGAAGACTGGAGGATGGCCAATGTCACCCCAGTCTTCAAAAAGGGCAAGAAGGATGACCCGGGTAATTATAGGCCAGTCAGCCTCACCACTGTCCCAGGGAAGGTGATGGAACAGCTTGTGCTGGATGCCATCTCCAGACAACTGGGAGAAAAGGAGGTTATCAGGAGTACTCAGCATGGGTTCACCAAGGGGAGGTCGTGCTCGACCAACCTGGTGGCCTTTTATGAAGACGTCACTAGCTGGGTGGACGGGGGGAGAGCAGTAGATGTAGTCTACCTTGATTTCAGTAAGGCTTTTGATACGGTCCCCCATGACATCCTTATAACAAAGCTGAGGAAGTATGGGATAGATGAGTGGACGGTGAAGTGGATCGAGAATTGGCTGACTGGCAGAGTGCAGAGGGTTGTCGTTGGCGGTGCAGTGTCTGGCTGGAGGCCTGTGACTAGTGGTGTCCCCCAGGGGTCTGTGCTGGGTCCAGTCTTGTTTAACATCTTCATCAACGACCTTGATGAGGGGATAGTGGCCACCCTCAGCAAGTTTGCTGATGACACGAAACTGGGAGGATTGGCTGACACACCTGAAGGCTGTGCTGCCATTCAGAGAGACCTGGACAGGCTGGAGAGCTGGGCAGTAAGAAACTGGATGAGGTTTAACACAAGCAAGTGTAGAGTCTTGCATCTAGGTAGAAATAATTGCATACACCAGTACAGGTTGGGGGAAGACCTGCTGGAGAGGAGCTCTGCTGAGAGGGACCTGGGCGTCCTGGTGGACGACAGGTTGGCCATGAGCCAGCAGTGTGCCCTTGTAGCCAAAAAGGCCAATGGCATTCTGGGGTGCATTAAAAAGAGCGTAGCCAGCAGGTCAAGGGAGGTGATCCTCCCCCTCTACTCTGCCCTGGTGAGGCCTCATCTGGAATACTGTGTCCAGTTCTGGGCTCCCCAGTACAAAAAAGACAGGGATCTCTTGGAAAGAGTCCAGCGGAGGGCCACAAAGATGGTGAAGGGCCTGGACCATCTCCCCTATGAGGAGAGACTTAGGGAACTGGGTCTGTTTAGCCTTGAGAAAAGAAGGCTGAGAGGGGACTTGATCCAGGTTTATAAATACCTGAGGTGTGGGAGCTATAGTGGCGAGGCTGGTCTCTTTTCAGTAGTGCGTGGGGACAGGACTAGGGGCAATGGGCTGAAACTCCAGCATAGGAAGTTCCGCACGAATGTGCGCAAGAACTTCTTTACAGTGAGGTTGACGGAGCACTGGAACAGGCTGCCCAGGGAGGTGGTGGAGTCTCCTTCTCTGGAGATATTCAAGACCCGCCTGGACGCCTACCTGTGCGACGTGGTGTAGGGAGCCTGCTTTGGCAGGGGGGTTGGACTCGATGATCTCTAGAGGTCCCTTCCAACCCCTATAATTCTGTGATTCTGTGATTCTGTGAAATTATAGGGTTCGAAATCCATCGTAAAGATGGATGGAGAGACACATGCCTGTTACCTTAATCAGGTAACCTTAAGAGTCACGTCCCTCAGTAATGTGCTTTTGACGGCCCCTGGCCAAGTTACACACTGGTCCTTACACCAATATGGTGAGTGGTAAAATGGCGTTTATTAGATTGTGTGAGTCCCCTATATAGGTTTCCTATTTCATTTACACCTCTTATACATATGCATGACCTCTTCTACATATACATGACTCCATCTACATATGCATGACCGAGCAGGGGAGGGCCTGTCTCCGTACATCTCAAGTGACCATCCAAGTCTAATACAACACATGCCCTTGATACATCAAAGGCTTACTCTAGATTCTCCATGTGGTCAAAGATGCTGAACACAATCCTGTTGTATTTCACAAAACATTCTGTAATGTTTATCTTAGTTCCTCTAAATGTTTAGGAGAAATTTCTTAAGCATGGTATCTGCTACAAACAGTAATGAGGCCATTATGTCTGACTGTGATCTGCTATTGACCTTTATTGTTTCACAAAGCATGGTGCTACTTGTGTAAAAGATAAAAGCAGACTGTCATGGTTTTGCAATGTTGTAATTTTGCTATCAGTATTCCACATCATAACATCATGTTAAGCATAGATAATTTTGACGAATCTGCTGCTCACAAAAGAAGACTGAATGTCCCAGGGAACACCACGGTCAGTCATATGACACAGACTCTATATAATCTCACTTCGGTGCTGAACTCACTCTCTTGGACCTTGTCAGCCAGGGGGAGAGCCGTGTGGGAGCGTTCCAGCCATTTCGCCTAGAGTTACAGTAGGCCTCTCGGTTTCAGGACTCACTCTCTCTTATTTTACTTGATTCGTTAGCCTTAATTCCAATTATATTGTATTATATTTTGTTATTCTGTATTCCGATATAGTATTTAGTAAATAAGCGTGCCTCCTTAGATCGTTGCCGCTGTATTTATTTCCTTTTCCCTGTTTTTTTTCCTTCTGGACCAGCGGCCTGCGGGCCGACTGCCCCCCTGTCATGGGTGCAGGCAGATTTTAGGGTAACCCACGACAGTAATTTTGGTGGAGAATGCAGGCAAGTTGCCGTTTTTTTTTTTTCTGCTGTTTTTTTTTCTGCTGTTCTTTTAGCTTCTTACAGAGCTGCAGAGTTTTTACAGAGTTTTTTCTCATTAAGGAGCTATCTAAGTTTACGTTTCTGCACCTGGGAGCTTGACCTTGAAAGTCCGGGCGGACCGCCAATACCCTGGAATATTTTATAAACTTTGAAATCCAGGCAGACTGCCAACACTCCGGGATATTTTGTAAACCTTAAGCTCTATTTTGTAAACTTGAGCTCTACTTTTTTTTCCCCCCGCTGTTGAAGAAAATAGATAAATAAATAAAAATGTGGCCTCTAATTAAATTATTTTACAAAGGATTGCATGCTATTGGTTCTTCCTTTGTAATGATCCAAACCTATTGGGCCATAATTAAGCTCGCCACTTTTATCTATGGGGCCATAGGCATATACAATCGATTGAAAACATTTTTAGAAATGCTTACTTGGTACCTGCATACAGCTCCAGAAGGAGCAACTAATATTACAGAAATGGTGGTTTTCGAGCATGCTCCTCGTTCCTTTTTTGAATCTTTTATGCAGTTTTTGAAAGCCCAGTTGACCACACTGTCAATTGAGTTTCTCGTGTCAATCTCCCTGAACCTGCTGTTGATTATTTTGCTTATCGGTTTCTGGATTTATTACATTCTGAGGAAATCTTCCCCAGAACCAGAGAATACTGAATGGCAGGGAGTTTGGAGTGGTTTTGGAGAGATTTTTAAGGGAAAGACATCTTCAGTGTCATGGATCTTTACTCCTGAACACTTGAAGAATCCCGAAAGTTTGATTGCATATTTGAGACAGGAATGTTGTGGCTCAGGCAGATCTCAGGAGGCACAAATGATTTTGGGCCTGGCTAATGCTTATCGGGACTTATTCAATACCATTCCAGAGAGGGAAGAAGTTTTGGAAACTGAGAGAGAGAGTCTCAGAGCTGAAAAGGCAGAGAGGGAAAAAACTTGGGAAGCTGAGAAAGAGAGTCTAAGGGCTGAGAAAAAGAGTCTCAGGGAGACAGTACGAAAGGAGCGAGAGAGTTTCCAGGCCAAGCAGAAGAGCCTCTGGGCTGAGAAGGAGAGTCTCCTAGCTGAGAGAAATGACCTCCTACGACAACAAGAGGCACTCTGGTGTGAGAATGAGGGTCTCAGAGTCAGGGGAAGAAATCTCTTACATCAAAGAGACACATACTGGTATGAGGGAGAGGCTCTCCGAAATGAGAAAGGCTCCCTGCAATCCAAACTCGACACTCTCCAATCTGAGCGAGACACCCTCCAGTCTGAGCATGACACTCTCCAGTCCGAACATGACGCCCTCCAGTCTGAGCGAGACACCCTCCAGTCCGAGCGTGACACTCTCCAGTCCAAACTTGACACTCTCCAGTCTGAGCGCGACACTCTCCAGTCCAAACTCGACACTCTCCAGTCCAAACTCGACACTCTCCAGTCTGAGCGCGACGCCCTCCAGCCCGAATGCGACACTTTCCCGTCCGAGTACAACACCCTCCGGTTCGAGCACAACGCCCTCCAGTTCGAACACAACGCCCTCCAGTCTGAGCGTAATACTCTCCGATCCGAGCAAGACGCCCTCTGGTCTGAGTATGACGCCCTCCAGTCTGAGCACAACGCCCTCCATTCCAAGTGTAACGCTCTTCAATCTGAGCAAGACGCCCTCCAGTCTGAGCACAACACCCTCCAGTTCGAGCGTAACACCCTCTGATCTGAGAGAGACACCCTCCGGTTCGAGCGCGACAAACTCTGGACTGAGTATGGTACCATCCTGTTTGATCGTAACTCCCTCCGGAATGACATAAGTGCCCTCCAGTCCATGTATGATACCCTCCAGTCCAAGAGGGACATCCTCGAATCTGAACTGAACGCCCTCAGAGACGGACTCCAAGCTAAATTGGAGGGCATTAAAATCAGCCAATCTGATCAACCACAGGGGGCACCAGATTCAATGTTGGTTGCCCCTGTAAGAGGACAAAAAACGAAACGAGTTTCAACTCAGTTAGAAGAACCAAAGGAGGTAGAAGAGCAGAGGGTGATAGAAGAGCAGGAGGAGGCAGAAGAGCAGAGGAAGGAGTTAGAAAAGAGAAAAGAAAGGGAGGGTGAACTGGAGGAAATAGAGGAAATAGGAGAGGAGGAGCCAAAAACTAGATTTTCTTTGCAAGAATTTTTTGGCCCCAAAACTTCAAATGGGGGGGCCTCATCAACACAGTTGCCGCCATCAACACCAAGGACTCCTGGAAGAGCAAAAGGTGAGGAAAAAATCACAACTCTTACTGATCGATCTTTAAAACTGAGTGAAATTCGGGATCTAAGAAAGGACTATACACGCCAGCCAAAAGAATCTAGAGCCGCCTGGTTACTTCGATGTTGGGACAATGGGGCCAACAGTGTGTGGCTTGATGGCAATGAAGCTCGCCAACTGGGTAGCATTTCCAGGGACTCACGTGTGGATAGAGGTATTGGCACATGCCAAGATGAGTCCTACACCCTCTGGAAGAGGATGCTGTTAGCAGTAAAAGAAAGATTTCCCATTAAACAGGACTTGACACCTGAGGAAAGAAAATGGACTGATATAGAGACTGGTATTCGACATTTGAGAGAACGTGCTGTGGTGGAAATGCTATACAGCCCTGACTTCAATTATGATGACCCGCACCAATTACATGATCCCGAAACAGTCCATGTTTCACGACTCATGTGGCGTGCATTTACAAGGACTGCACCAAGACAGCATGCCAGTACACTTGCAATATTATATGGCAAAGGGCTAAGGGAACCCCTTGTGAATAAACTGATTGATAAAATTCATGGAATTGAGTTATTTATAAATACTATAGAAGTTTGCATCTCGGCTGTAATTAAAAGGTTAGATAAAGTGGAAAACACAATTAAAGGGTTAGATAAAGTGGAAAACACAATTAAAAGGTTAGATAAAATGGAAAACACAATTAAAAGGTTAGATAAAGTGGAAAACACACAGAATGATATTATAGATATATTGACTACCATGCCCGATGTTGATGGATCCATGGTGGTACCAGATGATGGGGACCAGGATTCCCACGATGGCCTATCGGGAAAACTAAACAAAGCAAGATCCTCCCATCCTGTATCATTGAAGATCTCAACCATAAAAAAGAGACGTCTTCGTGTTGGAGCAAATGACAACAGTAAGGTCATACGTTTTGCCTTGTTGTTTTTCCTGCATAGTCATGGGGAGGATATAAAGAAGTGGAGTAATTCACCCACTTCTGCACTCCAGGCACGAGTGAAAGAATTACAACGCAAATCAGTCATCAAGGCGAACTCTTCCAGAAGGGGGAAGGCTCCAGTTGCCGCAAGCCACCGAGGTAACCAATAGAGAGGCCCTGCCCCCAGCTGGGGGGGGAAAGGGACAATAGACTATACTGGACTGTGTGGATTAGACGGCCTGGCACATCCCAACCACAGAAATATAAGGCCCTGGTGGACACTGGTGCACAGTGCACCCTAATGCCCTCAAGTCACCAAGGGACACAATCAATACATATCCATGGAGTGACTGGGGGTTCCCAAGAATTGACTATATTGGAGGCCGAAATAAGCCTCACTGGTAAAGACTGGCAAAAACACCCTATTATGACTGGTCCAGAGGCTCCATGTATATTGGGTATCAATTACCTCAGGATGGGATATTTTAAGGATCCCAAGGGGTATCAATGGGCCTTTGGGATAGCTGCTGTTAACACAAATGGTGTTAAGCAGCTGTCAGTTTTACCTGATCTGTCAGATGATCCTTCTGCTGTGGGGTTGCTCCAGGTAAAAGACCAAGAGGTACCAATTGCCACCAAAGTGGTGCACAGATGGCAGTACCGCACCAATAGGGACTCATCGCTTCCCATTCACAAGTTAATTCGTCAACTAGAAAATCAAGGAGTGATTAGCAAAACTCACTCGCCTTTTAACAGTCCCATATGGCCAGTGCGTAAAGCCAGTGGAGAATGGAGGCTGACGGTGGATTACCGAGGTCTGAATGAAGTCACACCACCATTGAGTGCTGCTGTACCAGACATGCTAGAACTCCAGTATGAACTGGAGTCAGAAGAAGCCAAGTGGTATGCCACCACTGACATTGCTAATGCCTTCTTTTCCATCCCATTGGCTGCAGAATGTAGGCCACAGTTTACTTTTACCTGGAGAGGTGTTCAATACACCTGGAACCGTCTACCCCAGGGGTGGAAACACAGCCCAACCATTTGCCATGGGTTGATCCAAACTGTTTTGGAGCAGGGTAATGCTCCCGAGCACTTGCAGTATATTGATGATATTGTCGTGTGGGGTGATACAGCAGCGGAAGTTTTCAAGAAAGGAAAGCAAATAATCCAGATTCTTTTGCAAGCTGGTTTTGCTATTAAGCGCAGCAAAGTGAAGGGGCCTGCCCAAGAAATTCAATTCTTAGGTACAAAATGGCAAGAAGGGCGTCTTCACATCCCAGCAGATGTGATTGACAAAATCATTGCTATGTCTCCACCCACCAACAAGACAGAGACCCAATCTTTCTTGGGAGTAGTGGGTTTTTGGAGAATGCATGTTCCAAACTACAGCCACATTGTGAGCCCCCTCTATCAGGTGACACGGAAGAATAATTTCTCATGGGGTCCTGAACAGCAGCAAGCTTTTGAGCAGATAAAGCAAGAGATAGCCTGTGCCATGGCCTTGGGGCCAGTACGGACGGGACAGGATGTAAAGAACATCCTCTACACTGCTGCTGGAGAAAAAGGTCCCACTTGGAGTTTGTGGCAGAGAGCCTCAGGAGAGACCCGAGGTCAACCCCTAGGATTTTGGAGTCAAGCCTATAAGGGATCTGAAGAGCGCTACACTCCAACTGAGAAGGAGATCTTAGCCGTGTATGAGGGAGTTTGGGCTGCTTCTGAAGTAGTTGGTACCGAAGTACAGCTCCTTCTAGCACCTCGCTTGCCAGTAATAAATTGGATGTTTAAAGGACAGGTTCCCTCCACCCATCATGCTACTGATGCCACTTGGAGTAAGTGGATTTCACTAATCACACAACGAGCTCGGATGGGGAAGCCGTCCTGGAATCCTAGAGGTGATCATGGACTGGCCTGAGGGTAAAAAGTTTGTGACATCACCTGCAGAGGAGGTGTCACGTGCTAAAGAGGCCCCACCATACAATGAGCTACCAGAAAATGAAAAGAAATTTGCCCTATTCACAGACAGATCGTGTCGTATTGTAGGGAAACATCGCAGATTGAAAGCTGCTGTATGGAGTCCCACACGACAAGTTGCAGAGGCCAATGAAGGTAAAGGAGAGTCAAGCCAATTTGCAGAGGTAAAGGCTGTTCAGCTAGCCTTAGATGTGGCTGAACGGGAGAGGTGGCCGATGCTTCATCTTTATACTGATGGTGGCAAATGCCTTATGGGGGTGGTTGCAGCAGTGGGAACAAGACAACTGGCAACGAAAGGGTAAACCTATTTGGGCTGCTGAACTGTGGAAAGACATTGCTGCCCAAATAAGGAATATTGTTGTAAAAGTGTGCCATGTAGATGCGCATGTGCCTAAAAGTAAGGCCACTGAAGAACATCAAAATAACCATCAGGTTGATCGAGCTGCCAAGATTGAGGTGGCTCAGATAGACTTGGACTGGCAGAACAAAGGTGAATTATTCCTAGCTTGGTGGGCCCATGAGACTTCAGGTCATCAAGGAAGAGATGCAACATATAAGTGGGCCAGAGACCAAGGGGTGGACTTAACTATGGATGCTATTGCTCAGGTCATTCATGACTGTGAAAAATGTGCCATAATTAAACAAGCCAAAAGGATGAAACCTTTTTGGGGGGAAGGGCGATGGCAAAAGTATAAATATGGGGAGGCATGGCAGGTTGATTATATCACCTTGCCACGATCCTGAAATGGTAAACAGTATGTACTCACCATGGTTGAGGCGACCACTGGGTGGCTTGAAACATACGCAGTACCCCATGCTACTGCCCGAAACACCATATTAGGATTGGAAAAGCAAGTCCTGTGGCGGCATGGCACTCAGGAAAGAATTGAATCAGATAATGGAACTCATTTCAAAAATTCCCTTGTAAATACTTGGGCCAAAAATCATGGCATTGAGTGGATTTACCATATTCCCTATCATGCACCGGCGTCTGGTAAAATTGAACGATTCAATGGATTGTTAAAAACTATGTTGAAAGCAATGGGCAGCGGAACATATAAAAATTGGGAAAACCATTTAACAGAAGCCACCTGGTTGGTCAACACTCGAGGATCTGGTAATTGTGATGGTCCCAACCAATCCAGCTCCCTATGTACCATAGAGGGAGATATGGTTCCTGTAGTACACGTAAAGAGCGTGTTGGGAAAAGCAGTTTGGGTCCTTCCAGCGTCTGGAAAGGGCAAACCTCTCTGAGGTACCGTTTTTGCCCAGGGACCTGGATGCACTTGGTGGGTGATGCACAAAAATGGGAATGTTCAATGTGTACCACAAGGGAATTTGATGCTGGGGGAGTGCAGCCAATAATTTCTTGTATATATAAGTAGAGCCTTAAAGATATATGACGAATGTCCAATTATGGTGCAGGACTTAAGATAGATGGATTAATGTTAAGAAAACATTTTCCATATACCTAAACTAGGCACCCTATAAGTAAGTTTTTCCATCTGGGCTCTATATCGTGCACTGGCCATGCATGTGTAGAGCACACGTGGAAAGAAGTATAATTAAAAGGGAATTTGTGGTGGTTGGGAAAGGATGAGTGCACCTTGATGTGGGGAACGCCCCACTAGCGCTGCTTTTCCCTTTCACTGCTGTCATATTCCTTTTCCGGCAGTTTTGCCATTTCCTCGACTTAGTAAATAATAGTGTGTTAAGTTATAAAGTTTTATTTTCAGCCTAAGGATTTGCATGAAATAGATATAAGTTGTTAAGAAAATAAGGTTGCTGATTGCTCACAACTATATATGTGTGTGTGTGAGTGTGTGTGTGTGTGTGTGTGTGTATAATAAGCATAATGTAATGATGTAGA
Source organism: Excalfactoria chinensis (assembly GCF_039878825.1). Lineage (NCBI taxonomy): Eukaryota > Metazoa > Chordata > Aves > Galliformes > Phasianidae > Excalfactoria > Excalfactoria chinensis. Next base: position 72,022,427 of record NC_092825.1, on the reverse strand, counting down.
ATAAGGGATTCCCTTATTCCCTTATTCCTTTTCCCTGTTTTTTTTCCTTCTGGGCCAGCGGCCTGCGGGCCGACTGCCCCCCTGTCATGGGTGCAGGTAGATTTTAGGGTAACCCACGACACAGACTTTCACAGTTAATATTCAAACTTAAATATACAGTCCTAAATGACAGACTGTTAGTATTTCTCACCAAATATCAACAAGCTACAGTGGAACTGGGGTGTTACAATATATTTCAATGAAAGCTTCTAGCTGTCAGTTCTGCATATGCTTGCAATCTGAATCAAATTAAAAAAAAAAAAAAAAAAAAAAAAAAGGAAAAAAAAAACCAAAAACAAAACAAAAACAAAAAACAAAACAAAACAAAACAAAAAAACACCACCTCAAAAAACCCTGAACACTGAATCAAATTGTAAAAGTATATGAATTCTATGAATATACCTCTCTTTTGTTTAACTGGCAGTTGCTCCAAAGGAATACTGTGATTCTGTGAATTCCACCCAGCCCAGCAGCTTTGTTTGGGTGGAACAGTGATGCATCTCCAGGACAGTATCTCAAACTGGCATACAATGACCATAGTGTCTAGCAATAAGAGCCGCTGGTTGCTACTGGCTCATAACCAAATCCAACAGTCTTGAAATGGACATTAGGGTTCATCACCAAGTAGTCAGATCATCCTTCTTAAGGGAATTATTATTAAATGCCACTTGGCACTATGTTCTCCTTTACAAAGTTAACACTTTCCATTATTTTACAAGTGTTATTGAAAAGTTTACAGGTAGCTTTTACAAATATAGCCAAGGATATTTGTAACTACCCAGTTCTGAAGTGTGTTAAATAAGTGTCCATATACACAATGAAATGAGTAAGATGTGCAAAAAATAATGCATAAAAGAAATCAAACCTACAAGCCATCTAACAAGAGTCAAGCAGAACTTGAATGAAAAACATTAGCAATCAGTTCTGCTTGTATTCTTCAGACCATTTTTAATCACTTCCACACTTCTCAAGCCTCTGTGGCTCTGTGAATCCATCTGCAGCCTTGAATATCACAACAGAAACTGAACAATGTGGCCAATATTCGTGATTGCTGTATACCTTATGTAGTTCTGAGCAACAAGTTACAAAGTAAATGAAAACAGGACAGGCAATCAAGAGGAAAAACGGGAATGGAGAAGTAGGGAGAGAAAGAGAAAACAAGCACTTTAACTTCCCTTTCTAAAATAAGATGGCTAATGTTTGTTTTCCTTCATTTATTTTTGCCAGTTAATGCACAACCACTTACCTGATTCTCTAGTTTCAGCTGTCGTAGTTTCATGCCTTCATCCTCAAAGATGCTGGAAAAGGCACGAGACAAAAAATTATTACTAGAAATTTGTTTGCATTATAAAAAACATGACATCCACAGACTACAACATAGTTATCAACACTTCAAAACAACTGTGAAGCATTATTTCTAGCCCATGGGAAGACCAAGTTATAAGGCATTATGAAGGAAACGTACTTCATTTTCTGTCACAAACAGGACCAGTGATTCAGTCACTGAACTAAATTTCTCTGAAAACATTTTGCAAGCAAAAAGCTTTCATTACTCATGGGCAGATCATGAGCCACTACTGAAGTGGGCTTTCATAGAATTTACACCTCTAGACATAAAGTTCAAAGCAGTTCAGTATAGTCTCTCTTCCTTCAAAACAAAAGCCAGCTCCAAATTAACTCACAATTTTCAGTTTCATCATGGGTCAATCTGACAGTATTTTCTCCCTCTGCCAGACTTCCTAGAACTAATGTTAATATCTGTGAGTATATATAACTATTCAATTCCTGTAGATATAAGACATTTTCCTATTTATTTTACAGTTAATTTTCATAACAACTCCATTTCTTGGTTCTAAGATGTGATTCATAGTCATCTCATTCCTTTTAGATGAGAATGAATTATTACAAAAACTGCACTTCAGAGCTGTCAACTCTAAAAGTTAGAAAGTTAATTAATTGACATGAACATATATACTCTGCCTATCACAGCTGTGTGCTTTCTTCCTACATAGCTTTGCTACAGACCCCATTTGAAGAAAAAGAACAATATAGAATGAAGAAGTTACATAATACAGGAAACAGACAAATCTAATGTATTTTATTGATGGCATGCAGGACTAGCCAAAATTTCAATTTACCAAGAAAACTCAATGTCTTGTCTAGGTGCTGAAATAACCAATGATGTGAAGTCACAAGCTGGCAGACAGTGCTGAATGTAACCCCAAAAAAGGAAAACTGGAAAAAGACACAAGGAGAGAGGCACAAAACACATGCCATGAATTTAACTTCTCTTCCTACTTGCCACTAAGTTTAAAAAAAAAAAAAAAAAAAAAAAAAAAAAAAAAAAAAAACACCTCTGTTGTCTCTGTTGTGGAATTATTGGGTACTTTCAAGTTAATTATCCCAGAACTATATTAAATCAAATTAAAAGAAAAAAGTGAGAACAAAACAAAACAAAACAAAAATCTCAAAGGCTGAAATACATGCATAAGTTTTGTCATTTTCACAGCTAAATAGATGCCCCAATACAAAGAAATAGTACCATTGTGCAGAAGAATTAAAGAAGAATAAACTGAGATACCTGTGCTATAGAAAAACCTTTTGCTACAAATTATGATGTATTATTATTATTATTTATTATGATTCATTCATTAACAATGAATTTTGTTAGCTGCAAGATCTAACAGAGAATAGTAAATATAACAGATAATAGTGAATTTAATCCAAAGCTATCTTTGCAACACTATGCTGTCCATACTTACATGATACAGGCAAAAGTTGTTTAGAACCCTGTCATGCACCATGGTCAGCAGTGTCATGAAGATTTGCTATTGCACACTGTTCCCTGCCTTACTAATAGCAGGGTTGCACAGAGTCCAGTTAACACACTTCACTGACCACAAATCAGGTGATTAACTTCTTGTGGTTTGATGATTTCTGTTGTTGGTATTCCACATCAGAACATCACACAGAACAGTGGCAGTTAAAGAGTTCATGTTCTGGTGGCATCCCGGAGGACTTGGAGAGAAGAGGAAGCAGGGTGGGACTCTGGACCTGACCCCAGCCGCTAGCTGCCTCTGGCCATCTCTGCTCGCCGCGGAGAAAAGCACGTACCTCCCTCGCACTGTGGTGGTTTGACTCGTACTTTGGGTACTCTCATCTCTCTCCTTTCGTTTGATTTGGTTACATTTAGTCAATTCCCGTTCCTCCTCAGATCGTTACCATTGTGTTTTCTCTTGGTTAAAACTATCTGTTCGCTCTCTGCCCTTTCTCCTCTCCCGGAGCGCGTGACCAACACTGGCCGGGTCACGGCAAACCCCTTCCTTTTTTTTTCCCTTCACTCTTTTGTCTCTCCTTTTTCTTTTCTCGGGGCCTGTGCCCCCCTGTCACGGACTTACATCTAGGGGTAACCCCATGACATAACTATACATTTATTTAACACAATGTCCTTAATGCCCACAATTACAGTCGCAGTTAGAAAATGCTCAATGGGTAACGATTCCAAACGTATACTAACACATGGTCTTGGCACAACATACAATAAATAAAGGGGAAGGTTGCACACAGAATGTGATGTGTACCTCTGGCTCTCCCCAAAACCTCTAGGTAACTCACAGAAACTCTGAAAGTACACACTACACTACATGAATTGCCAGGTAATGGAGTCTGACAATTCTCCCAAGGCATAGTATTCGACTGAATTCTTTGAGAGTGCCATAACCACTCTCCTCTGGCAAGAAGGGAGATTTCTAGATATTGTTAGGGAGAATGTATGACCTGATGTTTGATGTTCAGTCCAGATGTCAATGTGCATGGTGTGGGGGGTCTCAGCCCAGCTGAGAGGATCCCACTCGATACTGGTCCCTACTCTGCTGGCATGTGGGCTCTGCTGATACTGTTACTTAATCGCTACAGTGCACACTGCCTCTGCTGTATGGGGTTAGTCTCATAAGCTATGCGCAGCCTTCATCATGAAAGAGCAAGAAAGGCCTCCCCTGGGCCCTACAGGAGTTGGTTACACTTCTCTTAAGCGTAGAGCCACGGAACAGTATCCGTGAGTGCTGTCATATATTTTTTTTCTTGGTGCTGCATCACCTTGCCATGAAACAACATAACAGAGTGGCACTACATTCAGCTGGAAGTTGCTGGGTCAGGCTCTTGCCATTAGTTCAGGCCATTATCGGGAGGGGCAGTCAGGTTTATTGGTTCTCTCAGTGACACAACTGCCATAGACTATGCACCAAGAGGACAAACAAGATAACTAGGCAGAAAGCTGCTATCAGACCCTCGACTGGTCCTGTTTTCCACCCTTTACCTAATTATGCCTTTCCCTTTCTTCAGCATGCCTTTTCAGGAGAATCCTGCAAAACCCACCCGTGGCAAGGGGATTGGAAATACATCACTTTAAAGTCTCTTCAAACCCAAGCCCACTTCAAACCCATCCTACCACTAAATGAAGTATAGGTGAAAAGTAACGACCTGTTCAGGTTCAAACAGTTGAGTAGGAATACATTTGACTTGGCCTAAAGGAACTCTTTCAGAAATTCATCTTTTTGGAGGTAACTGTTCACATGCCCGATATAATGAGGTAAACAATGATGCAGTCTAATATTGATCAACTGCAGCTAAATTAATATATATATTAAAAAATAAATAAATAAATAAATAAATAAATAAATAAATTATTTACCTGTGTAGGTAATCACAGAATCATTTAAGGTTGGAAAAGACCTCTGTGGTTGTGAATTCTCCTTCTCTGGACATATTCAAGACCTGCCTGGATGCCAACTGTGTAGCCTGTTGTAGGGGGCCTGCTTTGCAGGGGGGTTGGACTTGATGACCTCTAGAGGACCCTCCCGGCCCCTGAAGTTCTGTGATTCTGTGATTTCCTCTAGTCCTAGTTACTTGGGAGAAGAGATCAACTCCCATCTTGCTATGACCTCCTTTCAGGTGATAGAAAGGTGGTAAAAACCTTTCTCTCCTATGAAGAAAGGTTGAGAATTTGGTCTTGTTCAGCTTGGAAAAGAGAAGGCTCTGGGGACATCGCATTATGGCCCTCTAGTACTTGAAATGAGCTTATTAACAAGAGAGGAAAACAACAGACAACTTTTTATATGTTCTGATAGCAATAGACCAAGCTTACTAAAAAAAGGGAAAATTTAGGTTAGCTGCTATGCAGAAGTTCTTTACTCAGAGGATGATGAGGCACTGGAACAGGTTGCCCAGAGAAGTTGTAGATAACCCAACCCCAGAGACATTCAAGTCCAGGTTGGACTGGACCCTAGGCAACCTGATCTAGGTGTCAGCATCTCTGTGTGTGGCAAGAGGGTTGGAACTAAGTAATCTTTAATGTCCCTTCCAACTTAAGCCATTCTATGATACGATTTTTGTGATAAGAGCCAAACTCCCTTCTCAGTATTTTAAACACAACTTTTTAAGGTGAATTCATGTGAACTTTATCCAACATTTTTAACTTCGGACTTTCCCAAATGAAAAGGAAACACATAGCATTTATCAAAATAATGAAATAACATTATAAACATAATGATGTGCCTTAGTGCTTAAAAAAAAAAAATCTAGATGAATGTCAGACTTCAAAAGGAACTCTAGCTACTTTAATTTAAAAGGCAAGGGGACCTGTGAGAGCTGAATAGCATTCAAACAGCTCCTCTTCCAGGCTCAGGATTGGTGTGTCCCTGTAACTAAGAAGTCGGGAAAAGGTGCCAGGAGACCTGCGTGGATGAGTAAGGAACTCATGTGCAAGCTCCGCAGAAAGAAGAAAGTACACGATACGTGGAAAAAGGGTCTGGCCACTTGGGAACAATATAAGAATGTAGTCAGGGACTGCAGAGATGCGACGAGGAAGGCTAAAGCCCACCTGGAGCTGAATCTAGCTAAGGAGATAAAGGATAATAAAAAAGGCTTTTTTAAGTACGTTAATAGCAAAAGGAAGGCTAGGGAGAATGTGGGCCCCATACTAAGTGAGGGGGGTGTTCTGGTAACAGGGGATGCTGACAAGGCGGAAATACTGAACGCCTTCTTTGCCTCTGTCTTTAGTGAAAGGGCTCTCCCCCAGGAATCCCAGACCCTGGTGGCTGATGAGAGAATCTGGGGAATGGGAGATTTCCCTTTAGTCAGGGAAGAGGTGGTCCGTGAGTGCTTAGGAAACATTAATGTCCATAAATCCATGGGACCTGATGGGGTGCACCCGCGGGTGCTGAGAGAGCTGGCGGAGGTTATTGCTAAGCCACTCTCTGTAATTTTTCAGAGGTCTTGGAGAACTGGGGAGGTGCCTGAAGACTGGAGGATGGCCAATGTCACCCCAGTCTTCAAAAAGGGCAAGAAGGATGACCCGGGTAATTATAGGCCAGTCAGCCTCACCTCTGTCCCAGGGAAGGTGATGGAACAGCTTGTGCTGGATGCCATCTCCAGACAACTGGGAGAAAAGGAGGTTATCAGGAGTACTCAGCATGGGTTCACCAAGGGGAGGTCGTTCTCGACCAACCTGGTGGCCTTTTATGAAGACGTCACTCACTGGGTGGACGGGTGGAGAGCAGTAGATGTAGTCTACCTTGATTTCAGTAAGGCTTTCGATACAGTCCCCCATGACATCCTTATAACAAAGCTGAAGAAGTATGGGATAGATGAGTGGACGGTGAAGTGGATCGAGAATTGGCTGACTGGCAGAGTGCAGAGGGTTGTCATTGGCGGTGCGGTGTCTGGCTGGAGGCCTGTGACTAGCGGTGTCCCCCAGGGGTCTGTGCTGGGTCCAGTCTTGTTCAACATCTTCATCAACGACCTTGATGAGGGGATAGTGACCACCCTCAGCAAGTTTGATGATGACACGAAGCTGGGAGGATTGGCTGACACACCTGAAGGCTGTGCTGCCATTCAGAGAGACCTGGACAGGCTGGAGAGCTGGGCAGTAAGAAACCGGATGAGGTTTAACAAAAGCAAGTGTAGAGTCTTGCACCTAGGAAGAAATAATTGCATACACCAGTACAGGCTGGGGTAAGACCTGCTGGAGAGGAGCTCTGCTGAGAGGGACCTGGGCGTCCTGGTGGACGACAGGTTGGCCATGAGCCAGCAGTGTGCCCTTGTAGCCAAAAAGGCCAATGGCATTCTGGGGTGCATTAAAAAGAGCATGGCCAGCAGGTCAAGGGAGGTGATCCTCCCCCTCTACTCTGCCCTGGTGAGGCCTCATCTGGAATACTGTGTCCAGTTCTGGGCTCCCCAGTACAAAAAAGACAGGGATCTCTTAGAAAGAGTCCAGAGGAGGGCCACAAAGATGGTGAAGGGCCTGGAGCATCTCCCCTATGAGGAGAGACTTAGGGAACTGGGTCTGTTTAGCCTTGAGAAAAGAAGGCTGAGAGGGGACCTGATCCAGGTTTATAAATACCTGAGGTGTGGGAGCTATAGTGGCGAGGCTGGTCTGTTTTCAGTAGTGCGTGGGGACAGGACTAGGGGAAATGGGCTGAAACTTCAGCATAGGAAGTTCCGCATGAATGTGCGCAAGAACTTCTTTACAGTGAGGGTGGCAGAGCACTGGAACAGGCTGCCCAGGGAGGTGGTGGAGTCTCCTTCTCTGGAGATATTCAAGACCCGCCTGGACGCCTACCTGTGTGACGTGTTGTAGGGAGCCTGCTTTGGCAGGGGGGTTGGACTCTATGATCTCTAGAGGTCCCTTCCAACCCCTACAATTCTGTGATTCCGTGATTCTGTAATTACAGCCATCTTAAATGAAAGCATTGGCAGAGAAGTTAACACAACACCACAGTATTAGAGCCTATTTAGAAATGGCCTAACCCAAAATCTCGCCTGCCTGTCCATCAAATAAAATTATTTATGTCTCAATATATATTACATATCGCTGAATAGCAAGAAAGTTTCATTTCAGAAAGAAAAAAATATATATATACTAACCAACTGATGCTCACATATAGCTTTCTTAAGACTCTACAAATGGTTTTAAAAATCTACTTAATGGTCTTAAATATCTACTTAGAAACTATGTACATTTATTTAGGTTTGTGCATTTTAGTATTCTTACATTCATCATTGCAACCAAGAAAGGAAATTGTTTAACAAACTGGGAAGCAGCTAGCAGATGAACTCGCATTACTGTTGGGCTATTTCTGTGAAGCATCCATAAAAGTATGCAAAACAAGTTCCCTAGCAGAAAGAAATTTACTATCACAATTGTTAACAGAAAAGCAGAATCTTTTCCTGTACCTTCAATTCTGTCAAAATTTAAAATCTAATATTTATGCCAGAAAATTTTGAGGCATGCAGTCATTAGTTTTTTGTTCACTCATTCCAGAAGTGATATACAGAACTTGCTTTATGTTTACTTGAGTGTTTCACAGCGTATTCAGCTGACCCAAAAGATCACACGATGCCATCAAATTCTACTGCCTTCCTTCACTCTCCAATTAAAAAATACCAAGTCCACTTCATCAACAAATACTGGTTTTGTTCTGTGTGGACTTTATCATAACTCAAACGCTACACATTTCTTTGTTTCTCTCTGTACTGGCTTTTACATCACCTATCCAAACATCACAGGTACAAAACAGTTTTTTTCCTACATTTTCAAAATCATTAATCACATTAATCATCAAAATACCTTTTACTGTACACCACATTTAATTTCCAGTAATCTGGGGTTTCAGCTATTCAAACCCACAGGCATAATCTCTTTCCAAAATCTCTCTTCCAAACTTAACTGACGTAATGGGAAAAGCACGTTAAGTTCCCATCAGTTGTGCTTCCTCCCCCCTCCCCCCGCCCCCACGCAGTGGCCTAAGAGCCTGCTACCGTTTTCACATTCCAAATGCTTTATTATGATTAGAAGCGCGAGGTAACACACAAAAAAACCTTCACAGTCGTTTCGCTCACGGATACGCTGCCTCAATCAAAGTCGTGCCCGCCTGCCAGGAGCTGGAACTGAGTAGGGAAATGTGACATCGCATCGCACCTATCGAAACAGGCCCACCCCACGGAGATGCAGGGTCAGCGTGAGACGGGACTCGCCGCAGACCGCTTCGCAACCGCCTTGCCCGATGGGCCCCACTCACCTGGCCCCACCGATCGTGCATCGACTCCTCGTACCCTCCATCTTCAGCCCCGCCTTTACTACAGGACCTCGTTTCGACCTCAACGCTATCCTTGGCGACGGAACTCGTAACTCGAGCCCTGCGCCATTGGCCGAAGGCACGGTGCCCTGCCCCACCGCAGGCCGCTGCGCCCCTCAACTGACAAGAACTCGAGCCGCACATGCGCAGAAGAGGCAGTCAGGTCAGCGCCGAGCCCCGCCTCCCGCCAGTTGTCCTGGTGGCGGAGCGCGCTAGGCTTCGGATAGCAGGAGCCGCGTGGGTGGGAAGACCCGTTGCACTTACCGCCCTCCTCCTCAACCCCTGCAAGGAAACTCAGTCAAAAACTAAAAAAAAAAAAAAAAAAAAAAAAAAAAATCTAAAAAAAAAAAAGAAAAATCACACCACTCGCCCCTGAGAATAAGGTGCATCCTACGCGTTGCTACCACTTCCCAATAGAACTAACATGCCTTAGCACAATGTATGGCTTCATTTATTACCCCTCCTAGTCCTTGAAAAGAGCATTTTGTATTTAAGCATGTCCTTGTGTACGAAATTACTGTTTTGCCAAACCAAAAGTCATCCTGACTTCTTGAGTTCAAGGTCTGCCTTCACCAATATGTCAGCAGTACTCAGCTTCCCTCTGTCTCTCAGGTACTTAAGGAGATGAGGCCGATGTCTCCAGGTCACCTTTATTCCATACTCATGCTCAGGAGTATCCATAACTAGTGTTGTTGCCAATTGCTCACTCTCACAGTGATTGACACTGGACACCAGCTCAGCATGACTCCTGATTTGTGGCAGAACGCTGCTGCATGTCCAGTTCTTTAAAGAAGGCAACTGTGGCACCCCCATATCTAGTGGACTGAAGATTTCTGGCTCTATAGGCTGAGAAACAGGTAATGATGGTGTTTCACTATAGTTCTCAGAACCATTCACATGGATGTTGGCTTTCGATCCTATCCCTTTCTTGCACTGGCTGTAAGAACGCTGTGTGTTCTTTCCTGCATGACTCAGCACATCTGTGGAGTGGACTGCATGTTCTTCTGAATTCTCAAAAATTAAAGGAGGAAATTTGCAGACCACAGATCTTCGACAAGCTCTCTCTGCATGAAGCAAGCCGTAGCTGACATCCTGATTCTGAGGCCTGTGAGAACCACGCTGCTTCTTCTGACACACTCTCAAAACCAATGACTTAGTTGTTTCAAATTGTGGGCACACCTGAAGAAATAATAAGGGAAAAAAAAAAAAAATGGTATTTTTCTTCAGAGGAACAACAACCTTATTCTACTCCCCCACCCATCCCATCTTTCTTCAGTGTGTTGGTTAAATGGGTAAGCTGGCCTGCAGCAAAGCAAACTAGTTGTTAGCCAAGCTGGTAAGCAAGAAACACCTCTGAACTTCAGTTTTGTTCTATCACTTTGAGAAGTGAGTGGGGTACCAGTGAACTATCCCTGGGTATCTTATGTAATAATAATAAAACAGCACACAAGGCTTTAAATCAGAAGTTTTAAGGCATTAATGCCTTCAACACCTGCTGACTTAAAACGTTTCAGAGCTGGATCCTATTTCTTAGCATAGCAGAATAAATGAACTATACTATGGCCCAAGTATTCCTGAGCAACTATAGCTACAAATGGGAATAATATGAAGATAATGTTCATTAGGCCTTCAAAATATTCCCCCAAAACATGCTTTCCTCAAACAGAGTTACTCTACAACACAAAGATTAACAGATAACCACAAAGTCAATTCTACTAAAATCAGCTTTCTGTATAAGATTGACAAAGCTCAATAATCAGTATTTCATTGAAAGACTTCGGGCACTTACTCAAGACTTGCAAATCCTTCTTTTACGGTAGTCTTTATCTTCTGGGGTCTCAAAAGTCAGGTTGTTTCCTGCAACTGTTTTTACCTAGAGTATTCCAACCTGGATATCATTATGACAACCACAAACTCCTTTTAGCCTTCTGAGGTTTCTACACAGTCCCTCAAAAACTAAGTGCAAGCTAAGGTACTGACTGTCTACTGTACACCTGAACTGCTTGAACCAAAGCCATTCTTTAGGCAATCATGGCTCAAGTTTCCTAATAATTGTATCCTGGCACAAACTTAACACACGTGAACAATTGACCTGGACTTCCTTTTCAGAGAACATACCACATAGGCTTTACCAGGAACCTAACAGTCAAGAGGATCTGAAAGAGTGGAAACCCAATCTGAGTAGGAACTCAGTTGCCAGTGAAACCAAGTGATATCCATCCGTAGAGAACAGTTACAGGGAGTCGTAAACCTACCAATATTTTCTAACATCTAACAGCTTCAGTGCTATTGACTTCAGAGAAATCGCTGGATATTTAGAACAAAGGACAACATGGTTATTTGAAGCTCTACCAAACAAAAAGCATACTTCATCACAGCAATTATTTCATGCAGCATTTCAGAAGCCATAGCACTAACTTACCTATATATAAAAATTACATGGTAAAATAATAAAGTCACAGAATCATTTGAGTTGGACTTGATGACTTTTAAGTATCCCTTCCAACTCCCCTGCAGCAAAGAAGGGTATCTAATGCTACATCAGGTTGCTCAGGGCCCTAAACAGCATGGCCTTGAATGTCTTCAGGGACAAAATATTTACTACCTCTGCATAACCTGTTCCAGTGCTTCACTACCCTTATTCCTTATTATACAGTCTAAATCTCTCTTTTAGTCTGAAGCCATTTCCCCTTGTCCTATCGCTATAGACACTGCTAAATAAGCTGTTCCCTTTTATCTCAAGGGCTAAAGGAATGTTTCATGTAGACTCAAGAAGTGTAGTTTCAAACCTACTTGATAAACAACCGGCCCAAGCAACAAACAGTGCTCCCCTAGTTGATAACTATTGTTATACATGAATTGTCTGGCTTTGCAGCTCCCATTTTCTTTATTTAAAATAAAATAACAACAGCAACGCAAACATAAAACTTTACATTGTAAGATTTAAAATACGGACTCTCTTAAGATACTGCAACCAGTCCCTGGAATATTCTTCTGACTATAAAAGGAGTTCATGAGAGAGAAGCTACTTAAAATATACAGAATGGAAAAGATGGCAATTTAAAATATGTAGTTCTGAAGCAAGGGCCTCTATTCCCTAAATTTAGTAGTGTCATATTTAAACAAAGCACATTTTTAAACAGGTAACTTTTAGATTTCAGCAATTTTGAGCAGGAAAAGAGTTCCTCAAAAGAAAATTTACTATGTGCATGATCTTCAATTGCCAAAGAAAGCAAGCTTCTTCCTCACTAGAATTAGATTTTTCAGAAGACAAATAGAAACTACGGTCTGTATACGCTATAGTTTTATGCCTTCAGATACTCAGGATTTTATTTTTAATATTTGAACATGAAAAAACCCATGTGCACTTATTTATGCTTTAGGCATGTATAATGAATTCAGGTCCATGCTGTTGATTTTCATTATCAGGACACAAAACTTTCTGTTGAGATGTGAGAGAAACTTAAAAACCTGTTTTTGCAAGACATAGAGAAATTGATAACGTATACCAACCCAGGCAGCAAAGGTGTTGTGGTCTACAGGCTTTGTAGAAACACATACTGGATTTTCAGCCACAGACAGTGGAGTTTCACAGCAATGGATGGGTGCCTCCCATTGCCTCTCAAAGAATACCAGCTCTGCCTTTCTAGTCTTCCGGGTACAGTTCTTTCTTGGAGGCATCAGACAATATGATAAAACCACTTTGAAACCTCATGATGCTTGCTAGTACCAATTGGAGGAGGAAAGCACTTTGAGAAGATGCTCAAGCACCCTCAAATCTGTAGAAAATAAATAAAAGGAATGGACTTGAACAATTATTTGGAAATCTCAGATAAAGTTTTTGAACAAAACACTACTACAATAACAATGCATACAGATCTCCATATAGACTGTTACCTACCAGTAGTTTTTATATCTTTTATCAAATTCCAGGCAGATTTAGCATATACATAGTAGAATGAGTAATTAAGTGCTTCAGAGCTTCATGAAGGCACAACCAAAAATGCTGTGGTAAACAGCCATACTGACTTGCAGAACAAACTTTATAACCACAAAGTAGTTGTAGAGCAAGTACATTTTACTTGGCTGGCTGGGTGCAGGGGGTTAACTCCTTCCTAGCCTGCACACCAAAAGGAGGTAAACTTCCCCATTTATCAGGGGAATGTATGCATATTCATGGTACAAGGAGTGGTTATTACAATTCATTCTAGAAATTCATTACAATATGCCATGACTATTCTACACCCCAAACTCTACCTCTAACTAATGACCCCATATCGTTCCCACAGTTTGTGCTCAACTACTCTTACAGTTTTAACAACATAAAAGATTAGCCCTTTATTCAATACAAACAAAGCAAAATTGTCTAAGCTGCAAAAGGAATTCTGATCTAGTGTTTTGAGCAAGGTGTAATGCTGTGGAAGAGATTATTTCCTTATGAAAATGCATATTTTAAATTCACAAACCAAATCTAGTAGAATTTGTTTTATAAAAAATATTTTAGAAGTAATTTGAAAGTCATCCATATTTGAAGAGACCCGAGTAATATACAGAAATACAGAACCAACTATATTCAAAACTGAATTTCAAAATGGAAAAAAAAAAAAAAATCCATTTAGAAGCAGACTGACACAGGTGCAAAAATACTATGCAAGAAGTACGTTTTCTTATTAAATATATAAAACTACATAATATCTTAACTGCTTAGTACATATTATCAAAACAATTGAACAGCCCCCTTAACAGACGCCATAAGATTTAGAGACACAACCTTAGTATTCACGAACCAGTGAAGTCCAGATGCTCTTTTCTGGAGATCTCTGTGAAGGCAGTTGAAGCTACGCTTTCCTCCCAGTAGCGCACACCGATGAGATGAACACACCAAGAGTCAAACCTGGCAGTAAGGTTGGAGTCTCACAGGCTCAGGTCGGCTAACTTCTCTCGAAGCGGATAACGCACCACCATCAAACCTGATAATAACCCGTCCTACTAAATAAAGCAAACACGGTTAAGAGTAATTTACAAGTGACCTGCCAGAGCCCTACCCGACTTAGTACCTACCCACCAGCCCGCCTGGCCTCGCCCCGCCCACCGCTGCGTTTCACTGGTCTGGACCACCACGTGACACGAAGAACCGCTGAGCGCCAAATTCAAATAGGGAAACGATCGCTATCGCGGGGGTGGATCCGAACCGAGCTGCAAGTGTTGAAGCTGGCTCTTTCTTGCGCGTCTTCTGCTCGCCTGGGGAGGGGGTGAGTTGCGACCAAAGCTCAGCGTTCATTCCTTTTTGTACGGCGCTCCCCCGTTGCTCGGGCTTTCCCCGTGAGGAGCTGGGTGGCCCAGTGAAGTTTGCTCTGCGAGTCTGCTCTGCGAGTGGTGGGGCCCTGGGAGAGCGGGCGGGATTGGCAGTACCCGGCAGTCCGGGAAGTGAGGGTTGTGGTTTAGAGCGGGTGACGTAGGCTAAAGGGAGTACTTGCTTGATTCTTAAGTATCGCGTTTTGGGTTTTGTTTTTTTTTTGTTTTGCTTTGCTTTTTGTTGTTGTTGTTGTTGTTTTGCTTTGTTTTTTTTGCTTCGTTCTTGTAGCTTTATAGAGTTGTGTATTGTTTCCTGTTGCTGCAAACAGCTTTTGGCCTGTTTAGGAAGTTTCTGGCCTTCAGCTGCTGTGCAGCCTCTGGCCCTAGTGCTTCCTGCTCATAGGGAGTTCATCTAATGGATATTTTCCACTGTGTGTCTTTCCAGGTGATTCTTACTGTGAGCATTATTTCTGTAAAGCTGGCCAAATCTACCAATGCAAAATGCCATTTTTGTTGTTTGTTTATCGTTAGGGAAGATGGGCAGAACAAAACCAACAAGTGTAACTTCTTTTTCTTTTCTCCTGTGGCTTGTTGCAAGAAGTAATCTCTACACCTAATTCTTAAATGACATTATATTTATAAGTGTTATTCTCAAATGATGTATTCAGCTTTTTACCCTGGAAGTAGTATCTGGATTTGTCCTCCACTCCTTTCTACTGTATAATCTAAGTTGTTATCCAAAAATTTGAAATTTAAATTGTTTACTGCTCTATGATGAATCTATCTAGTGCTACACAAATCTATAGAAGGAATGACTAAAGCACTTACTTTACATTTATTTTGAAGTGCCTAACTTCTGCTTCTATTGTATGCTTTTAATGTTTGGGGCATTTTCTGTTTCACACATCTCATACCAGCACTTAAATCCATTTTTTTTGTCAGGTTGTGTTCTGTTGCTTACAGCAGACTGCTATTTCTGTATTCTGGTTTCTCATCCCTCCAGCTTACTGGCTGATGCTTGTCAAGTCAATTCACAGCTAAGTCTTAGCATCCCTCTCTGTAAAGCAGATACCATAGAACTGTAGAGGCTAGAGGGAGCATCTAGAGATCATTGAGTCCAGCCTCCCTGCTAAAGCAGGTACCCTGTAGTGACTCACACAGAGGACCACCCAGATGGGTTTTGAGTATCTCCAGAGGAGATTCCACAGCCTCTCTGAGCAGCCTGTTCCAATGTGCCATCATTCTTGCAGTAAAAAAATTGTGTTAGCCTGGAACTTCCTACATTCCAGTTTCTGTCTGTTGCCCCTTGCTCTACTGCTGATAAGAGTTTGCCCCCACTGACTTGATTCCTATACTTTGGATATTTATAAACTGGACTAGAATGAGGAAACTATTTCGCTAGGCCTGAGAAATCAGAGGTGGTAGATAAATACAGAGCTAAGGAATAGTAGTGAAGAAAAGCAAAATGTTATCACAGATTCTTGGAATTGTAGGGGTTAGAAGCAACCTCTGTAGATCAAGTCCAATCTCCCTCGTACTGGTTCCTTATACAGGTAGACATCCAGATGGGTCTTGAATATCTCCAGAGAAGGAGACTCCAGAACACCTCTGAGAAGGCTATTCCAGTGCTGCATCACTCTGGCAGTAAACAAGTCCTTCTTTCTATTAGTATGAAATTTCCTGTTCTAGTTTCTGCCTGTTGTCTGTTGTTATATTGTTGCTTGTCACTGAAGAGTCTGCACCCATCAATTTCACTCTTTCACTTTAGATATTTATGGAGTTATGAGATCCCCTTTCAGCCTTCTCTTCTCTAGACTGAAGAGTCCCAGGCCTCTCATCCTTTAGATATACATGCTTTCCTTGTTATTAGATACATAATGACTCTCAACTTCTGATGCAAATATTTACTCTGCAAATCCTGCTTCCACAAGCTGTTGGTAAAGAGGTGAACTATATTTTCCTGTAGCCTAGTCAATCTTGTTATAAACATTTTTGTTTTTCTTTCTCTGTTTTCTAGCAGCATGGTGATTGCTGAGAACATATGTGCTGTGAAAGACCTGTGGTGCGTTTGTTGACCTCTTTTATCTGTTCCTACTGTCTGTGCTCTTATATTGTGTTTTTGTTTTGCAGGACTTGTTCCTCTCATTTTCAATGGAGAGTGACTGTACAGATAAATAATGAGGACCAGCCCTTGCAGGCCCTTAATTCTCAAAAGAAGGAAACTGACCCTTCTACAGAAGGAGGTATCCAGTACTTCAGGAAGAGATGAGAACAGTGGTCACGATGAAAAGGCACCTAAGCAGGAACATAGACAGGAGTACCAAAATGGCAGCCAATGCAAAGACAAAACAGACTGTGGCCTGCAGAAATTCCCAGAGGGAATAAAGATAATGAACCATCCTACCATGCCCAACACACAAGTGGTGGCCATCCCTTCAAATGCGGATATTCAGAGCATCATAGAGGCCCTGACAGCAAAAGGAAAAGAATGTGGCAATAATGGGCCCAATAAGTTCATTCTCATTAGCAGTGGGAGAACTTCTCATTCAGCAGGTTTGGTACTATCACAGCACCTTCCCCCAGTGGAGGAACCTAGCACAGTGGCTAGGGC
This sequence comes from Excalfactoria chinensis, assembly GCF_039878825.1. Lineage (NCBI taxonomy): Eukaryota > Metazoa > Chordata > Aves > Galliformes > Phasianidae > Excalfactoria > Excalfactoria chinensis. The sequence continues at coordinate 72,005,348 of NC_092825.1, read as the reverse complement.
TGCAAATAGTCAAGTAAGGGAGAAGAATACATCACAGACACCTGATCTTGCAGGAGAATCAATGCTCTGGCATTCAGGAACTGATTCTGCTTTTGCACAGAAACGGGAGAACAGTAAGTGACCCTTACCCATTTCTTGTTCTGAAATCTAAAGATATGCAAATTGGGACAATAAGCATAGTACTTGGATCTCAGTATGCAGCAATGGAAGTCATTAAATTAATTACAAAGTCGCTGTGCTCTTCCATATGTAATTCCATATGTAATGGAATCTGAGGGATCTTGGTAGATATACTTTGAAAGAAACAGTCCTGGCATTTGAAAAAAAGCAAAATTTCTGTACTGGATAAAAAGAAGTGGGGTTAGTTGGAGGGAATTTTAGTCTAGAATAACAAAATATGAGGCAAAGGAATTATGAATGGAGTGAGTATCAGCATGAAGTACCTTAGTCAGTCAGTGACAAAAGGGGGCATAGGCCTTTGAAAGAAAAATGATTCAAACCCTTTAATAACCAACTGTTTCCTTCTTGGCTGTCTTGAAGCTGATGGGCAAATGTTAGAAATGGGACTGATTTTTACTTTGACTTGCTTCTCAGATCTCGTTTGTATTTGGAATTAAAAACAGCTATGTAGATTTGGGCTGTGGTAAATCTTACTCCACAGGCTAATGCTGTTTAAGAGGAACCCATAGATAGCTCCAGTAGCTGTATAGCTAAGAACAACCCCACCATAAACAATATAACATTAGATTAGTTTTCTATTGTTGCTGTTCAGAAACCATGGAGACTTTTTGATTGCTACTTGGGTTGTGTGCTAAGTCTTTCTGTTGGAGTTTATGCCACTTTCCTTGACTTTTGTTTATTTAATTAATCCTTTAGCTAAAAATGCTTGAATTCTCAAAGTAGTGGAGTCAACACTGTCCTGTGTTAGTTGAGAACAATCATTTAGTTTGAATATTGTGATATATTTGTTTGTTTTAGTTTTTGTTCTATTTTTAATGTTACAGCTTTTTTCAGGAATTAGGCAGATATACATTCAATCAGTAATTCAAGGTAAATACACAAGAAGGCTGAGCTTTGCAATACCATTTGTTCCTACCCTGACACAGAGATATCTATGTTAGTACTTTCCTTTTGGCACTTGAGATGAAGGAAGAGGGTTACTTGTAGATAAGCAGAGCTTTGGGCTTATTTTTCCAACAGGCAGTGGTGAGACAATGAGCTCTGTGCTGGATAATAGTCTCACTAACATCCAGTGGCTGGGGAAGATGAGAACTGATGGACTAACTCCCTGTTCTGTGAAACAAGGAATGGAGAAGGAGAACCAGATACCTCTGCAGGAAAGAATCAAGGTAATTAGGAAAGGACAGCAGTGTACGCTAAAACTTTTGATGAGAATGCAATCAGTCTGGATTTGAAGGCTTATGAGAACTAGATACGATGATCTCCAAATAATCTGAGAACTCCCTTTACCAGTTTAAATAGCAGTACATGGAATATCCAGCCCTTGTCAACTACTGAAGCACTCATATATTGTTTCTTCTGTCTCTCAGACTGAAGAAGATTCTGCTGCTGTTGCCATTCCCTCTTCTTCTTCCTCATGGCAGGATTCAGTGTCAGAACGACCTCCATACTCCTACATGGCTATGATTCAGTTTGCCATCAACAGCACTGAGAGGAGGCGTATGACTCTGAAAGACATCTATACCTGGATTGAGGATCATTTCCCATATTTTAAACATGTGGCTAAGCCAGGTTGGAAGGTAATAAGCAGGCCCTGAAGTTCCAGCAGGCCACAGGGTGATACTATCATAAGCCTTCCAGTTGAAAATAAAAAGTTGTTTCCAGCCTATAGAGCAAGATAGAAATGAATTTAAAACCCCACCCAAATATCCTCTCCTTCCAAGTATTCCATATGTAAATTTTTTTTATTCTTCTTCTCATCCCATTTCAGCAAGATGGTGGGATGTTTAATCACTTAAGAATGAGGATCTTAGGAGTAAAGAGAATAAGAGACTTAATAGTAGAGTTGGCTGGGCTTGCAGTGAATAGGAAGGTCCACTTTGGGCTTTGCGATGGAATCTCTCTGTCTGAACAGTCATGTTTGATAATAAAAATGCTGTTTTTCAACTTCCTCCTTGTTCCTTTTTCCACAGAACTCTATTCGGCATAACCTGTCCCTCCATGATATGTTTGTCCGTGAGACATCTGCTAATGGTAAAATCTCATTCTGGACTATTCACCCTGATGCCAACCGTTGCCTAACATTGGACCAAGTGTTTAAGGTGAATGCTTCATTCAAAGAAAATGGGACAGCCTATCTAGTCCCTAAATGCCACACTAAACAAATGCACCTTAATTTGGAAGGAAAGTTAATCTTCTTTGGCATCAGCCTCTAAGTAGATGCTAAATCCAGTTTGTCTGTATTTGGAGGAAAAGAGAAAAGGGTGCTGTGGCTTTTGCTGTTGGAGCTTCTTTGGGATGCATTCATTCTTCAGGTATCATGCCAAATGTTTGACCTGTTTCCATAGGACTGCTGCAAACTTCTAATGCAAAGTTTTCCATTGAATTAGACCAGCATTTCCTCTTTTGTTTGACTAGGCACTTACAGGATAGAATTGTTGTATCCCAGCTGGAAATTTAGGAGATCTTTCAGATTTATTTTTTTTAAGATGTGTTTAGTCTCTTCTGTGTTTTGTGCGGTGGGCGGGCAGATTCGTTCTCTGGTTTGCTCAGATTATGCAAGATTGATTTGTCCCTTTTTATTGATGGTAACTTCCTCTTATTTTTTTCCTTCTCACTGCCTTGCTGCCACTAGCCACTGGACTTGGGGTCAACATCGTCTGAGCACTCTGAATCAGTAAGACTTTGGCCTGGGCCTTGGGCTTCCAATCTCCTCTTGCTAGTCACTGAAAGAAAGGATAAGAGATTTGGGGAGGGGGACAGGATCACTGCTGCACATGATCATACAGCTCTGTGCACGCCCATTTTTGGGGAAAGGAGTCAAGCTAATTACCTTCAAGTTACATGTCCTTTCTACAGCTGGCAAGAGCTGTACAGTTTTGAGCAACTAGAAGTCTACTGCTAAAAAAGGCTGCAGTGGGCACTGAGTTTTCTGAGACTTCAGAGGGAGCTGAGACAGAGGGTTCCGGTACAGTCTTTGTCTCTGTGGAGGCAGCCCCAACCTGCTCTGAGTCTCAGAATCCGGGAGAATGGGATCTCTCTGTGCTTCTTTTTAACTTTTGGAAACCAGATGCACTGTGAATCTTAGAAGGATAAACCTGTTTGCTGCCTCTTGAACTCAGCGGTTTTAACAATGATGGATTTTCAATGAATTAAGACACTGTTTGTCACCACTACAGCCCTGGGCCTCATTCCTTCTGCTTAGACCACTGGCTCCTCCAGTGCCTCTGCTTGATTTTCAGGTCTATGGTTTGTATAGAGATAAAATACACAAATGTATGCTAATCACATTTCTGCACTGAGGACACCCGAACAAGGTCAGCTCTACAGCAGTCTGTGGTTGGAGTAATTCTGCTGTACTGTTTCTGTTTCTGTGTGGGTTTTAAGTAGATAGCCTTGTGCTGGCATGGCTGTAAAACAGCAAGTATTACAGAGATACCACCTAGCACTCATGCTGACTCTAACAGCTGCTTTTTCTGTATTAGCTCAGTACAGGCTTGTGATTTGCAGTTCTGAACAAGGCAGCAGAACAAAGATGAGTTCTTCTATTCTTCTCTCTTTTTCTTATTTCACAATGTTTACAGCAGCAAAAGCAACACATTCCAGATCCCCAGAAGAACATGGGAAGCAACAGTAGCAGCAAAACTGAACCCCAGAGTGCACGTGAGTGTCTACTTCAGGCTAGACTGAAAAGAATCATTCCCATTTCAGGTGCTTTCACAGATTTCCATAGGAATAAAAATGGTAATTGTCATCCAGATTTGCCTGCTTCAGGGTTTCCTACATCTGCTCCCATCCCTCAGCTCTGGAGCTGAAAGTAGTGCCACTGTCCCTGAAAGAGGATGTGATAGAAAGATGGAGGGAATTCGGTGTTCAAACTGAGTGACAACAGAGCTTGCCCCAGTTTGAGGTCTAGGATCTGTATGAAAGGCTATATTTTGCTCTTCATCAGGACTTCTGCCTTGGGATTTGTATCCTCAAAACTAGAAAAGAAGGCAAATGACAGTAATTGATGAAATGGTTACCTGGGAGAATTTAGAAGCACTTCCTGTTAGGTGTCTGGTTCTCTATATGTGCTGAAAGAAGGGTAGTAGAAGGCTAGCAAATCTATTCTTTTTCCCTTCCAGGACGGAAGATGAAGCCTTTGCTTCCTCGCATCAACTCCTACCTTGTTCCAATCCAGTTTCCAATGAGTCAGCCTCTCATCTTGCAGCCTTCTTTGAAAGTTCCTCTACCTGCAGCACAGGGAGCATCCCACAGCAGCTCAGAGACCTTCCAGAGCAATAAACGTGTGCGCATTGCTCCAAAGGTTGTTTGTTGTTTCCTTTTGGTTTTTTCCCTTCTTTGTAGGGAGCTGGTGGAATGGGTGTTTGTGTTTTGTATGTTTTGTATGATTTGTTTTCTCCATAGCTATTTTCTTCACTGGATTATTTTTCACATGGTTCCTTTATGTACCTTTACTAGGTCCTCCAAGCCTGTGAGCTTCTGGCTAGGTGACAATTCTTGCTTTCCCTTTTCTGTCTCTAGTGTGACTGTACCTGCTAGTTGATTTGCTGTATGTATGTTACTTTAATTCACTAGAGGAGTGAGTGTTCTGGATTGAAAAGTCAAGACCGTGTTTCTTTCCTGCTTAGTTAAGAAGAAATACAACTAGGGGAAATGGCTTTCTTCCGCCCCTTAAGCGCTCAGATATATATATATCAGACACTTAGGCATTGTTAGGCTTCATCTTGTTCCATTCTTTCTAACATTGATCCTGTTTTCCTTTATGCATCTGTTAATCTATATTCTCTCCTGCTATGATTTCTTTTCCCATGTATTTTTCTTTTGATAATATTTTAATTCATTTATTTTTCCTTGGTTCCTGTGAAATATGACCTCATTCTTTTTGTTATTGCTTACATAAATAGTGTAAGGAGAATCAAATACAGAAATGTTCAGCTATCTGTCCTAGAAGTTGCTCATAGCAGAAGCACTCTGAAGGGTGTAACTTCCTGCCAATTGGCTAAAATTTTGCCCATTATGAACTGTAGGCTTGTCTGTGTCAATATGAAAGGCAGATCAATGTCTAGCTGTTGTTACTGCTACCTCTTTATGAAGATCCTCCTTTTATTTGTTCTTCTGTCCTTAGCTGCTTGTCTGCTAGTCTTTCTTTTCTGTCTTCCATTGTCATTTGCATTTTGAGTGGTTAAGATTCTTGTTTCCTGACTGTGTATTTATTTATTTTGTAGATGTCTCTCACTTTTGAAGAGTCATCCTCTTTACCCATGGCTGCGGTCAAGGAGGTGAGCCAGTGTGATGAAGGATTTTTTTCCCCAACACATTCTCTAAAGGAGAACAACTCTCAGCCTGGTGAGGAACTATCTTTCCCTGAGGCACTTGCTATTAAGGAAGAGGAAGGCTCACAGTTGGGAGACTGGCTGTCCCCTTTTGCTTCAACCGTAACTGTAAAGGAAGAGCCAGACTTGTTTGTCCCTGTCTCAGCCGTGACAGAGAAGAAATGTTTCACTGTGCTGAAGTCACCATCTAAGGGTGTTTCTGACTCACTAGTTATAAAAAGATGTGATAGGCGGGAAATGAGCAGATCCAGAAGGAAACAGCGCCTAGCACTGCCTTGCTCAGAAGAGCCTGTCCTTATCTTTCAGGAGAGCAATGAATTTGATCCTTTACAGTCAGGAGCAGACCTCCCCTTACTGCAAGAAGACCAGCCTCTAGAGGATGTATCACAGCTGAGATGCCTCCAGGGTGAAGAGGGGCCTTTTAAAACACCAGTCAAAGAGATGTTCAGCAAATTGCCAGTTTCTTCCACTCCTTGCAAAGTCCCAGCAACTACTACTACTACCCCCCCACTAGGGGGCCTTGATCCCTGGAAGTCTGCATTGTCATTCAAGAGAGGTAATGACCTGGATTTCAGTCCAGTGAGAACCCTTCAGCTGCCACTCACACCCTTCCAGGAGAACCAGGACTTGCTGGATTTTAACAGCACACCCCTTAAAAATCCTCTCCCTGAGTCCTCTTGGGAACTGCTCAATACAGAATCCAACGACACAGTGCATGGCCCCCTCACAAGCTCTCCATCTTTTATTCACAAATCTGCTAAGCAGTTGCCCCTTGAACTTCCAGCCTCTGGTTTTAATGAAAACCGATCATTCATGGAGGGCCTGATTTTGGACACCATGAATGACAGTTTGAGCAAAATCCTTTTAGATATCAGCTTTCCTGGTCTTGAGGATGAAAACTTAGGAACAGACATCAGTTGGTCTCAGCTTATACCTGAAATGAAGTAAACTGTACAGAAGCCTGTATTTGGCTTATTTGGATTTTAAAAGAAAGCACCCTCCTTTTCTGAGATCTGTTCATGTAGTCAAAAGCAGACACTCTTTTTAGACAGTTCCTTCATTCATGGGAATATTGATTCCTGCTAAGCTGGGAAACAAGCCTGTTGGCTGCTATGAGCTGCCTTTTTGAGCTGCAATGGACTATTTATGTGTGTTAAGGTATAACCTCTAATCTGGTGCTAGAGTGGAGAGTCCCTGGAGAGGGGTTATCAGGAAAGCATCTAGATAGGCCCTGAACAGCTCTGGCTAATCAAGGCATTAGAGGAAATGGGTACACTCCTCAATCATGTTCAATAGGAAAGGCTCTGAGCACTTCCTCCTTCTCTGTCCTTACTTTCTTTTACTTTTACTTGTCAAGCCCCTTACATTCCTTAAATTACTAGCTCTTTATTGTAACAGTAACTTTATTCTTGTAGAGTTACTAGGGGAATGTTTGAGTTGGTAAAGGATTTAGCTTAGCGTCTGTATGTTCTGCTTGTCCTGTATTCATCTAGATGAGATCCCCAAACACCATTTTCTTTTTATCCAAAAGCACATTGGCCTTGAAAGCTGTCAAAGCAGAAATCTGAAAAATCATCTATATATGATTGAGTGACTACTCAAGCTAAACAGAAAAGAAATTGTTAACTGGATTGCAGCATAAAATCTTGGTTCACCTTTCCTTCTCAGCTCTTCTTCCCTTCCCAAGCTGGAATGAGGAAGACCTGTAACTCTTGGTTCTGTAGTCCTATTAAAATGCGCGTAGACAACTTGGTATAGTCACAGTTGCAGTAAGATGGAATTCTACAGAATGGTTAAAGCAGCTTTCGTTTCAGACATCAGCTGAAAATGTGAAACAGAACCTGTAAATTGAATACTGGTATTTCCACTGACAAGTGACCTCTGGGAACAAAAGGTATGTTTCTCCCATTGCAATAGGACTACTCTTCCCAGTTGTCTTGAACTCATGTCAGAAAAGGAAACAGCCATGGAAAGATTTAATCCTTCTGCTTCCAGACAAATGATGACTCATGCATCTCAGTAAAGTTTTTGTGGGAGTGCAGCTGAGTATCATCTTTACTGCAGGCACTTTTAGCAGTGTGCTTTGAATGGATCACAGTATGAGCAAATGCTGTTTTTGCTTGCCTTGACATGGGCTTTAGCCTTGGATCTTAGCTTTGGGAAAAGAGACAGGTTGCTGTGGGAGGGGAGAGTATCAATGATGTGTTTAGTACAAGTCTGCATTTCTAAGAAATACTCCATACATAGGTGCTGCTTTGCATGAAAGGGCTGTTCATAAAATAGTTTCAGTAGCAGGCTAAGCAACCACAGCCATGATCTGGGCAAACGTCAATTCATGTGTCAGTATTTACAAGACATCAATAGAAACACCTTGCCTCAGAAGTTTCCTCCAATCTTAGTGATCATTCTTGGTACTGTGCCAATGACAGTCCCTGAGTCTCTTACTGCCTGATGTCGATAAGTTATCCTGAAATGTTCTTTTACCTCGGACAACATAACTTCTTGGAGTCTTTGTCCTACCTGAAGTACTGAGGGTAAGAATGAAACCTTTTTAAGCAGTCACAGAGTATGAAAATGTATAAGAAATCAAAAAGGAACAGAGAGGCCAAGCATGTACTTCAGCAGTGGGTGAAAAGCCTGTATCACAAGAAGCTCCAATAGAGATGCTGAGGGAAAGTGTGTTAAGTTGAATCCTCTGTTTTGGAGTTCAGGATACATATAATGTGAGTCTGATGCTTTCAGGTCCCATGCTTGCCAGCATACCCTGGTTAATCACCACCACCTTTGCTCAGTTCCATCGCAATTCATTCTTCATTAATCTGTGTAACTTATTGAATTAATATTGATACAGCAACCACAGTAGTGATGACATACAGTATTATATAGCAATAGACAAATGAGGGCATCTCCTAAAATGATGTCTTCTATCTTATTATGTTGGCCTATGATGTCCGAGGCAGATGTTGGTGGTATGGCAGTAGAGGCTGAACCTTCCCACTAATATTCCATTACATTTTGTTGCTGTGCAACAGATGGCAGCTTAGGGGCAGTCTGGCAGAATGGCGTCAGATGTGCAAGTGCATATGAAGCAAAGATGCAGAACTGAATTCCTCCATGCAGAAGAAATTGCATCTGTTGACATTCATCACTGAGTGTTTATAAATAACAAGTAGTGCATGTTAGCACTGTGAAGCGCAGGGTGGTGCGTTTCAGCGGTGACAGCAGCAGCGGGTCACCTCAGCTGGTGCACATTTTTTACAAGTGCAGCACTCTTGTTTGTGGCTGGCAAAGCTGTATAGCTAATGGTAGTGGCTACACTGAAAAATACTGTTTGGTAGTTCTGTCACATGCTGGGCTCTTTGTATCTGTTGTATTTTCCATGGAAATAAATAGGAGGCGTTACTCTTTAACTCTCAGTGTACTGCATGATGTTATGATGTGGAATATCGATAACAAAAAAATCATAGAACCATGACATAGGAGATATGATATACCCAGTCAATGCCATGCTCTTTGGCCAAGGTGCCATGAGTCTTTTTTTTCATAAAGGAGTCTAGTTGTCTAAGTCAGTTCTTAATTGGGTGCCTTTAGCTATAATTCTTGCTTCTCAAGTCCCAGGGTAGTGTTCTGAACAGTGGCACAGGGCGTAGGATATGCTTCTAGTCACCTGGTGGTTACTTCCACCACTGTAAGCACATGGTGCTTACTGTATCAGATTTGTGGAAGCATGATGGAAGCATTGTTCTACATACCAGAGGGGCTTTATCTACTTGGCTTCCTTGATTGAAGCACATTTTACATTTGTGGATAACCTGTGCAGTAGTGTCCACAGTAAAGTCTTCCCCTCAAACATGTATGTGTTTGAGCCCATTTATATGTTGCATCTTTTCCTAGGTGGCCTGATGTATGATGGATCTACCAAGCTATAAATAATTCACCCTTATCTTGCCAGTCCAGATCTTTCTGAACCACTTCAGTTTTGGTAGCCTGGTTCACCTGCTTTGTATTTTGATGTTCTTCAGTGGCCTAACTTGGATACATGAGCATCTGCTTGACATGCTTTTACAACCAAGCTTTCTATTCCTTTCTATGCAGGCAGCAACACTGGAAGGCCATCTGAATGGCCTTCACCTCTGAACACTGGCTTGATTCACCTTCTCTTTCAGCAGTTTCTTGAGACATGCATTGTGGGGTTCCATACAGCAGATTTTTATTTCCAATGTGTTTCTACAGTATGACATGACCCACCAGTGAACAAGGCATATTGCTTCTCATTTTCTGGTATTTCACTGTACAGTGGGTCTACTTCAGCATGCATCTCCTCCTCCTATGATGTTCTGAAATGTTTGCTCTCTGGCCTGCCTGTCTTTGAATATCCAGCCCAGCACCATATCCAGCTGAGGTGCCAAGGAGAACCATGCTTCAGCACCAAACACTTCCGTAGCAGCTCAAACCCCTTCATATGCTGCCAGTATCTCTTTTGCTGTTGGAGAGTAGTGTAGTCCTTGGATCTTTCATATCTGGACTCCAGTACCTAGGAAATGAACACTGAGTCTCCTTTGGTGCTTCCTACCTGACTACAGAGTATGTTTCTCATCTCTTGTCCTGCTTACTCTGGCCAGAGGGCTACTATAGGAACTATTTCATGTTTAATTGTTCAAAAACTTGTCATTGCTCAGGGCCCCATCTAAAATCCTAGTTCTTCAGGATCCCATGATAGAGAGGGCTTACAATCAGACTGTAGTTTGGAATATGCATTCTCTGAAAACCCAGTGCTCCACAACATTTTTATTTCCCTTTTGCCAATTGTTGAAGACATGTTACTTTGTTGATCTGATAACATCAGTCTTGCCATTTTAATCTCTGGTGCAGGTTCCTTGACTTGACTTTGTTTTATGCAAAATCAGCTGTGAAAAGAATTTGAACTATTGGGATTGGCAATATAGTAATGAGAAGCTAAAAAGTTCTTAGTATGCACACTGCTCAAAAACAACTAAAGAAAAGGTGTGTTAACAGCAGTTTTCTCATAAATCCAAACCATGGCAGTAGTGAAGAAAATTAAGTGTATCTCATCTGAAACCAAGACAACTGTATCTCTGAGAGTACTGACCAAACACTTCATGAACAGGCTTTGTTCTGTGTCTGCTGCCTCAGGGATTTTTTACAGTGCGCAGTCACACTCTTGGTGAAGAATATTTTACCAGTATCCAACCAGTCTTCCCTGGCATAATTCCATGCTGTTCCCTCAGCTCCTGTCACTGTCACCAGAGAAGAAGTTGGCACCTTTCCCTCTACTCCCCTTGTGAGGAAGCTGTAGGCCATGAGGACTTCTTTCAGTCGTCTTTTCTCTAAGCTGAACAAAGAGACCTCAGCCACTGCTCACATATCTTGCTTTCTAGACCCTTCTCCATCTTCATAGCTTTCCTTTGGATTCTCTCCATAGTTTTATGTCCTTCTTATATGGTGGTGCTCACAACTGAACACAGAGCTCAAGGTGAGGCCATACCTGCACAAAGGGGGACAGTCCTCTCTAGAGGAGCAGTGATGTGCTTGATGCACTCCAGGGTAAGGATGGCCCTTTTGGCTATTAGTGATGGTACCTGGTTCTCAAAAGAGAGAAAGAACCATATATCCCAGAACACTTCCACTATTCCTTTTCTGTTTCCCATTCAGAGGAAAAGACAAAACTGCTCACAGGTCAGGAGATGCCCCCCTTCTTTTACTGCTTGTCTCTGTAGTGTCCTCCTTTCCTCCCTCCCCATTACCCTACTGATAGCCTGCTGGAGTTGAGAAAGAGTCTGGACAGTGCTCTCAGATGTATAGTCTGATTTTTCAGTGTTCCTGTGTGGAGCTAGTAGCTGATATTTATGAACCTTACGGATCCCTTCCAATTTAGGATGTTCTATGATTCTGTGATTATCAGAAGAAAACATTGAGATTATTTTGAGGAAAAAAAGAGTCCTATCTCTCAGGAGCTGGTGAAGAAATACTAGGACATCAGACCAGACATATACTAGTAAACAACAGAGCATTATAATGGGGCACAATAACTGCACCTAGTATAGGAGCAGGTCATACGGTGAGAAGGGTTGGATATTGTTATATAGCAACTCACATAGGTGGAAGTATACAGGTAACTACATCATGGGATAGAAAGCTATCAGTTCATGGCACAGTGTAGCAAACTAACAAAAAAACACTGTATCTGTAATATGCCTAGAATTGTCTCAAACACTTGGAAGATAAGTCCATTGCCATGACAGCAGGATAACAGTTAAAGATGTGGTTGGAGGAGCATGCCATGTGGAAATTAGGATGGCTTTGCTCTGGTCAAAACTTCTGTTCAAGCTTGCAATGCAGCCTGTCCCCAGCCCTAAGCCATCACAGTGATGGCTCACACCAAGTGGCCCAGCCCCCTGTGCACACCCATTGCAAACCAAATATCAGTGTGTGATTGGCACTGTCTAGGCTAAGGCATGGGGAGGGCATAGTGCTGTGCTGACTCAAGTTATGGAAAATAATTTTATGCATTTTGATACATTGCCTAAATAGTCCTGTGAACAGAGAAAAATATGCAGCTACACTTCCTGTTATGATTAAGAAATTTGATAACAGAGTTCAAGACTGCTGAAAAAAAAAATGATTTTTTTGTATATTTGCAAGTCCATTCAACATAAACAGATTTATCAAATTAAATAAATAGATTTGCAGTCAGTTATTTAACTCACAAAAACAGATCATGTCTCTTTATCAGACTTTTATTAGAGAAAAATATCCCTTGCTTCACAGTCATGTCTTATTCATGTCATCGCTTTTTGGTAGTACGCACATTTGTGAAAAACTATTGTCAAGGATGAAACACAGAAAATTTCATCAAAAATCTTTCACAAGCACCTTGAAAACTCACTAAGAATTGAAACCATTTCCATCAAAAGAGCCTGATGTCTTAGATTTGTAAAAACAAGGTCAAAAATCCCACTAGCTTTATGTTTTTATTGTTATTTTTATTTTATTTCCTGTTTCAATAAAAATATCAAAAATAAAAATGTTTTGTAACTTATATACATTAGCTACGTTATATAGTGTATGATGGTTGCCCTCTGCTTTATTATGCTGGCCCATGATATCAGAGGCGTATGCTGATGGGATGGCAGCAAAGGCTGAATCTTCCCACCAGTATTCTGTTACATTTTGTTGCTATGCAACAGATGGCAGCAGAGGAGTGGTCTGACAAAATGGCATCTGACATGAAAGTGAATATAAAGCAAAGGTGTGTCACTGATTTCCTCTATGTGGGAAAAAATGTGCCCATTGGTGTATTTCAGCAGTGGTGACAGTGAGTTACCTCTGTTGGTTCAGATTTTGACAAGCATAGCACGCTCACTGGTGAAAATGCATAGCCAATGGTGATGACTATGCTAAAAAAAAAAAAAAAAAAAAAAAAAAAAAAAAAGGACGTGTTTTGTAGCTGAGAATTTGCTCTATCAGAATTACTGTGATTTTTGTATCTGTTGTAGTTTCCACAGAAATAAGTGGGAGGCTTTACTTTTTGAGTGACCTATGTATATGCAGCCCAAGACAATTCCTATTCATTTAATGCAGCCAAGTAGGCCAAAAGTCTGGATACTCATGCCTTTTCCCATAGATCAGTCTTAGCTTTCATTATTTTGCTGTCTTTATTAAAATCCTTATTGCTGGAGTCACAAGATTGTGAGATAATCCCAGCTGTCATTCAAATCATGCCAAGGCCTAGAATGCTGCTACTTTGCCTGGGTCATTACAAGTCCATGAGACCAGGTAGAATCCACCTGAGGGTACTGAGGGAGCTTGCAGAAGTGATTGCCAAGACATTTTCCATGATTTATCAGCAGTCCTGGTCAATCAGGGAGGTCCCAGAAAGACTGAAGATTTGCTAACGTGACACTCATCTACAAGAAAGGTCAGAAGGAGGATCCAGGGAACTGCAAGCCTGTTGGCCTGACCTTCATATTGAGAATGTCATGGAACAGATCATCTTGACTGCAATCATGCAGCATGTGCAAGACTATCAGGAGATCAGGTCTAGCAAGCATGGGCTCATGAAAGACGGGTCTTGTTTGACCAAATTGATCTCGTATGTTCAGTGTATATAATCTACCTAGACTGCTTAGCAAAGTGTTTGATCCTGCTCCCCACAGCTTTCTCCTGGAGAAGCTGGCAGCCCATGGCTTGGACACATATACTCTAAAAAGTTCACTGGATGGGTGGACCCAGAGAATGGTGGTGAACAGAGTTAAACCTGGCTGGCAACTGGTCACTAGTGGTGTTCCCAGGCATCAGAATTGGTGTCAGTCCTGTTTAATATCTTTATTGAAGATCTATATGAGGGGATTGAGTGTACCCTCAGAAAGGCTGCAGATGACACCAAGTTGGGAGGAACTGTCTATCTGCTTGGGCTGAGGGCAACTGTATGAGCCTTAACTAGACCAAGTGCCAGGTATTTTGCTTTGATCACAATAACTCCATGCATTGCTACAGGCTTGGGGTACAGTGGCTGGAAAGCTACATGGAGGAAAATGATCTGGAGGTGTTGACAGCCAGCCGAACATGAGCCAGCAGTGTGCCCAGGCAGCCAAGAGGGCCCATGACATCCTGGCTTGTGTAAGAAATAGTGTAGCCACTAGGACTAGAGTAGTGATTGTCCCTTTGTACTTGGCACTGGTAAGTCTGCACTTCAAGAACTGTCTTCAGTTCTGTGCCCTTCACTACAAGAAAGACATCACGAGCAGTGAATGGTCTGGAATACAAGCCTTTGGAAGAGAGGCTGAGGAAACTGGGGCTGTTTAATCTAGAGAAGACCCTCTACTGTTGTAAAACAAGAAGGATTTTACAGAGCAGCAGCTATGGAGCAAGAGAAGGACTTCACAAAGCAGCAGCTGCAGAGCAGGATAAGTAGCATGAGAAACAAGGACACCTCTAGGAAAAGAATGAATGGCTCGCGGCTTTGAAGGGGGGTTTTAGGGTTGTTATTGCAGTAGCTTTCCTCCAATTAGTGTGATTGATTTTTGAACACCCTCATCTGTCTGCTATAAAAGTATGGCTTTTGGGGCAATAAATTGATACAGCTATATTTAACCATATTGGTGTGTGGCTGTTTGTCCCAGCGCGCTGACCTTTTGCCCTCATGTTTGTCAACATTCTACAACTCTCTACAACTACCTGAAAGGAGGTTTTTGTGTGGTGGCAGTCAAACTCTTTTCCCAGGTAACTAGCAATAGGATGAGAGGTAATGGATTCCTTAGGAATTGCTGGCCATAGTTTTGGCCTTCATTTTCTAAAGAGTTTTCTGTAGCTAGGCCACGAACAGTTGGCTTCTGTGAGCCAAAGAGATGGTTAACGTTTTTCCCAGTAGAATCCATGTCTGTTAATGATGGAGAAGTGATGCAGCTGGACACTGTTAGCAAGTTATACTCTAAGCAGGTGTGGTTGCATTCCTGACCACACACGAGGCTAATATGACCACTTAGAAGGGAAGAGGCACAGGAAATGTGGAATGTACAAAGAACTGCTTCTTAACGTTGGTTTCTATGTGCTTTGATTCTGTTTCATGAATCTTCCAGCTGATACCAGGGCAGCTGGGTTCTTCCAACCTATGACTTTGTAGTTCACTAGCAATTTCCATATCACATGCCAAAGAACAACCTGGAGTTGAATGTAGATGACAGTATGGCTGAGGTGGCTGAGTCAGTGAGAAGGGCATAATAATGCAGCAGGTCTCCTGCTGGTTCTGAATGGCTTATAGCATTGAGTGCCGTAGTGAATGGAAAAGAAGGAACTACAGGCAAAATATTATTAACAGCAGAAGGAAAATGAGCTTTCCAAGACAGAAACCATGTGGTATATACTTTTTTTCTTTTAGTGGTGGGTGCAAGATAGAGCCTTGAAGAACTGGGCTACTAAGGATAGGTATGGTTAAGCACTATAAGTAGATGGAAGACATATTTTGCAGATGGCAATTACCTTTCTTCACTAAGTCCAATTCCTCCTTTTTTCCTTCTTTCTTTTTTTTTTTTTTCCTTTTTCCTTTTTCTTTTCCCAGATCATCATCCATATTAATATATTTGCCAATCTTGTACTTTCAGAACTCTACTGTACATGAGAGCTGCTGTTACTTCAGCACTTCTAGCCTGGTAACTAGGGACCTCTTTGCAGAGAGGACAGAAAACAGATGCTAACCACATTTCCTTCTGTCTTTTAAATAAAAGATGAGGATGAAATGAAATAGACAGTGCACTGAGGATTATTCCAGTAAGATCGTGCAGCAGTGACTTTGGTGCATGGCATTCAGTTTCTCCTGCTGCTAAACAACATCAGCTGCGAGCATTGTGTCTGTAGTGCTCATACCACGTTTCCTTAAAGCTGTCTTAACACAAGCACCACACAAAACAGACATCTCGTGATTAGGTTATTTCTTGAATTCAGGAATCCCTTGAAATAGCTGATTATCTTGGGAACTGCCTTAAATTCAAGCACTTCTTAGGGATGCTTGTCCAGGGTGTGTCTGTTTCTCCCACAGACTTCTGCTGAAAGCTGGAGCCCAACTGAGAACAAACATTTAGCCTGGGAATACTGTGCCCTGTGACACCAGAAGAAAATAGAAGAGAAAAAAGTCTATGAAGGCCTTTACTAAGAAGAAACACATTAGAATTTTTATCAATTGTCAATCATTTCAATCAGACATCATCAGTCTTATCAATTACTACCCTGCTAATGTAGTCCATGCAAATTTTCTGAACATATTCACTAGTTTTGTATCTCTTGACTGGAATATTGCTAATGTTACTAATACTAATACTAATAATGAATTTCTATACAAACAAACACAATTTAAAGAAGACAACAAATTCAAAAGGAACCGCATGGTGGAGATTTACAGAACATCAGGGAGACCATCTTTGCTTTGGATGAACCTCCTGCCATCTGACTTCTGCCTAAAAACTACATCTTTGTCTGTGCAGCTAAGGAAAATCAATCTGTTGAAGGAGTTAATAAGTCATTTTTGAACCTGTAGTAATCATCTGTTTTTATGTTTTATTGTAGTGCCAAGGTTAGGTATTGAAAGTCACAGTTAATGGTGTCTGCCAAATCACCCTCCAAGAGCTGTTTAAACCAGCTGGAGTTAGTCTTTGCACACTAAAAAAGGAAAGATGGCCAAGAACAAATAAGTAAACAAAACTGTATGACATAGGCCTAGATACTGAAATTCCACTCTTAATTTGCAGTCCCTTCTGATGATTATTAGCATTGTTGCATAAGCCCCTTAGAAGATGCAGAGGGTGGACTATAAGGCACAACACTATGAGGAGCACTGTATGCAGATTTTAGTCTAGGTCCATCATTCTGCCTATGCATACTACATAGTAAAGCTGTTCGGTTAATGGTGCGCTTTATTGGTGAGGAACTCAACTGGATAGTGCATTATGGTTTTTTATTTGGAACCTGCCTCCAGTCATGCTGTACAAAAGAATTCTCCTCTCGTGGGCCTGTCCCCAGCTGTCTGTGAGAAGTCCTGTTTCTCCTCTTCTTTAATTGTAGCAGCAACTCCTTCGGTGTCCCATATTCTGTAAGCAGTGACTACCGCTGACTGTGGAGACCTCTCTCTTTCCATCTGCAACATTGTTGGTTGAGTAGAATATATGGAACTGCAGTTTGGTCAGGAGACAACACTGTGTTCAGTGCTAGTTGTAGGTGAGAGTGCCAGCCCCTCTCCCCCAGTTTTCCTGTGTCCCTGGTCCCTCTGCCAAGGGCACTCAAGTGAATGCCTGGGAAAACCATAGGGTGGTGGGAGGTTGGTGAGATAGTCACATCCATTGCTGGCTGAGCTGATTATGTCTGAGAGACCCTTTCCATTTGGGATTTTTGATACTATGTGCTATGAATACTCTCAAATGTATCCAAAGACAAATTGAGTAAGGGTGCAGAAAAGACAGTCATGTTGAAAGTGGCAAGAAATCAGGTGGCTTTTGGTCTTAATTCAGGATGTGGAAAATTCTCATTTCAGTTTAAAATGGATCTTAAAATCATCCAGCCTGTATGATTAGTTCTCTGGTGCCCAGTGTTCTCAAACTGAATGGGCTCTGGCCATCTTGGCTGGATGAAGCCACCAGAGAAACTGACAGAGGATACAACTTATTCAGAGTGTTTGTGTGCTCATCTGCACGGCTATAGAGAGTGCAGTGGAATAACGGTAGTTCCACCGTGCTGTTTCTCATGTGGTCCCAAAGCAGGACCCTTTGGAGGAGTGAGCTATACAATAAAGGGTCCAGTTTAAAGCCACGAGAGCACATCCAGAAAACAGAACAAAAAGCTGAGTATTCTACATTTACATCAAGCTTTGCATGTGCTGGAAACAACTTCTTGTTAGTTTTGTTCCCCCCTGTTCTTTCTCCCCATTAGTTTCCCCAACACTTTTCTGTTGCCTTTATCTGTCTCCTATTCTTCGATGAGTACTAGTCATCTTCCCTCACTCTTTACCTTTTCTTTGCTTTTGGGTCATCTAGTCATTCCTAGTCGTTCCTTCCAAACTCCAGCACAGACTTCCTTCCAGATTTTGCCCCTACCCGTTCTTGCCCTTTACCGAGACTTTGTATTAATCCAGCACAGCTGAATTTAGCTCAGCATTACCTACCCACTTTGTTGGGATGTGGAAATAACTACCTCCAAAGAGCAGAATTTACTGCATCTGTGCCTTACATCTCCCTGCATGAGTACTCTTTCTTGTGTGGTTATAAACAAACCACACATTTATTTCAATTTATTTTATTTTACTTTTTTTTGTTTGTTTGTTTGTTGTTGTTGTTGTTGCTGTTGTTAAGCCAGTGGTTACAGGGAAAGCAGGCATCCAGAAGCCATTAAGATGTTAATAATGTTCCTGGTGTCTGTCAAATATTACAGACTCCAGGACTTTTCCATTCCTGACCACTGAAGTCCAGATGGATGCATTCAAAAACCAAGGAAGTTTCTCCACCCCAGTCCTATGCATGCTCTCATTTGCAGGCTTGGACAGTAGTAAGGCTGAATATACATTCCAGAGAGACACACACAAAAAGAAGACACAGACAAGACCAGCCATGCAGACTACCACTGATAAAGCAGTACTTTTACAAGCACTCATACAAATGTAAACAATTTTGGATTAATTATCAGCACAGATAACCCAGTTCTAGCACTCCTATCAGGCTAGCCAGGATGGAAGTTCACTAGCAAAAAGCCATGCATCCTCTATTCTCTACCCTACTGTTCATTGTCTTGGCCAACAGGGCACACTGCTGGCTCATAGATGTCCACCAGGACACCCAGGTCTTTCTTTGTAAAGTTTCTCTCCAACAGGTGAGTCCCTAACAAGCACTGATACATGTGGTTATCCCTCCCAGATGAAAGACCCTACACTTCCTCTCAGACCTCATCCAGGTCCTCTCTGTCCATATCTCTAGTCTCAGAGATGACAGCACAGGTTGGTCAGTCAAGATTTCCACTTGACGAATCCATGTCAGCTACTCCTGATAACCATCTTCTCTTCCAAGTGCTTGGAGATGGTATCCAGAACAGGCTGCTCTGTCACCTTTCTAGGGGCAGAGATGAGGCCGACTGACCTGTAGTTGCCTAGATAATCTTTCTTGCCCTTTCTGAAGACTGGAGTGACAAGTAGGTCCTTGAAGAGGACAGTTAGCTCTCCTGATCCAGGGAAGCAATCCTGCTTGTTGATTTGCTGGTTACAAGATTCTGACCTCCACCATCTCAAGACTGCTGCATCCTGAGCTGCCCCCAGTCTTCACATCCCCAACCAGCCCTTCCTTCTTGATAAGAACAATGTTCAGCACCATACCTCTCCTTCTCAGCTCCTCCACCACCTACATCAGAAAGTTACAGTTGCAGGAACCTCCTAGATCATGTGTATTTACCCATCCAAAAAACACCAGGATGATTGAAGTCCCCCCCCCCCCCCCCCCCATAAGAATTAGTACATGGGATTGCAGAGTTACTTCCAGCTGTTAGTAGAAGAAAGCCTCATCAGCTTCATTCTGATCAGGTGGCCTGTAGTGCACACCCCAAATGGTGTCACCTGTATTAGCTTGCACCTTAATTCCTAATTACAAGCTCTGCACTTGCTCAACATTTATCCCCACATGGAGCTTGATACATTCTTGTAGCTCTCTCTTATAAACAGCAACTCCACCAACCTGCCTCTCTGGCTGACCTATAAAAGATGTCGTCATCCATGACAGCCAGCCGCCACATGAGTTGCCCACTGTATCTTTGTGGTCACAATGAGATCATGGCCTTGCACACTGAGCTCTAGTTCTTCACGCTTATTTCCTATGCTGTGTGCATTGGTATACAGGCACATAAGGAAAGCAGAGGGTGCAGACAACCCTAGAGGGATACAAGAAGATTTCCTTCCTAGCCTGTCTCTTGTGAAGAGCTTATAGCCATCCAATGCAGCATACATACCAGTTGTGAGAGTGATCTCACCTTTTTTCAGTGATGGCAACTAAGCTGTACTTTGCCTATTGCACAATGGCTTCCAGCTCCTCCTGTCTGTTGCCCATGCTGCGTGTATTACTACAGATGCACTTCAGCTGAGATGTTGGCCTTAACCCCAGCCCAAGCATCATTGTCCCAGGCTCATCATGTGCAAGCCTTATTCTATCTCTTCCCTTTCATAACTAGTCTAAAGCCCCTGCCAGCTTCTGAGCGAGCATCCATTTCCCACTTGAGGCAGGTAGTACCTGTCTGCAGCTGTCAGGTCAGGCGCCAAGTGAACTGCCCCACCGTTGAAAATGCCAAAATTCTCGTGGCAGCACCAGCCTCTTAGCTCTATATTTATTGGATGGGTTTTCCTCAGCTTTTCAGTATTGCTTTCTACCAGCAAGGAGATAGAGAAAAACATCTGTACTCATGCTCCACCCACTAACCACTCCAGTCCTCTGAAGTCCATTTTGATAGTCCTTGGGCCTCTCTCAGTGACCTCATTGCAGCCAGCCTGAACTATCAGTAGGGATAATAATCAGAGGGGTAAACCAGAGTAGGAAGTTGTACAGTTACAACTGTACAGTTAAAAAAAATCAATGGATGAACAGAAGTTATGCACTAGAAAGAGAATTAATGACAAATGCTCACCAATGTTTAGGCTCACTGTAAAGACAGATGGTCACCAGTGTTGAGGCTCACTGTAAAACTCCACACAGGAGCAATCTCCAGAAAGAGATCCTGCCTTAGTGGTGGTCAGCCCTTAAATGAGATCTAGGAGAGGCCAAGCTCCACCCCTCCCAGGAGCACAGCTGAACTACCTTCACCTGTGCTCCCACAGCTGACTCATTGCTTGCCTCAGATGGTTAATCAGAGGCTCAGGCTGTGAACAAGTTTCCCACACAGATATCTCCTAATAATGTCCCTGACCTGGGTCCTATTGGTAGGATCTGGCCAACATATGGGACCCTCTGTTCTTCTCAGAAGGGAGCTGCCTGTGACAATCATCCTTTTTTCCTTCTTGGTGGAGGCAGCCCTAAGGTGGAGTTGACCGCCTCACCCTAGACAGCCTCCTGGGTGGATCTTCCACCACATCCTCTCTGTATGATGGCTCAGAATCACTGAGAAAAAAGTAAAAATGTAAAGAAAAACAACAACAAGAACCACTTTCTAGAACAGTTCCCTTCCATTTCTGCTTTCCAAGCCAGGGTTCAGAGATTTAGTCTTGTAAAACTTGGCTGTGTTAGGCTTAGTGCCACAGGAGAACAGAGCCCACATAAAAAAATCACACTGTAGTCTATCCCAGAATTTTGTCTGGAGGAACACTGCCAATACCAAGGAGGTTTGGGAGCTGGCAGGAGAATGGGTCACAGGGAAAGAGAATCACTTACTGGAAGGTGTTTTTAAGTTGCAATAAGTACACAAGCCCAGACAAGCAGAAAGGTAAGGAGACAGCAAAATTCACTACGGAACTCCGAATTTGATAGGCACTGATGGCAAGTAACTGAATGGGAGACACAGGAAGGTGAGTCCAGCAGGTAGCTGTGGGGCTGAATAGGGAAAAAAAGGCAGTTAATTCTACTCTCTGTGGAAGAATGGAGCCTAGTTAATATGTTACAGATCTGTGGAAAACATTGCTAAAATGTAACCTCCGCCCAGAAATTGTGTTTTGTTTCCTCGCATTCCCATCGCTGTCCTTCTCTTCCCTCTCACCCTGTGTTCCCCACCTCAGTAAACCCGGGTACTTCCACGATATCTGTGTTTTCTCAATCATGCTCTTCATCTAACCTCCTCCTCCCTCCCCCCAGCACTTCCAGACCCTCCAACAGTGCTATTTCTATCTATGTATGAACCAAAAGACTGCGCACCAAGGTTGTTTAAAACATCGAAACCCAAAATACTTTTTCACAATTTCTAATTGCAGAGTAAGCAGCTGACACACATTTCTCACCTGGGAGACGGAAATTGGCTGTGGAGTTTATCACACATTTGGTTCCATTTCTGTTGGTAATCTCAATTCTTTGCTATCTAAATTACACAAACCAGTTGTGTTTATGTTAAAATAGGGGCTCTCGTATTCACTAGACTTCAACAGTTGTGCTTAAGAACCAATGGGAATATCCTGGACTGCATCAGAAGTTTGGTCAGCAGGGTGAGGGAGATGATCCTGCCTATCTTGCATTGGGCAAGCCTCACCTGAAGTACTGCGTCCAGCTGTGAAGTCCTCAGCACAGGAGAGACACAGACCTGTTGGAGAACATCCAGAGGAGGCCCACGAAAATGATCCAAGGGATGGAACACCTCTCCTGTGAGGACAAGCTGGGAGAACTGGGGCTGTTCAGCCTGGAGAAGAGAAGGCTTCAGGGAGGCTTGATAGCACATTTTCAGCATCTAAAGAGGGGCTGTAACCTCTTTAGCAGGGTCTGTTGTGATGCGACAAGGGGAAATGGTTTCTAACTTGAAGAGGGTAGATTTAGGTTGAATGTAAGGAAGAAGTCTTTTACAGTGAGGTTGGTGAGGCACCGGCACAGGTTGCCCAGAGATGTGGTGGATGCCTCTTCCCTGGAAACTTTCAATGCCTGGCTGGAAGGGGCTCTGTGCAACCTGATTGAGCTCTGTACGTCCTTGTTCATTGCAGGGGAGTTGCACTACATGACTTTTAAAGGTTATTTCCAACTCTAAGGATTCTGTGATTCTATGCTTCTGTGATTCTATTTTCAGATTTCTTACATCCATACAGTGTTCATATATTTTTCTTCCAGAGGGATGCCGAGCTCTGCCCTAGTCTGTACTCTGATGCCAGCCCCAAGAAATAGCTGGGACAGTGACGGACCACAACCAGGGTCCCAGGGGAAGGCCTGAGTCACTCCACATCATCTCTGAGGAACTGGGAAAGCCTGGAGTCCTTCAAGATTCCCTCATGGGAAGCAGTCACCATCTTGCCCTTCCCATACTTTGAGACCGTTGTCC
The DNA here is from genome assembly GCF_039878825.1 of Excalfactoria chinensis. Taxonomy (NCBI): domain Eukaryota; kingdom Metazoa; phylum Chordata; class Aves; order Galliformes; family Phasianidae; genus Excalfactoria; species Excalfactoria chinensis. The sequence goes on along the minus strand of NC_092825.1, from coordinate 71,982,351 downwards.
TGTAGCTTTGCGGACATCAGTTGTTCAGTGAGTGGGATTCTTTTATTTGCTTGTTTGGCTTTCTTATTGTACAGTTCACCAGTTAATCTGAAGTAACGAGTATATCAAGATGGTAGAGAAAGAGGAAGCAACTGTTTTAACAAATTCTGTTATGCATCATCGAAGAAAGCAAGGAAACAAAGACGAGCAACTTCCCACTAACAGTTTATTTGAAGAAGGAGAGTGCCAGAGACTCCAGGAAGTCTGCTAGGAACACGCCTGGTAGAGGTGGCCTGCTTGGAAGTTGCCAGAAAACAAAAAGACCTTGCCAGCACAGGATGTGGTATAATTAAACATGCATTTTACAGTTTTCTTTTTAATTAGATACGCACAGAAATACACACGTTCACTGCAGCTTCAGTTTCCAAAGTTGTACTGTTCTACCTCTGTTAAGGCACCAAAAGCAAGCAGTACCAGGTGATGTTGTGAGGAAGAACAACAGGGGACAGTTGGTCCCCTGGACCAACTACCAGTTCAAATCACATAGGACCTAAGGAAGTTGGTGCACGGGATACTCATGCCTTAGTTTTCTGCCTTAAGCTGCCAGGTGACATCAAGGAAATCATTTCTCTCCCCTGTAGCTTCATTTTCCCATCTATGAAGCGAGGAGAGTGGAACTCCCCCATCATGCCAAGGCCTCTGAGGTGACACGTGCTGTATTTAAGGCTCCCTCGGTTCAAAAGTTAGGCTTAGCTCTTCAGCAAAATCATCAGCTGCTGAGTTCCAGTTCCTAGTCCCACCCTTTTCCCATCATTCGTGATTCACATGACTGACTGGAGGACAAAACCAATGGCAAGAGAAGCGACAACACCGGGGCAGACCCAAACCTTTCCCTGCTGCTGTCCTCAGCCAGTACTGGCACAGTTCTCTGTGGCTCCCGCGTGTGCTTCGTGTTTGGCTGCCCTGAAAGCAGATCCACGTCATGCAGACACAGCAGTTGAAAAGTTCTGGAGAAGTCGAATCCTTAACACAGATTCATTTCTCACGAGCCCCAGGGAGCTCGCAAGCTGATCAAGCTGAGACACAGGGATATCGGCTTTCCTAGATTCCTGCAGATGAACGCTGTTCTCGCTTCCCCACCCCGCCCAACCCTCCCCCCAGCCCATTTGCAAGTAACACACTTTACAGCAGGAGTCTGCAGCCCCCGGCTCTCTCTCCAAGAGTTCCGTTTGCGAGCCATGGTTGGGGCGGCGGTGCAGGGGTGTTCTCGTGCCGGCACCACCTGCATCGACTGGTGCAGCTCACAATCCCTATGCCCACACTCTTGGACAACTGTCTCTCTTCAGATTGCTAGCTAACCCTTGCTCTCCATACACGTTACAGACGTCTCCCATGATTTACTGGAGGCAATAAAAAGGAATGGAATGCCTTACGGTGTTCCAGGGAACTCACAGCCAGACCCGACAGAGCTGGGGTTGGAGGGGAGCTTCCCGAGAACCACCTCTGTGTGCGTGTTGAACAGAGAAGGCACCTCTGGTGCCTTGGTCCACAAGATCACAGCCACAACATCCCATCTTGATCGCCAAAAATTGTCATCCGAAATCCAGGACAAAAACTCTCTTAATTCCAATGCAGACTTAGAAAGCGACATTTATTCCTCACCACACGTACCAGGAGCCTTGACAAGCAAGTACACTCTCTCAGTTTCTACACTGAAACAGTTAAGACATACATACGAAGTACATTGGCATACACATTCATTCTCTTCCAGGGACTCAAACATACACGCTAATGTCCCTTTGCTCAGTGGTATCTCAGGTGGTCGAGTGCCCACCTCCTTCTTCCCCACTTTTCACCATCAGCATCATCACTGAGGCCTTTGGCTCACTTTCATCCACTTTGGAGAATTTCCATTGCTTATTAGGCCGCAGTGAGCCACTCTTAAAAACAGTGTGTGTGGAACCCGATGAAAATGTCCTGGCATGTTTTGAGGCAAAAGATAAAAGTATCCTGTTGTGACTCCAGTACATCTCATATGATGGAGACTCTCTATGCCAGACAGCAGGACCTAATGAAGGAACCAAAGGATGATGCTGAAGATTCATGGTCCCCAGATGGAAGCAGTTTGAAAAGACATTATATGCAGAAATGAACATTAAGGAATGCCTTATAAAGACAAAATTGTGAAGTTGAAAAAAAATCAACCTGTTGTCCCAACAAAATCTTAAAAGAAAAATTTAAAACTCAAAGAGACTCCATTATAAAAGCCAGTTACGTGACAGCAAATCTGACAGCAAAAAAATCCAAACCATTTACTGAAGATGAGTTTATTAAGCAATGTATGGAAAGCATGGCACACACTGTATGTCCAAAGCAGATTTTTCTAAAATCAGTTTGTCTTGCCAGACTACAGCCAAGTGAGTAGAAGAAAAAGGAAAACCCATCAAAACAAATACAGAGAGTAAAGTCACTAATTCCATTTTTTAAAAATTATTTATTTATTTATTTATTTGCTTTAGTCATGAAGTATTGATGCTACACATGTGAACCTACTTGCCATTTTTCTAATACATATTGATAATGTCACTGAAGAAATGGCTTCTTTGGTGTCTTTAAAAGACACAACTAGCTCTCTTCATTTGTATGAAACAGTAAACAATACATTTGAGGAATTTTCTTTGACCTTTGACAACATATGTGGTAAAGCTACTGATGTCACCCTAATGAAGGCTGAAAAAAAAAAAAAAAAAAAAAAAAAAAGGACATATGAGATTAAGAGAAAACAATGCAGTTACCACCACAAAATCATACTTGATGAAACACTGTTCGTTGGGAAAATTTATGTGAGAAATCTTTAAAAACTGATAATGTAATTCAGAAACATCATCAAAGCATCACCATGCAAGAAGAAACATTGAAGATTACCAAATAAGCCTATGTCTGTTGGACAAACATTGGGAGTTGGTACAATAATGAATTTGGGATTGTAAATACCATGTAATACATGTGAAAATATGACCTGTTCACGAATTATCAACTAGTAGAGTATTCTTGGAGAGTTATCACAATGCTACCCCAGTGCTACCAGTAAATAATACCTTGCTTATGGTAACAAAAACTGTGCTATGAAGTTTCTATGCATTGATTTCTTCAAATCACAGTGTAGTTAAAAGTTCTGGCATTCTTGTAAGGAAATACAGTGTCTACAGAAAGAGTTGCCTTGAGTATATAAGTGAGAGCCTGTCATGAGTTGGTTAAGACATGGGCTCATGATAAGACACTAACATGCTCAGACTTTGCAGACAATCAGGAACTTGGGTCACAGCCAGTGACTGCTCACATATGAACAACATTCAGAATGAAACGGTTAAGCTGGACCACTTAAGAATGGGTTCAGATTTATGCTAACTTGAAGATGGTAACAAAAACTCATAGGACCAAACTTTTCAGGTATGTCCCGCATGCTCTTCCACCACTTTCAGTACCTGCAAAAGAATGATCACCATCACACCACCAGTGGGGTAGGCTAAAGCAGTAAGCCACGCAATGCAAAGACCAAACAATGTGTAAGAAAGTTGGTAGGGAAAAAGTAATAAATCCAGGTTCAGTGGATTGAAAGCAAGAGAGAATACAACACTCATACTTCTGCAAGAACCCTTCTCAATAAATAAATAAATAAATACATAAATAAAAAATCAAAAAGCTCAGTACTGTGGCAACATCTAGTAGAGACGAAGCAATGACAGTCACCAAAGCAAGAAAGCTTGTGTCAGGAAAGACACAGAAAAAATATACAACAAAAAACTCTTCTAACGATACATAAGAAAAGTCAAAGAAACAAAGATAAGCAACTCAAAGGAAAACAGAGGTAGAGAAGAGTAGGCAAGGCTGTAAAATGAATAACTCCAAAAGTCAAATATGATACACAGTGTCCATACCTTCTGACCTCTGTTTTCCACAAAGAAGTGTTCTTGGGCTTGCACAGCACAAAGCAATGTTATCCAACCACAGAAAAGGCCTAAGTGGCACAAGCTGCAACATTTACATGTTTTGTCATATTTTTATATGGTTCCAAGAAAAATGTCATTCACCTACATCAATGCTTTTCTGTTTTGACTTAATTAAATCCACATTTCAAAGTGGATCAATTTGAAGCATCTGCTTATCATTCAACCTGTATGTGCTTGTGTTGCGAAGAAAGATTCCCATTTGGCATAAACCACCAGCACTGAGTTGTTCTCTATTAATGAGCGTAGACAATCTTTCGCTGTTATGGGTCGGGAAGTTTTAATGTAGTAGCACCGCAATAGCCTGTAAGACCCAGCTAACAGATTAGCTCAACCAGTGACAAATGAAATGATCCAGGCAAATTGCTGCAGGAACCTCCGAGATCCCAACACGGGATCAAGAAGAGTGGAAACTGCTTGTCTCACCAAAGCCAAACAAGAAGTTCAGTGGGGCCATGGCAGGCACGAGTTGTGGTACTGCTCCATTTTCATCAAAGCACATACAGCAAGATCACCTACACAGCTGTACACATGACAGGTTGTGCAAACCACGAGTGAGAGAACTCAGACACTGGTGTTATTTGTAATTATTCTGTTTATGTCCCCAGTGTATGAAGCAGACACCACAGAATTTTGGATGTGTGAGGAGGAAATACAGCTGGGCCACAGAAGAGAGAAGGGTAGCTGCTACTGCTTCACCTGAAATTCTGAGAGAGAAAAGTGAGAATTCTCACTTGTTCTGGCAATCAGAACAGCAGCTCTAGGTTGCTGGAAACAGAAACCTGAAATTAAGAGGGAAGCCAATTTACTATGACCTAATTGATAGCCCGTACAGGACTCATCAGCATCAGGAAAGCACAATGGGAATGATGAGAGTCCCAGTCACACTAACTGCCAGCAGCCAAGGCTATGCTCTGTATGGTCATTGCCCAGTGGGACAAGTGGCTGTATATCTCAGCATCACAAAAGCTGATGGAACTCCCTGAAGTTACAGCACAGAGCTGAGCAGCCCAAAAAGAACTCCTTATTTATCCCACTATTATGTGGTTCCTTCACTGTCAGATCTCCATAGATGATAAATTCAAGTCCTGCTGCTCACAACTTCCACTGGTTTGAGCAACACTGGTACCTAAGAATTACTGTGTTGTCAGCGCTCCTACCTCATTACTCCAGATATATACAAGCACTTAGTATTACATGGGAGCATGCAAAAATGCTGAGTGGTCAGCAAAATGGAGAAATACTTCCACTGTAGGTAAAGAGTAGTCAGAGATTAAAGAATGCTGTTCTGAGAAGCAATAGGAATTCTCACTGTCACTAAGCAGGCTGTATCATTTTATTGCCTTGTGCTTCAATTTTCACAGCCATCAGATACAGAGGACTGGTGCTGTCCTCTATAGGCATTTCATAAATTTATAAATGCAAATTGGAAACAACAACAACAACAAAAAGCTGCAGTATTATGTACAAAGTTCTGTCCTCCCACACAAGAGCAACAGATTTTTTGACCCAATGGCAAGACACCCTTTTCCTCCACAGAAAATTCGTTCACCCTGTTAGGACAGCTCTTGGATATTTTGCAGAGCGTAGCACAGCAAGCTTTCAAAATACAGCCCTGAAGATCTTTAAACGTTATCATTTGCTAACACAAAATCACCAAATAAATAATGCCAGCTCTCATAGCTTTCAGGCTGCTGTAATGGTGAAGGGACTGCTCCATCCATTGTGAATGTCCAATAAAACATACAAATGGGAGAAGATACAGATGTAATACAGCACGTGAGCCTATTACACCCAGCCAAATTCAGCTGAGATAGAAGAGACAAGCTGACAACACTATCATGCAGGGTGAATGCTCAGTTCCAGTCAGAAGAGAGTTTCCAATGGGATGGAAGATGCCCACCTCTGTGAGTCTTGTAAAGGATTATGGATGACAGTGTGGTGGGCAGAGGAGTCTGTTCCAGCAGGATTCTGATACTTCAGGGGGCTGTTAGGCTGTAGTTTCTCAGGAAAATACAGTGTTTTGTAAATTAGATCTTGGATTGCAGAAACATCACTTTTTTCTACAGGAAAAAAAAAAAAAAAAAAAAAAAAAAAAAAAAAGAAAGAAAAGAATGAAAAAAAATAAAAGAGAGAGAGACAATTGGCAGGGATTCTCAACAGGTTAAGTAGCCCTTCTCCTCAAAAAGTACCTGGAACTCCAGTTGTCCAGCACCAGACGCTTTTCCTCTCTTTTTTCTTGTACATCCCTCACCCTGTGCACTCACCCACACCCAGCTCCTCCAGGAGACTGCCAAATTCTGGGTCACTCTCCAGGATTTTTAACAGGTTAGTGGACTCCATCCTCTCCAGCTGTACATCCCAGTAGATGTAGATCTTCTGATTGAAGCTGACATAAACCAGGCAGGGGCTGTTACTTCCTCGTTTGCATGCATATAGGCCTACAAAGACCAGAAGTATGGAAAATCTGGCTACTTCTCAAAATACAGAGAAGGCAAATAGGTAACTTCTCAGGATGAGGTAACAAAGACATTAGCAGAGAGCAGTAAGCACCTTCAAGGGAAGAACGGAAATGGACTTCGCTATGCTAAGCTCCTCTGAGACAATTCAGTTGTTTCTAAACAGCTATTAACGTATGTAGCTTGTGGGTTCGCATGCCGCTTTTTACAAGTCTGAGAGAGTAAATAGCAAAGTCAAGGCTCAGGCTGGCTACACAGAAGTCTGTATCTCAAGTGAGAACAGCTAAGAAGATTGCAAATTAAAAAGCAATGGAGAAGAAAACACTGTAGGACTCTCAGATTGGACAAGAAAAAAAAAAAAAAAAAAGGTAGAAAACTAAACTAAACCAATCATGGTCATATCTTGTTGCTGTCATCACTGTTGAAACACATTACCCCCTGACTCGCTGTGCTCACATCCTCTCTTTGGTTTCCTTAAGTGTTCAGCATGTGTTGATTTGTTGTCAAATGATGTGTTGTCAATGGGTGCACTATTTTTCTTCATGGAGGAATTCATATTACACATTTGTGCTTCACACACACTTCCATGTCAGAAGTCATTTGGACAAACTGCTCCTCTGATGCCATCTTTGCATGGCAAAAAAAAATGTGGTAGATTACTGATGGGGATGGTCATTCTCTACTGCCATACCAGGAATATTTCCTTCTCATGTTGTGGGCCAACATAATAAAATTGCATGCATTACTTTTGGTGCTGCCTCCATAAAATATAAAATGTAGTTAATGTATATAAGCATCAAAACATTTCTAGTATTTTTTTATTATAGCATAATGAGAAGAACAACAAAACCATAGAACTAGTTGGATATTTGACCTTTGTTAGCTTCTGTGAAACTAATACATCAGTCTGGATCAATGGCAGTGGTTGCAATTCTTTGTGAGGTCTCATAGTGATCCTCAGTGATTTTTGATGAAATTTCCTTTTCCCTGTGCTTCATCCTTGAAAACAGTTGTTCACAAGTATACATACTACCAGAAATTGATGACGTGAATAAGGCATGACTATGAAGCAAGCATTGTTCTCTGTTAAGATAGCGCTTATGAATGTTGGGTAAAGTGACACTATCCGAGTTTCTAGTTGAATGGCTGACTGCAATTCTATACATTCCATGTGAAAAATTGTAGGTAATGTATTTATGTCATCTGAAAACAGTCACAAATAGACACAAAAAAATAATTCTTTCATAGTCCTGAAATTTGTTCTCAAATTTCTTCATCACAATGGAAAGCACAGCTGTATATATATATATATATATTTTATTTTTTTTTTTGCTGTTTGCAGGACACTCTGTTTAGCCCGTGTTTCAAAATACATAGAATTATTTGTCATAACTTGCGCTAGCACTGCACTGCTCCCTCTCCTTGTACTGGTTTCAGTTCACTCGTGATTAATAGCTCACCGATACTTGAGCAACTGTGTGCACTGGCCACTGCCAAGATAGCACAGAGCAATGGATGGGCCGCATTGCAAGCAGTGCTAGGCTGCATGCAGCCCGTGGTTTGGATATGCCTGACATAAATGAAACTCCCAAATAACATGGAGTACTTACATTCAGCACAGGAGAAGGAACCATAACCTTACTATAAAATAACTTGCAGAAAATGTGAACTTAGTGAAATTAAAGCCCCGGGACTAGTTTTAGAGAAATGCTTTTATCTGTCGGTGAATTAGGGGAAGTACACCTCAGAAACCTCAAGTGCAAATACAGAGCCAATTTCCAGTCCTGCAATGGAGGGGTTGGATCTTATTATGCATGCCTGTAGTGCAACTGCTCAGCTCAACTCAGCTCATTTTTCTTTAAATGTTGCTAGGTTTTGAAGCAAGAGATGAGTTTAATACCACAGTTTTACATTTGAAAAAGAAAATAAAAGAGGCTTGTCTCTAAGGCATGTGGGCCATAGCAATATCCTATAGTCTGCTGCAATGTGGTAAATGATGAGAAACAACTTTCTCTCTTCTAGGTTTAAAGGACAACAAAGGACTCATATTGCTATATGCTGCTGAGCAAGGGAAAGCAAGGATTGTGGGGTAACTCACTGTAGCTGAGAAAGGCAAATATAAAGGTTTTAACCTGTCTGCAGGCAGCAGCTGACATTCTTAATGGCATACACATCAGTAGCATACAAATTGATGGCACAACATTAGACTGATGAATATTTGTATCCTCCTGTGGGCTGCCAAGGGTAGCACCACTGCTTTCAACAACATAAGAAGTGCAATTCAAGAAAATCTATGGCAGAGCTATGTTACTCTCTTTCCCTCTTTTATATTCAAACCTTTATATATATGGAAAATCTTTAAAGGAAGGCTGCCCCAAAAGTAACGCCTGCAATTTTTCTATGTTGACCATTAGGTCAGAGATGCTGGTGGTAGAGCAAGTGTTGAGCCTTCCCACCAATATTCCATCATGTTTTGTTGCCACGCAGAAAGTGGCAGCAGCAGGACAATCTGACAAAATGGCATCTGACACTGATATTAAACAAAGGATGTAGCAAATTGCATGCAAGCAGTAGTCAGGCTTCGTATCCTTCAAGGCTCTTTCAGAGCCTTCCTGCAATTAGTTTTTGGGGGACATTTTACTGCCCAGGCTGTTCTCTGCTATTGCAGACACTCATTTTACTAGCCTTTTAGTAACAAGCTGAAAGCTATTGCCGAAGTTTTCATTTTCACCTCTCTTGCTTGAACCCATCACGTTCTGAAATCTTTCTTTCGTAAGAAAGATGGGGTAACCCATCTTGTTTTCAGAATTGTCTCTACAGTATACCCTCTTGAAAACAGGCCCATCATGGCTTTGAGGCTCTTTTCCTTTCCTTTGAAGCTGTAGTACTATAAACATATCTTAAACGGTTTAAAAAAGGGAAAATTCAGACTTCTTGTTTATCCTGTGACTTGCTTTCCATTCCTACATACCTAGTGTTGTTATGCCACTGACAGAATTTAAAACACCCACTGCTTTTTTTTTTTTTTTTTTTTTTTTTTTTTTAAGTCACCTGTGCCCCTTTTCCATAAAGCACTCCATATATAACTCATTTTCAACTTTTGTCTATTAAACTTTAGATAAGATTTCAGCAGCCCTGGGAAAGGTAATAAGGGACACAGCCTATTGCACTAGGTTTATATTACTTATGGAAGAGTCTGCCGTGCAATTGAGGGAAGTGGCTGAAAACAGATGAGGCACAGAACACATCCTAGAAATCTCCACCAGAAGGCTTGCTTTCCCTTTTACTATTTATCACTTTCTTAAGCACAGCTCTAGCATGTTTGGCAATTGTAGCTAATTTGACATCATTTCTACACCCAATTTCTTAATTGCCAGCTTATGAAATATACAATATACAGCTTAAAAAGCACTTGTCCCAGAAAGCATTTTGTTAAGAAAGCTTCTGCTCCAATAAGCCTGCTCAATCATCTTTATTCTAAAAAGAGAGAGGAGAGTCTTCAGCTTTCTTTATTCAAATAAAGGGAGAGTACACCAGGGCACACCCCTATGGGGTCTTCTAAGAACTGGGGCACACAATTTTATCTCCTTTTACCCCCTTTTTACCTCTGTCCCCTGACACTAGTGAGCCATTTCCCCCTTGGTGAGGTAGTCAGGATTCACATTCTTCTCGATTCTCCTATCAACCCCTTGGCTTGTTTATACGTACTTCGTAATCTGAGTTCAGTTTGCTCTTCTGCCGAACTAGAACCGTCTTTGTCTCCTGTAATGTCTGTCACTCTTTGTTTTTTCCAGCAAACATGATTTACACACAGGTGCAAAGCCAGCATCTCCTGCCATACATGTGAAAGATAAGAACATTTAACTAGATCCTTGTGACTGAAACTCTTCCTCTCAGCTTTATAATGTTTTGCAGGGCTCTTCTATCCTTCATTTGTTCTTTGCAAACTTTATTTTGCAAGGACACCTTCTTCTTGTTTTTCCTTCAATTTCATTACCTAACAAAAGGCAGATGACCAGCAAAGTTTAATTTGACAGAATAATATAACATCTACATAAAAAAAGAGAAGCCATGAACTGGATGACTTGGGAGCGCAGTGAACTTAGGCATTAGTGCTGACCACAGAATGCACATACAGTACCTCAAAAACTCATTAAATGCCTCTATATTTTTGCTGCCTACAGTATTAAGTCCTACTGGGCCAGAAATAGCTTATATGCTTCTCTCTATGCACCCCAGCAGATCAAGGCCCAGGTTGTAACAGCAAGCCAAGAGACATCCGCACTCCACGAGCAGGCTACTCACGCTTGACATGCTGCTTCTAAGCCTACCGGTACGACTTTGTCTATAAACTACCTACCACGCGCAGGAAGATAAACCACCAAACCCATGCACTTAGGAACACAACTAGCAGCAGGACACCATAGCAATGCTTGGAAGAAAAAGGAAAAACCTGAAGTCCAGCAACTACTACTCCCTGCAAACCCTGGCACTGCCATCATGCAGGAAAAACCGAGCACACCACCTGCCGAATACTACCTCAGCGCAGCGCAGCCCAACCGCTTCTCCTAAACTCCTCCACCCTCCACAACCCTCAATCAGCGACAGTCTCCCCGCCCCAAGGCACGACGCGCACTTGAATCCTCCCCTACCACAGGCGGACGCTCTGCTACAGCCCAGCCGCTTCTCTAGAAACTTCTCGGCTCCTCCCTCTCCCCCTCCCCTTCCTCCTTCTCACTGATCTCGGGCTCGCGCTGCGGTGAAGGTAAAGCAGGAGGCGTGTGCAGTGTTTGTTCTCTCGCTGTTTGGAGCCGGAGGTGCAGCGAGGTACCAGCCCAGCGCGGCGGCTGGTGCCGACTCCACTAGGTAGCCCTTCCCTAGCGCAGCGGTGGCCGCAACAGACGGGATGACGGCAGAGGAGATGAAAGTGGATGGGGCCCCCTTGGAGGGGACGGACATCACCCCTAAGCAGGATGAAGGCGTTCTCAAGGTACGGAGTAGCTGCGGCTGTCGCTGTCTACTGCTCGGGGGGCGGTGGGGTATCAGCCTGGAGTGAGGCCCTCCGGAGCGGCCTACGAATGGGCGCTTCCTTCGGCGTCCTTCCCCGGGCCGCCGACGCGCCGGCTGGCCCCTTCCCCTCGGGTAGGGTTGTTGACGGGCCGCTCACCGCGCGGAACGCTCGTGCAGCCCTCATGGTTACGCATCAGCCGCAACGCTGGAGGCGGCTGTCTCGGCCTGCGCAGGCTCTGCCCGTGTACGGGGCTCCCCGTGGGAGCTGGGAATGAGAAGGAGCCCACGCTTTTCGTGAGGAAGTCCCAAGGGAGAGGTGTGGGTAAAGACGAGGTGTCCCTCCCTGTCCCGCGTGGGTATGGGAAAGCCAGGCTGAGCTCTCTGCTCTCTAGTTTGGGGGGGGGGGGGGGGGGGGAGGAACAGATCCGTCCCGCCCCCAGCACGTGGTCGGACGCTGGAATTAAAGATGGTTCCTTGGCAAAAGTGTATGTATCTCTTTTATCTATGTAGATGGTACTGAGCAGCGCAGCTCTGTAGGCTGAACTGACTGTTTCTCACAGCCTGATAATGGTGACACTCTGCCTTAATACGAGCATGTCTTGGAGCCTGAGATGGCACATTTTACACTTGGACCTGGTATAGATGTGCTTGATGACAAGAGCTGGGAAGGCTACTTGCTGGTTCAGATTCTGAGAGAAAATGAATTATTTATGAGTTGCCGGTGAGAGTGTTGGTTAGAGGTGGATGTGAGGCTGGTGGTGATGTCCGCTCCTGTTATGTGCTGGAAATGCTGTAGCATGTCTTCTTTCTCTTGTATTTGTATTCCAGTTGATAAGGATGGCATGGGGGGAGTTGCACTAACTTTCTCTTTCCACAGGAGAAATCCAATTTCTATATCTCTAGGAAGTTTTTTTTTAGTCTTTCTTAAAAACTTTTTCCCAATTACTAGAAGCCTTTCTTGAAATTTGAGGCTTATTATTAGGAAAGATGTAAAGCGACAGTATAGAAAAGGCAAAATTTTGATTTTAACCTTTTGAGCTTTCTGGCTTTAGGTTCCATGTTTGTCATAGTGGTACTGCCTTTCCAGGAAGGATGTTCAGACCACATTGAAAAAGAGGTGCTTGATCTCAATACTGTTGCTTATGTTTCTTGCTGACATACTCTAGTGAGAGTTCTAAGCTTTTGTATGTAGCTTGAATGTATGTATCAGGTTGAAGTTCCCAGATATGGAGTTCTCTTGTATGTGACAGCTGAGGAAGCTGCCTGGGGGTCTCTTGTACCTTGGCTACTTGAACATTGTAAAAGGCATCAAGTATCTCTCTACCATATGTAGTACCCACTATTTGATGATGGAGAAGCAGGTGATAATAAAAATACAAAGGAGGAGGGGAAGACTAGTAAAATAACTGAGGTTGCATAAACATTATAAAAAATGTTAAAAATGTGATTATGAGCTGATAAGGCAAAACATTGTGGAGATCATGATGTCCAGTCCGCATTACTCCAGAGTTTTCTTTAGTAGTAGTAGTGGTTGCAGGGGAGCAGGTTGCATCTATTGAAAAGGTCTAACTGAACTAACATAAACCAATCTTGTACTACTATCATAGCACTGATTCCAGAAGAGGTCCTTTTGATTGTTCAGTAGCTTTGTATCAGAATAGTATCCAGAGGATTTGACCTGGTGGCAGCAGAGCCACCTTTGTTTTCCCTGCATTTGAAATGCTGCTTATCATTAGACAGACTAGTTATGATGTTTCTAGATAACTGAAGTATACCTGCAAATCTGTTGTTGACTGGAGATGGTAAGGCACGCACCTTAAGTGAATAGAATTGAAGTCCAACAGGCAAATGTAGTTTTGATCATCTTAGAGTTGCTTACTGTTTTTTTTTCAGGTTGTCAAGAGAGAAGGCACTGGTACAGAGTCTCCGATGATCGGTGATAAAGTGACTGTCCATTATACAGGATGGCTTCTTGATGGCACAAAATTTGACTCCAGTCTAGACAGGAGAGATAAGTTTTCATTTGACCTTGGGAAAGGTAATGCCTTATGTTTGCTTTTGATCAATCTTAGTAATATTGAGATGAAGTTTTCTTGCACACTTTTTCACTCACTAAGATCACTATTTTAACCTGTTTTCAGAGCTACCGGTTTATTTATATAAACAGATAAACTCAGAAGTGCTTTGAGATCTTTCTGAGCGGGCATGCTGTGTACCTGGCTCAGAATTCTCAGGACCACAGATACAGTGCTCCAGGGGAAGCAAACTCACCTCAGTGGGAGTTTACTGTGAGATTCAGCAATAAAGGCAGTTAAATAGCTGCAGCATGTATTTTGTTGATTGTTTTTGTATTGCTTTTGTATTTTGTTGCCTCAAATTCAAGAAGAGTTAAGTGCAGCTAGGTACTGGTGCAAGGATGTGTAAGTACTGGGACAAAGTGCACAGGGGCAGCTATCAGCTGCAACTGAAGGAAAGAGGAAATATGCTCTCTCTTTCACTAAGCTCCCAGATCTAACTGTTGAAGTAAGTCTCTTCATTATCAGACTTTTCTTTGAGTATGAAAATCCAAACATCCTAGTTTCTGCAAATTTTACTATTCAATCTGTGGTTATCACTAGGAGTTCTTTACTTACTGGCTTTTTATTTGGGAGATAAACTCTACAAAGTCCTGAAATTTGGGATGATAGGAATTTTACCAAATGGTACAAGGCAACTTTATTGAACTGAAAGGAACCACAAGTAGGAGCACTTGAGTTGAGAGGTTTTTGTTACTTTGGCTTTAGAAAGGATACTTGTTCTACTTTCCTTCCCCTTTCTGTTATAAACCCAGGCAACTTTCAGTTACCACTTATGTTGGCCTTTGCCAACTGATAAAGTACAGAGAGACTGGGCTATTGTGGGCTATTTTCAAAATAGAAGCAGACAATCTCTTACCCTAAGACCTTATTTTTTGAAGAGCATTGCTACTTGCTCACACTTGAGATTTCGTCAGGTACTTTAGGCATGATCTGTGTCTAGATTACCTATGTTCTGTATGAGTGAAGAAATAAGGGGAGAAGAATAATCACTGTAAAATGAAAAAAAAAACCAAAACAAAACAAAACAAAATTTGAGTATTTGAGTGCCCAAGTAACTTTGTAACTTGATTACAGTTAAAACTGATGCATATAACCCAGAATGAACATAAGTCAATATTTCATCTTAGCTTGTATATACTGACTGAGCTGATTGTCTCATGTATACCTAGCAATCATGATAAAAATTTGCTTTGTACAGGTGAGGTAATCAAAGCATGGGACATTGCTGTAGCAACTATGAAGGTTGGTGAAATCTGTCGGATTACATGTAAACCAGAATATGCCTATGGCTTAGCTGGCAGCCCACCAAAGATACCTCCCAATGCTACACTGATTTTTGAGGTAAGTGAGATACAGCCACTAAACAAAGAACATGGTATTACACAGTGGAAATAATGTGATATAATTTATTTTTAGACAGGAATGTAAGATAATTAGTCCAAGAAGCTTCTTTCTTTAGTCTACTTCCTACGTTTTCTTTCTGGTTTGAAACAGACTTTTATTTTTTTCTTATAAACAAACAAAAACAAAAAACAACCAACCCATGCTAGCATGGTTTCTTTGCAAATGCCATCACCACACCAGAATTGTGTTCAAGTTCTCTTACAAATAAAACACTTTATTTCTTTTTGTACATGTGCTTGTGTTATGACTCAAAAACTGTTCTTGAAAGATTTAGTAAGTCTTATTAATCTTCACATCAAAATCTGGAGGTCTCTTTTTCTATTTTTCTTTTTTTTTTTTCTTTTTTTCTTCTTTTTTTTTCTTTTTCTTTTTTTTTTCTTTTTTTCTTTTTTTATTCCTCGTGATCCATCTGTAGAATAAGTTGGGGAGGGAGCATGCAAAAAGAAATGGAGAAGCCTGTATTGTCATCAGTGGGACATTTTGGAGCATTGGAGCATCTATGTCAGATAAACTAAATTAGACTAGAATTGTATTTGGTGTTAAATATCTTATCAAAATATCAAGTAGAAGTAATCCTTGCGCAAATGCATACCCAATTCCTTTTGCATTTCGTGTAGCTTTAGTTCAGTTCATGAATCTGAAGTGATGGCTTTGAACTTTTTTAAAAATAAGATATTTTATTGTAAACCATAGGTATGCAAATTTATGGCTTGCCTGAACAGCAGTGAGTGAAGAGCAAATTTATGGGCTGCATATATAGTATGGTTAATATAAGTTACAAAACGTCTATTTTTTAGTGTTTTTAAATAAAATATTTTTGAAAAGAGCAATAAAAATATGAAACTAGGGGTATATGTGACCATGTCTTTGTGAAACTGATGCATCAGTCTCTTTTGATGGATGTGGTTGCAATGCTTGCATTCTCAAGGTGCTTATCAAGGATTTTTGGTGAAATTTTATTCTTTCCATGCTTCATCCTTGACAATAAATGTTCACAAATGTACATACTACCAAAAAAGCAGTGGCATGAATAAGACATGGTTGTGAAATGAGGGATATTTTTCTCTGTTAAGACGAGTCTTACGAAAGTCTCATAAACAGACACAGTCAGACTCTTGAGTTGAATATATGATTGCAGATAATGTGTTTAGAAGAACTTAAAACAGAGCTGCAAATACAACAATAATAGGGTGCTTTTTTAAATACTTAAACCTATTCTCAAATTCCTTTTTCAAAATGAAAAGCAAAGCTGCATATTTTTCATTGTTCACAGGACTGTGTTTAGCCAGCGTATCAAAATGCATGAAACTATTTGACATAACATGAACTCGCTGTAATTTAAAGTTTCATTTCAAATACTGTTGTGTTTGAAACACAGCAGATGTGATCATTTTCACCTTGAGGCTTTGTGTTTAATTCATTGTTTGGAGTCATTAAATCCACTGAAAATGCTAAATCTGTGAGCCGTTTTTATTTTTATTCCACAAAGGACTTGATTTCTTTTCTCAGATCATACATTTTTAGTGTTCTACCTTTACTTAGCCACCTGGCTTCAGAAAAGTAATAGATGTTCTCATAATCGGCATCCATACATATAAAGAACTCCTGGAATTTGTGATGATTCAATGCCTTGAACTTCATGAAATTGAAAACTTTGATTTCCATTATATAATAAATACATGCACATAAATTTTGTTGATGTTGAATGCAACAGTATTTCCTCAAATGTGAGTTACTGATGGCAATTGCATTGTCTTCCATTAATTTTGTAAGTCCCTCTTTTCTAGCAGCTTGTCTTCAGTGCACTGCTGGCTACATCAGATATGATGACAGCGTTTAAATAAAACCACTTTATTGTAATTTTGACTGTCTCATACAAGTAAAGAGACGTAGTTGTGTCATTTAAAGGCACCGGAGAAGCCATTTCTTTAGTGATATTATATTCATTTTCAGTACCTCTAATAAAAATGGCAAGTACTGATGTATCTGGAGCATCATACTTTCATCTGTTGCCAAAGCATAAGATTTGAAATTAGCAGCTTTACTCTCCAAATTTGTTTTGGGAGTTTCTCCTGTTTCTTCAGTTTACCTGTTTATAATCTGGTGAGACAAACTGATTTTAGAAATTTCTTTTTTATTTTTTTAGTCAGAATAACATATATTTGATGTGCTTTCCATATGTTGCTTAAAATTTAAAAAAAATAAAAATAAAATTCTTTTTTGCAGTCGGATTTGCTACCATGTTACAAGCTTTTATAAAAGAGTCTACTTGAGTTCTAACTTAAAACTTCAGAATTTTTTGTTGAGATTACAGGCTTTTCTTCATTTCCGCTATTTTGTGTTTACATGGCAGCGTGTTTTTGCTTATGATGTCTTTTCAAATTCTAATCTTTGAAACTGATATTATTTTCATACAAATTAGCCATAGTGTCATGTTATTTCTCCTCATCTGTCTTAAGTGTTCTTCTTTCATCCCCAATTTTCTTTCTTTATGGGGGGAGCGGTTC
This sequence comes from Excalfactoria chinensis, assembly GCF_039878825.1. Lineage (NCBI taxonomy): Eukaryota > Metazoa > Chordata > Aves > Galliformes > Phasianidae > Excalfactoria > Excalfactoria chinensis. Next base: position 71,964,907 of record NC_092825.1, on the reverse strand, counting down.
TATTTTGAGAGGATGTTGGGTAGATTGAAATACTATTGGTAATCACTCTGCTTTATTCACCAAGCAGCACAAGAGAACATCGCGTCTAACAGGCACACATTTCAGTTCAACAGAATATGTGTGGCAGAGTTAGCACTGCACTGTACCTTTCTCTAGTTCTTGATTCAGTGGCGACAACCTTAATAGCAGACTGACTGATGTTCTGTTGTTGCTGAGCAATTGTTGCATGCCTGGGACTGGGTTGGGCCATAGTGGGGAAGAGCCATTACCATAATGGTGTGGGGCAAAGGTTGGGCTTTAGCACAGGCTGTGCTGGGCCACATATTGGGTGGATGGATTGGGTTGGATGTGCCTGATCTAATCAGTGTTAACTACACTGTGTAGTTTTTATTACTGTTTCATTCACAGATATGATGGCAAAAGCTTTTTTAATAATTTTGTAGCTGTCAAAAATTTTGTTTTGTGACTAGGCCGTTTTTCTATTTTGTCAAATTGTGATTTCAGTTGAAGTCTTGGAAGACCATGTGAATATTCAGACTGGATAGTCTAGTCCAACATTAGCACTTAAATAGCTTAAGTAGTTCTTTACAGCAGCAATTCAAGACTAAAAGGTGGACCAGGTCATGATTTTGTTGTATTTTTACAATTACTTTATTTAAACTTCTTTCTGAATGATTAAATAATTTAGTCATCTTAGTTTCTTCCCTGTCTTCATTTTTCCAAAATGATCCCAAAATACACAAACATAAGCGCGAGTAGAGGGGAGAATGTAGGAGAAAATGAGAACTGTAGCTACTTTCAGGCATGCAAGGAAGAAGGACGTAGAAGTTTTGAATCTGTTGTCCTTTAACAAAAGAGTTGGAGGGTAAGGAATGGGGAATAGTTGAAATCTGAACTAAAGCAATATTATTTAATTTGTTTTATTGCTAGAAAAAAAGATTTGGAATATTTTGGGCTCAGTTACAAGCCCTTTAAAGTTTATCTGAATTTGATGATTTGATGAGATCAGAATTTAAGAGAAGGATTAGATGTTTAATATTTAACTTTCCTGCTCATTTTCTCTTCTCACTACTTATAACTCAGGCTTACTACTTGCTCTTAGGATATTTTTTTATGATTCTGTGAGGGGAGAAAAAAAAATGCTGTTTAATGAACCAATAGAATCTTTTTTTGTGTGTTCTGTAGTAGTCCTTAAGTATTGTGACTCATGTAAACTTTACTCAGAAGTCAGTCTCTCAGTCCTTTCAATTAAAGGATATTATTTGTAGTATTGGAAGACCAAAGTTGCTGAAGGAAAAGAAGCCTAAATAATAATCTGAAACTGCTCAGTAGGCTTCCACTTAGTATCTGTATCTGCTAAATATGGCATCTTTGTAGTCTTGGCTGCCTAATATCTTACAGGGTATTAAGACAGTGGCTGTCATAACAGCTGTGATTTCAAAGAACTCAAGTATGAATTCTGCGAGTTACTGAAGTGATAGATGTAAATGCAAGATTTTTCCTCCCTCCATAGATAGAGCTGTTTGAGTTTAAGGGGGAAGACCTCACTGATGATGAAGATGGTGGCATCATCCGAAGAATCTGTAAGAAAGGCGAAGGCTACTCGAAGCCCAATGAGGGTGCCCTGGTAGAGAGTATGTATTATATACATGTAGTAAATGGCTTTACTGTGATGGAAAGTGTGTTTTTCCCTACCTGTAATTTCTTTGTTCTGGAAGAGAATACCTGCCTTCTCTTTGTGTTAGCAAATAACATAATAACTAAAACTAAGCTTTCATTCTCTTTATTCTAGAGAAAGTTACATTTTTCACCAGCAGCTCTGTTCTTCTGAGATACCAAATCTGATCAAGTACTTAACACAAAAGTTAAAGGAGTCTAATAAAGTATGTCCATTTGATGAGGAGCAAGTGGGAAAGTAGTTCTGGCATTTGTTGTTGAAGGGGGGGAAAAAATGACACACAGCGCAACAGCTGGAAGGAAAAAACATTTATTAACTAAAGCTGCAGAAGTGGAATTTGTTGCCAGTAGCTAACATGCATATATAACTCCTAAAAAGAGAAAAGACGGATTAGAAGGGAAAGCTTTGACATTTCTTGTGTTGTCTGTGCTGCCTACCTCTTACCACACATAGACTCCTTCTGATTTGTATCTGGGTTCTCTTTTTTGTTACCAGTTGAGTTTGAAGGCCGATACAGAGATCGTGTTTTTGATAGGCGTGAGCTGTGCTTTGAGATTGGAGAAGGTGATAACTATGATCTTCCTCATGGTCTGGAAAAAGCAATCCAGAAAATGGAGAAATCTGAGGAATCCATTTTCTATCTCAAACCCAAGTAAGCTGTTTGTCATCTTCTGATACTTAAGAGGGCTTACTGTAATCATCTAGTGAGAACGATGTTTGTTTGCAGTATTTTTCAACTCTTTTCAGTGCTATTGTAAACACATAATCAGACCCAAAACTTGGATTTATGGAAGATATGAAGTTAAGATTACTTAGCCACTGATATTAGCATTGAAAAAGAAACTGATGCAAATCTCTACAGTGTTGATTCTAGTGAATATTATAACAAATACTGTTGCTGTTTTTAACTTACATTCATGTGGGTCCTACATAATGAAAGTACACTTAATATACAGCACTGCACATACAGACACCTAGAATAACAGAGAAGTAAGCCTTCTTAGTAGCCTTACATGATAAGATAGTGTTCAGGTGAAATGTGGAGTATCTGGAATCCCTTGCCACTAGGAAGAGTTTGCTTGAATTTTTAAGCAATTTGGAAGAAGGCATTCATGTTTTCTGTGGGGAATAAATTGGTGTTTTGTCTAAATCTTGGGTCCAACATATCTGGATTCTGAGACCAAAAACCACCAATTCAGAGATAGAAATGGACTTTAAGTGCCCTAAAAGGCAAGCAGAATTTTCCCCTTACAGTGTGAACAAATATAAAATCAGTGGAGTTCACAATGATTGTTTCCATCCAACTTGAATGCATTTGTTTTACAGTTTTTTAAGCTGGAACTGAATTTGATAGAACAAAGGAAAAGTAGACCTATGTTCAGCACTTTTATTATTAGTATGCAGTTTTTTACTGGAGTTTCAGGGCAGGACCTTTGTGTAGTCATTTACTGTTAAATAGTGGATTAGCAGTGTCTTGTGCACAGCTGTTCACCTAATCTTTATGTATTGCTGTCGCTTTCTGGAACTCGTTAGAATACAGATACTGTGAAGGAAATAGCCTGTCTTGGGCAATAATAAAAAGCAAGATGTATGCAACCTCAAAGTTTTTTGTTTGTTTGTTTGTTTTAAACTTGCTTTTGCTTCATAGAAACAGCAGTGACCAAACAAGTAATACTTGAAAAACACACAAAGGCAAAAAAAAAAAAAAAAAAAAGTGGAAATTAGTAAAATTAGTCCCAGATTTTTTACCTCTCTTGGCTTGTGCATGCAAATTCCAGAAAATTATCTGCAGTTCCTCAAGACTTTGTCTTGTAATAATGCTTTATGGGCAGATTTTTGTGTTTTTGCCTGCAGCTTCCTGTGTAGAGGTTTGTGTGAATATCCAGTTTCATAATTTTTCCCTTTCCTGCCCTTACAGCTATGGTTTCGGAAGTACTGGAAAGGAGAAATTTCAGATCCCTCCAGATGCGGAATTACAATATGAAGTGAAACTCAAGAGCTTTGAAAAGGTGGGAATGAGAGCAAACAAACTGGGAGGTGTGGGAATTGCTGATGCAGCTTAAACAAGGACGGTGGAATCCTTAAAATGTTGACCTGAAATAAGGAAGACATTACTGTATGTGGTGATTATGTTCAGGGAGCTCTTGATTGAAATTGTCCTTACTGGACTCCTCTCTATTGCTATCAAGTATCTCGCTTGTTCTAACTGTTTCCAGTAGCTGTGCAAAACTACTCTTTCAAGTCTGTCTCTTGTGTGCTGTTACTGAGAAAATAGCACAGCCGTATGGTTTCCCTGTCATTGTCTTGAACTATTCCTGTTTGGATAGGCTAAGGAATCTTGGGAAATGAATACAGAAGAGAAACTGGAACAAAGCTGCATGGTGAAGGAAAGAGGCACTCAGTACTTCAAGGTAAATGATAATACCCGGTAAATAATATAATTTCTTAGTCTGTGTGTGAACTGATGCTAATGATCTACAGCTTTGAAATGACCAAAGTGGTGTTTGTGGTTTTCTCCATGTCATTTTATGGGGAGGACTATGGGAAAATGGACTGAAAAGAAGAGGAAAAAAATAGCCTTAGCGTTGCAGTGTCCAAATAGATTTTCTTATCCCCTACAGTAGTGATACACTATATGATTGTAGTGTATTCTTAGTGATGGAAGTTTTCTGATTACTCTGATTTATTTTTTTTTCTTTTTTCAGATCTATTGTTCTAGGTAAGCAGAAGGGGCAGGGGGAAGTTTAAATAAAAGTTACTGTGGTGAGCTTATGAAAATTTAACTGCCTTGTTTACAGGAGGGGAAATACAAACAAGCGGCATTACAGTATAAGAAGATTGTGTCATGGCTGGAGCATGAATCAGAACTCTCTGATGAGGAGAATACAAAAGCCAAGAGCTTGAGGCTTGCTGCCCACCTTAATCTAGCTATGTGCCATCTCAAGCTGAAAGAGTACTCTCAGGCTTTGGAGAACTGCAACAAGGTAGAGGGGTTTATTCATTCTTAAGCTGCTCAAGCAGTCTGACAGTTTATCTCTTGCTTTAACAACTTGAGGAATATCCAGCTGTGTGATGTTCAGATTTTGATCAGCTTGCGGTTGGGCAATAGCAAATAAAATAAGTATGAACATAAGGTGTTGGATATGGCTTATTGTATCTTTTTCTACTTATTTTTTCTGTATTTAATTCAACTTTTTACTAAGCCCTGACAACAGTGAAAATAGTAATGGTAATTTTCTAGCAGTTGCTGGTGCTCTGACTGCATATTAGTTTAAAAAAAGCAAACTAAACAAAAAACAAACAAACAAACACTGTATTGTTTTCAAATGCTGCTTTTGTTTCTTTCTTTCTCTATTTTAAATGCAGGCACTTGAACTGGATAGCAGCAATGAAAAGGGCCTCTTCAGGCGTGGAGAAGCCCACTTGGCTGTCAATGATTTTGAACTGGCCCGAGGAGATTTCCAGAAGGTGATACAACTCTATCCAAGTAACAAAGCTGCCAAAGTGCAACTAGTAGCTTGTCAGCAAAAAATCCGGGAGCAGCATGAAAAAGAGAAGAAGATGTATGCTAATATGTTCCAAAGGCTTGCTGACAAAGACTTAAAGGTAAGTAGCAAGTAGCATTATTCCAGAAGATCACATGGTCTAATGTCACATGTTAGACAAGGAATAGAATTTTGATTATTTGGCTTACTTTTCATACAGTCAGAGAGCACTCAAGTAGCTAGTTGCTTTTGGGGGGGGGGGAAATAATGGGGATAGGCAGTGCTCAACATGATGAAATCATCTTGTTTGAACAAGACAACTGTCAGTAGTAAGGATATTGCATAAAATCGTTTTAGTTATTTAAACTGGTTCTGCGACAGAGCAGTATTAATAAAAAGTAGTGATGAGGTGTAAAGACAACATTCAAGAATTAAAAAAGCAGTAACTTGCATACTGGATCCTGGGAAAAAAATACTCTGTCCTTCTAGACTCTGTCATATATACTTTTCCAGTATCTTGATTGTTATTTTGTTTTTAATGAAGAATCTGAGCAGGATTAAGATGCAACAACCAAACTAGAAATTTTTGCATCTTAATGTGTAAAATTTCAGGGTTTAATTGGGAGCTGCAGTAAGTTATCTCCAGAGGTCTATTCTGACCTGTGATTCTGTGAATTGCTAATTATCTGGCTGTGCTGTGAAGGTTCCTTCCAGACAGCACGACTGCTGGGAGTCTGGTGTATCTAGGTGAGGCCCATAGCAAGATGTGCTGCTAATGGAAGAATGGATTGCTGAAACAAGCTGTAGCCATGAAAAGTGCAAAAGGACCATGTTAACGCTACCTAAATTCGTGTCACTACCCCTAAGAAAGACAGTGGGGTCCTGTTCTTTGCAGAAGGTAGATTCATGCACTGCAGACCACTAGAGACACTGAGAAAATAGAACACCGATTTTTGCCATCTACTTTAATACCAGATCTTATTTATTTATTTATTTTTCATTATGTTGTCAGATGATATTGAGAATCAGTTCTAGTGATAGGCATTAAATGACATTTCTGGTATTGTTTCAAATTTTGGCAATTTTTTTATAGTAAATGAACATATTTGTTTTATATGTCTCTGTTTAGCCCATTACTATTCAAACCAGCCACACTGAGTATGCAGAAATGAAAGATGAGCAGAATGGAGTTGAAGATAAGTAAGTTGACAGAAGCATAAACAAACCATGTTCCATTAGTTTTGTAAATGAAAGAATTTCCAGTGAATTAGACCTTTATTTTTCTACCTGGTTGGACAGTGGCTTCAGAGGAGTAGAGGCTGAGTCGCCATGTCACAGTCAAGAGAGCAGCTTTGTATGTCTGTGAAATAAGCTGAATGACAGCACAAATCTGATTTAATCCTAGGGACTTTATTTATTCATACAGCTTCTGTTACTGTTTGGGTTCTGTCTGGATTTACTCTGCTTGGTTTATCTGCATTTTGCTCTTGGTGTTTATGTTTCTCTTGTTCCAGCTTACAGAATCTGGGACTAAATTCCTTTATTTCATTTTTTTTTTTTTTTTTTTTTTTTTAAAAGCAGTTAACCTTTTCCAACAGTTCTCATGTGAGATTTCAGAAGAAATCTGTGCTCATTGTTCTGCTGCCTTGGCATTGTCCCCCTCCCTCCATTAAGTGTTGTAACCTTCCTTGTATGCTTCCTTTTGGCATATTGCTGAAGGTGAAGACTGTGAAGTCACAGCTTAAGTAATAAAGCTCCGATTAAGCTCAAGGAATTGAACTTTTTGTGTTTTTTATTGGCATTTGCAAAGAACTAGGAGTCTGTTGTCTTTTAGTCATTCAGTGTTTTCTTATCCACATAGCAGTACTGTAACCACAATATCTACTGTTTTTCCGATAATGTTGATTCATTGCCATTTTAAAAAGTGCACACGCTATTTGCAAATGAAGAAAATGTTGCTTAAAACTGTACACAGGTCTGTAACCTATGCATTATTATCTGTTCATATTTCTCTTTCCCCTTCATGTTATGGAACTGGACTAGAAGAATACTGATTGATACCTGAAAGTGACTTCTTTGAAGATAAAGTAAATGCCAATAGTAAAACATGTTAAAAATGTTTATAATTCCTAATGAAATGCAAGCGTCTGACTGATTCCAGTGTCTTCATTATCCTTACCTCACAAGAAAACAACTCCTACCTTTTTTCTGTGGTGTTTCTTGTGTTGGCTTGGAGAATGGTATATGTGGAAGGGGAGTACTTGTTTGTATTTTTCTTTCTATAGGTACAAGATGGAATATTCAGACTTACCATGCTTTTCATGCTGTTCTGTAGTGTTAAACAGCATCTCACCTGTCCTTTTTTGAAATGATATAGCAGCAGGGACAAATTTATTGCTTGCTTTTCAGAAGGAATGCAGTTTTATCTGTTTCAGAGGAGAGAGAGCCAGGGCCAGGGAGCTGTATGTCTAAACTATCATGAAAGTGCTAATTCCTATATGACATACTGTCCTGACCCCAGACCCAAAATGGTAAGTCCAGAAACTGCTGGGTTGGAGGTAGCTTATGGGTCTGTGACCTGCACTGCTTTCTGCAAGATTAGCAGTGCCCTAACCTTCCCTTCAGCTTGGGAAGGTGTAGGAGAGGAAAAGGTAATGTAGTCTTTGTTAGGTTATCACATGAAAAGAAATGCTGTTTTCCTTGACTTTGCAGGACCAGTTTCACGTGCTTAAACATAACAGCTATTGCAGGTACTTTTCATAAGTTTTGGTTAAATACTATCAACTTTTCTATGTTGTACTAGAGCACAAATACCTCTAAATGGAACACTTAATATGGCTCACATGGGGAGAAATCCTACTGATGAGATTGTCCAGCCTTTTTATTTTCCTGGGCTGCATTGAGCCAACAGGAATTGCCATGGGTTGCATATTAATTGAGTTCAACATATTTAAGTAACAAGTCCTATTTTTTAATGAATTTTTATTAAAACACAAAACCAGCAGCAAAAGCATAAGGCTAGTGGGATGTTTGACCTTGTTTTTGTGAGACTAACATATCAAGCTAGTTCAGTAGCAGTGGTTGCCATTCCTAGTGAGTTCTCCAGGTGTTAATCAAAGATTTTTGATGAAATATTACTCTTCCTGTGTTTCGTCCTTGACAATAATTGTTCATAAATGTATATACTGCCAAAAAGTGATGACATTAATAAGGCATGACTGTGAAGCAGGGGATTTCTTTGGTAAGAGAGGGCTTATGAAAGTCTGGTAAAGAGTCTAGACAGTTTTTTTCAGTTGAATGTCTGATTGCAACTCTGTACATTCCTTGTGAAAATTTGCACGTAATACATTTGTCGACTGAAAATGAAGTTGCAAATGTTCGAAAAAGTGATTTTTTTTTAAATATTTTTTTTTCCAAATCATGAAACCTATTCTCAGATTTCTTTATCAAAACACAAGCATGGCTACATATCTTTGACTGTTCACAGAACTGTGTTTAGTGTATCAAAATGCATGAGATTATTTGCCATAACTTATATTACTGTCGTCTGAAATAAAGCACAGGTGATTTTTCACTTTGAAGATGCATGATTTAATGGATCAGATAGAAAATTATGTACAGTATATTTGCTTTGATTGGAAGCAGAGGTATGTATCCCTTTCTAATTCATTTGAGTATTAAATAAAGCTATCAGTTAATACATATAGACCTGATACCTTCCCAACTGATTGCAGCGATTGGGAGAAAACATAAATGGCAGTGTGGTTATTAGGATGAGGCTGGTGAGGGGTATGCAACACAAGACTTAAGAGGAGCAGCTGAGGGAACTGAGATTGTTTAGTCTGGAGAAGAAGAGGTCCTGGGGAAACCCGTACAATAGCCTGAAAAAAGTAGGTTGTGATGAGGTGGAGTAGGCCTCTTCTCCCACATAGTTAGTGGTAGGACTAAAGGGAACAGCCTGAAAATGCACTGGGCAAGGTTCAGTTTGGTATTAGGGAGAATTTATTCTCTAGAAGAGTGGTCAGGAACTGGATCAGGCTGTTCTGGAAGGTTGTGGAGTCACCATCTCTGGAGATGTTCAAGTATTTAGAGAGATGCTTCAGGGCAGTAATATTGGAAGGTGGATGGTTGGACTAGGTGATCTTGGAGTTCTTTTTCAGCCTTGGTGATTGTATGACTCTTTTTTTAGCTCATTTAAATAAACTGTCAAATCCACCAAAATGCTAAATCTGAGCCATTTTTAATCTCTACATTCTGGAACAAATTTTCCTTTTGATTCTGTAAAGTATTTTAGCACTTTACCTTGACTTAGGCACCTTCACTCAGAAAAGTAAATGATGACCCCATAATCAGCATCCATACTTTTAAGGATCTAGAACTGGTCATGATTCAGTCTCTTGGGCTTTATGAAATTCACAGCTTTGATGATTTGCGTGGCATCTATTTTGTTAAAAGCTTTTACACATAAATTTTCTTGATGCCTGATGCCGTGACACATTATCAAACATGAGTTAACAGAGGTAATAACATCATCTATTAATCTTGCAAGTATCTCTTTTTTTCCCAGCAACCATTGGGGCACCATCTGTAGGCACCAGGTATGTTGACAAAGGTTAAAGAAAATTGCTGTCATGTTTTCTTCTACTGCTTCATACAAAAGAAGAGACTTAGTTATGTCTTTCAGTGGCACCAAAGAAGCCATTTCTTCAGTGTGCTGAGGGAAATCAACTGTTTACATACGTAGATAGCGATAGGACAAGAGAGAAATGGTTTAAAACTAAAGGAAAGGAGATTAGATTATATGTCAGGAAGTTTTGTTTTTTTTACTGAAAGAGTGGTGAGGTGCTGAAACAGGCTGCCCAAAGGTTGTGGATGCCCTTTTCCTGGCAGTGTTTAAGGCCAGGTTTGATTGGGCCCTATGCAATCTGATCTAGTACTTGATCTGGCAATCCTACCTGTGACAAGGAGGTCAGAACTTGATCATCCATCGTCCCTTCCAACCCAAGCCATTCTATGATTCTATGATATTATTTTTATTATGAGCAAGTATTAACACGTCAGTATTAATGACTGTCTTGTTCCATGATGAGATAGTTTTGGACCTGCTTCGAAAGCTGGATGCTTACAAGTCTGTGAGGCTGTATTGACTGCACCCTAGAGTGCTGAGGGAGTTGGCAGATGTGGTTACCAAACCACTCCCCATCACTTTTTGGCAGTCCTGGCTGAACGGTGATGTCCTGGTGGATTGGAGGCTGTTTAATGTGACGCCAATCTTCAGAAAGATGATCCTAGTAGTTACAGGCCTATTGGTCTGACCTTGGTGTCCAGGAAGGTATTGGAACGAGTAATCTCGGGAATCATCATGGACCAATTAAAGGTCAGCCAGGGGATCAGGCCTAGTCAGCATGAGTTCATGAATGGTAGATCCTGTCTGACAAACCTGATTTCATTCTATGTCAAGATTACTTGCTTAGTGGATGAAGGTAAAGCTGTTGATGTGGTGTACCTGGACTTCAGTAAGGTCTTTGACACTGTTCCCCACAACATCCTTGTGGAGAAGCTGGATGCCCATGGTATGGATGGGCGTACGCTCTGCTGAGTGAAGCACTGGCTGGATGGCCAGGCCCAAAGAGTTGTGGTCAGTGGACTGGAATCCAGTTGGTGGCTGGTCGCGAGTGGTGCCCCCCAGGGCTCAGGGCTGGGGCTACTTCTGTTTAACGTCTTCATTGATGATCTTGATGAGGGGATTGAGTGCACCCTCAGTAAATTTGCAGATGACACCAAGTTGGGAAGGAGTGTTGATCTGCCTGAGGGGAGAAGGGAACTACAGAGGGACCTGGATAGACTGGATCAATGGGCCAAGGCAAACTGTATGAGTCTCAATAGGGCCAAGTGTCGGGTCCTGCATTTTGGTCACAACAACCCCAGGCAACTCTACAGGCTTGGGGAGGTGTGGCTGGAAAGCTCCCAGACGGAAAGGGACCTTGGTGTGCTGATGGACAGTCAGCTGAATATGAGCCAGCAGTGTGCCCAGGTGGCCAAGAAGGCCAATGGCATCCTGGCTTGTATCAGGAATGGTGTGCTGAGCAGGACTAGGGAAGCAATCCTGCCCCTGTACTTGGCATTGGTGAGGCCTCACCTGGAGTACTGTGTTCAGTTTTGGGCACCCCAGTACAAAAAGGACATGGAGGTACTGGAGCAGGTCCAGAGAAGGGCAACGAGGCTTGTGAAGAGCTTGGAAAATCAGCCCTATGAGGAGATGTTGAGGGAGCTGGGACTGTTTAGTCTGGGGAAAAGGAGGCTGAGGGGAGACCTTACTGGAAGAGAGTGATGTCTGAAGGGTGCTTACAGTGAGAGCAGGGCAGGTCTCTTCTCTCTGGTGACAGTTGACAGGACAAGGGGAAATGACCTCAAGTTGTGCCAAGGTAAATTTAGGTTGGATGTTAGGAAACACTTCCTTACAGAAAAGGTAGTTAAACACTGGAGTAGGCTCCCCAGAGAGGTGGTTGAGTCACTGTCCCTGGATGTGTTTAAGAGCCATTTGGATGTGGTGCTCAGCGATATGATTTAGCAGAGGGTTGTTAGAGTTAGGGTACTGTGGTTAGGCTGTGGACTTGATGATTTTCAAGGTCTTTTCCAACCTGAGTAATTCTATGATTCTATGATTATCAATACCTCTAATGAAAATGGTGATCTGTAGCATCAGTACTTTCACCAAAACATAAAATTGGAAATTAGCAGCTTTAATCTCCAAAATTCTTCTAATAGTTTTTCCTGTTTCTTTAGTTAATTTGGCTATAGTCTGATGAGACAAACTGATTTTAAAACAGCGTCTATTTGAGTTTCAACTTTTTAAAAAGTGTTTTGTTGAGGTGACAGACCTTTTTCCAGTTCAATTATTTCATCTTCACAAAGCATTTCTTGTTATGCATCAAATTTGGCAGTAGGTTTCTGCATATGTCTTTTCAGATTGTACTCTTTCAAAACTTACTCACTTTCCTTGCAAATTAAGCACAATACCATATTATTTGTTAGTACTGCAGTGTGCTCCCTGTGTCCTGGAGAATATGTGGTCAGAGCTGCTGCCATGACAACATGACAGCAAAGGGCCATTGGTGTGAGATAAGTTGGTCTGGGCTGCACGTGGCCCGGGGGGTTTGGATGTTCCTGCACTAATGCAACTGAAATAGTCAGGTTCCCATCTCAGTAATGCAATTTAGATGGTAGAACATTGAGGGAGATTTTTTTCCTGCTAGGTATACTTACTGAAGTAAAAAGAAGAATTTTTAGTCACAGATGAAGTTTAAGTTTACAAAATGCACAAACAATGCAGTATTCAGCCAGTAGAAGTTCCTTTAAGGATGAGTCTAGCTGCTGGCAGTAAGTATAAATATTGATATGCTAACAAGTAACAATGCATGTAAACATCACATAATTTGTATATTCTTCTAGAAAAACGCTTCAAATAAAAATTACAGCTTTGACTGGTGAATTACACTTATCTGTCTCTCAAAATGTGTAAGTCTTCCATCCTACACCATCGTCTTACAGTAGCTTTAAGGTATGGTAACAAAACTGTCCCTGTTTACTATCATAAGTAAAAATGTAAATGAGTGATGTAACTCCGCCTACAACATAAGCGAGAGAAAACTACTCCATGCAGTCAAGGGCATACTTTCCCGCTGAACTCGGTCAAGAGTCACACACCCGTTCTGCGTGACACGGTACAGCATTATCGCTCCAAAAGGGGGCTGAGTCGTGCGGCACTGAACCCCGCCTGACAACGTCGCAGCATTTTGAGGAGAGCGCGGTCCCGCCCCGCCCCTCCCACCGCCTCAGCTCCTCCTCTACTCTGGTGTCATCCCACTTCAGCCCGCACAGCCGCCATCTTCCCGTCGTCCCAGCCTAGAGGCCGGCGCGGCAGCAAGTGCCGCCGAGGGCTGCGGAATGCGGTCTGTCAGCTACGTGCAGCGCGTGGCACTCGAGTTCTGCGGCAGCCTCTTTCCGCACGCTATCTGCCTGGGGGACGCTGACAACGACACGGTGCGGCCGTGACGCGGTAGCGGCGGGATCTGTTTCAGGCTCGAGCGGGCGGGCGGCGTGGGGCTGCGTGACGGGCACACATGGGAGCCGAGCTACACTGGGGGCTGCGGCGCGGGGCTGACGGGCGGGCAGAGAATAAATGGCTTGTTACCGTCACTAGATTACAGCCAAGCAACATTTGCGTTACCATTGGATGTTGTTAACTTGTGATCCCAGGAAGAGAGGTTGCCACCGTTGCACGACCGGAAACGTAGAGCTGTGGGGAAACAATTTGTTGTAGTGCAGTGGATCACTAATGGAATAAAATCTCTTGATCTATATGATGGATGGATGTGCATCTATGGATGCACTATTAGCGTCAGCTCCACAAATGGTTGCTCTTGGAATGTCTGATTTGGCTGTAATTAGGAAGAGACTAGCTTGAACACGTAAATGAAGACTGTCTCAACAGACAGATCTTCCTATAGCCCCTACCCTGCTATCCTGGAAAATGTAGCCATATGAACTAGTGTGACATGGGGTAATGTGCAAAGGGAGTTATGCAGGAAATTGAAGTAGAAACGGTGCAGCAGAGGGCATACATGGGTTCATTGGCAGGAGGAGATGGTGACTTCAGCAGTCATCCTTCAAGAAGTAGCTGCTGTTTAGCCAGTTTGTCAGGGAGTTTGAAGATCTAGCATAAATGTATTGTGTTCTTGCAGATTTTTTTTTCTGGAGAATTACTTTCTCCACATCTTCCTCAGATGAATCAAGAAAGTCCAGGTCAGCTTTTAGTCTGCTTGTGTAAATGAGGGCTCAGTTTTTTTTCCTACACCTTCTCTATTGTTTCAAGCTTTTAACTCTTGTTGTTTTGCTGATTCTTACGCAGTTCAGGTATGTAATCTGTAATTTTCACTGTGCTGGGGGTACAGTGTTACTGCAATTGTGAACAACAACTTGCTAACCCAATTCTCTTGTGCAGCTGAATGAGCTAGTGGTAGGAGACACCAACGGAAAACTCTATGTATACAAAAATGATGACAGCAAACCCTGGACTGTACGATCCTGCCAAGGAATGGTCAGTTCTTGACAAAGCTTTTAACTGATTGGGCCTTCTAGTGTGTGTACATGTTATTGTCCTCGATCACTGCTTTGGAATATGAAAGCCAGAGAGGAATGGCATCTAGAGCTGCTCCTGATGCCTTTCATTTGGTGATATAAGACCCTCATGCTTACAGCAACCCCTTTGGACTAAAAATTATGAACAAAATACTGAACAAACACAGTAATTATGCTGGGGCTTCTCCCACCTTGAACCTGTTCCTGTGCACTGTGAATTTTGCCCCAGAGCTCTGGACAGTTGTGTGGCTCATGTGTTTATGTCCTGGGCTGTTCTTTTTGTCATTAAAAAGGCTGTTTGAGTTCAAGAGACTGTGAGGAGAGGAGGGGGTAGGGCAGTGGTTTATCTAAAAGTGCTTTTTTGGGTTGCATTCTCCCAAAGATGGACTCTTAAGATCTTCTTTTCTCTTGCAGCTTACATGTGTTGGTGTGGGAGATGTATGCAATAAAGGAAAGGTGAGAACAATCAGACTCTTCCCATCTTTGTAGGGCAAATGGGAAGTGCTTCAGAGATTTAGCTCATGTCCATCCAGAGTGTGGAGGAGAACAGATGGTAGGTGTTTTCTCTCCAGGATCTGCCCTCATGCACAGAATTTTAACACTGTTAAAACTGTTTTTATGCTTATATGTAACCTGTATCTTATCTGTCTGTGAACACTGTACAAGTCTTATGAGCAAAGAGGTCTTGCCTTTAGGAAGCAGTAATGATAAGCAAATCCTCCTGTCTGAGTGCCATGAGGCTTCAAGATAAATAATTTATTACTCCCTTTCCTTGATGGCTTTTATCCAGCTGTACTGGGCCCTGCTGCAGGTCATGGCTTTTCTGCTGCTTGACTGTATGTGTTTAAGGTCATCTAAACAACACAGCCACAGAATAGTCTTGACTTCCAAACAAATTCTAGTAGATCTAATATGATGACTTCTGGGGCCTTGCTATTTTTGAGAGTTAAACAAATGACTAAGAAGTCAAAAATTCTCACTTTAGGCACGCTGCCTAAAATACTGTGCTTGAGAGAAGGAGGTCACCCCACAGCCTTCTTTTCTCCAGGCTGAACAAGCCCAGCTTCCTCACCCTGTCTTCATAGGGGGGGTGCTCCAGCCCTCTGATCATCTTTGTGGCCCTCCTCTGGACCTTCTCCAACAGTTCTCTGACTTTCTTGTATTGAGGGCTCCAGGCCTGGATGCAGTACTCCAGATGGAGCCTCACAAGGGCAGAGGGGGACAATCTCCTCCCTGTCCCTCTTGTTCTCCTCTTTTCTGATGGAGCCCAGGGTACCATTTGCTTTCCAAGCTGCAAGAGCACATTGCTGGCTCACGTTCAGATTTTTATCCACCAGGACCTGCAGGTCTTTCTCAAGGACTTCTCCTTCCAGTCTATATATATGCCTGGGATTCCTCCGACCTAAGTGCAAAACCAAAGTTGCACTTTGCTATGTTGAACCTCATTAAATTCACCCGGGCCCACCTTTTGAGTCTGTTGCAGTCCCTCTGAATGGCATCTCTTCCTTCCATTGTGTCAACTGCACCACTCAGCTTGGTGTCATCAGCAAGCTTGCTGAGGGTGCACTCAATTCCATTGTCGATGTCACTGATAAAGCTGTTAAGAACACTGGTCCCAAAACAGACTCCTGGGGGACACTGCTTGTTAGCGGCCTCCACCTGGACATAGAACCATTAATTACCACTCTCTGTCTGCAGCCTTTCAACCTATTCTGCCATCAGATTCACATCCCTCCAATTTGGAGATAAGAATGTGGTGGGGGACCATGTCAAAGGCCTTGCTCAAGTATCATATCATAGTATCATAGTATTGTGCGAGTTGGAAGGGACCTTAGAGATCATCGAGTCCAACTCCCGGGATTCGAGCCCTCTGTGTAGCAGAGCGGCACTTCTACCCCCTGCTCCACAGGGGGGATTCGAACCCGGGCCCCCTGGTGTTGCAAACGGGAATTCTACCGCTGCGCCACCGGAGCACACAAGTCCGGGTAAATGACATCGGTTGCCTTCCCTTTGTCTGCCAGTGCTGTCACTCCATCATAGAAGGCCACCAGATTGCTTAGGCATGACTTTCCCTTGGTGAAGCCATGCTGGCTGTCTCACATGTTCATTCCTCATGTGATCAGGCATGTCATCCAGGAGGGTCTGTTCCATGATCTTCCCAGGCACAGAGGTGAGACTCACCGTCCTGTAGTTTCCTGAATCTTCCTTGCTCCCTTTCTTATAAATGGGAGTCCTCCAGTCATCCAAGACCTCACCTGACATCCATGACTTTCCAGATATGATGGAGGGTGGCTAGGCAACCACCTCAGCCAGAGCCTTCAGTTCTCTGGGATGTGTGACATTCTGCACCATAGACTTGTACTCATTCAGTTTCATGGGGCAGTGGAATAAGACCTTTTGGACACTCTCATTTTGTTTGATTTTGTTGGATTTAGTAAATTTAATGTTCCTTCTCAGATCACTGCTGTCTCTGTGTTGGTTGGTTTTTTTAGACCCATCTACTACCTCCCCCCTCCTTTTCTCTCTCCCGAGGCACTGACCCACATGTGCCCTCCCTCATTAGTCACAGGGCTGGACCAGACTGGCCGTAAACGATTAACACTTTTCTTTTTCCCCTCCTCTTTTTTTTTTTTTTTTTTTTTTTTCTTTGGGCCTGTGCTCTCCATCATGGACCTAGATCTAGAGGTAACTCCGTGACAACTGGCCAGAAATAGTCTCACGTTCTCTTGTAGCAGTCATTGATCTTCCCTTACCCTGCTACAATTTCTAATAGAAAAAATTGGCTGTTCTCTTTCTCTCTTAGAATCTTGCAGTGGCAGTGAGTGCAGAAGGTTGGTTTCATCTTTTTGATTTGACTTCCCCTTCAAAGCACCCAGATACTTCAGGCCACCATGAGTTAGCAGAAGAGCAGAAGCCAGTGTTCAAGCAACATATTCCTGCCAACACTAAAGTCATGCTAATCAGTGACATAGGTGAGTGGGACAGTAAGAATGGGAGTTCAGGGTGAGGAAATTCTGGGGTATGAAGTGGTGATGGGGAGAGAGAAAGTGTATGGAGCACACAGAAGAAAATGACTACCTAGCTGAAATATTTGCTTTAACAAACATTGTCCAGTCCCTGAGGAGAGGAACAAGAATTTTTAAAAAATTTCTTAAGTGTGAGTTCTTGTAATTGGATTGGGATCCTCAAGGATCCCGCTTAATGGAAACCAGTGCTGTGGTTTCTGGATGTTGGGGTTTTGCAGTTATGAAGGCCTAAGAGAGCTCTTCTGTCTCCTTGTTTCCCTGCAGATGGAGATGGGAAATGTGAGCTGGTGGTAGGTTACACTGACAGAGTGGTGCGTGCCTTCCGCTGGGAGGACTCATCTGAGAATTCAGACCACATCTGTGGGCAGCTGATCCTGCTGAAGAAATGGTTGCTGGAAGGTCAGGTAAGGGTACAGGAAGAGGCATGAAATCTCAGTGGATTGATATCAACAAAGTAATTGTTATTTTGATGGCTTGAAAGAAGATTTGCCCAGCTGTTGCCTTGTGCATGCAGAAAAGCTGGCATGTTCTGGGAAACAATTAGCTTCTCTCACATGACTAGAGAATGTTTTCCACTAAGGGTGTTCTTAACTGGCTTTTGCTAGGTGAAGATGCCTTTTGCTTGGATATTTTGACTGTAGCTGGCTTTGTTGAGTTCATGCTCAGCTTTTATGAGAAAATCTTCTGTAGTCAGATTTAGGTACAGAGTTGCACAGTGGAAACTTCTAGGTTATGTAAGCTTCTCAGTTCAACTCTCTCTGTTTATCCTGTGTCAGTACAGGTGGATAGCCTTTCTGTGAACCCAGGCCCTGATGGCTTACCAGAGATGATGGTGTCCCAGCCAGGATGCGGTTATGCCATATTGCTGTGCACTTGGGATTCTGAGCAGCAACCCACGGTGGAGGGGAGTGACAGCTCTTCCCCAAGCAGGTGAATAGTGACTGTGTGGAGTAGATGTGGAGATTCTACTGTAGATGCCTGACACAAGAGGGCACCACCACCACTGCCTTTCTGAGGAGGAATGCTGTCATAGTATCATATCATAGTATCGTGCGAGTTGGAAGGGACCTTAGAGATCATCGAGTCCAACTCCTGGGATTCGAGCCCTCTGTGTAGCAGAGCGGCAGTTCTACCACTTGCGCCACAGGGGGGATTCGAACCCAGGCCCTCCAGTGTTGCAAGCGGCGGTTCTAACACCGTGCACCACCAGGGGCATCCTAGTGAAGCCAGTACCTGCGATGAACTACCTGCTGGGAGTTTAAGACTTAAGCTTGCTGGCACCCAAGTGCCCATGAATTCAGGTCTCTGTCCTAGATAAGAATACTGCTTTCGTTGTGTCCTTCTCTTCTTCTCAGGTTGGCCAAGGAGTGAGTGGCCTAGATCTCAATAAAGAAGAGTAGTCATGGGAGCTGTCTAATGATGGGAAGGGTGGCATCTATAAGTCTGAGCCAAGGTCAATTAATCTGAAGCCCCAGGAAGACACTACTGGTTTATGCCAGGTAGAGTGGGATTTCCTAATGGGAACCTGGCAGCCAGTGCTGTAAATTATAAGCAGATAAATCTGGATGAGCAGTGAAGTTATTTTCCCTGTCCCAACTGGGACCACTGTGGGAAATTCAGGCACTCCTGTGCTGCTCTATGGGACGTTAAGGCAGACCCAGAAAACCCACAGGATAGAAGCTGGGCAAGTCTTGATGTCTTAGAGACCTTAGTGAAATATAAGTACCTGCCTGGCCAGAACCCAGGCCCACACATGATCTCTGACTCACTTGTTCAACTATAGACAGACAGTTTTCCTGAATGAATAGCGTTCAGGCATGTGTGACAGAAAATATTTTAAAAAATAATTAAAAAAAATAAAAATCACCAATCTCTTTTTTTAGATGTCTTATTGATCTACTTGAGTTATTTCTGGTATTCTGATGCTACAAATCACTTGGTCTTGTTTTTTAATCATTAGCAAATTCAGTCATTCCTGAGGTGGTGTGGATTCTTTTCATTGCTTTCATTGCTTTTTGTCAGCAAGTAATCCTTACACTGATGACTGAAATGCCCCCTGCTTAGAGCAATCTGTCATTTTTTGCTTTGGGGATAGCATACTGTTCCTGAGTATTTCATTAAAGGGTTAGCCTGCATAGATTCTATCCATCTCTAGACTCGGAGAGTTCTGGAGTACTCTGCTCTTCAGATTGTTCTGAGACACAGGACCAGGCATGATCACCTAACTTTTCCTGATGCCTGCCTCTTTTCTCCCTAGAGAAACCCCTGTTCGAGATGTTATTCTCCACCAGACATCTGGCCGGATTCACAACAAGAATGTTTCCACTCATCTGATTGGTAGCATTGGCCGAGGTGAGAGGTTAGAAGTTTGGGGTCTCTGCCTCAACAGTTGTCTCTGATTTTTTTTCAATCTGTCAGTCCAGTACGAAATCAGATTTCCAGTGGCTGAAAATTAAAACTTTGGGAGTTAGATGCTAGAACAGAAGAATCTCATCTCCTGTTGGTCTGCCTCCAAAGAAAAGCTAAACATTTGTTTTTGAACTCTTCACAGACTTTGGATCTTCCATTGGTTATTCTTCACCCAGCACAAGTTTCCCTGCATCCTGCACTTGCTTGCTTTTATCCAGCTTGAATAGACTGTCTATGAAGCCCTGCTCCTGCAGATATACTAGATCCTTGCTTTTGCATGACTGCAGCTTCTGCCTTCTTAATTACTTGCATCTGAGTGCTTGATTCCTCTAGCAGCTATATCCTGCCCTTCCTTTACCTGTGGATCTCAATCCCACCAGGGCTGCTTCCATTTTTCATTTGTATTGCTGTTGTTTGTCTCCTTTCGATTTATACTGTTCAACTGTTATCTATAGCTGCCTGCTTTTCTCAGCCCTAACCTACTGCTTTTGTATCCAGGCATTTCTTACATGCTGTCAGTGTTTCCCCCCATGCAACTGGCTGAATATGCTGAGTGCTGTTTTGGTACATACAGAGAATACAATCACACTCCTTTGTCCATGTGCTCCATAATGCAATGAAGAAGATTCAAAGATTCAAAGGGTCATTTTTGCTCCTTGTCTGCAACTTGCTGGAATTAATCTGCATTTGTATTATCATTTGCAGTGCAATCTAAGGAGGAAATAGGCTGTCCCGTGTAATTAGAGCTGAGGGAGGACAACTGATCAAACCCTCCCCCACCCTCTTCCCTGCTCCACAGAGTACAGTTCCTACCCAGTTGCTGAGCTTGTCATATTTTCAGCATCTCAGCTGCTGCAAGTACCATGATCACTGGAACATGAAATCAGTTATTTTGCTGCATACAAAACCTGCAGAATAAGGGATGAGAAGTTTGTAAAAAGCCCCTTGATGCTGGAGCAGCAGCAGGGAGACAGCTAAAGTGTGTCATGCTGACCAGTTTGTAGAGAGCACAGCAGATCATTTAGAACAGAGTGAGTCTAGATGAATGTCAGCTACAGGCAGTATAGCACCCACCCGGCTAACTGCTTGTTATGGTTTTGTAATTTGGTTGGTGTTGGTATACCATATCAAAACATCATGTAGGATAATGGTAATTAAGGGAACAAGTTTTTTTTTCTGTGGACTGCCTTAAATGGGCATGTGGGGAGCGGCACCGGAGGGGAGATCGGGAAGGGGACGGGTTTTCTGGCCCGGCGCCCTGCGAGGAGACAGCGTGGTCGGAACTTCCCGCCTCTCGCAGCCCGTCGGTGAGATTTGGATTTGGTTTTCTCCTTGTTGAAACTCTCTCGTTGTTGTTTAGTGTTACTGGGTTTATTAAACTGCCGTTCGTTCTCAGATCATCCTTTCTTTCTTCATTTTTTTCCTCCTAGACCCATTCGTGGTCTCCCTTCCCTTCCCCTCTCCCGGAGCGCACGTGGCCGGGCAGCGCTGCGCCGCAGCGTGCTGTTAGAGAAGGGAGGTACTTTTGTTCCTGTTCCCCCATCCCCACCCCCCTACCCCCACCCCTCGGGGTTTGTTCCCCTGTCACGAAGTGAGCTCCAGAGAGAACTCCATGACACTGCTATTAATGGCCCTTCAGAAATAGGGTAGTCTGTGTTGTAGGCTGGAGCTATGCATGGGTGGCAGAGGTAGGCATTCAGTACAGTGTCATTCTGGGGAAGCTGTCTGGAAAAAGCATAAAACTACTTTCAGCTCTGCTGGCTTGTCACTGACTTCCAGGTTTCCTGGGTTGCTGCAGACCTCAGGGAGACTGTGCCTCTTTCAACCCTGTCACTGCAAACATGAAAAGCAGCTGTAGTTGAGTACATATCCTGCCTTCCGCCACCAAGTGTGATATCACTTCCAAAACTTTTATCTTGCATATCTCTTCTGACTGGTGGACAGGTAGAGAGTTTACTGAAGTGGTGATCAGGAAAGTCTTGTCTATGGGTTCAGTTAGTCCTGTGCACAATTGTGTGATACACAGGCTTTGGATAGCAACTGTTGTGGGAAGTTCACAGCTGTAGGAACTAATAAGGCTAGGCCTGGGTGCATGAACATTGAGGCAGATATCTAATCAGTCTACTCTGAAAGCAAGAGCTCTGTATTATCTGAGCAGTGTTTGCTGAGTGGGAACCACAGTTTCTGTGCAGTTTTCATCTAGTAGAAATTATAATATTGGTATCATGGTCTCAACAGACTTTTCAGGACCTGTCATGAAGATGCTTTTGTGCTGCTTTGACTGAAATGTAGTCCTTCTTGTGGGATCTGTTTTTTCCTCTTGTTTCTGGTACAACTGAAGGCCACGTTCCTATCCCTAAAGGAAACAGTGAGGGTACAGTTCTAATATTCATTTAGCTTAGGCTATTATCCACATTGTCCCTTTATGATTATAATGCCTGTATTTGTGCATTTGTGGAGCCTAGAGAGGGTATGATGATGTTAACTGCAACCAGAATTGCAGAAGGCCTACGTAGATATGGCATAAACAAACTCCTGGAAGCAATCAGCAGAGCCAGACATGCCCATATCAATGCAAACTGGATATATTGGATTATTGGGTTTATACTGACAGTAGTGCCCTATAAATAAAAGTTGGCATGAGGTAGGATTGGTTGCAAGACTGCAGATACCTGTAATGCAAAGTTTCAAGACTGGGCAAAAAAGGAGGTAATATGGGTCCGCATGTTATTTTGAATCTTTTTTTTTCAGGAGAGGGAAGGAACAATGCTTATAAATAGGTTTCAACTGTAATTCTCTTCTGCATTTACAGGCTGCTCCAGTGTGGCTAATGGCTCAGGTCTCTTTGCCCTATGTACGCTTGATGGTAAGTCCTACAACTGTCCTGGGAGAAGGACCTGTGAGAAAGCCCAAGGCTTGTTCTTAATTAAAAGTAGGGAACAAGTGCACAGTGCTTTTGATTTTGAGAGAAGAGGGAACTGGGTTTCAGAAATGTTTCCTGATGCAGGCAAAAGAATTTGTCTTTAGCTCCTTCTGCTGATATGTTTTTTTTTTTTTGTTTGTTTTTTTTTTTTATGTCTTAGGGTCTGCCTTTTTGCTGTTACAATCCTTTCATCTGTGGATTTCAAAGCATTTTACAAACATGTATTACTCATGTGGCACCATGGCCTATGGGGATAGAACTGTTGAAGCTTGGCCCAAAACTGAAATCTTGAAACCAGAATTAGCATCTGCTTACTCCTAAGTTGCATGCTTACCCAGTAATTAAACAACTTGTGCTATGCTTCCCCCTCCATGTACAGCCCATGATTTCTGAAGGAGTGCAGAAGGCCCAGTGTTAGCAGACACTGTGTTCCCTTTTAATATCTTCAAGACAGTCTTTTTTTTTTCCTCTTCAGGGACGCTGAAACTCATGGAAGGGGCAGACAAGCTGCTCTGGTCAGTGCAGGTTGATCACCAGCTCTTTGCGCTGGAGAAGCTGGATGTTACTGTGAGTACTATTTGAGTAGGTCTGAGAGTGAAGGAGTGAAGACAAAAGTTCAACATAGCTTTTCTGTGTATAAATTTAGGAAGGGCAGAGACAGTATTGCAGCGTCTGAGGCACGGATTCAGATGTGGATGATCCAAACTGTTTATTACAGGTTCTAACATCCCTTATATACATTCACAAATTTTAACTTCCCCACCACCTTTACATGTCAGCAAAACATTCCACAAACACTCCTAAACTGCACGCAGGCACTTATCCAATCAGAGCCGTTCCTAGTCATGTGCTCTTCCTCCGGTCAGGGTCATTGGCACGAGGCAGTCACACAGCTTACTTGACTTTGCTTTTCTCTTCTTCTGGAGATGTCCTTGGTTCCCAGTGTTGCTTTCTCATGCTGTTTATCTTGCTCCACAGCTGCTGTTCTGAGTAGTCTTTCTTGTATTCCCACAGAGTATGACTTGGCTGAAAAAATGCAGGGATTATTGCAGGATGATACACTGAGAGCTCTAACTGAGCCAATAACATTCTGCACTCATGTCAGTCTGCCGTCCTCCAAGAGGCTGAGTTGTGTCTGCCTGTTTGATGTAGTGAGCACAGCACCTTGCTATGAATTTTTCCATCCCGACTGATCATTGCAAAATTGAAAAGTTTTGCAAGTTGTCAATACTCCAGTTGTTTACAGGCTCATAGGGATACATAAGGATTGCAACAGAAAAGGAAGAGTTGGTTTCCAAGTTAATGAAGATGTCATCTTGATCATTTAGTAGTGCTGTGCCTCTGAATAAGCAGAAAGATTATTGACTGCCTCTGGGAGTAGTTGATGTCTTGTGCTAATTCCTGCAGGGCAACGGGCATGAGGAGGTAATTGCCTGTGCATGGGATGGCCAGACATACATCATTGACCACAATCGCACAGTTGCCAGATTTCAAGCAGATGAGAATGTCAGCGCATTCTGTGCAGGTGAAGATTTTGACTGCAAAGCCAGTTCTCACAACATTTCTGCATAAAAGCTACTGCTCTCCTCTGGGGAACCTATGATCTCTTGTCTGCTTGCAGTGGGCAATAATTTTCCTGAGGTGTATGTTGTGCAGGAAGAGGTACGGCTAGTCTTCCCTCTGGTGGAATCTGGGAAAAGCAGAATGAGTGGGGGTGATGCTGGGGTATGTCTGTGATTGGTTTAGTTTAGTTTTTTTCCTTTTTTTTTTTTTTTCCTGTCCAATCTGAGAGTCCTACAGTGTTTTCTTCTCCATTGCTTTTTAATTTGCAATCTTCTTAGCTGTTCTCACTTGAGATACAGACTTCTGTGTAGCCAGCCTGAGCCTTGACTTTGCTATTTACTCTCTCAGACTTGTAAAAAGCGGCATGCAAACCCACAAGCTACATACGTTAATAGCTGTTTAGAAACAACTGAATTGTCTCAGAGGAGCTTAGCATAGCGAAGTCCATTTCCGTCCTTCCCTTGAAGGTGCTTACTGCTCTCTGCTAATGTCTTTGTTACCTCATCCTGAGAAGTTACCTATTTGCCTTCTCTGTATTTTGAGAAGTAGCCAGATTTTCCATACTTCTGGTCTTTGTAGGCCTATATGCATGCAAACGAGGAAGTAACAGCCCCTGCCTGGTTTATGTCAGCTTCAATCAGAAGATCTACATCTACTGGGATGTACAGCTGGAGAGGATGGAGTCCACTAACCTGTTAAAAATCCTGGAGAGTGACCCAGAATTTGGCAGTCTCCTGGAGGAGCTGGGTGTGGGTGAGTGCACAGGGTGAGGGATGTACAAGAAAAAAGAGAGGAAAAGCATCTGGTGCTGGACAACTGGAGTTCCAGGTACTTTTTGAGGAGAAGGGCTACTTAACCTGTTGAGAATCCCTGCCAATTGTCTCTCTCTCTTTTATTTTTTTTCATTCTTTTCTTTCTTTTTTTTTTTTTTTTTTTTTTTTTTTTTTTTCCTGTAGAAAAAAGTGATGTTTCTGCAATCCAAGATCTAATTTACAAAACACTGTATTTTCCTGAGAAACTACAGCCTAACAGCCCCCTGAAGTATCAGAATCCTGCTGGAACAGACTCCTCTGCCCACCACACTGTCATCCATAATCCTTTACAAGACTCACAGAGGTGGGCATCTTCCATCCCATTGGAAACTCTCTTCTGACTGGAACTGAGCATTCACCCTGCATGATAGTGTTGTCAGCTTGTCTCTTCTATCTCAGCTGAATTTGGCTGGGTGTAATAGGCTCACGTGCTGTATTACATCTGTATCTTCTCCCATTTGTATGTTTTATTGGACATTCACAATGGATGGAGCAGTCCCTTCACCATTACAGCAGCCTGAAAGCTATGAGAGCTGGCATTATTTATTTGGTGATTTTGTGTTAGCAAATGATAACGTTTAAAGATCTTCAGGGCTGTATTTTGAAAGCTTGCTGTGCTACGCTCTGCAAAATATCCAAGAGCTGTCCTAACAGGGTGAACGAATTTTCTGTGGAGGAAAAGGGTGTCTTGCCATTGGGTCAAAAAATCTGTTGCTCTTGTGTGGGAGGACAGAACTTTGTACATAATACTGCAGCTTTTTGTTGTTGTTGTTGTTTCCAATTTGCATTTATAAATTTATGAAATGCCTATAGAGGACAGCACCAGTCCTCTGTATCTGATGGCTGTGAAAATTGAAGCACAAGGCAATAAAATGATACAGCCTGCTTAGTGACAGTGAGAATTCCTATTGCTTCTCAGAACAGCATTCTTTAATCTCTGACTACTCTTTACCTACAGTGGAAGTATTTCTCCATTTTGCTGACCACTCAGCATTTTTGCATGCTCCCATGTAATACTAAGTGCTTGTATATATCTGGAGTAATGAGGTAGGAGCGCTGACAACACAGTAATTCTTAGGTACCAGTGTTGCTCAAACCAGTGGAAGTTGTGAGCAGCAGGACTTGAATTTATCATCTATGGAGATCTGACAGTGAAGGAACCACATAATAGTGGGATAAATAAGGAGTTCTTTTTGGGCTGCTCAGCTCTGTGCTGTAACTTCAGGGAGTTCCATCAGCTTTTGTGATGCTGAGATATACAGCCACTTGTCCCACTGGGCAATGACCATACAGAGCATAGCCTTGGCTGCTGGCAGTTAGTGTGACTGGGACTCTCATCATTCCCATTGTGCTTTCCTGATGCTGATGAGTCCTGTACGGGCTATCAATTAGGTCATAGTAAATTGGCTTCCCTCTTAATTTCAGGTTTCTGTTTCCAGCAACCTAGAGCTGCTGTTCTGATTGCCAGAACAAGTGAGAATTCTCACTTTTCTCTCTCAGAATTTCAGGTGAAGCAGTAGCAGCTACCCTTCTCTCTTCTGTGGCCCAGCTGTATTTCCTCCTCACACATCCAAAATTCTGTGGTGTCTGCTTCATACACTGGGGACATAAACAGAATAATTACAAATAACACCAGTGTCTGAGTTCTCTCACTCGTGGTTTGCACAACCTGTCATGTGTACAGCTGTGTAGGTGATCTTGCTGTATGTGCTTTGATGAAAATGGAGCAGTACCACAACTCGTGCCTGCCATGGCCCCACTGAACTTCTTGTTTGGCTTTGGTGAGACAAGCAGTTTCCACTCTTCTTGATCCCGTGTTGGGATCTCGGAGGTTCCTGCAGCAATTTGCCTGGATCATTTCATTTGTCACTGGTTGAGCTAATCTGTTAGCTGGGTCTTACAGGCTATTGCGGTGCTACTACATTAAAACTTCCCGACCCATAACAGCGAAAGATTGTCTACGCTCATTAATAGAGAACAACTCAGTGCTGGTGGTTTATGCCAAATGGGAATCTTTCTTCGCAACACAAGCACATACAGGTTGAATGATAAGCAGATGCTTCAAATTGATCCACTTTGAAATGTGGATTTAATTAAGTCAAAACAGAAAAGCATTGATGTAGGTGAATGACATTTTTCTTGGAACCATATAAAAATATGACAAAACATGTAAATGTTGCAGCTTGTGCCACTTAGGCCTTTTCTGTGGTTGGATAACATTGCTTTGTGCTGTGCAAGCCCAAGAACACTTCTTTGTGGAAAACAGAGGTCAGAAGGTATGGACACTGTGTATCATATTTGACTTTTGGAGTTATTCATTTTACAGCCTTGCCTACTCTTCTCTACCTCTGTTTTCCTTTGAGTTGCTTATCTTTGTTTCTTTGACTTTTCTTATGTATCGTTAGAAGAGTTTTTTGTTGTATATTTTTTCTGTGTCTTTCCTGACACAAGCTTTCTTGCTTTGGTGACTGTCATTGCTTCGTCTCTACTAGATGTTGCCACAGTACTGAGCTTTTTGATTTTTTATTTATGTATTTATTTATTTATTTATTGAGAAGGGTTCTTGCAGAAGTATGAGTGTTGTATTCTCTCTTGCTTTCAATCCACTGAACCTGGATTTATTACTTTTTCCCTACCAACTTTCTTACACATTGTTTGGTCTTTGCATTGCGTGGCTTACTGCTTTAGCCTACCCCACTGGTGGTGTGATGGTGATCATTCTTTTGCAGGTACTGAAAGTGGTGGAAGAGCATGCGGGACATACCTGAAAAGTTTGGTCCTATGAGTTTTTGTTACCATCTTCAAGTTAGCATAAATCTGAACCCATTCTTAAGTGGTCCAGCTTAACCGTTTCATTCTGAATGTTGTTCATATGTGAGCAGTCACTGGCTGTGACCCAAGTTCCTGATTGTCTGCAAAGTCTGAGCATGTTAGTGTCTTATCATGAGCCCATGTCTTAACCAACTCACGACAGGCTCTCACTTATATACTCAAGGCAACTCTTTCTGTAGACACTGTATTTCCTTACAAGAATGCCAGAACTTTTAACTACACTGTGATTTGAAGAAATCAATGCATAGAAACTTCATAGCACAGTTTTTGTTACCATAAGCAAGGTATTATTTACTGGTAGCACTGGGGTAGCATTGTGATAACTCTCCAAGAATACTCTACTAGTTGATAATTCGTGAACAGGTCATATTTTCACATGTATTACATGGTATTTACAATCCCAAATTCATTATTGTACCAACTCCCAATGTTTGTCCAACAGACATAGGCTTATTTGGTAATCTTCAATGTTTCTTCTTGCATGGTGATGCTTTGATGATGTTTCTGAATTACATTATCAGTTTTTAAAGATTTCTCACATAAATTTTCCCAACGAACAGTGTTTCATCAAGTATGATTTTGTGGTGGTAACTGCATTGTTTTCTCTTAATCTCATATGTCCTTTTTTTTTTTTTTTTTTTTTCAGCCTTCATTAGGGTGACATCAGTAGCTTTACCACATATGTTGTCAAAGGTCAAAGAAAATTCCTCAAATGTATTGTTTACTGTTTCATACAAATGAAGAGAGCTAGTTGTGTCTTTTAAAGACACCAAAGAAGCCATTTCTTCAGTGACATTATCAATATGTATTAGAAAAATGGCAAGTAGGTTCACATGTGTAGCATCAATACTTCATGACTAAAGCAAATAAATAAATAAATAAATAATTTTTTAAAAATGGAATTAGTGACTTTACTCTCTGTATTTGTTTTGATGGGTTTTCCTTTTTCTTCTACTCACTTGGCTGTAGTCTGGCAAGACAAACTGATTTTAGAAAAATCTGCTTTGGACATTGTATTGGTTTTTAATCTACAGATGGAAACAAAATGTACAGAAGGTATATAAGTGAATAAGTAAAGGAAAAACTCACCAATGGTGGTGCCTTGACTGAAGCAGCTGGGGCAGTCCTCCCTGGTGAGCGATCTCCAAGAGATACTGCTCCAGTGGGAGTC
Source organism: Excalfactoria chinensis (assembly GCF_039878825.1). Classification (NCBI taxonomy): domain Eukaryota; kingdom Metazoa; phylum Chordata; class Aves; order Galliformes; family Phasianidae; genus Excalfactoria; species Excalfactoria chinensis. The sequence goes on along the minus strand of NC_092825.1, from coordinate 71,935,867 downwards.
AGCCCTTAAATGAGGTCTCAGAGGGGATGGAGTCAAGCTCCACCCCTCCCGGGAGCACAGCTACATCACTCTCACCTGTGCTCCCACAGCTGACCCCATACTTGCCTCAGCTGATTAATCAGAGGTTCAGGCTGTGATTACCAATCTCCCATACAGACATACAGTGTGTGCCATGCTTTCCATACATTGCTTAATAAACTCATCTTCAGTAAATGGTTTGGATTTTTTTGCTGTCAGATTTGCTGTCACGTAACTGGCTTTTATAATGGAGTCTCTTTGAGTTTTAAATTTTTCTTTTAAGATTTTGTTGGGACAACAGGTTGATTTTTTTTCAACTTCACAATTTTGTCTTTATAAGGCATTCCTTAATGTTCATTTCTGCATATAATGTCTTTTCAAACTGCTTCCATCTGGGGACCATGAATCTTCAGCATCATCCTTTGGTTCCTTCATTAGGTCCTGCTGTCTGGCATAGAGAGTCTCCATCATATGAGATGTACTGGAGTCACAACAGGATACTTTTATCTTTTGCCTCAAAACATGCCAGGACATTTTCATCGGGTTCCACACACACTGTTTTTAAGAGTGGCTCACTGCGGCCTAATAAGCAATGGAAATTCTCCAAAGTGGATGAAAGTGAGCCAAAGGCCTCAGTGATGATGCTGATGGTGAAAAGTGGGGAAGAAGGAGGTGGGCACTCGACCACCTGAGATACCACTGAGCAAAGGGACATTAGCGTGTATGTTTGAGTCCCTGGAAGAGAATGAATGTGTATGCCAATGTACTTCGTATGTATGTCTTAACTGTTTCAGTGTAGAAACTGAGAGAGTGTACTTGCTTGTCAAGGCTCCTGGTACGTGTGGTGAGGAATAAATGTCGCTTTCTAAGTCTGCATTGGAATTAAGAGAGTTTTTGTCCTGGATTTCGGATGACAATTTTTGGCGATCAAGATGGGATGTTGTGGCTGTGATCTTGTGGACCAAGGCACCAGAGGTGCCTTCTCTGTTCAACACGCACACAGAGGTGGTTCTCGGGAAGCTCCCCTCCAACCCCAGCTCTGTCGGGTCTGGCTGTGAGTTCCCTGGAACACCGTAAGGCATTCCATTCCTTTTTATTGCCTCCAGTAAATCATGGGAGACGTCTGTAACGTGTATGGAGAGCAAGGGTTAGCTAGCAATCTGAAGAGAGACAGTTGTCCAAGAGTGTGGGCATAGGGATTGTGAGCTGCACCAGTCGATGCAGGTGGTGCCGGCACGAGAACACCCCTGCACCGCCGCCCCAACCATGGCTCGCAAACGGAACTCTTGGAGAGAGAGCCGGGGGCTGCAGACTCCTGCTGTAAAGTGTGTTACTTGCAAATGGGCTGGGGGGAGGGTTGGGCGGGGTGGGGAAGCGAGAACAGCGTTCATCTGCAGGAATCTAGGAAAGCCGATATCCCTGTGTCTCAGCTTGATCAGCTTGCGAGCTCCCTGGGGCTCGTGAGAAATGAATCTGTGTTAAGGATTCGACTTCTCCAGAACTTTTCAACTGCTGTGTCTGCATGACGTGGATCTGCTTTCAGGGCAGCCAAACACGAAGCACACGCGGGAGCCACAGAGAACTGTGCCAGTACTGGCTGAGGACAGCAGCAGGGAAAGGTTTGGGTCTGCCCCGGTGTTGTCGCTTCTCTTGCCATTGGTTTTGTCCTCCAGTCAGTCATGTGAATCACGAATGATGGGAAAAGGGTGGGACTAGGAACTGGAACTCAGCAGCTGATGATTTTGCTGAAGAGCTAAGCCTAACTTTTGAACCGAGGGAGCCTTAAATACAGCACGTGTCACCTCAGAGGCCTTGGCATGATGGGGGAGTTCCACTCTCCTCGCTTCATAGATGGGAAAATGAAGCTACAGGGGAGAGAAATGATTTCCTTGATGTCACCTGGCAGCTTAAGGCAGAAAACTAAGGCATGAGTATCCCGTGCACCAACTTCCTTAGGTCCTATGTGATTTGAACTGGTAGTTGGTCCAGGGGACCAACTGTCCCCTGTTGTTCTTCCTCACAACATCACCTGGTACTGCTTGCTTTTGGTGCCTTAACAGAGGTAGAACAGTACAACTTTGGAAACTGAAGCTGCAGTGAACGTGTGTATTTCTGTGCATATCTAATTAAAAAGAAAACTGTAAAATGCATGTTTAATTATACCACATCCTGTGCTGGCAAGGTCTTTTTGTTTTCTGGCAACTTCCAAGCAGGCCACCTCTACCAGGCGTGTTCCTAGCAGACTTCCTGGAGTCTCTGGCACTCTCCTTCTTCAAATAAACTGTTAGTGGGAAGTTGCTCGTCTTTGTTTCCTTGCTTTCTTCGATGATGCATAACAGAATTTGTTAAAACAGTTGCTTCCTCTTTCTCTACCATCTTGATATACTCGTTACTTCAGATTAACTGGTGAACTGTACAATAAGAAAGCCAAACAAGCAAATAAAAGAATCCCACTCACTGAACAACTGATGTCCGCAAAGCTACAGGACAACGGTCTCAAAGTATGGGAAGGGCAAGATGGTGACTGCTTCCCATGAGGGAATTTTGAAGGACTCCAGGCTTTCCCAGTTCCTCAGAGATGATGTGGAGTGACTCAGGCCTTCCCCTGGGACCCTGGTTGTGGTCCGTCACTGTCCCAGCTATTTCTTGGGGCTGGCATCAGAGTACAGACTAGGGCAGAGCTCGGCATCCCTCTGGAAGAAAAATATATGAACACTGTATGGATGTAAGAAATCTGAAAATAGAATCACAGAAGCATAGAATCACAGAATCCTTAGAGTTGGAAATAACCTTTAAAAGTCATGTAGTGCAACTCCCCTGCAATGAACAAGGACGTACAGAGCTCAATCAGGTTGCACAGAGCCCCTTCCAGCCAGGCATTGAAAGTTTCCAGGGAAGAGGCATCCACCACATCTCTGGGCAACCTGTGCCGGTGCCTCACCAACCTCACTGTAAAAGACTTCTTCCTTACATTCAACCTAAATCTACCCTCTTCAAGTTAGAAACCATTTCCCCTTGTCGCATCACAACAGACCCTGCTAAAGAGGTTACAGCCCCTCTTTAGATGCTGAAAATGTGCTATCAAGCCTCCCTGAAGCCTTCTCTTCTCCAGGCTGAACAGCCCCAGTTCTCCCAGCTTGTCCTCACAGGAGAGGTGTTCCATCCCTTGGATCATTTTCGTGGGCCTCCTCTGGATGTTCTCCAACAGGTCTGTGTCTCTCCTGTGCTGAGGACTTCACAGCTGGACGCAGTACTTCAGGTGAGGCTTGCCCAATGCAAGATAGGCAGGATCATCTCCCTCACCCTGCTGACCAAACTTCTGATGCAGTCCAGGATATTCCCATTGGTTCTTAAGCACAACTGTTGAAGTCTAGTGAATACGAGAGCCCCTATTTTAACATAAACACAACTGGTTTGTGTAATTTAGATAGCAAAGAATTGAGATTACCAACAGAAATGGAACCAAATGTGTGATAAACTCCACAGCCAATTTCCGTCTCCCAGGTGAGAAATGTGTGTCAGCTGCTTACTCTGCAATTAGAAATTGTGAAAAAGTATTTTGGGTTTCGATGTTTTAAACAACCTTGGTGCGCAGTCTTTTGGTTCATACATAGATAGAAATAGCACTGTTGGAGGGTCTGGAAGTGCTGGGGGGAGGGAGGAGGAGGTTAGATGAAGAGCATGATTGAGAAAACACAGATATCGTGGAAGTACCCGGGTTTACTGAGGTGGGGAACACAGGGTGAGAGGGAAGAGAAGGACAGCGATGGGAATGCGAGGAAACAAAACACAATTTCTGGGCGGAGGTTACATTTTAGCAATGTTTTCCACAGATCTGTAACATATTAACTAGGCTCCATTCTTCCACAGAGAGTAGAATTAACTGCCTTTTTTTCCCTATTCAGCCCCACAGCTACCTGCTGGACTCACCTTCCTGTGTCTCCCATTCAGTTACTTGCCATCAGTGCCTATCAAATTCGGAGTTCCGTAGTGAATTTTGCTGTCTCCTTACCTTTCTGCTTGTCTGGGCTTGTGTACTTATTGCAACTTAAAAACACCTTCCAGTAAGTGATTCTCTTTCCCTGTGACCCATTCTCCTGCCAGCTCCCAAACCTCCTTGGTATTGGCAGTGTTCCTCCAGACAAAATTCTGGGATAGACTACAGTGTGATTTTTTTATGTGGGCTCTGTTCTCCTGTGGCACTAAGCCTAACACAGCCAAGTTTTACAAGACTAAATCTCTGAACCCTGGCTTGGAAAGCAGAAATGGAAGGGAACTGTTCTAGAAAGTGGTTCTTGTTGTTGTTTTTCTTTACATTTTTACTTTTTTCTCAGTGATTCTGAGCCATCATACAGAGAGGATGTGGTGGAAGATCCACCCAGGAGGCTGTCTAGGGTGAGGCGGTCAACTCCACCTTAGGGCTGCCTCCACCAAGAAGGAAAAAAGGATGATTGTCACAGGCAGCTCCCTTCTGAGAAGAACAGAGGGTCCCATATGTTGGCCAGATCCTACCAATAGGACCCAGGTCAGGGACATTATTAGGAGATATCTGTGTGGGAAACTTGTTCACAGCCTGAGCCTCTGATTAACCATCTGAGGCAAGCAATGAGTCAGCTGTGGGAGCACAGGTGAAGGTAGTTCAGCTGTGCTCCTGGAAGGGGTGGAGCTTGGCCTCTCCTAGATCTCATTTAAGGGCTGACCACCACTAAGGCAGGATCTCTTTCTGGAGATTGCTCCTGTGTGGAGTTTTACAGTGAGCCTCAACACTGGTGACCATCTGTCTTTACAGTGAGCCTAAACATTGGTGAGCATTTGTCATTAATTCTCTTTCTAGTGCATAACTTCTGTTCATCCATTGATTTTTTTTAACTGTACAGTTGTAACTGTACAACTTCCTACTCTGGTTTACCCCTCTGATTATTATCCCTACTGATAGTTCAGGCTGGCTGCAATGAGGTCACTGAGAGAGGCCCAAGGACTATCAAAATGAACTTCAGAGGACTGGAGTGGTTAGTGGGTGGAGCATGAGTACAGATGTTTTTCTCTATCTCCTTGCTGGTAGAAAGCAATATTGAAAAGCTGAGGAAAACCCATCCAATAAATACAGAGCTAAGAGGCTGGTGCTGCCACGAGAATTTTGGCATTTTCAACGGTGGGGCAGTTCACTTGGCGCCTGACCTGACAGCTGCAGACAGGTACTACCTGCCTCAAGTGGGAAATGGATGCTCGCTCAGAAGCTGGCAGGGGCTTTAGACTAGTTATGAAAGGGAAGAGATAGAATAAGGCTTGCACATGATGAGCCTGGGACAATGATGCTTGGGCTGGGGTTAAGGCCAACATCTCAGCTGAAGTGCATCTGTAGTAATACACGCAGCATGGGCAACAGACAGGAGGAGCTGGAAGCCATTGTGCAATAGGCAAAGTACAGCTTAGTTGCCATCACTGAAAAAAGGTGAGATCACTCTCACAACTGGTATGTATGCTGCATTGGATGGCTATAAGCTCTTCACAAGAGACAGGCTAGGAAGGAAATCTTCTTGTATCCCTCTAGGGTTGTCTGCACCCTCTGCTTTCCTTATGTGCCTGTATACCAATGCACACAGCATAGGAAATAAGCGTGAAGAACTAGAGCTCAGTGTGCAAGGCCATGATCTCATTGTGACCACAAAGATACAGTGGGCAACTCATGTGGCGGCTGGCTGTCATGGATGACGACATCTTTTATAGGTCAGCCAGAGAGGCAGGTTGGTGGAGTTGCTGTTTATAAGAGAGAGCTACAAGAATGTATCAAGCTCCATGTGGGGATAAATGTTGAGCAAGTGCAGAGCTTGTAATTAGGAATTAAGGTGCAAGCTAATACAGGTGACACCATTTGGGGTGTGCACTACAGGCCACCTGATCAGAATGAAGCTGATGAGGCTTTCTTCTACTAACAGCTGGAAGTAACTCTGCAATCCCATGTACTAATTCTTATGGGGGGGGGGGGGGGGGGGACTTCAATCATCCTGGTGTTTTTTGGATGGGTAAATACACATGATCTAGGAGGTTCCTGCAACTGTAACTTTCTGATGTAGGTGGTGGAGGAGCTGAGAAGGAGAGGTATGGTGCTGAACATTGTTCTTATCAAGAAGGAAGGGCTGGTTGGGGATGTGAAGACTGGGGGCAGCTCAGGATGCAGCAGTCTTGAGATGGTGGAGGTCAGAATCTTGTAACCAGCAAATCAACAAGCAGGATTGCTTCCTTGGATCAGGAGAGCTAACTGTCCTCTTCAAGGACCTACTTGTCACTCCAGTCTTCAGAAAGGGCAAGAAAGATTATCTAGGCAACTACAGGTCAGTCGGCCTCATCTCTGCCCCTAGAAAGGTGACAGAGCAGCCTGTTCTGGATACCATCTCCAAGCACTTGGAAGAGAAGATGGTTATCAGGAGTAGCTGACATGGATTCGTCAAGTGGAAATCTTGACTGACCAACCTGTGCTGTCATCATTGAGTTCTAAATGGGTAGATGGAGAGAGAGCAGTGAATGCTGTGTGCCTTGACTTCAGAAAGGTATTAGACACTATCTCCCATGGCATTCTTGTAATGAAGCTTAGTAAGCATGGGATAGATGAATGCACAGTGAGGTGGCTTGAATACTTGATGACTGTTAGAGCTCAGTGTTGTGTTCAGTGACGAAGAGACTGATTGGAGGACTTTAACTAGCAGTATTTCCCATGGGCTGGTGCTGGGTCCGATATTGTTGAACATCTTCATCAGTGACCTTGATGAGTGGATAGTGTCTACCCTCAGCAAGTTTGCAGATGCTACAAAGCTGTGAGGATTGGCTGACACACCTGAAGGCTGTACTGCTATTCAGCAAGACTTGGACAGACTAGAGAGATGGACTGAGAGGAAGCTGATGAGGTTTGAGATGAAGTGTAGAGTCTTGCACCTGGGAGGGATAACCACATGCATCAGTACATGTTAGGGACTGACTTGCTGGAGAGAAGCTTTACAAAGAAAGACCTGGGTATCCTGGTGGACAACAGGTTAGCCATGAGCCAGCAGTGTGCACTGCTGGCCTGGAAGATCAATAGAATCTGGGGCTGCATTAAAAAAAAAAACGTGTCCAGCAGGTTGAAGGAGTTTATCCTACCCCTCTGCTTTGTCCTGGTGAGGCCATCCCTGGAGTACTGGGCTCCCCAGTTCAGAAAAGACAGGGACCTCCTAGAAAGATTCCAGGGAAGATCAATGAAGAAGATTGAGGGCCTGGAGCACCACCCATACAAAGAAAGGCTGAGAGACCTGGTACTCTTCAGTCTAGAGAAGAGAAGGCTAAGAGGGGATCTTGTAACTTTTTATAAATATCTAAAGGGTGGGAGTCAAGTTGATGGGGCAGGCTCTTTTTGGTGGTAAGCAACAATAGAATAGGGGGCAATGGGCAGAAACTGGAACACAGGAAGTTCCATATTAATACAAGGAAGACCTTCACTGTCAGAGTGACACAGCACTGGAATAGGCTTCCCAGAGTCTCCTTCTCTGGATATATTCAAGATCTGAGTGTTGACTTAAGTAGATGATCTCTGTAGGTCCCTTCCAACCCCTACAATTCTGTGATTCTGTATGATTCTCTGATGACTTTTTACTCTTCTTCACTATTATCTTTAGCTCCTTTTTAAAATCTATCACTTCTGATTTATCTGTCCTAGAGAAACACAGTCTCCCCATTCTAGTCCCCTGGACTTAAGCTCTTCAGTGTCTCTAAATCTATGCAGAACCAAAAAAGAATCCTCAGGTTTCCCATTCATTCTTCATCCTCTGAGCTACTTATAATCTTGCCCTTCTTTGTTATACAATATCCCTTCCTTACAGTTTTTGTCTTTCTTAGCATTTTTCTCAAGTTCATCCTATCTCACTTCTGTCACACCAGTAATACATATGGACCTTCTCCAAATATTTCTGTGCAGCATTTTGTCTTTGTTCCCCTTATGTGTCCTCAAGGGCTTTGTATTCTCTTCTAGAATTACTAAATAATGACCTTCCAGACCACATATAAAAATATTTTTAAATTTCTTCCCTTTTAGTGCTAGGATGTGTTTTTCCCTCTGTCCACAGTGCAGCTCACTAAGATTTTCATGTGCCATTGCAACTGGGACAACCAGTTACATTGGTACTATCACAACTACATTAACTTCCAATCTTCTTTTCTGTATGGTTGAGAGATTCAAGTTTTTGTTACTAGAATTTACCTAACGTAGTCCACTCTGCTCTAAGGCTTTCTGACCATCACTTAAAAGCTGAAATAAGATGTCCCCATGGACCAGACTGAATGAATTTACTAGGATAAAGTCTCTCAGATTTTGGCATGCCAGTGGTAAACTTACCACTGGCAAGTGTTTTAATCCCTGCAAATCTAGTTAAAAGCTTTACCAACCTCCAAATAAAAATTATTTCCTCCTTCTGGGAAGGGTGCATCCCATTAAGGTGTCAGCAAACCATGACTAAGAAACTCAAAATTGTATCTGTGACACCAGCCTTAGAGCCATGGGTTGATCAGCTGGGTTTGCCTTTTCCTGTCAGTACAATTCCTTGCAAATGGAAGCATTACTGTGGTGCAGAAGGTAAAACACACTACAGTAATGAGGCACTAGGAGACCTAGAAATAGGTTATGAAGCTATGAGAACTCGGAGAAAAGGAGATTCAAGCATACAGGAATGAAGAATTGAGAGTGACAAAGGGAGACTTCAGTACTGAGTGGGAGGAATAAAACAAAGGTAGAATTGGAAGTCCACATTAGCAGGTAGTAGCACATCACCAGTCAGGTCTGAGACAGAGGAAATACATTAGGATAAAATGGATACTGGAATCACCTGAAGTGGTATTCTAGCCTGGGAGCTCTCCAAAGCACTACAGCTATAGTACCATGCAGGTCACAGTGAAGGAAAAGAAAAAAAGATGTGAGCAAGTGACATTTTTCCACAAAAGGATTCGTGCATTCCTCAGCGCACTCACCCCAGTTCCTTCCAAGTTTTAGGGAGGGTTTCTAGCAGAACTGAAGTATGTCTCAAAGCTATCTGAGCTGAGGAAGCTCAAACTCAGTCAGTACTGGAAAGGAAAATGCATCGCTTGTGATGACAGGCTTCTGAAATCCAACAGGAATAGGTAGTTTTGGAATAAAAGCATGAAGAGCAGTATCCAGCGAACATTTAAACAGACAAGAAATTTCAACATGCTTCTTTCCATAGATTGTTAATCCAAGATTATCTTTTCAGAAAAGAAAGGATATAGTTCATTTATTTACCATTGGGAAATAAATTAACAAGCTATCCAACTGAAGCCAACAGATATTGCAAGCGCATGTGTTATTTTACAGCTTTATGTTATGCCTTTACTGGAAAAACTGCAGCTTCACCCTGCTTCTCTTTTGGATCGAACAAGTCTTGAAGACAGAAGCTGCTGGAGACCAGATCCAGATACTGCAGTTGCTTTCCACAGCTACAGATCTGGTTCAAAACTGTGGCCTCTTTCAGAAATAAGGCTGTGAAGTTTAGTCTCTTAGAGTGAGCACACTGTGTATGCATGAACAAGCAGTTGCCATGTAATACATTCCCACAGAAACAGCTCTTAATCAACGAGTAACGAGGCAACGAGGCTCGTTAAGGGCTTGGAGAATCAGCCCTATGAGGAGAGGCTAAGGAAGCTGGGGCTGTTTAGACTGAGGAAGAGGAGGCTGAGGGGAGACCTTATTGCCGTCTTCCAGTACCTGAAAGGTTCTTACAGTGAGAGTGGGGCAGGTCTCTTCTCACTAGCGACATGTGACAGGACGAGGGGAAATGGCCTCAAGTTGCACCAGGGCAAGTTTAGGTTGGATATTAGAAAGAACTTCTTTACAGAAAGGGTGGTTAGGTACTGGAATGGGCTCCCCAAGGAGGTGGTTGAATCGCCATCCCTGGATGTGTTTAAGAGCCGTTTGGATGTGGTACTCAGGGATATGATTTAGCAGAGGTTTGTTGTTGTGGCGTTGTTTCATGGTTGTTTTTTAAGAGATAGGCTACTGGTTAGGCTGCGGTTGGACTTGATGATCTTCAAGGTCTTTTCCAACCTGAGTAATTCTATGATTCTATGATTGTTAGTGCTGATTACACAGAGCTCAACAGCCTTGAATTCACTTTGGCTACATCTCTGACCTGTGAAATGGAATGCTCTTCATCTCCCTGTTTTGAAAGGAAGGGTGTGTAGTACAAAAAGAAAAGTAGAAAAATGGAAAACCATCACAGTCACCAAGCAAGTAAGGGGGACAATCAGGTAAGGCCAGCCATACCCCTGTTATAAACTTAGGGCCACTCTGATTTTAACTCATTTTCCTCCTTATCCTCACACGCTCTTCATCCACATTTGAGGAATGCAGTAAACCATTCTCAGAGTGGGGGATCTGAGGAAGGGTTGCATTGGTTAGATTGTCCCACCAGGTGGCACTATAACAAATCTCACTGGCCCTTCAGCGTTTGCCTTGGCATTGCATGGCCTCATTACTCTTCGTTTATCCTCAAGGTAAGATTTATTGCTAAGATTATAAATGTGCTGACACTTTCCGTGTACCTTAGCAGCATCTCACAGCCAAGAAGGCCATGCAAGCCATTTGGAGCTTCTATTTCTTTTACCCATTGCATTGCATGCTATGATGTTCCCGCAGGCCAGCAATGGGGACTGCAGAATAGACTGTGGACATTAGCAGCTTTGGTACCAACTGCCTTACACACCCAGTCAGAATGGGGAAACAAAAATTCCCTGTGGAAACAACTTGAGAAAACTGAACTGAGTGTGTAGCCACTCCAGCTGGACAGTACACCCTCAGCAAGTTTGCAGATGACACCAAGCTGAGCAGTGCAGTTGATACACTGGATAGAAGGGAAGCCATTCAGAGGGACCTGGACAGGCTGGAGAAGTGGGCCCACATGAACCCGATGACATTCAGAAAGGCTAAGTGCAAGGTGCTGCATTCAGGCCACAGCAATCCCAGTTGTTTATATAGTCTGGGTGAAGAACCCTTTGAGAGCAGCCTAGCAGAGAAGGACTTGGGGGTCCTGGTAGATGAGAAGCTGGACATGAGCCAGCAGTGTGTGCTTGCAGCCTGAAAGGGCAACTATATCCTGGGCTTCATTGAAAGGAGTGGCCAGCAGGGAAAGGGAGGTGATTGTCCCCCTCTACTCAGCTCTTGTGAGGCCCCATCTGAAATACTGCATGCAGGCCTGGAGCCCCCAGCACAAGAAAGACATGGTGCTCTTGGAACAAGCATAGAGTAAGGCCACTAATATGATCAGAGGGCTGAAGCACCTCTTCTGTGAATAAAGGTTGAGGAAACTGGGCTTGTTTAGATTAGTGAAGAAAAGGCTCCAGGGAGACCTCATTGTGGCCTTTCATTACTTGACGGGAGCACATAAGCAGGAGGAGGAATGGCTGTTTACAAGGGTGGATAGCGATAGGACAAGGGGGAATGATTTTAAACTGAGACAGGGTTTAGGTTAGATATCAGGAGGAAGTTTTTCACACAGAGAATGGTGAAGCACTGGAACAGGTTGCCTGAGAAGGTTGTGGATGCCATGTCCCTGGAGACATTCAAGACCAGCTGGATGTGGCTCTGGGTAGCCTGGGCTAGTGGTTGGTGACACTGCCCATGGCAGGGGAGTTGAAACTTGGTGATCATTATGGTCCTTTTCAACCCAGGCCATTCTATGATTCTATGACATCCAATCACTGAAAGACACTAGAGAATTTTTAATGCTAAGCGCTCAGCAATGTAGCTTTAGGGTTCAGCCATGTACAAGAGCCTCCTCATGAAACAGATAGCAACACAGTCAGATGGGGAAAGGCACTTTTTCTTTCCCTCCAGGCGACTGCGTCACCTATTTATTACATGCTAGGGCAATGAAGCCAGCATTGGCACATTGATAGGATGACATGTAGACAGCACTCCACATGCAAGCCACCAGCATGGAAGCCAGCATGGACTTGGGAAATAAGCCTTTCCCTTCTTATTTTGAATCCCTGCAGGCCCTGGTGCTCCTGGCTGGGGCGGATGCAGAGGGCAAAGTTCTCTTTGCTGACTCAAGTTGGCTTGCCAGCACTGTGGCTCATGTCTTTTAGACTCTGTATCCAAATTGCATTTTTTTGTGTGTTTAGCATTTTAAGACCAGGAAGGAACTCCAGCACACTATGCTGGCCCTTGCACAACAGGTATGTCTGGTTCCCTTTCTGAGCTGAAAGACTGCTGTCAGTTCTCACACACCCCACAGCCTATCAAACCTCTGTATCAGACATCTCATCTGACTCAGCTGGTCTATCACAGGCCCCACATAAGCATACCCCTGTGCAAAAACTGTACTGTGAAAGCATTCAGGTGAGAGGTATCTTGTTCTACCCTTGCTTGAAGCAGGTCTGCTTCTGATGTTAGATAAGGCTACTTAGGGCAGGTTCACTATGTATACAAACTCTGTATGGAATACATTATTTAAGGAGTTTTCCTGTTCTTCTCTCTATATAAAAAGTATGCAGCAGTGGTTTCAAAACATACTTTGCAGATGTATGCATAGTATTGACTACAGCTTTAGATATTAATGACATCAGCCCCTAACTCTGGGCCAGACATGTAGTCTAACATGCCAAATCTCTAGCCACATGCCATGGGGCACCCCCTGGCGTGCCTCCTTCAGACATCAGCATCCCTTGCCCAGTGGAAATCACCACAGGCAGCCAACCCAGGAGTCACCATATTCTTGATAACAGATACCAGCCATGATTTCCTTGCAGAGAGAGCTTCTTCACTGCTAGCCAAATCTTAGCTGCTTGCCAATATTCCACCCATCCCAACTGCCTGGAGCCCAGCTGGTCCCTGGAGAAGATGGATAAGACCAAGGATTACCAGAAGCCCTGCAGTGAGGGGGTTCTGCACCAGGTGGTATCATGTTGTCGTGGGATAAACTGAGCACACATTCCCTAGTGGCACATGCTAACAATCCAGACATGCTTGCAGACAGGATAGGAGAAACAGGGAACACAGCATTCACATTCTGAAAGCACAAGGCTCAATTAAAAAGGCCTCAAGACACAAACAACTAATTCCTTCAATGAATGTCTCTTCAGACTGCTTCAAAGATTAAATATCCTGTCTCCTAGGAAAGCCAGTTGCCTCCACCATGTCATGCATTACTGCTGCCATTCTATAATGCTTGGAAAAGGCAGGCTATTGCACATTATTTTGTTAGCCTGCCCCAAACACAAGTGATGCAAACAGTTGACCTCAGTCACAAATGGACAAACGTAGCTCTGTACTCAAGTACTGCAGTCACAGACTGCTGATTGATCTTCCTGTGCTCAGAGGCAACTTCAGTGAATGTTCAGGGGCTAAAGTCTGGATATGGACACACAGCTATAGATAATAGCATTGGAAAATTAAGCTAACTTTCAGTAACTACTACATCCTGCAATGTGATTTGCTTGACTATTAGCACAAACAAAGCTATTACCTTGTGTATGGGAATTGCTAGTTCACAGTCTGAACCAATGATTGAGTGCCAGGTGAGAAGATGTGGCTAACCAAGGGAGTACAGGTGCAAGCAGTACACCTCAGTGACCAGAAGGGGTGGACCAGGTCCACACCTCCTCACCTTCATTTAAGGGTAAGCAGCTAAGGAAGTGACATGTCTATTTGGAGACTGTGCCCTTCCCAAAACTCCACAAGCCTTTGGAAAGGGTGAGCCACTTCCTTCTCTATCATGTTCTAAACTAAATCTTGATGAATGCCTTTACAAGTGTGCTCCTTATCCTAGTAAAAGGCACTATCACCTCTTTCTGTTGCTGCTCACCTTGAAAGTGATCTAAAACAGTCTCTAGACTTAGAATCTATTGTTCAGATAACATAACAAGTACCCAATATATTGTTTAGACCTTAAGTCACTGTGGAGGTATTCAAGAAATGTTTAGATGCGGTACTAAGGAATATGGTTTAGTGGGAAAATTGGTGGTAGGTGGATGGTTAGACTGGATGATCTCAGAGGTCATTTCCAACCATGGTGATTCTACGATTCGTTAAAACATGTTAGTACTCTTCTAGAGCTCAGCAGTTCTATGCTGTTTTAAGAGGATGGATCACTTCAGGTTCAGATTTTGTTGCCCATCAATAAAGATCACACAGATTTTGTTTGGTATACGTGTTTGTGTGTTGTTTTCTTTTGTTTCTTCTAATGGATTTATCTCCATTTCTTCAAGAGTCTATACACAGAAAGAAAATTCTATTACAGCTTGAAAGTTTGTGCTTGCAATATACATAGTGTGGCTGTAGTAGGAATAGTTACTGCTGTGAGTGGGATCTTTAAATCACAGAATGCAGAATTGGTGGATGAATCACAGAATCAGAGAATTATCAAGGTTGGAAAAGACCTAGAAGATCATCTAGTCCAACCATTACCAATACCTCCCTGCTAAATCATATCCCTCAACACAACATCCAAATGTTTCTTGAATACCCCCATAGTTGGTGATTCCACCACATCCCTGGGCAGTGCATTCCAGTGCCTGACTACCCTTTCCGAGAAGTAATACTTCCTAATGTCCAGCCTGAATCTCCCCTCCCACAGCTTGAAACCATTCCCTCTAGTTCTATCACTGATTACACGAGAGAAGAGGCCGACGCCCAGCTCACTACAACCTCCCTTCAGGAAGTTAAATAGGGCAATAAGGTCTCCCCTGAGTCAAGAGGAGACTTCTCCAGGCTGAATAATCCCAGTTCCCTCAGCCACTCCTCATAAGGCCTGTGCTCCAGACCTGTCACCAGCTTTGTAGCCCTCCTCTGAACATGTTCCAGAGCCTCAATGTCTTTCTTGCTGTGAGGGGCCCAAAACTGAACACAGTACTCGAGGTGCAGCTGCACCAATGCTGAGTACAGGGAGATAATTACCTCCAGTGGCGCACGGTGGAAGAACTGCCGCTTGCAACACCGGAGGCCCGGGTTCGAATCCCCCCTGTAGCGCAAGTGGTAGAAGTGCCGCACTGCTACACAGAATGCTCAAATCTCGGGGGTTGGACTCGATGATCTCTAAGGTCCCTTCCAACTCACACGATACTATGATACTATGATGATACTATGATATTCCTGCTAGTAACACTGTTTTTGATGCAAGCCAGGATGCCATTGGCCTTCTTGGCCACCCAGGCACACTGTCGGCTCATGAGAAGCTGGACATGATCTAGCAATGTGCGCTTGCAGACTGGAAGGCCAATTATATCCTGGGTTGCATTAAAAAAAGGGTGGCTAGCAGGAAGAGGGAGCTGATTGTCCTCCTCAGCTCTTGTGAGACCCCATCTGGAGTACTGTGTCCAAGCCTGAGCCCCCAGTACAGGAAAGATGTGTAGCTCTTGGAGCAGGTCCAGAGGAGGGCCACTAGGATGATCAGAGGGCTGGAGCACCTCTCCTAGGAGGAAAGGTTGGGCTTGTTTTAGCTTGGAAAAGAGAAGGCTCCAGGAGCTTCTGCTTGTAGAATACAGGCCTACAACTGGACTCTGTGCTACCGATCACAACCCTCTGAACTCTGCCAGTCAGCTGGTTCTCAACTTACGTTGCTGTCCACTCATCTATCCCACACCTCCTCAGCTTTGTTATAAGGATGTTGTGGGAGACAGTATCAAATGCCTTGCTGAAATCAAGGTAGACTACATCCATTGCTCTCTCCCCATCCACCCAGCCACTGAAGGCCTTGGAGTATGTCCAGAGAAAGGCAGTGGAGCTGGTACAGGGTCTGGAGCACAAGTCTTCTGAGGAGTGGCTGAAAGAACTGGGATTATTCAGTCTGGAGGAGGCTCATGGAAACCTTATAGCTCTCTACAGCTACCTGAAAGGAGACTGTGGCAGGGTGGGTGTCAGCCTCTTCTCCATTACAACTGGTAATAGAAATAGAGAGAAGAGTCTCAAGTTGAACCATGGGAGGTTCAGGGTGGATATCAGGAAAAATTTCTTCTGTGAAAGGGTTATCAGGCATTGGAACAAGATGCCCAAGGAGGTGTTCAAGAAACATTTAGGTTATACTAAGCGATATGGTTTAGCAGAAAAATAGTGGTGGCAGGTGGATGGTTAGACTGGATATCCTGAGGCCTTTTCCAACCCTGATAATTCTAAGCTGTAAGGCGTTCCCTCACCGTTCTTTTCTCTAGATAGTTACAGGCAGCTTTTCTATCCTGTAGCCCCGGGGGGAGGGAAAAACTGTTCCTGGTGAACTCAGAAGGGAAGAGAGGATTTACATTAAATGTAAAGCTGTTGCACTGTAGCATACTCTACCACATGGAGGAAAGGCATGAGGACATGAAGAGACCAAGAGAAGACAAAGGTCTCTTCCTCATGAATTGTTTTCCAGTTATCTGTGCTTCCATACCACACAAGAAAGAATACAACCCAGCACCTCCCATAGATAAACCTCACCTGAAGCTTCTCTTAATCCAAAGAAATGCCCTCTTATACTGGTTAACTTTTTTTGCTTCAAGTAACTACTAGAAAGTTAGTCAAGCTTTACCACAAGACATGACACGACCCTTCATTTTCTGCCTGCCAGGACCTATCCAGTAAATCCACCGTATTCACCAAAAAACAATAACAACTTCACTACTAGATCTAAAGTGTCGCCTCCCAATCCAGCAACAAGTTAAGGCTGCCGTGTATAAGTACCATGCCTCAGCACACGGGGAACAGACGGGACTCACACACAGTGCATAACGCCGAAAGTAGAAGTTTAATGCCTTGCAACAAACCCTATATAGTGGTACAGGTGACTGCCCCTGTCAGATACTCGTGACCTCCCTGACTCCATTCCTGGTGCATGCAGGCACCACCTACCCAATACCCAACATAAAGAAAGAATGAACATTCTTCTAGGCCACCAGAAATGCTAGATGTCTGACAAATAAATCAGTAAGCACTGGTGGCATTTAAACACCTGGATTAAGGTAAGACTTCTCATGTCTACCCAGGCCACAAGACTTCTGTGATAATTTCAAAATCACAGACGCAGAATTCTGTTGTCTGGCAAACACTGAGCAGATGCAGCTGTGCAAAAACAAATGGCTGTGAGTAATCTTGACCATGCTACAGCTAGAAAAATGTCAGGGCCCCAAGCATACATTCCTGGACCCATAAATGCATAGGATGTGAAGGGACTGTAATGACCATCCAATTAAGACCACCCTGCCACAGGCAGAGTTGCTGTCCTCTAGATCAGGCTGCCCAAAGCTCTATCCAACCTGGCCTTGAACGCTTCCAGGGATGGGGCAGCCACAACTTCTCTAGGCAATCTGTTTCAGTACCTTACCACCCTTCAAGCAACAAACTTCTTAACATCCACCCTGAACTAGAACAGTAGAGATTTAAAATTGCTCCCCCTTCTCTTATCACTATCTGTGTAAAATGCCAGTCTCTCTTGTTTATAGGCTCACTTTAGATACTGAAAGGCTGCAATGGGGCTTTCCTAGAGCCTTCTCTAATCCAGGCTGAAGAGGCCCAGCTCCCTCATCCTGTTTTCACAGTAGTTTAGCCCTCTGATCATCTTCATGGCCCTCCTCTGAACATGCTCCAACAACTTCCATCTTTCTGGTGCTGGGGGCCCCAAATGTGGGTGCAGTACTCTAAATACAGCTTCATGAGGGCAGATGGTGACAATCCTGCTGGCCACACTTTTGATCTAGCCCAGCATACAAATAGCCTTCCAGGTTGCAAGCATACACTGTTGACTTGCATCAAGGTTTTTATCCACCAGAAGCCCTGTGTCTTTTTCCACAGAGCTGCTCTAAATGAGTTCTCCCTGTCTATGCTCATGTCTGAGATTGCTCCAGCAAAGATGCAGCACCTTGCACTTATGACATCTTCTGAGGAACTGGCAGCCTGGAATGAAATCCAGCATGTGTATGTCCAGTTTGGAGACACCTCAGCAACACCTGTTACAATTGAAAAGATTAATAGACTGGAAGGGCAATACAGAAGTATAACAGCAGATGGGATACAGAGGACTATCACAGATGGGATGGTATTACAAAGGGAAAGGCGCTCACTCCCCCACTGCAAGGGGCCCAATGTAGTCAACCTGCCATCACTGAAGAGGATCATGTCCTCTAGCAAGATGGGCTGTTGTTTCAGGCAAAAATCTTGGTCTTATCCAGGACCAAGCATCACAGTCTTGGCATGCCTGGGCGATATCAGATAATTGTATGGGCAACCCCCATTATTTAGCAGCTGCCCACATTGTCTTTTGTCCTGCATGCTGCATCTTCTGATGTAACCAGAGAGCAATGTTCTCAGATAACAAATTCTCAATCCATCAAACTCAGGCCAGCATGTTGGCTTCATCATTTCCCTGGGGTTGGTGACCAGAAAGGTGGTGGACATGTAGGATCCTATTCCATATGTCTAACCACATCTCTCTACCCCATATTGGTCAGGCATGGATAGTCCATTCCTGGATGGGCCACTGTGCAAACTAAAGAGCAAGCCCCCAGTACACAGCCCAACTATCTGTGCAGATGCTCAGGATACCATCACCGAGTTCCATGGTTATAACCATCCACATGGCTTGCAGTTCTGCCCATGGGCTACTTTGACCATTGCCCTCATCAAATCAGAATGTTTCAGTTGAGGGATGGTATGCTACTGCTCTCCATTTGCTCAGATTGCCCTAGCTGAACCCACCCACGTACCAGGCATCTTCAGGAATGAGATATTTCCCCTCCTGAATGGAACTCTTCTCTGGTTGAACAACCAATGCTTCTTTCGGCACATCACTGTGATATGTCACTGGGCCTAAGAACTTTTGAAGCTCTTCTTTCAGTAGTGATGAAAACAGACTATCAGTGGCCATCGTGCCACTATTTGTGCTTGGGTCACCCCCATCTTAGGAAGGAGGGTCAGATCTTTCACCCACCCCTAGATTGGTACAGTGTTCTTAACTATGATTTCAGCTGTTTGGGTTGTCAGCTCTACCACCTGTAATGTGGAGTAGGCAGCCAATAACTGTTTTTCAATCATACTGTATCTTTCTTCTGCTCCATGCCAGATCTGAGACCAGAACCCAATGGGGGTCCGAACAGAATTCTGGCATTGCCACAGGCCCCAGCCAAACCCACCCTGAGTGGCATGAACATCCAATTCAGCTGAGAGGGTAGGGTTAAATACACCTAATGCCTGGGTTTAACAACCATTTTTGCCTGTTGGGAAATGTCCTGCTCTGTTCTCCCCCAGTCCCACAATTGCCCCTTTCTCTTGAGACTGTATAACAACCTCAGCAGCTGTGCTAAATGAAGCATAAGGGAACACCAGTATCCCAGTATACCTAAAATCTCCTGCAGCTGCTTTGGTGTTGTAGGTACTGGAAATGCCTGAACTTTACCTATTACAGCACTGGGTAGTACTTTGTTTTTTCCTGACCAAACTACCCCCAGGAATTTCATGGACAGGTCCAGAACTTGAATCTTCTGAGGATTCGTAGTCCATCCTCCTTCTTGCAGATAAGCAGTCAGTGAATCCACCACCTGCCCTACTGCCTCTAGAGAGTCAGATATCAACAGGAGATCATCAATATAATGATGCCAGCTAACATTATTAGATTTTTTCCAGTTTGCCAGGTCACATGCCACTAAGTTATGGCAATATGTTGGCAAATGCACATACCCCTGTGGCAGGACCTGAAAGGTCTACCACCTGCCTCCCCAATGTAAATGCAAACTGGCCTTGTGATTCATCAGCAACTAGAATACTGAAGAATGCATTTGTTAAGTCTAGAACACAGTGATAGGTTTTTGTCTCCCTACTCAGTGTACCCACTAAGGAGGCAATACTGGGTATGGCCACACAAACTGGGATGGTATTACAAAGGGAAAGGAAAGGTGCTCAGCCATCTCTGACGATCTTGGCTCAGAGGAAAGACTCCACAAGGGAGAGAGGGCCCTTAAATGACATCTAAGAGAGGTGGAGTCAGGCTCCACCCCTTCCAATCATACAAGAGAATTGCCTTCACCTGTGCTCCCAGGGCTGGCTGGGTCCTTTCCCCAGGTGCTCAATCAGTGGTTCAGGCCATGACTCAACAGTTACCATACTAACACCCTACTCCTTTGCCCATAAGCTGTATCTAAGTCTTTCACCCTTGATCCCTACCTCACCCGCGGTATAGCCGTGACTATGCCAGGCAGTGTACCCTGCTGTTCTGAATCCTAACCCTGACCTGCTCTACCTTCCTGTTTAGGTATCACAGGACTTTCCTTTTTTGGAGAAGCCACTGCCCCTGCCCACATTGCTGACTAAACTCCCAGCTTGCTCTCCTTTTAGAGCAGTCTGTCTTTGCCTTCTCAGCCCATTTCTGCAAAGATTGCTTCCCATTCACAAGCACCACAAGAATCAATTCTGACAAACACCTGCAGGATGTAAAGTCTCTAATGTCTGAAATATTAGTTGGCAAGACAATCAGAAGTTCTCTCACTTGCTAGTTTTATCCACACTCTTATCAAGAAATATAAATATCCCTTTAGTCAAGACTATTTCCCACATTGTTTCCTCACCCTCCACCTCCCCTACCCCCACCCAAATTACCCCCCTACCCCCACCACTTGGAAGAGTCACAGATCATGGTTATGTTCTTCCATGCTCATGCTTCTTTGCCCAGAGGCTGAACTTGATCCATTTCTAGAGCTGCTCTTTCCCAGTTTGCAGGTAGTAATGTGCTTGCAGAAGAACAAGTAAGCAAGTGTTGTTGGAGACAAACATCTTCTCTCCACAGTACCTCCAAAACAACAGTCTGACAACTTACACTCGTGATACTCTTTTCCCCAACATTACATGTTTAATTATCATTTCACCAATACATTTTATGTTTTATATACATACTTTAATTTTTGCTTTTTTATTTTTTCAAATACATCATACATTATCTCCAGAATACTAAGACAACATGGAAGAGGCTCCTAATTAGATTTAACTGATGCTATGAACATCCTTGGTTTAGAGAACTGATATGTAGTTGAAATGACAGGACCTGTCAATGCTATGAGAAGGGGGGAAAGCCAACCAGTGGAGTCCATTGCTTAGCTAGCATATTATAGCTACCCACAGATTCTGAGCAGGCAAGGAGCTTAAGTATACTAAGACTGCAGAAGTGACTTGGAAGGTGGGGGGAGGGTGAAAGGAAGGAAAAAACAAGGGAACACCAAGAGAGCCAGGTTAACAGGACTGAATGAGTGCTTAAAATACATCTAAGAGCAGTCTTGTCCCCACTACCACAAGTGCAGAGCTATTTTCAAAAACAGTTTTACTTCCAAGAGTGATGGTCTCAGTGAAACATAGTCCCCAAAATGCCCTCAGTGTAGTAAAAGGATAATACAGTCCTCAGAGCTTTACAAGTGCAAACAACTAACTACTCTCTCTTTTAACATCCTCACCAGGAAATCTTAATTCCAAAGGGTACTATTTACTTGCATATCCCAGTTACAGAAGTGTTGATGTTGAGCTGGTTTGTTGTTGAAAATGGGAAGAAGCCTTCTAGTGAAGCACTGAAGTTCTAGCATTCTAGTCATTGTGGCCATCATCCTGGCTAGTGTTCTGGCTTGGCAGTTAGCATGGAGGGGCTTGGGAGGTTTTAGCCTGCCGGCAGGCTTTCCCAAATTTACCAGAAGACTTGCACCCCAGATCACATCCACAGCTGCTGAAAATGAAATAGTGTACAGAGGACCTTCAGAAACTTTCCTAAAAAGAAAATCCACAAGGAACTTAGGTGGGTTAACTTAGCTGTCACAGTTCAAGACTGGGCCTACCACACATTTCTTGCCCAAATGACAAGAGCTGAAAACAGGAGAGTGACTGTCTCTTCACCAGAAATTAACACCCTGTCCCACCATGGTCCTTACTGTGGCCTGAATATGTAATACTTGCTGTTAACTTCTCAGTGTTACAAGTATCACTTGACAAATAAAGGTCAGGGCTCAGTAGAGTGTCACAGGAACATGAAATGCTGAGTAGTGGGGATAACTAGATTGACATCTAGCACAAGTAACTACCTAATTACAAAACCAGGCTTTTTTTTTTTTTTTTCCTCCAAAGCTATTTCCATTTAAACAGCTCACTGACAATGAGGTTTTATTTTCCTGAAGGAAGTGGGGAAAAAGGAAGAAAAGAAAGTGAGAAATTCCTCCAGTGAATCTGCAAGGTAAGCACAGAGCCTAGTGATGGGGTGTCCAGCTGCAGCTAAATCACAGGGGCAGCAAGTCTACTGAGGACTTGCACAATTCTTCCCATAGGAGCAAAGGAACATCTAGTACTACCAAGAAATGCACCAGTGAAAGGAAGTGCATTGCATGCGTGGCAAGATTCACTCCTCACTACAGACATAAGTTGCATTTTGTGTTAAGACTCAGGAGAAACATGATAGCTTACAGCTTCCGTTTAAATTCACAGCCTTCAGCACTGCAGAAACTCAAGTCACTATTGAAAGAGGATGCAGAAAGCAGTCTGTAACCAAAAAATATCAAGAACAAAGAACCCAGAGACATCTACCCAGACTCCTCCTGTGTGCACTTTCCTTAGGATTCTTGCTTTCCTTATATGGAAAAATAGAGAAGAACTAGGATGTACCATGCAACAGCCAAGTGAGTAAAAGAGATGAGGCTCTCTTCCCTTTGCTCACCTTGTGAGGAGTCAGGATATTCTCTTCAGGTTGAGTGGGTTTCACTGCAGGAATCAAAAACAGCAAGTTCTGACTGAAATAAAGATCTGGTTTAAAAAAAAAAAAAAAAATTGTCCTGACTTGTTTTTGATTGTAGACTGGAGAGGTTTGTGCCCCCTGTGACTCCATTTGTGCCTCTAGGTTCTTGGTCCTCAGTTTATTCCATTCCACTGCTTTCACCATTCAGAACTGGACCCAGTTGGACTGCTGAGGAGCCTGATTAGGAACACCACTGGAAGAAAGGGAAGAAAGGGAAGGGAAGGGAAGAAAGGGAAGGGAAGGGAAGAAAGGGAAGGGAAGGGAAGAAAGGGAAGGGAAGGGAAGAAAGGGAAGGGAAGGGAAGAAAGGGAAGGGAAGGGAAGAAAGGGAAGGGAAGGGAAGAAAGGGAAGGGAAGGGAAGAAAGGGAAGGGAAGGGAAGAAAGGGAAGGGAAGGGAAGAAAGGGAAGGGAAGGGAAGAAAGGGAAGGGAAGGGAAGAAAGGGAAGGGAAGGGAAGAAAGGGAAGGGAAGGGAAGAAAGGGAAGGGAAGGGAAGAAAGGGAAGGGAAGGGAAGAAAGGGAAGGGAAGGGAAGAAAGGGAAGGGAAGGGAAGAAAGGGAAGGGAAGGGAAGAAAGGGAAGGGAAGGGAAGAAAGGGAAGGGAAGGGAAGAAAGGGAAGGGAAGGGAAGAAAGGGAAGGGAAGGGAAGAAAGGGAAGGGAAGGGAAGAAAGGGAAGGGAAGGGAAGAAAGGGAAGGGAAGGGAAGAAAGGGAAGGGAAGGGAAGAAAGGGAAGGGAAGGGAAGAAAGGGAAGGGAAGGGAAGAAAGGGAAGGGAAGGGAAGAAAGGGAAGGGAAGGGAAGAAAGGGAAGGGAAGGGAAGAAAGGGAAGGGAAGGGAAGAAAGGGAAGGGAAGGGAAGAAAGGGAAGGGAAGGGAAGAAAGGGAAGGGAAGGGAAGAAAGGGAAGGGAAGGGAAGAAAGGGAAGGGAAGGGAAGAAAGGGAAGGGAAGGGAAGAAAGGGAAGGGAAGGGAAGAAAGGGAAGGGAAGGGAAGAAAGGGAAGGGAAGGGAAGAAAGGGAAGGGAAGGGAAGAAAGGGAAGGGAAGGGAAGAAAGGGAAGGGAAGGGAAGAAAGGGAAGAAAGGGAAGAAAGGGAAGAAAGGGAAGAAAGGGAAGAAAGGGAAGAAAGGGAAGAAAGGGAAGAAAGGGAAGAAAGGGAAGAAAGGGAAGAAAGGGAAGAAAGGGAAGAAAGGGAAGAAAGGGAAGATCAAACGTGTACCCCTAAGGAAGCCTGTTAACTCACTACTCCTTCAGCACATATTAGAATGTCACCCTTCTTGTGCACAGTCCCCTTCATCACAGTTTACCTGGATGCAGTGTTGAAGTCTCCCCAGATGTCTGTGGCAGTTGACGTTGGTGTCTTGGATGCATATGCAGGAGCATCTAAGTCTAGTAGAATACCTAAGAGAGAAGAAAAGGAAAAATCTGAAATCTGTCAAGGTAGTAGAAAAAAAGAAACAAAAGCAAACTGCAGGCATTTAAACTGTCACGTTATACAAACTACTGGATGCAGCAGTACAGAATCTTTGAATGAACTCCAGCTCTTCAGAAGAAGAGAGAATTTTTAAGGGCCTAGTCTGTTTTAACAGCAGCCCCTTTTGTCAAAGATGCACTGAGGCTCCAGCTCCTGCTATAGGGTTATTTTGTCTTCAAGAACCACTAGGCCTCCATCTAGCATATTAACTGGCAGGTTTACAACATATTATCTCCTCCAAGGAGACCTAAGGTTTAGACTCAATACAAGCACAGCAATCATAACAGTTGCTATCAGTACAAATCACACACTGCAGCCCAGCCCTATTCAGAACCTTGTGGTTTCTTCTCACTCAGGTCTTTATGGATCTGTGAATTCAGAAACAGTGCTATATTGTGGTCATGCATTTAATTCAGCATCCAGAATACACAGCAATCTCTTTGTTAAAGCCCAATCTCACTATATTTTGTACCTTCCAGTCTTCATACTAAAAGCTACCTCCTTCCCTATTTAAAGCCTTTCAGGAAGTACTTTTCCGGCACTTTTCAACAACCATGGGCTATCTATTTCCCTACAAAAAGCAAGCAACTGAGCACTCCTTTTCTGAACACTCCATACAGCTCTGCCAGTGCCCCTAAAGCACATACAAGTTCATAAGAATCCAAGTACTTAAATTCCATATCTACCTGTCCAGGTCACTTTGGCCACTTCATTTGTTTTCTCCTTTTGCAAGGAGAACAGCTACAATGCTATTTGCGGGGCTAGCATTATTAAACAAACACAGAGATCCTCAGGTCAAAGAGGGAAAAGACCTCAGGGTGCCTCCTGTTTCACGGGTGTTTTTTTTAACTGCTCTATTGGTATTACAATGAACTTGAACATCACTTCCCTGACACAGGCCTCTGCTCTCTCTCTTTGTGCCTACTAAAATTTGATAGGTTGTTTGCTCTATGCTAACATTTACCTGCACTGCTCGCGTTACTGGATTTCAGTATGGGTGGTGGTGTGACATGGTTGGCAATTGATGTGGAAGAAGCAGGAGGGACTGAAGGGACTGCAGTTTTGCCTCCTGGTGGGGGTGGCAGCAGACTTAGGCCCCCTGATCCAGACACACGAGGCTTGGCTGCTCCTCCTTTCTTTGTTGTCATGTTCTATATAAAAATGAGAGGACAAGTGAGAAAGGTTATCTACTGGAATATCCAGAAAAAGAGACATGGTTGACTGAGCTCCTTACCCCAATGCTCAGTTTGATGGTCTGCCCTTCCTTGAACCCTAAATCCAATTTAGGACGTGTGTCAGCATCCAGGGTCTCCTTGGAGATCTCAGTTTCCTGCTTCACCCATCTAAAAAGAAGACAGGAAAAAGATAAGAGACTGTGGCAAACAGGAGCAGAGATTTAAAAAAAAAAAAAAAAAAAAAAAAAAATGCGATTCTTTTCCACAACCTGACAAATAACTATCTTGCCTTTTCAAACCAGATACCCCACTACTCCCAGTGCAGTACAGCAAAAAGCTCAAAAAACAACAAACCCAAGAGACTGTCTGTAATGTCATAGGATTTAAGAATAAGATTCAGGGGGCAGCAGGAAAGCTGAGGAGGGTATGTAGGAAAGAAGGTCATATAGCAACAGGATGGGAAAAAAGGGTAGCTTCAGATTAGATTTAGGAAGACATTCCTCACTGTGAGTGCAGTGAGACACTGGAACAGGCTGCCCAGAGAGGTGCCCAGGATGCTCCCTCCCTGGAGCTGTTCAAGGCCAGCTTGGATAGAGCTTTAAGCAACCTGGTCTAGTGGAAGTGTTCCTGCCTACAGCAAGGGGGTTGGAGCTAGATGGTTTTAAAAGTCTCTTCAAACCCAAACAAACCTATGGCTTCCAGATTAGACCCTGAAGGACTCCCAGCTCACGTGACAGTTGGCAATACATTCAAGCATCCCTAATGGTGCTAGAGTAGGGCTTCAGGACCTTCCCAAGGAAATCTCTGCTAAGTGAATGAGCACCACCACCCAACACATTCCAGGGGCCAGAGGAAAAAATAGCATTCCAGAAAAGCATAACTCACTTGAAGTGATCCTGCAAAGACACATTGAAGTCAAAGGCATCACCACGATCTGTGAAACCAATGCCTATAAAAGCACTTCGTCCTAGCAAGGAGACAGAAGGAGTCATTGGAGATGCCCTGTGAATGGGCCTGTGTTCATTCACTCCAACAACCGCTCCGTGCTACCTCCTTCCGATTGATCTACTGCTGAAATCAGCATCTCACAGAATTTCACTGTTCCTAGCCTACAGGATGCACTCCTGCCATGTGGTACTCTCAGAAACCAAATGCTCCTCCCCAGTCCCTGGACTCTGCAACACAGAGAACCCTTCTGCATCAACCTTTCCTTCCCATCCTTTCAGGCATTTGACCCAACCTCTTCATTACTCCCATCACTCTTTCAATCCACCACACATATACACAGCTTCATTGGGTTGAGTGTCCTCCACCCCTGGCACTTAGCATACATTACTCAACTCACCAGTCCCATCCTGAATCCGAATCACAAAATAACGGCTGGAATCTGTCACAGTCTCCACCGCAATGCCAGGATATTGGTCTATGGGAGCCTGGGCAAAGAGCTCCCCTACAAACAAAGAATTAAGTACTGAGGAAAGCAAACATTTTTCTAAAGCATGTCCAGGACTGTCATACACAGCTACGGGCAGGCTTAGGAGCACAGGCTCATAATTAGTAACCACTGTCACAATTTCAACAAGCCACATTACTCCACTTACCTGAAACCTTATCCTCTAGTTTTACATATGCAGTTTTGCCTTTGGAGGTGACACGAAGTCTCCCTGTCCAATCTGGATGGTCCAATTTCCAGTCAGATGCCCTGGAAAGAAAAGCAGCTGTTCACTGACTGCATCTCAGCCCTTCAGCCCAACCAGCTCAGCTAAAGCTTCTGTTCCCAAACCTTCAACACATGAGGCTGCCTTCACTATTCAAACAACACACACGATCTCAGCGCCTCTCTACTGCTGCCAGTCTACAAACATAACTCAGATTGGTCTGTCCTTCCTCCATATAATGGGAAACAGACAACAAGCAGAGAACATCAGCTCATCTCTACCTTTATGAGCCTGCATAAGAAAAAAGACTGAAGCCCAAAAACTCACTTAAAACAGTAAATCCGAAAGGGACTAAAAACAGTTTATGAGTACTTTCTAGGAAGACCTAGCATAAATAAAAGCCAATCAATCATTCAACCCCATTGTTGTAAAATAATATCAAGTAACTCTGAATCTAGAGGCTTCTAGGTTATATATATTAGGTAAAATATCATACATGCACCCATCTTGATTAGCCCATCAAATAGACTGCTGTGGAAAGAGAAGGAGAAAACAACAAAACACACAAAACTGGCCAACCTACAAGAGTTTACAATCAGAAATACATTTTCTTAAGAATCATGATGGACTCCTGGCTTCCTCCCTGATACTGCCAGAGCCAAAAGGTAAAGTTCAACACTTGATTATCCCATCCAGAGGGGCAGAATGTCATCTGGAGGGACCCAGATAGGCCTGAGCAGTTGGCCCAGGAGAACCCTGCACCTGAGGTGAAGCAGCTCTCACTACCAATATAAAGCTGGGGATGATAGGATTGAGCACAGCCCTGCCAAAACAACCTGGGGGTACTGGTGGATGGCAAGCTGGACATTAGCCAGCAATGTAGTCTCACAGCTCAGAAAGCCAACCGTATCCTGGGCTGCATCAAAAGAAGTATGGCCAACAGGTCAAGAAAGGTGATCCTGCCCCCTCTACCCTGCACTGGGAAAGCCTCACCTGGAATACTGCATCCAGACTTGGAGTCCTCAGTATAAGAGAGGCAAAGACCTGCTGGAGTCCGTCCAGAGGAGAGCAACAAAAACGATCCAAGGGATGGAATACCTCTCCTATGAGGACAGGCTGAGAGAGCTGGGGCTGTTCGGCCTGGAGAAGGCTCAGAGGTGACCTGATAGCAGCCTTTCAATGTCTAAAGTGGAGCTACAGGAAAGGGGATAGACCCTTTAGCAGGGTCTGTGGTAACAGCACAAGGGGAAATGGCTTCAAGCTCAAAGAGGGTAGATTTAGGCTGGACATAAGGAAAAAGTATTTTACAGCGAGACTGGTGAAGCACTGTAACATGCTGTCTAGAGACGTGGTAGATGCCCTGTGCCTGCAGACTTTCAAGGCAAGGCTAGATCAGGCCCTAGGCAACCTGATTTAGCTGTGCATGCCCTGTTCATTGCAAGGGAGCTGAACTACACCTTTAAAGATCCTTTCTAACTCTAAGGATTCCATGATTCTACTATATCTAACTCATGTTTCAGGGAACAGTTCAAACTGAGAGCTCAAGTTCACTCCCCTTAGAAAAAGCACAGCAAATCACTAACACGTTCTCATGTCCTGCATACGATTTGCTAGACTGTTCCCATTCCTCTACAGTATAGGAGGGAATGCTCCTGGGCTAAGGCACACGATGCAATTAAAATTTATCAGTATTATTCAGTACATCATCTGTAGCTGAAGTCAGCAGAACTAGAGGTGCTATGACCTCAGAAAGTACTTCTGATCTGCTTGCAACTAGAGAGCAGCTCAGCAGGCACTAACACTGACAAGAACCTGCTTTTCAATTCCCTGCTTATTCACTCAGAAGGGATCACGCCAGCTGATCGCTTATATGAACACCAGAGCCACATGCTGCATTAGCTGTGCCAACTTTGCAGAGACAACAAGAGGAGGGGGTGGGGAAGGATGCAAATCTATTACCAGGACAGCAATTATGGTACAACCCCAAGCTCACACATGAAAGTAGCTTTTTACTCCACAGATCTGTTTATGGCTTCCCCAGTTCTCTGTCCCAGATTATAAAATCCGATATCCCTGATTCTGCAGCACGATCTCGCTTAGGAGGCGAACAGCAAAGACGGCTACTGCACCCTGCTTCCAGCGGGGCACCAAGCACCGGGCTCCATCCTGACCACCCACCTTTCCTCCCACTCCGGCCGCGGCACTGCCTGCAGCAGCACCCTGCAGCACAGACGCTGCCACCTCGTTGTGATCACTGGCCCTCCGCAAGAATGCCTCCTCGTTCTCTCCCCAGCCCAAAGAGTGGGCAGCAAAGGCTGAGCCAGACCAGGCAAGGGCAGTCACGGAGCTACCCTTGAAGCGACACGGAGGTACGGAATCCGTGCACAGCTAGGCCCGGCCCGGCCCCCGGCACCACGGGACCCTCTGACCTGTATCCGCGGTTCGAGGTTCGCGGCGGGATGCGGTACACATTGACATCAGGCTTCACGCAGAGGACAGACTCGTACTCCAGCTCAGCCGCCGCCATCTCAGAGACGAACCTCAGACTCTAGTGAGGACTGAGGGATAAGAGTCTAATAAAAGGGAGCTCTTCCAACAGCCATCTTTGATGAGGTCAAACACCGTCTGGAGGGCGCTGGTGAAGCCTGAATGGAATCAGGCCACGTCGAAGGCGTGGGGAAGGCATCTTGGATCCTGGCAGCAAAACGCTCCGCAGGAGGCGGCCATCTTGGAATGGGTTCTGAAATGCAATAGGAGCCGGCGCCATCTTGGGTCTTGGCAGTGCCGTCACTCCCCCCACCCTTCCCGCAGAGTTTGGCGTGGCCATGTTTGGTGCGGGCTGATCGAGTGTTGCGGGCGCTCTGCGGAAACCGAGTGCCTTCCGATTAGCACACGTTACGGACTGGCGCAGAAGGCAGTCTTGTCGAGAGGGGAAGAGGAGGGGAGGGCTCTGGAGCGGTGGTGGGTGCTGGTAAAGGGCTGTGGACTGCCGCAGGAGCAATCTGTTGGCTCCGGGACTGAAGTGCTGCAGAAGCAGAGGTTGCCCTGGGGCCACGGTAGCGTCAGGAGGAGCGGACGGGCTTCCCGCACAGGGAGCCGGGGAAAGCCCCAGCCTGCGAGGAAGGTCGGGAAGCAGCTTTCCGTCCTTCCGTCCGCCTTAGTTGCAGGGAAGGACCGCCAGGTAGGCTTCAGTCCAGCGTGACACCAAGCAGGAGACGATGATGCCGTGCTGACCGCTGAAAAGCCATAGTTTGGGTCATGCTGAAGCAGAATTGGGTTTTCATACAAATGTTGGAAATATCCTCAATAATTTTTGGTCAGGACGGTATCTCTGATAAAAGCAGTTTTTATTCGCGGTTGCAATGGCGGGCGCCCTGATAGCAGAAGCGCACCTTTGGACACGAGGTTGCAGTTTTTATACCTTGTCTTCCATATGTCTTTCCCTCCCCTTTCCCCTTTGGTTGGGTAGTCCAGGTTACAATTTTACCCGAGGTTTGCATTTGTTAATTACATTCTGAAATTTGTTAATTCACATGCTATCTTGTGCCAGTCGGTCTCCATCCTGCTGTTTTTGTTTCCAAGATGTCTCGGTACTCTTATCGTATTGATATGTTGATTCCCTTCAAAGCTTCTTCCATTCTGTCCCAGAGGCCTTTGTTAAAAAAAGAGGCGGGGGGGTGATTCCAGTCCTTCCCGATATCTCTTCAGGTACATCCTTAGGTATGTCACGACTTGTATACTTTTGCAATGTGTACAACAATACATTAAAACATACATTGTTGCTAGTTTATACAGGTATATTGTTAATGATTTTAACTTCTCCTCTTTGGATTCTTTATTATCAGGTCTTATTTGTCCAGCACCAAAAATCAGTAGTTCTGTTTCAGACAGCTGGACAGGCAGGAGCTGCAGTTTTGTACCTATGACTTCTACCTAATAACTACAAATTGCTTCACTTATATAATGAGATCTTGAAATAAAATATTCTTATCTTATTCTAAATGCAGAAACAACATTTGATTCCCACACAAATACTTAGGGGGATCTGAGAGATAGTTCTGGTTCCTTTTTCTTCTCTGCAGTGTTACATTAAAGCATGAGCTGCAAGTGAGAATGGTTGATCATACGCTCTGTAGTTGTGGGACTAGGAGATCTTGGATAAAAAGGCAAACTAAAGTTCAAATTGACTTGTGGAATCAAACTCTATAATCCAGAGATTGGTTATAAAGCAGGTATGTTTATTCCAGCGCTGCGCAGCACCGGGTGCAAGGGGGATAGCTCCTCCAAACTTGCACACCGACTTGCAAAATCGTGACACAGATATAGGTACATTTAATGCATAGTCAATGACTTCTTGGACTTCTAATACATAGTCAATAGTTCTCGGAATACTGATACATATTCAATAGCTCTTTAGCATATAGACCCCCTCTTGTCTTATCAGGGGGAATGCAACTCCTCTTCTGGTATTTACTCCTCCTTGCCTGATGTTGTCTGTGAGGTCTCACTCCTTATCTGCATCCTCCCTGCTCTCCTAGGCCCCTTGTTTCTTTTACTTGTTACCTTTAAGTTTCCTTTACTTATTTCTATAAACTACCTTTAACTATCCCCCTTTTAGCCCCCTTTTATTTGGAATTCTAGTAGAGCACCTGTTTTCCTGCTTCACTGTTCATTCCCCCCTTTTCTTTAATTTCTCTCCTGCTAGATCATTCCTTTCCAGTGTGTAGCATCTAGATTCCCTTATAATTTCTATGTTCTTGTTGATTGTCACCCACCAAAACAGTGACTCAAATCCTGCAGCATTTTGATTTTTTTGCCTTAAATTTACCAGGGACACCTCTAGGTACCCTGACTGAATCTATATACATTTCTTTTTCAAATGCCAGGGTGAATGGTATAACTAATTGAACAAGTGCACAGGTGCCTCCCCAGTTAGATGGTTAAGTCAGACCATAAAATCTTTCCCCCACAGTATCACCAGAGATTTGCCCTTGAGATTCCCAATCTTGTATAATTTCCTGCTGAGTCCTCCATAACATTCAAGACCTCACTGCATAAGGAAAAGTTTCCCATAGGCCTGGTAGCCTTCACACCCTGCCATGAGAGGCAAGCTGTGTGATTACCTACTGCTGTAGAGATTGCAGGAGGGATCTTGACATCTGTATCAGGCATTGGAGGAACAAGAGAGAGATCTGCAGTCTCTGTTTCCCAGGCAGTTTTGTCTTGGTACAGGGCAATCGTGCATTGCATTCTCTTGGGGTCCTTGGTTCACCCCAGCAGAAAGGGCACCACCTGAGCTATGGGCTGTCCCGACGCACAAGCATAGCAATTGCTATGGTTGAGACTCTGGACAGTACACTTAATCCATTCTACCCAGGCATTAATGTCCCCATATCTTGTTTCAATTTCCAATGTTTGCCTAAGATCTTTTATCTCCTTAACTGTTCTAACTGCAGGGTTTTTAGGAAGATTTTCTACCCCTTTTTAAGCTCTTCCCTATCCTGGATGTTCTAGGTATTTTCAAGGAGTGTATATGTCCAGCCTCAATAGGCAGTTGTCCACCATACATCTTTCCATACACTACAAGAGTCCCTTATTCACATCAAAACTATCAGTTGGTCCCTCCCTTGCATCATTGTCAAATTTTACATTTTCCAGATAATTATCAGGATAACGAATGGGTACAGCAGTAGAAACTCCTTGTTACAACTTGGAAAACTTTTTGTGAGCATTAGTTCTATATAGGTTATAATACTCTCCCACTTACATATACAATTTATTCACCTATTTGAGGAGAAGTTAAAGGTTAGTTAAAATGATAATAAAAAATATGCATATATAAAAAAACTTTTCATTATTTCCTTCTAATTCTTATCTTTTAAAGGTTTTTCTGTGGCAACAGTTCCCACGCCTCAGGGCTAGTAGATGCCTTTACCAGTGTGTAGTGAGTCCATCCTTTCTCGGCTGTCCTCACAGCTGTTTCAGTCATTAGAAGTACTTGGAATGGTCTTTCCCAGTCAGGCTGCAGCTTTGTCTCCTTCCCCATCTCCTTGTTTCACAAAACTGCATCTGTCAGTAAACCAGGAACTTCTACATCTTCTAGGGTTTTGTCCTTTAGGTCTGATTGAACGTCTGAAATGTGCAGCTTCAGTTGTTTCAAAGTAGTCAGGAGATACTGGTTCTCCAGGTGTTCCGCTAAGGAAAGATACTGGGTTGACAATATTAGTCACAATTATTTCTACAACATTCTGCTCTATCAGGATGGGCCTGGTATTTCAGGAATCTTTGGGGTGAGAGCCAGTGTCCCCCTTTTGCCTCCAATACAGTAAACACTGGATGAGATATTAAAATCGGGATCCTTTGGCCCAATGTAGATTTACAAGCTTCTTGAATATTGAGCACCAGTGCAGCCACTGCCCTCAGGCACCCTGGCCATCCCTTACTTGTTTCCTTGGAAATTTGCAGCTCAGGGTTTTTGCAGATGGCTTCTTTCCTGGCATTCCTTAAGGTTCAAAGTCCACCTGTAATCTCCTAAATATGTCACTTGCTGTTGAGTTATTTGTGCTTTCTGTAAATGAAGAAACTCAGCAGACTCACAGACCATTGCACAGTTCTCTTTTGTTGCTGTGGCATACATGTGCTGCAGTAAAGTTCCACCCTGGGATGGAGGATCCCAGGTCTCAGGCTCACGAGTTGACCAGTTCACAAAAATCATTAAGCTGTTCTCACAACCCTAGGTAACACTGTTCTGGTTAACTGAGTCTCTTCTCCCCATATTGGCCAAGCCAGGCAGAAGAGACATGCTTCAAATCCAGAAGGTAAACTCCACCTATTCATTCCTTAACTGGGTTTATAAGGTGCATGGATTTGCCTTCACTGAGTGTATCCATTCAACAATTCTATTACTTGCCCTCAAGTCTTGTACCAAACTATTGCACTTGCTATCAGACTACTATCCTTCTACAGTTACATACCCTTATAGGGCACCATTTTACCCTGACTGGGCAATCTCTTGCTTTTAACTTCTATTTTAGGGCTTCATGTTTGGCCCTAATGCCCAGCCCCTAAGTGCATCATATTTGAGATTGTTGTGATTCCTGGGGGTACAACATTGTTTTTCCCCATTTGTGTTAAAGCCAGACTTACAGCTTTTATTCAGTCAATATTGTTGGACCCTTAGCTTCAGTTTTATTAAATTTCTTGCCAGAGTAACCTGGCAGGTACAAGAATTACTGTATTCCTACTTTTATTTAATTAATCCAAAAATGTAAACCTTTTCTTGTTAAGCAGTAGCTTCTACTACTGTTACAAAACCATCTATGTGTAGTAAGAAGCACCCATATCCACCAGAAAATAAACCTCTTTATCCTGCTTCCCTAGATGCAATTTCCCTTTGCAGTTTGCACACTGCTTTCCTTCCAGGGGTGGAGCTTTCCCTGGGCTCTTCAAGCCCCCACTCCCTTCACCTCTCCCTGAGGGGATTTCTGGGTTCTATGGCCCTATTCTAGCACCACAACAGTAACAACTGTTCTTGTTCCCAGTTCCCTCACTATCTGTTAGTCAATCAGTTTTGTTTTGTTTTCATATACCTTGCCAGTCCTTGCCTTCTTCAGCCTGTGTCTGTCCCAAACTTTCTCACTTTCCAAATTCTCATCGTTACATAAACTACTAACATCCTATTTCAGTTTCATCTCCTTCTCTCCGGAGGTGTCCAGTGCTAATATTGGAATTTCAGGTTTCCCAGACCTCTGCACATGAAGGCTGTTCTCACTTCCAGTGCCCTGTCCCCTCCACCTCCCCCTTTGTGGTTTACAGCAGCAGTCTCTGGCTGGCTGGCTGGCTCTCTCTCTCTCCAAGAGTTCTTGCGGCGAGGTGGGACAGTGCAGGGGGTTGCTCTCATACAGGCACAGATAACTCACTTTCTCTTTAACTCTTTTTCCTTTGCACACTATTCCACTATTTGTACCCTCAGTTACATTTCCACATACCCTCAGTTATACTTCTGTATTATTAACAATTACACTTTCTTATACCATCAAAGCAGTTTGTCCCATTCCCTTCAGAACCCACAGAACAAACAATACAGTTTTTCAGTTTCCACAAACACCCTTAGCAATCCATAGCGTTCAATACCTTGGGCTGTTCCACCCTTATTTTTATGGCCTTATTTCATGTTTTTCTTGATTCCCAATTTCATCTTTATCCCCTAGTTTTAATTCAGTATTCTCAAAAATTGGTACTGTCATCCAGGTTTTCTCTACCCCTGTTATCTTTAAGGCCTCATTTGTTAATTTGAGTCCTGATACCTTATGGGCCAGCAATGAATGAGCTGCCCTACCTTATGGGCCAGCAATGAATGAGCTGCCCCTGTATCAACTAAAAACACAACTTCTTCACCCTCAGGTCCCACTTTTATATTTACATGGGGCTCCTGGTGGGACCAAAATTTTGAAAGCCCTAGAAGTTGATCTCATTGTTCTGCTACTCTTACCTTTATTTAACTCATTTTTTTTATTATTATTATTTTTTTTAATCTCAATTAAAGATTTCATTTCCTTCTTAAAATTTCTAATTTCTCCACTAGTGAGTGGGAGTTTACATAGCATATTTGTCCTTGTCACAGTGGGACCTCCCATAAGGGGTACACTGAGGTGTTGGTACAGCTAGCGTCCCTTTCACATTGTTTTAATTATCTTCAGAGCCCAGCATGCCCCCCTTTTCTGTGAAATGACCCTATGTGCTTTACCATTTTCTCTTACTGGGGCAGTGCCTGTCTCCCTTTGTGCTACATTGGGGTTACATGTGTGGGAATCAAATGTTGTTTCTGCATTTAGAATAAGATAAGAATATTTTATTTCAAGATCTCATTATATAAGTGAAGCAATTTGTAGTTATTAGGTAGAAGTCATAGGTACAAAACTGCAGCTCCTGCCTGTCCAGCTGTCTGAAACAGAACTACTGATTTTTGGTGCTGGACAAATAAGACCTGAGTAATAAAGGATCCAAAGAGGAGAAGTTAAAATCATTAACAATATACCTGTATAAACTAGCAACAATGTATGTTTTAATGTATTGTTGTACGCATTGCAAAAGTATGCAAGTCGTGACATACCTAAGGATGTGCCTGAAGAGATATCGGGAAGGACTGGAATCAACCCCCCTCCCCGGACTCTTTGTTTAACAAAGGCCTCTGGGACAGAATGGAAGAAGCTTTGAAGGGAATCAACATATCAATGCGATAAGAGTACCGAGACATCTTGGAAACAAAACAGCAGGATGGAGACCGACTGGCACAAGATAGCATGTGAATTAACAAATTTCAGAATGTAATTAACAAATGCAAACCTCGGGTAAAATTGTAACCTGGAATACCCAACCAAAGGGGAAAGGGGAGGGGAAGACATATGGGAGACAAGGTATAAAAACTGTAACATCGTGTCCGTAGGTGCGCTTCTGCTATCAGGGCGCCCGCCATTGCAACCGCGAATAAAAACTGCTTTTATCAGAGATACCGTCCTGATCAAAAATTATTGAGGATATTTCCAACACATGGGGGGGAGATTCTCTAGAGGGTCCCATTGATTAGTTTTTTTTTTGTTTGTTTGTTTGTTTTGTTTTTTTCCTAATTCCTCTCCTTCCTGGTCCCGGCCTTTTTCTTTTTACAGGCTGATTTCTTGTATCCAATAGGCAGCATATTCTGATTCCTCCTTCGAAAAGGGGTTTTGTTCTTATATATATACATATAAATTCAAGATCTGACAAAACCAAACTTCATCAGATCCATATTTTGGCCAAATATTGATTTTCCCTGTAGTGGCTCTCTAGACCATATCTGTACACAATATTTAAACAACTTTTCCCTGTCCTTTTTCCTGATTTTTTTTCTTAGGTATCTCTTTCCCTTATGTTCCCCCCCATTACTCTGTTTTCTATTGATTCGTACACACACAACGAAGTCCCGCGATGGTTCAAAACAAATCTCGTAAAGCCAACACGTTAAAGCGGAGGTAACACAACCCTATTGTTTCTCTAATCTGAACCTTTATCACCCTTAAACTGCGGTATTCTCTACAACAAAAGCAACAGGGTCGCGGTAATAATTGTGGTTCGCCTTTGAGGGCCTTTTCCACTGCCCGACTTCGTATGCGCTTCGCTAACAGTTGCCACAACGCTACCAACAATTAATAAGACAAACACATAGCAACATATAGAACATGAAAGAAACTTTTGCTTCGTCCGTCCCCGGCCGTTTCCCTCGCGGGAGGACGGAACCGCGGGTCGGGACTTCGCACTCGCCCCGCAGCTGTGCTGCGTCTCACTCACACCACACTCACACAGACTGCACAAGACCGGTCTTTACACAGTTCAAGGTACAAAATTTCAACACTTAGTTCAAATGTACAGTAACAAGCGCTAATAAGAGATGTTAATAATGGCCAAATACACAACAATTCCTGCTAATACAGCTAGGAAAACCCAAGTTAGTGTTGACAGAGTATCCACTATACTTTGTCACCAACCAACCAACCAACCAACCCCTTAAGGGGGAGCAAAATAGCTCTCCTCGTGCACGTACGGTAATCCCGGTGGGACTCGAACCCACAGCTGAAACTGCCTTAGTGGGACCCAAACCCACAATTAGAACAGCTCAGACCGCTTCAGTGGGACTTAAACCCACAATTGAAACGGCTCAGAGACCGCTTCAGTGGGACTCGAACCCACGATCTACACGGCCTCTGATCGTGATTACACAACCAACAACCCGGGCCCTTTACCGAAGGGGAGAGCTTGACAGCTCACAACTCCCACGTAGGACGTCTCCTCACAACTTATGGATTCCCCTGTACCCATTAAACATACCTTATCCGCCGATAGAGGGTCCTTGTCTGATCCCGCAGTGATCGGATGAGGGAAGGGAGTCCTTCCGAGAAATCTAGGGGTGCGCCAAAGGTGTCCCCTCTCTCAGCCGGTCCTGCAGCCGAACAGAGAGAGTCCCATCTGGGGTGCCAAAGTGACTTGCGTAATCAAACTCTATAATCCAGAGATTGGTTATAAAGCAGGTATGTTTATTCCAGCATTGCGCAGCGCCGGGTGCAAGGGGGATAGCTCCTGCAAACTTGCAAAGGCAAAGGATATTTTTTTCTCTTAACAGTCTAGTGAAGAACAGTAATCAGGTTTTTGAGTTGAATATCTGACTATCCCTCTTTAAGCCCCCTTTTATTCAGAATTCTAGTAGAGCACCTGTTTTCCTGCTTCACTGTTCAAAATGATTGCAAGTTTTCTAGCCAGAGCTGTTAAAAATACATGATAAATCAGGTACATCCAACCTGCCACCCTCAGGCTGCATGTGGCCTGGCAAGATCCATCCTAACTGTGCCCTGCAGAGCAGCCCAGCTCCACATCCATGCCCATCACTCAAGAAAAACTAAACTATCAGCCTGCTATTAACACTGTTTGAGCTGAAACCAGAACACCAGAAGGCTGCAGTACAGTACCAACTCAAGCTATGGTAAATAACTTCCTGCATTTTGATACATTACTAAATAGAGCTCTGTGAATTGCAAAAAATATGCAGCCACGCTTCCTGTTTCAATAAAGGAATGTGAGAATAGGTTTCAAGATTACAATAAATAAAGTCATCAATTTTTTTATTTATTTGCAACTCCATTTGACATAAAACACGTTTTTCAAATAGAATGTATAGGGTTACAGTCAGATATTCAACTCAAAAATCTGATTACTGTTCTTCACTAGACTGTTAAGAGAAAAAAATATCCTTTGCCTCACAGTCATGCCTTATTTATGTCATCACTTCTGGTAGTACACACATTTGTATACACACATCCTACTATCAAGAATGAAGAACAAAATGA
This sequence comes from Excalfactoria chinensis, assembly GCF_039878825.1. Taxonomy (NCBI): domain Eukaryota; kingdom Metazoa; phylum Chordata; class Aves; order Galliformes; family Phasianidae; genus Excalfactoria; species Excalfactoria chinensis. The sequence continues at coordinate 71,896,919 of NC_092825.1, read as the reverse complement.
GGAAAACTTTGTAAAAACACTCTAGGCACTGAGACCTCACAAAGAATTACAACCACTACTGAACAGTGAAGCAGGAAAACAGGTGCTCTACTAGAATTCCGAATAAAGGGGGGCTTAAAGGGGGATAGTTAAAGGTAGTTTATAGAAATAAGTAAAGGAAACTTAAAGGTAACAAGTAAAAGAAACAAGGGGCCTAGGAGAGCAGGGAGGATGCAGATAAGGAGTGAGACCTCACAGACAACATCAGGCAAGGAGGAGTAAATACCAGAAGAGGAGCTGCATTCCCCCTGATAAGACAAGAGGGGGTCTGCATGCTAAAGACAAGAGGGGGTCTGTATGCTAAAGAGCTATTGAATATGTATCAGAATTCCGAGAACTATTGACTATGTATTAGAAGTCCGAGAAATCATTGACTATGTATTAGAAGTCCAAGAAATCATTGACTATGCATTAAATGTACCTATATCTGTGTCACGATTTTACAAGTCGGTGTGCAAGTTTGGAGGAGCTATCCCCCTTGCACCCGGTGCTGCGCAGTGCTGGAATAAACATACCTGCTTTATAACCAATCTCTGGATTATAGAGTTTGATTCCGCAAGTCACTACCATCAAACCAGTCTGGTGCTTTAAAATCTAAAATCCCCTTAGTTCTATGGTTTTATTCCTCTCCTTTTTTTCTTACCGTCATAATAGAAATATTAACATTAAAATGCTATGTTACTTATATATATTAACTATTGTAATATGATGGAAAGCACAACAATGCTTTCCAAACAATTTCCAAAGCACAGCAGAGCAACAAGGTCCCAGACCACAGCAAGCAAGGATTCACTCAAACACAACAGAAATAAGGGGGGAAAAAAACAAACAAACAAACAAACAAAAAAAAAAAACAACTACTTACCTCCAGAATGCCTCAAGCATGATGCCCATCTTCAAAAATGTGATGCCCATCTTAAAAAAGGGCTGGAAAGATGATCCTGGTAGCTACAGGCCTATCAGTCTCACCTTGGTGTCTGGGAAGGTTATGGAACAGATAATCTCAGGAACCATCATGGACCAATTAAAGGTCAGCCAGGGGATCAGGCCTAGTCAGCATGGGTTTCAGCTCCCATGTCCCACAGTCTTAAGAGCCAAGATGGTACATTCCCTTGTGCATTCTGTTTAAATCATTATAATAAATCCATGAGTTCTACAGCCATGAAGAGCCAGTGTACAGCCACACTACCGCACGCAGAGTGAGTGTGGGCAGGGGTGCCACTCCTGTGACTGCAACTCCATCGGTTTATCTCAGGCTTTCTTAGTTTGAAGAGTTATTGGTCTTATTTCTTGAGGACCTGACGTTCCCAGATCTTCTAAATTGTTCTTTAGTCTTCTTGATTTTCTTATTATCTTTAGATCCAACCAGGATCCTGTTTATCTGAGTCCTTTTCTCTTTTGAACAATGAAGTTCTTAACTTCAGAGGGGTATGACACAATGGAAAGCCCAAGAATGACAAAAGAACAGCAAGATCCCAGGCTACAGTGAGTAAAGATTCACTCATACGCAAGAACAATGAACACAGAAATAAAGGAAAAGAAACCTCATACCTTCAGAAAGCCTCATATATGCAGGGATCACAGAATCACAGAATCGTAGGGGTTGGAAGGGACCTCCAGAGATCATAGAGTTCAACACCCCTGCCAAAGCAGGTTCCCTACACCAGGTCACACAGGCAGGCGTCCAGGGAGGTCTTGAATATCTCCAGAGAAGGAAACTCCACAACCCCCCTGGGCAGCCTGTTCCAGTGCACTGTCACCCTCACTGTAAAGAAGCTCTTGCACACGTTCATGTAGAACTTCCTATGCTCTGGTTTCTGGCCATTTCCCCTTGTTCTGTCTCCACATACTGCTGAAAAGAGTCTGGCCTCACCACTTTGCCCCCCACACCTCAGATATTTATAGACCTGGATCAGGTCCCCTCTCAGTCTTCTTTTCTCAAGGCTAAACAGACCAAGTTCACTTAGCCTTTCTTCATGGGGGAGATGCTCCAGGACCTTCACCATCTTTGTGGCCCTCTGCTGGACTCTTTCCAAGAGATTCCTGTCTTTTTTGTACTGGGAGCCCAGAACTGGACACAGATGAGGCCTTACCAGGGCAGAGTAGAAGGAGAGGATCACCTCTCTTAACCTGCTCATGGCCAACCTGTTGTCCAACAGAACACCCAGGCCCCTCTCTACAGAGTTCCTCTGCAGCAGGTTATCCCCCAACCTGTACTGGTGCATGCAATTATTCCTCCTTGGGTGAAAGTCTCTACACTTGCTTTTGTTAAACCTCATCCAGTTTCTTATCACCCAGCTCTCCAGCCTGTCCAAATCTTGCTGAATGGCAACACAGCCTTCAGGTGTGCCAGCCAATCCTCCCAACTTTGTACCATCAGCAAACTTGCTGAGGGTGGCCACTATCCCCTCATCAAGGACATCAATGAAGATGTTGAACAAGATCAGACCCAGCACCAGCCCCTGGGGGACACCACTAGTTACAGGTCTCCAACTGGACTCTGCACCGCCAATGATGACCCTCTGTGCCAGTCAGCCAGTTCTCAACCCACCTCACTGTCTACTCATCTATCCCACACTTCCTCAGCTTTGTTACAAGGATGTAGTGGGAGACAGTATCAAATGCCTTGCTGAAATTAAGGTAGACTACATCCACTGCTCTCTCCCCATCCACCCAGCCAGTGACAACATCACAGAAGGCTACCAGATTGGTCAAGCATAACCTCCCCTTAGTGAACCCAAGGGGTATTTCACCAGAAATACTCTCACCTCCCCCTCCACAACCAATGAGGTCTGGGAAGGGGTGGATCCTGGCTCCACCTCTTCTGGTCACTCAGGTGCATTGCATGCACCTGAGCTCCCCTGGTTTAGCCCTGCCTTCCTACCAGGTACTTAATCACTGGTTCAAGCTGTGACTTAGCATTTCCTGTACAATTATATTATACATTCTATGGGGGCAGCTATGAAACTTATGCCCTCTGTTTTATTATGATGTCAGAACTGGATGTTGGTATTATGGCAGTAGAGGCTGAGCCTTCCTGCTACCATTCTGTTACATTTTGTTGCCATGTGACAGATGGCGGTAAGGAGGCAATCTAATGAAATAGCATCTGACATATAAAGCAACAGTGTGTCACTGAATTCCTTCATGTGGAAAAAAAAGGCAACCATTGACATATATCAGTGCTTGATGAACATGTATGGAGACTAAACAGGGGATGTGAGCACAGTGATGTGGTAGATGCCATGCTTTGTTGTAATACAAGAAGAATTTTACAGAGCAGCAGCCATGGATCAAGATAAGGACTTCACAGAGCAGCAGCTACGGAGCAGGATAAACAGCATGAGAACCAAGGACACCTCTAGGAAAAGAATGAATAGCTCATGACTTTGAAGGGGGGTTTTAGGGTTGTTATTGCAGTAGCTTTCCTTCAATTAGTGTGTGTGATTTTTGAACGCCCTCGTCTGCTATAAAAGTATGGCTTTTGGGCAATAAAGGGACGCAGCTATATTTAACCATATTGGTGTGTGGCTGTTTGTCCAAGCGCGCTGACCTTTTGCCTTCAGGTTCGCCAACAGTGCTTCAGCAGTGGTGAGTGACAGTGGGTCACCTCCTCTGGTGCAGGTTATGGCGAGCATGGCATCTAGGCTCTTGTTCATCACTGGTGAAAATACATAGCTAATGGGGGTTAGAATGTTGATAAATACTGTTTTGTAGCTGAAAATTTTCTCTATCAAGCAGTTACTATGCTCATTTTATCAGTTGTAGTTTCCACAGAAACAAATAGGAGGCATTACTTTTGGTGCAAGCTATGTATATGCAACATTTTCTTGAGTCATTAAGATGAACAAAACAGCAACTTCTAGTTTAACTGGCAGATCTAAAAGTAACTGGCCATGTTTAAAATACAAATAGTGGACAGCTATATGAGGAAATACATAGAAGCAAAGACAGTGCACGACTGGTGTGAGCTAAATATGCAAACTGACAATGGAAATATACAAACATGAAAATTCTGTTTCATCTTTGCTAGCTAGTTCTGCCTCTCTGAACTGGAGAGAGGGGCAGAAGTGGGGAAGTGCAAAGTCTTCCATCTGAGAAGGAATAACCCCACACACTTATACATTCTTAGAGCCAACTGATCTTGTGATCCAGGAGAACATGAGCCAATAATGCACCATCATAGTAATTAAGGCTAACAGCACTCAAAGCTACATTAGGAGAAGTGCTGCCAGCTGGTGCAGGGAAGGGTCCTTCCTCTTCCTCACTACTGGTCACATATAAAGTACTGGGTGCAGTTCTGAGCTCTCCAGTATTAGAGGAATATGGACATAGCAGAGTGAGGCTTGTGAAGAGCCAGTAAGATGATTATGTGAGTGGAATATCTTTCATGCAGAAAAGGGCTATGACAGCAAGGGTTATCCAGCCTGGGGAAGAGAAGGCTCAGAGCTATCTGATTGGTGTGTGTAAAGGAGATTGAATCAGATTCAGTGGTGTCTGGTAACAGGCAGGTAGGGCAGACTAAAATATAGGAAATTCTGTCCAAAAGACACAAGAAAACACTTTTTTACTCTGAGGGTTGTTGAACATTGGAACAGATTTTCCTCGGGGGCTGAGAAGTCTCCTTCTGTGGAGACTTAAAACAGTCCTAGGTAATCTGTACTAGCTGATCCTGCTTGGAGCAGTAGAGTACTAGACCTTTCCTTACTAGTCCTCCCTGTGATTCTGTGAGTTGGAGCCTTAGAGGGAAGTTTGAGTAGAGCTGTCCACTTATGGGGTAGTGAAAAGGATGTGCTCCCAGTGGAGTATATTGCTCTCAACAGGACACACACAGATCTCTTTTTAACTAGGTCTCAGGAATCCTTCAGGAAAGATGACAGCTGAGAATAGATGCAGCTAGAGGAATTGTCCCAGCAGTCTGCTGACCACCTATCCATCTTTATGCAAACAGCTAATTTTTGGCCTGCCTTCCTATTTGTGGTTGTTTGACTTTTGTGTTTTGAGTCAACATCTGTGTGTTGCACAGAACAGACAACATGCTTGGGAGCAGAACTCCCCATAGTTGTGGTTCATTTTCCAGTCTAAAACCAAAATACTGAGGCCAATTCTTGTATACCTGTGCTCTGCCATTCCTGCTAGCATCTTTTGACTTCTCAGATTATGTGTGTTTGGGGGAAACTATTACCCATTTAAAATGCCTTATCTCTTCTTATGGGCTCGCCACATTTTGTGGTATCAGTGTTTTAGTTGAGCAGTTCAAACATTTCACCAATCAAGTTTCTTCTTTCTTTCTTTCTTTCTTTCTTTTTAAAGTTAACTACTTGTCAAAAAACATATTTAAATCCCTTTGATACACCCAGTTATAGTTTGTTGAGTACAACGTCCTGTATTTCATGAACTAAATTTTCTCAGACTGGAAAAGTGGCTGATCTGGAATGATAAAAATCCAGAATGGTAAGAAATTAGATTGACTAGATGAATGTGTTGATCGCATAAAAGATGAAGAAGCTACAAAACAACAGATTGGACATTGACATCTAATGGTATCATGTTAGAATTTGTATTTATGAAACAAATTCAGTGTTATGCCAATAGGCAAGGTATCTGATTTGGCATTGTGATCTTGTTTTTTCTTATGGAAACTTTATGGTAAAGTATTTGTCTATGCTTATCATTCCTTAGCTTCCTTGATATTCTTTGGCTCAGGACAACATTTTGACAGTGCTGATACAGTTTCTTTTGATTTTCTTGTTTTCTTATTTTACCAGCCAGTTGCCTCTAAAGCTTCAAAAATGAGTCTTGGTAAGCCATTCCCTCAGGGTGGGAAGGTTATTTTGCTAGGGAAAAAACAAAAACAAAAACAAAACAGTTCCTAAAACGTTATGAGGGTTTGTTTTTTTCAGTCACTCTGGAGACAAGACCGATGGTTCTTGCTCCCTAAAACAGTGAAATAACTGCTTCACTGCAGTATGTATAATAAACTATAGAATGCTGCTTTCCTCTTCTGTTTCTTGCAGTTTCTTATTGTTCACTCCTGAAAACCTTGGTACTCACTCCAATTCCTACTTTCATCTATGTAATTACACAGCAGCCCTTTTAACACTCTTGAAAATATAGTGTGGACTGTATTTTCTTATTCATTCATTCTTCTTTTTGCTTTAGAGTAAAGTCTGTGTTACCATGTTCACAGCATTCCCTGATTCCCTATTCTCTTATCATCTTCAGTAGCTATATGGGGAGACAATAAGCTTCAGCTCTTGCAGCACTTTTTCTAATTGTTCCTTAAAAAGTTGCTTCTACATGTAAAATCGCAATAAAATGAACAAATGTTAGAGTTTGAAGTCAAGTCCCTAGTTGCTTGTCAGTAACTTACTTCATCACTTTCCTTATGGGTCACACACTTGCCTAAAAGCTTGTGAGCAATTGTTACCAAAAGATGATCTTTACAGCACCTGTTGCATTCTCTTTGTGATGAAACTCATCATAGAATCACCATGGTTGGAAAAGACCTCTAAGATCATCCAGTCCAACCATACACCTATCTAGTACAACATCTAAACATTTCTTGAACACCTCCAGGGATGGTGACTTCACCACCTCTCTGGACAGGCTGCCTGACCACTGTTTTAGAGAATAAATTTTTCTTAATCTCTAACCTGAACCTCCCACTGTGCAACCTGAGGCCACTTTCTCTAGTCCTGTCACTAGTTATGATGCAGAAGAAGCTGACATACACCTCACCACAACCTCCTTTCAAGTAACTGTGGAGAGCTGTAAGGTCTCCCTGGGCCTCCTCCAGACTACAGAATCCCATTTCTCTCAGTCACCCCTCATAAGACTTGTTCTCCAGACCCTACACCAGTTGTAGCCCTTCTCTGGACACGCTCCAGGGTCTTGACATTTTTCTTGTAGCGAAAGGCTCAAAACTGAACACAGTACTTGAGATACAGCTTCACTAGAGCAGAGTACAGGGGGATGATCACTTCCTTGTTCCTATTGGCAGCGCTATTTCTGATATCAGCCAGGATGCCGTTGGCCTTCTTGGCTACCTGGGCACACTGCTGGCTCATGTTCAGCTGAGCATCAACCAACAGCCCCAGGTCAATTTTTTCTACACAGTCTTCCAACCACTCTTCCCCAAGTCTGTAGTACTGCCTACGATTGTCGTGCCTAAAGTGCAGGACCCAACACTTGGTCCTGTTGAATTTCATCCTAGTGGCCTCAGCTTGTCCAGATCACTCTGTAGGGCCTTCCTACCCCTAGGAAGACCAATGCTTCCTTCCAGTTTGGTGACATCTGCAGACTTATTTAGGGTGCACTCAATGCCCTTATCCAGGACATCAATAAAGATATTAAACATTAAAGATATTAAATATTGAGGAGGGGCCTCAATACCTACCCGTGGGGAATATTGCTCTTGACCAGTCACCAGCTAGATTTAACTCCATTCACCACCATTCTCTGAGCCCAGCCATCCAGCTACTTCTTTACCCAAAAAAGAATCTACCTGTCCAAGCCACAGGCTGCCAGCTTCTCCAGAAGATTATTGTGGGAGATAGTGTCAAAGGCTTTACTGAAGTCTAGGTAGGCTATGTCAACAGCCTTGTCCACCATGTGGGTCACTCGATCATAGGAGATCAGGTTGGTAAGCAGGACCTGCCTTTTGTGAACTCATGATGGCTGGGCCTGATTCCTTGGTAGTCTTGCACGTGCCGTGTGGTGTCACTCAAGATTATCCATTCCATAACTTTCTCTGGCACTGAAGTCAGGCTGACAGGCCTGTATTTCCCAGATACTCCTTATGACCTTTCTTGGAGATAGGACTCACAATGGCAAGCCTCCAGTCCTCTAGGATCTCTCTGGTTGACCAGGAATGCTGATAGATGGTAGAAAGCAGCTTGGCTATCACCTCTGCAGCTCTCTCTGCACCTTGGGTGTGTTCCATCTGGCCCCATGGACTTGTGACAGTCCAGGTGGAGTAGAAGTAGTAGATCTTTAATTGCTTTCACCCAAATTGTGGGGGGCTTATTCTGCTCCCCATTCGAGACTTACAGGTCAGGGGGTATAGTACCCTGAGGATAACTGGTCTGACTTTTAAAGACAGGTGTAAAGAAGGCACTGAGAACCTCAGCTGTTTCCTTATCCTCAGTAGTCATGTTTCTTGCTGCACCCAGTAAAGTTTGTAGATTCTCCTTAGCCCTCCTCTTACTGTCAATATATTTGTAAAAAATGTTGTTTTCTTTTGCAGTGGTGAAGTTGAGTTCAAGCTTGGCTTTTGCCTAATCTTCTCCCTGCATATCCTAACAACTTCTTTGTACTCTCTCCAAGTTACCCATCCCTTCTTCCACAGGAATTAGACTCTTTTTCTCCTGGAATCTCAGAAAGAAGTTCCTTGTTCATCCATACTGATTTTCTTCCCTGACAGCTCATCTTACAGCACAGGGGGACAGCCTACTCTGTGCCTTTAACACTTCCTTCTTAAGGAGCATCCAGCCCTTCTGGACCTCTTCACCCTTCAGGGCTGAATCCCAAGGGATCCTCCATACTAGTGTCCTGAATAGTTCAAAGTCTGTTCCCCAGAAGTCCAACATAGCAGTTTTGCTGTCTTCTGCTCCTGATTTTGCCATGCATCACTCCACATTTAGACTATATGTTATACAAGAAAGGTATTGATTATATGGATGTGGTAATTTTTGGTTTGGTTTGATGATATAATAGATTTAGTCCTGCACTCAGCAATCTGTGACTGGCATAATAGAGGTTTAAATAAAATCAGTATTGGTTTTATTATTCATGTAACAGTTACTTTTGCAGGCTGTACTTAGCTCTTGCCTATCTGGTTTCCTTGCCTTCTGATGTTTTTTTAGACCACTCAGCAACATGACCATTTTTATTGATTTGACAAGAGTTTAGTTAACAGAGATTTTATAAACCATTCTGTTAATGTCTACAGAACAAGTATCAAGCTCTTTCTCTTTGATCTGTCTTGGCTTTTCTAGATTTCTTAAATTTCCCTTCTTAATTTACTATTACTCAAGATCAGTCCAAGAATTATTGAACAATGTTTTCCACTACCGCTTCACAGTTTGAAAACCAGAAGTGTTCCTTGACTCAGCTTCACTGTCATGCAGCGACAGCTTTTCTTAAACCTAAATGGTTTGATAACAGTATTACTATTGTATTTTTTTTTCTTTCTGCACCTACATACATCTGTCATTCTTAGACCATTAATTCCTTGCCTTTCTCCTCTTCAAGACTAGATTTCCAAAGATCTAGCAGAGAGCTCAGAACACATACATAGGCTAGGAATACAATGAAAAGGAAGTGCTTACTGAGACTTTCCTAAAAATGCTCTTTAATCTAGTTGCTATCCTATCTATTTATAATATCCAGAAAGTGGAGTAGGGTTATTTCATTAAGACAAGCACTGCTATCTCAACCTAAATCTATTTCACCGATTATGCCAGGAAAAGACATTTTAAAGGGAAAAGGAACTAAAATGCTGACATCTTTCTGAAGAAGATAACTGTATACAAAGCAGGGAGTTGATTGGGAAAGAAAACTGGTGATTTTATGGGTTAATGAATAAAGCAAGAGCTCTGCTTCAGAGTGGAGAATAAAAAGAACAAGGCTGAAATAGAAAAGAATCACAGAAATAGAAGAATGTAAGTATATACAAGACCCCTGTTTGAATCATGGACCTTACATAGCTAAGACACCATAAGAATGATGAAGTAACATAATTGTCAGATTCAGAGAAGTAAGTCTTTAGCGCAAACTAGCATAGACTGATGCCTTTGTAAACATCCAGCTCAGTATTGTTTCCTAACTTCAGTACAGATAAGAATCTAGGAAGACTGGTATATATTGCCTACTAATTTGTTCTCTGTTTTATAACTATAGAATGCTTCCACTCCTGGTTAATAGCAGTTCAGATGAACAGGGTGCTGTATATTACACACCAGAATACATTGGCTCCCTTCTTATCTTCATCATCATTTCCATCCTAGGTATCCCAGGCAACAAGTTGGTTATCTGGGTAGCGGTTTGAAAATGAAGAGGTCTGTGATTATAACCTGGTTCCTAGACCTTGCCACGACTGGCTTTCAGGTACAGCTTGTCTTTGCCATTCTTCATTGTTCACTTGTTCCTCTACGAACACTAGCCATATGGTTAGTTTCTCTGCAAAGTCATTCCATCAGTCATAATCTTCACACATGCTAATATGTTAGTGTTTTCCTAATCACAGTGATCAGCATTGACCAGTGCCAGAAACCTGTCTGGTGTCAAAATCATTGAACAGTGAAGTTTATTTCACTAATATGCAGTGGCATTTGAATCCTGGCCTTCATTTTCTGCTCTCCCGTCTTTCACTACAAGTCTATCACTGTGTGTGTGTAACAATTTTGGAAATTATGGAATGCCAAATTACATGGATGACAGCGGTCCTGTAAATGAGTTATTGGCAGAATGCTCACCTTTAGTAACAACTGTCACATATTCTAGCACCGTCCTCACTCGTGAGGCTGACAATCCAGATTTACAGAGAAACAGCATATCCACCAACAAAGATAATCACAACAGCTCACCTCTTTTACACTGCAAGTGGGAACTCTATGTTAAATTCTACTGCCTATCCTGACATCAGACTATTGGAATCTCATAGATCTTCCTAATAGTAACTTGCCTGTACAATCCAACAATGACCTCCTTTTAAAGCTAATTGATCTTCCTCACTGTTTTCTTGATTTTGACAGCGTCTACAGTGGTAATGGCTCCCTGGGAAACCTCTAAGTGGATGATCATCATGTACCCCTCACCTTAGTTGTAATAATCTAGGGCTGTCTTCAGTTTCACATTGCTCCTTTGGCATAATGGCAGTTTGCTATACCCTTATTGTTTTTACAGTGCACGCAAATAACATTCACAAGCCATGAAGTATGATGCTGCAAATAATCACCCTCACAGTAGCTGCATTTTTTTTGCTATTGGGCTTAATACCATATAGCTGGAATTGTAGCTACTCCTGGTACAGGACTAAAGGAGTCACTGAACCTCTGGGATTAGCTTTCTGCATCACTCGCAAATGCCAACAGCCACATCAACCCCTTGCTATACATTTTTGTGGGCAAAGGTGAGGCAGTCACTGAAAGGAGTCTTGGAAGGAGTCTTTACTGATGAACCAACATGTTCAACCCCTTACTCCCTTGACAGAAGCAAGACTTCAAAATGTAAGGATGTTAGCACTACAGTCTAATACAGGACTTCCCATCACTTTTGCAGAAAGAGCTCTGTACATCAATGATTCACAGCTTTTTTTGCTCCAACACATCAGATCACTCAGCAGATTTGCACACAGGGCACTGGGATGGTTCAGATTAGAACAACTCATCCACTTTATATCCTACTATAGCAAGATGGGAAGTTGGAAATACTAAGAGTATCCCTAACTATTATCTCTGATGGAAGACTAAAAAGCATGAGACCCAGAATAATTAAAGTATAAAGCAGGCTTGCAGAATAAATCTGGTGGGTAGTTTAACTTCAGAATTGATGAATAAGAAGATAATTAGTTATTTGTATACACCTATTATAGATGTTCAGCATCTCCTGTCTCTGATAAAATGCAGATTAAACCAGCACTGATATCTCTCCTTGGAATCTACCATCATATTGTTCCTCTCCTTTGACTATCCTTTGATCTGAATGTTTATTTTTACCAAAGATAACTAGCTATTTTATTATAGCAATGCATAGGAACAGCACTTAGAGTCACCAAATAGCTCAGGTTGGAAAGACCTTCAAAACCATCAAGTCCAACCACAACCTAACCATACTACCGTAACTCTAACAACCCTCCGCTAAATCATGTCCCTGAGCACCACATCCAAATGGTTTTTAAACACATCCAGGAATGGTGATTCAACCACTTCCCTGGGAAGCCTATTCCAGCACTTAACAACCCTTTCTGTAAAGAAGTTTCTCCTGAAGCCTAAACTTCAACCTAAACCTCCCTTGGCACAACTTAAGGCCATTTCCCCTTGTCCTGTTACCTGTCACCAGTGAGAAGAGACCAACCCCACTCACGCTGCAATCAGCTTTCATATATTTGAAGAGAGCAACAAAGTCTCCCCTCAGCCTCCTTTCCCCCAGACTAAACAGTCCCAGCTCCTTCAGCCTCTCCTCATAGAGCTGATTTTCCAAACCATTCACAACCCTCGTTGCCCTTCTCTGGACCTGCTCCAGTACCTCCATGTCCTTTTTGTACTGAGGTGCCCAAAACAGTACTTGAGGTGAAGCCTCACCAGTGCTGAGTACAGGGTCAGGATGACTTCCCTAGTCCTGCTCAGCACACCATTCTTGATACAAGCCAGGATGCCATTGGCCCTCTTGGCCACCTGGGCACACTGCTGGCTCATATTCAGCTGACTGTCTATCAGCACTTCAAGGTCCATTTTCGTCGGGCAGCTTTCCAGCCACACCTCCCCAAGCCTGTAGGATTGCCTGGGGTTGTCGTGACCAAAATGCAGGACCCGACACTTGGCCCTGTTGAAACTCATTCCGTTAACCTTGGCCCATCGACTGAGTCCATCCAGGTCCCTCTGTAGTGCCCTTCTCCCCTCAGGCAGATCAACGCTCCCTCCCAACTTGGTGTCGTCTGCAAACTTACTGAGGGTACTCAATTCCCTCATCCAAATCATCAATGAAGATGTTAAACAGAAGCGGCCCCAGCACTGAGCCCTGGGGGACGGCCACTCATGACCGGCCGCCAACTGGATTCCACTCCATTGACCACAACTCTTTGGGTCCAGACATCCAGCCAGGTCTTCACCCAGAGGAGCATATGCCCATCCAAACCACAGGCAGCCAGCTTTGCAACAAGAATCTTATGGGGGACAGTATCAAAGGCCTTACTGAAGTCCAGGTAGACCACATCAACAGCCTTACCTTCATCCACTAAGTGGGTCACCTTGTCATAGAATGAAATCAGGTTTGTCAGACAGGATCTACCATTCATAAACCCATGCTGACTAGGCCTGATCCCCTGGCTGACCTTTAATAGGTCCATGATGGTTCCTGAGATTATCCGTTCCATAACCTTCCCGGACACTGAGATGAGTCTGATAGGCCTGTAGCTACCAAGATCAGATTTCCAGCCCTTTTTTAAGATGAGCATCATGTTCACCAGCCTCCAGTCATCCAGAACATTCACAGTCAGCCAGGACTGCTGAAAAATGATGGCAACCACATCCAGCAACATGGACTTGTGAGTGTCCAGCTTTCAAAGCAGGTCCAAAATTACATGGGGGTAATTCCGTTCCCTATCCCTACCTACCAGTACAAGGAGCTTTGTGCCCAGGGAGGAGCAAATAGTTCTAATGTCGTCTTTGCCTCAGTCTTTAAGTACCTCAGCCAGTATCCTGATCCTTGGTCACCAAGTTGCCCTCTGTGTCCAACAATTCTCCCTAGCCTTGCTCTTACCGTTTATGTATTTATAGAAATATTCTTTTTTCTTTCACCTTAGTGGCCAAGTTCAGTTCTAGCTGGGCTTTGGCTTTTTCAATTTTCTTCCTGCACAGCTTCACTATGATGTGGCTGTAATCATCAGAAGTAGCTTGCCCACTCTTCCACGGACCATAAACTTTCCTTTTACTCTTGAGTTCCAGTCTCCGTTCAGCCAGTCTGGCCTTTTTGCCTGTTGGCTCATCTTCCTTGACTTGGGGATGGTCAGCTCCTGCACCTTTAAGATTACTTCCTTAAAGTACTCCCAGCCTTCCTGGGCTCCCACACTCTCCAAAACTACTTCCCAAGGGACCCTCTCAACCATGATCCTAAAGAGGTTAAGGTCTGCTACCCGGAAGTCCAAGGTGGCAGTTCTGCTGACTCCCCTTTGTGTTTCAACAAGGATTGAGAAATCTAGCATCTAATGATCACTATGCCCCAAACAGCCTCCAACCTTTACATTCCCAACACCTCCTCTGTTAACGGACAGGAGGTCCAGGAACTTGCTTCCCCTTGTTGGCTTCTTCATCATCTGTGTCAGGAAGTTAACTCTCACACAATCTAGGAACCTCTGGGACTGTTCCCTATCTGCTGTATTAAAAATCCAGCAGATAGGGAAGTTCAAGTGCCCATGAGAACAAGGGGTAGAGACCTTGAAACCTCAGCCACCTGTCTATGAAGCATCTCATACACCTCTTCATCCTGGTTGGGTGGCTTGTAGCAGACTCCCACAATTATGTCAGCCTTACTGGCCTTTGCTATTTTTTTATTTTATTTTTTTGCACATGCACCAGTCAGCTGCACTGTACTATTTTTAATGCCCAAGTTATCTCTTTATCTCAACAAATACATCATCATATAGCAGTAACCCCTCCAATTCACATGCTGTAACCGTATTTCTTAGTATGCATTCACTGGCTCTACAACATTCTTTCCACTGTTCCCAAACCTTCCTTTAAGGAGATGTCTGAGACTGCCCAAATATCTCTACTGCAATTTAAGAAAACACAAGCAGAATCCGAGCAGTTGTCAACAAAACTGGATAGCTGCTGGAGTATTATCCAGTTTCCAAAGCCTTGGAACTGAGAAGTGATAAACTGTAGTCTGACCCCATGGCAAACGGACAACTGGTCTATTCCAGCTCAGTCATTTCCTTGACTCCAGAAGAAAGACGTGCTTTATAGCAGAAAAAAAAAATTCTTCCAGTCAGACTTTTTAGGGGTGTTTCTAAAACTTGAATATTCTCTACTCCTGATAAACATGCTTCTGTTTTTTAAGTGCTCTAACAAAGTGGTTTAAGGAGCAAGGTCAATAAATGCTATGAAAAAAAGCTAAGTTGTGGTGTAGCTTTCACAGCCTTTCTGGCCAAAACGCAAGTTCAAAGGTGCACTGATCTCAGTGTTGAGAAAGCACAGTTGTAAGGACTTCTGAGTCTCTGCTGACAACCTAAAAAGTCTCACCTGCAATGTACACATAGGTGGAAGCTGTTAATTATTAATGTCCACACACAAATTTTCTTTTCAAGGTAACCGGTAAGCAGGAATTAAGCCCACCTGTTAGACGCAGTCAAAAGAAATGCAATGCTGGTAACAAAGGAGTTAAACCATAAACATTCACTTTTTCTTTTTATTAAGAAAGCATGCACAAAAATAAACTTGTGAGACCACGCCCCTCTCTCCTTGACCCAAAGCACTGTGGGCAATGCCACTGTGGAAGGGCCTGCAGGAACTCTCCATGGCACGTTTGCATCCCTTCACTCCCTGCAGCTGGTACCAGTGTGGAGCTCCACATAGCCAACCCAATACCTTCCCACGCATTGACAATGCACATGTATTTCAGAGGCAGAGGAACCAGGCTAATTTGCACACTGACCGGCGTGTATTTACATATGCAAACAAGGAGCAAATCAATATGTAGATAAGATAAATATGCAAATTGTGGGGACTTTCATATGCAGAAGGAGCTATCTTTCTTTTTTCCTTCCAGTGGTTTCAGATTTCCACAGGGCTGGCTCAGTGATATGCTCTGCAAAGCACAAACTGGCACCAACCAGAAGCTGTCTCTGGTGCCACATTCCACAGAAACCCAATCACACACGCTTCCAAGTCGTATCATCACCATCCTGAGGCAGCACAGATAACAGCAAATTCCATGCTTTAGTTGGCTCTGGGATTCCTCATTTCTCTTGGAGATACTCACTGATGAACTCCCCCTCAATACACACATTTAAAAAAGAAAACAAAAACAAAACAAAAACAAAAACCACATCCCACTGCCCCCCCTCCCCAATACAATGAGACTGTCCACTTCTGTAACAAAGATCCAATTGATTTATCCCTATAGCAAATTTAAAGCAATTTTAGTTCCCCACAGTCAGAGCAGAGGTTTTTACCTCCTCTTCCCCAGGTATGTCAAAGCCACCACGACATTTTACTTCTGTCTTGTTCCTTTCACTGATAAACAGGGAATAAGGGTTGGGGTAGGCTTTACAAAACACTAACATGAAACAAGAGGTTTGACAGAACACAGCCATGTCAGGAAAAATAAAATAAAAGCTAACTCAGGACACAGCTTAGGGGAGGAGGAATTTCAATACTAATTCCTGCATCTGTTTTGCTTTCCTAATTTGCTGACAGAAACCATGAACTGGGATTTACATTCTATTCCATCATCTTCCTCAGCTGAACCGCAAGGAGTCTGAGCTACCCACCCCCCTCCTTCCATATAATACTCTTTGGCTGTTCATCTCTACTTCATCCTCTCTTCTAATGCATCTCTTAAAAAAATCACTTCTAAGAGCCTCTCACTTACTCAACCAGAGATTCTGAGCTCCTTGACCAGAAATCCCTTGCTTCACCTCCATTCTGACCAGCAGCTTCCTCTTTCCACCATTAACTCATTCACAAAGTGGGAACCACTGACTGAGAATTTACACCAGTGCAGCAAGGAACCTGTTGCCACAGACAAGGACAGTCTCCAAAAAGGTACAAAGGGCAGAAGGCCATGTAAGAATTGAGCAAATACTGATGGTGTGAGAAAACTTTTAAGTCTGCATATGCAAGTAAGAGCCTCACTGCATACTTTGAAGAAAGGCCTGAAGGGGCAGAGGTGAAATTAAAATCTCTGGAAAATAGAATTTGCTGGATCACAACACCCTTGACTGCTTCTTTCATCTGATGAGTATGTAGGCTTCACTTCACTTAGCTTGGAGACTGCAGAAGGCAGAGCAGTCAGGATCCTCTCAAAATCACTTTTGGTCCTCACTAAGAGGCACTGCATTCTGAAACCCAATATCTCTGCTAAAACATCATTTTTACTACATTCCCCTTTCTCCAAACTCAGGATTTCCCTCCCAGCTCCGCTTAGCTCTACCAACTTAAGAGATTATCCTATTTGCACTTGGGATCCCTATTTCTTTTCTTACTTTTCCTGCTGGTGTGAAACAGTTCACTGAGCTGAAATCACCTCTCCAGTGTCCCCTTAGCCTCCTGACCTTTACAACTTTTAAGAAATAATGTAATTACAGGGATCTACCAGACTCTCACTCAGTAGCCAATACAACAAATTTACTGTCCGCTTTGAAGGGAAAGAGAGATTGCTAAATGCAAAATGACAGAGGCAGGAGAAGATGCACACAAGGATTCAGCTTTCTGAGGTCTTTTTGTGGCAGCAAGGACCTATCTTTCTGCCCAATACAGGGCACCACACAACAAGATTTGATCTGATGCATCCGAGGCCACCAGAGGAGGGGAAGGGCTGTGCTCAATTATTGATAATAATAACAACAACAACAATAATAATAAACAAAAGAAGAAAAAAGATAAAACAGGATGCAATGAAAGATTATCTTCGGCAGCATCTTGCGGTGGCTTCTCTGGCAGAGATAGAGAATATATATCTATATACAGGCAAGGTAGGAAGGCTGGAGACGGTGGTGTGGCACCATTCACCCCACATCCCCCTCCCCTCCTGCGTCCTTCACAAAGGACGGGCTCTTAAGTCTGTAACTCGCTAGGTGATCAAGTCCCAGTCGAAATCATCAGGGATTTCCTCATTGGTGCCTGGAGGAGGCCCTGAAGGTCGAGGGACCAGATGATGAGCTGAGTAAAAAACAATTAAAAAAAAGAAATAAAAAGAACAGTTAGAAAAAAAAAGTCATACTTTTCCTGGGCATTTGGCCAAAAGAAAGCATTAAGGGCACTGTGGACTTCTCTGTTCTAACAGTATATGCAGTAACACTACTGGCATGAATTCCCCCATGTCAGACAGCACTACCAATGTCTGTTGGTAGCATGCTATGAAATTCTTTAGAGCAGCTTCTACTGAGGTTAAAGCCTCAGCTTCCTGAACGTTTCTCACAGCTGACTGCTAATAAAATACAAAGAAACTCCAACAACAGAAGCTTCTAAGGTAATTCTGCCTTTGTCCAACCAGCTGATGGTGACACAGAGCTAGAAGACCATTTATGTGAAGTGAAAGAAATCAGGTCACTGAAATTCGAAAATCTATTAGAGCTAATATTAAAGCTATTAGGGCACAGCCCTAATGAAGAGTCCTCAGCAGTCCAAGCACTCTCTCTACCCTGAGCACTTCACTGCAATCCAGTGAGAGTTTTGGGAGAAATGCAGAGGGCTTGAGAGCCAGTTCTTAAATATTCAGAGATATAATATGCCTTACTGTTACTTCTTACCTGGGCGATTATATCCTGGAGAGTCCTGGGTAGATATCTGGTACATCGGAGATGGACCGGAGAAGAGATGGGGAGGCTGGGGCTGACCATAGGAGTTCACTGTGGAATTAAATGAAACAAACTGTTAGTGGTCTGGTCAGCTGTCTTAGTCCTGACTGGTTTGCATCTCAGCCACAGAGCAACTCAGTCAAACACACAGAATACTGAGATGTTCAGTTGCCTGGTCCTAACCAAAAGCTATAACTTGGCTGACGATCTTGTTCTTGGCACCTGCAGGAGTTTCACCTGTTATTTTAAAATAAACTTTTCACCTAGAAATGCCAGAAGATGACTATTTATTTATTTTTCACTATTTACTATGAAGTCATTTAGTTCAAATACTGGATGACACACACCACAGCTGCACCAGGATCATCTCTGGACTCTCCTTGGAGCGTGTTCTTCTATTCCTTGTCCAGTCAATCTTTCTCCAATACAGGTACAGAAGCTTTCTCTTTAACAGCTACTGCCACCTAAAACAGCAAGCTTTCTAACTTGCCATTCCTTACTGTTGGTTTTGTATGAAAAACCCCTCCTTCCCTTTTCCTTTTACAGGTTAACCATTTAAATGCAATTCTTCCTAGAAAAGATGCTTTTTGGTAGTATGCATCACACAATGGTATATGTAGGCCACAGACGCAGGGCATCCTAATAATTTTTTTTACAGATAGAGGAGACTGATTTCATACGATCATTGAATATCCTGAGTTGGAAGGGACCCACAAGGATCACTGAGTCTAACTCCTGGCTCCACACAGAACCACACAAAAATCAGACCATATGACTGGAAGCATTGTCTGCAAGCTCAGTGCCACAGTCACTTCCCTGGGGATCCTGTTCCAGTGCCTGATTACCTTCTCAGTGATCTTTCCTGACAACCAACCTGAGTCTGCTCTGTCTCAGCTTTAGGCTGATCCCTTAGGTCCTATCACTGGTCAACAGAGGGAAGAGACCAGCACCAGCCCCTTCACTCCCTCTCACGAGGAAGCATGGCCAAGATGACATCTCACCTCACTATCCTCTTCTCTATGCTGAAGAAACCAAGGCACTGAATATAGTTTGTATAAACAGCTTCTGATAGAGCTGCCTGGTGCTACACTAACTACAAGGTAGCAAGAAGCTTACAATATGTAGAAAACTGGTCCTTCACTAACATAGCATTTTAGTTTCTCTCTGAATTACCTTGATTCATAGATTGCTCCTGTTTGCCACTGTTCAGGGCACAAGAATCAGAGATTCGAGGGGGCTGCTGTGGACCAACCAGATGAGGGAGCTGACCAGTCTGGGTAAGGAAGTGATTAAGAGAGTCACAGAGATTGGCAATGTGGTGTTGATCCAGTGTCCAGTTCTTCCGCTCAGCTTGGCGCAGACTCTCCATCAACTCTGCAAAGGATAAGGACAGTGTCGAAAACAGCAACTAAACCGCAGTCACCCCTGTTAAATTTTTTGTCTTCAGCTCCTAAGTTCCACCTTCTCCCCACAAACTCAACTTCATTACTTATTCATTACTTATTCATTACTCAGTCACTGGAATAATGGAGAGCTTCCTTTTTAAGGTACTGTCTCACTGACCTGGGTAAAGAAAGGAGAAGCGGGAGGGAATGAGGATTTTCCTCATTCACTTTCCGACATACTTTTATTAATTAATTCCTCTTGCCCCAAATCCCTACAGTGTTCAAGTGCTTTAGGGTCTTTAACAGGATCTATGAAGTAAGATGCATCATACAAATGGAATGGCTGAGTCACTGAGACTTGCTGAAGTTAGATTGAAAAAAAAAAGATCTGCACTCTCAACTGCAGCCCCTAGTCACTGAGTCACTAGACCTCATCACTAGGCCAATACTGACCTGAGAATTGGGAATGCTCAATGCTAGACCAGTTCAGCCGGTTTACCATCTTGAAGCTCTCCTTCAGGGAATCAATGCTGGAGCACCAATCAGGGGGAAATGCTGTAATGAAATGGAAAAAAGATTATTCCAGTACAGAAAGCTCTTTTTCTCCATCCCTTAGTACAAGATAACCAGCCACTTCAAAGATATTAATTCTGTAGGAGATAGAAATCTTTTTGCCCTTGGAAGACCGGGGTACTGCCTCCCTTTTCATTTAGCTCCTGAACTTATCCTGCATCCCTGAACAGAATCTCAAACCTAGCATGACTGTATCCCTAGGAAGGCAGTTTCCTTTGCAGATTTCAATCATAACTGGTTATCATCCTTTTTTCACACAATTCTTAGGGGAAGCTCAGTTGTGGAATTTCTGTCTAAGGGATCCCCACTGCTCCATTTCTCCCAGCTTTTCTTTCCATCAGCCCTGACTCACCAAAGCCAGCATTGCTGATTGAAGCCTGTGACTGCTGCTGCTGCTGGTGCTGATGTGGCTGCTGCTGTGGGTGGGAGTGCGGGTGATGCTGATGCTGATGGTAGCCTCCATGCTGCATTGGGGGAGGGTGCATAGACATCACTGGTGGAGGGCCATAACCTTCACCACCCTGCTGCTTTCCTCCTTGGGATGGGCAACCCTCTGGAGTTGGAGTGTGGAGTGGTGGAGTAGCACCCACTGCTGAGGGGCCCTGCTGTTGCTGCTGGTACATGTAGTAGTTGTGGTTGGAGGGCTGCATGTCACTAAGGAGAGAAGAGAAACCTGTGGAATGAAAGAGAGAGGAGGAAACTTTAAGATCTGCCTAGATCAGACCGCTACTTAAATTAACCATCTATAAAGTCACACTGAAGATGAGCAGTGCTATTTAAGAAGCTTTTGAAGTGCCCTCTAGAGGCTGCCAATAATTAGCACCTACACAGTTAAGTTTTTACTGTCTTCAAAGTTCCATCAAAAACAAAAGGCTCCACAAAGACCCAGCAGAATTTAACTCCTTAGTGTTTAAGCATGTCTATGCCTCCATGAACTTCATCTATATCTATCAAGTAATGCATGCTTTCTGGAAATTTTATGCACACATTTTCCTAGAAATGACCACTAAGCAAACTTAAGCAACAAAATATTTAGAAAATAGAGGTTGATAAATCTGATCTGTTGTTTACAAAAGCTCCCTTCAGATTCTATCTTACAAGCAGTTTCATCTGAGACCTTCACAGTTTTTCTCATACAGATTATTAGTGGTCATTGCTTCCTACTGCTTTTATACACAGAGCACAGCACACATCAGGACTCCTTTAATACCTTAATTCTTCCTGACTTTTTAGGTGTTATTATTTCTATCCGCTCCCATTACAGGTATCCTCTACATGCAAGAGCATTATATGTTCTCCATTCTTCCCCATAACAGGAGCTCTGAACATCTCTTACATCTGCTTCCCTGGTTTTCTCCTTATGTTATGGAAATTCTAAGAAAAATTGCAGTGGAAGGTATTACTTGTCCATAACCTGAGCTACTCGCTCATTAGCTGACCCTCTGTAAAAGAAAGCCTTCGTTTTTCACTGGAGTCAAAATCAATCCTTAGACCTACTAACTGCAGCAAAGCAAAAGGGTCAGTATTATTCTGACTCCAAAAGGGCAATGTCCCAACTCAGTTACTAACACAATTTCCTCAAAAACTGCAAGTTTTCCTAGATGACCTTACAGCTGTAGAACTGAAAAGCAGATCACTGCTTAATTTTTAGAGACAGAGGAACAGAGTGAGTCAAGGCTCTCCTCTCCATTTGTGTAGCCTTCTTATTCTATAGCACCACACATAACAAATTCCTGCTAGTAATATCAAGTGCCAACTTGATGAAAGCTCTCACTGAAGTTACAAGTTCAGGAGGCTCTTCCTAAAGCAACAAACTCTGCCTGCGCTATACGTTGGCTGAGATCATAGGCGAAAGTCTCATCTAACCACATATTCCTTTCTACACCAGACTAGTATTTAGAAGAACATTTAAGGATGAAGACAACAATTGGAGACTCTCAAGAAGTGCTTTCTGTAGAAACACATGTCTCATCCCTACAGCGGTTGTGCCTCCTGGTAGCTGCTTCCTCAGTAACAGAAATGTCAGCTATGAGTGAAGCTATAGGCTCCCTCTCCCCCTCAAAGTTCAGTTCTCCAAGACTTTGTACAATTCTACTTTAAAAGGATCTTTGCAATGATGACTTCTCATTTTCCTTTTGGGGAAATTCCACTGGCTACATGAAAAAAAATCCTCCTCCTCTTACAGCTTCTAGCCCAACAGATTGTCAAGACTTCTCAGACAAGCTATTCTTCAAGGTCTTCATTTTTGTACGCTTCTACCATTAAAATATTTGCTTCTGTATTAAGACATGGTATTTTTAAATCATTATCCCTTTCATTCTGAGTGAGGTGCAATAAGAAAAAGGACATGCAGATTTCTTTTTTTGCCTCTGGCAGAGCTAATTACAGCACACCAAAGAAACTTTGCTCCTAAAAGAAGGAAGATCTGAGACATACCAAGGATAAATGAGTGGACAAGACTGTGTAAACAGCTATCTGCCCACTTCACCGTGGTCCTTATGGTTACTCACCGTGCTGAGAGGAAGATGATTTCTCCAGCATGGATTTGTAGAGATTTCGGAAGGACCAGCTAAGATCCTGAAAGTTGATCTCAGAGTAGGAGAACTTGAAATCATGGTTGGCACTGTACAGTGGGGGAGGTACATCAGCCCCTTCACGGCCCTGTCCCCCTGCTACAGTAGAGGCAACATCCACAGGCCCTGCAGACTGCTAAAAGGACCACACATGACAGAAATTAGGACTTTATTTTATACTATATTTTTTAACTTCTGACAGGACCCAGAAACAACATACAGGTAGCAGTGTGTGTTCTATCTCATATCACATAGCTCATCTTGCAGCTAGCAGATCTTTCCCAAAAGCTATTTCCCTTGAGGACAGTTAACCATCACACCCTCACCCTACAGCATACTGGCATATTCTTCAGCTCTTTAATACCATTATGCCTTTACCCTTATCCCCATCCAGCCCTTTCTTAAATATCACTTCCTCCACTATTTTCTGTCTCATCCATTTTAACTTCTTTCCTTTTTATTTTTTTCCTCCGCCTCACTATTTTTCACTATTCCCTCTTTTCTCACCATGCCACTTTTCCACTCAAGCACCCCTCCCACTTCTCCTTCTTTCACTCTTCTAAAAGTTTCTATTCTCCACTGCTCACCTGACTGTAGTTGGCAATGGGGGTAGTGCTCTGGAGTGACAGCTGAGGGGTAGTCTCAGGTGGCAAAGAGGCTTCTGTGCTGACTGGAACAGCCCCTCGGGGGCTCTTACTTGCCTCTTGCTCTGGGGAGTCTTGTGGTATCTGTGGATAGGGAAGAAAGAGCGTAAGAGCCCAAATGAAATAAAAGATGAAGAAGTGAAACTGAAATGGGAAGCCAGTTCCACTACTGTAGCTCATGGCTTAAAAAACAGGAGAACCAGGCCCTAGTCACTGAAAAGACAAAAAAAACCCCAAACTTAAATATAATTATTTTTGCTGCTGAACAGCATTAACAATGGCCAATGAGCACAGTATACACATTAATCCTCCTCATCTATATTTGCTACCCTCCCATCTAGTGCTGGAAGAACTCCTTAGAACAAGAATGGAACGTGCACTTCTGCTCCATGTTGTCAGAAAACAGTAACACTCACGTCATCATCAGGAGGATGCCGCCTCTTGCGAGATATATCTGGACATGTATCTATTGTCCAATAAGAGCCCTGGAAAAAAGACCCACTAGTGAATGAATGAATGTGTTACTGAATCAGAGAGCTTCCTACAGCAGCAGGTTACTGACTCAAACAATGCAGCACCAACTAAATAACAGAACCACACTGAATATCAGACAACTAAGAAATAGAAGAGATGGCACTGTGTTGTATTGAACAATGATGCTATCCACTTTGATCACTCCAAGAGCAAAAGATGTTTTGATCCAAGGTAGACCAACACTTTGAGGCCTGTAACTTCCTCTTCAGTATCTCCACACAGCATGTCATTTCTATTGGACCAACTCAGTGTTCAGACTGAGCAAAAAGAACTACAAGGACCCCCTTTTCCATACTTCTGACACTTCGAGTACTGTGCCCACCTGGGTCTTTCTAGTGCAAGAAATACATTAACATATAAGAATGGAAGGAAGGAGGTCCACCATGATGACAGGAGACTTAAACACATGATGTAAACACATTTCACACAAAGAGATTTGTTTCAGCCAGACAAGGTATGGCTAAGAGAATCTAGCCACTGTATTCAATGATGTAATGAGATTATAAAGACAGAGTTAAACTGTCAGAGTAAAACTCAGAAACGCACAGCACAAGAGACAACAAACAAAAGTTACAGCAAGGAAAATTCCAATAAGTTATAGATGAATTATGGTGATGCTGTGCTAGAACAAACACCCAACAAAGACCTCAAAAACCCAACCTAATTATTCTTAACTGGTAAGCTGGGGAAGAGGGGAGAGTGGAGTCTGACCTTCAGAGGTCCCTTGAAACTAGAAATAGACTATTATTACATCAGTTTGTTGTTTTCTGAAGCAAACAGTATAAGCAGAACTCTAGGGTGTACATTTTTATCTCCAATTGAAATCTGAATAATCAACAAGTACTGGAGGGATTATCATTAAAAAAGCAATATATCAATGAGAACGTGCAAATGTACACTGAAGTCAGTCAGGATTCCCTGAAATAAACCACATAATCAATGGTATTTTTGCAGTGATCTTCAGAGAAACTTATTTCTAATTTTAGATGTCAACTGAGCATCATCTTGTCCTTCAAACACAACCTGAAAAAGCCTGCATGAGTGACACCTTCTGGTAACTTCAGAGTACCGGAGAAAGTGAAGAAAAAAAAAAAAAAAAAGTTAAATTTGAGTCTAAATGCATTGTTTCTCACTCTCACTGTCACCTTCTGCTTGTTGGTTACATTAAAATTAACAACATCTGCGTGCCACAACTTGCAATTGCTAACAATTCCCCTTTACAACTGATACATACTAACAGAGCTTTACCTGCTCTTACTAAGGCAACAAGTAATTAAACTCTTGAATTCTTCCAGTAACAGATTTCTACAGATTTGAACTACCTGATCATGACCATTTCTCCCCCAACACCAAATGTTTTGCAGTCCTAAATAAGCAGTCATCTTGCTCTCAGTTCCCCAGATCCTGCCTCCATGATGTCATATCATAATCTCATCATTCACCACCAGACACTAAAATCTTAGAAGCACGGCAATAAAATTTACTACTGCTTCCCTTTCTGCCTACACTTCAGGTTTCAAATTCCAACGATCAGTTAGAAATGGCAACTCTTGCTCATTCCATGCAGCTTTAAATGGTTTGGCCAGGAGCACACAGATTTCTTACCTTCCCCGGATCATCCCTTGGTCGAGGCACTTTCCGAAAACACTTATTCAGAGAGAGGTTATGACGAATTGAGTTCTGAAGAGAGATTGAGAGACAAAGATAAGTGCTATAACAAAAATGTATAGCTTTCTGTGTATGTTCGAGAATGGGTAAAGAAAACTGAAGGATGGTACATACTCAAATGCACTACATATACCCACAATAGAGCAGAACAGAAGCTGAGGAAATCAGAGGAATTTATCAGGCTGAGTAACATGCAGCTGAACCATCTATGCCTATACAGAAGGTACTATAAAAATACTATCAGTGTTATGCAGAGGTTGGTAGTGATATGGGTTTTGTGGGTGGTGATTTTTGTCTTACTGTTTTTTGCCCCTCCTTTCCCCAGGGTCCTACTTACAGGGCTGCCACATACATACAACAAAGAAAATGGGACTTCCATCTCAGTTCATTTCTTCTCTGGTCATCTTATTTTCACATCTGTTTCTTTTTATTTTGCTCAGTGAGCATATTTGGCACAAAAAAAAAAAAAAAAAAAAAAAGAAAAAAAAAAAAAGAAAAAATAAAGCCCATTTATTAGACAGAAAAGAGCACTTTAGCTATCAAAGTCCTTACCTTCCAACCAATACCAGCATTTTTGTAGTAGGGAAAGTTGTCACAGATCCAACGGTAAATCTCACTAAGTGTCATCTTCTTGGCAGGGGATGAGTTGATTGCATATGTGATCAGAGTGGCATAGCTGTAACGTGGCTTGCCATCTTGATGCACTGCAGCCTCATCCTTACTGAGAGTAGCATTGGGATCTGTTGGTGAGCCTGGAGGACACTTTCGGGCAGCCCCTGGAGGTCCTGCTTGCGAGGAACCCCCTAGTTTTTCAATAGTAGCTCTTAAAGTAAGTTGTGGGAGCCAGTCTATGGAAGTGAGGCTGCTTTCCAGGTCAGAGGCCATGATACTGGAAGCAGCTGTATCTGTAAGGAGACAGAAGGAGAAAGGGATCTCCAGAGATACAATCAAGATGAACCATAAGAGCAGAAATACACATTTGCATTCCTCTTCTACTTCTTCCCTTATTAGAAAACACCTGAGTGAAGATCATCCTATTTGATATACCTTATTAACAACTAAATATCATCCTCAAAAAAGGCCTATCTCCGCATCCTCTGGAGGGCCATCCTTGCTGATAATAGCTAGGAAAGTGTTGATGATAAGTGCTTGTATAGTCTTATCCAGAGCATCACAACTGTTCCCAGTTGAACAACCAAGATTTATATACAGGAAGTAGACTAACCTCTGCAGCTGTATCACATTCACTCCTTAACTATCTAAGCAATACAGCTTTGAGACCTTCCGCAAGATTATGTTATAATCCAGCAGGTTTTCTGCATCAGGTAAGAGGAGAATCATAACTAAAAGGGAACAGTCCTTCACACCATATCCAAACAACAATGAATCTAATGATTTAATTAAGTTCTTCTGGAGAAGTCAAGATTGTGACTATCTTAATTTGGGAGAAATTAATTTCTCTCCAAGGCCAAAACTATTTTTTGGTGTTTTGTTGTTGTTGTTTTGTTTGTTTGTTTTTGTTTGTTTGACTTTTTTGCATCAGGCAACATTATAATTAATACTATTCCTTACAGTCAGGATTATGTATCTCACTTAAAACACCAAGATTATGCATAATACTATATATAGATAATTACATCTACCATGTTGAGGTAGATGCAGACCATATTAAGCTTGTAAAAGTTAAACTTTTGCCTACTATAACCAATTTGTCCTAAATATACCTATCATTATTATTGAATTAAGTCCTGCTTAATTCACAATATAACAAGAAACCGTTTTCCCCAAATTTGAGACACCAGAAAAACTGTCTTATCCAAACTCATACACAGGACAGAAATGGACTCACGATCTTTCCTCTCATAAATATTACATGTTTCCCTCATAAGATAAGATGCATCTGTCCAACATGACTAGCACTTGTACCCAGCGCTATTTATTTTACACGAAAAAAAATTATTTAGTAGTACAAACATGTATACATTTGCACACTCAGTACGCAAGCTTCTATGCTCTCTTTTGTAGTAGTCACGTCATCATAAATATCATTATTCTTACTTGCAATTGGCTGCATTGTTATGTGAGGAGCTATCCCTTTAGGTTTAGACTGAGCTAGTTTTCACAGCCAAAATCTGCACTGTTCTGCACTTAATCTTTGAATAAACAGAAGAAGAAAGGCTACAAGTTTTGCATCTTCCACTTTGGAAATTAATCTTCTTAGAGAATTGGACAATACTATACCACTGCATGCTAGTACATACAAAAGTTAAATTCCTAAACATATGCATACACTTAAGTACATCATCACATAACAGATTACCTGTGTACACACATCTAAGAGAGAAGACTAATATCAACATATTCCACTTCTGAAAGATTCTTTACATAACACCTCCCACCCAAGCCCATCACTCAGCAAATCAGATGAGACAGGGAGGCACCCATCTGCACGAGTAACCAATAGACATTAGTTCTAAAAATAGATATTTGTCAATAACAGTATGGATGGACCCAGCATTTGACACAGGAGCTCCTCATTCTTCCCCTACAACCACATGTGTTATACAGAATTACAGAATGGCTGAGGTTAGCAGAGCTCTTAGCCCATCTGCTCCAAACTACTACAGTAGGGTGCCCAAAATCATGCCCAGGCAGCTTCTGAAGATCTCCAAGAAGGACCTCTCAGCCTCTCCAGGTAATCTATGCTGATGCTCCATCTTCCACACAGCACAAAGCTGCTTCCTGATATTCAGAGGGAACCTCCCACATTCCAATTTCTGTCCACTGCCTCGTGTTCCGGCACTAGTCTTCACTGACAAGAGCCTGGCTCTGTCATCTTTGAACTCAACCTTCAGGCATTTTTTTCACTGATGAGATCCCCCAAACCTTCTCCAGGCTGAACAGCCCCAGCTCTCTCAGCTTCTACACATAAGAAGCACCCTTCATCATCTTGGTGACTCTTTGTTAGACCCTCTCCCCTATGCCCATGTCCCTCCTATACCGGGGATCCCAGAACTGGATGCAGCCTCACAAGTGCTGAGAAAAGAGGAATCACAGAACTGCACGGGCGGGAAGAGACCTCTAGAGATCATTAAGTCCATTCCCCCTACAGCAAACAGCAAAGTTAGACATCCATGCAGGTCTTGAATACATCTAGAGAATGAGAATCCACAACCTCCCTGGATAGCCTGTTCCAGTGCCCTGTCACCCTCACTGTGAAGAAGTTCCTTTGCATGTTGGTGCAGAACTTCCTATGCTCCAGTTAACAGCCTTTTCCCCTTGTTCTGTCCCCACAGACTGCTGAAAAGAGGTTGGCCATGTCTTTTTGACTCCCACAGTTATGATACTTAAACACATAAATCAGATCCCCTCTAAGTCTTCTTTCCTCAAGGCTGAACAGACCCAGTTTGCCCAGCCTTTCCTTGTAAGGGAGATGCTCCAGACCTGTAATCGTCTTTGCAGCCCTCTGCTGGACTCTCTCTGGGAGATCCCTGTCTTTTTTGTATTAACTGGACTGGACACAATATTCCAGATGAGGCCTTACCAGGGTAGAGTAGAGGGGGAGAATCACCTCCCTTGTCCTACTAGCCACACTCCTTTTAATGCACCCCAGGATCCCACTGGTTTCTTGGCCACCACGGCACACTTCTGGCTCATCATCAACTTGTCTTCCACCAGGATCTCCCAGGTCCTTCCCCACAGAGCTCCTCTCCAGTAGGTCATGGCCCAACCTGCACTGATACAATTACTCCTTCCCAGGTGTAAGACTCTACACTTGCTTTTGTTAAATATCATCTGGTTTCTTGCTGCCCAACTCTCCAGTCTGTCCAGGTCTCACTGAATGGCAGCACAGCCTTCAGGTGTTTCAGCCATTCCTTTCAACTTGCTGACATGGGCACTATCCCTTCATCAAGATTGCTGATAAAGACACTGAACAAGACTGGACCCAGCACCAACCCCTGGGGAACACCACTAGTCCCAGGTCAAGGAAGGTTCAATTCTCATGACTTGCTGGCAATACTTGGCCTAATACAGCCAAGAATGTCTTTAGCCTTCTTAGCAGCAAAGGGTACATTGCTGACTTAGGTGCAGCTCAGTGTCCATCAAGATTCCCAGGTCCTTTCCTGCAGAACTATTTTCCAGATGCGTGCTTCCAGCATTCCCCAGTGATTGGGATCTTTTATTTTTTAATTTTTTTTTTTTACTCCAACACATTTGTAGGCACTAAACTTTTCATTTTCATGCACACGCTTGCTCATCACACTTTTTACAGATCAAAAACTGTCACACGATGTCAACAGAATCCATCCCTCAGCCACCAAAAAAGCAGCTGTACCAATGCACTGGGCTCAGAAAACAAACCCTAACTGCAGAGTTAATGTTATAATTCACACTCCAATGCAAGCAGAGACTGAAAATTTAAATTGCAGAATTACAGTATCTGTAACAGGTGGGAAAAAAATTTCTCTCTGTGAAGGAAGGAAAAACCCAACTGCTACTAACCTATCTGTATACTCAACTGCCACAGTACGACAGTCAATAGCAATGACTACTAACTCCATACGTAACGAGAAAATCAGGGCTGCAAAAGGATTTCTGTTACGTGCCTGGGAAGATCACAGAGCAGATCTAATGGGCACATGTGAGATGAAAGATGATCCAAGATGGACAGCACAGCTTCACGAAAGGTAGATCGAGTCTGATCAATCTAGAGGCTTTCTATGGCGGAGTGACAGCATCAGTGCAGAACAGAAGGGCAACTCATGTTGTCTACCAGTACATGTGCAAGACCTCTGACATGGTCCCATACCATATCCTTATCTCCAATTTCAAGAGATATGTATTTGAAGTCCGGACTAGTAAGTGGATAAAGAACTGGTTGGAATGTCACAGACAGAGTGATTTATGGAAGCTGCTCACAAGTGGTGTCCCCCACAACTAAGTCTCAGGATCAGTGCTCTTCAACATCTTTATCAATCACTTAGACAGTGGTGGTACAGTTGATCCAATAAAAGGAAAGGTTACTATTCAAAAGGACCTGATCAGGCTTGAAAAGTAAGCATATGAGAAACAAATGAGGCTCACCAAGGCTAAATTCAAGGTATTGCACTTGTGTCACGACAATCACAAATACGTACACAGACCTGGAGAACTCAAAGCAGCCCAATGGAAAAGGACTTGAGAGTCCTGGTGGGCAAAAAGCTCAATGCAATACAATAACACGCGCTTGCAGCTTGGAAGGCCAACTGTATCTACCCTGGGTTGCACCAAAAGTAGGGCGGCCAGCAGGGCAAGGGAGACTGTTTCCCTCTATTCTGTCCTCTTGAAGACCAGGGTCATCAGCACAAGAAGGATGGGAAGGTGTGAAGGAGATCTAGAAGAGGGCAATAGAGATCAGAGTGCTATATCACAGAATCATAGAATTACCCAGGTTGGAAAAGACCTTGAAGATCATCAAGTCCAACTGCAGCCTAACCAGTACCCCATCTCTAAAATAAAAACCTCTAAATCATATCCCTGAGTACCACATCCAAACAGCTCTTAAACACATCCAGGGATGGCGATTCAACCACCTCCCTGGGGAGCCTATTCCAGTACCTAACCACCCTTTCTGTAAAGAAGTTCTTCCTAATATCCAACCTGAACTTGCCCTGGCACAACTTAAGGCCATTTCCCCTCGTCCTGTCACTTGTCACTAGTGAGAAGAGACCTGCCCCACTCTCGCTGTAAGAACCTTTCAGGAACTGGAAGAGCGCAATAAGGTCTCCCCTCAGCCTCCTTTTCCCCAGACTAAACAGCCCCAGCTTCCTTAGCCTCTCCTCGTAGGGCTGATTCTCCAAGCCCTTAACGAGCCTCGTTGCCCTTCTCTGGACCTGCTCCAGTACCTCCATGTCCTTCTTGTGCTGAGGTGCCCAAAACTGGACACAGTACTCGAGGTGAGGCCTCACCAATGCTGAGTACAGGGGCAGGATGACTTCCTTAGTCCTGCTCACCACCACCATTCTTGATACAAGCCAGGATGCCGTTGGCCTTCTTGGCCACCCGAGCACACTGTTGGCTCATGTTCAGCCGTGCATCAATCAGTACCCCCAGGTCCATTTCCTCCACACAGTCCTCCAGCCACTCCGTCCCAAGCCTATAGCGCTGCCTGGGGTTGTTGTGGCCGAAGTGCAGGACTCGGCATTTGGTCTTGTTGAACCTCATCCCATTGGCTTCAGCCCAGCTCTCCAGCCTGTCTAGATCCCTCTGTAGGTTAGATGTTAGGAAAAAAGTATTTACTCAGAGGGTGGTAAGGCTCTGAAACAGACTGCTCAGACAAACTGCAGATACTCCTGTTCCTAGACACATTCAAGGCCAGGCTGGATGGAGCCCTGGATAGCCTGATCCAGTGGGTGACAATCCTGACTGTGGCAGTGGAGAGCCAGGAGTGAAATTGGGTGGTCTTTCAGGTCACTTCCAAAACAAGACATTCTGCGATTCTATGTTAAAATGTTTGAACTCTGGCAGACTCAATGCTGTGATCACTTTGCCAGGGAGCCTGCTCCGATGTCTGACTACCCCCTCTTGGTGAGAAACCAATATCCAATCTGAACCTCTCCTGAATAAAAATCACCTCAACCAGAAAGTGCCACTCTCAAACATTAATAAATAAATAAAAGCAGTGTAATTATTCCTTCTCAAATTATATACGGGTAAAGCAAAACATATTTTTATACAGGTTCTGGGGGCATGGAAAAAGATCTCTGATTTATAAATCTAACTGAAACACGGTTAAACTCCCATAGTAATTTTACTTGTACAGTCTTCACCAAGAAGTTTTATTCTGATGAACTTTGGAGAAAACAAAAATAAAGTCAGCTGAATGCTAGATTTTTTAAGCATGCCTCATAAATTTAAATTTCTACATGGGAATCACAGAACAAATCATCACATGCATATTAAACAATTATGAAACATCAGTTGAAGCTATTTTACTATTTATGTGTTTTGTTAGAACAAGTTCATCAGTCAACCTCCCCAACATTTGTTTTTAAGGCAAGCACAGATATTAAAAAGATGAAGTTGTAAACGTCTACAACAAACTGAAATACCAATTTAAAACAACAGAATTTTAAGAAACAAAATGAAACAATGTAGTTTCCACAGAGCCTCAGATTTACCCAGGCTAAGACAACAGAACAGTTTGAATGATTGGATATGCGTTAAAACTTAAGGTTGATAGGCAACATGTTAACTGTCACATATATAAGCATTTCTGTATTAGTGTAGAATACCTTTTTCAAGGAGACAATCAGGTTAAAACTGGGTCCGATTCCATCCACACTAAAAATACAATTTTTTTCATTCCCTGGTTTATAAAACAATTTGACAAGAAAACAAAATCCTCAAAGCTTAAATAATAATTTAGAAGTTCCTCTGACATCACGGGCCAACATAACAAAAAAAAAGGAGGCACTACTTTTATCATATATTTTATGAGAACTATTCCAAAATATATAATATAGTTATCATTTATATAAGCAACAAAATATTTTAATGTTTAATATTTTTTATTAAAATGGTTAAAAAAAAAAAAAAAAGAGAGAGCAACAAAATCAAAACTAGTGGGATATTTGACCTTATCTTTGTGAAACTAAATCATCAGCCCCATTTAATGGCAGTGGTTGCAACCCTTTTGCGAGTTCTCAAGGTGCTCATTAGAGATTTTTTTCCATCAAATTTTACTTTTCTCGTGCTTCATCCTTGACAACAGTTGCTCAAAAATGCACGTACTGCCAAAAACGATGACATGAATGAAGAATGACTGAGAATCAAAGAATATTTTTCTCTTATAAAATTCTGGTAAAAAGACACAATCAGATTTCCAAGTTGAATATCTGATGGCAACTCCATACATTCCATTTGAAAAGTGTATTTATGTTGAATGAAAATAGAGTTGCAAATATTAAAAAAAAATAAAATAAAAAAAAAATTGACGATTATTTTGAAAATCTTGAAACCTATTTTCAAATTCCTATATCAAAACTGAAAGCATGGCTGCACATTTTTCTCTTTTCACGGGACTGTGTTTAGTCAGTGTACCAAAATGCAGAAAATTACTAGCCATAACTTGAGTTGGCACCGTACTATGCCCTCTTGGTACCCTGGTTTCAGCTCAGACAGCATCAACAGCATGCTAACAGATTGGTTGTTGCTGAACAATAGATGCATGCCCAGGAGTGAACAGAGCCACTCAGCAGGACAGAGCAGCAACCATGGTGGCACCAGGCAGGTGGCACTGCAAGCTGTGCCAGCCTGTACGCTACCCATGGGCCACAGACTAGACATGCCTGTGCTAGACAGTAATTCAGAACAGAAAGCAAAGACAGACTCAACAGCAATCCATGAACAATTTCAAAGTAGGGTAAGACTGTTTTTCCAAGTTTAAACTTGATTGTGTTACTGGATTTATGAATCTGTGTCCTTACAGTACCGGACACGTAATATGCAGCCAAACCTCCATGGAGGGCAATTGCAGAACATAATCATTACAAAAATAATTTGGCTTAATATGCCACACAGTTATTTAAAAGAATACTTACTATCACAGTAACACTTAGTGTAATGTTTGCTACATATCTCATTCACCTAATCAGGCAGTATACCAGCTAGACTCTACTTAATGGATCAATATAAACAATGTCACAGCCAAACTACAGCTGATGATTCTACCAAATTCTCAGTTTATTGTCTATCAGTTCTTCTTACAAAGTTGTTTTTTTTGTTTGCTTTTGTTTTGTTTTTTTAATGATGGTAAAGGAAAACAAACAAACAAAAAGCTTATGATTAACAACAAACACACTGAACTGGAACCCAGAGTATTTAAACAAATAAACCTACCCAATTAGCAAGCCAGAATTCACTTCAAGTAAGTTAAAAGGAAGTTAAAGACCAAAATTTATAATCTCCCATTTTACACGTACAGAAGTAAATACTATTTGTTTATGCATTGGCTGATTTTAATAACCTTCAATAAGGTTGGCAGTTGTAACCACCATCAACAGCTGGAAATTGACTAGAGTCTTCATTTCTCAAGTACTAATTCCAGTACAGCCCGAATTTAAGACAGATTGGAGATGCAAACATGCCACCCAAGTACCAATTCAAACCTATAGTTAAATACACAAGAATCTGCCTGATTTATAATGGAAGTATATTAAAGAAAATCCTAGCACTGACTACCTATTAGTAACTACTAATTCCCTTTAGATCAATAATACTTCACTACAGCTTTTCAGTAAAGCTACTGCCTTATTTTGAATATTTGCTAGTAGTAAATTAAACCTCACACTGAGAATGTAAGCCACGTTTTGGTCTATCACATCATACTAACCCTGCTGCTGACTGAGAAAATCTGCACTTTGTCTTCCTTGCTGTTTTGTGAATGCTTCAACAGCCAGCTCTTACCCAGTAACACTATTACTTACGTATCAGAACTGCAAAGATCTAAAGGAACAGCACTCTAAGGCTCATACTGAATGCAGTCCATAAACACTTTCAACAAAAAATATTCTCTAAGACTCTCCATTCAGAATCAATCACAACTGAAGTAGGAAAGTAAAACAAGTGCAACTACATTGTATACAACCTACAAAACATTCATGTTCTATACTAGACTTGTAAATTTATTTCCCTATAATTTTCCTTGTTGCTTTTTCTTCCTCCTGCTATTCTAACCCAATGAAACTCTACTGTCAAAACATTCAAAGGAGACTCCAATTTATGAACATAAATAAACTTTGAGAAGGAAGATACGCAGAACAGACTACTAAGTAGTGAGACATATTGCTGCAGAACACCTGTAAAAATAAGGTCACTTGTATTTAGGTGTCTAAAGCACAGATCCAGTGATCTAAAGGACAATATCCATCTGGTATAGCCAGAGAGAAAACTAGCTTCTGGTGTACTGAACAAATAAACAGACAAAAAAGAAGCAGCTGAGTACTTTTCTGAAGCAGAATAGCAAGCAGGATGTCCATTAAAGTAAACTGCCTCAGAAATTAAGAAGGTAACACACAAGAATACATGGAAAAATAGACAGCTTCTGCTTTGATAGTAAAAGACAATTTTGAAGTACTCATGCAAATTACAAATGCAAGAAACCTGTACTCTAATACCAATACAAAAAGGAGAGAAGAATCAATGCTGCAAATTTCTGCATGAAGAAAAATTTGCCACCTCAAGACATGCTTCCCCTCAAAAATAAGGAGATATGGATTAAGCAGGCAGGAACAAAACACCTAAAAAATCCCACCTTTTCTTATTAAGTCTCCTCACTAAGGGATTTTTTTTCCCCTTACATGGAGGAGAAAAAAAATAAAAATAAAAAAGATAAAGCTGATTTGGTTATCTGTATAGTCTGAACTATTTGCCTTCAGGAATTTTTTATGTTTCTGGAATCAAATCCATACGAAAGAAAAAAAGAAAAAGGCTACTTTCTATTGTTCATAAAATGAAACATAACATGAAAGGACTACTAGGGCTTGTATCAGCACACACAAAAAAGAGAAATATTGCAGTTTGAAAGTACATTTCTGTCTGCAGTATCATAAAGAGAGGAAAACCATACCCCGGGGCAAAGAGGTTGCATTATACCTTGAAACCAAAATTTCATCTCTCTGGAAGCAGAACAACTAGCAGGAAAAAAACAAACAAACTAACAAACACAGTAATAGAAGAGTTAAACTAATATACTAATAATTTATTCCCAATAAATTAATGGATTGGAGAGATGGCAATACAGCATACGCAGTTCAGTCAGTGGTCATGAACCAAAGGAAAAAAATATACTTAAATGCTTCAACCAAAGAATGCTTCAACCTAAAAGGACATCATATATACGAATTCACATATATATATATATATTCATATGTACATATTCATATGTATGAATATGACAATTCATATGAATATGAATTATCATAATCTTAGTCATCTGACTCAATGCTCTTATACATAACTATTTAGAGTGCAAGATCAAAAAGCTTTCAATGTTTAATGCATGTAAAAGAACACAGATAATACAGTAACAAAGACATTCTGAGCAGGAAATTTGCTAAACAATACAACAATACACTAAGATGAAGGAGACAAAATCTTTTTGTTTCTGTATTGCCCACTACATATCATTGAACTAATTGTTCTGTTATAATCATATTGTTTTACAGATATGGTTTTCCTTTAGCAAACAAATCTCAACAAAATGAGTTTCATGCTAAGTCCAGGAGGAGAAAACAAAAATAAAACAAGTTTCTTTACATAACAGATTCTAACGACATAAATATCGTAACAGCACATTTCATTTTATGAAAGGTGCATAAGTAATGCATTTTGAATTTAGTGAGTGAACAGCTCTGTTTATGTTGTCTTGGTGGAATGAAAGCAAGATTTGCGGGATCACCAAGACCCCCGTGCCAGAAGCACGTCAGGATCCAATTCCAAAAGCACTGTGTACTAGTTCTGCATAAATCTGGTTTACAAAACTCAATCTACATGTTTAAGCTTATTGATAGATGGCATTATGGCCAATATTCAAAGCATTCTGATGTCAAGAAAGACAGAGTCTTTGCATGCACGTAAGGCTAGAATCAAGTATAGTTAGTGTTAAAATCTGCCAGGGCACTAAGATGAACTAGTAAAAAGATTTTTGTTGTTTGTTATATAAACATTCAGTAGAAATTCAGAGAAACCTCAGTATGAAAATGTGTTTAAAGTTACGACAAGAGTTCTTATTTATGCTGCTGTGCAAGCGAGAGTAGGGGATATGCAATGCCTGTCAAAAGAAATAGCAAATGATATTAAGAATACTGGTATACCTAAAATACTTCTGAGCTGAAAGCTACTTTATTTGTAATAAATCATTTGCAGTGGTCTTATTCTAATTTTAAGCCCAATGTCCCATTATAACATCCCTCAAAATAACAGATATGAAGCAAAAAGCAAACCACGTACACTGAAGCATAAAAAAAATACATCACCACAGCAGAATCTCTATAGCATCCCTCCACCCTCAGGCCCACTATGCAATATTTTAGGTAGGCAAGATAAATATTTGGCATTGAATAATATTGATATCAATCAGCCCTACACTGAGGAAGGTATTTGTTATTGTTTCTGGAATAACTCAGATTTAAAACCACGTATCTAGAATAAAATGTCCCCTTGGAAAAACAGAAGTCAATTGTAGATAAACTGTATTTAAGAGAAGGTATTTCCCCCAGCCTCACGGTAGCACCTTGTTTGAATGCAAGAACTTCAGTTTTAGCTGCCTACAAGAATCACATCCAGCGGTAAACCTTCAGTACACAATACGTTAGCCACATTGTTTTAGAAACTAGGTATAGTATTCAAAGATCAGCATACAAAATATCCTACTCAGAAAATCTTCAACTCATCACAAAGACAGCCACACAAACCCAGCTCAGATGAATGCAACATGCATTTATAAACGAAAACTTTATTCATATTCCCATTAAAAAAAAAAAAAAAAGAAAAAAAAAAGGACAGCAATAAAGGATGACTGTTGACCCTGCAGCTTAATAACACTGACATTCAAAACTTTATACATAAGAGGGCACCCTGGGTTAAATGAATGCCAGCCAGCAGCCAGGCATACAGAAAAGGCAAGTCAGATTGCAAGTAGTTAGAACTCTTTCACAAAAAACTGAACAACTTAAAACATACTATTCCATACTAATTTTGCAACAGTTACTGACAACAACCACAACCCATTCTGTTCCACTTGTGGAAATGGCCACTAAGCAGTAAAAGTGTACTGAATTCACAAAGTATAAGACAATTGGTATAGAGAGTAGATTAGCTAAATACAACCTGGCCAGAAGGTACATACCAGAGATAGCCCCAAAACTACCAACACTACACCCTTTTTAGTAATTTTTAAATATGTCAACAAGTGGTATCCAATATTCCTGACCTCTACTGGCTGGCAATTTTCCTGCATGTATCAAGGTATGAGTCAACTAAGGAAGAATGTGAAGGGATGATCATGGAAGAAATGGAAAAGCACAATATCATGCCTGCATTGCTGGAGAGGAAACTGACAATGCAGTAAAAGACTGCAGCTGACAGAGGAGAAACATATCTGGAAAGCCCCTTAGAATAGGTATAAAAAGCTGATGTGGTAAGTGATTGCCAATGGGCTGAACAGAGAGGAAAAGAGAGATGGCAATGTGTTGAGAAAAAAGGCCAAGAAATTTGCTTCAGCAATTGTCTTTTTGACAAGACTCAAGGCTGGTAACAGTTGTCAGAGGCCAGCAAGAACAGGTTTAATTAACTGAGACAGCAAAAAAAAGAAAAAAAAGGAAAAAGCATAAAGGGTTACCCAGTGAGAGTAAGAAAGAAGCAGCAGATCAAGGCCATAAAACTGGAGGATGAGACCCTATCCTATACAAGAAGAGTGTAACTCAGAGAAAGCATGTGCCCAGCTGTGGTTCAATTATAGAGGTTCACAAAAAAAGAAAGCAAGAAATAAAGGGAAATCTTAAGGGAGATTTCTGGAGTTCCATCTTAGCCTCTGTATAGTTGTACAGTCAACAAATATACAGAAAGGCATTATCAGATTGATATCCATAGATTATAAAGCTAGAAAGATTATCGCATTGGAAAGGGATAATCAGAAATAAATGGAAAATGGTCACCTATATAGGTTTGCAGGGAAAACACCAAGAGCAACCTACAGAAAGAGATCCTTGTCCAGTGGCAATCAGCCCTTAAATGGGATCTAGAAGAGGTGCAGCCAGGCTCCACCCCTTCCAGTCACACAGCTGACCTGCCTTCACCTGTGCTCCCACAGCTGACTTGGTGCTTCCCTCAGGTGGTTAATCAAAGGTTCAGGCTGCGTTTCAACAGCTCCCATACAGCCTCAGTAGTTTT
This sequence comes from Excalfactoria chinensis, assembly GCF_039878825.1. Taxonomy (NCBI): domain Eukaryota; kingdom Metazoa; phylum Chordata; class Aves; order Galliformes; family Phasianidae; genus Excalfactoria; species Excalfactoria chinensis. The sequence continues at coordinate 71,857,330 of NC_092825.1, read as the reverse complement.
AAACTAACAGCAAATATTGCTTCATCAAAAAAAAAAAAAAAAAAAAAAAAAAAAAAAAAAAAAAAAAGGCAACATTAAGGTGGTATACTGAGATACATATTTTAATATCACTGGCAGGAAGAAAAGCAAGGAGAACATGCCAGAGCTGGGTTTTTAATGTCTAACATATGTAAACAAAATGGAATAAGGTAAATAGCCTAGTGCAGAAATAACTGAATGAATGACTAGAAAAGTTCAGGGAAACTAGTAAAATACAAACACAAAAGTCAAGGGAGGACAAGATTTCAAGACTGGGCATGATCAAGTGTCAAAAACAGCAGGGAAGCCAAGAAGGATGAAGATGAAATAGAGACTCTGAGATCTGGCCAAGAAAAGGAAATTAGAGATCTTAGGAGATACTTAAAGGGAATCAAGATACCTATACTAAACACAACTTTAAAAACAGATCTGGGCTACAGACATGGTACAGGAACTGTCACCTTTTAATTTTGGCGTTTTAGGTCTTTCCATGAAACAAAAATGAGTTGAAGCATCATACTTTCACTGCTTCTTACTGCCAAGGAAAGCAGCATACAGAGTCTTTGAGTTCAATTTCACACTGTAATTAAGGAAATCAACAGGAAGAACACCACTGAAAATAACACCCACATTTATGAAGTGTTTCTAATATTTTGGAACTCTTAAAAAGGATCAATACCCAATTCTTATATGAATAAATCCTGCAAGGAGAAGAGCACAGCCCAAGGTCATCCAGCAAAGGAACAGCAGAACCATGCAAAGAATGCAGGTCTCCCAGACCAGTTCTCCACATTCAAATCTTGCCTGCTTTCAGGTAGAGATAAAATAAGTAGTTCTGCAATTAATTTAATCTTTTAAAAGTTTTGTTCATTTTCTCTGCAAGTTACTGATAGAGAGAGAAATTGTTTTTTCCTACTAGGAGAAGAAACAGAATTCTGAAACTTCATGCATCTGTCACCACAAGAAGTTCAGAATCTTTCCCAGTTGTTCAAATTTGAACTTTAAACAGTTAATACATCTTTCCACTATAATCACCCACAGCCTTTACACAGTAAGGAGCATAAAAAAATCTGAATTGGAGATGTTTAAAAAAAAAAAAAAAAAAGCAAATACTTTTTCCTCAAGATATAAAAGCTCTCACTCCTCATCTCTCCCTCATTACTCAGTTTCTATTCTACCTCAATTCAAAACCAAGATCCTGATATGCTGGGAGCAACCAGAGATTGTAAATGTAAGGGTTTTTCCATTCTAACCAGCTAAAACCTAGTTATTCTTGAGGAAGTGGAGAAGATAAGGCAGGAGAACGAACAGGTCTAATACAAAGAGTCATTTTCCAGCATGAATGACCAGCATATCTTCAGAGGAAGAAAATTCCTTTTATTTCATATTTGTATAAAAGCAGGCTTCTTGACTTAACTGCTGACAAAGAAACAAACAAAAACCAACCAACCACCCACAATGTTTTGTGTCCACAAGTATACTATCTAATTAAAACCAAACAGGTCAAAATGCAGGTGTAGAAATAAGGCCTACAAAATAGGTAAAGAAAGAACTGCTGACAATAAAGCATCTTAGAAATGCTTGCTTTATAAAGAGACAAGATGCATTTTTGGTTTATGGAACCACAGGACAGAATGACAAAGGGACAGTGAGGAAAATAAGATGCAAAGAGCAGGACAGAGAGAACTGGGAGGAACAGTGGGGTGCAGGAGGAAATGAGATTAAAGAAGTAGGAAGGTTGAAAGCATGCTGGGCCTTAATGGTGAAGAAAAATCTGACTACGGCATGATGAAAAGAAGCCAGCAGTGGGGTTTGGGAAAGGGTTCGCAGTGGTCAGCAGCTTGCAGAATCCATACACCTTCTACCTCTGAGATACTAACTCTATGGTTCATTTTAGGATGGGGTAAGGGACAAGACAGATCAAAGACAGAAGGATAAAACAACCCAAATATTGGTAAAACACTACAGGCCACCACGGTAAATGGGTCCTGAAGTCTGTTGCAAGGCCTTCGGAAATACTGAGAATGTTTCAATATTCCATGTTTCTTTTCAAACGTAAACTGAACATTTTCCAATTTGTTAACTGTGAAAACACATGGCAGCATTCTTTGCCTTCTCTCAGTAACACAGGCTGCATTGTAATATGAAAAACTAAGGAGAGAGAAGTACACAGGAGATTTTAACATTCATCATATATTCTTTAGAAGAAAGCAGGACATATCAACAGCAGAATAGGTAGCAATACTAGGCTGTCCATTATCCTGGACACCAGTCTCATTTTCAAAGATGTCTTCCAGATCAGAAGTGCTAGAAACATTTCTTTCTTAAAGTATCAGTTTTGACGCATCATACAGCAACAGTTTCTGCAAATTTAGTACTACAAAACACAGAGTTCTATCTCAACACCACCAGTTACAGTTCCAAGACTGGGAAAAGCAAATGGAAAAATGAGTCCAAAAGCATTTCATCTTTTGGTTGCTAATGACAGAGATGCAATTCCTGTCTGACAACTGTGTAAAATGAGATAATCATCTCAGCCTTGCTCTTGAGGGACAACTGTCTATATCACAGTTGCCATTAATCATATTTCCCTTCTGACACTTGAAGGGCCAAAGATCCAAACTGTGACACAGACTGAATTTCCCACTACATAAAGGTCAGCTGACATTTAGGGGAGGATGCAAAGATACCAATACCTCTAGATTAAGAAAAAAACTCCTCCAGAGACACAAGCAGCATTAAGATCTATTTTTATTGGGGAGGGGGGAAAGGAAAAAAAAAAAAAAAAAGTACTGCATTTGTCAAAATTATATTGGATAGGGAAGTATTATTAAAACCCCTTAAATTGTTTATTCTGTTTTAGTTGAAGTTCTCTGACTTCTGATTTGACCCTACACACTTTCAAGACAAAATCCAAGGAACTTACAGAATACATACTTAAATATTAATACAACTGTCTAACCCTTCAGTAATGTAATCCTTTCCCCACAACTCTCCAGACTTTCTTATTTCATTTTTATCTTAGGGCCTGACATACACTCAGTTCTCAAATACAGAGTGCACACTGGGCAGAACTATACTGCTTCTACTATTAGGTCAACTTTTGGAAATATGAATGATCAAATTTATACGTACAAATCTATAGACACATCTAAGAGTCTCCGTACTAAAATACTGATATCTTCGTTGCTTCTGCTGAAGCACTTACTCATGAGAATTTGACTATGTATCTATTACTTATATATCAAAGTGTTGGCTTTAAAAGTCTAATTTATGTGTTCATATTTAATATTCTTAATGTAAACTCTCAGTGACATAGCACTTTCAGACAAATGCTTCCGTACAGTACCTTGCTCTTTCATTTCAATAAACGATATTAATCATTTTTCTTTTAGATACTTTTGTAAAAAATAAATGATGCAGAAAAGCTGCAGTACTCCACCTCAGAAAAAGCTACATTTAGGCAGTGATAAACATCTGATGCATATACCAACACTGTCAAAATCTATGCTCTCTAAAAATCATCTCCTTCTTTGAATGTATTAGTATATCCTGACTTTAGTACAGTTGTGTTTTAGACTGTGAATTTTTCAGAGCAGAGATTGTCTCAAGTTTGTGTATCTGAGTCAGCACTGAATGCTCTGTCAGCAATTAATAAACAAATAGCAAACAATTATACTAATGCATATGACTTTCAACCATGGATGTCTGTCACGAATACTTAAAGCTCTGACAGAAAATTAAAAAAATCTTTAACATCATAACTAAGAGAGAAAAAAAAGCATTTTTAATACAAGAAAAAAAAAAATCATTGAAAGAGCAAATTTTCATAAGTCTGGCATGTATACATTCTGTAAAGTGCTCTGGCACCCATCAGAGCCAAAAGCACTTAAAAACTTCAAGTCATTACTGTGATGATGAATGTAGAGCAAGGTAAATTAACCTCCAGAGTATGAAAAGTCTGTTAACTCCCCTCCCCCCCCCCCCCAATGTACAAAGGCCAAAATGCCCCAGTTATCTCTTTCCTTGCACTAGATAACACTGTACTCAAAACAGGTTGATTGCATAACTACAGGACAACAGGTAGGAGAGCATCTAACAATATCCACAAAACATACATACGCTTCTTGATTCAGTCTTCCCTCAGAAAGGGGCATCTTCTCAAGCTAATGATAACTGTCAAAATTTTTAGCATAGATTGGGAATCACTTTGGATGAACCTGGAGGCATTTTCAGTTTGATCTTACTGACAAATTACACCAAGTTCTTTCTTCATGGACTCCCTGTTAACCACGGTGATCCCAAATAGATTCTGAAAGGGTTCCTGTCCTGTCCTGGTCAAGTGCCCTTTGATCTTGGATTTCCTCACTGCAGAACACAAACATAAATATCTCAGGTGAGATACCCTTAGACTCAATTCTTCTCCCACAGGAATCTGCTGTGGTTTCATTTGAGATGAATTCTCTCTTAAACTTGTTTTTATTAAAAAATCACTTTAGCGTCAGAATACACATTTGAGACTGGAATTAACAGTTTCATCTACAGAAAGCAACTTGCTTGGCTCACCACAACATCAGCACTACCATTCACATTCCTAGCTCCCAAACACAGCATAAAACACACAGGAAGACTACAGAATGGCTTGTTTTGGCTTTCAGATCAGGTTCCACTTGCATTATTTCTAGGCCCCAAGCCCAACAGAACCCACTCTCAAGGGCAATCATACCAGAACTCATCCTGCAGTCTCTAGGTACAATAGGACAAGTATCCCAAAGTACTAGCTCTGAGATCTGTATGTTCAGCTTCCAAGCATAGTAGTTTGCAGCCCATAATTACTTCATTCCCAGTTATTCACATTGTAACATACAAATGGACAATTGACGCTCCAACCCCCATGAGCGCATCCTTGAACACTAGTACTACAACTCAACATTCCTGTCTACAGAATGTTTTGTGTTTTTTAAAAACATTACCCTTCTCAAAGATGCCTAAATGGCAGAATTTAATGCTGGTGATGATTAAAGGCCTAGGATGAATACAGCACTGCAACAGGTGTAAGGGAGAGGACAAAGGTTTCTTACAATTGAATAGGGTTAAGGTATCCAAGAAGACTAAACAATGAAAGAATCAGGTCAATTCTATGTAGTGTAAAAGATTGCCAAATAAGTAAAACGCACACAAAAAGGCTTGAGAGAGGTTCAGAAAGGAGATGAAAAAAAAATAATAATAATAATAAAAGCAGATACAGTGAGAAAAGCGACGATGGAAATAAGGATAACACACAAAAGAGAAGGTCAGATACAAATAGGAGGTAATACAGTGTAATCACTCACTTTGTCTGGAAGATTTTTCAGGAGAGAGGCAGATTATCTTCACTGTTGATTTCTGGGGGTGCTGCTCTTCACACTTCTTCTCTGAGAGCCATCCTCAGAAAGTCTTGTTGACAGCTATTCCAAGAGCTTCTTCAAGAAATATTTTGAGAGCAAGGGGATTGTGAACGAAATCAGAATCTTGAGTATTAAAACAATCTGCTTGGGATCTTCACTCCCCTGAAACTGCCGTTTTTATCCCTGGATGGAGATCCTCTCACTTTTGGCAGCTAACTACTGTCTCCCTGGGGAGAAAGCCTTGTCTTTTCCTCACTCACTGCCACGTTGGGGATATTGATCTTAAATAATCTCCCTACCTGGAAGTCTCTCTTCTTTTTCCTGTAGGCACACCTTGTCCTTAAGGGTGGGCAGATCTCAGAAAGAATTCTTGTCAGTTCCGTGGACAATATCAGCAAAAACTGTGTAAAAACAGTCGCAGACAGCAAGTGGAAAAGGGAGGAGTATCTAAATCTGGTTGTGCTTTCTCTCCCTTGTTTTACTTTCTCTGCTGTCTACTGACCAGATGTAAATAATTAAAATTATCTGGTAATTATCTGGAGCTCCTGCTTATTTCTATTTTGGAAATTGCCTCCCTTGAGCATTTGAAGATTCTTCTGTAAAGGCTCCCTGCTTGCTATCTGGTCTAGGGAAGAGCTTGTTAAGGGCTGGCTCCTCTCTTGAGGAAAGAATTCCCTCACCCAGCAGCTAAGTAGTAAGGGGGAGCAAGCAATCAGGGTTATTCTTGCAAACCTCAGAAACTGGGGAAATGAGGATCCCTCTCACTTACATAGGTATCAAAGGATCTCCAGCAGGTTCTCTTCCACTTCGAGGTTAGAGCAGATTTGCTTCTCTATCGGGATTTGGTGCTGTACCCTGCGCCCACCCTCAGCTAGCTAGCGGGGTTGGGAGCCACTGCTAGGTTCCCCTTAGCTAGTTAACGTGGAAGGGGCCGGCAGGTCCACCCTCGACAAGGGCCCGCCGGGTGCTCCGGCTGCGAGCAGCACTGCCCAACCAGGTGCTTCCCTCCCGGCTACGGATGGAGCAGGCAGGCAGTCTCTCCCCCACCCCAGCAGAATACGGGGGTGTTCCCCCACCCCGGCTGCCCGGAGGCCGTCCCTGGCTTCCCCCCAGGCCCCAGCTCCTCTTGCCCGGGCCCGGCTACCACGGGAGGCCACAGCGGCTCGCGAAACAGAGCAGTTGCTTCCGCCGCCTTCTGCTGCGCCTCAGCTTCGTCCCCAAAGGGCTCCCCGGGCTCCGGGGGGCCCCGGCCAAATGGCGCTGAATCTCGCCAGGCCCCACCGCTCCCGCAGCTGCTGCTCCGGGCTGCGGCTCCACTGCAGGCCCCGACTCCTCCCCGGCCTCCGCTCCGCCTCCCTCAGCTCCCCTCAGCCGCTGCCACCCCCGCCTCCCCGGGTTAAGGAGGCGCCGGGATGGGGCTGCAGCGGCCGCTGTGAGCGCGCCCACACTCGGTGTCCGTGGAGAACTGTGTGCAGTTTCGCCCGAGAAGCCAGGGTGCTCACAGGACAGGGGCACCCGCTGGCAACCCAAACTACTCCAACATCGCCGTTCCACCCTGGGGCCTTGCTTTGCCCCAGAGATACCTGCAGGTCGTTGGACCCTAGGCCCTTGGGACACTGACACTTCTTGTTGCATCTCCCAGCCTACTGGGACAGCTGTTGAGGCCCCGGCATAACTGTCACTCACCCAGACAGTGTTCATCTGCTCCAGCCTTAGGACACGACTCATCCCACCCACCTGACACTGCTTCTAAACAGTCACCAGCCACTCGTCTTCACAGCCCCCACACCTCTGACAGATGTCCTGCTGCCTGGGGTGGGCCACTGCCCAGCATCTTTTTGGCAGAAATGTCATAATACCTCCCAGTCATGCAATAACTGTGTCACACTCCCACCCAGACACCAAGTTTGTTCCCACCCCCCTGAAAATACCATCCTTCATTTCTAATAATCTTCCCTCACACTATGTATTTGTCAGTAACCTATTACAGTAACATCCTCTAATTTTAAGAGGCATCCACAAACCTTTTAAAAGTCTTGTTGCTGCCCTTCCATCACGTTACAATCAGCTAAAAGCATAGATAAAACCCTGTGTATTACATACAGTGTTCTCTAATTTTCGCCTAGCTCGCTAAAATTGTGAGTTTTGTGTTGGTATGTTGCTCATTTTGGAGACACAGACTAAGACAACTGTCCATTATTTTAGAAAATTAAAGGAGACTTTCCAGTGAAGTAAATTATATAATAGAGCAAATACTCCACAATGCATGTGAGAGAAAGAACAGCCATTGTATGGGATCCCCCTTAATCGAAGGCCAGTGATGTAGGCAGACCACTACCACACAGGCATCTGAAACATACAAACATGTAGCAGACTCAGGTTCCCTGCCTTACATGAAAGATTCACAGTATTTTATCATCTCTTCTTTCCATGGCTAGTTTCATATTTGCATTTCTCTGAACACTGACACTGCTATAAGGCATGGAGACATTAAGCATGAGTAAAGGAAAAACTGCATTTTCTGAGTGGATTCTTCTTTGAACTGCAATAAGAGAACTGTTCAATGGTAGAGGGACTGTTGTGACTGTTGTGCTGCTTTTGCAGGGCTTAATCTTGTATCTGCTAGAGACTCCTTGCATTCCATCAACAGGCCAAAATCTGTGCCAAACTTCCATGCCTTCATTTCAGAATGAATTAACATTTACAGGAATTAACACACAACCTCCATTCTCTCAGGGATCTTGTGCTCTTTTCCCAAACCAAATCTTTGTTTTGCTTTAATGCCAGCAGCCCAGGCAGTAGCTCAGGCAGTATGCTATTATTTATCCTCCATCAAAGAGGATTTCTTGTCCCTTAACCCATATTACCCTTTCAATACAGGTCACTTTATAGCCTTCCAGTTCTTTACCACAGCCAACACCCACGTTTTCCCTCTCACCTCCACAGGTCATGGCAAAGCCCTGTCCCATTATGGTTTTTTTTTGTTTGTTTTTGTTTGTTTGTTTGTTTGTTTTTGGTTTTTTTGTTTTTTTTTTTTTTTTTCCTCAGTCTCATTCCAGCTCTGGGTAAACACCTGAGCTCCTACATCCTTTGCTTTCTGCCTGCCCTCAGGTTGGACAGGCACGTCCAACCTGCAGCCAGGCACAGCCCATCCTGCAGCCAACCCCTGCCCCTCATAATCAGGGCAGCAGCTCTGCCCTGCCCCAGGCATGCACCCATTGTTGAGCAACAACTGAACCATCAGTGTGCTATTAATGCTGTCTGTGCTGAAACCCTGGTACCAAGAGGGCATAGTACAGTGCCAACTCAAGTTATGGCAAGTAATTTTCTGCATTTTGGTACATTGGCTAAACGCAGTCCCAAGAACAGCAAAAAATGTGCAGCCATGCTTTCAGTTTTGATACAGGAATTTGAAAATAGGTTTCAAGATTTTCAAAATAGTCGTCAATATTTTTTTGGTATATTTGCAACTCACCATGTCATTGCTTTTGGCAGTATGTGTATTTGTGAGCAACTGCTGTCAAGGATGAAGAACAGGAAGAGTAATGATTTTTTTTTTCATAAAAAATCTCTGATGAGCACTTTGAGACCTCATGAAGAATTGCAACCACTGCCACTGAACCAGACTGAGGCTTTAGTTTCACAAAAACAAGGTCAAATATCCCACTAGCTCTATGTTTTTGTTGCTTTCTCTCTCTCATTTTTTTTAATCATTTTAATAAAAATATTAAACATTGCAATGTTTTGCAACTTACATACGTTAACTGTAGTAAATATTTTATGAGAGCTGCTCCAGAAGTAATGCCTCCTATTTTATTATGTTGTCCCATGATGTCAGAGGTGGATGTTGGCAGAATGGCAGTAGTGGCTGAACTATCCTAACAATATTCCTTTAGATTCTGTTGCCATGCAACAGATGGCAGCAGAAAGGAAGTTTGACAGAATGGCATCTGACATGGAAGTGTATATGAAGCAAAGTATGTCATTGAATTCCTCCATGTAGAAATAACATTGACATTCATTGATGTTGAAAGTTAATGAAGACCAAACAGTGAATGTGAGCACAGTGAGGCAGCAGGTGGTGCATTTCAGCAGAGGCAACAGTGGGTCACCTCTACTGGTGCAAGCTTTGATGAGCACGGCGTGCAAGCTTTGATGAGCACGGCATGCAAGCTTTCGTTCATTGCTGGTGCAAATGCATGGTTAATGATAGTGAGTATGTTGAGAAATATTGTTTTGTAGCTGCAAATTTGCTCTATCAAGCAGAGTTACTGTGCTCATTTTATCTTTTACAGTTTCCATGGCAATAAATAGGAGAACAGCCTATGGTCCAAGAAAATTTTTCACTCAGTGTGGCCCAGATAAGCCAAAAGGTTAGGCATCCATTTCTTAGGATACCTCTTAGAGCTAGGTGTTATTCATTACACTCTGCTATTTCCATACCAAGCCCTGCAGTCCTCCTCTAGCTAGGATCTATGTCCATATTGTACATTGGCTCCTCATTACTCAAGAGACAAGACAGAAGTACTGTTTTGCTGGGAAGCACTGATGAGAGGAGTCCGCATATTGTTCGACCTATAGCCAACTGCAGAGGTGTTGGAAAAATGCAGCTGGAGTCAATACACTCCAGGAATCCCATTTGTGTTTCCCGTTTATTTTTCCTTTAAGTTTTTATTGTCTTCTTCCCCAAATTCACATCTAAAATATTTCCTGCTTTTTATAGGCACAAAATGATCTGATGTAATTAACTTACTCCACTACTTGAAAGAACATAAATACAAAAATGCCATCAAGTACAAAAAGGGCCTTTGAGAGGCAGCTATGCATTGCAGAAACACATAGAGTCATAAAACCACCAAGATAGGAAAAGACCTTCAAGCTCATCTAGTCCAAACATCCACGATGTAGTGAGGGGCCCAAAAATGAACAGTGCTCAAGGAGCAGTTTCAGCAGAGCTGAGCACAGACGTATGATCACTTTCCTGCTCCTGCTGGCAACACTGTTTCTAATACCAGCCAGGATGTCACTGGCCTTCTTAGCTATCTGCTGGCTCACATTTAGCTGAAGACTGATCAACTGCACCAGGTCTATTTCTTCCACTAAGTCTTCCAGCTACTCTGCTACAAGCCTGCAGTGTTGCCTAGGGTTGTTGTGGCCAAAGTGCAGGACCTGAAACTTGGTCTTGTTGAACTTCATCCCATTGGCTTCCATCCAGTGATGCTGACTGTCCAGGTCCCGCTGTAGGGCCTTTCTACCCTCAAGCAGATCAACACTTCCTGGTGTTATCTGCAGACTTATTGAGGGTACACTCAAAGCCCTCATGCAGGTCATCAATAAAGATATTGAACAGGATAGCCTGTCCCCCCAGTACTGACTGCTGGGGAACGCCACTCATCACCAGTTGCCAGCTGGATTTAACTCTGTTTGCCAGCACCCTCTGGGCCTAGCCCTCCAGACAGTTCTTAACCCAGCAGAGTGTACCTGTTCAAGCCATGGGCTGCCAGTTTCTCGAGGAGAACGCTGCAGGAGACAGTGTCAAAGGCTTTGCTGAAGATTAGGTAGAATGGATCATGACCCTATTATCATATTTAGTATTTGGAAAACCAAAAGAACCATCCCAAAGCTTCTCCAAGCTAAAAATATTGGAGGACAGATTAAAGTAAATAAATAAATAAACTAAGTGCCACAACTGAATTGTTAATGTTTGCTACATATTGAGTTGCTCTCTATCATATTTGAAAAATCATGGCTGTGAGGGGCCCCCACCACAAGAAAGACATAGAGTTCTTGTAATCAGTCCGGAGGAGGACTATTAAGATGATCAGAGGGCTGAAGCACCTCTTCTGTGAATAAAGGTTGAGGGAACTGGGCTTGTTTAGCTTAGAGAAGGCCCTGGGGAGACCTCACTGTGGCTTTCTAATATTTGAAGGGAGCATATAAGCAGGAAGGGGAAAGACTGTATCTGGGGGTGGATAGTGATAGGACAGGGAGGAATGGTTTTAAACTAAACTAGGGGAAGTTTAGGTTAGATATTAGGAGGAGGTTTTTCATACAGAGGGTGGTGATGCACTGGAACAGGCTGCCTGAGAAGGTTGTGGATGCCATGTCCCTGGAGACATTCAAGGCCAGGCTAGATGTAGCTCTGGGTAGCCCGGGCTAGTGGTTGGTGTCCCTTCCCGTGGCAGGGGAGTTTGAAACTAGATGATCATTACAGTTCTTTTCAACCCAGGCCATTCTATGATTCTATTATATTGCTATAAATTTTGACAGATGGATCAGGGATGGTTGGTACTTCTGATGTCTATGAAAGTACAGGAGGTGGCTTTGGTTTTTTGCAGTTAGGACAATGAAACTTATGATATTTGGAAAGGAATTATCTTTCATGTCCTGGCTAGATTTCCATTCCTTCCATTTACAACCAGTAATAAGCACACACTTCAGCAATCTAGTAAATGCATAATATGCAATCTAGCATAACAGCATTCTAACGTCCCTGAGGGTTGTTTCCTTTTTCAAAACCACACCTTCTGATATTTTGGTATGTAAATAAAATAGGAATATGCTTTTACAGCTAGTGCTATCTTGCTATCTTCCCTGGATCCTTTTCATGGCATTTTGTAGAAATGACATGTACACCTTATTTTTTTTTATTTTTTTTTTCATTTAAATAATGTTGGGTCTTAAGCAATTAAGAGCCAAGAGTCCGTGGTTTAGAATCAAGCGCTTTAAATACATGTTTGGAATCTTGATCACGAAAATGGCTCCAAACCCAGCATTTCTGACCAAAACCAACAGGACCTGCTGGGAGATCAGACTGTGTGAAGCCTGGGAGGAGCACCTATGGATGTATGTACTGGCTCCATCTTTCAAACACAACAGCTTTGGCCCCAGCTGCCGCTGGCTGCGTGCAATAACTCCACACCTCTGCAGGAAGAAGCCTCACGTAACAGACTCTTATCTGCTGCTGGTTAAAACTAGAAGATACCTCCTTCCCCTACAACCAGCTCTGTTACCACTCCCCACAAAGCAGATCCATTCTCTCTTCGTGGTAGCATGTGTAACAGGCTATGTAACTTTGAACCCTACATCAGAGGCCTCGTTCCCAGAATTCTACAAGCAGAACGCTCTATCCGAGCTAACCGGACCTGGATGAAGTCACGACCATTCCGGAATGCCCCTTTACCCATGGCGAACTCCCGCCCATCGGCAGGCTCTTCCTGACGCCTTCTGATCCCTCCCTCCTGAGAGAAGGATGGCGAGAACATCTCACACCGGTGCCACCTTAAGAGCGAGAGGCGCCACTGCGCGCCGCGCCGCAGTCGTGCGACCCCGCCCCGTGTCGCATCCCATGGGCAACAGTCACGGGCGAAAACGGACCGCCCGCGGGAGGTCCCCAAGCCTGGGAGCGGCGGAGGGGAGGCAGCTCCTGGGGGCACCTGGCGCGATGCCTTTACACGCACCCCCCATTAGCGCCTTCTTGCCATAGCTCACTTGAGGGAGGCGGGTTAAGGCTAGCCCGCAGCTCTCTCTCTGATTGGCCCCTGCGTTCATCCATCAAGGGGCGAACAATTTGCTTTGTCAGTTGGTCACGGCCCGAGAGAAGGCCTGACAGGAAGGCAGAGGAGGTCTTATCGGTCTCCTTCACCTAATCAGTCAGATGACACACAAAGGGCCGCGCTTCCGTCCAAAGAGACCCAGACAGTGCGCCATCAACAACGGCGCTATTTGTTATTCCGCAGTGGGGTCACTTCCTGCCTGGGGCTCATGGCTTCCGGTTAGCTCTGCGACCTGAGGCGGGTTCGGTCGTCCTTCGTGAAATGAGTGGTGCATGCGTGGAGAGGGTGGCCGCTCTCCCTGCGCCTCGCTGCGCATGTCACAGTGAGGACGGTGGCCGCCGGGGCGGGGTGGAAATGTGTCGTCTGGTGGAACTGGGCGGGCGGTGGGGAGGGTTCTGAATTACTGCGTGGTGCCCGCACGCTGAGCTTCGCTGGCAGCTGCGCCGTAGCCAGGCCCAATAGCGGGGCTGCGGCGGAGTTGCGTGCTGTCTCAGCGTAGAGGCTGTGCAGGAGAAAGTCGCCTCCTCTCACTTCTCCTTTTCCTTCTTCTCCTCTTCGTAGAAAACGGTGGCAAAATGGCAGAGGAGGAGCTGCATGTTTGTAGTAGCAGTGCCTGCTACTGAAGCTAAATAGTGCTTTCTGAGTTGCTAGGCCCTCAGACTCATGCTCCATAATTAATTTAAACATAGTATACAGTACAGGAGTCACGATGATGCAAGGGAAAATGGTGTCTGTCTTCCTATCTTGGTTGTATAGGTTCCATATGGACGGAAGTAAAGCCATTGTGTGTAACTTAGTCACTTGCTCACTGGACAAATGAATTCAGAGAGTGAAACATTTTCACATGGAAGCTCCACTTGGGCTTTCAGAATGAGGACCTGCTTTATATACTCAGACACACATACTGTGCCAGTATAATCTAGCAGGTTTTTATTAAAAAAAGTAATTGGTCCTACTCTATAGTTTAGTTTTAGTACTGAGAAAAGGTAATTGAGCTTTCCAGATGGAAAGAAGCCCATTTGTCTCTCAGCACTCACAAAAGCACAGGCCTCTTGCTTTCAAAGGGTATCTATAACTATGTGAACTGAAACTGTCAGAATTCTCAACTAGTGGCTGTGCTTTTAATATAGAAAGTCCTTTTGAAAATGAGGAAAGCCCCCGGCCTAGTTTTCTTTGATGGTTTATCCTTTCTTTTCTTTTAGTCCAACTGTAAACGCTATGTGCCATCACACGTTGCAGCAATAGTCATTTCAGCTACAACTGCACTTTAATGTGCTTTGAAGCAGGTTGTTCTATGAACAATTGAACTAACAAAGGCTGGTTTCTTATCAGTTTTGGTCTTGTTGGATTCTTTGACATCTGGTAAGATACATATTCCATCTGAAGCTTTCTCCCTAATTAGTGCATTTGTAAGGTCTCTTTTCATTCTGTTTCTTTAATGTTTTTCAAAGCTAAGGTTGTACTGTGACCTTTTTGCAAGGACACCATGTCTACTGTACTTGGTCTTGTATTTTCAACTCTATAGGAGTTCTCTACTGTTTAGATCTTTGCAAGGGGGTTTCATTCTTCTTGTAGATGTGTAGCTATACAGACATACTTGGTTAGTGGAGGACATGACTAAATGAGCCTAGGCTAAGGCCTATGTGCTGTGGTGCATGTTATTCTGACAGTGTGTCATAGTTTTGTGGTGCTGCTGTCAATATTCCACATCATAACATCATGTGCAGTATGGATCATCCATACTCCAGTTCTGTAGAATGGTAGCATCCCGGGTGCTCAGCTCTCGGAGAAGAACTACATATCCCAGAGGATGCCGCGGCCAGAGATAAGTCACGGAGGAGGACATATATAATCTCGCTCTCAGGCTGGAACTCACTCTCTCTCGGACTCTCAGGGAGTGAGAAACATTCCTGCCGTGTCGCCTAGACTTCACAGTAGGCCTCTCGGTTTTCGGGGACTCTCTCTCTCTGTTTTGTTTGATTTATTAGCCTCAATCATTGTATTCCGATATCATATTTAGTAAAATAAGTTTTCCTCCTTAGATTGCTGCCACTGTTTTATTTTCCCTTCCTTTCCGGGGCCCCGGGAGGGGAGGCCCTATGGGGCGGCTGCCCTGTCACGGGTACAGGTAAATCTAGGTAATCCGTGACACAGTGGTCAGTCACAGTCCTCGACAAAGTCTGCAAGAATAGGGAGGTGCATAAGCAGAAAAAGAGCTGCACTAGCAAAAGAGCAAAAAGTTACACTTTACGCTGAGGTAAAGCTGCCAATGAATCAGAGTAGAAACTTAGGTGTGTGATTGGCTCGTGACATTCACATACTAACCAGTTGATTATAGAGGCATTACACATGATTCATGCTGGCACCCAATCAGAAGTATGTTTTGTATTATTTAAGAATTGTATTTTTCCAATAATCTGTCTCTGTTATCACTTTCATAAAGTGCCAGAGTGCGTTCTTTCTCTCCCAACAAATGGTGACCCTGACCTGATTTTGGGACCAGTGCAGTGACACAGCGGGAGACCTCAGCAGGAGTAGGGGAGCTGGACTGACTTGGGACCAAGACCAAGATATCACTGGCCAGCAGAGTGGTGAGCATTGCTGAGGACAGGATGGGGCAGAGCACGTCTGTTGAAGAACAGGCAGTCATCAGACTCTTCCTGCATATTCTTTTAAGAGAGGGATTAAGTGTAATGCATGTATAGTGCGTAGACTGTTGATGTGGTGCAAAACTACTGACTTTCCAACTACCACTGCTACTGCATTTGATCCTGAAGCATAGCGGAGAGCTGGGGATGCAGTATGGGTGGCTATAGGCAAAGGGGATTGGCAAGCAGTAGAAGTAGGATCTACATGGCACATTTTACACCAGAGCATCCTTGCCTCACGTGCTGTGCGAGAGGTCGCACCTGCTGCAGGAAAAGTATTAGATGAGCAGTCATCAAGTAAAGACTAGCAGGAGCAATCAAAGCCTACTGCACCATCATTACCTTTGGCCCAGGTCACAGGGACTGTAATACCCAAATCCCCTGTAATGGTGACTTCTTCACAAACTGAATTGTTTTCAGCCGATGTGGCTGGAAAAGACTGATTCTGGTGAAGATGAACGTGATTCATTTCTTCCCTGTGATGACACCTGGCCACTGAATGCTTTGGGGGCCATAACTGTGAAGAACAGCAAGCCTAGAGAGAAGGGATACCGGAAAAAGCAGTATCTGGGAGGATCACGAGATCTGCAGAATAGATGGCAACAAGTTCAGCAGGCAGCAACTGCTGAAGGTGAGGTTCTCCCCCTTCAAGCTTTATCATTATCAGTAAGGCCTAAGAAACATGCCTGTGTTTCATTGGGACCCGATTAAAGAAGTAAGGAAAGCAGTTACAGGTCACGGCCTTTCTGCTCCTTTTATGTAGATTTCAATGGATAATATCTTTGGGGCTATGATATGGACCCTGTGGGACTGTGAACAGCTAGTAGGATTGTTAGTAACACCCATGCAAAAATTGTTATGGAGAGATCAGTAGGAGCATTTGTGTACTACTGAGGTGCTGTGTAATTTAGACAGACCTGAAGAAGACCTACTACAGCATGTAGGGGCAGTTCAAATGTTAGAAGCACCTCCATTTAGTGACCTGTGGGAACTGGCACAATTGCTGGTAGATGTGCTGCATACTTCAGCACATTTTGCTCTTAAGGAGTTGTTACCTTTGCTGGAAGAAGGAAAGAAAATGCAGTCTTTTACGCAAGTTAAACAAAGCAATGGAGAGCCATACATACAGTTTATTGATAGTCTCAGAGATGCTTTGGATAAACAGATATCTGATTATGAAGCAAAAGATGCCATTCTTACGAAATTAGTAGTTGAAAATGTTAATGTTGATTGTAAATGGATTTTATTAGGCCTACCTTGAAATGCTACTATAGTTGATATGATTGAAGCTTGTAATGCAGTTGGATCAACAGAGCACTCTATGTCAATGTTAGCTTATGCTTTTGCAGCAGCACTGCGTATGGGCCAAAAATGTTACAACTGCAGGAAACAAGGTCATCATAGAGCTCAGCGTATAAAAAGGAATTTCTCACACAAACAAGACCCAAGACAGGACAGAGAGAGATATGTGCACGCTGTAAAAAGGAAGGACACAGCACAGAAAAATGTTTTTCAAAATACCATCAAAATGGTTCCCCTCTTGAGGGGCTGGGAAATGTGCTGCAAAGCACTGACTTGCCACACCAAGGCACAAATAGTGTCATCCCAGGGTGCCTGGATGGCAGCTCCACCAGTGCTTCAGGAAGTTCTGGTGTGGACCTCAGGACAGACGTAGAGATTACCTTAAGGGATAGATTTGTACAGCATGTTCTGTCTACAATGAAGGAGCCTCTGGGACATGGTTTAAGTGCACTATTAATTGGTTGTTCCTCTACTACTATAGCAGGAGTTCTTGTGCTGCCTGGTATAATAGACTCAGACTTTGAAGGACAAATAGAGATAATGTTGTGGGCACCAAATCCACCTGTAAACATTCCACAAGGTAGCAGAATTGCACAGCTTATTCCATTTTGGTCTGCTGTTCAACAACTGGATAATCAGTTGTGATACCAAGGGACTTTTGACTCCACAGGGGTTCCTGAACTGTACTAGATTATGGACATTAATCTCCATAAACCATCCCTGAAAGTAAAATTTTTCAACCCAAAGGTAGGAGATGAGTGTACGGGATCCTTTCTTATAGACACAGGGGCTGACATAACTATTATAGCAAAAGCAGAATGGCTGAAGGACTGGCCTTTATTAGCAGTCACCTGTGGGTTATTGGGGATTGGAGGTTCATCACCCTCTGTCTCATACAGTGAAGCACTTTTAGTCTGTGATGGACCAGGCTGAGCCCGTTACACAGTACAGCCATACATAGCTAAAGTGCCATTGAATCTGTTGAGGAAAGATGTGCTATCCCAGTGGGGTGTGTTTATCAGTAATGGATGTACAGTGGAAGATCAGCATTGGAATCCACCTTTTTTGGGCTGGCCATTGATGAAAGGATGACCTTAAAACTCTCGTGGAAAACAGATAAACCCATGTGGTTAGATTGGCAGCTGCTAACAGAGGAAAAGGTCATCATTCTTAACACCTTAGATCAAGAACAACTAGATAAGGGATATATTGTGCCAACAACTAGCCCCTGGAACACTCCAGTATTTGTAATACCTAAGAAAAACAGAAAGTAGCATTTGTTACATGATCTTCACAGGGTAAATGAAGTTACAGAGGACATGGAGGCACTACAGTCAGGTTTACCACCACTGACAATGATTCTGCAAGACTGGGATGTCTTAATAATTGATCTTAAAGACTGATTTTTAACAATTTCATTGCACCTAGCAGATGCACCTAACTTTGCTTTCTCAATGCCATCTATCAACAAAGCTGGGCCAGTGCGACAGTATTATTGGACTGTGCTGCCTCAAAGTATGAAAAACTCTCCTACAGTGTATCAGTTGTTTGTAGCTGCAGCTCTGGCACCTCTCCGAGTGTGCTAGGTAAACTGTTTAATTTACCATCATATGGACGACATCTTAGTAGAATGTCAGCATTCAGATAAAGAAAAACTAATTCAGGAAATGGAGCAAGTGCTCGCAGAAAAGGGGATACAAATTGTGCCTGAAAAGGTGCAGAAAGAGCCACCATGAAAATACCTGGGATGGAGAATCACCCAGACCACAGTAACACCATGGAAGTTGCTGATAAAAGATCAAATTCAGACCCTGAGTGATGTACAGCAATTGGTAGGAGACATTAACAGGATCAGAAATATCTGTGGCATAACAAATGAAGACCTGTATCCTTTGTTTCACTTGTTGACCAGGAATGCTGATGTTACTGCACCCAAAAAATTGACTCATGATGCCAAAAAAGCACTTGCAGACATAAGCTCAAAAATTGCTGCATCCTACACCAGCCACAAAGTGGACAAATTGCTGGTACAAGTGGCAGCTGAAATAGAGACTATCCATATGCAATATTGATGCAATGTGTTATAGCACTGTGGAATCCTCTCCTGGTTCTGGAATGGGTGTTTTTACCGCAGTAGCCCAGGAAATCCATTACACCATGGTTAGAGATTTTAGCTCAACTTATTTGTAAATGCAGAGAACAAACAACTGAAATAACAGGGAGCAAAACAGCTCATCTTCTGTTGCCTATTTCACAGGACTATTCGGAGGGGGTTGTGGCACTCCGTGGCTATTCAGGTTGCGTTATCTGAGCTTCATGGTGAGATTTCCTCTCATTACCTGTTTTGATTTTTAATTGACAACACCACTGGAGCAGAAAACAAAAAGCAGAGAGACTCCTGTTAATGGACTGACTGTTTACATATGTGATAGATCAAGCCAGAAAGGCAGTTCTTGTATAGCAACATGATGGTTCATGGCATAATCAGATGTTAAGCAGCACAGAATTGGTACGGCAAATTCAATTGCAAGCAGTTCTTGTCATTTTTAAACAATGGTGTACAGTTATACAGTCAGTAGGTAAACATGGGTTAAACAGATATTTCATATGAAAAATTATCATGATAGAAAGATAATCTATGATAAATGAAAAATGCATATTGATGTTGAAGGTTTGCAATAAACTCCACACAGGAGCAATCTCCAGAGAAAGAGATCCAGCCTTAGTGGTAGTCAGCCCTTAAATGAGATTTGGGAGAGGTGGAGTCAAGCTCCACCCCTTCTGGGAGCACAGCTGAATTACCTTCATCTGTGCTCCTACAGCTGACTCATTGGTTGCTTCAGGTGGTTAATCAGGGGTTAGTTGTGGAAAGTTGCTCTTTATGGCAATGGCTAGCAAGCTTAGGCACTACAGGTGGCGGAAGGATTTACTAATAGATGGAATGGTAATCATGATTGTAATTCTAATCACACTCACAACTATCCCCTATTCGTACCCATTTGTAGCTGTGTACAGAAAGTGCTTCATAAGGTAGTTTTTGCTTTTTCTTTTTAGTTCAGACAGAGAAAGGGGGAATTATAGAGACATACTTGGTTAGTGGAGGACATGACTACGTGAGCCTAGGCTAAGGCCTACCTGCTGTGGTGCATGTTGTACTGACAGTGGTCAGTCACAGTCCTTGACAAAGTCTGCAAGAATAGGGAGATGCATAAGCAGAAAAAGAGCTGCACTAGCAAAAGAGCAAAAAGTTACACTTCAGGTTGTGGTAAGAAGTTGCTTGCTGCCAACGAATCAAAGTAGAAGCTTAGGTGCATGATTGGCTTGTGTCATCCACGTAGTAACCAATTGATTACAGAGGCATTTGTCACGGGGTTCTCCCTAGAGCTCCCCCGTGACAGGGGAACAAACCCAGGGGAGCAGGAACAAAAGTTACCTCCCTTCCCTAAAAGCGCGGTGCGGTGCGGCGCGGCGTGGCCCGGCCACGTGCGCTCTGGGAGAGGGGACGGGAAGGGAGACCGCGAATGGGTCTAGGAGGAAAAAAAAATGAAGAAAGGATGATCTGAGAACGAACGGCAGTTTAGTAAATCCAGTAACACTAAACAACAACGAGAGAGTTTCAACAAGGAGAAAACCAAATCCCAATCTCACCGACGGGCTGCAAGAGGCGGGAAGTTCCGACCACGCTGTCTCCTCGCAGGGCGCCGGGCCAGAAAAACCCGTCCCCTTCCCGACCTCCCCCCCAGTGCCGCTCCCCACATGCCCATTTAAGGCAGTCCACAGAAAAAAAAAAAAAACTTGTCCCCTTAACTCCCATTATCCTACGTGATGTTTTGATGTGGAATACCAACACCAACCAAATTATAAAACCATAACATTCCACCCCTTATTCCACATCACTACATCATGCTTAATCAACATATAAACAGAACAGTAGTTAACATGCATTACATATGTACATATGTATATTTGGGATATACTATATGCTATAATTTGGGATGTGCATCCTCCAAAAGCCCACTACACCCAGAAAGGACTGTGTCTCTTTTTTGTCAGTGGGTGCAGACATAGCAGTAATTTTGTCAGTCACATCTGTTGGGATGTGACGACGCCCATCTTGCCATTTCACCCCTAGAAACTGAATTTCTTGGGCAGGTCCTTTCACTTTGTCTCGCTTAATAGCAAAACCAGCAGACAGGAGGATTTGGATTATCCGCTCTCCTTTTTTAAAAACCTCCATTGCTGTATCACCCCACACAACGATATCATCAATATACTGCAGGTGCTCTGGAGCACCGCCCTGTTCCAACGTGGCTTGGATCAGCCCATGGCAAATGGTCGGGCTGTGTTTCCACCCCTGGGGCAAACGGTTCCAGGTGTACTGAACACCCCTCCAAGTAAAGGCAAACTGTGGCCTACACTCTGTGGCCAAAGAGTTAATAGTAAAAGATTAAAACTCTTAGAAGTGCTCCATATACATATAATATCAGTCATAATAATAGTCTTGAATGCCATTTAGGAAAGGGACAAAACATTTTAATATTTTTATTAAAACATTAATAAAATGAGCAACAGAAACATAAAACTAGTAGGACCTTGTTTTTGTGAAATTAATGCATCATTCTGATTTGATGGCAGTGTTAGTCATTCTCAGTGAGTTTTCAAGGTACTCATCAGAGATTTTTTGGATGAAATTTTACTCTTTCTGTACTTCATCTTTGATAATCACAGAACTGCAGGAGTTGGAAGGGAGCTGTAGAGATCACCAAGTCCAATGCTCCTGCTAAAGCAGATTCCCTACAGAAGGCTGCACAGGTAGGTATCCAAATTAGTCTTTTCACCTCCAAGGAACGGGACTCTACAGCCTCACTGGGTATTCCAGTACTCTGTCACTCTCACTGTTCTTTCATGTATTTGCATGGAACTTCCTGTCTTGAAGTTCTTTGCCATTGCTCCTCATCCTGTTCCTCCAAACCACTGAAAAGAGTCTGGCCTCATTCAATTACTTCATGCACTTTATGTATTTATAAAATTGATCAGATCTCCTCTCAGACTTGTGCAGGCTGAACAGACTCAGACATTCCAGTTGGCGGCCAGTCACAAGTGGCGTCCCCCAGGGCTCGGTGCTTGGGCCGCTTCTGTTTAACATAGTATCATAGTATCATAGTATCGTGCGAGTTGGAAGGGACCTTAGAGATCATCGAGCCCAACTCCCGGGATTCGAGCCCTCTAGTGTAGCAGAGCGGCAGTTATCCACATCTTCATTGATGATTTGGATGAGGGGATTGAGTGCACCCTCAGTAAGTTCGCAGATGACACTAAGCTAGGAGGGAGTATTGATCTGCCTGAGGGGAGAAGGACACTACAGAGGGACCTGGGTAGACTTGATCGATGGGCCAAGGTTAATGGAATGAGTTTCAACAGGGCCAAGTGTCGGGTCCTGCATTTTGGTCATAACAACCCCAGGCAACCCTACAGGCTTGGGGAGGTGTGGCTAGAAAGCTCCCAGACAGAAAGGGACCTTGGTGTGCTGATGGACAGTCGGCTGAATATGAGGCAGCAGTGTGCCCAGGTGGCCAAGAGGGCCAATGGCATCCTGGCTTGTATCAGGAATGGTGTGGTGAGCAGGACTAAGGAAGTCATCCTGCCCCTGTACTCAGCATTGGTGAGGCCTCACCTCGAGTACTGTGTCCAGTTTTGGGCACCTCAGCACAAGAAGGACATGGAGGTACTGGAGCAGGTCCAGAGAAGGGCAATGAGGCTCGTTAAGGGCTTGGAGAATCAGCTCTATGAGGAGAGACTAAGGAAGCTGTGGCTGTTTAGTCTGAGGAAGAGGAGGCTGAGGGGAGACCTTATCACTCTCTTCCAGTACCTGAAAGGTTCTTACAGTGAGAGTGGGGCAGGTCTCTTCTCACTAGTGACATGTGACAGGACGAGGGGAAATGGCCTCAAGTTGCGCCAGGGCAAGTTTAGGTTGGATATTAGGAAGAACTTCTTTACAGAAAGGGTGGTTAGGTACTGGAATGGGCTCCCCAAGGAGGTGGTTGAATCGCCATCCCTGGATGTGTTTAAGAGCCGTTTGGATGTGGTACTCAGGGATATGATTTAGCAGAGGTTTGTTGTTGTGGTGTTGTTTCGTGGTTGTTTTTTAAGAGATAGGCTACTGGTTAGGCTGCGGTTGGACTTGATGATCTTCAAGGTCTTTTCCAACCTGAGTAATTCTATGATTCTATGATTCTACGATTCTCCACCTTTCCTTGTATGAGAGATGCTCCAGGCCCTTTATCATCTTTGTATCTCTCTGCTGGACTCTTTCTAGGAGATCCCTGTCTTTTGAACTGGGGTGCCCAGTACTGGGCACAGTACTCCTGATGTGGTTTTACCAGGGCAGGGTAGAGGGGGAGGATCACCTCCCTTGACCTGCTGGCCAGGATCTTTTTAATGCATTCCAAGGTACAACTGGGTTTCTTGGCCACGAAGGCACACTGCTGGCTTATGGACAACCTGTTGTCCACCAGGACCACTAGGTCCTTCTCTGCAGTGCTTCTCTCTAGGAAATTAGCCCATAATCTTTACTGATGCATTTGGTGATTTCTTCCCAGGTGCAGGAATCTACTCTTGCATTTGCTGAACCTCATTAAGTTCCTCTCCACCCAACAACCAGTTTATCCAGGTTCTGCTGAATGGCAGTACAGCCTACCTGGTATTTCAGCCATGCATCCCAACTTCATATCATCAGCAGACTTGATGAGGATGAACTTTACTCCATCATCCAGGTCACTGGTGAAGATGTGATGAAGTTCAACAAGACCAAGTGCCAGGTCCTGCACTTTGGCCACAAGAACCCCAAGCAGCACAACAGGCTTAGGGCAGAATGACTGGAAGACTGTAGAGGAAATGGACCTGGAGGTATTGGTTGACACTTGGCTGAACATCAGCCAACAGCGTCCAGGTGGCCAAGATGGCTAGTGGCATCCTGACCTCTATCAGAAATAGTGTTTTGCCAGTAGGAGCAGGGAAGTGATCTGTAATCTGTACTCAGCCCTGTTGAGGCTGCACCTCAACCAACAACACATATTCCACACCAACAACACTAACAATTTCCTCTCAGCTGTGACAAATTGTGATGATGGCAAGAATTAGGGACTGTGGAATAGATAGAGATGAATAAGCCCCTCTCAAAGAATAGCAGGGCTGGGGAGGTATCGAATCTAGGTATTTAGTTTTCCAGGTTCTCTTTGGATATCCACCAGATGGCAACAGAAATCTATTTTAAAATGGCAGGATTCTGCAGGGGCACACTGAAATACAACTGTTTTCCCGGATAGAAGATTTACAGGAGGACTGCAAAGCCTGCACTCCTACTCCCCTCCCCCCCCCAAAAAAAAAATAAAACAGGCATGGCAGACATAGATCTTTACTCAGACAGTGAAGAAGTGGTAACTGGCAAGCAGAACTTTCTCTGAGAATCTACAGTATAGAATGCTCTGCAGCTTATGTGGTGCTGCCCTTGCTGGTGATTAAGACTAGTGTAGATATGCCAGCCCAGACTGCAATCAACCTCTGCTGGCTATGCAGATGTATTCTTGGTGACCCAGAAACAAAAATAGCTGGAGGTGGATTCAGGACAGACATTCAGGACAGATCAGGCTTTGGGAGAGCCCCTGGGTAATTCTGTATATCTAGGGCCTTTGCTTCTCAGGATCCTGGAGCTGATGGACTGAGTCACTCCATCACTGCTGCGGGCTTTAGCCTCTCATCAAATTTCATCTTCTCTGGCAGCCTCAGTCAGCATTTTAACCTCAGATGACTGTTGCCATGGGAACCCATTTGCTCTTTCTACCATGCTGTTCACTTATCCCTGGCAAGCAACCAGCTGTCAGTCAAACACTGGGATAAACCATCCATGCCATCTGCAGCCTCTGGTGCTGAGTGGCAGTGGTCCTGCCTGCCATGCCCTTCCTGTCCAGGAGCAGGCCATTTCCTTGCACAAGTGCAAACTCCTTGTCCCAGTCCAAAGGCACTGCTTAGCAATCCCACCGAGATGAATAGTAGAGCCGCTGATTTCCAGAGGCAAAAAGCCCTTGGATTTTTATGTCATAAATCACTATCAGGGTACATCATCTTCACAACCTGTTCTGGGGCTTTGTTCAGAAGCAGACAGCTGCAAGCAGCTAAAAAACCTCTGGGAACCGATTCCTCCAGAATCAGTCCCCTCGTTCGGGACTGACAGAAGTGAGCTCGTGGAAGAGGGGTTCCCGGCCTGGCAGCGATCCAGGGCCGAGGCTGAACCACAAGTACTGCCAGCGCTACGGGCAGTAGGAATACTAGGGTGCGGCGGTTCCGCACCCGAGAAAGGCAAGCAGGGCGCTTGGAGCTCGCTCACTGTGCTTCCAAGCCCCGCCTCGTTCCCGAGCCTTTCTCCCTATCCCTCCTTCCCCGTCCTCCCGTCCCTGCCCCCCAACCCCCAGCAGCGGTTCCGGTGCCGTGGAGACGTTTGTCCCCGGGCAGTGTTCCCCGCCCGCAGGACTGCCTTCTTTCAGCTGGTGCTGCAGGCGGCTGCATTCAGGCTCTCAACAGGCAGCGGCGCAGCTGCAGTCAGAGGCCGTGCGAGGAGGGCAGAGGCTGAGAGCAACCAGGGCTGCAGGAGAGCCTCCGATTCCAGAGGAAATGTTGCTGAGCAGTTGACTGCTCAGGCTGGAGGTCTGAAGAATGCACGTGAACTGAAATGCCTAATGAGATTACGCCTGAAGAGCTGTCGAGAACATGTAGCTAAAAAGCAGGGTAAAGTAAATTTGAAGTTGAAAGAAATAGCTAGACATAGAAACCTTATGGAAGGTGGTACTTGGTTCTAAGCCTGATGACCATACAATCACAGAAAGGAAATTCTGGTACATCTGCAGTAGGTATATGTCATACATTGAAAACAAGCAAACAAAAAAGCAGCAGAGGCTTTTCTGTAGCCAAATAATAATGCCTTGTGTGTTGCACTGCCAACAGAAAGCTGTAAGAAATTTCACAGAGAGATGCGCAGCAGGGGAGCAGGCCAAGCAGCAATTCATGTGTGTTAAACCAAGATCATACATCAGTATTTCTGTATGCACAAAGGGATGCAGCAAAACAAATAACTCTGTTCATGTTATTTAACATTAGCCACAGCACATTATGAACATATGCCTATGTGCTGTTCTGTAAATGATACAGCCCTCTAGGGCTTCCACTTATCATTCTGTTTTAGCTTCTGCCCTTTTTTAACAGCAATGAGAGAGAAAATCCAGGCCACTGCAGGGAAGTGCAAAGTGCCATAAGGAGATGAGCAAGTTGTGTTATATTGATATGCATTTTAAGAAAAAAAAAAAAAAAAAGCTACATGGTTAATAGATTTGGTGAGTCGACATCAAAATGTGACTAGTAACACAAACTGAAGGGCTACATGAGTTAGAATTCCCCTGTAATTCAGCCGTAGCTAGCCTTATGCGAGCATGCTGTGTTTCAGCAGGCAGCAAAACTTCAGTGACTGCTGGAGACTTGCAATTCCAGTGCAGAGGGAGTGGGATGGACATGGACATGGACATGAACGCTTTACCCCCACTGGGTCCCTATGGGCAGTGGCTGGTAGAGTGGAATGCTGGGGTGGGCTGCTCTACTTAGAGCCTGCCACTTCATGCTGCTACCTGCGCTTGTCTTGAAGACACTGCCGAGGAGGTGGAGTCAGGCCTCAGCCCTATCTGTAAACTTTTACCTTCATGTTTTAATCCAACATTATTTTCTAATCTCTCTTTTGTTTCCTATATGATTAGCAGCACTCTTCCCAGAACCCGGCCTCACCTTATCCCATATCTAAGTTGCAAAGCAAGTATTTTGTTGGTTCTTCTTTTTTTTTTTTTTTCTTTTTAAGTCTTTGAGAAAGGAGTCATAAACTTGGAGTGAGAAGTGATTAAATGGTAACTTAAATACATGTAAAAGAAAAAAATCAAAATAAGAAAAGCCATGTGATTTGCCTGAGAGTGGCTAAAAATCATGTTGTGGGTAGCAGATTCTGAAGAGGAAAAAAAAAAGGACTTGTATGCTTTTTAGGGTGATGGAAAAGTTTTGCAAAAGAGCCTCTTAGGGGCGGAAAGGGAAGAAAGAGATGGATTCAGAATGACAAAGACCAGGACGAAACTGAGGAGAGACTCTTGGAAAAAATGAGTCAGAAATTGATAGAAACTAAGAGAAATGCAAAGAAACTTAAGTTTCTTGCCTACATTAGGATTTAAAATGTCTCTTAGATTCAAACTTGATCTGTTAGTCATGACTTAAAACTGGCCTACTGTGCCCATTTCAGACTGGTAAAATGATTGGGTTATCCTGTGTAGCTAATATCACACCTTAATCTCAGTATAGAGTAAACTGGGGAAATGGAGAAGGGAGTTGTTGAACAAAAAAGACGCTGGAAAGGAAAAAGAGGACGGAGAAAAGATGATGTGGAAGGAAAGCTGCAATTGCAAGGAATATGTGTAATGCACAAAGGGACAACCGCAGAAGCTGGGCAGTGCTGGGTACAGACTGGAGCACAGACATTTGAGGATGAGACCTGTTATAGGCATGGGGCAATGCATGAACATGAACATGAGGGGAGAAGGGGATGCTGATGGTTCATGTTTCAATCATGTTACTTTTCTTTCAGTTTAGGCTGCAGAGGTGCTAAGATAGAGGAGGACAGAAGAAGGAATTCCAGTTGTTGTGGAGGTGGGGAACTGGGGGTAACAGGACCACAGGAATAGAAAGCCTGAAGTCTGTTTCCAGGCCTGGCATAACTGACCCAAGTGTCATATGGCAAGGACACTCTGACCTCTCTCTTGGGATTACAAATTGCTACTTTTGTGGTAATATCTATTTACAGTTGTTAATGTGGTGTTCTGATTAAAGCACTAAGCAATGGCAAATCAAAGCTGACTTTGTTGGGAGAGATATTAACATGCCAAGAAGGTTCCTTTGTTCTAAGGCCCTACTGACTACAATTGCTCATGTTGTCATTGAATCTAGGCGTACTTATTTATGAGGGGAAGTAAACTGGTATCTGTTTCAGTGGGATAATTACTCTGCTATGTGCTATCTCCAAATAATTTTTTTTTAATAGAAAATAAAAATGATCTTATTAGCTAATAAATTTTCTGCTCCCCAAACCATTTTTAGCCTGTAAAAACACATATGTGAAGCAGATCATGTTACCATCAAAATAACAATTCATTGTGAAACAGGCTGAGAGTAGATTTTTACAACAGACCTACAGTAACATGACTCTCCACAAGAGGAATTTACGTCTCTCAAATATGGCCCATTTTGGAACTACACTCCAATAAATACATATTGTAAAAGTCCAACAGAAGAATTACAAATACCATCTGTCATCATCTGGCCCACGATGAGGTTTGAGGGAGCATTGATAGGAGAACTTAGTATGCTTCAGCACTGTGAAAGATATAAACACTTTGTCTGAAAGAAAGAAAATTGCTAGTCTTCTACAAAATTCACAAGCCAGGGTAGCTATGAAGTGTTCATAACTGTTATATACCTAAAAGCAGAGTCCCTGACACAAGTGGAGTAAGTGAGGACATCTGATTGCTTCAGCTACGAATGGAAGACAGCTGGCAAGCTTTAAAGGGGAGGAAGTGACCTGTGGTGCTTCCAGGTCTTCCTAGACACAAGAGAGCTGGTGAGGTGCAGGAGATTTCACTCTGCTGTGTAGCAAATCCAAGGGCATCAGTGAACGCAACCCACTCTGCAACATGCTTGCACTTCAGGTGCCAGCCTGCCCTCATGAAGCTTCTGTTGGGCATTTTACCACACATGTCTAACCCACAGCCTAGCATGGCTCTTAAGGGCGGCTCTTTCCCATTGTGTGGCCAGGTGCACACCTGTCACTCTCAACAATCAAACATTGGTATGTGATTGGCATGGGGAGAGTGCAGTACAGTGCTGGCTCAAGTTCTTGCAAATAACATCTTGCATTTTGATGCGCTGGCTAAACACAGTCCTGTGAACAGGGATAAGCACACAGCTGTGCTTTCCATTTCAATACAGGAATTTTAGAACAGTCTTCAAGATAGCAAAATAAATAAATAAATAATCTATTTATGTTTGTGACTCTATTTTCAGTCGAAATAAATACATCACCTGCAAACTTTCAGATAGAACTGATGAGTTGCAATCAGATATTCATCTAAAAAGTCTGATCATGTTGTTTTATTAGAGTTTTATATAATCTCTCTTAACAAAGAAGAGTATCCTTCACTTCACAGTCATGCCTTGTTCATGTTATTGCTTTTGGCAATACACACAATTGTGAGCAACAACTGTCAAGAAGGAAGAACAGGAAGAGTAAAACAATTAAAAATCTCTGATGAGCACATTGATAACTCACAAAGAATTGCAACCAGTGCCTTTAAGCCAGATTGATGCATTAATTTAACAAAAACAAAGTCAAATATCCCACTAGCTTTATGTTTTTGTTTCTCTCTATACAGTATATATTTTATGAGTACTACTCTGAAAGTAATGCCTGCTATTTTAGTATGTTGACTCATGACATAATAGGTGGTTGTTGGTAGTGTGGCAGTAGACGTTGAACCTTCCCACCAATGTTGTGTTACATTTTGTTACTGTGCAACAGATGGCAGCAGAGAGGCAGTCTGACAAAATGGTGTCTGACATGGAAGTGTGTATGAGGCAAAAGTGTGTCACTGAATTCCTTTGTGTGGAACAAAAGGCACCCACTGACATTCATCAAGACTGATTGAGACCAAACAGTAAATATGAGTACAGCGGTGTGTTTCAGCAATGGTGACAGTGAAAGTGAGTCACCTCCACTGGTGCAAGTTTTGACAAATATGACATTCAGGTTCTTGTTCATTACTGGTGAAAATGCAAATGCTGACAAGTATGCTGAAAATCATTGCTTTGTTGCTGAGAATTTGCTCTATCAAGCAGAGTGACTATGGTCATTATATCTGTTGTAGTTTCCATGGAAAGAAATAGGAGACGTTACTTTTGGAGCAACCTATGTATATGTGGTGCAAGACAATTTTTATTCACCCAGTGTGGCCAAGGCAAACCAAAAGGTTGGACATCCATGATCTAACACCTTTGTGAAAGTGTGGAAATGGCAGCCAGGTAACAGAAAACTAATGAACCTTCATCTGCCCAGGATGTCTGATCTCAAAGCTGTGCTTCATGCTGTCTCTATTGCTTTAACTTGACATCCTCATGGCATCACATCAGCTTCAGGCTCTTATAGAGAAGAGAATGGGAGAAGAAAGCATAGGTGAGAGGAAGTGAGGAAGAAACAAAAGGGAAGAGGAGGTCCTGAACATCTGGTCTCAGACTGGACCCAGCAGTGTTGGAGTCTTGTTTGCTCTCTCCAGTACAAGTCCATTCCAACTCACTTGGTCAGGGAGAAGCAGCTCTGTTTGGTGAGTGCTTATGTCTGGGCAGCTCTCTTGTGGGTAGGAATGAGATTAGTTCCTCACTTCTTCAGAGTGGGAGAAGGTCTAATGGAGGCAGAGGGTTTCAAAGTCCTGCAGACAGCACAGCTAACTCTTCCATGATGCCTTCTACCTTCTTGTTTTTCTCAGCAAGGGCACATGAGATGAGTAGGGTATTTGGAGGATGAAGATCCAGGCAGGTCTGTTGAAATCGGAAGCCTAGGAGGACTTTGGTATCTTGGGACTGGTGACATACATTCTTTCATTCTCTTTGAAAATGAGTTAAATTTACTGTAAAATTTATTGTGAGGGGATCACAGTACATGAATGCCATTGATTACTGTCAGGTGTTGCAGCATCTTTTCAGCTGGAGAGGGGCCAGACTGAGGTCCTGGCAACTGTGAGATCCTCCTCCACTGATAAAATCCACATTCGCCTCATATATCCTCCTCCCACTGCTCAACATGACACTAAGTAAGTATGCACTTGCTCCTATTTTGATTGTGCCTTCCTGTATAAAGGATATCAGAAATGTACATGTACAAAAATAGCTAAGCAAGTGTAAGCTACTTCATTGTGGATACTTGCAGTGGAACATAAGGAATAGCCTTACAAGTCAGACTCAGATAGGAATTTGGAAGGGAAGATGTCTCCATATCAGTGTTTTTTTCCATATATAATTACCTGTCTCAGACATTTTAATTTGTTCTGTCAGACTTTAAGTCTGTTTACAAGCTGAGCATGTGATAGAGGAGGGAAAAAGAAGAGTGGGGCTGGAAAAACTAGTGTCCACCAAGAAATGTCAGCAGTTTATCACCTGTGAGCTGTGTGTGATTGTGAACTACACCTCTCTTTGAATTTAAATAGCCTTTGTTTGTTTGTTTGTGTGTGTGTGTGTGTGCACCAGAAAACAGAGGACCAAATTGAACTCTCTGCTGTCTTCTGGACAACTTGAAAACTAACCCAGAGAAGGGGCTGTGGACAGCTTCTTCTTCCATATTTGCTGCCACATAAGCAATCAGGTTTGGAAGGAGGAGACAGCTGTTCTGCAGAAAACATGCTGGGCTCATAGAAACCTGCTTTAGTGTTAACAGTCTACACCAGGTACAACTAACAAAAATTAGAGGCAGAAATAGATGTATGGTATTTGAGCATGTCATGATCATTCTGTTATGGGGCCAAGACAGGTCTTTTACTATGCTACAACCCACCAATGAGTAGTTTAGCCCTTTGAAGGTGCCTGTGAGGGAAGAAGGTCTGCTTCCCTGCAAGAATGGCTTGCATTTTTGACGTATATTCTTCAGTGCTATGTTTTCCAGTGATAATTTGTTCCTCTCTTTGACAGGTTGTCTACTGCTAAGAGCAGTTTAGGAAACAGTGTAACAGTACTGAACAATACTTACTCCACTCAGTAAAAAGTAAGAATATGCTTGTGCTCACATAGGTAGTCACAACATTTTGATGTTGTACAGTGATATCGGCATGTCTGTACCCTAACTTCTTTTGGTGCATAATACCAGTCAATGAATGTCCTATTTGGAGTCTTACTGAAACATCATTTTTCTAGTCATCTAAGCAAAAAACAAACAAACAAACAAGCAACAAAAAAACCTTCTAAACATCATCTACACAGAAAAAAAAAAATGGACTGCAACTTTAAAAGGAGTTTTCTTGTAATCTGGGCTAGATGGACAGAAATTGACATGTATTCTACCAATAAAAATTACAGAATCATAGATAGTATCAGCTTTGTACATTTCCAGCAGGCAAGTGAGGGTTTATGATCCATAACTTTTCTGCTTCCCGGCACATTATTGTTTTGTGCCAGAGGCATCAAGTAAGTAAAGGAGCATGGAATCTAGGGTGAATGTGAAACACACTGAAAATACATTTGTAGCAGCTCTGTTTAACAAAGGTAACAGCTGTTGGTGTCATGGTGTCTGCTATTAATCCAGGGAAAGATCATGAAGTGACTAGACAGTGAAGCACCACTACAGGTCTCCTTCCTTTTCTGTCTGGCTTAACTCTATTGTAGATTTTCTCTTGGGCTAAACATGTAATCGCTCCTCACCTGGTTCTCATATCAGAAAAAATTAATTTATACTGATTCTTTTTTCTTATCTGTGTAGGCCTTGAGATTAATCTTCAAGACATGGCTAACTCTGTCTGCTTATATACAGCACTTTCTACAGTGACATCATGTTTTGAACTGGACCCTTTCGGAGGACTAATTTGTTGTATTATAATCATGCCTGGCTGGTTCCACACTCTGAAAGACTTGCCAGCAGTTGTTTAATTTGTTAGTTTCTGCATTATTCTGAGCTCTGTGGGGGTAAACTCTGGAACAATTAGGGGAGTAGCTGCCATGGGGAAGTAATTCCAGTTCTTACATCTAGCCTTGCACAAAATGTGATGGGAATAAGAGAGGTTTGAGTCTGCTGTGTGGACACTGCAATAGTGGTCACACGTCACTACATTTCACCCCACAGTTTAATGTGTTTCCAGAAATCTTGCATTAAAACTTGACTAGGAATCAGTTACAGATTAATCTGTTATTTATGTAATTCTGAGCTTCACTGTACTTTTAGGTCAATTCAGGATTTAGGATCTCATGTAACTAGCATATTGTCCTACCTTCTCTGATCCAGTGATTCTCCTGAAGGGCTGAAGAATGTGTTGTCTGATAAGTCTTCAGACATCTTAAGGGTAGTTAGGCTTGGGGTCCCAAATTCCCAGGAAAACCTGAATGCTTGACATAGGTTAGGGTGAATGGCTATGGTGCCTTCATCCTTTATGAATTTACAGAGAGCTGCAGAAAGCCTGTACCTAATGCTAAGTATGACTTAGGAGATATTTCTTGACCAAGAGGAGTTCTGAAAACCTCCAAGTTAGCCAGTCACTGAAGTAATTTAACAACTGAAGAGAAAGCCCTTCTGTGAATAGTCAGAGTCCTGCCCATGTTCTGTCCCTATTTCTTAGTGCTGCACTAATTGCTTCACTTTGCCCAAAACCACTGCAAGAGTATCCTTCCCTTATACTGTCATGCAACTTTTACCCAGTTGCTTTATGAAAGTCAAAAGAATATAGCTTGCTAGAAAAATAAATATTTCTATATCAGCTGTCTATCTTTGTTTCTCTTTCTCCTTCTCATCATTTTTATGATTCTTGTTCTTTCTTTCACAAGTATATTATTCTTACATGTAGTCTTAACCTGCTCTTTTTTTTTTTTTTTTTTTTTTTTTTTTTTTTTTTTTTTCCTTATATCTTTTCTGGACCTCTCTCATTTTCTGAAAGATGCTTATTTTCTTTCCCATATTCTTTACTTTCCATCATTCTTCATCCTTTCAATTACTGTCTCAGTTGTTGTCTGTGGTACCATACAAGACAGAGAAAGACAGGTGAGAGTTGAAGTTGGAGAAAAGGAATGATGTGGTAGCTGTAGTGACAGGTCACTGGATGTAATTGGACAGTAGGTCTAAGTATTCTGTAGGTCTGTATTCTACCACTTCCTCCCTTGAGAGAGAAGTTCTCAGGTCCACTTCAGTGCTGCAGTTCACTCTGCTTTGTTCAGCTGCCTATTCTAATAGAAATGAGTACTGTGGTGCTTATGTTGCAATCAGATTTCAGTAGAGAGTCTTAGGAGCCTAAAGGGAGATATAGACAGTGTTAAGGCAACTACACCTGAAAAACTTGTTCTTGGAAAAAACCCACACAGTGGCTGTCATACACTAGAGGCAAACTTCTGTCATTGCTTTCAGACACCACATCAAATGCAGCATGTGTTATTCTAGAAGAGCTTACTTATGAAGACTTAATTATACTGGAGGCAACTGGAATGGTGGAGGCCTCAATAAGTTAGTGACAGCAAATTCTAGGTTAGGTAGTGGGGCACATCCCCCTTTAAAGAATAAGATGAAGAAGGGCTACAAATCAAACATGGGTCAGCATGATCCCTACCTTACCTAGCAAGGGTACAGAAAGCAGGTGATCTTGGCTTCTCTTCTTCACCCCATTTTTTACCACATGCAAGGTTGAACTTATTGTGTTAGATGAATAATAAGTTTATTTCAAGGACTAAAACAGAGTTATGAGACCTAAAGAAGAGCCGAAGACTTTATGAAGATGATAGTATGGTGAGTGGGTTTGTCCTTCAATAGCAACTTCTGGATCCATTAGGACTATGTTAAGGAGTATAGAAAGAAAGATCTGTTAGTGGAAAAGGTTAAAATGGTTCTCAGGTTCTGGGGTATTGCTCTAATCATAGAGCTGTTCTCTCAGTGAGGAAATAAAGCAAATTACTCTTTTTCTTTTAAAAGTAAGAAGGGTGAGTATTAGAAAGACATAGGTTGCAAGTCCCCTCTGGAGGGAGACAGCTCCCAGCAGTGCTGAGTAACAGAGCCTCAGGAGTTCCGGAAGTCACAGATTTCCTCTAGACCCTTTTGTATTATAGTCCCCCTAACTATTGTCTTTTTGGATCTGTAGTAATCATATCGTCTTCTGGGTTCTTTGTTTTAATTTAAAGTGCTGAGAACGTGTTTATGCTGAAGTGCTCAGCATTCTGGCATCTTAGCCTGGAATCAAGGCCATGGGGTCCTATAGTGGGTCCAAAATGGGGTATTTGCATACATGCCCTAGAGATGCAAAATGTGAAATGAAATGAAAATGTGAAATTTCTTACATATTTTAAAGCACTTTACATACTGTTCTGTGATCCCTTGGAGCTTGATGATCTGACCAGATCTGTTTTGTGAGCACAAATAACAAGCACAAATAACCCAGCAATACTTGGGGATGTTTGTCCCAAAGGCACAGCCCCTAACACCACCATCTAAGTTCCCACGCTCATCTCATCTAGGTCTTCTTTTGTCATTTCTTTTATTTCTATCACCTAATTACTACTGTATTTCTGAGTGGAAGGTGATGGGGATGTCTCTGCAGAGTGACTGAGCACGCAGGAAATGCTCCAGCTGCGTAAAAAAAACGCTGCTCATCACATCAGTTGCCTGAATCCTGTCCTGAAGCACTAGCTCTTTCTCCCAAACACCCTGGCCTGCAGCCTCCCTTCTACTGCGCTGCAAGCGGAGGGCTGTACTGCGCCAAGGCTCGCAGCCTGCGGAGGACGTGCGAGCTTGCACGGGATGCGCCCAGCTCCCCGCAGCGCCTGTCTCTCGAAGGCTGGTGATAGCGATCAAGGACAGAGGAGAGCAGCTCCCCACCCCCGCTTGAGCCGGCCACAGCGTCCTTCCCCGAGGGCCGTCAGAGGCAGGAGTAGAGGCTGGGAGAAAGGCAGAGTGTGCAAGCTATGACAAGGGAGGAGGGAAGGAGTGAGGAAAGGAAGAGCTGGGGAAAGTAGTAACGCAGAGGGAACGGGAGTGTACAGAAAGATGAAAGTCGGCCTGACAGGAGGAAGGCACAAGTGCAGAAGAAACCAAAAGCTGCCTAGAGGAAGGTAACGCGACATGGTAAAACCAAGGCACAGAGACAGGATGCGAATGTGGCCTCCGGACCTGCCTAGGGCAGGGCTTTGTAGCAAGCAGTTGACTGATATTTAAATGCATTACTTCGTAGGGACTGATATTTAAATGCATTACTTCGTAGGGCGAAGACGGCTGGCTGAAGAGAACAGCTTTAAAGGTTGTTTGGATCCCTTTGTCTTTCCGCGTGGGTGGTTTACCTCTCTTTTCCCTTAGCACTGCTGCAGCTCTCTTACTAGCTGGGGTTAACTGTCTGGCAGGCACACAGTCCACTATGGTTCCTTGCTATCCTACAACATGCCATCTCATTTCTTTAGTTTATTTTCTAAGCTGGGGAATGGCAAATTCTACTTATCTGTGTCATCAGCAGAGGAATCTACAGTCTTCCTTATACATTCAGTCTCTTTTTTCCCAGGTCCATTTCCCCTTAAACACATTGTTTGCAGAACGATAAGAGACTTGGCAGGAGAGCTAATTCAGGAGTATAATCTCTTGCAAACAAAATGCACCCTGTTCCCACCTGGTCAATTAAACCGGAACAAATCTGTGCAGAAGCACTGACCTGAGGCCAGGCTCTTTCACTCCTGAAAAGATATGTAATGGATTCCCCTCAGCCCTACCTGGAGGTGTGGGATGGACATCTTATTCTCATTGCCTGCCAGCTGTCTGTTCAGGTACTGCAGTTGTAGCCAAATGTGATGGCGTTTCCAATGTGATACAGACATGCACAACCTCCCCCAAAGCCCTGAACTCTGAAGAGTGATGCTCCTGTAGGAAAAAGTAGTGTGGATGGTATGGAACTGTTGCTATCACATAGGAAAAGCCAAAGAGCAGTTTTGAGCTTGTTTTCTCCTAGTTGTCACATAATTTGTGTTATCTCTAGAGAATTCAGAACTGAAGCTTCTCATCGCTCATCTGAACCATTTCTGCCTGTTCTTGAAGGAGTCTTTGGCCTTTCAGAAGCTGATCTGAGGTACGAACCTTTTTGGAGCAAATGAAATAATCTTGAGAGAGAACTGTGGATGAAGAAATGCAGACTGGAAGGAATGAGCTGTGCAGTCAAGACTGTGACCTCTCCAGATTACAAAGCTGTCTTTCAGGAGAGACCTGGGCCAGAGCAACCACTGGACTATCTATGCTATCTATATCTATGTGATTTCCACAGCAGCCTCTGCTGGGAGTTGCTGCAGACAAGTAACAAAGGTCTACCTGTTAGCTTCCACACTGCTTCCTAAACTAATGTTGACAGGGATAGTAGGATCTCTAGTAGAAAGATCTGTCTGTCCCTACAGTGAAAATGTGTATGTCAAGTCCTGCATCTCACAGATTTGGAAGAGTCTATATCAGCAATAAGATGAGAACTAGGGTAGCATTCCCTGTGCACCCTGTGTGACAACTCCTCTTCAGAGATATGAGAGATGACCACATACCTAGTCACTTCAAATACCCTGTTTCTCAATCAGGCATACAGAATTTTGCAGGGACTCCTCCTTTAGGCTAAGCTTAAAAAGCATATTAATGTACCAGTGTGCTTTTCATGAATTAAGTAGGTATCATAGAATCATAGAATGGCTTAGGTTTGAAGGACCTCAAGTATCATCAAGTTCCAACCCCCTTGCTACAGGCAGAGTTGCCAACAGCTAGATCAAGTATTAAGAGAGGTTGCCCAAGGCCTCATCCAACCTTGCCTCGAACACCTTCAGGGACAGGGCATTCACAACCTCCCTGGGCAGCCTGTTCCAGCACCTCGCTGCCCTCTCAATGAAAAACTTCCCCCTGACATCTAATCTAAATCTTCCCTTCTTTAGTATGAAACCATTCCCCCTTGTCCTATCACTGCATAGCCGTGTGTAAAGTTTATTTCCTTCCTGTTTATTACCTCTCTTTAGAGGCTGTAATGAAGCCTCTCTGCAGCCTTCTGTTCTCCAGACTGAACAAGCTCAACTCCTTCAGCCTGTCTTCATTGGAGAGATGTTCCAGCCCTCTGATCATCTTTGTGGCCCTCCTCTGGAACATCTCCAAAAGCTCCACATCTTTACTGTTTGGGAGCCACTCCTCTTCTGATGCAACCCAGGATACAGTTGGCCTTCTGGGCTGCAAGTACACACTGCTGACTCATGTTAAGTTTTTCACTTACCAGAATCCCCAAGTCCTTCTTGGCAAGGCTACTCTTAAGGAGTTCTTCTCCCAGTCTGTATGCATACCCGGGGTTACTTTGACCCAAGTGCAAAACCTTGCACTTTTCTT
Source organism: Excalfactoria chinensis (assembly GCF_039878825.1). Lineage (NCBI taxonomy): Eukaryota > Metazoa > Chordata > Aves > Galliformes > Phasianidae > Excalfactoria > Excalfactoria chinensis. The sequence continues at coordinate 71,819,235 of NC_092825.1, read as the reverse complement.
TGTTGAAACTCATTAAGTTCACATGGGCTCACGTTTCAGGTTTCTCCAAGTCTCTATGGATGGCATCATTAACTTCTGCCATAACAACTGCATCATTTGGCTTGGCGACATAGAATCATATAAAATAAAATCATAGGATTGTTTGGATTGGAAGGGACCTTTAAGATCATCTAGTTGCAACTCCCTTGCTATCATCAGGGACACCTCCCTTCAGACCAGGTTGCTTAAAGCCCTGTTAAGATTGGTCTTGAATGCCTCCAGGGAAGGGGCATCCACAACCTCTCTGGGCAACCTGCTCCAGTGTCCTGCCACTCTCACAGTAAAGAATTTCTTTCTTATATCTAGTCTAAATCTAACCCTTTTCCAGTTTAAAGCTAACTCCCCTCCTCCAGTCACCACATACCCTTCTAAAAAGTCAATTCCCAGCTTTCCTGTAGACTCCCTTCACATACTGAAAGACCACTATAAGGTTCCCCTGAGCCTTTTCTTCTCCAGGTTGAAGATCTCCAACTCTCCCAGCCAGGTCTTGTAGTGGAGGTGCTCCAGAGCTCTGACTTTGTCACCCTCCTCTGGACCTGCTCAAACCTTCTTGTATTGGAGGCTCCAGAAGTGGACACAGTACTCCAGGTGAGGTCTCGCAAGACCAGAGCAGAGGGACAAAATAACATCCCTTGGCCTGTTGGCCACAATTGTCTTGATGCAACCCAGGATATGATTGGCTTTCTGGGCTGCAAGCACATGTCAGCATGGTGCTTTCATCACCAACATGCCCAAATCCTTCTCCTCAGGGCTGCTCTCAAGCCATTCTTCACCTAACATTCCTGACCCAAGCACCTGTGCTCAGGATTGCCCTTACCCAGGTGCAGGACCTTGCACTTGACCTTGTTCAACTTCATATGGGCACACCTCTCAAGCCTGTACCCTCTGAATATGTCCTTCCCTCTAGCGTGTCAACTGCACCAATTAGCTTGGTGTCATCTGAAAACTTGCTGAGGGTATACTCAAACCCATAGTTCATGTTGCCTACAAAGGTTTTAAATAGCATCAGTGATCCCTGAGGAAAACCACTCATCACTGGTCTCCACCTGGACATTGAGCCATTGACCACAGATGTCTGAGTGTGACCATCCCGCCAGTTCCTTATCCAGTGAGTGGTCCATCCATCAAATCCATTTTTCTCCAATTTAGCAGCCAGGATGTTGTGCAGGACAGTGTCAAATGCTTTGCACAAGTCCAGGTAGATGACATCCATTGCTCTTCCTTTATCCACTGATGCTGTAACTCCAACATAAAAGGCCACCAAGTTTTGTCAGGCATGATTTGTGCTTGGTGAAGCCATGTTGGTTACCACCAATCATATCATTTCTATTATCCATATGCCTCAGTACAGCCTTCAGGGGGATCTGCTCCATGATCTTCCCAGCACAGAGGTGAGACTGACTGGCTTGTAGTTGACCAGATCTTCCTTTTGTCCCTTCTTGAAAATGGGTGTTATATTTCCCCTTCTCTGGGAACTTCACCAGATTGCCATGACCTTCCAAACGTGATGGATTGTGGTTTGGCAACTTCATCCACCAGTTCCCTCAGAAGCTGTGTATGGGTCTTGTCAGATGCCATGGACTTGTGCACCTTCAGATTCTTTAGATAGTCTTGAACCTGATCTTCACATAGAATGGGCAGATCTTCCTCCTCCCCATTCTTATCTTTGCTTTCTGCAGCTTGAGCGGTTTGGTGAGAGCCCTTACCAGTGAAGATTGAGGCACATAAGTCATTGAGCACCTCAGCTACCTCCATATCCCTCATGACCAGGGCTCCAGTTTCCTTCTGGAGAGGGCTCACATCTTCCCCGGCCTTCCTTTTATCACTGATATACCTGTAGAATTTTTCCTTGTTCCCCTTTATGTTCCTGGCTAGATTTAATTCTATCTGAGTTTAGCCTAACCTGATCACTTTGCACCTAAGTAAGTCCAGGAGCTCCTTGTTGATTCATGGAGACCTCCTAGCATTCTTGCCTGCCTTAATCTTTCTTGGGATGAACTGCTTCCTGAGAAATGAGAAAGAATGGTATTGAGTGCACCCTCAGCAACTTTCTGAGGGTGCTCTAGGTTCCATCATGTGTGTCACCGACAAAGATGTTGAAGAGTACTGGTCCCAAGACAGACCCTTGGAGAACACCGCTCATCACCAGTCTCTACCTGGACATAGAGCCATTGACCATAACTCCTCTGACTGTGGCCTTCCAACCAATTGCTTATCCACCAGCCTTCAAATCTATATATCTCTAGTTTAGAGATAAGGATGTGGTGGGGAACTATGTCAAGAACCTTGCAGAAGTCCAGGTAGGTGACATGATTTTCCTTCCTTTTGTCCACCAGTGTTGTCACTCCATCATAAAAGGCCACTAGATTGGTCATGCATGACCTTCCCTTGGTGAAGCTGTGCTGCCTGTCTCGAATCATTTGCTCATTCTTCCTATGTGTTAACATGTTTTCCAGGAGGATCCATTCCATGATTTTCCCGGGCACAAATGTGAGGTTTACAGGCCTGTAATTCCCCAGATTCTCCTTCTTCCCTTTCTTATAAATGAGAGTCACTGAGGACTTGGCTTGACAGACACAGCTTTTCAAAAATACAATGAAGAGCAGCTCAGCAACCACATCAGCCAGCTCCATTAAAACCCTGAGATTCATGCTGTCCAGCCTCATAGACTTGTACATATTTAGTCTCTTGCAGTTGTCTTAGACTTCCTCTACCCTTACAGTGGGGGGCAATTTTCTCCCCCAGTTCCCACCTAGAGTTTCGGGGTTCAGGGATATGTGAAATATAGGAATCCTGGTTGCCAGTGAAGACTGAGGCAAAGAACTCCAATGAGCTACTATGAATACCTCAGCTTTCTCTCTATCTTTTGTAGCCAGTTATGCTTTCTCATTTATCAGAGGAAGTGAATTCTCTTTGGCCTGTCTCTTCTGACCAATGTCCCTGTAGAACCTCTACTTGAACCTATTAACATCCCTGTCAGGTTCAGTTGCATCTGTGACTTGGCTTTCCTAATCTCATCTCTGCATGTCTGGACAGTATCCCTGTATTCTTCCTAAGTGACACATCCTTGTTTCCGCTGCCTGTATATGCCCTTCTTTTATCTCAACTTGACAAACATGTCCTTGCTGAACCATGGTTTACTGCCTCCTCTGCCTGCTTTCCACAGTACTGGGGGACAGAGAGCTCTTGTGCTCTTGGAAAGGCATCTTTAAAGAGTCACCAGCTTTGCTTCACTCTTTTGTCTCTAAGGACAGCTTCCCAGGAGACCTCATCCAACAGTTCCTTTAGCAGCCTCAAGTTTGCTCCCCCATGCAATAGCACAATATCAACATATCTGTGTCAGAACTCAGAACATTTTATAAAGAAAAACACGGATGGTATAGACCTCTGAGTATTCCCTCCCTCCTCACAACTGTTGTGTACTCAGCACCCCCACACAGCCAGAAAGATGAAGGTAACCATGGTACTTTTAAAAAAGATGGGGGGGGGGGGGAACAGGCAAGCAGATACATGTGTGCGTAGGAGTGGGAGTGAGTAGTGGCAGGCAGAGTGCATGAATCATCCACTGTGAGGAGCATCTAGAGGGAGAAATAGAAGAGCCAGATTCATTTGCATAAGCAGGACAAAATAAAGGGCAGGATTACTGGATGGTGAGGAAGTTGGCTGTGACCCACTGGGGCACCACACAGCCCTCCTGCAGAGGCTGCATCCTGCTCATCCCAAGCTGCTCTAGCCAGCCCTGTGCAAACAATGGGGAGGAGGCTTAGGTGTGCTCACCAACACTGTCCTGGTTTTGTGGTACCGTAGCATGGTGCAGTTGTGCATCCACCCAGAAATGTCACTGACCATCTTCCAAGAGTAGCAACACAAGCTGTTATGAAAACAGGCTGTCTCTGGACGGAGGCCTTCCTTCAAATGTGTGTGGCCAGGGCAAGCCCAGCAGCTGTGCTGGTGGCCTGAGTTTTGCAGCAAAAAGGAAGGCAAATGAAGCAAAAGCAGTCGATGTAAGGGAGAGGCCCACTCCAAGCTTGCTGGTGTCCAGGATGGGAGGGCACAATTGCTGGGGTGGAAAGGAGGAAGGACTGTGTGCCATGATGCTTTCTACCTTCTCCCTGGTGGCTGACAATGTGGAGCTAGACTGGTGATCTAAGGTGGCCCTTCCTAGTTGTGGTTTACCCTTATTCTTCCTGGTCCACTGTGCATGGAGAGGAGCAATGTGTTGCGCTTTAGAGTACTCTTCACATCACTGAAACATACCCAGTAAAAGAAGAGAGCTTGTGTCAATCCTGTCTTCTCTGAGTTGAACTCTTCCAGTTCAATAGCAGCTAATTTTAAACAGCAGCAGTGAGGTGAACAAGGCTGCAGAGCAGAGTGGTTATCCAAAGGCTTTATTACCTTTATTTATTTGTGAATCTCCCTACTGTAATTACACATGGTCTGCCTGAGCCAGTTTTCACAGTGCCCGCTCTCTCCCCCCAGGCTACAACCTTGCATGGAACTGCTGGGAAATACCACGTGATTCAGGCCATGTATCAGGGAACAGAATATATGGCATGATGAGAAATATCTCCAGCTGTAGTATTTGTGAATCTGCAGTTCTGCTTGGGCCTAGTTATGTGAGTGTGTTTTGTCTGAGCTGCTGTGTTAATATACGTATTTGCCTAATGCATGTAATTGTGGGGGAGTGTGTGTGCATAGTGGGTGGGTTTGCCTCTGCATACTGCGTATGTACTGGCTGTATGCATAGCTTTCTGTTGCTAATGTTGGGGTGTGCAAAGTATGCCTAAATGGGGACAAGAGATAAAGTGGCTTACACTGCTGAAATGTCTCCACCCCATGCCATGGTGTGTGGGCCAAGACTGGCTCTATGTGCCAGCAGACAGCATGTCCTGGCATCTACTGCACTTCTGGATTGGCTAGGCTAGGCATAAAATGTACAGGAAGAGTACATCAAACTTCCTGTCATCTCTCTTTTGGGCTTGCTCAGTGCCCTGCGTGGACTTGAAAGGTTTTCTTTTTATGTCTTCCAGAGAAAAATTGTTTCCCATTAAGAAATAACTTCCCCCTGCACCCCCCTTCTGAATATACTGTTTTCTTGAGAATATGAAATAAAGATTACTTTGGAGAAGACTAATTAAAAAAGCCACATTCATTATGCTGCTGTTCAGTGCTCAAGAAAAGACGGAAATGGTCTCAGCAGAAGGCTCAACTGAATTGCAACCATTACTTACTCATCTGTCACCTTCTATTCCTCTTCTGGTCTCTTTATGACTTGATCCCCAACCCAAACACTCTACTGAACCTAGTGTGCTTTCCTATTGCTATGATGCTGGTCTGGACTTTGCTAGGAAAATAACTTTTTAATTTTACTAGTCTGAACTTCTTTTTTTCTCCATTTACAATCATGTTTTTAAATTGAATTTAAATAGCCAGTATGTTTTCATCCATTGCCTCTCAAATTCAGTTTCTTGATCAGGGTAGAGAAAACTATTAAGATCCAATGGCTGTTAAAAATCTTGACATAGATATTTTGGCCAAAGCCCTTTTTCTTTTGTGCTGCAGCCTCCTGGCAAATTACCCCTGAGCTGCCAGCACAGCTCTACCAGTGCCTTCTACCTCCACAGCCCCTACAGCATCTCCATCCTGAGGAGCTTCTGAGCAATTTCAGACAGCTCACCTGTTTCCTATAGACAACAGAAAAAAAAAAAGGAGGACAAAATGGAGAAGAATCATAAAAAGGACTGTTAGTTATAAAAACATTTGCACAGCATTCTCCATGAGTCTCATCCATATACTTAATTATTGCTATTCTTAGATATAGACCATTATTAAAGACTGATAAAGAACGGTATAAGGGAAAAACAAAAACCAAACCAGAACAACAACAACAAAACCAAACAACACAAAAACACCATCATCAACAATAACAAAAACAAATACAGAAATATGAGGCTTCTATCTATGGTGGAAAGCCTGGTTGCCTTTGCAGCTTTAATCAAAAAAAGAATAGGTAGGTGGCTTAGAGCCAAAGAAGTGGATGAAGCATGAAGTGCTATGGGAGGTGGGACAAAGAAACCTCGAATGACTCTGGGTGTTGTCACATCTCTCTCGTAGTGCAGAGCTGGGTGCAGGAAACAGCTCTCACCATGATGCTATTGCTCATGATTTACTCTCCTGCACGTTGGTTTCTGCAGGCATTTATTTATTTATTTATTTATTCCTCGGAAAAGTTACTTCCCCTTTGCAAATGATCGTTAAAGCATTAGGAGCTTTTGACTGTAATAATTTGATTAACAGACTAGGTTAGTTAGGTAGGTTTTAAGAAGCCTCAGGTAGAGGTTAAAGAAGACTTTGGATTAATGAGAGTTCTATGCTGTGCTCTTCTCATTGGTGATTCCACAATTTCTTCCTGTACTCTGCCTGCTTGTGCTTGACTTCTCTATCACCTCAACTAATATCCTTTTTCTCTCCTAGTCTGCTGCTGCATTTTTCTTTATTTCCTCTTTTATTTCCCTGCTATGTTCCTCTAATCTGTTTCTCTTTTTTTTCACCTTACTATGCATTTTCGTTTATTGGTTTTTTTTTGTTTGTTTGTCTTCTGTCTCTCCCTTCTCTCTCTCTCTTCTCACTCCTTTAACATCCTGCTGTCTACAGACCAACCTATTCCTCACCCATCATCTTGTTTTTCCCTCTTATCTTTCCTTCTTTCTCCCACCCTTTCTTAGCTCTTCTCAACAATGAAAGTTACGGTTAGTGGGGGATGCACCTGGCCCCTGCTGGCTCTTCTCTCTCATTTTGTTCTGAATACGCTTTTATTAGAAATACAATAGAAAAGCGCAAAATCATCTCTGAAGGCAAATGATGCATAATAATTCTTGTTCATTCTCCTCTTATCTCCGAAGAATTTGTTCTCCTGGCAAAACAGAAAGAAACATGAGAGGACTGACGGCAATCCTTTGGAATCTGAATACAGAACAAAGAGGGGTGGTAAGTAACTTAAGGAGAAAAAGAGGCTGGAAAGAACTTAATGGAACGTTCCCAGTTGACTGAATACTGAGCAGATGTGACAAAGCAGCTAGGCTAAGGTGAAATTTATTTTGCCAGGATCTTGCTTGCACAGCAAATGTAATAATGCTAAGTTGATTAGTTCCTGCTAATCAGTTCCTTTTCCCAATAAGTTGTGGAGGCATGGATGATATAAAAAATATTTTTTAGCACTCAGCATCCTATGTCTTCTCACTGTACATTCTGAGCCAAGACCTTGTGTATATGAAATGTGTTTGCCAGAGAGAACCATGCCTTTTGGAGCTCCACTGCTATGCTCAAAAAGCCAAAGCAAGGTGCTTCTGGCTGGACCACTTTACAGCTCCAGCCTCTGTGATAAAGTATGAACAGGCTTGCTTATTGTTGGAGTTCTTTATTAATGCTGAGTGAACATTCTCTGATAAAAACATCTGGAAAATGTAGGTTACTTGGTAATGAAACATTATTTGGCATGCACTGTTTTAGTTATGTGAGAGTTCCAAAGGTAAAATAAATGAAGCTTCTCAAGTATACAAGTCTTTCCCACTTCACATTTTTCTATGGGTAGAATACTGGTGTATCCTACTTTGGGGCAGTCAGCATGAAGTTCTGCCTGGCCCTTTCCTTGAAAATATGGCTGTCTGACAACTAGTAACCTGTAGTGGGCTTCCATCTTCATGCAATTAATACACTTGCTCTCTACAACTATCTGAAATCAGGTTGTGGTGAGGTGTGGGATCAGTCTCTTCTCTAGCCTAACTAGAGATAGCACTTAGAGGGAATGGCCTCAAGTGCTAAGGGAAGTTCAGATTGGATATTAGGAATAATTTATTCTCTGAAACAGTGGTCAGGTGCTGGAATGGGCCGCCCAGGGTAGTGGTTGAGTCACAATCTCTGGAGGTGTTCAAGAAACATTTAGATGTACTAATGCACATGGTTTAGTGGGGAAATATTGGTGGTAGATGGACAATTGGAACAGATGATCTTGTAGGTCTTTTCCAACCTTGATGATTCTATTATTCTATGATTATATTCACATACATAAAACAACAACACACACACATAAAAAACAACAACAACAACAACAAAGAAACAAAAACCCAACCCAACCATATTAAGTGTGTAGTTTTAGTTGGTGCAGTATCAGGTATCTCTGCTAAGGAAGTGTTAAAATACTTCCCCCATAGCTACTCAAAGGATGATCGTTATAAAAACAATCTTCATAAAAACAATGTGGGAAGTAGATATGTGTCAAAGGACAGAATCAAAAGTGATAGTTAAGAGGAACAGACTGTGATGCCAACTTCAAAACTAAGTATTTTAGTACCATCAGAATGACTGGAAGAAAACTGAAATGGGAGGGTGGGGTATTTTCTCTGCATTTCATAGGGAAATTTGGTTCTCTGTGATGGATTTTCAGCTTCTGTCTTTTTTACTGCTGTTTACTCCATCAGATCTATAAAGATCATCCAGTTTATTCTGCATCTTGTATCAGAGACATAATTTTCAGTTAAACTTGTATTGCTTCTAAGTTGGACTAGAAGCTAAACATGTATTTAAACTAATTTAATCAAACTTCATGATTAGATTAATGTAATCTTGAAATGTGGATTTCCCAGCACTTGCAACTGAGTCATGTGGGCCAGGGAGAAAATAGGAGTGATGCAATTTGAGCAGATTTTTTTCTGTCCAGAGATTTCCTCTGAAATTTGGAAATGCTGAGACTCTCTTCAAATATAGCAACTTCACAAATTAATCAGTAATTGAATATATGCAGAGCTAATGCCAGAGACTGAGACATCTATGTAATCAGATTCAAGGTGGAGTTTGTTATGCTTGCAATTAAGTGGAAAATAAGCTGAGAACAGGAAAATAAATGTGAGCCAAGATTAGTAGAGGGTGTTAGGGAGCTAGGACTAGATCTGGCAGCCTGGTAGAAGCAAGGATCTGCAGCTCTTCAGTTCCAAATGCAACCAGGCCTGTGTTCCCAGTTATGACATGTACATGAAGAGATATTTACCACATAAATACCTATATATGTGACCGCCCCACAGACACAGCATTTACATGAGCACAAACAGCACCTCAACCTGACATCCCCACTATTCTCCCTGAAACTGAGTAGCATGTTTGTCCACTAGTAGGAAATGTGAGGACTACTCCAAAAGTAATGCATATTCAATAAAATCCTATTTTATTACGTTGGCCTGTGCTGTCAGAGGTGGATGTTGCTGGTATGGGAGTAGTCTGAACCTTCTTGCCAATATTCCTTTACATTCTGATGCCATGTGACAGATGGCAGTAGAAGGGCAGTCTGACAATGCGGTGTCTGGTATGTAAGTGTGTATGTGAAGGAACTGAATTCCTCTACAAGAGAAAAAATTGCATCTGTTGACATTCATCAACACCTGCTGAGTATTTATGGAAACTAAACAGTGGATGTGAGCACAGTGGGTGGTACATTTCAACAGTGGATCACCTCTACTGGTACAGATTTTCACAAGCACAGGATGAAGACTCTTATTCGCCCCAGGTGAAAATGCATAGCTGATAGTGGTGACTATGTTGAAAAAGCGTATTTTGTAGCTGAGGATTTGCTCTGTCCAATAGTGTTATTGTGCCATTTGTATCTGTTGGTGGGAGTTTTCATGGAAAGAAACAAAGTTTTAACTTTTGGAGCAACCTACATACATATACAAATACAGATGCTCAATCCATGCCTGAATCACAGTCTCCCCTTTTGCTGGCACCTGATATTTGAAACCTGAAGCCTGCATCCATACTCCAGCTGCTGGCACAAATGGCCTCACTGGCAGCCATCTGAGACTTTCCTGGTCCTTCTAAGAAGCAGCTCCTCCTTTATATTCATTGCCTTACAGCTTCCTGCACACCTGCGCTCATTTCACCACAGGCACGTGGGCCCCTCTGATCCACAGTCCTACTGCAGTGACTAGTACTCAAGCTCCCATGCATGCACCCCAAATGGGGTGTTCATCACCTAGGAAAAGAGTTAGAAATGAAATTTAATGTCAAGTTAGGACGGACTGCTGGTGAGGTGTAGGCACTGGTCAGCCAGAGGTTTAGATGGGACAAGACCTTATTTTCCCTTATTTCTCCACTTTCCCACACTTGTTCCTCCCCAAATGACCAAGACTATTCCCTTCTTCCACTTCCGATTCTTAGCCTAATTGTAAGTCGTGCGGAACGTGCGTCCCCATCCCGGCTTGAAAGGCGCCCCGATATCGCTCAGGGCGTTGGGCATCACACCTGGACAATGGGGCAGCCCCGGGAGGGGCCCAGTCAGGTGATATTTCCTCTAAGCCCCCAATTCCTTTCCCATCTGCCATTTTGCCCCTCTGGGCATGTGGAGATGAGACTTTGATGTGCTGATGGCTCCGGTGATGGGCCGAGGAGGATCTGGGCAGGGCTTTATTGTGTATTATTCCCTCTCGTCGTTGTCTCTCTGTGCTCCTCTGTGGGAGTGCAGATGAGCTTTTATCATGTAACCTAAGCAAGAGGAATTTGCAGTCTTCCTTTTACACAACAGCGCTTTTGTTGTTATTTTTTCCTCCCCTCCTGGTGGCGTTATTATTTTAACACAAAAAGGCCCGTGAAATGATAAGCGCGCCCCAGATAATTTTCGTTGCCATTGCAAGGAAATGACATTATGACAATTTCCTCTGACTGCAACCTCACACCCCTTCCCCAGTCTGAGCTTTTACCATTCTCAGAACGTCCGAAAGATTATGAATTCAGTGTAGATGGGTGTTGAGAAATATATATATATATATATATAATATATATATTGTACATATATATATATATTTGTCTTCAATTAAAAGTACAACTTCTTCATTGCTCTCCTGGCAGAGACATGGCAATTTTCATTTATTTATTTATTTAAACCTGAAGGATGGGCTGCAAATGAATTTATAATATAGGAGCCAGTTCGATTGGAAAGAGTGCTAGTGTGGGACTAAGCGCAGCAGTAAAGACACACCCCAGAGTTTATCCCCATGGCAGTTTTTTTTTTTTTTTTTTTTAATATATATCTATGCGAAAAACAAGAAACAAGAAAAACAAAACAAAACAAAAAACAAAACAAACAAACAAAAAAAACAACCAACAAACAAAACAAAACAAACAAACAACAAAAAAACACCAACCACGCCCAAGCATCCAGAAGTCTCCTCTACAAAGTACGAGTCAGGAACCCTGCATCGCTTCTGTTTTGCTCGCGTGCTTGTTACCGTACCCAAGCATTTCTAACTATAGTTTCAAAAACAACATTCTCCATGCAATCCAGCGGTGCGTATTACCATCAGCTGATGCTTGCGCAGACCCGCAGTGAACTACAGGAGCTGCCCCGCACCCTCACCACTCTTCCTGCAGCCGAATACCATCCACTCCTCCCTGCACATCCCCCCAACCGCTCCAACGTGGGGTGAACCGAGGGCCCGCATCCCCCGCTGCCGCAGCCACTCCTCCCCCGGCTCCTCCCCTGTCCCCCACCCAGAACGGCCCATAAAAACGCGGGTGCCGGGCGGTTGTAGGGTGCGTTGTCACGTAGACGTTGTAGCGGTGCGTGCGCGTGGGCGGAGTACTGGTTGAGATCTGTTAGGTTGGGTCTGGGTGCTGTTGCCGTTCGCCGCAGGAGATGGCTGACAAGGTGAGGAATGCGGGCGGTCTCCTCGATGGAGCTGATGTAGAGCTGGGGCCGCTGCCCGCCTGTGCCGGGAGGGTCGTTTTCACGGAGTGCCGGGGGCTCTCGTCGATAGTGTGGGGAATACGATCGCGGCTAGCGGTCGTGGTTCATCGCCGCAGCGCTAACCGCCGCCATCGGCTTATGGTGAGGGGAGATGTGGCGGGGCTTGCGGGCCGCGGTTCTCGGCTGGCGGCTCGGCGAGCTCTTGTCTGTTATGGAAGGACGGGGAAATTATCTGGGAAGATTTGATGTCGGCCGTGGCGTTTATCTGTTTTGGTGCGTGCGACTGGCTGTGTGGCGCCGTTCGTGCTTAATTGGCTTCGATCACAGTGTGCCTTTTGTTGGCCGGGTGGTGGTCATCTGCCACAGAGTTAATGTTAGCGGATTCGTAATACTAAAATGAGAGTTGTTCAAACAGGCGTTTCGTTGGCGGCGTTGCGGCTTATGTTAAAACTATCCCTCGATTTCTGGAGGAAAATAGAGACAAGTCCTTTCCCTTTTCTCCTGTAGAGAACGGGAGGAGAGCCTTTGTCGATTCTCGGCCATGAGTGGCCTGTGGGCCCGCGGGTTTGTAGCGTGTCTAGGCGCATCCAGGGAGAGGAGCCGCTGTCCTGGAGCGGGTCGCCGAGGGATTTCTACTCAGCGGGAAGGGAGACTCGTGCTCTCGCCCCTGTGTTAATGGGAGATGGGGGGAGTGTGATATAGCTGAGATATAAGGAGAGAGAGAACTGACGAAAGTCACTCGGAGAGTGGCAGACTCATCTCGAGTTCGGTTTAAAACGTTACGCTCTGCTGCTGAGGTCGCTGCCGGTAAAGGAGAGGGGAGCTGTTGCTGGCTAGATGATTTGCAAGTGCTGCTGCTGAATCCTGATGCTGCTGGTGGTCAGAGGGAGGAGTGTTTGAGCATCTAACCACTGTATAGGCCTCAGCCTTGGGCCTTTACATAAGGTGGGTGCTGTAGTGTTATTTCTGAGAATCTCCATTTTGGGCAGTGTTCTGCTAGCGGTTAACAAATGGTCAGTATGTAAACTGTGGACTCACAGTGGAGTGGCTGGTTCAGGCTGTGTGATATCTTAAGTGGTATGAGACTGGATGGGAGTTGAATAACTGGCATTAGTCAGGAAAATGGAGTATGAAAGGTGATGAGAATGAACTGACCTTGTTATTACTTGCTTCAAAACGGACCATTTAGGCAAGAGGTGATCACAATGCAAGTGTCTTATGATTCCTGCTGCATCCAGAGGAAAAGGGTCAAACTATGACTACTACAAGCAGGGCCCTGAGAGGAAGGATGCTTTTGTGTCAGTTACTGTGTTGGAAGTATGGATAGCTGAACTTTGTTACTGTACCTGCTAAGGGGGATAAGTCTTGTAGTCTTGAAAGGGCTTAGATGTCTTAATTGACATCTGGGTGCTTTGGAAGATCGGTTCTGTGTCAGAATTTCTTGCACCAAAAAGGAAATGGTCACATGATGGCAGATAGAAGGCTTACCTTGTTTGGAGTATGTTCAGCTGTGAATCTTAGCATGAGAATAATCTGCTCAGTGCAGGAATATAAGAATATATCCCTTTTCTCCAGCATTAACCTTATCAGGAAGAGACCTTAACACAAGATATTAAAAGATGTAGCTGAGGGAAACAGTGCACTAATTTACTTTCTTTTTATTGAGGCCTAACTGGTAGCTTTGTGGGGCTGTACTGGCCAGAAGCACTTGCATTCCTGAAAGTCTGGTACGGGTAGCATGAAGACTGTCAGCTTTCTGGAGCCAGTTGGAAAATGGGAGCCTGGAGGAGCTGTGGCAGCAGGCCCCATGGAGTGCTTCATCCTCCCCTGCCAGACTTAGGAGAATAATTGGAAAGCCTTGTTGTACTTTTTGAAAGCTTTTAATTGCTCCTGCAGCAGGAACATGTTATTTCCAAATAGTGACCCTCAAGCACTGACTGTATAAGTTCCAATTCCGGAGTTGCTTTCTCCCTCCTGCCTCCTTGTCTGCAAAGCTTAAGCAAGCTGTCTCCTCCCCACCCCCCAAAACAAAACCCTGGGAAATACCAGATGCTGACAGTTAAGTCTGTCTGTCCCAAGGACTTTTGCAGGTTGGAGCTGCTTCCTCTACAGTGTTGAGTAGTTATTAAGTTAATATATATATTGTGTGTGTGTGTGTGTGTGTGCGTGTGTGTGTATATATATATATATATACATATATATATGATTCACATGTACTCAAATTCCAGGAGCTGTGCTTTGCTATTGACTCAGTGACAAGAAAAATAAATGAGGAATGCTGGCAGCACAGCCTTTTCTGTGAGGGAGGCTTCTGTACCAGGTTCTTTTAGGGGTAGGGTTGGGAAAATTCTAGCCTGGGAAAAGCAGATCTGCTGCTGAAGAGTGCAAGTTTTCTCTGTTAGATAAATGACTGCCAGTGTAGATCTTATGTAGATTTGAGAAGCTGTGTATGGGACTTTTGTCAGTTGGCAGGAGGAAGAGTTTGGTCTTTGTTTCATGACATGTCGGAGATCAGCACAGCTTTTCAATAAAGCAGATCAATCTAGAATAACAGCTGCTGATGAAGCTGTTATTAAAAAGCTGAAAATAGTCTAATATCATGATGTATGGGACCTGATAGGCTTTCCTTCTGATCACAGAACTGTTACTGTTCAGTTGCACCTGTTTCTAGACTCTGTTGGTACCTACCCTCACTGGATAAAAGAACGTTTGTTCAACTTTTGTCTCTTTGTTGCAGTTAGCCCAGTTGTCTTCTATTTATGTTGAAGAGAAACTTATTTAGAAAGCGTGAACTGCCAATTAACTAAACAATTGCATTCTTTTTTTTTAATTTATTCAGAAACTCACTGCACCCCTTATTTATGCTGTTTCTGTTGCTGCCATTGGATCTCTTCAGTTTGGGTACAACACTGGTGTCATTAATGCTCCAGAGAAGGTGAGAGCTGGGGAATGTGTTGGGGAGGAAAATGTATGAATGTGATGGGGAGGAAAAGGAGTATGAAGGAGAGGAGCTGTCAGGCAAATAGTTTTGGTTGTGGTGTTTGAATTAAAGGAAAGAAGGCATTCAAAGGACGGGAAAGTTACTGGGGAAGAGAGATCAGAGAGAATGATTGAAGTGCAGAGTTTTGCTGAAAGAAAGGGATTCATCTGCCATTTCCTGGAATGTCAACTACATCAGGGACTGTCATTTTGTTTCTTAGTAAGCCTTGATCTTCCCCCTGCCCCTTTAGGGCACAAAAGGAGAGGAAACGCAATTCAGTTATTGTGTTTTAATTTCTGCTATGTGCTATTCTGTTCCTAACTCTGACAAATTGAGTAAGGCTTCTGGCCTGTTGCACCAGATCATGAGATGAAGAAGGATATTCTGAGTCAGAATGAACCAGCCGGGGCAGAGAAGATATGTAGAGAGTAGTGTACAGAGATAAGCTGAGAGGGTTGGTAGGGATTACAGTTGATTTAGTTTCTCTCGGGGCCCTATATTTCTCACTTGTTCATTTGTTTTTCTCTGTTAAGTGTCAATTCATAGTCTGTTTAAAAAAAAACAAAAAACAAACAAACCAAAAAAACTTATGCGTATACCATCAGAAAAAAGAAGAGATGAAGAAAATGAGAAATGCAGTTTTCTTGTAACTATGATGTTGTTTTTTTTCTCTCAGGAACTGAGTCACCAATACCACATCCTCCCCACCTCCTGGAATAGATGTCACATCACATGCTGGGGGGGGGGGCGGGGGGTAGGGTCCTTTCTAGCTCATGTCCTGCTGCCATCTGCTGGGGGCTGGCATTCTGAGGCCACATCCCTTTCAGTTCTTGCAGTGCTTTGCTCATTATCAAAGAGGATACCTCAGATCGAGACACAACCCTGTTCTGTGCCATCTCATCTTGTCCTAAGGAACAGTGAAGGATTGTTTGTATAATGCTTCTGCTTTCAGGCTTAACTTGGAACTTCCTTTTTCATTACCTTGATCATTCCCTTGTGTAACTTGCTGCTTTCTACTGACTTTTTTAATGACTATTTTTGCTGCACAACTTGAAAATAAAAAGACCATCCAATTTTTTTCCCAAATTCCTTCCCATGGGATTGGAAACCTTCCTCACCTACCTGGTTTCTCTTGCAGATCATCCAGGCCTTCTACAACAGGACTTTATCTCAGCGGAATGGGGAGGCCATCTCCCCAGAGCTTCTTACCTCGCTATGGTCCCTTTCTGTGGCAATCTTCTCAGTAGGAGGTATGATTGGCTCCTTCTCAGTCGGCCTTTTCGTCAATCGATTTGGCAGGTAAGTTGGGAAGACAAATACAAGTTATTAGTGAATTTGTGCTCTGCAGTGGAATTTCGGTAGGAAGAGAGCAGAGGTGAGAAAACTGTTGCAGGCCAAGGCAGAAGCTGAACAGTAAATATTGTTCTCTCCCTGCTCCCAATATAAGAGTCATGGGTAGCTTTCTCTACATGGTTTTCTTGCTTTGTTAACAGTTAAAGCTCAGCCTTGGTATTTCTGTCTTGGCAGAAGGAACTCCATGCTGCTGGTGAACATCTTGGCTTTTGTTGGGGGTGCTCTCATGGCCTTATCCAAGATGGCAAAGGCAGTGGAAATGCTGATAATCGGGCGCTTCATTATTGGCCTTTTCTGTGGTCTGTGCACTGGCTTTGTTCCCATGTACATCAGTGAAGTCTCACCCACTGGCCTTCGTGGAGCATTTGGAACACTCAACCAGCTGGGCATAGTTGTAGGCATCCTGGTGGCCCAGGTAGGCTTGACAAACTTCGTGGAGGAAAAGGGTATGTGAAAGAAGGCTTTGTGGGCTTGAGATCTTGTGATCTGCCTTTGTCATCAGGAGCAGTATCTTGTCCTCTCATACTCTATTTAACAACTTTCTCTCAAATTTTTGGTGTAGATTTTTGGCCTCAAGGAGATAATGGGGACTGAAACATTTTGGCCACTGCTGTTGGGGTTCACAATTGTCCCAGCAGTTTTGCAGTGTGTGGCTCTTCTTTTCTGCCCTGAGAGCCCCCGTTTCCTGTTGATCAACAAGATGGAGGAAGAGAAAGCAGAAACAGGTAAGAACTTGTCTCTGAAGGGGCAGGACTGTATTATGAATCTGCTCTGAGTTTGAGTGGAAGGTTGAGGTTGTCTTTAGAATCTGTGGTAGACAAGGATGTGATTCCCGGAAGGTACTAAACTTTCTCTCCCATCTTTTAAATTGTACCAGTGTCAGGAGTTGACAAACTTGTAATCCCAATGAACTCCTGGTGGGATTAAGAAGTTAGGAATGGCACCTGGCCTGGTGGGATGTGGCAGTCTGAGCTGCTGTGAATGTCAGCTCCATCTGCAGCAGATTCAACAATGAATCAGGAGGGATCTACCCCTACCACAGAGACCTGGAATTGTCTCTGGAAAGTGTGTGAAGTGAAGGGGTCAAATGTTTGGAGCACAAATAACGTGTCTAGTGTAGAGTTGGTTTCCATGGTGATCACAGCTCCCTGAACTGTGAGGTAAAAAGATGAGCAAAAGCTGCATGTAGCAGCTCTGTCTGTGCAACAGAGCAGGCCCAAGCACTGACTTCTGTCTTCCCATTATGCTTTCACTCAAATAGCAGAATGGGCTGGGGGAACTTAGTGGTTGTGGGAATGTTCCATTTTATGCTTTTGGATTCTTTTCTACAGTTCTCCAGAAGCTCCGTGGTACACAAGACGTATCTCAAGACATCTTGGAGATGAAAGAAGAGAGTGCTAAAATGTCTCAGGAGAAGAAAGCAACTATACCAGAGCTCTTCCGCTCTCCAAACTATCGTCAAGCCATTATGATTTCCATCACGCTACAGCTTTCTCAGCAGCTCTCAGGCATCAATGCTGTGAGTCACCTTTGTCATGTCTATTGGACTTCTGGGTCTATCTGTGCTTCAAGGTAGTTACTTACTATTGTTGAGAAAATTAGTTTTTCAAAGACATCTTTTGTCTGGAAAACATTTGTGATAGTGTAGAGGTTGTGAAGATGGAAGATGGCAATCATTTTGGTCTTTACTTCTCCTGTATATACCCTGGCAGGGCACTAGAGAGATGCATCAAGCGAATGGAACTTGACTGGAATTGTGCTGTTTTATACCGTTAATAGCTTCTATACTACTGAGTGCTTTTTGGGATTGCGCCATTAAGGAATGAGGAATATGCTTTCAGATATTAAAATTGCAATGGTGTCCAACTTTTTGCTTTTCTTCCTAGGTATTCTATTATTCTACAGGGATTTTTGAAAGAGCTGGCATCAAAGAGCCTGTGTATGCCACCATTGGAGCTGGAGCGGTAAACACAGTCTTCACTGTTGTGTCAGTAAGTACAACAGGGCCTTCTTGTGAGAAAAGTGACTTGTCTGCATGGGATCTTTTGAGCGATGGTGTCTGAAGACAGGTAGTTGTGCTGTTGTATAGCAGTGCTTCACTATTGGCCTATAAAAGCAAAGGAAAGAATGTGTTAAAAGTATTGTGGGAAAGGAGAACATATATTTATGAGGGAAAAATGAAAGTAAAGGATGAAAATAAGTGTGTTAGGGGAGGTAGAAGATGAGGGAAGGCAATAAGAAGAGAAATACTTGTACCTGAGCAACCTGATGACTTGACATTGAGGACTACAGGAAAATGGAAAAGAAGTGTAGTGCATGCTGTCTGAGGGAGCATCTTCTGCTTTTGCTACTTAAGTCACTGATTTTCTTATTTTTCCCCTGTGTTTTCAGCTGTTCCTGGTAGAGCGTGCAGGACGCAGGACCCTCCAGTTAGTTGGTTTGGGTGGCATGGCTGTGTGTGCTGCTGTTATGACTGTTACTTTGGCTCTGAAGGTGAGTAATTGGCTGTTTTATCCAGGTTGACTCTAGTAGGGGATCTGTAAGACTAGCAGAAGGCAGAATTTCAGAGCAAGGCATTTATAGTTGGGGCAAGGGCTGATCATGAGCTGTGGCTAGAAGTACCGTTTCCTTATGGCAGGAGCTGTGCCATAGCATTCATAGTACAACTAAGAGAACTGACAATGAACATTGTGCTGTGCCATGTTTGCTTCTTTGGTTGCAGTTAACTATATCTTGTTTCCTTGCAGGAAAAGTGGATCAGATACATCAGCATTGTTGCCACTTTTGGCTTTGTTGCCCTTTTTGAGATTGGCCCTGGACCTATCCCTTGGTTCATTGTGGCAGAACTTTTCAGTCAAGGCCCACGGCCTGCAGCCATGGCGGTGGCTGGTTGTTCTAACTGGACCTCTAATTTCTTAGTGGGAATGCTCTTCCCCTATGCTGAGGTAAGGACTCTGCAGAACACTTCAGGAGAGCTGCAGCATTGTCAAGGGTGTCCAGAATGGCTGAGGAATTTTTGTTTTTAACAGCCTGATCTCTTCAAATTTTAGCTCTGCTTTGGAAAGATGGCTGAACCCCTACAGAACAGGGGTCCCCAGTTCTGTATTCTGATATTGAAGGTTAAGAGTGTGTGTAGCTAGTCTTGTATTCTACTTTGTTACTTCTTGTACTTCTTGTACTTTTAATGTTTGCATTTTCCATTTAAAAGCCTCAATTTTGGTCAGTCAGAACCAGTATTATTTAATTTCAGAAGTCCACACAAATGTGATCTCTTGAAAACTGTCTTTGTGTTGAGGACAAGTCAATGAGGATATTGTTGGAGAGGGAAATTACTTTGCTTTTATTTTTATTTTTTCAAATTAAAACCTCCCTATTTTTATTTCTCACTGCAGAAATTATGTGGCCCCTATGTCTTCCTTATTTTCCTTGCTTTCCTGGTCATCTTCTTCATCTTCACATACTTCAAAGTGCCGGAGACCAAGGGCAGGACATTTGAAGACATCTCCAGGGGCTTTGAAGAACAAGTAGAAAGAAACTCTCCGTCCTCACCACCTATAGAGAAGGACCCCATGGTGGAGATGAACAACATAGAACCTGACAAAGAAGCTGCCTAAGACTCACAACACACTCTTTTCTTTGACTCTTGCATATTCATAGTTATTAAAGGAATGAGCAAAGAAATAATGAGAACTGTAACAATTTCTTTCTCTAACAGCTGCTATTTTCTTCTCTGTACCTACATATTCCCTGTTCCCCCTGTTCTGACAGGCTTACCAGCGTTAAGCAAATCTGATATGGGTGATCTCATTTTCAAATACTGGAAGGTACTTGGCACTCTAGCAAAAATCTTATTCTTTGCCATGAACACCAGGTGAACATGTTGATAATATTGTTACTTTGCTCACCTGTAGTTGCTATTTGGAATTAACATACTTATTTATGCAGTGACCATAATGTAATTTAAATTCTATTTTTGTAGCGAGTTAAAGTTGCCCACCAAATAAGTCCCCTGCCTTTTGAGTCTATTCTGTATGTGCAGTGTTACATTGGAATTTAACAAGCCTACCAAAAAGTCATCTCCTTTTTTCCTTTCCAGTGTGTACATTTTCAGCTTCAGGAAAAGGGGGACCAAGTTGCATGCTTTTTTTTTCTTTTATTTTTTTGTATAGACAAACAGAACATACTTTTACTAAGTTTATTTATTTGTATGTCACTTTGTAAATATTTATTTTTTAACTTGTGTACAAAAATGTACAGATAATGAAGTTGAAGATGTTTGACAAATAGTTATTCTAACAGAAGATGCTGTAGACTTGAGGTGCAATAAAACTGTAAACTAGAAGAAGGAATACTGTACCAAGCAGGAAGTTGGGTGCTTTAGATGGTAGAACAGAGCCAATTGTGCACATCACCTTTTAAAGTTAATTCTGCCTTCTGAATGAATTAATGCTGATGAGAAGCAGTATATTTGTCCATGGAAATTTCTATGCAATTTGGATATTTTTGGGTGGCAGCTTTAAATATTGCTCCAAAATATTATTTGGAAAGTGATATTGCAGCAAAGGGGTGTTATTACTTTACATTTTCAGCAACAGTTAAGCATTGTTCAAGATGACTGAGAGTATTTACTCCAAACCAAAAGGTGACTTATTTTTCTTTTTTGCCTTCTCTTGACTTTTTGGCCTCTCTGCTGTATTCTAGTAAGCCAGAAAATTTGAAGCTTGCAGGTAGTTACTTGAGGTGCATGGAGCTAAAAGTTATTTTCCGGAGCTGTTTCACAATTACTTATAAATACTGGAGGTAAAATTCACCATTTGTGTCTACAAGGGTCTTGCTATGACACATGTATATACATAGAGATGCAGAATTAGAGACGACTAGAGCTGCTGGAATATGCTAGTTTAGCAGCTTGAAAAATTCAGTCTACTAGTTTGGTTGTAGGACAAATGCTTTTGTCCCATGTCCTCTCTGGAAGAGGCAGTTCCTAGCATTGTTTGCTGTTCCATGCAAATCTGTTGTATTACCTCTGTTATACCTAACATGGCAGACACAGGGAGCATTATGCAGTAGGTAATGCTCTCCCCTCTTTCTCATTGCTAGGTGTGTATATACTCACGGTTATGGAGCTAAGTGTAAGCAATCAGTTCAGTTTAGGAAGGGGGAAGAAGTAGTATATGTGATATTTTGGGGACTGTTGCTTCCTGACTGTAGTGTTGAGTTTTGGCTGGTATAAGCTAGGAAAAATAGTGGAGTGGGATGGCTAGGCTCATTATCTTAGGCCTGCATTTTTTTTTTTCTTTTTGTCTTAGTCAAACTCAGGTCTACCTGCAGACTTGCACCAGGCATCTTATAAAAGAAGCAGATTTGCAGCAGCTTAGATAGGTAAATGAAAAACACCCCAAATGGGAGAAATGATAGAAGAACTGGTAATAGAATGCATAGCCCAAGTTTTCTTCAACCTGCTATGAAACTGTTGTCAGGGATGTCCCTTTAATTCTAGAGTTGTCTTTAGCATTTTCTGTAACTAGTGATTTTTTTTGTTTGTTTGTTTGTTTTCCAACCTTTCCTAATGAGAACGAGTTGGAGAGATCAGTAAAATTTGCCTCCGTGAAATACTTGCTGTAATGTTGTTTGAAGTACTTCTATCTTTGCACAATGTAGTCTGATTGCATCCAGATTTCCCCTGCTTTCCATCAGGCTTCTGTAACAGATATTTATTCTCAGAGGTATTGTAAGACTACTCTCACTCCTGACTTTCATATTTTTGCCCAGTTATACAGTTTGTGCCCTTCCTTTGCAGGAAGATGTCTTTTGTATGGACATCTGCTATTCCATGGTATTTCCTTCACAGCTGTGTATTCCATACTTTGCTTTACGGAAGTGTGTTGGCTTGGATCAAAGTATACAGCTCTTTCTCACATGGTATCTTTTGTTACTCTGTAATGGCATTGTGGATGTTTTTGATGGGTTTTATAAGCTTATTGTGATTTGTTTTGTGTTTTTAAAATAAAGATTCCAGGTCTAATTAATACCTGCCATGGGTTTTATCAACAATATAATTCATAGGTGTCCAACATTTTGGCTTGCCTGGGACCTACTGACTGAGAATTGTCTTGAATTATGTATAAAATACACAATACAGTTACTACATATAGGTAATAACTTACAATGTAAAGAGTAGCAATACCATAAAACTAATTAAGTATCTGACCTTGTTTTTGTGAAGCTAATGCATCAGAGTGGTTCAGTGGCAGTGCTGGTGATCTTTGTGAGTTCTCAAGGTGATCATCAGAGGAAATTTTACTTCACCCTTGAAAACAGTTGTTTGCAAATGTGCACAACTGCCCCAAAAGTGAAGACATGAATAAGGTGTGATTGTGAATTGAGAGGTATTTTTTCTGTTAAGATGGTCTTGAAATCTACTTAAAAGAAAGGATCAGATTTTTCTTGTTGAATATCTGATTGCAACTGTACATTCCTTTTAAAAATTCACAGGTACTATATCTGTCTACTGAAAATGGAGTTGCAAATATACAAAAATATTTTTTTATCAGTCTTGAAAACTTTAATTCCTTTATCAACAGAAAGGAGGGCTGCTTATTTTTTCAGAGAACTGTTTAGTCAACGTATCAACATGCATAAAATTATTTGCTAGGATCTGAGTTGGCACTGCATTATGCTTTCCCTGTGCTGTTGTTGCAGTCCAGGTAGGTAGTGCTAGTTGCACACTGATATTTGGTTGCTGTTGAGCAATAGGTGCATGCTCAGGGCTGGGCCCTGCTTGGCAAGGAAGAACGGCTGCCATGATGGTGTGAGATGAGGGCCACTGAAATGATCAGATGGCTGCAGCACCTTCTCCTATAAGGAAAGGTTGAGGGAACTGAGCTTGTTTAGCTTGGAGAAGAGAAGGCTCCAGGAAAACCTCATCATGGCCTTCCAGTAATTGAAGGGAGCATATAAGCAGGAGGGAGAACAGCTGCTTACAGGGGTGGATAGTGATAGGACAAGGAATGATGTTCTTAAACTGAGATGGGAAGGTTCAGTTAGATATTAAGAAGAGATTTTTCAGGCAGAGGGGGTGGTTGTTTATATTTTTCAGCCTAGGTCAAAGGCATGGCTTCAAGGTCTCCATTTTTGAGAAGGTTAAGAGAAGTCTGAAGAGACAGTTGATTGTGGTTTTATATAGTCTGTCTAGTTTCTTCTCTGCTCCCCGTTCAAACTCCAGCACTCACAGAACACTTGGGTGTAATCAGCCTTTCTAGGTGTTATGTTAATCTTTCTAAATTTATTCTGCCCGAAGTCAGAGAGCTGAAGAGTGTAATGGGTTGCCCAGGGCATTCTTTGGGGATTGTCACTTTGGTAGGATATCAATATGGAATTTGGAGGAGAGAACCATTCTCCCTCTCTAGGATATTCTACATCTTCCTATTTTGCAGTATGCTGAGTAATGGTTTGCTGTTATACCTCCCTGCCTCTCGAAGGAGTATGCTGTGGAAAGCAGTACCCTGTATAATGCATGTTAGAATTTTACATCAGTCATTCTCTAATGTACACTGCCAGTCCTTTCATTTTAAAAAGTGGTCAAGTTTTGCCCTTGGTAAACCAGTATCGTTCTGTCCTGATTACATCTTGTCCTTCACACATTTGAAACTGGATAACAAGAGGATGTACCACTGAGTATGAGTAATTTGGAGTTCAGGAGTCATTATCCTGGCTTTTTGTACAGTTGGACATAATGTTACCTTTTTTTTTTTTTTTCAACTGTTAGGGACTGTTAGCTCCCTTAGTTGCTAAAATTTTTCACAGGTGGTAGACAAAATAACAATCATATTAGGCAATTCTTTCAGCAATTTGTGATCACACTGAGCACTCTTGAAGGGCATCCTATCCCATCCCATGGACTGTAAAATATCTGGCCTCTCTAAGTAGGAATGAGCCTGTTTCTGCCCCACTCCTGGCTGCCCCTCAACTTCCCAAGCCATTTTGATACGTCTGGAGATCTGAGAGTAGGCTTTGTTCTACAAGCAGTTATAAAGAAAGCTCTGTGTACTGCAACCTTTTCTGAGGCTGAGGCATCCATTTGTAGTTTGTCTTCCCCTGCTTCTCAGTAGATGCGTATTTTTCTGGATTGCTATGCTGCAGGAGCAGAAAAAGACAAGACTGCCTCATAAGGTTGAATGTGTAAGAGTCTATGAGGCTAGATGACATGCACTCCAGAGTCCTGAAGGAAGTGGCTGATGTGGTTACCAGCCACTCTCCATCATATTTTTTGAAAAGTTATGGTTGTCAGAAGTCCCTGGTGACTGGAAAAAAGGGAGCATTACTCTCCTTTTTAAGAAAGGAACACCTGAGATGTTAGAAGTGGGTGAGCCTCTATCTGTGCCTGGGAAGATCATGGAATAGATCTTCCTGGGAGACGTGTGAAGGCACACGTGAGATGAGGTGATCTGAGACAGCCAACATGGTTTCACCAAAGGTAGATCATGCCTTACCAAGCTGGTGACCTTCAGTGGTGGATTGATGGCATTTGTGGACAAAGGAAGGGCAACAGATGCTGTCTACTCGAACTTGTGCAAAGCCTGGTTCCCCACCACATCCTTATCTCTAAATTGGAGGGAGATGTAGTTGAAGGCTGGACTGTTTGGAGAATAAAGAATGTTCAGATGGTTGCATCCAGAGGGTTATATTCAACAGTTCTGTGTCCAGCTTGAGGCCAGTGATGAGTGGTGTCCCCAGGGGTCAGTCTTGGGATCAGTGCTCTTCAACATCTTTATCAATGATGTAATGAGACTGAGCGCACCCTCAGCAAGTTTGCTGATGACACCACACTAAGTGGTGCAGTTGACACAATAGAAGGAACGGATGCCATTCAGAGTGGTCTGGACAGACTTGAATGAGCGCAGGTGAAACTAATGAGGTTGTGGATGGTGTTGCTCTTGGTTTGGGGCAATTCCAGGTGTATATATACAAACTGGGAGAAGAACAGTCATGTGGATAAAGACTTGAGGGTTCTGGTGAACCAAAATCTGGACATGAGCCAGCTGTATGTGCTTGTGGCCTGGAAGGCCAACTGTATCTTGGGCTCTGTCAAAAGCAGAGTAGGTGACTATACTCTTCTAGTAAGGCCCTGCCTGGAGTACTGTGTCTGGGCCTGGGACCCCCAGCACAAGAAGGATGTGGAGCTGTTGGAGCAGGTCCAGAAGAGGATGATCAAAGGGCTGAAGAACCTCTCCTTCAAAGAAAGGTTGAGTGAGTTGGGCTTGTTTAGGCTGGAGAAGGGAAGGAGAGTTTATAGGTAGGAGGAGAACCAACTTTTTCCATGGTCTAATTGTGACAGGACAAGGTGGAATGGCTTTAAACTAAAAGAGGGGAAAATTATGTTTAGATGTTAGGAGGGAATTCTTAGAGAGTGCTGAGGCGCTGGAACAGGTTGCTCAGAGAAGCTGTGGATGTCTGATTTTTGGAGGCACTCAAGGTCAGGTTGGATGGGGCCCTTGCAGCTTGATCTAGTGGATGGTAACCTTGTCCATGGTAATGGGGTAGGATATAGATTATCTTTAACATCCCTTGCAGACTAGGCCATTCTATGATAATTACAGAATCACTTTTTGTTACCTGTTCTATCCTAAGCAAGTGATCCAGATGGACTCTGAGAGACCTCTCTAATTTTGTTTTTATTACAAAAGCAGCTCTACCATTTTCTTCCTGCACTTTCTTTTCCTCTTGCATACACACTTGCATTCATTGTGCAAGTCCTTCCTTAGTCAGGATATTTTTCTTCCAGAATTCCCAGACTCCCAGCAACAAGGATGGATTGAAGAAGCCTCTTGTTCCTCATCTCTCTACATGCACTAAGACCTTGGGTCTTGGCAAGCAGCTACTGATGCTGCTGTTACTGTCCTTGCAACTCTGATACTAAAAGTCAGCGGAAAGTCACTGGTGGCACAACTGGAACTGTGGATTTCTGGGATACAGGCAGAACTCAGAGGCAGTTACCTGCCTTCCATCGTGGTGCCAATTGAAAGTGGAGAAAAGCAGGCTGCCTGTGCTGAAGGATGATGTATTCCCAGGGTCTGATGAAAACCTTCCACTGTTTGAGAGAAGTCAAAAGAATGCTGTCAGAGAGGCAGTGCAGAGTTGGAAGAGCATGAACCAGTAGTGAAATAACAGAAGCGAACTAAACTGAAGATGAAGCAGGCATTTAGGGAATAGAACCATAGGAAGCCAAGGAAGGATGAAATGGAGCAAATCACTAAAAGATGAAGCACAAGGTCTGTCAGAGACAGTGTTGACTACAGAAGGGAGTCCTAGAGTAGGCAAGAGTTGGGGTTGTTGTCACATAGCCAGAGCATGTCTCTTGTTGTCAGTGTGTCTATCAGTTAGAGCAGAACACAAGAGGCAGTTTTGTGTGATCAGTAGAGGAAAGAAGTATGCAGTGAAAATCAATCAGGTCTCTGAAGGCAGACGTTATCTAAAAGACTCATACAAGAAAAAAGCAGTATGGCTGAAGGGAAGTTAACAGAAGAATCAGAATAGTCTACAGCTGGTGTTAGCTAGCTGTTAGCTGTCCCATTGTGTCACTTGGGGGTTTCCTCAGGGCTAAGTTCAGTATGGGAGCACACTGCCATGAAGCAGAGAAGAGAAGAAAACTCTATCTCCTACAACAAACTGTAGCTCAGTACTTGCAGTATCCCAGCAGTCTTTGTCTCTCTGTTACCAAGTGTCATCCAAACCAGTGTTTTTATGTCCAGCCAAGAGTGCTTTGTGGTTACAAGGTCTGCCAAGTATGTTGGGATAGAAGGAATGAATTGAAAACAGCAGGCAGATTTGGAGTAATGGATGTACTGAAGCCTAATTTTGTTCTATTAGCCAGATACAGGACTTGGCAGTCTGTGGGTAAAGCAAAGCCTGAAGGCAGTCAGTGTCAGTCAGAGAAGAGTAGGGAAACACTAGTGTGCTTGCAAATGTGTTGGATAAGCAAGTGCAGGCTGAGTTTGATGTTTGAAAACAGACAGCAAATCCACTTGTCAATGCAATTGTTTAGAACATGTATGTGACTCTGACAGGTCTAAGATGAGAGGTAGGGGAAAACAGGGACAGAGAGGAGACTGAAGTAGATAGTGAAAGGGCTATTGTTAGGGCTATAGTTGGCTATTTTGGATGCAGCAAAATGCTGTGATGCTGTGCATTTTCTTCTCCAGGCTTTTACCCTGAGAGACCTTGCTGGAAGAAGGGATAGTCAGGTGTAAGCTCAGTAAATAGAACAAAGCAAGTGATGCGGGTCTTATCATGTGGCAGGGCTGGACATCCTGTTAAATATTGTGCCAGCTGCAAGTAGGAGGGGCTAGCAGTGCTATCTCCTAGTCAGAGCGTGCAGTGAGAACCTTGCCTCTGGTCCTGCCACTGTCCTCACTGCACCAGGGGAATGTTATGAGCAAGCTGGATACAAAAAGGCAGTGATCAGAGCCTATAAATAAATATTGACATGGTTTATAAAAATAAAAATTAAAATTAAAAAGTAAGGGGTTCAGAGCTACCCAGGTGTTGGCAGTTGCTGCTGGAAGGAGAGGAAGAAAGACCAACACTGTCTGGGCTGTTCCACCTCTTTCTCCCTAAGTTTCTGCAGATGCAACATTTCTTTGCTGCAATTATTTTGCTTTGGGACTTTCTGGTGGACCAGGCTCCATCTGTATCGCACCTACATAGCTGATGAAGTCTTTTGTACCGTGTTGCTGCAGAAGTTGTACTTGGTTTGATAAATTCAGCACTATCAGTTATAATGATGATCACTGGTAAGGAAGCTGAGTGTGGTGGGGAAAGATGGGCAGCCTTTGGAAGTTTTCAATAAACACATCATAGCCATGTTTTCACAGGGGCAAGGATGCAACACATTTAAGACTGTGTCTTACCAGCCACGTGGACTTAATTATAGATGAACCCACAGGGTATGAGCAAGCAGCTTCTGCAGAAAGTTTCTCACATCTTGCAGACTAAGGATGCTCATTTTTCTGCAAAATTAGTTTTCATAAGAAGACAAAAAGACACATACTTTTCATAGAGGAAAAAACAGCTAGAATTTATTGTCAGCTACATGAAGAAAGAGATCAGGGCATACTGATAATTGCAGAACCTATTAATTGCCTAAAGCTTAGCTGAGTGGTGTGTCAGGAAGAGTCTTTCCATGCAAGCAAAGCAAAAGTCCATTTCCAACAATTAGATCATGCAAAACAAGTTTCTGTTAAAGAAAACTGGCCAAGACAAATGTCTAAGTCCAGTCCTGACAGTAAATATGTTTGCTTTGAAATTTGCGAGGGCCTAAGCATCACTGAAAAACTGTCACTGAAGCATTGAAAGAGAAGTTTTCCAGCTTCCTTATTTCATGCCAGTCAAAGCAGAGTGCTGGAGCAGCAGCACATCATCTTTCCTGTTAGACCTGTTAAAAAATTCTGATGCAAGATTAATATTTACATTGCTCAGATGTACTGATGGTGTACATACATCATGCTTTTATGGTTTTTGTTATTGGCATTCCACATCATAACATCACGTAGTACACTGTGAGTTAAGGAGTTAATGTTCCAGTTCCAAGTCCCTGTCCCAGAAGAGGACTGTTCTCTGTTCTGTTAATGTTTTGGCTCAGAGGGGAAGATAAAACTGTTTGCAGATCACGAGATTCACCTTTTCTCATTCAACTGACCAGCTCATCTCTGTTGTTGCCTCAGCTTACTTAGAGTAAGGCTTTTGGTTTTTGGACACTTTCTCATTTTATTTGATTTATTATCTTCAATTTCAATTCTATCATATTACAGCATGTTATCTTGTATTCTAATATCTTATTTAGTAAATTAGTTTGTTCCTACTCAGATGGTTGCTGCTGTTTTGTTTCTAGGCCCATCTCACTATCCTCTTCCCCTTTTTATTCCCTTTTTTCCTTTCCTGAGTTGTGTTTCCATGGGTCCCACTGGCCAGATGGTCACAGAACTGGGCTGAACCAGTGCCTAAACCATTGACACACTTGGTGGAGAATGTGTTGACAACATAGAATACAATATAATAACAATATAATTGCTCCAAAAGCAATGCCTCCTATTTTACTATGTTGACCCATCATGTCAGAGGTGGATATCGGTGGTATGGCAGTAGAGGTTGAAACTTCCCTGAATATTCCATTACATTTTGTTGCTGTGCAACAGATGGCAGCAGAGGGGCAGTCTGACAAAATGATGTCTGCTGTGAAAGTGCATATAAAGCAAAAGTGTGTAGCTGAATTCCTCCAAGCAGAAAAAATTGTACCCACTGACATTCATTGACACTTGCTGAATGTTTATGGGGACCAGGCATTGAGGTGGCGGGTGATGTGTTTCAGTGAAAAATAAGCCATGTTCCAGTTGTCCACGCATAGCTCTCATACCACAAAATCTCACCCCGATCAGCTCATCAGTGCAAGCTGACTAATGGCTGTGTGTTGAACAGTGGTGTTTGATACCGGATAATTTTCTCTATCAAATAGCGTTATTGTGCTCTTTGTGTCTGTTGTAGGAGGTGCTACTTTCCAAGCCACCTATGTGCATGCTACAATGCTTTGGTTACATTAAAAAATAATCAGAATAAAAAGCCTTGTAGTATTAGGAGGTTTCACTGCTTTCAAACACATTATCCAGAGCAATTTTGCAGTGTGAGCAAGCCTGTATTTTTCCTGGAGTATGGAAACTTCTGAGTAACCACATACGTGAGGACAAGGCAGTCTTAGCATAGGCATTCAAACTGGCTAGAAGTAAAGCACAGAGGCAAGTCATTAAAAAGTAACTTTTTTTTCTCTTTGCTTGGAATTTAATCTTTTGCTAACTGAACTGAGATGTGAGAGCACATTTTCTCCTGCTGAAGGAAGGGTCAAGCCAAATTATTTATTATTTCAAAGCAAAGAATTCCTGAGAAAATCTAAAGCTGATGGAAGGCCAGAAAGAGAAAGAAAAGAGTAAACCCTGCCCAGTTGGATTGGTGGAAAGAAAGCAGGAAGAAAAGGTGAGAAAAAATGTGTGCCTCCAGTGGCGCAGTGGTATAAGTTGCTGCTTGCAACATCAGAGGCCCGGGGTTCGAATCCCCCCTGTGGCATAAGTGGCAGAAATGCTGCTCTGCTACACAGAGGCCTCGAATCCCGGGAGTTGGACTCGATGATCTCTAAGGTCCCTTCCAACTCGCGTGATACTGTGATACTGTGAATTACACCTTGAAACACCAACAGCTCTTAGAAAACAACAGCAGCCACTACAGTCAAAACAAGGAAACAGACAGGACACACAAATCATTCACTGTAGGAAATAATAGAATCATAGAATCATTAAACTTGGAAAGTCCGCAGAGATAATCTAGTCCAACCAGCAGCCCATCACAACCATGCCTACTAAAGAATCTCCTTAAAATCCACATCTAGATGCTTCTTGTAAACCTCCATGTCACAGTCCCCAGGAAGTCCTTTCTGGACTGGAGTCAAAAAGCAATACAGGAATGGGAACAGACAAACTTAGCACTAGATGAACAGACACCAAGTGGATTCACCTGTGCCCACAATACCAAACATTCTGTGGAAGCACAATGTGTTTTTCAGTTTGTTATTCCCTTCTGTTGTCTGCCATGAAAGGGGAAGTTGTGGAAACAAACGCAACAACAAAGCAGTTTTTTGTTTTTCTCTTTATGTGAAAAAGGATGCAGGAGGTGTGGGGTGACTGAGAAGCTTTGGTAGTCAAGGCTGCTTTGTCCCTTGCTTCCCAGCTCTTAGAACTGGGTGCTTTTCAGATAGGTTTTGGAGCTTAACTATGATGGCCACATATCTAATATGTGGTTTGTGGGTGTGAACAATTCAGTTGCACACACACACATAGTGTACTGCTTTCTCTCCAATGGTCAAAGAAAAAAGTGCAAAATGTTCACATACCCAACAAGTTCTTATAATGCAATCTAGGAAGAACTTCTGAGATCAGCATTATCGATTATAAAATGCTGACATTTATTGGAAAGCATGGTAAAAGCTGAATCATTGTCATGACAGCCTTGTACCTGTGAGCAGCTGTGTAGCTGTGAGTCAAGTTTTTCACCCAATTTCATTGATGACTCACCTCTCACACTCCACCCTGCAGGAATCTCTGCAGCAAAGGGGCCAAAAAAACACTGCTGAGCTTGTGGCTCACCACTGAGGTAAAGGATGACTTGCAGGAAGAGAACAAGGAGATGCTAAATTCTTCCAGCAAGAGACCTGAGTCTGTGAGGAATCTTCTGTTATGAGAGCTGATAAGACTACATGCTCCTTGCTAACACTGCTTTAGGTTATTTGTCTCCATCGGAGGCACACCACAAAAGGAGATAAGCAGCAAGGCAAGGTTGGTGGAGAATCCTTAATTTGGCAAATTCAGATCTTCTCTCCCACCCCCATACCTGGGGGACTGTTTCCCCGTTCCATTAGAGTCACTGTAGGCTAGGTGCGGTCAGTGTGTGATCGCCAGCACCAGCAGAGTTTTTCTTCATCTCTCTGTCATCTCCTAGGATCATGGAAGTAGCTAGAATTTTGCTAGCTTCCCCTCCTCCTTCCAACATGTAGTGGCTTTTCTTGACCTTCATGGGCACTTAATATATCCATCTCTCATTCTACACGTTTGTGAGGATTACTGCACACTTTTACCAGGCTGACATCTCCTCCCAGGTTTGGGAAGGACAGAGAGGGCTGGACAGAAAGTGTAGAGGTTGGCTTGCATTACCTTGTTGGCTCTGGGCTCTCTCTTGTATCTCAAGGTCTTTCCTCTGTAACCCAGAATCTCACTTGGTCGTTTCCTCTATGACATGGCATTTTCCCAACTACTTTCTGATGCCCTTATATGCTTCCTGTAGCCCCCTCTTCCTCATGCTGTGAGTTGCTGCATCTGACTGTGTATCAACAAAACTGATTCAATGCTAAACTCCTCCACACTTCTGGAAACCTCTGTATTTTCTCTCATGTTTCAGCCCGTTATTCCTGCTCTTACCCACTTCTCTGCATCCCCTTTTCACTGCTAGCCTTTAGAGCCACTCTTCAGGCTTCTTGTACCATCCTTCCCCAAAGCTTTGGGTGTACATGTGAAGATTTGGGCAGGAGCAGTAACATTAATCCCATCCCAAACTGCATAACACAGGGGTCCTGTTGAGCTTAAATGACTTGCCCCTTAGAGGTCATGGCCCTGAGAGTGCTTCCATTATTGTGCTTGGTATGCCAGATCACCTCACAAGTGTTACTGCTACCTGAGGTGAGATGGCCAGGAAAGATGCCAGGGTGCAGCTACAGGTGGGTGCTGGCCCTACTGGGCCCGATGAGGCACAGGACACGGCTGAGCCCTCCTTCTGTAGCTTGAGGCAGCAGATCAATCACTAGGGCAGTGGGAAGAGCCAAGGGCACCAGTTCCTGCAGTGATCCTGGGAGCTTCTTGACATTTGCCTCTCCTACAGTGAGCACAAAGTAGCTCTTCAGATGCATTCCAAAAGGAGAAATGCAGTTTTTAAAGAACTCTCCACTGTTTTTCCGTGCTGGTATTTTACTAGTACTCTGCTTGTTGTATTCTCAGTGAGTTAACCTCCCCATAAAAAGATCACCTCTAGGCAACAAATTGCTTTCTTCCTCCTGAGTCCTCTCATTCTTTACTCAGAGCGTGATGAGGCACTGCAACAGGTTTCCCAGAGAAGCTATAGATGCCTTGTCCCATTCCTAGTCATTCAGGCTGGATGGGGCCCTGGGCAGCAGGATCTGGTGGGTAGGCAGGGGAGTTGGAACTAGATGATCTTTAAGGCCCCTTACAACCCAAGCCATTCTATGATTCTGTGATTCTTAACAGAGCACAGTACCCACATGGAAACATAAGGTGCCCTCCTTAGAGGAGGGTGCTGACACTGTGTTACCCTCTCTGTAACATGGAAACACACCTGTTTATTTGGCAGCGTGCTTAGAGCATTTATGTCTCTCAGGCATCTCACCTGTAGCAACTATTCCACATTGACAATTGTCAGCTACTCACTCGCCAATTCTTGCAATTGCAACGCAAAGACTAATCTGCACTGCAGTTATCAGTAACATTTTTCAGACAACCTGAGGCTTGAAGAGGAAAATCTTGACTCTGACTACGATAAAGCATGGGGCTGCTCTCAGATATGAACACCATGACAAAATCCTTCCCACTGTGTCTATCTTAAAAAACAAACAAACAAACAAAAAAACAATAAAAACCCACAAAACACTCCAAATCAACCAGCCTATAATCCAAATCAGACCACCACTCAGCCATGCTTCTGTGCCCCCCTACAGTGTACACCCATAACACAGCAACAGGCTTCAGATGTCAATGGATTTTTCTACAGAGTTGATGGCCTAGCTCCTATTTGCTCTGCAGAGGTAACGCAGCTTGCAGGAAGAAGCTGCTTTATTTATTTATTTGTTTGTTTGTTTGTTTTTGTTTTTGTTTTTTCTTCTTATTATTTCTTTTTTCTTGTAGAAAAGGCAACCTGAATGGAGCTGGCAGTGGGAAAGCATTCAGAAAAGAAGAAAAAACAAAACAAAACAAAACAAAGAAACAAAAAATTAAATTAAAAGCAAATCTAACAGTAAACAGAGATTAAATCCACAGACAGCTGAGAAGTAGAGAGGATGAAGCACTGCAGTTCTGGTTGGAATTTGCCAGGCAAGTACATTTGGCAGAGAAAAGCTGCTTTGTATCACTTCTGTGCCTGCTGCTTTTCCTTAGGAGCTTCCTTTGCTTTTCATGGCATACACACAGCCTTATCTGGATAATCTCACCGTAACTGTGCATAATGTTGTCTTTTAGTTCTAAGACAAAAGCTTTCTGACAGTCTGATGTTTCTGCCTAGACACGGTGTGGCAAGTGCTGTACAACAACTGACCTTTTACTGAGTCCATGCCATGCCTCAGTTTACTCCATCCATGAAAATGAGATGATATGGATCTTTGTCAAGTGCTTGCATGCCTGCAAAATTCAAACTATTTCTTGAAATGAACATACCTCAGCTAGTAAACCTGCATTTTTTGTTTGTCCTTTTTTATTTTTTATTTTTATTATTATTATTTTCTTTCATGCTGTGTGTTCTGCACATCCCTTTGGAATTCTTTTTCCCCAGGAGTTTGACTCATTCTCATATTTCTTTCTTCCTCCCTGCCCAAACAAGATAGGTTTCTTTTGCATTTTCTTCTTTGTTCTCTGTGGTATTTGCAACACCCTCCCAGCCTTGTAACACCTGTGAATTCCATTCTTCCTGGCTGTATTTTCCCTGTCTGTGAAGCACCTAGAGTGATGTAGCTTTTTGTTCTGTTGTTGCTGCAATTGAACCTGGTGCTTGAAAGAGGGAGAAAAGGTGGAATAAACTGCTCTGATAATTCAGCCCTGGGGCTGAGTGAGTTGTTTCTTTGATATCAGTACCTTGATCAGAGCTCTGCTATGTTATCTCAGTTTGTCTGGGGGGAGTTAATTCCTGGCACATTTGGTCTGGTGGAATCCCAGATGACAGAGCTAGTAACAGGAAAAGGAGCACACTGCATTCTTCTTCCACTCTCAGATATGTCAGTCTATGATATTTGATACTTTATTTATTTATTTAGCCCCTGCATTTAATGTAGCTGAGAAACCTCTAACTTTCTGCCAGCTGCCAAAAGCCATCACATTCTCTCATGGTATCTTATTCCCCTGTAGAGAAGTCCTACCTGAGTTTCTTCTTCTTCCTGTCTTGTTCTGTGGACAGAGTTCCCTATCAATTTATCTCTACTTGCAGGCCATTTGCTCAGAAGATACTTAGGGAGATTTCACCAATCTCTCTTATAAGACTATGATTCTCTTATAAGACTAAGATCATGAAGCATGATGAATGACTACCATGAAAAGAGTACTAAGAGCCTAGCTTGAACCAAGCCTAATCTTGCTGAAGTCAAAAAGCCTTGGACCTAGTCTAGGTTAAAATCCTAATATCACTCAGAGGTGAATGAGTGGGATGGGTTCTCAGGTATTGATATCTGCACTAGAAGAATGTCTATGGAGATCTAAAGTCAAGCAAACTGGTCTTAAGTGGGAATTCTTTTGCAAATCTGCCTAGGACCAGCTGTAGAAGGGAATCTGAAGAGATCACATCTCTGTAGGACCAAGTGGGGTTTCCAGTGGTTGGGAGTGTTTTGTTTATGTGTGCAATTTGATTAAAATGTTCTGTGTTATATCAAACGATTAAGCATGATTTGAGATTTCAAGGTCTCAAGACAGCTTGGCATCCTGGCAACAAGCACCATTAAAAATCTTCACAGCATTTGACAAAGAGAAGGGGATTTCCCCTATTTAGGTACAAATGTAACTATTAGAAAATCCCTCATCCTCTTACATTTAAAGGAGAAAAATATATGATAGTATTAATAACAGATAAGATTCATTCTTCTAGGGGAATTAGTTATTGTGGATCTGGAGTATAACCTTGTTTTTACTTGATATGCAAACATCAAAGACAAAACACATGCTGATTAGGGAGAAGACCAACAAGGGTGGAAAATATATCTTCAGTTTCTGATTCTGAACTCTTGCAGCACTTTCTGCTGCTGTGGAATACGATATGAGTAGGCACTATTGGAAGTGAGAAACACAGAGGAGCATTAGACTGGCTGAGACATCGCTGTTTCCTGACACTGCTTATAAATGCCATACCCATATAATGACAGAAATTTCTTCAGCTAGCAACCACAGATGGCTTTTAAACATCAAGAGACAGAAAGCAAATAGGAAAAGCTTTGTTAAATATGAATGAAAGTAAGGAAACCCAGCCCTACATCTCAAGAAATGTTGGAATGAGGCTATCTGTGATGCATTCCAAGGTCTTCTCTTCAGCCTAGTTCTCATCACTTTTTTTTTTTTTTTTTTTTTTTTTTTTTTTTTTTTTTTCTTAGCAGGGAACAAGTTTCAGTTCTTTCAGAATTTCTTACCTTAGCATTTGAAAAAAAGTTAAAAGTAGCTGCATATTGTATGCTATGATCTTGAACGTCCTTTCTAAGGATAAATGATTCTGAATATTTATTTGTGGGTTTTGTTTTATTTTTTAGTTTGTTTTCCTTCCTACTGCCTATCTTCAGTACAGCAAAACCATATGTGGCAAAGGGAAAGAAAAACTCCTTTTCTGGTATGGCTTAATCAGTAGAATCTCTAAGGAGGGCGAGGGCCTTGTGAAAACTACCTAGCATGGATCTAACTACAGTCACTCACAAAGCAAGATAAAAGCATAGGAAACATTAAATCACCAAAAAATGGAAAGCCTATGGAGAAAAATACAGCGTTTTAAAAGAATAAATTTCAAGCTGAAGTTGCGATTAAGGAATTAACATGCAAACTAAGTGATTAGTAGGGAGATAAACAAATAAAATATAACAAAATATAATATTGAATGCCAAAAGAGAGTGTACTCAGGCCCTGAGCTCCTTCCTGTCTGCACCTCATGGAAAAGAGATGGTCTCACTGCAGCAGAAATGTGCAGCTATATGACCTGTATGTTGAATGGTCTGTCCATGATATTTCAAGAGCAGCTGTTTTGATTTTCAGGCTCACTCACAGGCCAGTTCTGCAGTTCCTTTTAACTTACCAGTAAGAGAAATGTAGTTGAAGGAAGGAAAGGGATGCCATCCAGAGGGACCTGTACAGGCTTGAGAGGTGCACCCATGTCAACCTCATGAAGTTCAACAAACTCAAGTGCAAGGTCCCGCACCTGGGTAAGGGCAATTGGGCACAAGTGCTTGGGTGAGGAACGTTGGGTGAAGAATGGCTTGAGAGCAGCCCTGAGGAGAAGGATTTGGGCATGCTGGTGATGAAAGACTCAACATGAGCTGGCAATGTGTGCTTGCAGCCCAGAAAGCCAATCATATCCTGAGTTGCATAAAGAGAATTGTGGCCAACAGACCAAGGGAGCCTATTCTGCCCCTTTGCTCTGTTCTCATGAGACCCCACCTGAAGTACTGTGTCCACTTCTGGGGCCCCCAACACAAGAAGGACATCAAGTTGTTTGAGCAGGTCCAGAAGAGGGTGATGAAGACAATCAGAGGGCTTGAGCAGTTCCCCTGTCTGAAGTGTAGAGGAATCATAGAATGTCCTGGGCTGGTTCTTTACTCCCTGAGTAAAGAATTTCTTCCTAACATCTAACCCAAACTTCCCCTCTTTTAGTTTAAAGCCATTCTCCCTTGTCCTATCACAATTAGACCATGGAAAAAGCTGGTTCTCCTCCTGCTTATAAGCTCTCCTTCAGGTAGTGGAAGGCCACAATGAGATCTCCTCCAAGCTAAACAAGCCCATTTTCCTCAACATTTCTTTGTAGGAGAGGTGCTCCAGCCCTTTAATTATTTTCAAGTCCCTTCTCTGGACCTTGACTTAATGAAAATATTTCATTTTCTTTGCTCCAACCAATCTGGACAACAAGAAAAAGGCCATAGCCAAGACTATGCAAGTAAATGGATATGTCTTTGAAGGGTCATGAGGGAGCAGACCTGTGGACCTCAACTCCATTAAACTTATCCTTACCTCCATACAACTGTGAAAAACTCTTTCCTAAGTGTGCACCTGTAGATCTCATATCTGAGTTTTCTGATTTGGTCTGGAAAATGAGATTTATTTAGCTTATCAGATGTCTCTGGCACAGAAATCTGGAAGATTGTCTGAATACTTTTTCAGCTAGCTGTCTGTGGAGTTGGAAGTTCCTTTTCCAATAAATAATATTAATAATTAAGAAAGAAAAGAGAGAGAGAGAAAGAAGAAAGGAAAGAATAAAGGAAGACAAGGAAAAGAGAAAAAAAAATGAAGAAGAAAAAAAGGAAAGGAAAAGAAAGGAAAGGAAAGGAAAGGAAAGGAAAGGAAAGGAAAGGAAAGGAAAGGAAAGGAAAGGAAAGGAAAGGAAAGGAAAGGAAAGGAAAGGAAAGGAAAGGAAAGGAAAGGAAAGGAAAGGAAAGGAAAGGAAAGGAAAGGAAAGAATTGGAAAAAGTATGTTCTAGTCACCAGCTCCAATCCTTACTTGTCTTTTCCTCTTGCTCTGTTCCTAACATCTGCACAGAGTGTGGAAAATGCTGCTACATCAGTGTGGGGGGTGGAGGGAAGAGGATCTTTTCAGACTGACACTCTGATACAAGGCAAAGGTCTCAGAATATCCCACATAAACTGGAGCCTATCTTGGGTTTGACCGGCAAGATAGTGCGCAACTCAGCATCAGATCTACCTCCTATTCATTCCCTTGTGGTGGAGATGGAGCTAGTTTTTCCAATAGTGAACAGCCCTCTTCTACAGGACATCGGTGTTCATGGGATTGTTTTGTGACGGGATGACTTTAGTTAAGCCCGAAGAACCATGCAGAAGGAGGTTTCCTGGGGCTCTGAATCAGAGCCATGCTCGGGTATGACTGAGAGATCTGCAGAATGGCAAGAATTTCAGCCCTGGTGCCACTTGTACTCTCACCCCTGCCCTCTGCCCCACTTTGTTCCCGCCCTATCAAACAGACCTCTTTAGCATGACAAAGAACCTTGAGGAGATGGCAACGGTTGATATTGCAGTCTCAGGCAAGTTATGGTGAGCTATAAGGATAACTGCCTGTCTACACTTTGCTGCTACTGCAGCTTGCTGGTGAGATCTGCCCCAAGAGGTGGTGGCATCTCCTGAAAGGTGTGGGAGCCACCCCTCCACACCCCCCACCTCATGTTCGCACATTTAGCTCTTCCCCTTTACCAGCCATACACCGACGGGTCTGGCATGGGATACCTGGATCTGTACTGGAACTCACTGGGGGAGGCAGGACATGCCCCTGCTTCAGTTGGGCCAGCAGCAGCAGCGGCCAGAGAGGAGAAAAGAGGCAGATTGCAGGTAAGGCAATTCACTTATTTCCTAGAGCTGATGATCTTCAGGATACCTGTGGCCCCAGCTTGCTCACTTGCTTAATAACAGCCTTGAGTAAATATTTTTTTTTATCTACTTGTTTTTTTGTTTTGGTTTTTTTTTTAAATTTAATATATACATGGGTGCTGATTAATGAGTAGTGTTCTAGGTGAGAAGGATGGCCTTGGACAGTCACATCATCTTTCCATGCTGCTTTGGTGTCTGTGAATTGATTCTGTAAATCTCACCAGGCAGTCCAGGCACAGAAAAGTCTGCGCTCCAGGCTCAGGTGGTGTGA
Source organism: Excalfactoria chinensis (assembly GCF_039878825.1). Taxonomy (NCBI): domain Eukaryota; kingdom Metazoa; phylum Chordata; class Aves; order Galliformes; family Phasianidae; genus Excalfactoria; species Excalfactoria chinensis. The sequence goes on along the minus strand of NC_092825.1, from coordinate 71,779,936 downwards.
CAGTATGGTGACCCGGGTTGGAAGGGACCTCAAGGATCACGAAGTTCCAACCCCCCTGCCTGGCAGGGCCACCGAACTTCCACATTTGCTAGAGCAGGTTGCCCAGGGCCCCATCCAACCTGGCCTTGAATACCTCCAAGGACGGGGCATCCACAACCTATCTGGGCAGCCTGTTCCAGGACCTTACTATTCTCCTAGTAAAGAACTTCCCCCTAATATCCAGCCTAAATCTTCCCTCTTTCAACTTAAATCCATTTCCCCTTGTCCTGCTAAGACCCCAACCACTAGATGCCCTTTAATGGATCGATCCTTGATTTTCACCCACAAGCTCTCAACCTGATTATGGCTGTTCCTCAGACACAGCTCTTCGCAATCTATCCACTTCTTAACAGAGGGCAACTCCCCCACCCCTCCTACCCTATCTACCTCTTCTGAAAAGCCTATAGTCCTCAATGAGGGTATTCCAATCATGGGATTCATCCCACCAAGTTTCCATGATAGCAATGTGTACATAGATAGTGCCATGATAGTGTACATTCTCAATTGAGCCACGGTTTCTAGCTCCTCCTGTTTATTTCCCATGCTGTGTGCATTGGTATAGAGGCACTTCAGCTTGGTTACTGGCCTTGTTGCCTTCTTGGAGGAACCTTCCCTAATACTTCCAGGGCAAGTCTGGGGTTTCCCTTACTGCCTCCCAAGGTGACAGCATTCCCACGCGCATCTCTGTCACCTAGTATATCCCCTCCCCCATCATTTCTAGTTTAAAATGCTGCTAACCAGCCCAGCCAGCTTGTTCCCAAGAATATCTGTGGGAATATTCTTCTAGTCAGTTGGCTCCCTTCAGCTGTCAGCATTCCCCCTTTCTCAAAGCTGCATCCCAAGCCATAGTACCAGACACCCTGAGTGCAACCACAATTCGCAAAACTATTCATTCAGTGTATCCATCCTTCTCCTGTTGTGCAGATCCCAGTCATCAACTGAGAGGAAGGAGGAGAACACAACTTGCACTTCTGATTCCTTCGGAGGTCTTCCCAGAGCCCTAAGGTCCCTTTTGATCACCTGAGAACGTCTTTTGCCTACCTTTTTTTTTTTTTTTTCTTTTTTCTTTTTTTTCCAATGTGGAAAACTTAGTAATGGACAATAATTGGAGGGCTTAACCAGGTGAGTGATGTTCCTAGTGACATCTCTCACCTCAGCACCAGGCAGGCAGCACACCTCCCTATGGGACAGGTCCAAACGGCAGATCAGGCCCTCTGTTCCACTCAGAAAGGAGTCCCCTATGATGACAACCCTTCTTTTTTTCCTGACTGATGTTGTAGCAAAATGGGGAGCAGGCTGACTAGCCTTAGGCAACCCTCTCCTGCATGGATGGACTTTCACCAACATCCACATCCCCCAGTTTGTCCAGCTCCAGAACCTCGTACCTGTTATGTAAGGGCACCTGGGAAGGTGGGACAGGCTGTGAGGGGCAGACTGCTTGTTTGCTCCATTGAGAGCCCTTGTCTCCTTGTAGGCAGAAACCCTTTGTAATCCTCATGCTCGCCAGCATGGAGACTCTGATCCACTTCATACCTGCCTTTTCCCACAGCCAGCACTTCAGGTTGTCATCTCCTAAAGACGGGACAGGCCTAAAGGCAGAAGCAGATAGCCATAGAGTGTAAAGTACCACTCTCAAGACAGTCTGCTGGGAGAGCAAGGGGAAAATACACCACACATGTGGCTCCCTGGTTTGAGGCTGAGAAACTTTCTGAGTGTCATGGAGTTATCTAGATCAATCTATATCCATGACATTCCACCCCTTATTCTACATCACTACATCATGCTTAATATACATATACATATATACATATATACATATATACATATATATACAAATAAACAATAATTAAAATGCATTACACACACAGGTCTATATATGTATATATACATAAAATTACTGACTGCACTGCCTCAGCATCAAATTCCCTTGTGGTACACACTGAACATCCCCATCTTTCTGCATTACTCACCAAGTGCACCCAGGTCCCTGGGCAAAAGCAGTTCCATAGAGATTTGCCCTTTCCAGAGGATGGAAGGACCCAAACCCCAAACTGCTTTACCCAGCATGTTATTTACATGTACTACAGGGACCTTATCCCCCTCTACAGTTTGTAAGGGGATGGATTGGCAAGGACCATCATGATTGACAGATCCTCTAGTATTGACCAACCGGGTGGCTTCTGCCAAATGCTTCTTCCAGTGCTTAAATGTTCCACCACCCATTGCTTTCAACAACCCATTTTATTGTTCAATTTTACCAGAAGCTGGTGCATGGTAGGGCATATGATAAATCCACTCAGTGCCATGATCTTTGGCCCAAGTATTTATAAGGGAATTTTTGAAATGTGTCTCATTATCAGACTCAGTTCTTTCTGGGATGTCATATCACCACAGGACTTGTTTCTCAAGACCCAGTATGGTGTTTTGGGTGGTAGCATGGGGTACTGCACATGTTTCAAGCTACCCAGTGGTTGCCTTCACCATGGTAAGCACATAACGCTTACCATTGCGAGATCATGGCAAGATGATATAATCAACCTGCCACACCTCCCCATCCTCCTGGCTTGTTTAATTATGGCACATGTTTCACAGTCATGAATAACCTGTGCAATAGCATCCATAGTTAAGTCCACCCCTTGGTCTCTAGCCCACTTATATGTCACGTCTCTTCCTTAATGACCCAAGGTCTCAGGGGCCCATTGAGCTAGAAATAATTCACCCTTGTTCTGCCAGTCCAAGTCGATTTGAGCCACCTCAATTCTGGATGCTCAATCTACCTGATGGTTGTTTTGTTGTTCTTCAGTGGCCCTACTCTTGGGCACGTGTGCATCCATGTGACACACCTTTACAACCATATCTTTTGTTTGGGCAGCAGGGCTGGAGCACCTCCCCTATGAGGACAGGCTGAGGGAGTTGGGTTTGTTCAGCCTGGAGAAGAGAAGGTTGCAGGGTGACCTCATTGCAGCCTTTCAATACCTGAAGGGAACTTACTCCCAGGAGGGGAGCAAACTCTTCGAAAGGGCTGATAATAGCAGGACTAGGGGAAATGGTTTTAAGTTAAAAGAGGGAAGATTTAGGTTGGATGTTAGGGGGAAGTTCTTTACTAGGAGAGTGGTTAGGTCCTGGAACAGGCTGCCCAGGGAGGTTGTGGATGCCCCGTCCTTGGAGGTGTTCAAGACCAGGTTGGACGGGACTCTGGGCAACCTGATCTAGTAAAGGCGTATGTTTGGTGGCCCTGCTAGGCAGGGGAGTTGGAACTACATGATCCTTGAGGTCCCTTCCAACCCGGGTCATTCTGTGATTCTGTGATTCTGTGTCTTTCCACAGTTCAGCAGCCCAAATAGGTTTACCCCTCTGCTGCCAGTTATTTTGCTCCCATTGCTGTAATCATCCCTGTAAGGGATTTGCCACCATCCATGAGTCAGTATAAAGATAAATCATTGGCTACCTTTCCTGTTCAGCAACATCTAAGGCCAGCTGGACAGCCTTTACTTCTGCAAATTGGCTTTCCGCCTGCAATGCTTCCCCACAATACAACACAATCCATCAGTGAACAGGGCATATTTCTTTTCATTTTCTGGTAGTTCATTGTATGGTGGGGCCTCTTTAGCATGTGACACCTCTTTTCCTGGTGATGATCCACACTTTTTACCTTCAGGCCAGTCTATGATCATCTCTAAAATTCCTGGATGGCTGAGCTTCCCTGTCTGAGCTAGCTGTGTAATCAGTGAAATCCACTTGCGCCAGATGGCATCAGTAGCATGATTCAGCACTGGCAGTCAAGGTGCCAGAAGCTGCATTTCAGTACTGACTACTTCAGAAGCAGCTTGAACCCCCTCATAACGCGGCTAAGATCTCCTTCTCAGTTGGAGTGTAGCACTCTTCGGACTCCTTGTATGTTCAACTCCAAAATCCCAGGGGTCGGCCTCGGGTTCTCTCCTGAGGCTCTTTGCCACAAACTCCAGGTGGGACCTTTCTCTCCAGCAGCAGTGTAGAGGATGTTCTTTACATCCTGTCCTATCCATACTGGCCCCAGGGCCACAGTACCAGCTATCTCCTTTTTAATCTGTTCAAAAGCCTGCTGCTGCTCAGGGCACCACGTAAAATCATTCTTCTGTGTCACCTGATAAAGGGGGCTTACAATAATGCTGTAGTTTAGAACGTGCATCCTCCAAAAGCCCACTATGCCAGAAAAGGCTGTGTCTCTTTTTTGCTAGCGGGTGGAGACATGGCAGTGATTTTGTCGATCACATCTGCTGCCCATCTTGCCACTTTATACCTAGGTACTGAATCTCCTGGGCAGGTCCTTTTACTTTGCTTCGCTTAATAGCAAAACCAGCTCGCAGAAGAATTTGGATTATTTGCTCTCCTTCCGTGAAAACTTCTTCTGCTGTATCACCCCACACAACAATATCATCAATATACTGCAGGTGCTCAGGAGCACCACCCTGTTCCGGTACAGTTTGAACCAACCCATGGCAAATGGTTGGGCTGTTTCCACCCCTGGGGCAAATGGTTCCAAGTATACTGAATGCCCCTCCAGGTGAAGGCAAACTGTGGCCTACATTCTGTGGCCAAAGGAATGGAGAAGAAGGCATTAGCAATGTCATTGGTGGCATACCATTTGGCTGCTTTTGACTCCAGCTTGTACAGGAGTTCTAACATGTCCGGCACAGCAGCACTCAGTGGGGGTGTGACCTCATTCAGGCCACGGTAGTCTACTGTTAGCCTCCATTCTCCACTGGCTTTATGCACTGGCCATGTGGGTCTGTTAAAAGGTGAGTTTTGCTTATCACTCCCTGATTCTCCAGCTGGAGAATCAAATCATGAACAGGGAGCAAGGAATCCCTGTTGGTGCAGTACTGCTGTCTGTGCACTGTCTTTGTGGCAATTGGTACCTGCTGCTCTTTTATGCATAGCAGCCTCACAACAGATGGGTCTTCTGACAGGTCAGACAATATAGACAGCTTCTTAATGTTGCCTGTATCTACAGCAGCTATTCCAAAGGCCCATTGATACCCCCTTATGATCCTTGAAATGCCCTGTTCTGAGGTAATTGATACCAAGCATGGAGCCCCTGGGCCAGTCAAAATAGAATGTTTTTGCTTGTCTTTACCAGCGAGGCTTGTTTTGGCCTCCAACACAGTCAATTCTTGAGAGCCCCCAGTCACTCCAGAAATATGGATTGATTCTGTCCCTTCCTGACTCGAGGGCATTAGAGTGCACTGTGTACCAGTATCTACTAGTGCCTTACATTTCTGTGGTTCTGATGTGCCAGGCCATTGAATCCACACTGTTCAATAAACTCTATTATCCCTTTACCTCCCCTGATTGAGGGCAGGGCCCCTCTATTCATTACCTGTGGTAACTGGAGCAACTGTACTGGTGATTGATCTGTTTTGTAGTTCTCTCACCAGTGCTTGTAGTACAGGAGTAGCTTGGTCATGCCATTTCCTCATGTCTTCTCCGTTGCCATGTAGGTAACGCCACAAGGCAATATGTGATGTCTTACTATTGTTCCTTTCTTGAGCTCAAAAGTGTTTGCGTCTAATAGTTGAGATTTTTGATGATACAGGTGAAGAGGAGGGTTCATCACCTTTAATTCGCTGGATCTGGATTTTCATTAGTTTGATCAGCTCCTTCATTAGACTCGCTTGATGATCCTGATCTTCACTGATCGTTTCTGATACTACTATGGGTTCGTCTCAATTAACCAATTAATTAACCAATTAACACTTGCTCTTCCATTTCATTCAGCATGTACATTACTTCTGAGATGGCTGAAATGGAGACGCAAGTTGAAGGTAACTGTTGTTCAATGTTTTGCAGTGTAAGAGCCAATTCAAAAAGTAGGGGTCTTTTCTGTTGTTCCCCGTACCTTTGAAATGTTGCTGCTAATGTAATGGTGTACCCTCCTGGTGCTGTTTGAGTGAGTTTCTGCCATATATTAGGTGTTGTCCTCACTGTCTCAGGATTGTGGTCTTGGTGTGAATCATTAGGATCAAAATTAAGGTTATACAGCATTGTGTAAACTCCTTTCTTGAGCCTTGAGTCATCATCAGAGGTTGATGAACAGTAATTGAGACTTTCTCCTTATCACTCTCCTCTTGCCTCTTAGTTTTCCCTTTTGCCTTTCTTGGTGCTGAGGAGGGCCCCTCACCTACATATTCCTCTGCCTTCTCACAGTATCACAGTATCGTGCGAGTTGGAAGGGACCTTAGAGATCACCAAGTCCAACTCCCGGGATTCGAGGCCTCTGTGTAGCAGAGCAGCATTTCTGCCACTTACGCCACAGGGGGGATACGAACCCCGGGCCTCTGGTGTTGCAAGCAGCAACTTATACCACTGCGCCACCGGAGACACACACACTCCTCCTCCTCTTCTTCTTTTTTCTGTTCTAGATATGAGGACACCCATTTCCATTTCTTGCCTTCTGCAAGGGCAGCTGACATTGTTACTGGTGCCTCCTGTGACTGATCAGATTTGACTTGGGGATTTCCCCCTTTGTCTTGAACCTCAGCTTGGAAACTCTCTTTCCAGAATAGTGTTATATAGAGCACGGTAAGCACAAACCAAGCCTCAAATAAGTCATACCTCCTTAGATCTATCTAAGCTGCACCATCCCTGACTTAAATACTGGCTTAATTTCTCAGAATCCCACAGGTGTTCAAGAGTGAAACCTCATGACACGGCGAGCCCCCATGCTTCTAAGATTTTTCCTAAACCTCTCCATATTCCCTGCAAGTCAGCATTCTCTGTTTTTGGAGTAGACTTCTTCAGTATAGAATGAATGGCGAAGAGTATATTCAGGGAGACTGATAACATGCTCACGAGTATAAACACGAGCATGATCACTAATTTGGCTTTTAAAAAGCATGCAGCAAACTGAGAAGACAGCCTGGAAACCGGATTGAACATCATATTGTTTGTGAAACTGGCTGTTCCATCATCTGGGATGTAAGTGTCAAAATTCAAATTATACCACATTGCATATAAGTACCAGGCAGCTGCCTCCATCAGTGCCCTTATTTGGTTATATGTGAACACAATAAAACATGATGTTAATAATCAGCCAATATGTTCAGAAGATCATAATTGCTTTTAATCCCTAAAACAGAGCAGCTAGAATGGAAAGTGGGTTTGTATCTGTTAGCTGCTAAAAACAGAAGTGAAAAAAAAAAAAAAAAAGAACCAAAACAGAAGACACTCTGTACAGTGTCCAGAGTTTGGCAGCCTGCCCAGACTACAATCTAATCTATGAAGGTCAAAGTAGCAATGCTTCTGCAGTGTCTGACTTAAAATCCTGTTTTTTTCTTTCTTCCCTACTAACTAACTTTTAACTAACATAGTTTAGTAACCTCTCAGCTTAGGATAAAGAGAAAGGGTTTTGGAAGATGGAGAAGGGAACCCATTCCTCAGAAAGGTATCAGTACTTTGCATTGAGAATGCATTCAGGAGGATGAGGAGGATACTTCCGTGTTCTTCAGACTTACACCTCTCAAGATGGTTAGCAAGGAGTTTGGGAGCCACAGGGATCAATAGTCAGAGGATGTGTACTGCAATAGTACTGCCCATTCACTGTATCTCCTCTCTCCCGAAATGGCAGTAGAAGAAAGGGGATGGACCATGCAACAGGGTTTGTAGAGGAGTATCTGGAAGAAGAGGGAACGAACAGATTTATCATTGGAGATATGTGAGGAAGATTGGTATCAAAGCCATTTTGTCAGAATTGTCTTAAGAAGCTTTCAGCCTTTCACAGGCCTCAGAAATCAGGTTCCTAACAGAAATATGACAGGGATAATCTCTCCTTATCATTTTCCTGTCCAGGCAGACAGAATGACTTTGCATTTTGTCAGCTTTTGTCTGGAAAGTGGTTTGGATTATTTAGGAAGTTTTTCCTTTAGATCTTTATATTGGCTTTATCCTTCAACACAGGCCCCTTTAGGACTTTTATCAAAACAAATGAGAAAGGGCTTGAACAGCTTCCTCTACTTTTGAATTTGGTCCCCTATGACCCTCATGCAGGACTGAATCTTTTTCTCTGTCCTACAGTTCTACCTTTCTGCTCTCCCTTCCCATCTCTGTGTTAAATCTCTTTCCTTTGTTCTTGACAGAAGGTCCCCTAGCTAAATAAGCCTTCTTCATCTGCACACATTTCCAGCATTGAGGCAGCCTGTAGGTGAGATCCACTGGAGTGAGCTGGTATCCAAGGTCTGGCTTTGGTGTTCTACACCTGCCTCCCCCTCCCACTGTCTGTTTTGCCCCATCATGCACGCTGCCAATGTAGTGTCTTGAGATTCCTGGGCAGTTTTGGGGAGCTCAGTTATCAACTCAAAGCTGTGTTTGCAGTCATGACTAGGCTTCTTTATACCACCAGAAAATGAAATATTACTGAGACCTTTTGAAGGAGAATAACAACACTATGAGCCAATGCTTAGCATTTTCCCCTCTGTGCCCTTTTCCACCTCATAAGAAGGAGCTGTGGAGATCCTGAGAGTCTGAGTTGGAAAGCTGCTTACTGTCAATAAGCATGTCTGTGTTCACAGATTCATGAAAATTTAAGTGTGACACAGAACTTTCCTTCAAGTAAGCCCCTTTCAGGTAGACGAGGATTTCTGATCTTGTGACAGAACACATAGGAAGCGTGCTCATACCCATTCAGGTGTACATAATGCCTGATGTGGCTTCTGACATTCTCTTTTTGTTTTCAGATGTTTCTTCAGCTTCTTACAGTTCTGGGAATTTCAGCCAGTTCATGGCAGATTTAGCCACCGGTCAACACTCAGCATCCTCATCCCCTCAACCTACCACTAAGCCTCAAAAGGGCAGAGAACATGGCATGGGGACAGTCAAGAAGGCCAAGAGCTGCACAGCTTTCTCCCAGGAGTAGCAGCAGATCCTGCATTAGCAGTTTCAGAGCCAGAAGTACCTTAGCCCCACCAGATTCAGGAGCTGACTGCTGGCCTGTTGGCTTACCTACCAGCAGGTGAACATAGAGACTTAGGTATATCTGTCACATAGTGGCTGAATAGTCACACAAAACAGTGACAGAATGGAAAAAGTAGCTCCTGGTAATGGGCAGAAGCAAAAGTGCTGTTTAACAGTTTCTCTCCTGTCTATTCATGCCAGAGATCTGAAGTACTTCTGGGGATCAAGAGAGTCAGTAGCACTGACTCAGTTCTCCCCAGTGAGGGGTCAGCTAAGGGGACTGTTGCCAACACTTGTAGCAGAACTACAAATATAGTCATGAATACGGTGTTCGCTAAAAATTGGACTTGACAAGACTTTTCAGTCTTTTCCCAGATATTGATGAACTTCACAGAAATCCTGGCATATGCCAGCTCTCCTACTCTCAGAGTTTTTGGTCTGTAACATACTGAAAGCTATGATGATCATTTCCCAGGTATGATCTTATCCAATATCTAATAACATCCTTCTAAGCACTCTCCCTCCTTGCAAATGTTGTCAGGTTCCTACACAGCAGTCCTCAAGGGTCTCCACATATATTGTGAATAGTGAACTGGCATTAGCTAAATAGACCTTGAGGGTAGGGCACAAATACATGCAGAAACAACTCCAAAATCTGCCTGGAATTTGGATATAAGAGATAAGTGTGATGGCCAGTATGTCCTTAGATGTCCTGGGACTAAAATAGTTGTATATACATTGTACATGCATATATATGCACCCACATGCTGAACTGATTCTGTCAGGGACAGGACTGGTGGGACAATCTGCTGTTTCCTTCAGTCAACGTCCTGCAGTGCCTGTTCTCACAGTCCAGACAAAACCCTGGGGGAAAACATACCTGGAATTCACCCTAGGAGCTTTGAATTCAGAAACAGCTAGATACAATGAGTAAACCTTTCACTTTACTAATAAGCATGCATGTGTGCCCCCGGTGGTGCACGGTGTTAGAACTGCCGCTTGCAACACTGGAGGGCCCGGGTTCGAATCCCCCCTGTGGCATAAGTGGTAAAACTGCTGCTCTGCTACACTAGAGGGCTCAAATCCCGGGAGTTGGACTCGATGATCTCTAAGGTCCCTTCCAACTCACACAATACTATGATAAACAGTGTTTCATAACTTTTCCTACAGTGCAGTGGTCCTGTGGAGGCCTGAGTGGGTCTAATCTGTGGTCACCCATGTCCATGACTGAAACTTATCTCTGTGTCACAATAACTGTCATGTGTCCAAAATGTCATTCCATCTACTCGTCCCAAGGCACAGATGCCTAGACAGCAGTTGAGGCTGCTAGATAGACATCTCCCAGGCAACAACCTCAGGGAACACTGAAAGGGCTTTATCTACTGCTTCCCATGTCATCTGACCATTCTTCCCTGGTTATTGCTGCTTGTAAATCTGACAACATTCACTACTCCTTCTTCTTGCTTATAGTTTCTCTGCTCTCCCTTTGCCACCCAAGGTGAAGATTTGGTTCCAAAATCAGAGGATGAAGATGAAAAAGTGCCAGAAGAATACCTTGTGGACTGCTTGGATTCAGTGCTTCTTGCAAGTAAGAACGTGTGGGCAACTTAACCATACACAGGTATCAGCATACACTGCCTTCTGGTTTGTTCAGTGCAGAGGCACGGTCTCAGCATGATTATCCATGTTCTGTAGATAGCCTGGCAATTGGTTGACTATGCCATTTGAATGCTTCCAGAGAAAGAATGTGTTTCTTATATAATGCATTTGATTCTGTAGCCACCCTGAACTATAGAGGATGGATACAGTTTTCTTACTCTCAATCTCATTGCTGCTGAACAAGAAAGAAAGTGAAATGTGGAGGGACAGCGTGGAGCACCAGAAGATATTAGGTTTGTGGACACCAGCAGAAGATACTACATTTTAATTCACTGTATTTCCCTTTTAGAACAGCCAAGTTCTTACCTGGCTGTGGACCCAAAATCCCACCACTACCCAATTCTACATCTAGCAACACCCAAACAACGCCTACCCCGTCAATTCTGCAGAGCAGGGCAGAATGCTTACACCATTGTGACAAGCAAGGATGGAGGAGTCTATTACAATGGTGGAGGAACCTGCAGTATCCAGCAAACAGTGGGTTTCATTGCTCAGCACAAAGTAGACTTTTATCATAGCTATCCTGGCAGTGTGGAATATTCATGCACAAAGAAAAGTGATGGTAATAACTTTCACCAGTCAGACCCTGTGGGGGCATCACTCCCAGCCACTGCTGGCCACCATCTCTATCATTCCTAAACACTGTGGATGTGAGGAATTTGGGCACCTTGGAATCAAATCTTATTCTCATATCTCCCTTTGTTATTCATGTAAACTCCATCTGAGGGCCATCATATAACTAGAATCCATTTGGGACCCAAATATTTGCTTGCAAGCCTAGCCAGACACGTATACACAGCCCTTCGTTCATATGCCTTTACACATACACAGGTACATACACTTCTTTATTTGCAAATACAAATTCCCTTACTAGACTATCTGACAAGGCTGACTAGTTTATGCCCTAGATTTTCTAAATCACGAATCTCAAAACTTACATAAGTACAGATGTATTTAATGTATACATACCATTACATGGCTGCATATACATAACACACAAAGACACACACTGCATGTAGAGGTTCCGGTCTCATACTTTTCAGTGACATTGAATAAGATTTATCACACACCAGGTATCTGATGGTTAGATCATCAGTTCTGCAATCTAGTCTCAAGTTATATGATTGATAAAGTATATAGCAAAGGGAGATCTGACAAGTTGCTTTCAGAAAAGGTGTTGAGATGATCTTATATGGATCAAAGAAAAATAAATAAACTTTATTCTATCTTCCTTTGTCTCCTCTTAAGAAAACCTAAAATGTTCATTATACATAGCAAATAATTAAATATGTTTTCAGGTTGATTATGTATTTTCCTGTGTCTTTTTCTTTACAATAACATATCACTATTTGAAACCTAAATGGAGCAAAAATAGCAACCACATGCCACTGTTATTGCTGATTTGAATCTGAAACTATAAACAGCACTCTTCTGTGCTATCAGTTGCTTCATGACTGTCAGCAAGGCCAGATATCTAGAGTTTAGGGACCAGAAGGGTAACTCCCTACCTACCTTAAGAACCTCCCCTACCCAGCAATATTTAATAATGGCACTAGGATCAGATACACATGTATCATTTCTAACTTTAATACTGTATAGGCATCTTAAGTACCTCAGAACAGGTATGCATACCAAAGTAAGATCAACAGTAGGGTCATGCTTCTCTGAGACACAGGTTTTCTCTAATACTTTGATAACAATATTTTTTTAATGTGAAGTACTAGTTATGGTTAAAAAAAATAAATAAAAAATGAGCACAGGATGAAGGCAAATATCTGAGACTGGAGTAATAAGATGCATGGTCTTCTGTTGGCAAAGCTGATCTGTTTTCCCATGTCTCACAGTTGTTTCCTGCTACACCCATTCCCTCATGTAGCAGCGCTCTTACCTTTTTGGTTATACAGCTACACTGTTTACAGGTCTGTTCTATAAACTTGATGTGGAAAAACAGAGCTTTTTGAAGGACCAGCTTATATCAGATCATTCCAGAGTTCCATTTTAAAGCACAGCTCTACCACTGCATCTATCCTACTTGTATCAAGTGCCTTAACTCACTAAAGATTTGTTCTTACAACCACTACACTAACAGAGGGGTTGTGATTGATTGGGTTAGCTTAACCAAAAACAACATAAAGGTGGTGGTTAATATCTCAACAATAACAACAATCATTAGGGCTCTGATGTGATTTTTTCATGCCATTCCAATAAATGCTGATGTAGGTTAAACAAAAAAAGAAAAAGAAAAAGAAAAAAAACAAAACAAAACAAAAAACAAACAAACAAACAAACAAAAAAACCCAAGAGTCTTTCCCTGTCACCTAGCAGCAGTTTGCTTGGCTGCATCTTGTGCCTCATGCCAGGCAGAAGTTCTAGTGTTGTGATTTTTAAAAGACTAAGTGATTCAGATACAGCCCCACTGCTAGAGACACATGCTGTGTGAAAGCAGCAGAAAGTCCATTAAACATGAGAAATTAATTTGTCTTGCAGAAGGGGATTCAGAGACAGGATGTGAAGATGCTCTTCAAAACCCTGGATGACATGAAGGTTGCATGGTTACTATGTGAAAGGAAATTCCTTCTTCTTCCCCCTCTCCCCCCTTTTTTCTTTGAAATCCACTGCCATGATATTTTGGATCCTTCATTATGCCTCTTCATATGTTCAATATTGGTCAAGATACTTCTGGCCACCGATGACAGGTCAAGCAAGAGATGCTTAACTGAAGATTTTCAAAGCCCTGTTAGCTTAGCATTTGAGTCATTCAAGATAATTAGATTATTTAATATAACATTTACTAGTGTCTGTAGGGAAGAACCTATTAAACATCACATCTTCTATTCACACTGCAGAGACTACTGGGGCCACGAGCTCAAGGGCTCCAGCAGTAGGAAACTGTCAAGTCCTGTAAATTTCCACAGCTGTCAGAAGCCCTTCCTGATCCCTGGTCTTTCTCAGTTCATATGCCAAGATTCCAGTCGCCAATTTGTATCTTCCTTGCAGCTATGCATCTTGTTTACCAAATCCCAATGCCCCCTAGGGGATGACCAACCAATGGAATAATTGTTTCTGTGAAGGAACACTCAATTTCCGCAGAAGACGAGGCAAACGCAGTAACAAATCATAGCATGCAGAGAAAGCCACATCCATCTCAAAGAAATTTTAACAAAAGGTGTGTTGAAAACTTTAAGCTTTGTTAATATCTCTCACACTTAAGCAATTATTAAGAATGTAGATAAAGGCCAAACACAAGTATATTATTAGGCCGTCCATCAGTGTAAGCCAAGCAACTAACAACGCACCTGCTCCTGGAGCCCACCATGCAACACGCCTCAAATAGAAGAGGCTTAAGAACAAGATGTCCTTGCAAACAAAACTATTTACACAGACACTTGTGAACAAGATGCCTGTGGTTACAAACTTGTGCTGAATCTTGCAAATTCCTCTCCACTTAGTATCTGTACACTCTCATCAAATCAAGTTTTAGTAATAAAGGTCAATAAACAACTTGAACTTATGAACTTTGGACTTACTGCACAGGCTTAATGGGCTAATTAATATTAATTTCTCCTCCCTGGATGGCATAAAGTTGGAGTTAACTTTACATGTGATGCATGATATGAAAGGGGGTCACGTACAAGGGAGAACACATATTAGGCAGACCAGCAAGTCTGTAACCTCCAAGTACTTCAGTCAGAAAGGAAAGGAGGAGGGACAATATGATTGGGATATAGCGATAAAAGGGGGGCTGTGACCCCTGATATTATGAGAGATTGTGAGATCGGGGGGGGGGGGCTGTACCTGTGGACTCTCCCTTTATTACAATAAAGAAAGCTAGAAACTTTCTTCTATCTCCTTTTGGGGTAATTGAGCAAAATTTTCCTAACACACCTGCAGCCCTGTACTTCTAGGACAGAGTTGTGTGAGTAAAATCCCACACACTGTAAGTAAACAGAATGTTCAAGATCACCCAGTGAGACTGAATGTGTATAAGTCTATGAAGACAGGTGACATGCATCCCAGGCTCCTAGAGGAACTGGATGATGTGGTTACCAAGCCACTCTCCATCACATGTGAAAAATCACAGCTGTCAGGCAAAGTCCCCGGTGACTGGAAAAAAGGGAAACATCACTCCCAATTATAAGAAAGGGAAAAAATAAGACCCAGGGAATTACAGCTTGGTGAACTTCATGTCTGTACCTGGGAAGATCATAGAGCAGATTCAGATGGAAGATAGGATAAGGCACATGGGAGAGGTGGTCTAAGACAGCTATCACAGCTTCACCATGGGCAGATTATGCCTGACCAATCTGGTGACTTTCAATGGCAGAATGATGTCATCAGTAGACAATAGAAGAGAAACTGATGTGGCCTACCTGGACTTGTGCAATGCCTTTGATTTGGTTCCCCATCTGTACAATCAACAAATATACAGACTGGTGTGGTTCAACTAGTATTTTACAGACTGTATAACCAGAAAGATTATCACGGTGGAAAGGGATAACTGAAAATAAATGAAAATGCTCACCTATGTACTGGGCTCACAGAAAAACTCCAAAGGGAGCAATCTCCAGAGGGAGATCCTTCCCTAATGGCAGTCAGCCCTTAAGTGGGGTCGAGGAGAGGTGGAGCTAGGTTCCACCCATTCCGGTCAAGCAAGTGAATTGCCTTCACTTGTGCTCCTGTGGCTGACTTAGTGCTTGCCTCAGGTGATCAATCAGTGGTTCAGGCTGTGATTCAACCATTTCCATACACCCATCACATCCTTATCTTTGAATTGAAGAGAGAAGTTTTGGAAGGCTGGACTATTTGGCCGATAAAGAATTGTTTGGATGGCCATATCCAGAGGGTCGCAATCAATGGCTCAATGTACATTTAGAGGCCAGAGATGAGTGGTGTCCTCCAGGGGGAAGTCTTGGTACTGATACTCTTTGACATCTCTATCATTAATAACTTAAGACAGTTTGCTGATGGTACTAAATTGAATGGTGTGGTTGACACAATAGAAGGAAGCCATGCCATTCAGAGTGACCTGGATATGCTTGAAGAATATGCCTGCATGAACCTAATGAGGTTCAGCAAGGCCAAGTACAGGTTGTTGCACTCAGGCTAGGGACTTGGGTGTACCGGCAAATGAAGTTTGATGCTAGCCAGTGATGCATACATGTAGCCTAGAAGGCAAACAGTATCCTAGGCTGTATCAAAAGAGGAGTGGCTAGCAGGACAAGAAAGGTAAATGTCCCTCTCTACTCTGTCTTCATTAGGCCCCATCTGGAGTATCGTGGCTAGGGCCCCCAACACAATATAGATGTGGAGCTTTTGGCGACAGTCCAGGAGAGCTACAAAGATTATCAAAGAGTTGGAGCACCTCTCCAATGAAGACAGCAGCCTGGGCTTGTTCATCAGTCTGGAGAAAAGAATGCTGCAGGGAGACCTTCCAGTATTTAAGGGAGATTATAAACAGTCATAAATTATTATTATAATCCACTTTTTACACACAGGTAGTTTGTGATAGGACAAGAGGGGGGATGGTTATTTACTAATGGAGGGAAGATTCAGATTAGATGTTCAGGGGGCAGTTCTTCATTGAGAGAGCAGTGAGGTGCTGGAACAGACTGCCTAGAGAGATTATTTGTTTTGCCCCTGACAGCATTCAAAAGCAGGTTAGGTGGGGCCTTGGGCAACTTCATCTAATACTTGATCTAGTGGTTGGCAACCCTGACTGCAGCAGGGGAGTTGGATCTTGATGATCCTTGAGATCTCTTCCAATCCAAGCCATACCATGATTGAAGACAAGGCTGACAAAATCCTGTGACCCAATCTTAAACAGCTGTTTTAAAGAAGTATGTCCTTTTTTCTAGTTGCCAAGAAAAGTAGTGGAGTCACTATCCCTGGAGGTGTTCAAGAAATGTGCCGATGAGGTGCTTAAGGACATGGTTTAGCAGGCAGGGTAGTCAACAGCTGCAATTAATGATTTAAGCTTTTCCAACCTTGATTCTATAATTCTACAATTATTCTCACTTCTGGGATAAACACAGTAGGGTTACATTTTACCCCTCTTTCCCCTCTACTGTGAGGCTAACCAAAAAATGTTTTCCTTACAACACTGTTCTGGTAAAAAGAAATGTAAGCAAGAAACACTGTTTCAGCACTAAAATAAAGTCATTTATTTTTAATTCAAGCAAGTTTGTAAAAACATCAAGTAGAAGTAAAGCAGTAGACAACACACATATCCCATAGAACATGACCATGATCACTGCAAGAACAGCAGCAAGCATTCATATTTGTAGTGAAAGTTCAACATAACATAACACGTTAAAATACAGGACTGCAGTACAAACTCTGCATCAGTGAAAAAAATTATTTATGATTTTATCATTTATTTGCTCTTGCCAACTCAAGATATTTTGTATTCTTGGGCAGTGACAGACTGGACTCTCCCATCTCACCACTTAAAAAAGATCCAGTTTCTCACAGGCAGTCACTGACACTGAAAGGGATGATTCAGTTCTTTTGAAAAGCAAAATAAAAACATTTAATTGCCATTTTCATTCTTTGGTTGTCTATCTAGGTTTCCCTAAACTTGTCACCTCCTCCAGAACAGCTACCAGAAGAAGTAGCTGGTATACATTTCCGAAGTAGATTACAGAAAAGATCCAACTAAGCTCTGGAGATGGGATGAAAACATTAGCTTGCTATCTTAAACCTGGGATTAGACAAGTAATTAGGGAAACATCCTGCTCTAGCCCTTTGGATGCCAACTCCACTACTATCCAACAGGATCTTCCTCCCTGACATCCACATTTCAGAATAACTAACCATGAAACAATTTTTAATATAACCTTTGCCTATTCTTTACCTCTGAAAAAGCTGCCCATGGTATTTGTTGCTGTATTCACAAATTGCTAGTGAATCCTGATATACAGATAAGCAAACTATTTCTCAAAACACTGAGGATAGCCAAACATAGCCACTAATCACATTTCCAGCAATGGCATTTTGGTGTACCATCTGCTGCAACATTCAGATTAGGAAAAGCCAACATTTTCTCAGCAGAGAGATTAAGGAAGACAAGATCCAAACTGTTACAAGTAGTTCCAGAGATTGATTGTTAATTATTTGATCAAAGCATTCAGCAGCAGCTTTGGAAATCAAAACGTTTTCACAGCAGTACAGACAAACCTCTCTCCAACTTCTCTTTTTTCCTCCTCTTCTTTAAACTGCTCTATGAAAATAGGAAGAAGGCAGGAGGCAAAGGGTAGGGAGGTACTGACCTCTGCAGGTGGAAAGACAGACTTACTGATCAAACCACCACTTCAGATGATATGTAGGTTTTCAGTTCAGAGCTGAGAGGACCCAGATGAACTTACTAGATGACTGAAGTTGCGGAAGAAAAAGGCAAGACAGCAGGAAAGACTACAGGCTACAAATAGGGTATTTCTTGCAGAAATTAAAAGTCTTCTCCAAGTTTTGGCTGCAAGACACAAGGCAAAGATCAGAGAATCATCCGCTAAAGAGGCAGCGGAGTGGATCTTGGACAGTAAGCACAGATCTTCACCTTCTCCACCACTCCTGACTGTGGCATTGCACATTCCCCTCCATAAATGCAATTTCACCAGTCCACAAACAAAACACCCTTCAAAGGGCTAGCTACACACAGAGATGCCTTTAAAGAGAAACGAAACCCAAAGTAGCAAGGTGCTAGACCCCACCAACATTTAAAGCATAAACTGAGAAGGAGGGGCAAAAGAAAGGAATAGAAATTGGATTTTTGAGTTAAGACCCTAGAAACCCCATGAGACAGAACAGGAGGAAGAAAAAGAACAATACTGAGGTCTAAGTCTCATAACCACTCTGGGTCCCCACGGTATGCCAAGGGGCCTGGTACTGATGCCGTACAGGAGAGCTTGAGAACTGTGTGATACTATCAGAGGTGCTCTGGAAGCTGTAGGTATCTTCTGCCTGCAAGCTGTCATAATCCACACTGGTAGAGTAGCCATGATAGAAGTTCATCTGCTGACTTAATAAACCCATGGCCTGCTGGGTGTTGCAGCTTGTTCCACCTTTTCCAAAGAACCCCTCATCTTCCACAGCCATGAACTGGTACAGGCCCTGCCCATTCCCATAAATCTGGCTGCTGCTGTAAGCCTGGTGTGCACTGGTCACAGCCTGAAGGTTTCTGCTGGCACCAACAGGGAAGCCCTGGTGAAATGTAGGGGTCATATCCAGATACGCAGCTTGATGAAACCCATTCTGAGAAAGACAGAGAAGAGGCCATTCAGGTATTACTAGCACCACACCACCTGTACCCATTGTACTGGATGTGACCTACTTTCTACCTCCTCCAAAATATGGTCTTTTCAGTCCAGTGTCTTCATTACGGATTACTAATATCAGAGATCATAGATCTTAAGTTAAAAATCCTACAATTCAATTCTGGGAGCTAGAGGAAAAAAAACCAACATGAGCAGCTTCACTGGCCCTCTTGAGCTGTTCACTTTCTTTTTTACCAATTCTTAATTAAGTGCAAAGATACCTCAATTGCTAGAGCAGCCTTAAAAAAATATTCTGCTGTAGAATTCATTATAAAAAATGAAATTGGCTTCGACATGATACACTTCTCCTCACAGAATGCAAGAACTCTGACTAGTAGTGGTAAGGCATACAAAGGCAATGGGAATTGTCTCACCTGTGGAAGATAAATCCCTTTATCCACCCACTGACTCTCCTTCTGGCAACGTTTAAACTTCATCCGTTGGTTCTGAAACCATGTCTTCACCTAGAAGAGAGGGGAAAGAACATGGAACTTTAGAAATCCATTCTTAATTGAAGCGTACTATGTATGCCCCAAATTTTTCTTTCTACAACAACATACATAGGTTGCTCAAGAAGTAATACCTCCTGTTTATTTCCATGGAAACTCCAATAGCTATAAAGAGCACAATAATGCTATTGGGTAGAGCAAACTCCCAGATACAGAGCACTATTTTTCAACATAGCACCATTAGCTATGCATTTTCACCAGTGATAAATAACAGCCTGCATGGCACACTAGTTAAAATTTACACCAATACAAGCGATCTGCAATGGCAGCACTACCCATGGCCTCACTGCAAACATCCATTATCTGATTCCCACGAACACTCAAAGTGTCAGTGAATGCCAGTGGGTTCAGTGAGACACGTTTGCTTCATATGCACTTCCATGTCAGACACCATTTTGTCAAGATTGTCCCTCCGCTGCAACCTGTCACACAGCAACAAAATGTAATGGAATACTGGCAGAAAGTTTCAACCTCTGACTTTGAGGTCACCATCCAACATAATAAAATAGGAGGCAATGCTTTTGAAGCAGCCATCATAGTTTCTGCCTTGCTTGTAATAATATACAGAGTTCCATCAGCTATCATCACATAGGTGTAGAATCAAAGCCAGGACTAGCACACTTACAGCTCAGGTCCCCAGTGTGGTTTTTACACTCAACACATCAAATCCCCTGCCTGAAAAACATGCCAGACAAAGCAACTACAGCAAAATTGCTTGAATGGTGGCAGCATCTCATTGCTGGACTGACATCAGTGATTCAAGAATCACTTTAGTCACACATGACTAACTGGTGGGGCAAGAACCATACCTCTGACATAAAAAATATAATAAGAAACACTCCTCCCTGTGAGTCCAAGAAAAGAAAAGATTTGAGACAACTCAGCTTCTCAGAGGAAGATGTTACCTGCTTGTAGGTGAGCCCCAGAGCAGCAGCCAGCTCCCGGATCTGATGTGGGCTGAGGTACTTCTGGCTCTGAAACCGCTGGTGCAGGGTCTGCAGCTGTTCCTGGGAGAAAGCTGTGCGGCTCTTGGCCTTCCTTGCCCCACTATCACCTTTATCCTTAAACTTCTGAAAAGCGGGGTGGTGAGATGGGTGGTCTGCAGTGGGGCTAGTGGCAGAGTCCGGAGTATACTGAATGAGCGTCCCAGAGCTGGAGGAAGCTGGAGAGGCATCTGAGGTGAAAAGACAAGTAGTGAGAGAAAGTCACTCCAGGTAAAAACTTCGACGTTCAGCTTCTGGAAAGCAAATTAAGATTCTGGAGACTGCTGCAGTCTCTGCAGCCAGGATAAACACGGGAAGCAGCGGCGGCCGGCAAGGCAGCCCCGCAGCGTCGCCAGTACACGAAGGCCGCGTTAGGACTTTCGCGACGAGCGTCCGGCAGCAGCTCCCAGCTCCTGCTCACCGCTCAGTTCTCAAAGGGGCAGTGAGGAGTACTGCCTACCTCATCTCGACCATTGCTTCCTGCCTGCGAGCAGCTTTCGGTAAAAGCCCACGGGCACTGACGGAGCACCGGGAACACCGCGTTGGGGGAGGAGAGACACAAGAGGCACAACCGCCCGTTAGGGCCGACGTACCTGGGTGGCAGGGCGTTTTCTGCTCTGCGGTCGAGAGGTCTGCTGCCGGAGCTTCCTCGGCGGACGCACTATCCATGCTGCGCGGAGAGGGCCAGTAGTAGTGCCCGCACCTAACAGCTCCGTAGGACGGCATGGCCAGGTGAGCACTCATGTTCGGGACAGCACCTCCAGCTGTTGCTGGCGGTGAGTTGATTGCAGACGCGCCTACTGCACGGAGATACCCCCATTAGGCGGTGAGGGGCAATGTTTTATGTCCTCCCCAGACTGGCTTTGGCCAAGGGATTGTCAGGACCATTGTCATGTTAAAAGTCAGTTGATTGGGGGGGAGTGGCTTTGGAGATATTCAGAGAGTGGGGGAGGACTAGGACAGCAAGGCCAGCTTTCCCATTTGGTTTCTTGTGGGGGTCAGTTTTTGCTGCCTACACACCCGACCCCCCGAGGGCTGGGAGGAGGGGCCTTGTTTCCACCTTGGGCCTAGCAGGCGTGAGCGAGGCCGTCCCGTGCGGCACGCTGGGCTGTCACCCCCGCCCTCACATTTAACAGTCTTGCTACCCACCTACGCCTCCTCATCGGTCCCCACCCAAGTACAAAGAATGGAGGGGGAGCCCAGAGACCCCCGGGACATGCGGAGGCTTTTCGTGTCTGCAATGCAGACTACAGCCATCATTGTAAACAGATAAGCATTCCTCCTCGCAAGGGAATACAGACTGGGGCCGGCGGGGAGGGCGGTGTTCCAGGATGATGTCTGCATCCCAGGGAAGCAAGCTCAAAGAAAGAGGAGTTGCCCAAGTTTTCTAAATGCTAACCCAAGACAGACAAGTCTATCTTGGAGGAGCACAAAGAAGAGTCACTTCTCAAGCTTCTTTCCTCAGATATTTGTCACTTCTTTTCATGACGTTTGAAATAAGCATGAGCTTACAAAAGAGAAGAGAAAAAAGTTTCTGGTAAGCTCCAGAAAGAGGTGACAATTACCCTGTTGAGGGCAATATAAAAGAGCCCTGCTGAACTTCAGCACTTGTAGCCGGTGACTATAGTCTGCTTGGAGAAGCTAGCTGTTCCCACTGTCCCACAACAGACACCAAACGAAGTATTACTGTTTTGTTTAAGGAAATTAAAAAATGACTGCGGTGATACTATTGCTCAGGGATTATAAAATGTGGAAAACTACCTGAGAGATCCATAAATGAGAGCATGTGACAAATCAAAGAAATTCCCTACTTCTCCTAATGAAAGGACAGGACATGGGCTCCTACTTTTCTAAGAAGAAAAAGGCAATAGATATTGGCTGCTAATCTTCCAGAGGCAAGAGAAATAGGTCCCTGTTGCTTCCATATATTTCTTCCTGGCTTAGTCATGATGAGCAGGCAAGCCTCATGTGTTATGTTTAACCTAATTTCCCTGGAGGTCCTAGGTAGTGGCAGGGAGCTGCTGGCCTGAAGGTGCTTTTGCAGCTTGGAGGGGCCCTTGTTGGGCTCATTTTTTATGACTTTCTAATTTATGGTGATTTAGTTTCTCAGAATCTGGGTAGGGTCTAGGTAGAGAGGTGATTAGGAATGTAAGAGAAAGTTTTTATAATTCAGTGAGGGGGTAAAATATGGAGGCACATGGTATCTTGTCCTGAAGCAAGTGGTGTAAGCTGTAAGTTCCCTGCTTCCCTTAAGCTCTTCCCTGTCCCCACATTTTGGGCTGTTGGTTTCACACACAGTTGCTTGCTTGCTGTTATGGGCCCAGCCAATGCACACACACAAAGGGTTTATCTGTCAAATGTGCAAAACTGTCGTGTAACTCTTGTGGTAGTGGCGGCCCTGATCTGCACAGTGCCTTTGCTGACAGAGCTTCCCTGGAGATATGCATGCTACTTGTGAAATAGTGTCTGAGCTCATAAAAACAAAACAAAACAACAGCCTGTTGCAAAGACAGGGAAAAACACAGGATTTCAGTGTCAGGGAAGTTGTGTTTGCAAACGAAAGCACTTGTTTAATTGTCTCTTGGCAATAATAGCTTAAGGGGCTCCACTTGTTTGCCTCTACTGTGCGCATTAAGTGAAATACTATTGACACAGACAGAAGGCTGGAGGCCATGCCACCCGAAGCTGAGAGGTTCCAGGATGCACTCTTGCCATTCCACAGGCTGCAGACTGAGTCATCAGAGGTGACACAGCTTGTCTAGGGGCACCTGTAGCAAAAGGATTAGTGTTTTACAGCCAGAATAACGCCTCCTCTGCCATCAAATACCCACTCTCCCTTGTTTTATAATTTTTTTTTTTTTTTTTGCTATTGAACTATTTCCCTCCCAAGAGATGGACCTGCTTTGCTGTCTCCATGGAACTGATTTCATTTTTTTCTCCGTAGTTTTCCTATAATCTTTATCTTTTGATTTTCTCATCTTGTCTTTAATTCCCTTTATTTTCACTGTTTTTTTGTTCCACGTGTCATCCTCTAGTGACATCAGTTTGCTTCCTCTCCCCAGCCACACCTCTTACCAAATTATCATACTTACCTTCTGAAATGTCTATGTAGGAGAAATAAGGCTTGTGTGAGTACATAAAATCACGTCTATTGCTGAAGTCAGAATTTATGAAAAGAAATTCAGTTCTTTTCCCCCAAATAAATTTTACATATAATAAATTATATATTTATATACATAAATATTAGGAAGGCAAATCCATAAGTCATACATGCCCAGAAGATGCTATGGGAAGCAAGATGTAGACATTCAAGAAGCTCCCTGAGGTGCTGGGTCTGGGATATATGTCCTGTGACACCATTAAGCTGCAAAGTGGATGTACTGCCCATTAATATATAGAGATGATGTGTTTTTTAAAAACACTAGCTGGTAATGACTCTGGGAGCAGACCCAAATATTCACTCATATTCCTTTTTGCTGCTATTTTCAGGTGGAGCAGCAAATAATTCAGATCTGTTTTGGTCCTATTCTTCCCAACGGATTGAACTTGATTTGTTTTTAAGATGAAGGCTGTGTCACCTCACTCTTAATTCTTCGGTCACTCCCTGCTTTTGCAGTTATCACTTCATTATGTGCCTGATATTATGGAACATTAGTCACTATGTAAACATCATCTGTGTCATTAAGCATATGTAAGTGACACTTGTCAGAAGTATGTCCCAAGGAGCCTTTTCCATAGTTCTTCCAGGGTAGACGTAGAAGCAGATGTCTAAAAGCTCTCTTGGCTGAAACACAGGTGAAATTGGACAAGGGCTGGAAGGTGTTTTCATGCAAATTCCTTCTACAAGGGTTCAACCATTAGTGTAAAGTAGGGTCACGGCTTTCAGAGGGCTGAAGCTCAAACTTGCACTGCACTGATAAAGACAGACCATTTTACAGGGGCTGGGGAAGCAGCAACTGACTGTAAGTTAAACTTTGGAGCTTATACTGCTGGATCAGAGTTCTATGAGTTCCTACCTCATAGCGCTTCTAAGCTCATTTTCATCACTTTTACACTGGTAGAGGTGTCTCAAATTTTATATAGATTGAGCGTTCTTCTGTAACTGACTCAAACGTGGCTCATCCGTGTTTCAGTGAATATTTTGAAGTCCCTGAGAGTTCCTGTATTGTTCATGCTCATGTTCATGGTGCTCAGTTAGCTGCAAGCAGGGATCCTGAGCCTTGCTACTCCTCCGAGGTTTCTGTGGGAGCCATCATGCTCGGTCAAGTTTGTGCATGATGGTGGAAGGCAGGTAGAAATTTGTTCATTGTATTTTCTTGAACTTGTCCACCTTTTCTTGCAAGCATTATCCCTTGGTATTTTTTAGACTGAACCCTCTTCAGCTAACCTTTGGGAAACGTCCTATTGTACAGCCCTTGGCTCCAGACAGCCTCGCCGGCACGGCTTGATCACAGCTAACAGTCTGGGTCGAAAATGTCATGTTTGTGGAAGGAAGGCAGCCAACAAAGAATAATAAAAATTAGACCCTCATTCATATTAAAATACAGCTTTTCTTTCTCTTGACTTTTTAGGGGAGCAGGTCAAGAAAAGGACAAAGCTTCTTCTTTCCACTGGCAACCACGCTGCTTAATCACCTGAGAATTACTGGTTGATGTGATCCATTGTGAGCCGTGGAGAGGCAGACTTGAACAGAGGAACCATGGCATAAAACCTGGAGGCAGGCCGGCAGGAAATGTGGAGTGTCAAAATAAGGTGGAAAGAAAGTTAGTGAGAACACAGATGGGCCTGTTCTTTATCTTTAAACTATTGCTTGCTACACACAGAAATGCTGAAGTGCTGTATTTGTAAGTACTTGTCTCAGGAAGCATTCCCTATCACTGCTTATAAACTCGAATAAGGAATGATTTCCGTGGGGAGTACTTGAGAGCCAGGGATGTTCAGTACTGGGGAACATGTAGGGACTGCATATTGGACAAGAACCTTCCAAATGGCCTCCCTGATCAACTCTCCCTGATCTCCCTCTCCCTTTTGGCAATAGTGATTGTTCTCATAAGCCCAGTTAGACGTCCTCTTACTAAAAGCAAGTGCGCGGTGAAGGCTGTGTTCAAATGCTTGCTTTGCTTAGAGTTTCTGCCATTCACACCACCAGGGGGAGATACCGAGTGCTGTGTTTCTCCTTGTACAAAGACCTCGTGTAATTTAAAAACATGGGATACCTCTCAAGCTCTCCTAAAGGATGTTCTGAATCACAGTTTGTGATTTCTTCCCTGAACAGATTGTTTTATGAACTTATAAATAAAGCAGAGGCTCCTCCTCCCCCCCCCACCCCCTCAGGATTCTTTACTCCTTCTGATGGGGGCAATTTTACACAACCTACTCAGTGGGAAAAGTGTCTGCAAAGTCCATAGCTACCCAGAGCCTACAGTTAGTGGGGCACTTGAGTGGTAAGATGTGCGTTTAATGTTCTCTTGTGTTCACTGTGTATTGTGTGGAACCTCCTTTCTTCCACATCTTTCATCTGAGGCCAATCCCATGTTTCTCAATGTTGTTAAGGGGGATTACATGCCAACTGTACGACTGTAAATATGCTTGTGCAGGCCATAAGTGGGCACACCATATGAGAGTCATTCCCAATACATCACATGAACCAATTAGCACATTCTTCTCGAGCAATTTATTGTGCCTGTTCTGTTACATCTGGATTTTTGAAGCCCAGAAGGTCTCCATAGGAGCAGATCACCTATAAGGTGTCTGGTTACAGGAATGACTGAAAAAGGGTGTTTCTCTTTTAAATCTCTCACAGGTAGGGACAGAGACCTTCACATTGTCTGGTCCTTACCCCCATCGGTCCACCGTCCACCGTCTCCTTTCCTCTAAGACTGGCTCTTGCACACATATTCATGTGTGATTAGCAACTGTTAGAGCCTGAGGCTCCCTGGCTGGCACCCGCTCTACATCTGAATGGCAGCCGGTGAAACCTAGTGCTGTTCAATGGGATCTGCAAGTGGATATTGTCTGGGACTGACGGAAGAAAAAGATTTACCTGCTTTTGTCTAACAATATTTATGTGGCCGACTTTGCTGAGATAGGAAAGATAAAGAGACAAAAGGAAGAACAGTGAGTGACAGTAGATTTTTTTTTTTTTTTTTTGGTTGGATGTGTTGGTTTTTCTTTTAAACAGAATGTCTTTTATTTAGGAATTGCCTTTCAGTACTTAAAAGAAGCTTATAAACAAGATGGAGACCGACTTTTTACACGTTCTGATAGAGGGAGAGTAAGAGGAAATGGTTTTTAAATTAGAAGAGGGAAGATTTCTGTTAGCTTTTAGAATCATAGAATCATAGAATTACCCAGGTTGGAAAAGACCTTGAAGATCATCAAGTCCAACTGCAGCCTAACCAGTACCCCATCTCTAAAATAAAAACCTCTGCTAAATCATATCCCTGAGTACCACATCCAAACGGCTCTTAAACACATCCAGGGATGGCGATTCAACCACCTCCCTGGGGAGCCCATTCCAGTACCTAACCACCCTTTCTGTAAAGAAGTTCTTCCTAATATCCAATCTAAACTTGCCCTGGTGGAACTTGAGGCCATTTCCCCTCGTCCTGTCACATGTCACTAGTGAGAAGAGACCTGCCCCACTCTCGCTGTAAGAACCTTTCAGGTACTGGAAGAGCGCAATAAGGTCTCCCCTTAGCCTCCTCTTCCTCAGACTAAACAGCCCCAGCTTCCTTAGCCTCTCCTCATAGGGCTGATTCTCCAAGCCCTTCATGAGCCTCGTTGCCCTTCTCTGGACCTGCTCCAGTACCTCCATGTCTTTCTTGTGCTGAGGTGCCCAAAACTGGACACAGTACTCAAGGTGAGGCCTCACCAATGCCGAGCACAGGGGCAGGATGACTTCCTTAGTCCTGCTCACCACACCATTCTTGATACAAGCCAGGATGCCATTGGCCCTCTTGGCCACCTGGGCACACTGCTGGCTCATATTCAGCCGACTGTCCATCAGCACACCAAGGTCCCTTTCTGTCTGGGAGCTTTCCAGCCACACTTCCCCAAGCCTTTATGGTTGCCTGGGATTGTTGTGACCAAAATGCAGAACCCGACACTTGGCCCTATTGAAACTCATTCCGTTCACCTTGGCCCATCGATCAAGTCTATCTAGGTCCCTCTGTAGTGTCCTTCTCCCCTCAGGCAGATCAACACTCCCTCCCAGCTTAGTGTCGTCTGCAAACTTACTGAGGGTGCACTCAATCCCCTCATCCAGATTATCAATGAAGATGTTAATCAGAAGCGGCCCAAGCACCGAGCCCTGGGGAATGCCACTTGTGACCAGCCGCCAACTGGATTCCACTCCATTGACCACAACTCTCTGGGCCTGGCCATCCAACCAGTTCTTCACCCAGCGGAGCTTGTGCCCATCCAAACCACGGGCATCCAGCTTCTCTACCAGAATGTTATGGGGGACAGTGTTAAAGGCCTTACTGAAGTCCAGGTAGACCACATTGACAGACTTTCCTTCATCTACTAAGCGGGTCACCTTGTCATAGAATGAAATCAGGTTAGTCAGGCAGGATCTACCATTCATAAACCCATGCTGACTAGGTCTGATCCCTTGGCTGACCTTTAGTTCATCCATGATGATACCTGAGATTATCCTTTCCATAACCTTCCCAGGCACCGAGGTGAGACTGATGGGCCTGTAGCTGCCAGGATCATCTTTCTGGCCCTTTTTGAAGACGGGCATCACATTCGCCAGCCTCCAGTCCACAGGGACATCCCCAGTCAGCCAAGACTGCTGAAAAATTATGGACAGTGGTTTGGCAACGGCATCCGCCAACTCCCTCAGCACTCTAGGGTGCAACCCATCCGGCCCCATGGACTTATAAACATCCAGCTTTCGAAGTAGGTCCACAGCCATCTCATTGCAGATCATGCAGGGCTCGTTTTGTTCCCCCTTCCCATCTACCAGTGTAGGGGGCTGTGTTCCCTGTTTTAGGAGGAAATTCTTTACTCAGAGTATAGGGAGGCACTGGAACAGGTTGTCCTGAAAAGTTGTGGATGACTGGTTCCTGGAGGTGTTTAGGGAAGGGTTGAATTGGGGCCACGGGCAGCATGAGTTATTGGATAGCAACCCTGTCCACAGCAGGAGGTTAAAAATGAATGAGCTTTAAGATCCCTTCCAACCTAAGCTATTCTATGAATTAAATTGAGTGGAAGTTGGAGGCTTGGGAAGAAGATATAACATTTGCACTGAATCAAAGAAATTGACGTGTAGAAACTTAACAGCAAAGTTTTGATACTGTTAAGTCAGGTATTCTTTATTACTGGCACTGGGAAGCACTGGGGATATTTCCGCCATAAGTGCTTCAAAGATTAGATGATTCAGAGTCCATTATATTTCCGCAGATAGTACATACTCATCAATTATGTGTGAAACAATTAACTTATACACACCTATCTCAGATAGTGATTGATGAGGTTTCCAGTCTTCTATTCCATGGTCTTTTCTACTGTCTAGCATCCTTTTAGCATCATGGCAGTCCAATTGACAGTCTTTTACTTCATCCAGTGGTCTTCCTCGCTTTCTTCCTCACTTGTCCTCTAGATGAACTTTCTCCATTGATGCAGTACGAGAATGCCTATTGTAAGTAACTTATAGGTACCAAAATCATAGCATTTTCTCACTCAGAACTTGGCTATTATTTCTGGACATCTGTTCATCCTTGGATTGAGATCAGTTTTGCAATCTGTCTTTTAATGATATATACTAGGTTGTAGAAGAGAGACGGGAGTATCCTAATGTCTGCTTGTTGCATCCCAACCAAATAGCAGTGTAAGATAATTCAGCCTTGTGTGGAGACCCTGGCTTTCATTATTATATTTCATTTGCTGAGGGTCTCTTGTCAAAACTGAATAGCTTTAAAACACGTTTTCTAGTTAATAATACTACATCCATATTATTCACAACATCTAAAAGTTATTACAGTTTTGCAAGCATAATACAACAATTCAACAACAATATTTCTAAAAATAACCTACTAAAATACATGGTATATCTACTTTTCAAAATCAGTTATTTCTAAAAACACATTACAAAATATACTGCGGCATGCTTCTTCAAATCAGCATCATTAGTGATGTAAAGGTAAAAATGATCTGTTCATCTCCTTTGGACTGTCCAGAAAGAACTTTTTACATCAGGAAGTGAAAACACATCTTTGTGGGCAGCAAAGAAATAAAGAGACTGCATATTTGACTGGGTGTCTTCTCAGGCTGCAAGATCAGGAAAAAGCACAGAATCATACAGTGGCAGAACTCCAGAACCTCAAACTAGTGTGTGAGAATATAAGAATGCTTCCTCAGAACAACTCAATCTTGAAGGAGGAGGAGGAGCAGCCATGACTATTGGGAACAATATCTTGCTAAAAATTCCTGTTCTTAAGTCAGTTGTGAACAGCATGCAAACTCTGGGGCTAAGACAGGCCTGAGAACACCTTATCTTAATTCCACTCATGACTAAATCATGCCGCTATAGTTGTAAACAAGCTATTAATAGTGTCAAAGCATCTGCAGATGCAAAGTAACCTTTCAGAGTGTTGCATACTTTTGGTGCAAATATGCAGGTCTTGGCCTGGGATCCATCAGGGTCCTCTGACAAGCCAACACCTCAGTTATCTTTCTTCATTTACTGCAGCTGCCAGACGTCTCCACTGCTGCAGCAGAAATGATCCAGCAGGATACAGTTCATCTCAGCCACTGCAGCCCACAGATGGTGTGTTAAAATAAACCACTGGAAATTTCAGTTTCTGTCAGTACCCAACTGCTCTATAATCCCATATGCTGGCCAAAGCTTGTGGTGATCTCTGATCTGCCTGCTAGCTGCACCCGCTGTGGGGAAAAGACAGTAGTGGTGCACTGCGGAGGACATTAGGTGGTGTGTTTCCCAGCACAGATCAATGATTAAAGCCTACTCCTGTTGCATGGATCATGCCTCTTCTGTGATTTGATACCTGGAGGATAGGTTGTACACCAGCCACTGATTTCAATGCCTGTTTCCTGAACATGTCTTTCATGGACATAGCTTGAGACAGACATGTGGAGCATTTAAACATGTTCCTTGCAATGATAAATGATACAATCAAAGTAATGCCAAGGCATAGGGCTTTTGACCACTGCCCTGCTGTGACCACCACTGGGCTTGTGGTAGTCGTGTCTCAGGGAGCTGCATTGCCTGCCTGTCCCATCCCCCAGCCTCTACTGGAGATGCAACAGAGTTGTGTCAGCTTCACTGGTCTGTGGCCCTGGGAAAGAGGTGATGGCATGGGGAGGGAAAAATCAAGGGACTGGAAAAGGGAGAGGTAGCCAGATGAGGTCAAGGTAGGATGTCCCCTTATGTCCCCTTCTTCCTGCACCTCTTGAGATGCAAGATGGTGCAGCACAAGCCTGGGTGCAGACACCTCAGTATAACCCTAGAGCTATGGGAAGCCATGTTCAAGGCTGTGTGTGGAACATGACCCACTTGACTGGCACATAGTGAAAAATATGCAAGTAAATTTCTTCACAAAATACCCAGGGTTGGAGAGGCTCACTCTTAATGCACCAGTGTCTCTTGAAACAAGGGGTTGATAAATACGGAGTGTTGCTCTGTGTCATTTCTTCCCATTTCTGAACAGAAGTCTCCAGGAGATCTCAAGCTGGTGACTTCACAAAGAAGAGCTACATTTGTTAAATGACAACAGTGGCCAAGGATCCTGAGGTCTCACCATTTCCCCTCAGGATACTTTCTATTCTCACTCCTTGCTCCAGTGACCTCTTGATCACCAGATTGCTATGAACATCACAGCAAGGCACCTACGACATGAATCTCTGTAACAGCTGCTCCATACTGATAGAGTGGGACAGGCTTAAACTGGAGAGATCTTCACAAAGTTGGTCCTCACTTCCCATGTACAAGTGACTCTTTCAAATATGTGTAAGCTCAAGCTGAACTGCAGCTGAAGGACAGGATGACTTAAATGTCATAAAAATGAAGAAGTGTGTCTCCTCTAGGAAGAAGGACCACTAAGTATTTATCATATAGCACTTTCAACTGTTCTCACATGAATAAAGTCTTGAGTGTTATGAGCTTCCTTACTTTGCTCATCTCTCTTTTTTTCTACGTGTTCCTGACAGGATTGGCTGCTGAAGGCTATTCCTGAGAGAACAGATACATCCAATGGACATCCAGAAAGTGTTGTGAACCCAAAGAAGATTAAAGCCTTCAGCTTAGATGTGAGAAGTATTTCCTTCCCATTCACTACTTGCCATGCTCCTCTGCTATCTTCTCTGCACATAACACAATGAGAGCCACATGACACAATGTACCCAGCATTTTCTTCCCCTCACTCTGAATCAACTGTGGCAAGAAGCCAAAGAAGCCAAGGAGGCTTTCTTTTTGTCTGGTTTATCTCTAATTTCTCAGATTGTTTTGCTCATTCTTATCTCACTTACCTGTATTTCCCTCATGATTTTCCTGTTCATTATGCACTCCAAGTGGCCTCCCATTTTAAATTGTTTTCTTAATTTCTTTTCCTTTATGACTCCTTCATTTCCTTTATGATGTGATTTCCTTTATCCATTTCTGTGGTACTTTGAGTTTATTTCTAGCCTGGAGACACAGCAGTGCATGCAGATATGAGAGATGAGATGGCTATAACAGTTTGGCTTTTCATTGGGAAAAGTTGTTTGGACAGAAGCAAGAAGTTTCTTTGGAAAGTTTTGTTTTGTTTAGTTTTGTTTTGTTTTCCCCTTATAAAGCTTTCTTCAGGAGGAAAAGAGGGAGATTCATTGCATAATCAATGATTTCAAGCTCAGGGAGGTTAGATTTAGCTTAGATAGAAGGGAAAAATCTTTTACAGTGAGTGTAGTGAGGCACTGGAACAGGTTGCCTAGAGATGTGGTTGATGCCCCATCCCTGGAGACTTTCAAGGTGAAGCTGGATAATGTCCTGAGCAGCCTGATCTAGCTGTGTTGTCCCTGTTCATTGCAGGGGAGTTGGACTAGGTGGCTTTCAGAGGTCTCTTTGAACTCTAAGGATTCTATGATTTTAAACCTGGTTCTATGACATCCAAGCTGAATGCCACAAACTATTAGTTGCTTTGGAGGATAATACAGTATGTAGGTGAAAAGATCAGTGAAATTTTGGCAGGAATGAGATGGAGGGACGCTTTTTCAGTTGTGAGTCAGACTAAAACTGAAATCATCATGGTGATGCTTTTTGAAGTCAAAAGAAAGCTTTCCTGGTTTATGTTGTATTTTACTATGTCTCAGGACAAACTAGGTCTAGTGAGAAGGAGAGGATGCTTACTTGTTCCTTGCCTCATAAGGTGTTTTGCCCAAATTGGGATTCTTTCATTGTACCAAAACACTTGGCCCTACTGCACTCTACACAGCCACAATGCCCTAGGGAACTTCTCTGTCACTTTATCTCCTTTCATTCATCTGCTGTGGCTTAAATTTTTCTTCTGAAGACAGAGATCCAAGTAAGGAGATGGACACATGACTGACTTGTGAACAGATATCAGTGAACTGAAACTGTGTGGCTTCGTTGCCTCTGTGGTTGTTCATTTATTTGTGTCTGAAAAGAAGCCTGCAGATAATATAGTTGAATTGCAGGTAGGCTAGCAGGACAGGCAGGTTTACCCCAGAGCTATTCACTCTGATGCGCCAACAGGCTGTCTATCGGCTAGAGTGAGATGGGACATTTTCAGGCTGAGGACAAGAACAGCTGAGGTTATTAACATGGCAAGGCAGATTGCCTATGGGTTGTACCTAGTGCAAGACTATCCTATAGGATAGGGATATTGAGTTTCCTCAGCTTGGCAACTCAGGCCTCATTCTGCCATGCCATGGATGTGAAAAAAGCTCCTTGTGTTGAGAGGCTACAAATGTCTCCAAGAAATTCCTCTGGTAATGGAACGGCTTTGCAAATGGCTTTCTTTGCCTCTCTCTGACTCATGTTCTCCCTTAATGGAAAGAATTTCCCTGTCTGTCTAACTGAGGTAGAGTAGCTGAATGACAGTATCACCATTCAGGGTAGTCTTGTAGCAGTGGAGTTTCTGGATGGCACATAGTTGATACAGGAAAGAGATATCTCCTTTAAGGAGAAATCTTTTATCCAGTTACACTGGTTAGGCTTAAAAGAGGAAATTACATTCCTCACTCCCTTTTTTTTCCCCCCCTCAAACACCACCTTTCAAAATGGAATCTACTTCACTGTGTTCAAGGCCAGGTTGGATGGGGCCCTGGGCAAACTGATCTAGTAAACTTAGAAGTTTGGTGGCCCTGCCAAGCAGGGAGTTGGAGCTTCATGATCCTTGAGGTCCCTTCCAACCCGGGTCATTCTGTGATTCTGTGATTCTGTGTACTCCCAATATCATCCAATTAAAAGTCTCTGGAAATCACTGGGACAGCATGTATCCTATAAAGCAAGGAAACAAGCTTGATAACATGACATCAACAATTTTCCTTGGGGTATTTATTTGTCTATTGTTTTTTGTGGTATGAACTGTCCCTCCTGTTCTTTGTCCAAGAAGCCTACATGTCAGATAAGTGGCTGTGACATAGTATGAGACTAGAACAGCTGGGCTGTAAGGAAGGTCAGCAACTTGACAGCAAAGGAAAGCAAAGTCTAAAGTACTACAGAGAGATGCACTAAGGAGTGCTGTTGATTTGTGATATAAAGATTTTCATGACAGTTGTTCATTTGTATGCATTCTCTTGTCCTATTCAACTTTGGGAGATGATAAATGCTCCTTAGCAAAGTCATAAACAGAAGATGGTGACAGAAAGCCATAGCTGTTGGGAGATTTACATCCAATATATACATAAGAAACATTTCCTAGTATTTGGCAAGCTTTTAAAAAATGTTAATGAATCATGTAACTGTAGTTATGTTATGGTTTCTATTTCATTGACTAATCAAGATAAAATGTGAATAGCAACATATTAAATGATAAATTTAATCAAAGCATAGAAAACCTTTGATTCATATGTTCTAAACCATTCTAGGATTCTGTGACTAGGCAATCAGAGCAGGCCTCAACAATTAATGCTGGGCAAATGTAGTGCTGTCAGTCATCACTAGGTGCCACAGATTTGTCTCAGCTCATGTGTGGGCCTATGGCAGTATCGAGATAGGATGCTGCTGACTGCCCCCAGCTGTGATTTTTTGCCAGAAAACATGTCACTGGCATTTCAGATGGTACTGAGCATGGCTCTTGCTGTGCATTGCAAGGATGTAAGCCCATTTCACAGATCAGATCCTTAGGCTGCTTCCTGAATGGCACTGAAGAGATTGTGAGATTGTGTTTCTGAAGATGTTGGTGCTAAATGGTGCTAAAATATGAGAGACTCTGCTTCAATGAATAAGTCCAGATCTTTGGACTTTGGGATTGTGAAAAAGCACACACACAAAAAACCCACCAAACAACCAAACAAAAAATCTGAGTAAGTAGTTTTCTGACATGTTGTTTTTAGTGAAATGGAATGAAATAAATTTATAGTTAAGTAGGTCATTGCAAATCTGGGAAATCCACTTTTTGTGACATCAGTGGAAATGAAATATTCCGTGCTATTGCAAGTACTATGTCCATTTTAAATCACAGCAAATTCAAAGTGTAACTGTTGAAGGATCTAAATGTCATATTTTAGTTTTTGTTTTAGGATTATCTATTCCACACAGAGTGGCCATCTACTTTACTGTATCTAGAAGACAGTGGTCATGAAGTGTTGCTAACTTTCCTCAGTTTTGTGCAATACTGTGCACAGTCAGCTTGACACTGAGGGTCTTGAGTACACTGGACCATGCTAAATATCCTTGATGAGAATCCTCAGGATGTGGAAATGGAGGCGGTAGTGGGCATAATGAAGGACAGTGTCCAAGGCCCACTACTCTTCTTCCTCTGTACTGTCATATGTATAGCTCTGCTTTCTGTACTATGTGCTTGAGAATATAATCTTTCTCTGTCTGCTTTTTCCAAGGCTAGGTTATTTTTGCAAGACTAAAATAAATATTCATTTTTTATTGCCCATTTCAGTCATTAAACTCTAAAGCTACTATAGGGTCTGATTCTTTTCTCATTCATTATGACTAATCTTTTAGCACAGTGAAAAGAATTACTCAGAGTTTTGGACAGATCTAACCTAAAGACAATCTAGCTTTACAAAAACAAAAAGATGCCTACCTGTAAATCTAGCACTATTCTGTTAAGTCTAATTTGTTAGATGCATCCCCTTGTTTACATACAGATTTTTCAATCTTAGAAAAACGGGAACTGATGCTTTCAAGACTGTCTTAAAGAAGAAGAGAAAATGGATTACATTAGCTGTTTCGGGGGGAAGAAATGAGACACCTCTAAGCACAACTTATGAAGTGAATCAAGTGAGGGATATCAGGAAAAACTTTACACACACGCCTACACACACACACAGAGGCCAACTCAAGTCACCACTCATGAGTGAGTCAGCAAAGCCGAGGTTGGGCTTAAAAACAGCTCTCTTTCCTACCAATTTCCATGTCAGGCACTTAGGTGGTAATTTTGCTTCAACATGCAACAGTTCTACTTTGGGCACATGGCTTCTCATCCCTTAGGAAGTAGCTGACCCTTGCTATGACCTAGCACTACTTGGCAAAACCTACTGTGATATGGTCACAGAAAGCAGTGGCTCTGGACTCTGAATCAGTTGTTCACATTCTGATTATCTAAAATACTATTCTTTTTGAGCCGTATTTGCCATCAATCTGTGGTCAAACAGTAAGCAAGTGACATCATATTCAGTTCAGTTCTTCTCAGATTCTTCTGTGCTCAGAGGAGAACAAGGAAATAAAATGCAGAATATTAGGCTGTATCTAATGTAATGGCAAAAATAAACATATTGAATGAGATTGGACTGTCCAAGTTTAAACAATTCATCTGAGTACTATTTCTCAAGAGTAACAAAGAAATTACAACTTAGGAATCAGAATCAATCTTTCTTGGACTGTCAGAGACAAAAATCAACTCATGGAAAGTGAGAATACTCTTGTTGCTGACATAGGTGACGGGACTATTGCCATTTGATCATGTGACATATGCATATGAGACTGTGGAAACGGTCTAGAAACTTGGAGGTTATGTTCTTTGCTTGGGTTCCTTGTTCTTATGAACAGAGAAGAAAATAACCTGAATCCAGTTCCATGTAGAGTCTTCATGGTCACTGCTATAACTTTATGTACTGTGGCTTTTCTGTTCCCTATATTGGGCATGGGACATCTTAGTCTCCCATGGACTGAAATTTGCACTCAAACTCATTACAGTTGTATTATAATCCAGCAGGCAGTTCAGCACTACACAGTTGCTTGTTCACTCTTCCCAGAGGGGTGAGTATCGGAAAGGTGAAATTGCTAGAACTTGCAGGAAGAGATAAAGACAGTTTGCTAGGTGAAAGCCATGCGTGTAATCAAAGCAAAATAAATAATTGATTCACTATTTTGCATTGGTGGGCAGCTGTTCAGCCACTTAAACAAAAGCAGGGCTCATCTCATGTAACAATTTCTTGGAGAGACAAACACCACTTTGAATGTCTCACTCTTCCTCCTTCTTTACCTCAGATTTTATTGCTGAGTGTGATGCCCAGCAATGGTATGGGACATGTCTTTTGTCAGCTGGGGTCAACTGTCCTGAATCTCTTCCCTCCCAGCTCCTTGTGCACCCCCAACCTCCTTGCTGGCAGTGAGAGGAAGAGGAATGCTAGCTGTGATGGAGGGACTGTTTTCACAGTAACATAGAGCCTAAATCATGAAAATTTTGGCAAAAAGGCCCGTCTTCTGCAGACCTTTTTAATGGTTGTCTACCTGTGGGTGGGTAAGGTAGATAGATTTTCAGCTTATTTGTGATTTTCTACAGGTTAAGTTTAGTAAGCAGCTAAGCACCAAGTCACAGAGTCATAGAATTGCTTGGGTCAGAAAAGACCTTCAAGATCATTGAGTCCAACCACAACTTAACCATACTACCCTAACTCTAACAACCCACCACTAAATCGTGTCCCTGAGCACTACATCTGAATGGTTTTTAAACACATATCAGGGATGGTGACTTAACCACCTCCCTGGGGAGCCTATTCCAGTGCTTAACCACCCTGTCTGTAAAGAAGTTCTTCCTGATATCTAACCTAAACCTCTCCTGGCACAACTTGAGGCCATTTCTCCTCATCCTGTCACCTGTCAACAGTGAGAAGAGACCAGACCCATTCTCGCTGCAATCACATTTCAGGCATTTGAAGAGAGTGATAAGGTCTCCCCTCAGCCTTTTCCCAAGACTAAAAAGCACCAGTTCCTTCAGTTGTTCCTCAGAGGGCATATTCTCCAAGCCCTTCACAAGCCTTGTTGCCCTTCTTTGGACCTGCTCCAGCACCTCAATGTCCTTTCTGTACTGAGGTGCCCAAAAGTGAACATAGTGCTCAAAATGGGGCCTCACCAGTGCCAAGTACAGGGGCAAGTCCTGCTCACCACACGATTCCTGATGCAAGCCAGGATGCCATTGGCCTTCTTGGCCACATAGGCCCACTGTTGGCTCATATTCAGCCAACTGTCCATCAGTACACCAAGGTCCCTTTCCATCAGGCAGCTTTCCAGCCACTCCTCCCCAAGCCTTTATGGTTGCCTGTTGTTTGGTGACCAAAATTCAGGACCCGACACTTGGCCCTAATGAAACTTGCGGAGGTTGCCCTGGCCCACTGTTCCAGTCTACCTAGGTTCCTCTATAGTGCCTTTCTACCCTCTGGTACATCAACACTCCTTCCAAACTTAGTGTTGTCTGCAGACCTACTGAGGGTGCGCTCAGTCTCCTCAAGATCATCAGTAAAGATGTTTAATAGGAGTGACACCAGTACTGAGACCTGGGGAACACCACTCGTGACTGGCCACCAACTGGATTTAACTCCACTGACCACAACTCTTTGGGTCCAGCCATCCAGCCAGCGTTTCACCCAGCAGAGTGTTTACCCATCCAAACTATGGGCAGCCAGCTTCTCCATTAGGATGTTGTGGATGACATTGTCAAAGGCTTTACTGTAGAGTCTGGGTAGACCACATCAGCAGCCTTACCTTTGTCCACTAAGCAGGTCACCTTGTCATAGAATGAAGTCAGGTTTGTCAAACAGGATCTGCCATTCATGAACCCGTGCTGACTGATCCTGATCCCCTGCTTGACCTTTAATTGATCCATGTCTCCTAAGGTTATCTGTTCCGTAGCCTTCCCTGGCACCAAGGTAAGACTGATTGGTCTGTAGTTACCAGGATCATCTATAAATGGCTGGATCCCCATGCCTGCCCCAGCTCACATTTTGGGAGAGAACTCAACAGGCAAAAGCTGATGGGCTGGTGTCGGGAAAATTTTGCTCAAACAGGCTTGTTCAATCTTTATCCCTAAAAAGAGACAGAGGAGAGTCTTCAGCTTTATTTATTAGAATAAAAGGAGGGTCTACTGGGGACATTTTCCCAGTAGGATCTCCCAAATTATTGGACCTTGCAGATTCCCTTTTATCTTAACTTCCTATTTGCACTGTCTCACCTCCTTTTCTCATTATCTGAAGTACTTGGAGGTTATGGACTTCCCAGTCCACCTAGTATGTGTTTCCCCTTGTATGTGACCTATTAGGTCTGTACAGTAAGTCCAAAGTTCATAAGTTGTCTATAGATCTTTGTAACAAAAACCTTACCTGATACGAGTGTATAAACTGATTAGAAAGCAATTTGCAAGCACCTTGCACCTTCTGTGCAGCACCTTGTGAGCAAGGGCTTCTTGATTGCAAGTCTCTGCTTAAATGGTTTTATTAGCAAGGGCATCTTGTTTGCAAGCCTTCATGTAAATGATTTTATTTGCAGGGACATCTTCAAGCTTATTTTATGTCAGCTGGGAAACAAGAGTGAAGGAAAACAGAACAAAAACTAACAAGAAATCCCTCAAATAATTCAAAAGTGATCACCACTAACAGTGTGTGTGGTGTCTGCAGAAGGACTGATAAGGATAGAAAACCATAGTCCAAAATACAGATACTTTCAATTAAAGCTTTTTTGTTTGCTTGTTTTTCACACTATCTCGTGAAATGTATTTGATCCACTTTGCCGATTTCTATAGCATCACCAGTTAATATGAAAGAATTGTATCATAAGGGTATTGGGTTGTTCTGTTTTGGTAAGAAAAAACAATATTGAAGTAAGAACACAGGTAAGTCCTTCCCACTGCCAGTCTTCTCAGTCTTCCCTGGGTTAGGGCTCTACCCCCATACCCTCATGGCTGGCTTATTGTTCAGAGTCCAGTTATCTTAATCTGTTATGCTACGTACAGGAGTTGAACAAGAGTCTCAGTAGATTATGCTGCCATGTAACCTGCAGTTAGGGGAAAGGACATCAGAAGTGCTGAAGGGGGAAAAAAAACATTGGTGTGTGTACATATAGGTCAGATTTTTAAACTCATATACTTTTAGGGTTGAGTATTTATCTACAAGTTTGTTTTTTGTGTGCATTATTGCACGTCATGGAGTTATTTCTAGATCTGCATCCATGACAGGGGGCACAGGCCTGGAGGAAAAAGAAAAAAAGAAAAAAAAAAAGAAAAAAGAAAAAAAAGAAGAAAAAAAAAGAGGTCTGGAGAGGAGAAAAAAGAAGGTGTTAACTGTTTACTCAAGTCCAGTGACTAATGAGTGGGCCGGTGCCTAAGGCCAGCAGGGAAGGTGTGGGGAGAAGGGTAGGGAAACAGTAGATGGATCTAGAAAAAGCCACAACAACAGTGATCTGAGGAGGGATGATAATTTACTGAATCCAACAAAACCAAACAAAATGAGAGAGAGTATTCACTGCGAGGTTCTGATCTAGTAGACTACAGGGGAAGCACGTGCTTTTCTCTGCAGGGAACCAAGTGTGCGAGAGGGAGAGCAGCTCGTATCCTGCCAAGAGCTCCATTTTTGTTCCTCTGGGCCTGAAGTCCTCTGGGAGTGCCACTCCTCCTCTCCTGAGAAACAAAATGACCCAAAAAGGCAGTCCACAGAATGAGAATGTTTACTCTTTAACTCCCACTGCTTTACATGATGTTATGAAGTGGAATACTGACAACAAAAAATCACAAAACCACGACATTGCATTATGAGGAAACCTCACTGAGACCTTCTAGTACTTGAAGGAAGCTTATAAAGAGGAG
Source organism: Excalfactoria chinensis (assembly GCF_039878825.1). Lineage (NCBI taxonomy): Eukaryota > Metazoa > Chordata > Aves > Galliformes > Phasianidae > Excalfactoria > Excalfactoria chinensis. The sequence continues at coordinate 71,739,290 of NC_092825.1, read as the reverse complement.
GGAGACAGACTTTTATGTGATCTGATAGTAATAAGACAATGGGGAATAGTTTTAAACTAAAAGAGGGGATATTTAGGTTAATTAAAAATTATTTACTCAGAAGCTGGCGGGGCACTAGAACAGGTTTCCCAGAGAAGCTGTGGATGCCCCATCTCTGGAGACACTCAAGGATGGACGGGGCCCTAGGCAGCCTGACCTAGTGATGGTTTCCTTAAATTGGCAGTACACAGACTAAATTTGACAAAATCTGTGGTTTTTCTTTCTGTAAAAAAATGTAGGTATTTTCTGAGAAAACTCCATTAAACATAAACATGTAGTGAATTTTCATTTTTACTGTCAAATCCTCAAGCCATGGAATCTAGGCTTGTAGTTAACACCAAATTTGCCATTATAAACTGAATTAAGAAGTCAAGTTGTAAGTGGAGGTTGAGACCTAAGGCCCTGTGGCATAAGCCCTGAAGTTTTAGTCACATTTATACTCTATCTTCCTCCTTGCTTTCAGACTTCCACATACTGATTGTCATAATTTTCCCATCAATCGTTCAGCTAAAGATGTAATGCAAAAATGGGAATCAAAATTCAAAATTCAGGACCTGTAAAATCCTCAGAGATTTGTATAATCTTGGCTGATTCAAACCTTTTGTTTTGTTTTGTTTTTGTTTTCTTTTTTTCTTTTCCCCCCTTGGTGCCTGTTCTAAATTTCCTTCATATGTATTCCTTTTTTTTCCTTCCTAGCTTAGCTGTAGTTCTTATTTTCTTTCATAAGATTTCTCTTTACTTTTCTATGACTTCTATCTATGTCCAACTTTGTGGGGTTTTTTTTTGTTGTTGTTGTTTTGTTTTTTTGTTTTGGTTTTGTGTGTGTGTGGGGAGGGGGTTAATGAAATTGTTATATAACAATTGTTATTATTATTATTGTGATGCTGGAGTCAGTGCTACCAGACATACAACTTGAGTTTCAGATGTTGAATAAGCCAAGTGGTATTTGAGAAAAATTACTTGCCATGTGCCCCAAGACATACTTGTACAGTGAGATGATATGACTAGTTGACACTGATACTGTAATACTGTCAAGTTGCAGGGCTGTCATGTCAACATTTGTTTCCCGAGAGACATCTGTATGAAGCTGGCTTTCTGTCACTCTGTCTAGCTTTCTATTACTTGAGTATATCCTGGAGTCCTCGTGCAAAGTATTCTCAAGAATCTCTGAAGTTTCTGGATGATTTTTTCCAGTAACTCTGGTCATATATATATGCACAACATGGCTCTATGACCACCAAAACAAATATTACCATGAAAGTCTAGGGAACCTGGTGGTTAGAGGAGTCATTAATTGGTGTCCACAATGTGTGCCCTTTGCAGTTAATGTTCCTCTGAAATGCATATTTATTTTTGGGAAATGTGTATATGAGGGTAGTGGTTATTTTTTTTCCAAAATTCATTTGCTGGAGTAGATGAAACATACTCAGATGCTACCAATAACTCAGTGTTTTACAACCTTCACATTTATCTCTAACATTACCTTAAGCAACTTCTATAATGCATGAAAGCGACATGGAAAATTGGAAAACATATATTCATTATGGCCATTTGAGTAAATATGAGGCTTAGTCAGCATGCATCACGGAAGTGTTGAACAGTATTGATGGTGAAATGTGGCATGACCATAACTGGGACTTCCACTTGAAAGGCTTCAGATGACTGAACTTTGTGTTTCCCCCCCTCTGCATTGCCCGCTGTAACTGTGGCAAACATCAGTTTTCATTGCTGTTACATTCCTGTCATCATTTGCTTGGAAGATCTGATGGGCTGTGTATGTAATAAAAAGTAGATGCAGCATGTCTTGGTTGCATCTCAGCAAGCACAGTAAAATAATGTTTCATTGACAAAGCATAAGGACAAACAACTGGGATGGAGGGAAACACCTCAACTGATGTATTTGTTGCTTCGATGTTATATAGGCTCAAAAGGTTATAGTAAGTGGAGTTACATCAGGCTGTTGACTGCTCACTAGCAGGGTTCTGCAAGGTTCCATTTTAGGGCCAGTTCTCTCTGATGTTTTCATGAATGACTTCAGTGCAGGAGTGTTTTGAGCAAGGATGCTGCTGATACTAAATTTGGAGAAGCTGTTGACTTCTTTGGGGGTGGAGAAGCTTTTCAGAGAGATCTAAACAGATTAGAGAGCTGGGCAATCACCAACTACATGAGGTTTTAACAAGAGCAAGCACCAGATTTTGCACCTGGAAAGGGTGGCTATACATGCAATTCTGGCTATACATACAGGCTGGGGGATGAGATGCTGAAGAGCAGCCCAGTTGAAAGAAATCCAGAGATCTTGGTCAACAGCAAGTTGAACATGAGTCAGTGAGTCAGGCAGCCAAAAATGCTAACTACAGTTAGCCTTGATGCACCTCCTGGGACACATCAATCATGGCATTGCTAGCTGGTCAAAGGAAGTTATTGTCCCACTCTACACTGTACTGATGCTGCCTCCTTTGATCACTGTGTTCAGTTTTGGGTGCCACAGTATGAAAAGGACATACAATTATTAGAGAGTGTCCAAAGAAGGACTACAAAGATGGTGAAGGGTCAGTGGGGAAGAGGAGTAGTTGAAGTCCTTTGGTTTGTTCAGCCTAGAAAAGAGGAGACTGAGGGGAGACATCGTCACAGCCTATGACTTCCTCACTATGGGGAGTGGAGGGTCAGGCAGTGATCTCCTCTCCCTGGTGACCAGCAATAGAACCTGAGGGAGAGGCATGAAGCTGTGATAAGGGAGGATCAGGTTGGATATCAAAGAAAATGTTCTTCACAATAGGATGGTCAGGCACTAGAACAACCTCTCCAGGAAAGTGTCCATGGCACCAAGCTTTCCAGAGTTCAAGAAGCATCTGGACAGTGCTCTCAGACATATGGTATTATTTTTGTGTGGTCTGTGTGGATCCAGGAATTGGACTTGGTGATCCTTATGGGTCCCTTCCAACTCAGGTTATTCTGTGATTCTGTGATTCTGTGAATTCTACCCAACACATTGAAGTCAGCTTCTTGGAAAACTGATTCAATGGCTTGCCATTCATTTCTTGCTCCACCACCTGGGTCCTATCTACTACCACCTGTGGAAAATACTCTAGAAAAATTCCAGAGTTCCAGAGGAGATACTACAATGTGACCTTGGAAATATACACTGCCAAGTTGTTCAAACACCTGGACATTTGTAACTGGCATCATCAGGAGCCTGATGATGGAGGGTATCATCATATGTATTACGAATCTTGATGTTAACCCAGTACTCTTCATCTTTGTCTGGATGTAGATCAAAAGATATGGTAATATCTCCACTATCAGCTGTCATGCCTTGTAATAGACTGGCACTGGGAAGGACTAGTAAATGCACAAACACCGTTCCCTTCTGCCTTATTTCTTCCCCAGTATCAGCTTCTGGCTCAGCATGGTCATTTCCTCTTGCAAAATCTGAACAGGGAGAATTATGACATTCTCTAGCCATCCATGCCTCTATTTTATACAGTGTGGAAATCTGACAGTAAGATAGATCCTGTCTCTCTTAGCATGTATGTGCACATCAGCTTTCTATTTGCACCCAGTTGCATTCTTGATAGCTGGAGAAGAGAAGGAATCAAATCCAAATAAGACTCTCAGATGATGCATCACAAACTTCAATTGTGTCTTTCGCATTTGTGTTTTTTATATGTATTGCATACCTGTTGATGTTTGGTTGTAAAATAATCTAGGGAATTAACTCACAGAAAGGAGTGTACATTGGAAGATAGGAATCTCATGTATGCATCTGGGTACTTTTTACTGTAGTGTACAGTTATGAAACCTAACAATTCAAACAAAAACTTCATGGACATTGATTATCTTGAGGTACTTATCCCTGTGATTATAACACCAGAGCACTGATAGAAGCTCTGGCTACTGTATCAACACTAAGATTAATATGAATCTGTTAATCTTCATAAATGTTAGAATGTTCACATCCCTGATCATAGAGGTAAGTCAGACAGATTCATGAGTGAAGCAAGTTTATTGTCTTACCTGGAGTAGCTGTGATCAATTTCAAGGTGCTAAAAGATATGCCTGAACAACCCTGTTTGTGTGTTCCGCTTCCCTTTTCAGTACATCCCAAAGAAGCAGCCTACCATTCATATTCCTTCTTTCTTGGTAAAGTTTCTCTGGCCTTAAGCTCATATGTGGCATGGGTTGCCTAAGCTACCTTAGTGATCTTTGTGTCTGGTAATTCCCCTTTTTAGACACATTGCTATTTGTATAGTTTTGGTTCCCCTTTCCACTAACTTATTTGTGTAGTTGCAGGTTATTGTTGTCTCCTTGCATGAATACCCTCAGATGAATATCTTTCTCCTGACCTTAACTGATCTTACTGAGAAAGGTCTGACTTACTGATACTTCTAAAGAAAGAATGTGGCATGCCTTTCAGCTAGAATGATCGTATGTCTGTTTTCTCAGATTACAATTACTGGTGGAAAATATTGTTGTATACCAGCATGGAGAAGATGGTTATTGGCCCTTGAGCTTCACTCATCTTTCTCCACTGGGTAGAGCTCTGTCATGTTATTTTGGTTAGTAGAGTTTTGAAGAAAATGCTGAGAGCAACAATAATGTAAAGTCGTAGGCAAATGTAGTTTGGATCATTGCAATGATGTTAGCAGAAACTGTAGTAGGAAAATTAGGTGTGAGTTTGGTGCTGTATAAAAAGACAGCTGAGCAGCAAGATGTTGCCAAGGACTATGCTGATACATTGTACCTTTCTTCATAGCAAGGAATGGAGAAGAGAGGTAGAAATTCTCAAAACTTTATACGAGGTATAGGGTAAATTGTTTCCACATTTTACATTACAATATGTTAGTTTGCATTTTACTGAAATTATTTGATCCCAAAAGCTCATTTAGCTTTTGTGATGTGATTCAAGTGAAAGGAAAGATAGTTCTTGTTTGAACCATTTACTGTGTATAAGTATGTAAAAGAAGGACTAAAAGAAACAGCTGGATAGCAAAAACGGTGGAAAAGATACAGAGAACTGCATAATACAAACAGGGATCTAAAGAGTAGAAGAAAAAAACCTAACCTATGTATAGGATACTCTCTCTGCTGTTTCTGACTGAGGAAAAATTAAGCATTAGACTTTAGTTTCATTCACTCCAAAATTTACAGGTTTAAATATGTCAGGACCCAGTCTTTCTAACTGTCTATATAAGAACTGAAGTGACAGGATATGTCACTGACATGCAGTTGGTCAGCTAAGCTAACCTCTCGAATTAGTTAATGCAGTGTAACCCTTTAGGAGATACTTTCCCTTGTCTTTGAGCCTTCCTCAGTCTCTTCATATCTGAGTTTAAATAGTTTAGTAGGTCATGCACAAATGGTGTCGTGGTTTTGTGGATTGTTATTGGTATTCCACATCATAGCATCGTGTAGCATACTGGGAGTTACAGAGTTAATGCTGTAGTTCTGTGGATTGTTGATAGTTTCAGGTACATGGTTCTCAGAAGAAAGGAGTGAACTACAGCTCCCAGAAGACTTCATTATTATGTTATTTTTTCCATTCAGAGGGAAAGATAAAATTGACTGGAAGTCAGAATACCATCTCTTTCCTTGCAGGCATATCAGAGTAAGAAGTTCAGTTTTCAGAAAGTCCCTCCCTCTCTTATTTATTTGATTTATTAGCTTCAATCCTGATTAACTTCTATTTTGCTAGTATAAATAGTAAACTAAGTTTGCTTACCTCCTCATATTGTTGCTGCTACTTTTTCTCCCTTTTGTTCCTTTCCTTTTCTTTCCCATTTATGGCCAGTGGGCCTGCTGTCCCCCTGTCATGGAAACAGATCTAGAGATAAAAACTGTGACAAATAAATAGCATGTTGCTTAACAAGGATCTGGACAGAACTGTCTGCCACGTGCCTGTGTGTTATAGCAATTAGCAGAAGATTTAGCACAGTTCCATCGGCAGCCATATAGGATGAATATGGCCTTTAGGTCTTGGTTTCAAATAATCCATGCCTGTCTGTGCCCCCAGAATACTTACTGATTACTATGGAGTCCTGCTGGCTGGGAAGCCTCTATTGAGGCATTCATGTTGAATATCAAACATCTACTCAATTTGCTTAAGCCAGACATAAAAAGGTGAATGGGACCCCTTACCAGTAGGTCTGACTAGTCAGTAACTCCATGCAGAAGGGATGGAAGGTATATATTCTCAGTCCTTATTTACACCCAGACCCATTATAGAACCATAGAATTACTTGGGTTGGAAGGGACCCCAAGGATCATCAGTCTCCAACCCCTCTGCCACAGGCAGGGCCACCAACCTCCAGATCTGGTACTAGTCCAGGTTGCCCAGGGCCCCATCCAACCTGGTCTTGAACACCTCCAGGGACAGAGCACCCACAGCCTCTCTAGGCAGCCTGTTCCAGCAGTGCTCTCTCTGTAAAGAACTTCCCTTGACATCCAATCTAAACATTCCCTTCTTAAGCTTCAAACCATTCCCCCTTTTCCTACTGCTGTCTACCCTAGTAAAAAGTTAATTCCCCTCCTATTTATAGGCTCCCTTTTAAATATTGGAAAGCTGCAGTGAGGTTTGCTCACTTTCCGAGATGCAAGAGCACACTGCTGTCTCACTTTCAGTTTTATACCCACCAGGACTCCAATGTCCTTCAATGAGTTCTTCTCCCAGTTTGCATATTTATCTGGAATTACTTTGACGCAAGTGCAAAACCTTGCACTTTGCTATGTTGAACCTCATTAGGTTCACACAAGCCCACCTTTTGAGTTTGTTGAGGTCCCTCTGGAAGACATCCCTTCCTTTTAACATGTCAACTGCACCACTCAGCTTGGTGTCATCAGAAAACTTGCTGAGGGTGAGACTTAAGTCCATCATGGGTGTCATTAATGAAGATGTTGAAGAGCACTGGTTCCAAGACAGACCCCTGGGAGATACTGCTTTTCTCTGGCTTCCATCTGGACATAGTGCCATTCACCACAATCCTCTGTCTTTGTCCTTCCAACTAATTCCTTATCCATGGAATGGTCCACACCTAAAATCTGTATATCTCCAGTTTAGAGATAAGGATGTGGTGGTGACCATGTCAGAGGCCTTGCAGAAATATGTCCAGGTAGGTGACATTAGTCACCTTCCCTTTGTCCACCAATGTCATCACTCCATCATGGAAGGCCACCAGATTGGTCAGGCATGACCTTCCCTTGGTAAAACTATGCTGGTTGTCTCAGATCACTTGCTCTTCCCTCATGTGCCTGAAAATGTCTTCTAGGAGGATCTGTTCCATGACCTTCCCAGGCACAGAGGCTAGGCTCACTGCTCTGTAGTTCCCTGGGTTCTCCTTCCTCCCTTTCTTGTAAACGGGAGTGACGTTTCCTTTTTTCTTGTCTCTAGGGAATTCACCTAACAGCCACAACTTTTCAAGAATATGATGAAGAGCAGCTCAGCAATCACATCCGCCAGCCCCTTTAGGACCCTGGGATGCATATCATCTGGTCTCATAGACTTGTATACATAGACTTGTTCTACCTTACCAGGCAGTGGGGGGAGGAGGAAAGGGTGGTTTTCAACCAGTTCCAACTAAGATGTTCAGGTATGTAAGCTCCCAGGACATGAGAAATATGAGAATCCTGTCTGCCAGTGAAGACCTAGGCAAAAAAACTCATTTAGTACCTCAGCCTTCTCCATATTTGTTGTAACCAGTTCTTCTTTCTCATTTACCAAAGGAGGTATGATCTCTTTGGTCTGCCTCAGGTTCAGAGGCTGATGTTGAGCTGGAAACTTTGGGTTCTTTGGTCATGGGGCAGTTCACTTGTCCCCTACCTCACAGGGGGCAATGAATCCTAGTTCATGAGCCAGTGGGTCTTATCAAAAGAGCTTTAAACTAGCTACAGTGGGAAGAGGGGACAAAACAGGGCTCACCAGAGATGAGCCTAGGGGAATGTGGTTTGAGCTGGGGGTGAGGCAGATGACTTGGCTGAAGTGTGTCTACACCAATGCACGCAACATGGGCAACAAGCAGGAGAAGTTGGAAGTGATTATGTGTCAGGCAGACTGTGACCTAGTTGCTATTACTGAAACATGGTGGGACCACTCTCATGACTGGAGTGCTGTGATGGATCATTACAAGCTATTCAGAAAGGATAGAAGAGGAAGGAAGACAGATGGTGTGGCCCTTTATATTAAAGACTGTTTTGATGTTGAAGAGCTTGGGGATGGGAATGATAAAGTCGAGTGTCTGTGGGTGAGGAATAGGGGAAAGGCCCGCAGGGGTGACATCTTGATGCGGGTCTGTTATAGGCCAAGTGGCCTAATGAGGATGAAGAGATGGATGAAGCATTCTATGAGCAGTTTGCTGAAGTTGCATGATTGCCAGCACTTGTTCTCTTGGGAGACCTCAACTTCCCTGATATATGTTGGAAATATAATACAGCACATAGGAAGCAGTCCAAGAGGTTTCTAGAGTGTATGGAAGTGTATGCTTCCTTATGCAGCAGATACAAGAACCTACCAGGGACGGTGCCCTCCTAGACCTGCTCTTCACTAACAGTGGAGGGCTGGTAGGAGATGTGAAGGTTAGGGACTGTCTTGGGCAGAATGACCACGAAATTGTAGAACTCTCTGTTATTGGAGATGTCAGAAGGGTGACTAGAAAATCTGCTATCTTGAATTTCCAGAGGGTGGACTTTGAACTGTCCAGGATGCTTGTAGCACAGGTCCCTTGGGAGTAGCTCCTTAAGGGTAAAGGGGTCCAGGAAGCCTGCCCACTCCTCAAGATGGAAATCTTAAAAGACAAGAACAGGCTGTTCCTGAATGCCATAAGGTGAGCCATAGGGGAAGAAGACAGGTGTGGATGAACCAGAAATTATTGTTGAGATTCTGGAAGAAAAAGAGATGAGTCTATGTCCTCTGGAAGAAGGGACAGACTACTTGGGGAGATTAAAAGAAAGTTGCTAAGGTATGCAGGGAGGAAGCTAGGAAGGCAAAAACCCAAACTGAATTCAGATTGGCCACTGCAGTAAAGGAGAATAAGAAATTCACAGTATCACAGTATCACAGTATTGTGCAAGTTGGAAGGGACCTTAGAGATCATCGAGTTCAACTCCCGGGATTTGAGACTTTCTGTGTAGCAGAGCAGCACTTGTACTGCTTGAGCCATAGGGGGATTCGAACTCCAGGCCTCTTGTGTTGTAAGCAGCACCTTATTTTCTTTTGTAAATATATCAGTGGTAAGAGAAGAACCAAGGAAAATTTCCATCCTTTAGTTGATGCTACAAGGAATGTGACCACTGAAGACAAGGAGAAGGCTGAGGTCCTCAACGCCTTCTTTACATCTGCTTTTAATAGGCAGACCAGTTATCCTCAGGGCACTTTACACCCTGATCTGGAAGTCTGGGATGCTACACAGAACACACCCCTGGAAAGGCTGTTGATGTAGTCTACCTAGACTTCAGCAAAGCCTTTGATATGGTCTCTCTCATCCTTCTGGGGAAACTGGCTGCCCATGGCCTCCTTTATATAAAGAACTGGCTAGAGGGCTGTGCCCAAGAGGTAGGGGTTAATGGAGTTAAGTCCAGCTGGCAACCTGTTACAAGTGGTGTCCCCCAGGGGTGAGTATTGGGGCTCATCTTGTTTAATATCTTCACTGATGACCCAGATGAGGGGATTGAGTGTACCTTCAGTAAGTTTGCATATGACACCAAACTGGGAGGTGGTGTCAATCTGCCTGAGGGTAGAGAGGCCCTGCAGAGGGATCTAGATAAGCTGAATTGCTGGGCTGTGGTGAATGGGATGAAGTTCAACAAGGCCAAGTGCCAGGTCCTGCATTTTGGACGCAGTAACCCCATGCAGCGCTATAGGCTTGGGGTTGAATGGCTGGATGACTGTGAAGGGGAAAGGGACCTTGGTGTGTTGGTTGGTGCACACCTGAACATGAGCTGACAGTGTGAGAGTGTGCCCAGGTGGCCAAGAGGGCCAATGACATCCTGGCCTGGTTAAGAAATAGTGTGACTAGCAGGAACAAGGAGGTAATCATCCCCCTAGTCAGCATTGGTGAGGCTGCACCTCAAGTATTATGTTCAGTTTTGGGCTCCTCACTACAAGAAAGACCTAGAAGGCCCTGGAACGTGTCCAGAGAAGGGCAACGAAACTGGTGAGGGGTCTGGAGCACAAGTCTTATGATGAGCGGCTGAGGGAGCTGGGATTGTTTAGTCTGGAGAAGAGGAGACTCAGGGGAGACCTCATTGCACTCTACAACTTCCTGAAGGAAGGCTGTAATGTGGAGGACTTTGGCCTCTTCTCCCAGGCAACAAACAGGACCTGAGAAAATGGCTGCAAGTTGTACCAGAAGAGGTTTGGATTAGACATAAGAAAGAATTTTTTCTTTCAGAGCGTGGTCAGGCACTGGAATAGCCTGCACAGGGAGGTGGTGGAGTTGCCGTCCCTGGCGCTGTTCAAGCGGCATCTGGATGAGGAGCTACAAGATATGGTTTAGTGGCTTATGGTAGGAACGCTAATAGGAGGATAGTTGGACTAGATGATCTTGTAGGTCCTTTCCAGCCTTGTGATTCTAGGATTCTGTGATTCCAGGATTCTATGATTCTATGAGTGGGCTGCCGTTCTAGCAGGAGTTTATATTGCACAGTAAATTCTGAGGTGTTACTCTGCTGTATGTACCCCATTGCGGGTGTCCGGTGGCCCAAGGGCGATTCTCTGGTGTTCTTATGGTGGGTCAGGGTGAACTCTTGGAAATGATGGTGTATTTTCAGAGTCAGGATCACAATGACAATGTTAAACTTTTAGCATTTAGTCACATTTCTTTCCTCTTGTTAGGGGCTTCCTCCATTGCTTTCAAACTTTAAAGGCTTGCAAGCTCACTTTGTGTACCACATGTTACTTACAAGACTGGAAAAGTCAATCTCTGACAGTCTTGAGCCTACAAGTTTCCTACTGTCAGCACAGAAAGCTCTTATGCCTAAAATGCTGGGTCTTCAGAAGGTCCATTCTGAAGATATAATCAGATAATCAGAGCAGTACTTTTTTTTTTTTTTTTTTTTTTAGAATTTCTGATGAAGATTACTTTCATGATTCAGAAAATACTTCATATTATTGTATTTCAGTTATGTTATTAGATTACTGCTTTTATTACAGTATAATACAATTACACCACAAATTACTATGGTGCTTTTTTTTTTTTTTTTTTTTTTTTGTGTGTGTGTGTGTGTGTGTGTGTGTGTGTGTACATGAATGTTTTATTCTCTCTATTTTTATGACTATGTAGCAACAACAGAATAAAAGGGAAAATGTAAACTCTGTGGAAACGTTTTTTTTTTCTTCTCCAGATCCTGTGCATGAATCCTTCCTTTGTAACTCTGTCCTAGCTGTTCATTGCAAACTGGGAAGAACTGTGAAAAGCCTGTTCTTTTCCATCTGGTAGCCTTGAGTGGAACAGTGAGGTAGAATATATACAAAGCTCTGTGGAATCTCTGAAGGGAGAAGACAAAAAGAAGATACAGGTATGTTGGGCATTTCTACAGTTTGTAGTTTGCACTGGAAATAATGCAAAATATCTGAATTAACCATGTTGGGAACACCAAGTTTCATGATATCCAATGCCTCCAAACAGGAGACCTATTGTGTCATCCCTCTAGGCTACCAGGGAATATGCTGCTGCTGAGACCTGAAACATGACAGGCAAAAATGATTATGTGAAGAATAAGGCAGAGGCTAGTGAGAGTCATGCTTCTCTCTTCTATCAGATAGACGGTATCTGTTGTCCATACCAGGGCTTCAAGATATCTAACAGATGATTAAGAGAGCAAAAAAGCTGTAGGCTGAGGATGCAAATGCTGTCTGAGGAGTATCTAAAGTTGAGTAAAGGTGCCTTGAGGAATGTCTACTACACTAACAAAATCAAATTATTCCAACAAATGTACAGCATGGCAGAAGTTTTCCTTCCATCTTTCTGGGTCCTGAGTAACATGCTTTCCTTCTGACTAAACCAGTGTCAACTGTTTTTTTATTTGGAGAAATCAAATAATTCGCACAACATATGTTCAAGTATACTGAAATCCATAACCACTCAGCAGTAAAAATTCACTGGGCTGCTATGGCATGTGACAGTTGACTTTGAGCCTAATCAATCATACATCTTCAAAAATCTGCAGTTATATCTTACTCTGAAACTTCATTATGCTATAAATATTAGCTGAATCCAGTGTAAGTATCTAGAAAGTACAGTGGCATAGAACTATAAAATATGTAAAATCTGTGGCCAGTACAAAATGGAAACCCTTCACAAAAACGTTTTAAGAAAATCTTCAGCACCTGAAGAATCATGCCTGTCTCTTGACATAATTCCTCAAGCACTGTAAGAGTTTTGCTCACAGGTTAGCTTAGCACAGAGATGATTTTACCCATAGCGGTGTGGAATACACATTTGCTAATTCACAGGCCTCCAGTCTTGACACTGCCCAATGCTAAGCAAAACCTGACTCCATCTTCTTCACACCCTTTTCTTCAGGTATTCATATACAATAATCAGATACACTTGGGATTTAGCTTTCTGAACCTGAATGACTGGACTTGAATTACTCTATATTCCTCCCAGGATACCCACCTTTGCTTTCAATGTCTATATTCTTTCTTTTTGTGTCTGGGTTTGGCCAGGAACTCCTTGTTCATCCACAGAGGCCCGCTGGCATTTTCTTCTAGCAACATCTTTCTTAGGATGCACGGCTCTTGAGCTTGGAAGAGGTGAACCTTAAATATTAATCACCTTTATTTATTAACCTTCAGGGCCTTATCCTGTGGTACTGTTCCAAGTAGATATTTGAAGAAGACTGCTCTCCTGAGACCAGGGTTGTGAGATTGCTTTTTACTCTCTTCTCTGCCTTCAGGATACTGAATTTCACCATCGTATGGTCACTGCAGACAAGGCTGCTTTTAACCTTTAAATTTTCAACATCTTCATTGGTGATGAATATAAGGTCTGGCAGAGCATCTTCTCTGACACTTGGAGGAGGAAGTTATCTTCAGTGCATTCCAAGAACATTTTGAATAACTTAAATTCTGTGTTGTTTCTCCAACCACATTGTTTTACATGACATGTATTCCAATAGAGAATCACCACAAAATTGATCTTAATCCTATAATGCAAACATGGTGACCAGCTCCAAATGAATTGCTTTTACTGCAGTGTCATTTGTACAGATGTGTACAAAACCATCTATAAATCCTGAAGCTTTTTTCCTGGCAGTCAAAGCCCATTTCAGTGCTGGTACTACAATTAAATTTTTTCCTGCAGTCAAGACAGAGGAACATTGTCTTTAGAGCAGACAGAAGAATTACTCTTGACACACAAAAAGGTAAATTATTCTTGCTCCAACTTCAGTTCAGCTGCTTAGCCCCAGGCCAGAGAGAACTGGATGAGGGTGGGAAGTTAGCAAAGTGTGAAGAGCTCTTGTCAAGTATACAGCAGAATAAAAGAGGACAAAAATGATTATGAAGGCAGAAGGAAACAAAAACACATGGGGCTTCTTGGTTTATCAGACAGCTGGTTGCAGTAGTATGATTCTTTCCAGACTGTGAGTGTTGTGGTTAAGCCCTGCAAGCAGCTAAGTGTCATTTGTTCACTCCCTTGTCTATGGGAAAGAATCAGAAAAAAAGTATAATGCCTGTGCTGGAAGAAGGGCAGCTTGACAGAAAAGAAAAGGGGGGAAGGATGGAAAGAGGGAGAAAACGAATACACAAAACAAATTATGTACAATTGGCATGGTTTGGCATGGTTTGCATGACAAGGAGGCAAAGTGACCCATCCAAACCATTTCCCAGCAAGCTCCTTACATGTATTAGAGGGACTTTATCTCCCTCTACAGTATACAGGGAGCTGGATTGGGTCAGTTCATCTCAATAGGTAGATCCTCGAGTACTGACAGCCAGGTGGCTTCTGCTAAATGCTTCTCATGGTGCTCAAATATTCCATCACCCACTGCTTTCAGCATGGTTTCTGACAGTCTAGTATGTATCTCACAATTTTACCAGAAGCTGGTGCATGATAGGGGATCTGATAAATCCACTGTATGCCATGATCTTTGACCCAAGTATTCACAAGAGAATTTTTAAATGAGTCCCATTATCTGACTCAGTTCTTTCTGGAGTGCCATGTTACCATAGAACTTGTTTCTTGAGACCTAATGTAGTGTTTTGGGTTGTGGCATGAGGCATAAGTGCATGTTTCAAGCCACCCAGTGGCTGCCTCCACCATTGTAAGCACATAATGCATACTATTGTCCGGTTGTGGCAAAGTGATATATAATTAACTTGCCACACCTCTCCATATTTATACTTTTGCCATTGCCCTTCCTCCCAGAGAGGTTTCATCCTCTTGGCTTGTTTAATTGCGGTGCACATGTCACAGTCATGAATAACCTGTGCAGTAGTGTCCATGGTTAAGTCCACCCCTTATTCTGTAGTCCACTTACATGTTTCATCTCTTCCTTGATGGCCTGAGCTCTCGTGGACCCACCGAGCTAGAAATGATTCACCCCTGTGTTGCCAGTCCAAATTTATTTGAGACACTCCAATTTTGGTATCTTGATCTACCTGTTCATGATTTTGTTGTTCCTCAACAGCTTGACTCCTGGGCACACAGGCATCTACATGATGCCTTTACAACCATATTCTCTATTTGGGCAGCAAAGTCTTTCCACAGTTCAGCAGCCCAGATTGGTTTACCCCTACTTTGCCAGTTGTTTTGTTCCCACTGCTGTAACAATCGCCACAGGGCATTTGCCACCAGCCATGAGTCAGTATAAAGATAAAGCATTGGTCACCCCCCTGTTCTTCATCATCTAACACTGTTTGGACAGCCTTTACCTTTGCATATTGGCTTTTTTCTCCTTTTCCTTTGGTAGCCTCCGCAGCTTACCTTGTAAGTTTCCATACAGAGGCCTTCCATCTTTGATGCTTCCCCAAAATACGACATCATCCATCAGTGAACAGGGGATATTTTATTCATTTTCTCACAACAAATTGTATCTTGGGGCCTCTTTAGCACCTGTTACTTCTTCTCCTGGTGATTTTCCAAGTTTTTTACCTTCAGGTCAGTGCATGATTATTTCTAAGATTCCTGGACAACTGAGGTTCTGTCTTGGTTTTATAATTTTTGTTATTAGTATTCCACATCATCACATCATATAGTGCACTGGGAGTATCAGAAGAGAAGAAATGTACTACAGTTCACAGAAAACTTTGCTGTTCCATCTCCATTTTCTGGTCAGTGGAAAAGATAAAACTGACCAAAAGTCACTAGACTTTCTCTTTTTGATTCCTAGGGGATCAGAGTAGGAACCTTGGTTTTTGGAAAATCTCATTTTATTTATTAGTTTCAATCCCAATTAACTTGTATTTCTGCTATTATAATCAGTAAATATTTTTTTTTCCCTCAAAATGTTGCAGCTATGGCTTTTTTGTTTGTTTGTTTATTTGTTTTTCTTTCCCTCTTCCCTTTTGACTTTCCTCCCCCCTGCCCTTTTTTGGACTGGTAGGCCTGTGAGCCTGCTGTCCCCCTGCCACAGACATAGATAGATTTAGAGATAACCATGACCCATCCTACCTTGTTGTGTAATCAGTGAAATTCTCTTACTCCAAGTTGCATCAGTAGCATGATGGATGGAGTTAACATTTCCATTAAGCATTCAGTTTAGCACGGGCAGTCAAGATGCTAAAAGGAGCTGATTTCAGTACTGATTACTTTGGACACAGCTTGAACTGCCTCATATGTGGCTAATATCTCCTTTTCATCTTGAGTGCAGTACTCTTTGGATCCTCTTTATGCTTGACTCCAGAATCCAAGGAGTCAGCCTTTCCTGAAGTCTTTCCTGAGGCTCTTTGCCAAAGACTCCAGTGGGGCCTCTGTCTCCAACTGCAGTATAGAGGATATTTTTTACATCATGTTCCTATGTACTGGCCCCAGGGCTATCTCCTCTTTAATTTTATCAAAAGCCTACTGTTGCTCAGGGCCCCATGTAAAGTTATCCTCCTGTGTCGACTGAGGAAGGGGGCTTACAATGAGGATGTAGTTCAAAACTTGCTCTCTTCAAAAACCTACTACACCTGGAAAAGATCTAGGTTCTTTCTTACCAGTGGGCAGAGACATAGATTTAATTTTGTTGATCACACCTGCTGGGATGTGACAACATCCGTCTTGCCACTTTATTCCTAGGAACTGAATTTCCTGTGCAAGTCCTTTCACTTTGCTTTGCTTAATAGTGAAACCAGCTTGCAGAAGAATTTGGATTATTCACTCACCTTTCTTGAAAACTTTCCTTGCTGCTCCACACAATAATATCGTAATTGTACTACAAGTGCTTGTTAGTACCACCTACACTATTCCAGTGCAGTTTGGATCAACCCACGGCAAACTGTTGGACTATGTTTGCACCCCTAGGGCAAATGGCTCCAGGTACAGTGAATGCCCCTCAAAGTGAAAGCAAACAGTGGCCTACATTCTGTGACCAAAGGAATGGAGAAGAATGCATTAGCAGTGTCAGTTGCAGCATACGACTTGGCTGTTTTTGACTCCAGTTCATACTGGAGTTCTAGCATGTCTAATACATTCAGGCCATGGTAGTCTGCTGTCAACCTCTACTCTCTGCCATTTTTTTGCACTGTCTATGTGGGGCTATTAAAAGGTGAGTGAGTTTTGCTCATCAGTCCCTGACTCTAGTTGATGAATCAACTTACGAATGGGGAGCAAGGAATCTCTGTTAGTACAGTACTGCCATGTGTTTTTTTGTCTCAGTCAGTACCTGTTGCTGTTCCACTTGTAGCAACTCCACAACAGACAGATCTTCTGATAGGCCAGGCAAAACAGACAGCTGCTTAGCTCCTTCTGTGTCTAAAGCAGCTATTCCAAAGGCCTACTGATACCCCTTGGGATCCTTAAAATTCCCCCTCTGAGGTAATCAATACCAAGTACATACAGAGCCACCAGGCCAGTGACAATAGGATGCTTTTGCCAGTCTGTACCGGTGAGGCTTATTTCTGCCTCCAACACGGTCGACTCTTGAGAATCCCCAGTCACCGCAGAAATATAAATTAGTTCCGCCCCTTCATGACTCGAGGACATAAGAGTACACTGTGCCCCAGTGTCTACCAGTGCCTCTTATTTGTATGGCTCTGATGTGCCAGGCCACCAAATCCGTGCAGTCCAATATGCTCCATTATCCCTTTTCACACCCCTGACTGTGTGCAGGGCTTCTCTAATTGTTACCTGTGTCATTCTTCTCTCATGAGTCACAATCACCTTTACAACTTTTGCTGTGTTCCTCAGTAACTGTAGTGATCAACTTTATAGAGGAGATCACGTTGGTGATTGATCTGTTTTGTAATTCTCTTACCTGTGCTCATAGTACAGGAGTGGGTTTTTTATTCCACTTCTTTGTATCTTCTCCATGTTCGCTTAGGTAACATCACAAGGCAATATGTGAGACAGACTTACTATTGCCACTTCCTTGTGCAGGAGAACATCTACTTTTAATAGGTAAGAAACTGGATTATACGGATGGGGAGCAGGGTTCATCACCTTTAATCAGTTTGATCAGCTCCTTCAGTAGACTGTATTGATCATCCTGACTCTCATCATGTGTCCCTGATGTCACTGCAGGTTTACTAGGTTCATTGGTTTCATCATGATTAAGCAGTGTAGATGGGCCCTCCATCATACTTTTCTGATTACTCTCCATTTTATCTAGACTTTCAGTTACTTTCAAAATGGCTGAAATGTAAGCTTTTGTATGGGCTAAATATTGTTCTAAGTTATGAAGTATAATAACCAGTTCAAATAATTGGTCTTCTCTGCTCATTCTCATACATTCCTGCTAGTGTACTGGCATACTTTCCTGGTACAGTTCTTGTTAACTTCTTCCACATACTTGTTGTAAACCTGATTCTCTCTGATCCATGTGTGTGGATAATGAGGAATGAACATAGGGTCAGATAATATTTCCACTATGGCTAGATCTTTCAAATAATTGATACCTTTCTCCATAGTAGTCCATTTGTTCACCTCATAAATCAGATCTACTTTGAAGGGATATTTTTCCTTTACAGCTAATATTACTTTCTTCCAGAGGGTGAAAGCCCCATTCAGACATCTAGTGATCCCTCTGTCAATGGCTGAGTTCTTAGAAATGCTTCCCAGTTGGCAAGCTTCTCTACCATCTAGGAACAAATTATTGGACCCAGTGTCCTAACATTGAAATAATCAGGTGTCAGTAGACTCATTTGTGTGCCATATAAAATCTTCTCTCTAACCTCTAGTTCCAGATGTTTTCAGAGGTTGAATATTAGTAATTGTGATATTCTTTATGAGTTGATTAAAGTAGTACCAGTCCCAAGTAACAGTTGTTCCGCTTGCCACCTGCCCTGATTTTATTGTACAGCATAATGCCATATGGTATGAGATATCCTTTTGGCTAGTTTAGGTCAGCTGTCCTGGCTGTGTTCCATCCCAGCTTCCTGTGGACTCCTAGCTTCTTTACTGACAAGGTTGTGTGGGAAGCAGAAAAGGCCTTCACTTAAAGTGAGCACTGCTCTGCAACAACTAAAACATCACTAGGTTACCAGCATTATTCTCATTCTAAATCCAAGACACAATATCATACCAGCCACTATTAAAAATACAACTTTATCCCCACCAAAATCAGGATGATGAGGAATGTCTCAGTTATTACTAATAGTAGGTCAGCACTAGCAGGAGTATGAGATGGATATGCAACATTATGAATTCTGGACGTGTCCTGGAAACTATTGGACTTTTACCTGTTATAATGTCTCAGGGCTAGAATTCATTAGCACTTGGAGATTTTTAGGGAGCAGTGTGTGCCTGTGTAGGGTTGTCTTGCTTTGTATCCCTTTTCAGCTGTCTGTAGCTGTGTTTTTGTCTCTCTGAATCTCAGTCCCCTAAAATATATTTTCATTTGTTATTCTCTGTAATAATTTGCCCAAGTATTTGTTTGTCCCTCCTTCTCTGAGAGGTTAAGCAGTCCCAAAAGAGAAGGAGGAGTCCCAAAAGAGAAATCCAGCAACATCAGATTCCTGAAAGTGAAATCTTGGAGAAGAAAAAGGTGAGAGTGCTTCTCACTTGATACACTCCCAGGCTCCAGCTCTCTTTAGATCTTCCTGCACCAAATGTTGTTTCTGACTATTCAATAGCCATTTCTGAAGTGTAAACAACTACATTACTATTCTTGGAGAAAAAGAGAAGAGGGATCTTGGAGCCAACTGAAAGCAGAGACAGCATTTTATTTACAGAGACATGCCCATTTGCTCACCAGCAATTCTGGTCCATTAAGCAAGAACTTTGAAGTGGTTATGGTCCTAAGATGGATAGGTCTATCATCAAGCAAGAGGAGAGATGATGAAAGTAGAAATTCTGAACAGGCAAGTGTGAAAGCCATACTCAAGGTAGAACCTGCACCCCAATCTGTCACAGGCTGGTGCTGTAGCCTGCCTGAATTACAGTTGATTGGAAATAGTCTCTTACTACAGCCCTGCAACAAGCTGTAATGAGGCAGAGCTCTCTAGCATCCCCATCCAAATAACAGGTCACAGTTCTGCCACTACTCATGTCAGCTCTGGACGTTACCATGTCATTCAGTTACATAGAAGTACCTGAATTAGCTGTAGTGCATGACCTCATCTTATGAATTAGTTAGAGTTTGTAATTGTTTGTGAAAGGTTCATCCCTTCCCACTGATGGCAAAAGACAAACTTTCTTATGTCCACTTGGACACATGCCAGTTCAAAGTTGAGTTTTTTGCACCAAACTGCCAGAGTGATCCACTGTATCACTCCTTTGCAACTATTGGCATGCTAAGCTCTAGTGGTGAGTCTACCACTGCCAGATAAAATTACAGAAGAGAGCTGCTCTAATTTCATTTTCTTCCTCTTTGGCTGGTTCCTAACTGTGATTAGCAATAAGGTTATAACATGGAGACATCAATATCCTTCTTGCCCCCAAACTTGGTTGCCACCTGCATATTCCAGTGTGAGGAGTAAAGCCTAGTAGACAGGAATATTACCTCTCTTCAGGTAATATTAATTCCAGACCTTGGAAATTCACATCGACCCTTCAACTGAAATGCTTAAGAATAACAGTGGCAATGACAGCAGTAATGTTAGTATTTTAGCTATACTTGAAGCCTGAAAGAAACTTTACTTATTACAAGAGTGTGAGAGATTTAAACGTCAGTTGCAGCTTGCTTATCATAGAATCATAAAATCACAGAGTCATGGAATCACAGAATCATAGAATGGCAAGGGTTGAAAAGGACCAAAATGATCACCTGGGCCAGGCCCAGAGAGCAGTGGTGAACTGAGCTAAATCCAGCTGGCGACCAGTCATAGGTGGTGTTCCCCCGGGGTCAGTGCTGGAGCCTGTCCTCTCCAATATCTTTATTAATGACCTGGATGAAGGCATTGAGTGCACCCTCAGTAAGTTTGCTGATGCCACCGAGTTGGCTGGAAGTGTCGATCTGCCTGGATAGCTGAGCTGAAGCCAATGGGATGAGGTTCAACAAGACCAAATGCTGCATCCTGCACTCTGGCCAGGCAACGCTACAGGCTTGGGGTGGAGTGGCTGGAAGACTGTATAGAGGAAATGGACCTGGGGGTATTGATTGATGCTCAGCTGAACATGAGCCAACACTGTGTCCAGGTGGTCAAGAAGGCCAATGGCATCCTGGCTTGCATCAGAAACAGTGTTGCCAGCAGGAACAGGGCAGTGATTGTCCCCCTGTACTCAGCGCTGGTGAGGCCACACCTGGAGTACTGTGTCCAGTTTTGGGCCTCTCTGTAAGAAAGACATTGAGGCCCTGGAGTGTGTTCAAAGAAGGGCAACAAAGCTGTGTGCCCCCAGTGGCGCATGGTGTTAGAACCGCCACTTGCAACACCAGAGGGCCTGGGTTTGAATCCCCCCTGTGGCGCAAGGGGTAAAACTGCTGCTCTGCTACACTAGAGGGCTCGAATCCCGGGAGTTGGACTCGATGATCTCTAGGTCCCTTCCAACTCGCACGATACTATGATACTATGATACTATGAAAGCTAGTGAAGGGTCTGGAGCACAGGCCTTAATGAGGAGCGGCTGAAGGAGCTGGGATTGTTCAGTCTGGAGAAGAGGAGGCTCAGGGGAGAAGTTTTTGCTCTCTAGAACTACCTGAAGGGAGGTTGTGGTGAGCTGTGGGTTGGCCTCTTCTCTCCTGTAAGTCATGATAGGATTAGAGGCCTCAAGCTGCATCAGGGGAGGTTCAGGCTGGACATTAGGAAACACCACTGAAGGAGTGGTCAGGCACTGGAATGGGCTGCCCAGGTGGAGGCACCGACTCTGGAGGTGTTCAAGGAACATTTGGATGTTGTGCTGAGGGACATGGTTTTGTGAGAACTAATGGTGATGGGTGGATGGTTGGACTGAGTGATCTTGTAGGTCTTTTCCAACCTTGGTGATTCTGTGATTCTAGTTTCTACCACCCTGTTATGTGCAGGGTTGCCAACCACCAGACCGGGCTTCCCAGAGCCACATCCAGCCTGGAGTTGGGGCATTCACAACCTCTTCAGGCAACCTGTTCAAGTATATCACCACTCTCTGTGTAAAAAACTTCACCCTAATGCCCAACCTAAACCTCTCCTGTCTCAATTTAAAATAATTCCCCCTTTTACTATCACTATCCACCCACATAAACACCTTTACCCATTCCTGTTCATACTCTCCCTTCAAGTACTTGTCACACTTTCGCTCCTGTCATTGTAATCTGGTGGCTGATCTTTCAGAAATCTTTTCTCCTTTCCTTCCAGAGGCTCTGCTTATCCCTACTAGCTTGTCAGAAGAAATGGCATCTTCTAAGCCAAGCCTCCTACGTTTGTTCTGCTAACCAAATCTGATTCCCACCACAATGAGTTTTGACTATTTATGTAATTAAATACTGTTTGTTTTTTTTTTATTTTTTATTTTTTTTATTTTTTGCCCACAGATACACCAAAGGGTCAATACAAAGGAGGTGAGAAAAAAAAAACAACTTGATTTCAAGAACAGTGGTGGGCACAAATACCTCTAGGCTAAAAACCTTTGATCAGACATGCAGCAGGAGACCAGACTCCATGACTTTGAAGCCTCTTTCTGTACATGTTCAAACATGCAGGGGACTGGGAAGGGGATAGAAAGAGAAAGGAAGAGAAAAAGAGAGATAAACTTCCCCTCTATCCTCTTCCCTCCCTGGTATTTGGAAGGGCCTGAAGCTTGTATTTGCATTGTTCAGTGGTGATTTGTTTTTTATTCTTCCAAAGTGATGTCCAAGAATGCTGTTTGCTGACCTGCTGTAATGCTATGTTCAGCTGTGTGAATGATGTTCCTGTTCTTAAATGGACATTCTGGGAATTTTTGAGAATTGAAATCTAGGAGCCATTTGCAGAGAGTAGAAGTATCTCTCCAGCCAATGCCCTCCTAAGGGGTGCCACATAGATTTTTACACACAGTACTAATAATCATCCAATCCCCTATTTGTCTGATTACCAAAAGGTCTTTCATATAGCGATGTGAACAGAAATACAGGCTTACATTCAGTGAAGATGCTGGAGCTATCCCCAGTGCATAGCCAGCACCCTGGGCTCCATAAAGCATGGAGAAAGCTACCCAAACTTTGGACACCCAGCCATGGAGTTTCCTAAAGGGCAGACCTGTTGACCTGTTGAGAATTTTTTTTTTTTTTTTTTTTTCTAGGTTTGCTGATAAATTCTGTTGTTAATGGTACCTATTGTTATGATGAGAGTAACAAGAATGCAAACATGGATACTGTCACAAAAAACATGGTTTGTGGTATCAGTGTACAGTTATTTGGATTCTGTCTATGCTTTGTGCATCTCTGCAAGTCATGAGATGTTGGAACAAGTGAGACTACAGTTTCAGCTAGCAACACAGGCCCTTTCTCTTGGATGCTGTATTGAGGGACATGGCTTAGTGGGAGCCATTGGTAATAGGTGAACGGTTGGACTGGATGATCTTTTAGGTCTTTACCAACCTTGGTGATTCTATGATTCTATGATTCCCTGTGTATTGTCCATCCCCCCTGAAGGAAAATTCCTTCCAGAAATCTCAAGCATGGCTCCTGTTTCCCACAGCTCAAGCAATGAGATTCGAAGAACAGTCTTCTCTTCAGATATTTTTCCCAGGTGCATGCCAAGGAGAGAGATACCCAGAATAGCATATCCACTATTTCCATAAGAAATGTGCTATGAATATAAGTGATAACCAGTATATTAGAAGTAGTGATATGTTTCCTATATACACAGTCAAAAGACAAGTAAAAAATTATTAGGTTGAAAAAGTAACGTTACTACATTATAGTCATCATCCTGGAGTTAATGCTGGCAGACACACCTAATTCATTCGAGGTTGAAAGAATTTATAATGCCAGCTCAAGGAATGCTTTGTAACAAGTGATAAGAATTAGTATGTAGGAACAGTATAAAAATCTTCAAAAAATCTTCGTAGTGGGAGAGCTAATGTCCTGTAAATAAATCACATAAATTAGCTAAACAATCAACAACTCATTTAATGTGCTTTAGGTTCAGAAGAATCAGCTTGGAACACAGTACATGTTTCTTTTGCATTCATTCATTACATTTATTCTCCTATTGTATAACCTTGTTTCAATATACATATCTTTGAATTAATGTTTGTTTGATAGAACTTCAGAAAAAAATAGTATCTCAACTACTTTATTAGAAAATGCTCCTTTTTCTAATTGTTGTCCAGCAGTTTCATTCTGAAGGACAGTGGTGTTGGATAGGCCAAACCAGAAGCTGGAAGACAGAAATCATTTTTTGAACTCTTCTACACTTCTTGCTTTGCAATATATGTTGATTCAACACTTTTGTGTGCACTTCAGTCAATTAAGAGTCATAGTTTTGGAGGATGAGCTAGTAATCAACAGATGAAGCATCTTGAGCAACTTTAGTATTTACATGACTGATTTTTGGTAGTATTTCCAAAGCAGTTATGGCCTGAAGAATTTATCAATCTTGATTTTCTGGGTGACACTGTCAACAGGTCAACAATTAACAGTTACAAGGAAAAAGCATAAAGACAGTCTAACGGGATAGTTCTGGTTTGCCTCTGTAGAAATCAAATGGGATAGATTACACCAGTCTTCTGTGTTGATTTTTACTTTTCTCATGAACTGATACAAAAAAAAATGACAAAAAACCGTACTCTTGCAAGACTTTAAAAAATATAAATAATACACTATCTAACAAATATATAACACCACATCTGCAAATTAATGCTTTGCAAAGATCTCTCACTGCTATTCTTGGTCCAAATTCCTCAAAATGAGAGTGCATCAGAAGTCTGAAGTTGTAGGAAGCTTGTGCTGCACCCAGCTCTGACAGAGCAAGAGGCACTATGGGTGAAGAGTGATGCACTGTTTTGCTGTTGGCCTGTCACTAAGGAAGTGTTGGGAGGAGCAGCATGGGAACATCAGCCATGCCCAGAAAGAGGAAAAGGATGGAGCAGAGAACTCACAGCAATCATGAAGGAAAAGACAGAGCACCTCCAGAGTATGAGACACACTGTTAGTCCTGGTAAAGCCTGAGGAAGTTAAACTGAAGAGGACAGTCCACCTGCAATCCAGGGAGTTGGGGTATACCATGAACCAATATCTTCAACTTAGTAAAGACTGTCCACAAAACCAGACACTAATTGGGTCCCTTAATGAAGCAGGGCTGGAAGAAAGAGAGATGTAAAGAAGGAAAAAGATAAAGATACACTGTGAGGGAGGGAGCTGAATATCAAAGAACTTGTGAAGTCTTCTTATTGCTGATGACTTCCACTTCAAAGTCCCAGAGTTTTAAAGGCATCTCGTAAATCGTCTACTTCATATAGTGGCTGCAGAACAAAATATAAGTGATATGTCATTTATCAAGTAAGCAGGAGCCTATAAAGATGGGGAGGGACAAAAGAATGACATGAGATGGGAAAAGAGGATGAAGTGTGTGAATATGAACAAAGTTAGGAGAAATAGGCATAAGCAGCATGAAAGGTGATGACACAGGAAAGAATGAAATGATGGATAGCAGAGATGAGTAGTAAAAACAGAGAACTATTACAAGGAAGAGAGGAAGAAGCTGAGGAGAAGAGGCACTGGAAGGAGAGGAGAAATTGGTCCTTACCAGAAGGATCCGTCGGAGTTTCCTGGACAGGTGGACGGAGTTTTGATGCAGCCCTTCCCAGGCTTTGAATGTCTTTTCCCTGTTCTCCACAAATGTGTTCCAGCAGTAGAAGAAATCTGTGCAAGGTACAGGGGCATTAAAGCATGCTCAAGATTGCTCCAGAGAGGACACTGATCTCTTCTAGATTCACTAAATCATCATATCCTGACATAGCTTTCCGTTATCTCTCCCCTGACCATTTTACCTTTGAAAGTCATGATGGCAATTTGGGCCCCAGCCCGGTGCAGGCGTCTCAGCCCTTCAGGCTCAGCCTTGCGATCCTCACAGAAGTAGAGGCGGGCAGTGAAAATGCGCAGGGTCAAGTTTGGGTAGGCACGAAGGAAGTCAGCCACATGTCGGGCACAGTCATAACAGGGGCTCCAGGAGGTGAACCATGTGATGCGGTAGCAGCGGTCAGGGTCCAGGTCCCAGTCTGAGATGTAGCGTAGGAAGAGAACCTCCACATGGCAACCCATCTTCATGAAAGAGGAAGAGGGGCAAAGCATGAGACATGAATGAAGTAGACTATAACGGGAGCAAGGAGGGAAGTTTGTGCTGAGTGATGTGTGAGAGGAGAATGAACAAGGTGAGAGAGAGATCTTAGGGTCAGTGCACAGAAGAAGGTGATGCAAGTGATGACTAGAAGAGGAATGTGTAGGGGCAAGGTAGAAAAATTGAGGTACTGTTAAAGCAGTAGGGACCATATGGATGTCTTGCTAGTAACATACTTGTGCATAGCGCAAGATACAGGTCTACCTGGAGGCTGCATCCCACAAATATTATATACCAGCATAGTATCCATTCTTGTGGATGCATGTGCTAGAGGAGATGTTGCTGCTTGCAGCTCTTCTTCCCCTGCTGCTCCATGTGAAAGAGCTGCATCAGCCTTAATATGGATATGAGAATAGGATGCCAATGTGCTCTTCATACCTTGTTACGCAGGTATCCAAAGTCCAGGGAGCATGATGTAGCACTGTCACGGCGCTTCACAACATAACAGAGGTAGGTTTCACGACGGCCTTTGGCCCAGCGCAGGTTCTTGAAATTGTAGAGGAAGAGCTTCCTCTTCATCAAGAGGCTGAAAGAGAAGACGAGAGAATGTATATTATCCCCATTCTGGAGTCAGCAGTTGGTCATACATATGTTGAGGGCTCAGCAACAAAAATATCTCCATCAAGTTCAGACCTCCCATTGTGAAAAAATAATAATAATAATAATAATTAAAAAAAATTATATATATATATCAGTAATTTGCATGCAGTAATTTAGGGTAAGGGTGCAGATGTGACTGTGGGGATGAAGGAGGTAAGGAATCATAGAATCATAGAATCACCAAGGCTGGAAAAGACCTACAAGATCACTCAGTCCAACCATCCACCCATCACCAATAGTTCTCACAAAACCATGTCCCTCAACACAACATCCAGTTGTTCCTTGAACACCCCCAGAGTTGGTGGCTCCACCACCTCCCTGGGCAGTCCATTCCAGTGCCTGACCACCCTTGCTGAGAAGTAATGTTTCCTAATGTCCAGCCTGAATCTCCCCTCCCACAGCTTGAAGACATTCCCTCTAGTCCTATCACTAATGACACAAGAGAAGAGGCCGACACCCAGCTCACTACAACCTCCCTTCAGGTAGTTCTAGAGAGCAAAAAGTTCTCCCCTGAGCCTCCTCCAGGCAGAACAATCCCAGCTCCTTCAGCCGCTCCTCATTAAGGCCTGTGCTCCAGGCCTTTTCCCTCTGGTAAGCTGGCATTCAGCAGGGAGCTGGAGTCAGTGTAAGAGACGTGGAGCTGAGTTTTCTGCGGGTCTCCAGTAAAGTGTGGGAAAGGGGAATTTTTATTTGTTATGAATTTCCTGATTTGAATATGAGAGTTTAAGCAAGGAAAATTTCTTATATAAACACTCTTTATCTATTTCTCACACCCCTTCTGTGTGTGGCAGATCCTCAGATAGTTTAGGAAGGACAACACAGACAATCATATGGTAAATAAGTGGGTATGATGAGAGAATTGCAAAGCTCTTACCTGGGCTATATAACAAGAGCAAAAAAACAGTAAAGTTTTCACAAAAACATTTGCTTTCAAAATGTGTCTCATTTCCTTCTTGTAGTCCCTTTTCTTCCATATTCCCATTTTTAATCCTTTCAAAAGTCTTATTCCTGCAGAGCAGTATGGTGTTGCAAAAACAAGTGAAGAACAAGAAATAACAAGAAGAAGAAAAGAACATTTGGGCCCTTTCATTGTCAGGACAAAGTGAAGACTATATAAGACAATTTTGAGTCATGAGCCACTTGTCCACCTAGAAATATTTGTTAACATCATTTCCTGTTATCTCTGCTCTCCAGAATTGACCATTGCTGGGGATTTTTATTTGGAATAATGACCAGTATGAGAAGAAAAATGAATGAACAGGTATTATGGGAGGCAAGTGAGAAGATCTGCAGCTATGTACAAAGTGGTGGTTACATATGCAACTCCTGTAACATAGGAGCACATTTTATAGTTCGAGAGAAAGCAACAAAGACACAGGAGCTGTGATTATACACAAGCAATGAACAGGAATCTTCTCCTCAAATAAAGATTCATGAAGCAATCCTGAAATCAGAGCAAAAGCCCCTGAGTGTGTGTGAATGATATGCAATTATGCAGAGTAATTTAAAAGCAAGTAGAAGAATGCAGTGCTGGAACAGTCTATGCTTGAAAGCACAAGGTGAGAGCAGCAGAAACAGAATAAGATTGAAACCTGATGCAAGAGGGAGAACAGGTTAAGAGTGGGCAGAGATCAAAATGCTTAAGCAGCATCCAAATGTTCATCTTTCTGTTATATTTTCTTTTCTGTTTCTAGAAAAGAAAGAGAATGAAAGGGAACAGAAAATAGTCACAAGAAAGAAATGACAGGAGGGGAAAAGAATGCAGGCTAGTTTACAGTCAAAGAGAGAAACAGTGGTGGGCACAGAGAGCTGCAAGGTGTAAAGGTAGAACAGGGTGGGGATTTAGATAACTGAGTCATATGGAGAAAGGGAAAAGGACAGTAAACACCAAATGGACAGCAATTTAATTAGAGACAATTTATTCTATCAGAAAGAAATTGGAGGTGTTCATTTTACCTTTCCATATCAGCTGGGTTCTCTCTTAGAAGACTGGGTTGCACAGAAGTTGCTTCACAGGCTCTGACTGTTCAGCCCTCTGGTGCACAGAAATGTGGAATGCTCTGTACTTCCCTTCCCCATTCACCCCTATCTACTCTTGCTGGGTTTCAGACTGTGTCTGAGGAGGAGTTAGGAGAGTCCCTGGAGCTGTATGAGCCAAAGGGCAAAGGGTTAAAATGTGAAGAGACACTAGTTCTGAAAGATGCTCTGCACTCATTGGCTGCGTCTCCTCATTGCACTTGCCATTGGGACCTCCCACTTTGCAAAATTATTCTGAATTGATATCAATAACATGACGAGGCAGGAAGCATTGTCTAGTGGTTAGAGGGGAGCCTGGGAGTTGTGTACCACTGACATGAGCGTGGGCAAAACCACACTACCCCTCTGGGCCTCTGCTCACACAGCTGTGCAGTGATGATGGTAATGCTGAACTTCCCTACCAAGGAAGCAGCAGGGGTGGCGTGTGACAGTGCCCTGTGAATCCAGGTAGAAAAGGCTCAGGGAGCACCAAATTGTTGTCCCTTCCATTTCACCAAAACTGAAGAAGAGTGAGAATAGACCTACCTAGCTCTTGGAAAATGCATAGGGGTGGTGTGCAGAAATTGGGCATGTCACCCCTGTTTGACGCTTGAGTGCCATGCATTCTGGGCTGTGTCAGCAAGAAAAGAGCAGGCACTAACTCAAATCACAAAACTATGCAAAAAACCCAATGAGCATGACTCAGGCCCCAAACCTACTGAGCATGCACAGCTGGAAACAGTACTGGAAGCAGAAAGCTTGGGATGGGGTGCAGAATTTCTCCTCTGGGTGTCTCATAGTAGCACTGCCTTCACACATCAGGCATGTGGTTACATGCAGGTGTGCTGAGGCTTGCTCTCACCATGTGCACTTTCGCTTTGCTAACAGTTTTCTCCTCCTCAGGCTCTGCTCCACTGTAGTATGTCCAAGGCAACCATCCCCTCTGCAGGGCTGAGGGACAGTCAAAGATAACCTCCAGACAGGCATGGGTGCTGAGGAGGCAGGTAGGGACTATCCTGCTCCATTTCAGGTAGGGGCTATCCTCCTCCATTACTTCCTCAAGCTGGGCATGACTGTGAGCACTACAGCCCTTTTGTTTACCTCATGCTAGGGTAGTTCTTCATTTTTTTCTCTGCTTGATTTACTTTCTTTATTAATTTTACCGGCTTTTGGCTTGCTGCTAGAACTGCGTGAAGCCAGTATATGCAAAAACATGAGTTGACAAACCAGAACAGACTACTCTAGCCCAGTACTTTAAGAGTGGCCAGTAATGCACACCTCAAGAAAAGGAGAACTCCTGGATGTTCCAGGACTGGACTGTCCTACTCCTTGGGTAAATGTATTCCTAGCTCCACAGAAGTAGCGGTCATCATAGTATCATAGTATCGTGCGAGTTGGAAGGGACCTTAGTGATCATTGAGTCCAACTCCTGGGATTCGAGCCCTCTGTGTAGCAGAGCGGCACTTCTACCACTTGTGCCACAGGGGGGATGTGTCTCAACAGACACACAGTTTAGCAGCTTCATTGCCAAGGATTGTGGCAATTATGCTCTTTGGAGATCTGGCTTTTAGTGTTTGACCAAAGACAGAACAGTCTGTATTCCTTATTAATCCCTGTTCTGCATAACAGACTAATAGAGGACATTTCTGCTAATAAAAAAGCTGCTGCCTTTCAGTCTTTGCTCTAGGCAGAATCTTATGACAAATATCCCAGATTAATCTCAGAGTCATTTTATCCTGCCTTCATGTTAATTTTTCTTTCAGTACACAAAGAGAATGTCTATTACACATAAAAAGTAAAAAAAAAACAACAACACTCCCTTGGAAATTTTCTTCTTAATGTCGATTAATTAAGGTGGCTTTGGCTTTATTCTTGTTCTGATTCCTAATTTTTATATCCAAACATTTATAGAAAATTTGGCAGATTTTTATTCACATTAAAAGGAGTGAAAAAGAAATCTTAATGGTCAGCTAGATAATACCAGTAAATAAAATTTGTGAGATTTATGTGTTGATTCTCATAAAATCACAGAATAGCCCAGGTTGGAAAGGATCATGAATCTCCAACCCTCCTGCCACAGGCAGGGCCACCAGCCTCCACATTTAATACTAGACCAGACCGCCAAGAGCCCCATCCAACCTGGCCTTGAACACCACCAGGGATGGGGCATCCACAGCCTCTCTGGGCAGCCTGTTCAGCACCTGACCACTGTCATAGTAAAGAACTTCCCCCTGATATCCAACCTAAATCTTCCCTCCTTCAACTTAAAACCATTTCCCCTTGTCCTGCCATTATCTATCCTGGTAAAGAGTTTACTCCCCTCCCATTTATAAGCTCCCTTTTGATACTGAAAGGCCACAATTTGTTCAAACTGTAGCCTTGCTGAACAAGCCCAGCTCTCGGCCTGTCTTCATAGGAGATCATCTTTGTGGCCCTCCTCTGGACACTCTCCAATAGCTCCCTATCTTTCTTGTACTGGGGGCTCCAGATCTGGATGCAGTACTCAAGATGGGGCCTCACAAGGACAGAGTAGAGAGAGAATCACCTCCCTATCCCTGCTGGCCACCCCTCTCCTGATGGAGCCCAGGATACCATTTGCTTTCTGAGCTGCAAGAGCACACTGTTGGCTCATGTTCAGTTTTTTATCCACCAGGATCTCCAGGTCCTTCTCTGCAGGGCTACTCTCAAGGACTACTTCTTCCAGTCTGTATATATGCCTGGCATTCCTCTGGTCCAAGTGCAAACCCTTTTGAGAGGGAACCTCAGCTCCTATGCTGTTCTTATGGCAGGAGATGCAACCTTTCTTGCTCATTAGCAGAGATCACCTATGATCTGGTTAAAAACATGTTTAGCAAACAAGCATGGAAAGATCACTGACCCCTGATCTATTTGCTAGTCCATCTTCCTCCCTGGCTGTAAATTGCCAAATTTTTTATATCTGGTGGGGCTTCTTTCTGGGGGGAGTGAATATACATGAGGAGAGATTTTGACCATGCTTGTTCTTTCCTTTCTGCTCAATGCAAAATTGTTGGGAGAATGGACTAGATGTGAAAGAGAGAAAGGGTTTTTCAAATGATGATTCAACTGATGTTCTGATTAAAGCTCAACAAGGTTAAGCAAGGCTAATGTGGAAAGCTAGGAAAGTTTTCTGTATTGGTGTGTTTGGAGTATTATTTAGAAAGAGACACTGGTCCAGCTTATCATGATTACATAATGATGCCCCAGCATCCCTTCAGGCACCTTATACTCAGGGATTTATTCCCTGCATTAAAATGAGAACATCAGAGAATTAAAAGCAGATTGAAGAGTGGAGTTGGGGAGGAGAAGGAAGGTTAACATCACCAGAAAGCAAAAAGAGAAGAAATCAGAGAGCAAGAGTATGGTGAATAATCAAAAGTAATGATCTAAACCCAAAGCGGAGTAGAAGTTGCTTGTTTAGTCAACAGGAAGTTGTGTGCTGTTGTGTACTGATATAAATACTTTTTCCATTCACCTCCTGCTCAGAAATCACATTTTGAATTGACCGCCAGCATCAACAGTTGGTTATTTCTTACACTGAGCATAAAAACTGCAACCACCTGCTTCCCTTGCCTGAAGCGAAATTCTCAAGCAAAAAACTTTCTCTTCTTGAAAAGTGTTAATGCACCATAGACACAAACTTGCACAGGTGCCTCAAACAGGGCAAAAGCAGAGTTCCCTGTAGCTAGATATAAGCAAATAAGCAAGTTAATGTGCTTATTTTTTATAAGCACATTACATTGTATTCTGTGTTTATTCCACAGAGATTAATTTTCCCATTTCGAAAGATAGATCCAACACAGAAGTAAAACAGTTCTGTCAGGACCACTCCCATTGCTCCTGTTCCAGGTGTGAAAAAAATCAGCACTACATGTGGAGGCTGTTTGTTCCGTGGGGCAGAAGGCCTAGTCCCTACATCTGCCAACTCTTCCTATGATGCATCTGTAGACATCATGACTGGGAAACATGTTTCAACAGTGGTATGGCAAAACACTGCCTTTCATGATGTGGAATATACAGTGCCACAGAGGTATAGGCAAGCTCTGAGGATCTGCGTGAGGTCCGCTTGGATGTGACTCGGAGGATTGTGCATTAGGTAGGGGTAGGCTGCAAATGAAAATCTAAAGCACTATGAGGCAAGTGCCACTGAAAAGGCATCATGTGAAACTTTGACCTCCACCTTGTGCACTACTGCATGCTGCATGCTTGTTGATGATGCAACTGATGTAGAACTGAGGGCTGGTTGCTGGGTGTGCACTAAGATCAGAATTTATTATGCATTTGGCTTTCTAGACTCAACCTGCAAAACTTTTACCTAGAAGCTTGTCATAGTTTATTTTTACTCTACTGCTGAGTTTGTGTTTCTGATGGAGGATGAGGCAAATTAGAGTAAATTTGTTGAATTGAAAACATGTTTTTCAACTTCAGTCCTTTGAGTGCCTCTCATTCCTTCCCTGTAGCTCTCTGCTAGCCCAGCCTAATGAACTGAATCCTGCCTTTATGACTCCATATTTTTCTCTAACCTCTTGTATATATCTTATAATTCTTCTATCATGCCACCAGGTAACAGCAACTCCATCCTTTGCAATGAGTGACTGACACCTGCTGGGATCACTAGTTGTAAAAGGAAAGGAACCAGGTTGATTGAGAAGTATGAGAACTACTGAGTATCTTCTGCACAATACATGCAGGTTAAAAAAAAAAAAAAACAAAAAAAAAAACAAAAAAAAAAAAAAAAAAAAAAAAACTAGAGACCAAATACATGCAGTAAATGTTTGACACTTACAGTGAAAAGAACACATAGTCTGCAGATCAAAGGAGAATATACCTTCCCAGTGCTGAGAGCTGAACCTGGGGAAATAACTACCAGAGCTGCCTGCGCCATAGCAGTGCATGTAGCTCCAGCCTCAGGTATGTCTTGCCTGTCTGACTTGGCTTTTGACTCTAGTGTTTGGACCTGGAGAAAATCCTCTTTTTGCACAGGGTACTGCAGGTGACATTCCACTCTGCAGCACAAACTCTTGGCTGGACACCCCAGACCCTGCTCCTGGTCATATATTTACCTTAGTGCAAGTCACTGGCTCCATATCTCAGCAATCTTCTGCTAGTCACAGAGAGGAACTCAATTTTGCACCGCAGTTTTTCACAATGAGAGTCATCTCTTCACTGTGGTTGTGGTTTCACACACCATAGTTGTCTCTTACTAGCTCCTGTTTGTGCAGTTGCTACAGCTCGTTCAATTCACTGAAAAGAGAGCTTGCACCTGGGACCTGGGTAGTAAATCCTGATTTTTATTTTCCTTTTGTTTTTCAGTAAATTTTATTTTTGGGAAAGGCTGTGACAAAAGTACTTCATGTTTCTTGGCTTGCAGTCATATGTTGAGAATTCCTTGCAGTTTCATAAGTTTTTCTTGGCTGTTAACAAAGGGTCACTGTGCCCACTCCTCTCTGGTTTCTTTTCTGTGCAGGTACAGGGATGGGTAGGACACAGGCATATTTACATTAAAGGAACTAGCTTGGTCCAAATCACTGACAAGACTAAAATAAGATCAAAGATTTGAGAGGTGAAAATCTATCCTGAAGTAATGCTCCTAGCATTGCTCTCAGTGAAGACAAATGGCAAAAGGAGCTGGAAGAGACTAGGAGGATTTCAGTTGCCTTTCCTAAAACAAACTAGAGAAGTTACAAAGATACCAGCTGATGGACAAAGTATCTAGGAGAAACAGAGTAATTATGATGCTAAGTTCAAGAAAAGATGATGAGAAACAACAGGATCAACATTCACCCTGCACCATGCATAAAAGAAATTATTTTGAACCCTTCTTCCACAGCAAGAATAAAACTGAAGGGTAAGACTAGACTTGGAAAAAAGCATGCTTAATTTGTAATTGAGTTAATCCTTAATAATGGCAAACGCTGCTTGTTATAGTTGCTCTGCACCCCTTGAATACAAGACAAGAGAAACAGAGAGCTGTAAGCATTTTCCAGGAGGTACATTTTCTGTCAGTCTGACTTCAGTGCTACAAGGGAATAATCTAAGCAGTAGGTTTCACTGGAATGCTTTGAGCATGGAAATGTTTTGTAGGTACAACATACCCATTGCAAGGCATAGCATGCTGACATGTATCAGTGCAAAACCACAACCTTAGTCAAGACATCATGTTGGTGGCCTGTTGGCTTTCATGTTCAAAATAACTGTTGCTGCTGCACTTGCCTGCTGGTACAGCCTCTAAGGTGTCAGTTAAGAAACCAGAGAAAGTGGCAGGAGGATCCAAACCCTGCAAACTGTCATTCTCCAGGTGAGCTGATTATGAGACTAATGTCTGCCTACTGGAAACACAAACAAATGATAATACGTGACTCCAAAAGGGAGCTGAGATCTAATTAGTATACAGAAACAACATCACCAAGCTGGGGCTCAGTAGCCTGGACAAGGGCAGCAGATGATTTCAGCTCCTTAAAGCTCAACAACATCAACAAGAACAACAAACAAAAACAAAAACAAGAACAAAGGAGAAGGTGCCAAGAAGGCAGCAAAGACCAGAGAGAACCTGACCCTTGATTGACACATAGTAGCTGTGACTGTAAAGAGTATCCCAAGGAAAGCCAAGAAACTGGCAGCCATGATGTCCAAGAAAGCAATCTAAGTCTGATCTAGTCTAAAAGACTAAGGAATATGAAAGTTGGCAGACCAAAAAATGCAAAGATAACATCTAAGGCAAAACAGTGAAAGTCAAGGCTGCCAAATGCAAAGCCAAGAAACTGAAAGTGGCCCTGGTTAAGGGGGCAGTGCATGAAAAAATACTGAGCACAAGCAGAGTCCTGCTTCAGGGACACAAAATTTCTCAACTAATTAATTCATTTCAGTCAGGTTTTGCATTTATTTATTTGTTTGTTTGTTTGTTTATTTTCAAGCAGGTCCCCAGAGGATGAAAATTTATCACAATAATTAAAATACCTTTATTTGAAAGAATACTCCTTGCCAGTTGTTTAAAGCTCAGCTGACCTAGGCTCTGAGCAATATGATTAATTCTGGTTAGCTCTTCTTGCTGTTAACACAGTTTAGCCAATGATCTTAATTGGGTTCTCAATGAGAACCCACATGTAAAAAAAGGGTACATTTGATGTGCATTTATTCTTATATTTAAGCAGGTGAGTTCCTGTGTTTCTTCTTACTTAGAAACATTTAATATAGATATTTATTTATATAAATAATATTTATAGCTTATATAATTATAGAATCATAGAATTACCCAGGTTGGAAAAGACCTTGAAGATCATCAAGTCCAACCACAGTCTAACCATAGTACCCTAACTCTAACAACCCTCTGCTAAATCATATCTCTGAGCACCACATCCAAACGGCTCTTATTTCTTTGTTAATGTCTAATTTGTGACACATTGTTTTTGGATGGAAAGTAAAATCTTGTTAAAATATCAAAAAACAAACAAACAAACAAAAAACAAAACAAAACAAACAAACAAAAAAAACAGTCTGAAAGAGCATTTAGTCATTAAATTGAGCTTTGCTCTGTGGATTACTTTTGCCAATTACTTGTTTGATATATGACAACAGATTGGCGAGAATTACATGCAGCTTGCATTTTAACTGTATAAGGTATTATACAGTTATAAGTTAACTGTATTGAAAACATTTTTATTAAAAGAAAATCACTTACATGAACAACAAAAGCATAGAAACTTAGAATGGCTTAAGTTGTAAGGGAACTTAATGATCATCCAGTTCCAATGCCCCTGCCTCAGGCAGGGTTGACTCCTACTGGATCAGACTGCCCAGAGCCCCATCCAACCTGACCTTGAATGCCCCCAAAGATGGGGCACTTCTCTGAGCAACTTGTTCCAGTGCCTCACCACCCTCTGAGTAAAGAATTTCCTCCTAACCTCTAAATTAAATCTCCCCTTTTTTAGTTTAAACACGTTCCACCTTGTCTTATCACTATTAGGCTGTGTAAAAAGTCAGTCTACCTTCTGCTTATAAGCTCCCTTTAAGTACTGGAAGGACACAATGAGATCTCCTCAGAGTCTTCTCTTCTCCAAGCTAAACAAGACCAGTTCCCTCAAACTTTCTTCATAAGAGGTACTCCAGCCCTTTGATCTGCTGGCAGAAATACACTGCAAATGCAAAAGAGATGCTCATGAGTCAGAGCCTGACCCTACACAGGGTCAGGCCTGTGCAGATGAAAGCTCCATTTATAGACACTCAAACTGAGGTTGTTTTTATTACAACAGTATGAAATAAGGACTCAGTAATGTTGGCCAGGAAGAAGCATAGACTGTAGGGGATAGAGTTGTGCAAGAATGTGCATTGTGTGCTTCAGTCTTGAAGAGTGATAGGATGCTATTAGATGCAGTTTGATGGGTAACTTGGGCCACTGCTATTTTTGTTCCAAAAATACTATCTAGATGTAGTCCTCTTGACTACTTGCACAAGAACTGACACTGCTCAAAGTCCTCCATGCTCTGAGTGCTCCTTCTTTGTAACTGAAATATGATGTACAGTTAGCATCTGATGAATGTACGTGAAAATAAAATAAAGATGATTTTTCTGATTTTTTTTTTTTAACCTAGATGTATACTATTTAACATAGTAAATCAGTTCTCCGTATTTCTGAGTTAAATATCACTACAGAACAGATTTTTTGCTTATATGTTGATGTATCACAGTTCTCTTACCATCTTACCACCATACCACCTTACCATTTTACTTGGAGACAGTAATTCTTTACCAGTAAGTCATGGTTGGAAGACATATTTTCAGCACACATCTCATGGACTGGGAGGAGTTATCATTGTGCTCCCCAACTATGAACTGTCAGAAAAATCTAGCACAACCATTTATGGGAAGTATAAAAAAAAAAAAACAAAACAAAAAAAACCAAAAAAACAAAAAAACAACAACAACAACAAAAAAAAAAAAAAACAACACAACAAAACCAAACCCAAAAAACCACGCTGAGAATAATTTTCTCTATCTGTAGAAAAAATAATGAGAAAGACCTGTGATTCATGAGTGAAGCAGGTAGTGGCTCAGGAGTGGCAGGGAGTAAAGAGGTCCAAATGGCAGATTTGGGCTGGAGTCAAGTCTACCCACAAAGCTGGAGGAAACACAGCTAGACACAAATAAACTCAGACGCATGAGATTTGCCAAGAAAAACAGAAAATAAAATTTCTTTTAATGTTTTCTGTGTATTATATGGACTCAAGCATTAAAACAGTGTTTTCCTGGGGAGGAGCACCTCTTCCTATACCTGCTGAAAGCAAGCAACAGAAAGATTTCCAACTGTTCCCCAAATTGTATGAATATTTTTATATACTGTACAGCAGATATGTTATGCAGTTATATATCTATATATCTATATATCAGTTTATATTCAACTCTAAATACAGGGTGGAGACTTGCCCTATTCCAATTTCCAAGAGCTCCTTCTAACTTCTCATTTCCATCCTACAGGGTGGCAGGACACGAGGAGGTGTCTTCATAGGCATCCCAGCATAGAAGTCAGTGACTGCAAATTACTTGATTAGCTTTGATATAAAGTTCTTGGTGCCCTTCTCTCTACAGAAACGTGCACTCAGTATAATTTCCACCTCCATCCCTCATCTCTTCAGCCTGGAGTACTCAAGAAGAGCATCATACATGAGGGCTATGCCCTTATGTATATATATGCAGTTACTGCATAACTTGAAATTCTTTGTCTTATAAAATGGATGAACATTTAGAGATTTAGCTGATTTAAGCTATTTAGCCAGTTTTGACCTTATGTAGAACAAACATGCTTCTGCAGGTTGTCCTTCCATACATGGAGGATGAAATGCAGCTTTTATGTGCATACCGCAGAAATCCAAGTATTGTGGAGAGGCTCTTGCATTTTTTTCTCCTCAATTTTCTGAGAATTCTGCCTCTGCACAGAAAATTTATATTGTGTTACTCTGGTTGTTCAGCAGACCACTGTTCCTGTCAGGCTGAATGGTACTCAGTTCAGTAGTAGAGTACTTTATGTTGCGAGTGTGAATACATGCTGTAGCAAACTATCTGTTAGAGTTAGGAACAGCTCAGAGATGATCTGCTGCAGTGACACAGATGCTGAGATAAGATGCTCTACAGAACAGTTCTCATGCTACCAAAAGTCACAAAGAGTGATCAAGACTCTTCAGACAGCTCTTCACCACTTCCCCTATCCAATTTCAGAACACTGACCATATATATACCTGGAAATGTTTTTTGTGCATCTGGAAAGTGAGGTTCTGTAGCAGCCAACAGACATCCAGTGCTGCCAGAGTAAATTATTTTCCCAAGGTTGGCCTGCCTCTATGCTCATAGAGATATACCTACCTCCCCACTATCACCTGGTTCTGTGCAATACAGCACACAGAGAACCTGCAGGAAAACCCGAGGATCCCAGATAATGATTCTTCTACCACATATCATTCCAGTTTGTGACTCCTTTCTGTGCAGAAGACAGCAGGTCAGGAGGTAGGAACTCAAGTGAAGATAGTGAAAGTGGACTCAGCAACTGGTGAGTGTAGCTATAACTAGATAAAACCAGTCATCAGGACAAGTTAATTCATTGTCTCTTGCCCTGTCCTTCACCCCAGAAGAAGTAAGTCTCCAGTTCTTTAAGGACACACATGTTTTTTGGGCTGTCTTGGGCTTAGGAACAGAAGTAGCCATACTTCATGTTTCCTGAAACTTGCCTGAAATGGGTATCAAGAGTTTTCTTCAGTGGAAAGGGAAGAGCAGAGGAGAGGAGAGAAAAGGAGAGATGAGGAGAGAGGTCTCTCTTCTTGAGGACACAATCTTCTTGAGAAAAGCATAATGCCATGTTAAATCCAGAATTCTTCCTTTTGGTAGTATACATGTGAGGGAGGCAATGGGCTTGTAATGAAGAATTTCCCAGAGGTATTTATGAATCATCTGCTGCCATACAGGGACAATAAGGTTTGCCTTGGGTGGAGGACAGCTCATCTCCCAGTTCTGTCACTTCTCTGAGTCCAGCAGACAGAGCAAACTCAGTAGCTGTGGAGGACTGGAGAGGGACAGTATGACTAAGCGTATCAGAACTCGTACTCATGTCATGCATGAAACCTAGGCCAGGGCATAAAGCGTTGTGTATAAAGTCTTGCATTCTTCCACATGAGACACAACTTAGGGCATTTCTACCATTGGAGAGGACACCCCATCTTCATTCATGTTTCTCTGAAGAGATACACAGATACAGATACAAGGACCTCTGGGAAACAAGCCTGCCAAATAGGAACTGAGAGAAAAGGGGAGCATCCCACATCCTCAGCAACAGGTTTAGAAGACAATTGCAGCCACCACGACAGATAGGGAACTATGTGCACTGCAGCACCTGAAGAAGAGTATGTGGGAGAAGGCAGAGAAGCAAGGAAATGGTGGAGGAATCACAAGAAAGAAGGACTTGTCTTGGGTTGTGGACAGGGAATGATGATTTCTCCCTCTTCTTTTTTCTCTTCTACTTTTGGTAGCTCACAGAGCATCAGGCCTCCTGCGCTGCTGCTCCAGGATCTGTTTGCAAGGGAGATGGAGATGTGGGAACTGCCCAGATCGACGGAGACGTCGAGAAGGAAGGCCAGCCAGCTGGCGACAGATCTCATCTGAAGACAAAGCAGATTAATACATGCTGACAGATAATCAAAGCTTCCTTCAAATATGTCACTACCAGAACATTTAGGACTATATCCTTCACTGTGTCTGCAGAAACTTATAACTGCTGAATCCTTGTATACAGGAGGCAAGTGAATAAAACCTTAGGGTTTTGTTGTTTGGTTTTTTTTTTCATTTTTTTTCATTTTTTTTTCCTGACTTTATTAATGTATAATATATATAAAAATCACACATCTTTTGCTGCAACAGCAAAGACTACATAAGAAATCTAGATCGGATCTCTCTCTCTCTCTCTCTCTCTCTCTTTTTTTTTTTTTTTTAATTTATGAATAGTAATACTGAGAGTTACTCTTTAACCTCAAAGGAATGTGAGTCTGAGTGTCTGAGTAAAGAATTCACTGGGGTTAGCAGGGTATATGAAAACCAAGAAAATTTAAGACACAACTAAGAGCTCTCAGAATTTTTGGTAGTATAATATCTGCCTCCCAGTGCTCTTCATGGCAAGTGTACTGGATGCAAGCCTGCACTGCATTAGAGTTCCCCCAAAATTAGTCTTGGGAACACACTACATGTGGATTGGGGCTGGGAAATGTTAGTTTAGAGATAGTATCAGATGGCTGCAGTTATTCTTCTGTTCCCTCCCCTAGGCTATCTTGTACTGTAACTCACCTTGCATGACCTCATTTTCCTTGCAGACAATGCGAGAGCACACCTCCTTGTTTATTACGTACATGCGACGCACACTGTGGGATCACCAGGAGAATACCAAGGACAACAGAGAAAAGCACAGGAATAAAAAGAAACAACAAAGAGATAGGCAATAAACACAAACTCATGCTTATATTCATGATAAGGAGGAAAATCCTAAATCTTTTTGGAATAATCAGTCCAGAATAAGGATATTGTCAAAAGAACAAAAAAGGAAAAAAAAAAAGAACCTTTGTCAAGTCTTCACGGTATGTAAGTGTAATGGTATGTAAGTGACTTACACAAGGATTACAATACAGGCCACATAGTAGCTCCTTTGTGCTGCTCAGATAATGGATATTATGCTGTTTTAATTAATCACTTTTAAAAGGCAGCTCTGAGGGTAGGATGGTTCCTTGAAGGAAGGTGCAGCTTACAAAGGAAACAATTGCTGAACTGGATATGCCATTTCTGGAGGGCTTTTAGAGCTTTTCTTGGAGATTACTATTTTCTTACCTGGTAACACAGAGGTAGCTGATACACTGCTTTACTGGTTTGTGAACAGAGTACAGGCGTGTGCAAGGGAACTGCTCCTCACGACAATCTGAGAACACACGTAACACACAGAGGTTCAATCCAGCATCACTGGCAGGTGTATGCATTCTGGTCGCATATTGTTTTACTAAGCACTGTCTTCCAGGCTTCTAGCGAAAGCTGCGAGCATCTATTTTCCATTCTCATGTAAGAGTTGGGAATGTTTTAGAGAAAAGAAAAATAAAGCAAATATTCTGGTCACCTTGCCTCATAAGATAAAAGTAAGGGAGAATGAAGTACAAAACAATCCTACTGGGAATCCTTGACATGGAAGGATTCTTTGAAGTGGGCAGATACAAATAAACAAAACATGAATTGTAGTTGCTCATTTAACATGTTTCTAATAGTTCTACAGTCTTGCACTTTGAGATACAAACCTGGTCAATCAGCCCCATCGTTGGGGTTAACTATGATGAGTTTTCTTAAATTTCCTTCTGAAATATCACTCAGCATGCCTGGTCTTGTGATCTGCCAATTCTTCCCACCCTGGGTAAGCCACCCAGTGAAAGATTTCCATTTCTACTACAGCCATCATCCAGTACTCTTAATGCAAGGAACAGGATGAAGTGAATTTTCCAGCAGCTCTCAGGAGACAAAGTTTGGTGCTCAGCCAGCATCCACTTGGAGAGGTAACAAGGTGGCTGAAAGTGGGTTAGTGAGTAGGTGCAGGCAGCAAACATACCTGATGAAGCTGTTGTAGTTTCACTGTCAGACTGAACTGAAAGACAGAAAGGTAGTGAAATTAGTGTGCCTTACTATTATTTCTTCCTTGACATTGGCTTATTCAAAACAAAAACCTGGAAAGCTCTTTTAGAAGCCCTCTTTTGTAACTTCTGATGTGAAAAAAGAATTTCTTTGTT
This sequence comes from Excalfactoria chinensis, assembly GCF_039878825.1. Taxonomy (NCBI): domain Eukaryota; kingdom Metazoa; phylum Chordata; class Aves; order Galliformes; family Phasianidae; genus Excalfactoria; species Excalfactoria chinensis. The sequence continues at coordinate 71,697,020 of NC_092825.1, read as the reverse complement.
ACTTGCACAAAGTAAAAAACAAGTACAAACCCAGTGTGAATCTAGTGTCAGCTATCAAGCCAACAATGGTAAAAATCCATCCAGGCTTTACCATAAACACTACTGTTCAAAATCACACTGTAAAAGGCATTCTGACTTATAATTCAAAAGCTTGAGTACACACTGCTGTAATTGCCATCCATTTAGACAAGCGAAGAAGCCTGTGACTGGCTCCTAGTAGCTGGACCAGCAGGTTCTTTAATGCCCAGGACAGGAGGTTGGTTTTATTGTTCCCTGTCATAAACCAATCCACCTGTACCACAGTAAAACAGTACATTTTGTTGTTTACCCAGTGACAAACTGGAAAGGGGCTCAGACTTGCCAGGTGCAAGTTTTCATCAGTGGTAATAGAAAGCTCCTGCACACTCCCTGTGTCAATCAGAAGCACAGATGATATACACGGACATAAAGAAAAGGAGTCTCCTGGGCACTGGGGGTCCAGTTAGGAACTTTCAGAGAACGTGGAATTCTAAGTGTTCAAGGGATAGAGTGAGGAAAGGGAAGATGAGTCTGCAACACTCAGCTGTGAATTGACAATAAACTCACCAGGACTGAGAATAACAGGTGGTGTTACAGCTGCAGCTGGAAAAAGAGAGGGTGTTCTGAAAGATCTGAGATTTCAGCCTCTTCCTCCCTCCCTCAGTTCTGCCAATGGCTCATCTCTACTGACTTGTAGACATCACACATGCTGTTCATAGTATCATCAACAATCTGACTTGTCAGATTAATAGCAGGCTTCTGTGATTATGCTGGGTTTTCTCCAGTTGATGGGATGCCACAGGGCAGAGATGGATTCCATGGCACATCCTCTCTGAAGAGTTTCTTCTTGATCCCTCCACAGTAAGTATTTTGAAAGAAAATTTTTCTGTCAAGGCCTCATATTTAGCCTTTTCAGGTTCAGAAGCAGGTTAGCCACAATCACTTTGTTGCGGACAGAGAATGCATTTATCTATCCTCCTACAGACTGTCCAGTCTCACAGGCAGAATGTGAGATTCAAATATGTTGCAATCACCTTATGCACATCAGTGTCAGAAGCGTTTTGTCAGACTGCCCCTCTGCTGCCATCTGTTGCACGGCAACAAAATATCATCATCATAGTATCATAGTATCGTGCGAGTTGGAAGGGACCTTAGAGATCATCAAGTCCAACCCCTGGGATTCGAGCCCTCTGTGTAGCAGCACGGCAGTTCTAACACTTGCACCACAGGGGGGATTCGAACCCGGGCCCCCGGAGTTGCAAGCAGCAGTTCTTCCACCTTGCGCCACAGGGGGCACACACTAATATAACATAATATAATAATATATAATAAAATATAACAGAAATGTAACAATATTGGTGGAAAGGTTCAACTTCCACTGCTGTATCACCAGCATCCACCTATGATGTAACAGGCCAACATAATAAAACAGCAGGCATTACATTCAGAACAGCCCTTGTAAAATATATACTATAGAGAGGATAACAAAAACATGAAGCCAGTGGGATATTTGACCTTGTTTTTGTCAGACTAATGTATCACTCTGGCTCAATGGCACTGGCTGCAATTCTTTATGAATTATCAAAGTGCTCATCAGAGATTTTTAGTTAAGTTTTACTCTTCCTGTTTTTCATCCTTGACAGCAGTTGATCACAAATGTGCGTACTGCCAAAAGTGACGACATGACTAAAGAATGACTGTGAGCAAGGGATATTTTTCTCTGTTTCTCTGTTAAGAGAGGTTTTATAAAGGTCTAATGAAAAGCATGGCCATGTATTTCTCACCGTTCACAGGACTGTGTTTAGGCAGTGTATCAAAATGCAGAACATTATTTGCATGAACTTGAGTCAGCACTGAGCTGCGCTCTCACCGTGCCCTAATTTCAGCCCAGACAGTGCCAATCATATACCGATGTTTGATTGTTGAGAGCGACAAGTGCACACCCGGCCACTCCAAGGGGAAGAGCCGCCACCAGGGGGTGAACCACAGGGCAAGCAATACCAGGCCGCAGGTAAGGTATGCCTGAGTAAGTGCTCATCTGAAGCGCCGCCATTTATCGTATTGTTCACCTATATCTTGCCACTCCCCAGTGACATTAGCTACAGGTACGGCAGGAAGGACAGGTGAACCTCGCCAACTTCTCTCCCTTGTCACTCACTTTCTTCCTACAACTTCCTCTGGAAGCTCAAGCTGTGTAAGGTTCAGATTTCATGGCTTCTTACAGTGAAATCAACTTCAGACAGTTCTGAGTGCACCAGGTGAAATCAGCAATTCCTTGGATCATTAGCTACCTTGATTCACTTCCCTGCATGGTGCACAGAGAAAACTTGCTGAGTGCCATAAATTCTGGAAGAGAGCTTTCAGATGTCAAAGGTGGGGAAGAGGGTCTTCTTATCATCTGGGACTATGTAAGTGGGAATAAAGTTGAACAGGGGAAAAAAGAAGCCTGGAGTTGCTGAGAGGTAAGAACTTACCAGGGGTGCTGATGAGATTGCTGGTGTGAACATCACCTGTAAAAGAGAGAATGTCACAGAATCACAAAATCTTAAGAGATTGGAAGGAACCTCTGGAGAGGTTAATTATAGCACTTAACACAGAAAAGCACCCAGGTGGGTTTTGAATATTTCCAGAGAAGGGAACCCCTCAACCATTTGGGGCTGCTTGTTCCAGGGCTCTGTAAACCTTGAAGTGAATAAGTTTTTTCTCATGTCCTCATGGAATTTTCTATGTTCTAGGTTGTTCCCGTTGCTCCTTGTGCTGTCAGTGGGCACTGAAAAGAGCCTGACCTCATTTGCTTGACTCCCACCCATTAGATATTTATAAGCATTGATAAGATCTGCCCTCAGTCTTCTCCAGGCTGAGTAGACCCAGGTCTCCCAGCCTTTCCTCCTAAGGGAGATGCTCCAGTTCCCTAATGATGTTTGTGGCCTTTCACTAGATTATCTCTAAGTTATCTTGAACTGAGTAGCCCAGAACTGGACACAGTACTCCAGATGTGGCCTCACCAGAGCAGAGTAGAGGGCAAGGATCACCTCCCTCAATCTTCTGGACACATTCCTTTTAATAAACCCCAGGATAGCACTGACCTTCTTGGCCACAAGGGCACCCTGTCTCATGGTCAACCTGTTGTCCACCTGGACACCTAGGCCCTTCTATGTCCTGAGAGAGTTTGTCTTTACTTTTGTTGTTCCTTACATGACAAACTATAGCTAGCTGGAATGATCTTGACTAGTATGGTAGGCTCAGGAGACAGTGAGATTCAATCCAGTAGGTACATAAACATAGTGAACTCATTCCACCCTTATCCACTGCTTTCCTCAGTGAGTCAACTGGAATTGGAATTCTTCATGTTCATGTTTGGCTGCGGATGTCCCTTGAACAAGGGAGTGGGACTAGATAATCCTTAAAGGTCCCTTCCAACTCAAGCAATTCCAGGGGGCTGCTTCAAAAGTAATGCCTCCTACTTTATTATGGTGGCCCAAAATACCAGAGGCAAATGTTGATGGCATGGCAGTTGGGGCTGAACCTTCCCACCAAACTTCTGCTACATTTTGTTGTCATGTGGCAGATGGCACCAGAGGGGCACTCTGGCAAAATGGCATCTGACATGGAAGTGCAAATGAAGCAAATGTGTGTAATTGAATTCCTCCATGTTGGAAAAAATTGTACCCACTGATATTCATTGATACTTGCTGAATGTTTTTGGAGAGTGAACAGTGAATGCTAGCACAACTGAGACAGTAGGTGGAGTCATCACATCAGTGGTGACAATGATGTGAAAGACAAAGCCATGCTCTTGACAGCCACGCAAATTTTTATGAGTACAGCATGCAAGCTCCTGTTCATCACTGGTAAAAATGAATATCTAATAGTGTAAGCTATGTAGAAAAAGCATGTTTTGTAGCTGAGAATTTTCTCTATCAAACAGTGCTATTGCCCTCTTTGTATGTTGGATTTTCTATGAAAATAAATAGGAGGCATTACTTTTGGAGTGACCTATGTATGATTCTATGATGTGACACTAAACTCTTACTGAACTCCAGCTTCAGCTTCAGCATAGGAAGTTCCGCACAAATGTGCGCAAGAACTTCTTTACAGTGAGGGTGACGGAGCACTGGAACAGGCTGCCCAGGGAGGTGGTGGAGTCTCCTTCTCTGGAGATATTCAAGACCCGCCTGGACGCCTACCTGTGCGACGTGGTGTAGGGAGCCTGCTTTGGCAGGGGGGTTGGACTCGATGATCTCTAGAGTTCCCTTCCAACCCCTATAATTCTGTGATTCTGTGATTCTGTGAACTCGGGTTTCATAGTCTGATTTCTCAGATACAGCCACTGTGGGCATCATGATTGGAAGACAAGTCTTTTAAAACCAAGACACTGATGGCTCCTGAAGCAGTAGGACAGACAGCTAGAGTACTCACTGCATGTTAGGAGCAAGGAGTACTCATTGCATGTTAGGAGCAAGGTGACTCTGAAATCCAGACTGTATGGATTCATCAGCAGATAAGTTTCTCTGAAGGGCAACTGGTGGCAAAGCTGAGGTAGGTGTGATGGAGGGACAAAGTGTGAAGGAAAGGGGAGCTTGGCTGACATATTTTGTATTGGCCTCTGGATTGTTTTCCAAAAAGAGTCATGGCTGTGAAATGTCTAAAAGCTTAGTCAGTTGCTTCAGTTTGAAGAAAAGTCAGGCTCTTGTGGTCCCTCTAAGTGCTAAAAGAAGATGCAAATATACATTTATTTTATCTTATTATGTCACAGAGATGGAAGAAGTAAGGTACAAAGGGATAAAGCAATTAAACCCCTAACAACACATTCAGCGTGAAAATCATTTAATATCCTTTTGTAGCAGTCTTGCAGCTAAAGTATAACACTTACACACCATTTTGCTCAGGATTTTCCTGAGCAGTGGTGAAGTTGACCCAGCTTCTCACTGCTTAAGAAATGTGATCTTACAGCCTTTGACATAACTTCATGCAAAGTGTTCAAAACTCCAACATTACTTGTAAAGAGCACATAACATTTAGCAGGTTATTTTAGAAGCCTGGTTTAACTTTCCATTAAAGACAAGTTACAGTGTCAGAGGCAATTAAAGCAAAGAACACCATTTGCAACTAACCAGGCTGTAGCTATATAGGACAACAAAGTCACATCAGCAGTATATTAACATGCCAGTAATATTTACCAGTTACACTTTCCGGTTCTTGTCCATTGACCATCCATGGAAACCAGCCTGCAAGGAGAGGAGAGTGAAGAAAGGACAGCGATTTCTATTAGAATTCTTCATGAAGTTTGTTATGAGATGCTTGTTTGCCCAGGAGACACCACCCACTGCTGAAGGGAGAAATGCTCTCCCCTTTGCCTCAGCCCCACTGCTGGCTGTTTTTCTTCTTTAAAGACATTCAGATACAGTGAATCCTGATTCTCCATCCACTGCTTCCACCAGAACTGAAGGCTGGGCAGAGTATGAGACTGTAAAAACCTCCAAATCTACCTGATTTTGCACTTCTGCAACACTCCTTGGTGTATTTTGATAACAAATTTCTCCTTGCCTCCCTGCTGAGGTTGGTCAAAATCTCTATCTGTATTTTAAAGAAAAAAAGAGGAAACTGACTCATAGAAATTGTTTGCTTGTGGTCACAAAGGTGTGTCATTGGTGTGGTAAGCAACAGGTTGCATGCCTCTTTTAGTAGATAATTATCTGGTTCATCATCCTCCCTGAATACTGAGCAGAGTGGAAGATCTTTTCCACACTCAGGAAGGCTTGACTGCGTGTGCTGTGTGGCAGAGGAGTAACTGAAATAGACTGCTCATTTATCCAAACATAGGGGGTGAAAGAGCTGCTTCCTCCAGCAGCCAGGAATATGAAAATATTTCCTGCTAGAGATGGAGAGGGAAAATGTTTGCATACTTGGGGATGGGTTGAAGGAAAGAGTTGGCAGGAAAAAGACAGTGCTCTGGGGCACTGCAGGGATGTGTGCAGGACCAGCCCAAAGCACAGCACATCCTGCTACATCTTATGGACTCAGCCTTTAGCTTTCTACCCTTAATGGGAGTACTGCATCAGTAAAGACCATCTGGTCTGGAGTTTTATTCTCAGTTCTTCCTCATTCCAAGAACCATTACTTGCAGACTGCAGAAGGACTCTTGGGACTTCTATTTAATAATATTCTGTGGCATAAAAGGACTATTCTGTTCCACACCCAGCTGCCAGCAAGGGCTCAGCTGCTTGTTGTTCATCCAGGGAGAGCCAGATACATATGATTTACATACACAGGGTAGTGGAGCCCCACACTTTTCCAGTTCTGGTTAGTCTCTTAATGGTAATAAACATAGGCAAACGATCTTCACTTTCTGGATGGCTTCTGATAAAAAGCAAGGACTTGGGTTCTGACGTAACAACATTTTTTTAATTTTCAAAAGACGAGTTTTACTACACTGCAAGGTTTTACTTCCCCCTGAAATATGCTTAGAAAACTGGATCAGTTCTAAAATGACAGGATGCAAGTGTTCTAAAGCCTCAGAGTACAAGGAGAGCAGACAAAAGAGGTGAATTTCTAGATAGATTTTCAATTACTTCAATTTGTATTTGTTCCGGTAATCAATTCACATGCTTGCATTTTATTGTCCAGGTTGCAGTAAATTCATCCTTGAGGCCTGAGAAAACTGTAACCCTAACTCACCAATCTGTAGATGAACCAAAACTGAAAAAGATAATGAGAGACCAGATGGTGGTTACTGTTATTGTCCAAGTTAATACTAAAACAAAATGCAGAAAAGTAAGAAATCCTCATTTAAAGTCTTCTGTGCATTACAGACTTTTTCTTTTACTTTCAGGAGCCAGCTCTTGGATGCCTTTCCTCCTAATTCACAGTCACAAACATGACATCCTCTTTGAGATAACAACTGTGCATGCTTACAGGAAAAAAAAAAAAAAAAAAAAAGTGTTATTGGGAGCAAAGCTGAGCTCCAGTGAAATCCCCATGCAGTTACCAAACAACAGAAGAAGTCCATCTCAAGCCATCTCATACAGTGTGAGGGGAGTACTGATGAAAGTAGATTGGAATGACTTGATTTGGATATAATAGGCGCAATAATCTGTCTCTTACGTGCAGTCATTCTGAGGTGAAAATTTCTCCACTCACTGCAGTTAATCTTTTGCTGTCTGTCCTGAGAATTCTGACTCTCATGTCTCATGCTGATCTCTCCTATATTTTCTTCTTGAAATTTGATCCCACTTGTATTTTTGCCAAAGATACACCAACAAAAGGATAAAGCAACAAAACAGAACAAAACCAAAATCAAAGTGAAAGCTAGGTTTTCAAAACAGCAACACAAAGATGGACAAAGCTTACTGGCAACTAGAAGACCTGTGCAGAAGTGGGGGCACTCTGGCAGTAACCACTGGTGGCATTCACCTTTTCGACAGAATACATTTTGTGGAGTATTGGGAAATGCTCTGCAGATCATGCAGATACAGGTTGTCATCTATATGAAGTGTAGCACAATCTATAGCATAAAACACAGCTAATTCTCCTTGTAAACTCCAGACCTGGATGTTCTGCTTACTCAAACATTCATGTTGTGCAAGCTTTGGATCTCTGTCTTGTGAGTCTCACTATTTACTTGGGGGGCTGAACAAATCCCTAGTTCCTAAATGTTTCCTTATAACCCTGTATCTACCTTTTCATTTCCTGTTCAATTCTTCCCCCTTCACCATCCTTCTACACGTCTCTGTCTTTCTCCTTAGTCCGCTACACTTTAGCCTCTGCAGGACACTCCATGCAGCCAGGGTGGAGAAGAGACCCTCCCCTTGGAGTACAGACTCACCAGCTGGGAACAAGGAGAAAGCTAAGAGACACAGTGCTGTAAAGGTTGCAGAGGTCTTCATCCCTGTGGACAGGAGGAGAAAAGGGTCAGAAGAAAATCAAAGGTGAGCAGAGATATTCTCTCTTGTAGCCTGGAAATTTTGCTTGCTGCCTCCTCAAGACCATTTGTTCTTCCTAGCCTCTCTCCCACCCATCTCCCTCCTAATCTGACCAGTTTCCCAGACATTTCTGAAACATTTTGGACTGAATGTAAAACTCCATCTGCCTTCTTCCTCTTTCCACCTTGTTTCAGCCTCCATCCCTTTTCCTATCCAGGTTGCTAAGCCCCCTTCACATGCAACCCCAACATGCAAAGAAGTTATCTTCTGCTTCCTCTCTCTCCCATTTTAACACTGATTTAAGAGAATACATAGGATTCCCATCACTTACTGCTGCCCTTGGACTCGGCTTGTTTCAGCAGCAGATGTTCTGTCTTTCTCCTTTAGCAGTTCCCCTCACTTTGGCTATTGGGTAAATTGAATGCAACCACACCCAGAACATGCTCTACTTTTGATTGTCTTCAAAATACTTTTTTTTTTTTTTTTTTTTTTTTTGAGGGGGATAGAAGGAGGGGGGGAAGAAAGAAAGAAAGAAAGAAAAAAGAAAAAGGAGAAGCCAGTGAGATGGTGGGATGTGGTGTCATCATGCAGCTGGAATGAGGGGGGAGGGGGGGTAGTGTGGAACAGCAGCCCACACCCTCATTCCAGAGTTTATTATACTCCAAAGGGAAACTGCTCCTCCCATTCCCCCAGGATGGCCCAGCACCAGAGACAGATTCTTGTGCCAACATTACACATTCCCATTTTGCTTTGTCCTCCCATGCAGTGCCTTCGCTCTCGCTTTTCTTCTACACGAAGCCCTGTTTTCCCACTCAGTTGTTCCCTCAATCCTCTTTTTTGACCGTTACCCTGTCTCGCCCTCGTACACCGACAATATGCAGCCCTCTCTATATTTTCCAAAACGACATGCTCGGCTCGCCACGGTGACAGGATGGGTTCTAGCCTCCCCCTAAGTTCCTGAGGATTGTAGTATTCCAGATAGGCGGCCCTATCAGGCATGCGCTGCAAATGATGCTGGCCAGGAGAAATCCGAAACCGGTTAGCCAGCGGGACCCGAAGCCAGAGCGGCGGACGGGTCGGCGCACTGTGGAACGATAACAGGGCGGATAGGGACGGAGGGACGGGTAGCTGGACGGGAAAGGACGTTCCCACTGTGGCGCAAGGGCGTGCGGAGTGACGGCGAGCACAAGGTGGCCCCGGCCGTGAGATAGAGGGCAGCGCGAGCTCAGGCGAAGGCTCAGTGCCGCCATCCCCCCGCCCACCGCTCTCAGATAGGAGCCAGGCCGTCAAGTTGGCAGAAACAGTGATGACATCAATCGCCGTCCCGCGCCGGAGCGGGAGGAGTGTTCTTGTTCCCAGTCCTCGGCAGCGGGACGGGGGCGAGAGTTGGGAATTGGATGGAGGTGCGGATGTGATAGGGACGGGGAGCAAGGATTGATAATGAAATGGTGAAAGGGATGGAGATGAGGATGGGGCGGGGATGGGGAAGTGGTAGGGAAGGGGATGGGCATAGAAGTGGAATGGGAGTACCCCAGGGTGTGAGGGTAGGGATGTGGATGGGGATAGGGTGGGGATGGCAGTGGAGATAGGAATTGGCATGGGGGAGAATTTGTTAATAAGGATGGACATGGGGAGGGGAAGGGAATGGGGATGGATATAGGGATGGGATGGGGAAGGGGATGAGGAAAGAAACTGGGGTAGGATGGGGATAGGGTTGGAGAGAGGGATAGGGTTGGGGAAAGGGGTGAGGTTGGGGATGGGAATCATGAAAGGGAAGGGGGTGGAAATGGCGATGGAATAGGAGATGAGGATAGGAATAGGGATGGGAAATGGAGATCGAGATTTGGAAGGGGCTGGTAATGGTGCTGTCAGTGTGGCTTGCCCAGTTCTGGGGTTGTGTGCAAGGGGGACAGAGAGCAGGTGCTGGGCAGGGGTCAGATCTGTAGCACCATTGCTGTTCTGGCCAGTCTGGAAAGGATGGGGAGCATGGAAATGTTTGCAAAAGAGAAAAAGTAGCAAAATGAGGGGAGACATGAACGGACTGCAAAAGGAAAAGTGAAGAAGGAGGTGTGGGCCTCACTGATGCCATTCTTCATTCCTTATGCTGCTGCTCCTCCAAGCACACTGCATATTACAAATGAAGGGAGCAAGACAGGTAGTCCCACTGAAGTTCCCACTGACTCACAGCCCTTCCAGTAGCAGCCCTGACATCTCCTGCCTCCTGCTGCCTTCCCAGGCTAGGGAATGGCCCAAGCTCCCTTCCTTTACAGCAATGGAAGATGGGAACTTTGCAAGGGAAAGATGCAGCCTTTAAGGCTTACTCTTGTTCTCAACAAATTGCAAACTAGGAACAGTGCATAAATGGAAAAGAAAATCCTTACTATGTCCTAGCTGCCACAAGAGACCCAAAATGTTACCTCATGCAACAGAACTGAAGCCAGCACCTCTTACCTAAGAGCAGCTGAGCAGAGCTTGTGGCAGTGCTTGCAAGAACTGACTGTAACTGCTTGCCTGCTTATTCCTGGGTCTCCCAGGTCTCAGATGAAAAACACAAGTGGTGGGCGGCAGCAGGACATGGGTAGGGGGAACGGGAAAAACTGGACATTTATTACCCTGCTCAGCAGGGCAGTTGTGAAGTGCAGCTAGATACTGTTTCACTGAAGCTAGATACCACCTGTCTCACTTGCAAGGACTGTCCAAAACTCAGTACCCTCAAGATTCCAAAACGTGATTAAACAACCAAAATAAACTACTGGAAGCTTTAACAGCTCATTAGCTAGAGGAAAAAGCATGTTTTGTAGCTGAGAATTTTCTCTATCAAACAGTGTTATTGTGCTCTTTGTATTTGTTGGAGTTTCCATGGAAATAAATAGAAGGCATTACTTTTGGAGTGACCTACTTTTTGCAGATGAAGGCTGCGTGAGTTCTGAAATGCATTTATTTGAAAACTTTCATTGATGCCATATGTTGTTGTCTAGCATGTACCAATGTATCACTATATAGCACAGACAGCAGAACTTAGCTCGGGTCCTAAGCAAGGTATCTGCAGGTTACTTTTGAGCTTTAAATCATTTTTCATACTGGAGGATTGTGTTCTCTCTAGGCCGATCAGTGTATGTTAAGGGGACTGTTGTTAGAAGCACCCCTCTGTTTTTAGAGCTTGTTGCGGATGGGTGGATGCTCATGGCGTAGGAATGCAGCTCAGTATCTTATACATCAGGCAGACCGCAATGAAGGTAAATGACTGCATCCTGATGTATTTACTCTCTCCGGACACTGGAGGGAGCTGCAGCATACGAGCGTGGCAAGCCACGTTTTCTCTTGCAGTCCAAGCACGTTCTTGGGAAGTGGTTCTGTGTCTGCAGGCCCTTAGCTGGCATGAATGTTCTTTTAGTTCTCCCATTTTCCACTGCATTGGACCCACAACTCTTCAACCGTTTTGATTTAAGGGAATTTTGTTATTTTCCCCCCATCCCTGCTCTGTGATATTCACAAAAATGGCTAGACAGCCCACAGTGTTGGCAGATAAGAATAATTAACATAATTTTAAACCTTCCTTTCTAATCCACTTTACTATCTAATTCTTTTCATGCAGCTGTCCTCCAACAGAAGTACCTCGGGGACATTTGCAGCAATCTGGCAGATGACTCAAGGTGAAACATTCTGCCCTCTGAAAAGTCAGGCCTCAGTGCCACAGAATGATGGGAAGGATAAATGTGCTACAGTAAATTGATACTATAAATCAGTCAATCAGGAAACTTAAGACTCAGGCTAGAGCGTTAGAAAGCAGGTGTTTAGTATCAGTGCTGGATGCATAGGGGCTATCCTTCTACTGTGCATGGCTTGCACAAAAGATCTTCAGCTTATATATACTACATGTTTTACATATGCTGATGTTTCACAGAAATATGTTACATATTCAGTGACTAATTCCAATCAGGACCTCGTATTTCCTCAGTGCAAAGATTCAGCAGAACTTGCTTATCTGCTTGCTTCAGAGACACAGTAATCTAAACAAATTAAATGTTTCTGTAATCTAAACAAATTGCAGGGCAGGGGTTTCTATCAATGAACACTAGCAAACTTAACAAAATAGTTGCACTAATGACTCATAAGGGAGATGTGTTGATATCCATAACATGTGCCCTAAACTGAGCTGACCCCAGCACCTGTATGTGTTTACCCAAGAACAGATGCAATGACAATGATTCTGAAATAAGTTCTCTTATTTCAAGTACTTGTTTCAAGTATGGCATGAAGATGCTATAGAAATGGTAGCATGATATTTTGGATAAGACACAAAATCACTCTGTCTGTCTCTGATCTTTGTGTATCCTCACAGTAAGTTACATCTGAGTAAAAAGAAATTAGCGAACAGCTCTAAGATGTTCAAATGTATCATTCAATAATGTAGTACTTGGTGGTTATTTGAGCTGGGGCCAGTGAAATGAATTTCCTTGGAATGCACACTGATGACTTCTTGTTTCTGATGGACTCTACATCTAACACCTGAAACTATCCTGCAGCTGTCTTACTGGTGTAGCTGAGGTCATCAGTGGAAAGGAGGCATGAACTCAAAGCTTGATCCATCTGTCCCCACTTTTAAGAGGTTCAACTCTGACTTCATATCCAGCTCACTGTAGAAGGGGGGACACCACACCTTTTATTGAGTGACACTCATATTTTAAGCTGTTTGTGTCTACAAGGATAAGGGATTCTTCATCCCTTTATTTCCAAACAAGCAGGTTTGTCTTGCAGTCACATGATACCCTAAGAGAGTCCATGAAACTAATTATTACATGCTCAGCCCCTCTGAATTATTTCAACACTTGTGAATAATGAGAATAGGCAATCAGCGACCTATAGGCTGTTTGGTGACTTGTCCTTGTTATTTAGGCTTTTCATGGCCAACAAGCCTGCAGTGAGGAGTTGCCAGGATGTTCCTTCTTCCTTGCTGTGCTTCGGCATTCCATTTTCTGCTTTTTCTGTAGTCCCTACTACCAGAAACACCTTTCCTTTCTGGTTCCTCATACTGTCTCAGGGTCAATGTTCTCCTGGTTACTTCACGTTTCCTTTGGGAACTCCTCTTTCTTCATGCAGCTGAGCTCAAAAATGGCTTTTCAGTGTCCTTTCTCCAAAACTCTTCTCCCAGGGAGAAATATAACACTTTAATTGCATCAAACACACAAGTCTCTCTTGCAAGATTTTGAATCAAACAGAAACATTATCTTTAATTAAACCAGTGCCAGTTTTAAGTACAGATACGCTAATGGCCACAAGTTAAGTGACAGTAGCAGTTTTAGACATTGATTCCTCCTTTTATTGCTTCACAAGCCCTGGAGCAATGTTAGCAGGATGAATCCTCCCATTAGAGAGCAGTAATTAGAGCTGGCTAAAGAAGTCACTGCCCTGTTCACACCTCATCCACAACCAGCTGTTTCTGTAGCCGCAGGAGGAAAGGATCTTCTCTTGAAACATCTCCTGAACTGTTTCTGTAAACTGACACATATGTGTACTCAGGACTCCAGACTGTAAGTGGTTATTCTGGTTCTGCTCAACAACCAGTCTAGGTTGTGAAATCATCCTCAGGCTGCAAATGAAGCAGTTGTTAGAAAGCAGGAATGTTTTAAACTTGCTCACCAGGGCTAATCTGGTGGTGATTAAGTCACATCCGAGCTTTCTCATCATTACTTGGGGCCTTAGTTGAGGCTCAGACTTTTGTACGATTTTATTGGCATTTAATAGTTCTAGTTTAGCAGTAGATGGGACAAATTTTGGCAGTTTAACTTCCTCTAGCAGGCCAAAGCCAGGGTTTGGCCCAACCTTCTCCCCAAGCAAAGCAGCTTCAGAAATCATACACTCAGCAGGCCACCATAGTGTTCAAATGCAATGGCGCTGAGATACATACTGTCCTGGGATACTAATATAGCCTCCTGATTCCAGTAGTGGGAATCTGGGAGAACACTGGCTGCTATGAGATACAATGAATGCAGAATAGCCAGCAATGCCCAGATTATACACTTCTGAGTTAAAAATAAATAAATAAATAAATAAATAAAAGAAAAATATACCCCTATAAGCTCTTAAAATCAGAGATGGGAACAAGTGTGATGGTTTCATGCTTTTTGTAACATCTAGAAAAATTTCTATTGTTAAGGCTTTTGAAAAAATCTGTCCACATCCAAAATACACAAACTATTCAAATCCTTTTTGGCGTCAGTAGTGACAGTACTTACCCTGATGCTGGAAGGGGGTAAGAAAGGAGAACAGCAATTGCACTGTATAGAATAAATGCAAATGATGCTACCTGTCATCAGATAAACTGGTAAGAGTTTATAATATATGAAAAATTAGGAACCACCACCTTTCAGGTTTTTACCCCTCTGTTTCCCATCTCTCCACAGGGACTGTAAAGGCTGGTTTATTTAATTTTTTTTTTAAATCCTCAGTTATGTTTTATTCCACAATTGACGTTATGGGAATTTGAGCAAACAAAGATTTTAGGCATTACAGCAACTACAATAAACACAAACTGCTGTCTCTTCTATAGGTATAGCAGGGTTTGACCAGGTTACTCAGATTTTCTAGTCACTATTCTGATTTTTCAGCAGCAGACTGAAACCAAGACATACGATGCTAATAAAAACATCCTAATCTGATATGCATACATTTAAAGGGAAAGGGACTGCACTAATTTAACTAATCTCAGCTAAAACAGCACCAATAGTAGACCATTCTGCACAAATGTAAACAAGATATCTGCAAAAAGAAAACAACACAGGTGACTAACCCACAGCAATTTGGTAATATTTTTTGCTTTTCTTCATTGATGCAGCTGCCCTAAGACCCACTTTGTAGTTAAAAAAAATAATCAATGATTCATTTATTATTTCCTTGTTTGTAATTGTTCTCAGAATAAAAATGTACTGAATTTCAGTTGCGTGCAGCTGTACAGAATATTTGCAATGATATCAAGACACATTTGGTTTGCCTGTTTATAAATGCTATTTCTTTGTAACAACCTAGCCTGATTAGCAAGCCTTTGGCTATTTACTATATCCTTTAGTTCCACTTCCTCACCTGCCATCTCAGATACCCTTTCCAATTTCATCCTTTTTTCCTTCTACTTATTTATTTATTTTTCCCCCTATAATTAATGTTTTTTCTTCCTGTCTTTACCTCCATATTTCTTTCTTTGTTTCTCTCCTGTGCATGTCTTTTTCCCCCCCTCTTTTTTTTTTTTTTTTTTTTTTTTTTTTCTTTTTTTTTTTTTTTTTTTTTCCCCAGCTGTGTTTTCTCCCAGTTTCTCTGTCTGAGATTTTCCAACTCTGCTTTCTCTCTGTCTCCCTGGTTTCTGTTCAGTTGCCTTCACTGAAACGTTGGCAGAAATATTGTTTTGTCTTTGAGGCTAAATAAGTAACTGAATAAATAGCTAGAAGCAGACAGGAGGTTTCAGTTGCAGAAGCTTCTGCGTTCTCATGGCATTTCTTCCTTAGCAAAGGAGACAGTCATGCTCCTGCCCAACCCAGCCCTGCATGGGTACTTTGGCTGGGAGTGACGTATCGCACTGCAGCAAGGGCTGGGAGCACTGCAGGGCGAGGAGGGGAGGGACAGGGAGTGAAGGGAGAAGACAGGTTGCCAGTATCAGGACTGGAAGGGGAGTGGTGGAGAGAGAGGAGAGAGAGTGTAGTATGGGAAAGGGGGGCATGTCTAGGAGGGTGTGTGTCTGTGGGCTGCACCATGCTGGCTCTGGTTGAGCAGCCTGGAGAGACAAGGTCGGAAGGGAGGCTGAGCCAGCGTTTGCAAAAAAGCAGCACAGGCAAGGCTGTCACGGGGCACTGGGGAGACAGGTACAAAATAGAAAAGCAAAGGGAAAGGAAAGAGAGGGAGAAAGGGGGGATAAGGGGAGAGAAAGTAAGGCTTGGTTTGCTCAGCAATGGTAGAACACAGCTCTCAGAATCTGAATTCCTTTAGAGCTGGTAACAGGGGAGGCAACATTGAAATGCAGAAACATTTAAAAGGTCAATCAAACAAAGCAAACTGCAAACCTTATTGAAGTTCACTTCTGTTGTACTCCAAAGGGTGCCTCTGGGCAGCAGTGAGGTACATTAGTATCTCTGAGACTACTGGTAAGCATGTTGGCAGCATCTGGCTTCAGCAGCTTTGTTGCCATGTGGATTTTGGCAAGGAGGGTGTGCCCTTTTTTTGGGCACCACGGGGAATGTAGTCAATGTCTCCACAGCAACAGCTACAAGCACTGAAATGTAACTTGTCATTCTTGCCTTGTGTTTCTCCTCTTCCTCTTTCATTTTGTTCTCTATGCTTCTCCATATGCTCATTATTTGCTGGCCAGATTTTTCTTTGTTTCCACATAGCTTCCTTTCTTCCATCAGTATCTTTCTCTCCATCACCCTCCGCCCTCTCTCCTTTGGTGGACTGCTTCCTGCTGCTCCCAGACCCAGCTCAGTGTCAGGTCTCCACTGCACCTTGCCCAGACCGGGGATCGCAGGGCTGTGGTGCAGTGCTTTCAAAGGGAGCAGGATTGACACACAGCAGGGCTACAGCTCAGGACAAGAATGCCTGTCTAGCTGCAGGAGGCTGTTCTGTTACAACCTGCCAGAGAGACTCCTCTCTGACATGAAGCCCTTTCCCTCTTCTTTCCCCTCTGGCTCCTGCTGTCTGCCTCTCCAGTCACCTCCCTCACCCCTCAGCTGGCATTGTGCTGTACCAGCTGTGGTTTTCAGCCATGCTGACCCAGTTCTGCCTCCCTGCAGGTCTATTCCATCCCCACAGCTCCAGCTGCAAAGAGAGAGGGGAAAGGGGATCCTGCACTGTGGGTAGCCCCAGGGCACTATGTCTGTCGTGGTGCACCTCCTGCCAAGGGGAGAGAGCCAGAGCTGAGATACTTGTGCCTGCTGCCCTTCATCTCCTCCACTGGCTTACTACAGAGCACATGAGTTAGATGAAGCAATTGCTTTTCACCAGTGTGAGAAGAAAAACATTTCCTGTAATACTGACTCATCAGTTCTGGACACAGAATTGCTGGGCACTGAAGGAAACTTACACCCTGTGGTGTAAGTGGCAGAAATGCTGCTCTGCTACACAGAGGGCTCAAATCCCGGGAGTTGGACTCGATGATCTCTAAGGTCCCTTCCAACTTGCACGATACTGTGATACTGTGTGAAAACACCAAAACGACCAGGAGAAACAGCATGCTCTTTAGACTGATAAAAACTTCTCCTTCAGGCTAAATGTACCAAAGTGCCTGCAAGGTATAGCCACCCTGTGGCTGCATCATAACCTTCCCAACAGGCACTGAAATTGCAAGTCATCACTGCAACAGCATTCATCAGAAGAAAATGGGGACATAGAAAAGGGCAGAACAGGGATGAAAAGGGGGGAAAGGATCTGGAAATGAACAAAGGGTGAAAGAAAGGAAAAAAACAGAGGAAAAATGGACAGGGTGAAAAAAATAGCTGAGCAAGAGGAACCAGGCAGACAAATACAAGAGATAGGAAGGAGAAAGGAAGCGTTTTCCTTCTGAATTATCACATCCCTCAAGGGTTACCTTTTCCCCTACATCCAGCTCCTCAGTGCTGTTTCCTGTTTCTATGCAGCCTAACTGCACTTAACAAGGAAAGATGTACTGCTCTCTTTTAGAGCTGGTTAAGCAGCAGGGCTTGAAGCCTACCGGCTCCTTTGTTTCCGTGTATAACTGCCTGTATGAGCTGCTTTGTGTTTTTCTGTTCAGACCATGCCCAGGGCAGCAGAAGCCCCTGCCCTTTCCATTACCCATCACTCTGATGCATGCTTTCCCCCACCAGCTCCGGGCGGCGCTTTCCTGGCAGGAGCTCCCTCAGCACTGCTCTTCAGGCTTCTCCAGTCCTGATTTCAGGCTTTGGGGCACAACGGGGTTTCCGCTCCCCCTTCGGGAAGAACTGTACCACGGCTTCAGTCCATCTCTTGCCCTTTATTTTGCCTCAGCGTTCACACCACAGGAATTATTTATCGCCCGATCAGATTGCTTGCTCCCTCCCTACCGCTAAGTGAGGAAATAGAGAAAGCGTAAGAAACGGGAACAAAAGACTAACGGCTATATACCGGTCCCAACCCGTAGGCGCCTCTGTCGCGTAAGCATTTTCTGAGCTCAGACAGCGATCCCCCACGCAATGGGGAAATGGAGCGGAGCGGGAGACCGCAGCGTAACCTCCCCCGCCGCCGGTTCCAGCCGGCTGTTACCGCCAGCGGAGCAAGCTAACAACGGAGAGACCGCTCGCAGGGGCGGTCCGCAGTCGCACGCACTCACACGCCTCCTCTCACTCGCTCTGGGCCGAGTGTGAGCGCGCGTGCTCCGCTGGCGGCGGTCTCGAGGCACGTCGAGCTGTGGATGCTTGCAGTCCGTTGTACGCATCGCGCGGTTCTCAGTCTTTCCAACCTGCCGTCTGCCTTTGCTTGCCTGCCGCGGCTGCAGCTACTACGGGAAAAAATGCAGCTCGTTCGCTGGGAGCACTGCGCGCAACGAGGTGTGGTGCGGCCAGTGGGGAAAGGGCAACCAGCTGGGAGTGTGGGCCTCGGCGTGGGCGCTGCGGAGGGGACTTGCTGGGAGGCAGCAGTGGGTTTGGTGTAATGAGGGTGGGTTATGTGTGGTGTGGATCAGTGCTCAAATCTAGGTGCCCTAGCCTTCAAAGGGGATTTGTGGTGCTATTTGTCCCAGAGGTTGGAGCTGTGAGTAGTTGGCTGCATCGGGAACCTGGAGCTCATGACATACTCATGTCACTGTGAATCTGTTCCCTTGGCTGCAATCTCTGTTTCTGCTGTCATACAGTAGCTAATTCAGAACAAGAACTTGTATAACAGTTGGAACCAAAGGGAAACTGTGGTTTTGTGAAATTCAAGATCATTTTGCAAGATTTTGTATGGTTCTTATTTGACCTTGTATGAAACAAGAACGATACAGCTATTTTTTCATTGAAAGACACTCCAAAAGTTGTTTTCCTTCCATGGGAGCATCTGAGTCCATGTATGAATCCAAGCATTCATGTGTGAACAAAGGCATTTTTACCACGCCTTGTATTTTTTATTTATTACTGAGCCATCCAAGTGGGTAGCAGAAACATTGCTGCAAGGTTTGGCCAAATTTGTAACCATTACAGACACTGGGGACATACAGGCTTCTGTATGCAGAAAAATCACAAAAGAAGAGCATCAGGAGTGCTTTAGTGTGTGGAGGCATCCATTCTTTGCTGATAATGCAGTTCATTTCCTGAAGGGTAAAACTAGGTGGTCTTCTGGATCACTGACGTTGAGGGTACTAGCAAATGGTTTCCTTCTGCTATCAAACATTGAGAACTTTGTCCTGAGAGCAGATCTGTAGGTGACTCCATCAAACTCAGAGTTTGTGCTTGAGTTCAACTCCAGCAGCTCAAGAAAAAAAATCATAAAGGTAATCAGTGACTGCATTTTGCATGCAAGAGAGCTGAGAAGGCAAATGATAGCTGGTGGAATAAGTTCTTGCTAATAATCCTTAGATCCATGTGAAATATTTTGAACAGTTTGAGATCTGTTTTAGCATCACCAAGCTGCACTTGCGGAACAACTTTCTTTCAGATGTGTTATAACCAAACACATATCTCTATGTACTGAAATATACATTACAGAATTTCTCAGCTGTGCAGTTCTTTCTATGAACTGCTGATTATATCTGGGATGCAGAGGCACCTGCCTTGAAGCTTGTTTGCTTAAGGGAATATAAAAGAAAAAAAAATATGCTATGTGTCTGCTATACATCACTATAGTTATAGCTATGTAAATCCTAATGTGCACATTCCCTTCTTGCTTTATATTGTTTTTAAAACAGCAAACATTAATCTAGAAGAGTTCTTATTCTGAAATGCCTGCTAAATGTGTCTCGGTTACACACATTTTGAGTATAGTAGTAATACCACAGTAGATTTCTGTTACTAAATATTATGTGTGGACAAATCTTTGCACTTCACAATGTGAAACTGGAGCTTTTGAAAATGAACTTGAAGGATGTGTGAACTCTATTCCACAAAGCTTAGAATACAGTAATTCTGCCAAAGAATATGTTGTTTTGCTAATATACAATTAAAAAAAAATACTGTCCAGCATTTTTGTGTTTTATTTATCTATATTTATTTATCCCAGTTGCCTACATTTGTCTCCTCTCAAGCAGTTTTCTTTGGCGTTTAAAGGAGCAGTGGTGTGTTCTTCCTGTACTGTTGAGCAGAGTCAGGCAGGTGGAAACCTGGAATTCAGAAGTGATCTCTGGTTTGCAGCCACAGACTGACTATTAAGGAGCAAGAAATATTGGCAAGCCACTTAAGCACAGAGGAAGGCAGTGCTTCTGGTGATGTTCTGAGTAAAGGGGGATGCTGGCCACCAATGTCATCCATGAAGTAGCCCTTCCTATAGCCTACTCAATAGGCAAAAAGTTTTCAGAAGAGCTGCCTGAATCGTGCCTGGGATTTGGGGAGTAGAACTAGTATGTTTGCAGAGGGAAATGAACAAACATACATATCCTTCAGTAAACAGTCTTAAAAATGCTCGGTGATGTTTGTGTTGATAAGTTTTAACTGTCAGTTGTAACACTGCAGCAGGTGTAACGAAATAGAAATGTATGATACTATGATACGTCATTCTGCGATATGACTGAATGAACATTGCATCAGATTTTAGGACATTCTGTAATAGGGATATATACATCAGTACTGTGGAAATCAATTCCACTGTGTCAGTTAAAGATAGAGGGTGCTGCATAAGAGATTTGGATGGCACGTCTTTTTTCTGCAACTGCAGGTTTTACGGTCTGTCTGAAACAGTTCTGGATGCATCAAGTGTAGACAAATTACACTGGGGAGATATGGAGTATGTAAGTGTCTGCCTTTCAGTTGGGAGAATTAAGGTGGTTAGGGTTAATTCTTAGAAGGCAGAGGAGAGCAGGTTGTTTACTTGTTAGATTATTAGAATGAGTGTTAGGGAGCATCACATTTGAACAAGTGGATATGCCCCATATTTGAAAAATTGAGAGTGTAACATGTTAAGCAACATATATATGCTGTTTTCCTTAGACACAGATGTTATGTGTTTTATCCAGAAATTATTAAGTTAGATGAATAAGAATTTCCTACAGGACAAGATCATGATATTAAGTTGAATATGTCTTGTTTGTGTGTTGAAGCCTAGTGAAGTCACATCTGGATTACTTTGTCCATTATCAGGCTCCTCAGTGTGAGACACATGGACATATTCAACAGGTCCAGCAAAGGGTCCACTTAAGATATGGTAGATAAGGACTTGGAGCATCTCATACACACAAATTCTGCAAGAAGTGGGGCTGCTCAGCCTGGAGGAGAGGAGGAGGCTCAGGGGATCTCACCACTGTGTACAAATACACGAAGGGAAGGAGTGCAAAAGGTGTAAACAGACTGCTCAGTGGTATTCAGTGAGTAGTCTATTTATTGTGCACAAACTGAAATACAGGAAACTTCATTTAAAAGGTGGTTTGTTTCTTTTTTTAATATAATTATTTTTAATGTGAGGGTGGTCAAATCCTAGGAATTGTGGAGCATCAATTCAACTGGGTGTGAGTGTTGACAGTCAGCTCTTGCTGACCCTGGTGGGGGGCAAGGGGCTGCAGTCAGCAGCTTCCAGAGATAGGAAAGAGAAAGGGACATTGATACATCAGGTATGCTGCGTCAGCATGACTGGCATGGATTTTTGGGGCAGCGTGCTGACACCATGAAATGTACCCAGCATGTACTAATCATCATCATAGTATCATAGTATCGTGCGAGTTGGAAGGGACCTTAGAGATCATCGAGTCCAACTCCCGGGATTCGAGCCCTTCTGTGTAGCAGAGCAGTGCTTCTACCACTTGCACCACAGGGGGGATTCGAACCCGGGCCCTCCGGTGCTGCAAGCAGCACCTTATACCACCGGGGGCACACAATATATGTCTTGTAGTGTGGTATGGAGGAAGCTGAGTAGGTGTGCTACAGAAACCAATAAACACGGTGTTGGTTAATGCACTGAATGTGTCATACTAATTTGTTGCCAGCAGTTATTCTTTTAGACAAATGATAGCAATATGGGATGATGCAGCCCAGGTGACAAACTAGTTATGTCAAACATAATGATGTATGGCAAGTAGCATGTAGGATATGTCACACGTTTATCTGCCGTAGGAAGGACAGGGGTTTTGGCTCTATGTGCCATGTGAAGCAGCAGCTGCGAAAAGCGTGACAGTCGTCATATCTGCCACCTAACCTTCGCTGCTTAAACTGCACCGTGCTGCCAAGTACCCTGCAGTGGCAAGGTGATAGAGGCATGTCCACCGTGGGAGCTAGCAGCTGGAGCTGTGGAACTCAGCAGCCTGGCTAGAAGTACCTCGCATAGCTGCGGGAGAGGCTGGGCAGAGCCGCGCCGCTACCGCCTCAGGCCCGGAATGCAACGCTGCGAGCGCGCTTTTTGACCGCATATCTGGCCCGGGATAGATGTAAGCGTAACGAAGGGGAAGCCGCCACCGCCACCTGGAGGTGGCTGTCGCTAGGCCGCGGAAGCCGGGGGGCGGTGAGAATCGCCGCAGGCGTGCCCTTCGACGGGGCGGGGCGACGGCCGGGCCGTGTGGGTGCGGCAACCGCAGTGGCGGCCGTTGCGCCTGTGGGGTGCGCGCGTGGTGATCAGCGGGAGCGCGCGGCCTGCCTTCCTGCTGCTTCCTGCTGCTCCCGCCTCCTCCCGTCGCTCCGCCTCGCCCTCTTCTCCGCGCTCGTCCCGGCCATAGGCGGCCGCTAGCGCCGCCGCCGCTTCAATTCATCCGTCAGTCGGGTGGCCGGAGAGAGTACGGGAGTCGGCGGAGCCCGCTCTCTGGCTGGAGCAGTGACCGCGGGGGTTGGAGGCGCGGGGAATAGCCGTCTCGGGCCGTCCTCTCTCCCCAGCCGCGGGGAGGAGGGAGGCCGAGGAGGGAGAAGGCGGAGGCTGAGCCCACTCCCCTTTAGGACCGCGCCTCTGAGTGACTGCTGTCCGCGAGGAGGGGGAGGAAAGGGGCGAGTCTCTCTGCAGTCCTCATCGCGCCGCCGCCTGCCCAGGCCTCGGTTCGGTCCTGCGGGCGGCGCTGAAGCGGGCGTCGGAGGGGCGTGCGGGCCGCGTGAGCTCGAGCTCTGCAGCACACGGGGTGGGTGAGATGCCGGGCTGAGTGGATATGAGCCCGGGGGTGGGGGTCCTCTGTGCCTGGGGGTTGGGATCGTTCCGCCTTGCCGCCTTGCGTAGCGTAGTGCCTGTAGTGATTGTGCATCCTGGGGCGCTGTGCCGGGCAGCGCTGCGAGCTGCCCGCGCCTTTCCACCGCGCCCTCGGCGAGCAGGCCAGCTGAGGCACCGGCTTGGTGGCTTCACGACGCCGTTCCTTGGAGAAAAGCGGGGTCTTTCTATGCGAGGTGCGTGGCTGCACCTCGTGCTTCCCTCTTCCCCTCCGTAAGGCGGCGAGGGTCCCGCACCCCGCGTTTTCTGTGGTCGGATCGTGCTCGGCGCGTACGTGTTGGGGTAGGTCTGCTCGCGTCTTGCCTTCCTCTCCGTGCTTGCGCACCCTCTCTTGCGCGCCTTGTGCGTTCACACGCGCTAGTGTGTATAAGCAGCCACTGAGGTGGGGCAAAAAATCGCTCCCGTGTGCCTGAATGCGAAAAGCTGCGTTTGTTGGGGACAGCTTTTCACGTGATTTAGATGGGAGCGAATGTGTGTCTGTTATTGAGACTTAGAATGAAATCTTTACAACTAGGTTTCTTATCTTTTTTAATGTTCCCCTCCTTCCCTCCCCTCCCCACCCCCACGTTTAAAGAACTAATTTAATGTTGGTGGTTTGACGGCTTAGGATCTACCAGGATATCCATCTTAAAAGCATGTAGTTGTTATGCTTTAATTAACTCAGTGATTAAAACAAGCTTCTAAATTCTTTTTTTTTTTTTTTTTTTGTTTCTCTACTTATAAGGGACTGTTGGAAAGGGACTTTTAATGTGTAGGATTATGTTTCTGCCCTGTAATATACTTTTCTGCAGTCTTCATATTTGAATTCTAAATGCTCTTGGTGGGGGGGAGTGTTTAAAGAGTCCCACAAATAAGCATGGATGCTTTTCGTAGATTTTTAAAACAATTCTTCCTGTTTTATGTGTAGATACAGGTTTATCTTTAAGAACACATTTCTCAGTGAATGAACATACTGCTTAAGTTGTATCTTTTTTTTCCTTCCCTCTTAAAATGGGTGTATGTGATATTGTATTTCTGGAAATCTTTTGAAGTTGCATATTTTGCCTAAGTGGTTAATCGGATCTTTCTCTTTTGGTTCTGCTTATTGTCTTGCATAATGCCTTTTCTTCCTTTGAAATTTGTTTACTGTATGTCTTTGTATGTTTGTTTATGTCTAATAGGGATCTTTCTTTTTCTTCCCTAGGTGTTGGTGTCTTTAGATTAATTTAGAGATTTAGTTCTGAGCAAGTTGAGACGCAAGGATTACATACAGAACTACTGCTTTCCACCGGTGTTCTTTTTCCTCTTTCCCACAGGGGAGTACAGGTTGGGAATTTAGGCCCTCTCTCTCCCCCACAGAAATCTACCTTAGTCCTTAAGGCATCATCTAGACATTGTCTAGTTATAGTACCAGGAGAACGTTATTCCTTGCTTACTGTGGGAGCTTTATTAGTATATCTGGAGTGCAGTGTAGAGAGGCATCCGGGAGGCTTCTTGCCCTCCCTTTTTGAGTAATAGGGGATTCAGGAAAAGGGGTGCTTACAGAGACACGTGACTGCGTTAAAGGAGCCAAGACTCAAGAAGCACTTGGCACACTGAAGGAAGCACCCGCCTATCTTTTGGCATCTCTTTTTGTCTTCTGCTCCTTCCTCACTCAATTTCGGGTAAGTCTTTTCAGTCCATTCATTGATGCAGTGCATGTCTCCCTTCCCCCACCACAGGCAGTAGGAGAAGCATGCACAGACTGAGAGTAGGGTGGGGGAAGGGAGGAAGGAGTACAGGCTTGCATACATAGATCAGGAGGAGAGAAGTGTGTGGTACCACAATGCAGGGGAACCTGGACAGAGATGGAAGAACCTCTCTTTCAGAAGAATAGCTGATGTGGGAGGAAATTGATGTTTTATTTGCATGGGCGTGCACACGGTGGAGGGGGGTGAAAAATATGTGAGTCCATTGTAGAAAAAAAAAAAGAAAAAATGCTAAGATTGAAGTGGAGAGGTAGCTGTTCTTGATGACTGTCAACTGGCAGATGTTGCCTTGTGGGGTAGATTGGGAAGGGGGCAGATTATTCCTTGGAGGTTAGGACCTAGGGTGTGTGAATGAGGAGTGTTACCACCTACTTGTAAGCATGAATATATGTGAGGAAGGGCTGGTGGTGTGCATGCCCACATTTTATAGGCAGTTGTGCCTGGAAGGATTGCTATACTAGCATCTTTAACATTACTCAGTGCAAAGGTAGGGAAGAGCAGGTGAGCGCCACCATTAGGAATACATTTGCCAGTCAATGGGAGTACTGGAAAAGAATAAGTGTGATTAATACATTTCCATATACCCTGACTCTTGCAGTCTACAAATCTGGCATGGGAAGGAAGGTGAATATCAGGCTGTGCTTTCAGGGAGGTGTGTTTGAGGTTTACCTGCTTGCAGTGACTTTAAATTCTAGGGTGTATGTTCAAAGGGTGGATGATGATGCATCAGGACTTGATGAGTTGCACTGCAGCTGCTCAATTTATTATATAAAATGCTTTTAAATAAATATGCTAGCTTTTAAAATCTTTCACTTTTAGAGATCTGTTCTTTCCAAAGACGCTCAAACAATTATGTGGCATTTTTATGAAAACTAGTCTCTGGTAGGCAAAATAGGAATTTTCCTTGAGGTTGTCCTTAAGCATCACCATGGAGGAACAGTGTCAGAAATTGACACTTTTGTGGGCCAACCTAATAAAATAAGAGGCATTACTTTCGAAATAGTCTTAGTTGTATCTAACTTTTCCATTGCAATTCTGCCTTGAGTTTCCACCATTAATATAACTTAGGTCTCTCTATTGAATATTTTTATGCCTTCATAGTCTTAAGGTGTAGCCTCCTAAACAGCATTCTAGAAACTATTGTAATGGTAGAGAAAACTGGTTTGTCAGAAGTATGTGTATAATTTCAAGTCTTAGCTTATTCATGATAAAAAGTAAAACAAAATTCCCTTTTCCAGCTCAAATTATACTGTTCTGTAGGAAGAAGAAACACTGAGGCATGTGCATTAATGATAAATGTGATACTACGCTGTTCATGGTGAGATTAGTGCTTGGAGTTAATTTTTTCCTTTTGCTTTATTTCCCATGGCAATCATGACTGTCACTTTTTGCTCTTACCTTCTTATCTTCCTTGAGATGTGGATTTTGATCTAAGATGTAGTGATTAGGTATGCCTAGTGGTAGGCTAAAACTAAGTTTTACCTTTCTAACTGTTGAGACCCATAATCTGTTAGCTGAACAGTGCTAAGCTGTAACTGAAGCCTAGGGTCTCAGACAAGGACTAAAAAAGAGGTGATTTTGGGGGGGGGATGATGATAATAATTGTTCCAATAACTTGTTTGTCAGATCACTGTGACAACGGTCTACATCAGATTACAAGTTAAGTAGTTGAGATATATAGTACTAAATAGCATCGATTTCTAATGCTGCCAAACATCTGAAATTCCATTTGTAATTTCCATAGGGAAGAAACAACCAAAGTTTATGAAAAGTATTGATTATTTGCATTTTGAATAGAAAGGACATGGGACAATCTTTTTTTATCTGTGATACCTCAAACATCACATATTTATCGATAATGCGTGAATAAGTTAGTATATCCTAACAGTGGATTCCTTGTTTCACCTTTGGGGAGAAAACATCATGATCAAAGAGAAACTAGTCGATTTTTTTCTCCTTTAGGTTTTTGATGTTGCAGGTAGGACAAGGGAGACCAAATCTCTAATTCCTGGAGACAGGTCTTAAATATGTCTATGTTAAGAAGAGACTCCTTCAAGGGGAATAGGGTGGTTTTCAGTTTTCCAGGTCTGTCTGGACAGCTGATATGATTGAATGAATTCCTTGCCATGCCGGTACAACATATGCTGCTATGATGTAAAGTAGAAAAGAAGCACAGTGACTACATTTGTTACAGCATCTGTCAAAGGTGTATTACAGATTCAAGGAAAACAGGAGGAAATAAGTTTGCATATGATAGGCAAGGAAGGAAACTGCTATGCGAATGCCAAAATGAACTTAGCTTAAGCAATTCCACAGCTCAAAGTTGAGGTTCCATCAGTTCTCTTCATAAATCTGTTCCACTCAACATCTCTTTGAAGTGGATGCAGCAGTGACAGCTTGGCTAGTCTGAGTTTGCTTTCTGTTGTAGAGCTTAGATGCCACTGTTTTACTTATAATCTCTTTTATGCAGTTAAGTCTATTTCTTTCTTTTGTTGCTTTTCATTTTTTTTTTTTTTAAATCCATTAGTTACTGAAAGGTAAAAGAATTTGAACTGTTCATGTTGTAGAAGACATGTAAGCATCTACTCTTCCCTTTATGTGTACTATGCTTACTTTGCAGTTGATGTTTGCATGGATTAGAAAATATTTCATGCATGCCCAGTATCAGGCTGTGGCTTTTAGATTGAAATAGTCAGAGTTGGTTTTTGTGCAAAACATACTGGACACCATATCCAGATCAAGAGCATAATGTTCTTGTGCATCTGACTGTAAGGCAAGCTTTCTTCTTATAGACCATTTTCTTAAAAATGTGGGAGGGATTTTTATGAGGTTTCACTGAGTAGTGTAAATTAAAGATTATGTGTTCCATGAGAATTCTACAAAATCAAGGTAGAGATTATAAGGACAGGCTGAAATTGGTAGATAGAGACCACTCTTAAATTGTGTTCCTATGAGTGATGAGGATATTTATTCTAGTGGAAAAAAAACGGTGTTGGTTAAGAGGATTCTATATTTAGGATTACTTGTTTCTGCTTTGGCCAGTCTTAGAGTTTGCTTTAAAGTGAATTTCTTAATCTTTATCTGCAAGCTTAAGGTTGCTTCCTACCTACCTTACGATGAAATATGAGACTTAACATGTACATTTTTTAAACTTCCTAAGATTCAGAAGAAGTAAGACAGAGTGTTAGGAGAGCGATAAATACAAATCCAAGGCATTTTTGGACTGACTTGGTTGTTTAACAGTATAGTTAAGATACCTGGATAATTCTTATGATGCTGTAGCTCCTCTAAAAAAGTACTTGAAGGAAAGACAGGCATATGCTGTTTTTCATCTCATTCCTTCCTTTCCTTGTCCTCCTGCTCTTGCTTCTGCCTTTCCTCAAACTCCTCATGGTTTCTCTCTGCCCCTTGCTTCCTCTCTCCCTTTCTTCTGGCTTTCCTTGCCCCCTCTCTCCCTTACCTCACTTGCCTTTGCCTCCTGTGTTGTTACCCCCCTCCCTCATAATTTTTGTCTCTTTCTTTCTCTCCCTCCCTAACCTCTCTCTCCCTCACTCCCTTCCTCTCTTGTGTTTTGTTTCTTCCTCGCTCCCTTGTGTTTCTTGTCTCACTCTCCCTTGTTCCCTCCCTCTCTCTTGCTTCTGCCATTCCTTTCCCTTGCTCCCTCATATTTTTTGTCTCTTTCTCCCTTTTGCCCTCATGTTTTTTCTCCCTCCCACTCTCCCCCTTTTTCTCCATTTCTCTCTCCATGTTGTCCTTCTTCCCTCCCTCCAGCTCTTTTTTTTTTCCCCCCCACTCTGGCTCTCACCTGCCCACCCCTTTTTGCTTGCCCACCTACTCTCTCCTTTTTTCCCCTCTCTCTCTTGCATGCCCTCCCTGTTTTCCTCTCTTCCTCCCGCCCATCCTCCCTGTTATCCACTCTCACCCATCCTCCCTCCTGTCTTCCTTGTATTTTGCTTGCGTCCAGCCTTCCTCCCTGCTTACACTGTCCAGCCTCTCTCCTCTTTTTCCTCCCCAGCCTCCCTCCCGCACCCCCAATTTCCTCTCTCTACCTCCCTCCCCCCCGTTTTCCTTTCCCTCTCTTTTTTTCTTTCTTTCTCTTCCCCCTTTTTTCTCACACTCCCTCCTGTTTGCCCTTCCCCTTTTCCTCTCTTGCCTGCCATCACCATATTCCTTTTACACTCACCCTACCTCCCACCCTCCTTGATTTCTACTCATGATTGCCCTCCCTTCCCTTATTCATTTATTTCTCTCCCTCCTCTCCCTCCCTTGCTCTGTGCCTCCTCTCCCTCTATCTCTTCTCTTCACTCTGTTCCTTCTCTCCATCTCTCCCTCTCTCCATTCCTCCTCCTCCCCCTAAGGATGTAGTGCCAGAAAGTTTTCTGTAAACTACCAGCATACGAAGAAATCCATTGTTGAGAAAGCCAAAAGTGAGGCAGGATCTGTCAGTAGTCTGCTGCTGCTAGCCCAACCCTCATCTTGCATTTTTCACTTTCAGCTGCTTTGAAGGGGAAAAAAAATAAAAACTGATAGAAAAGATATGCTTTGCAGTCTATTCTCTCTTGTGCCCTTTTCCGGAGAAGGAGTAAATATTCCTTATCCTGTTGTTGTTTGAGCATCTTGCCTTTTGTCTAGTTTCTGCTTTCTTTCAGTGTATTAGTAGGAAGAGCTTTAGTCCTTGGATTTATTTTTCTTTCTAATTCAACAAAGCAATGGAAAACTAGTTGTGGAGTTTTCAGAGATTGCTTTTTGCCATTATGGCTCTTGGTATTAGGAATAAAAGTGACCACTTAAAACTTCTTTTTTTCTTTGTTGTTATTTAAGAAATAGGTTTATTAGTAGAGAAAAAGAATGAATTTTTGAATTTAAAAACAAATCAGTTTGTTCTTGTGATTGCCAAATTACCCTTTATCCTCAAAACCTGCTGCAGAGGCTTCATGCGTGAATAACAGAAAAAATAAAATACCTAATGGAAATTCTTTGAAAAGTGAAGGTATTTGTACACCTGAGGTCTTGTCTGCACTTGTATCTCCTGATACCATGTTCTGTCATTAGGACTACCAGGCAAACTGCCTGGTTTGGTCCCACAGTTCAATTCAGGCAAACTGTATTGGTGAAAACAGTGTTTTTTATCTCTTCATTTAACAGGAAGATTTAAAATGTGTGGCAGAAAACAGCTCTGATTTTCTCCAGAATTCTTTTTCTCCATGCTATGCTGCTTCCTGGTGGTTGTTTTGTTGTAATTGTTTGCATGCTTAATACAGACAATTGCGTGTTTTTATTTATTTATCTATTTATTTATTTATTTTTGTTCTATTTTGTTCCATTTGTATTCCTTTAGTTGTTTTACGACTCTTAAAATATTTTCAAATGTAGTAAAAAAAAAAAGCAATCCAGGTCCTCTGTTCAAATCAAGAGAAGCACTACCTTGCTCTTATCACTTCTAACATCATTGAAGTTCTTTAATTTGAAGCATTCTTTCTATATTTGGTGTTAAATTTGTAATTGCCGTTTATGTATAAAGGTTATTTTCCCTTTTGTAGATAGTATCTTTAATTTTCTGTAGGCTGTGTATATTCGTATTTAATATTCTCAACAATATATTGATGCTCCTTGTTCCATTGGCTCTCCACTAATGTTTTGGATGATATCAAATATTTCTCAGTAGATGTGAAGTATTTGTAAGACTGAATCAGTCTTTAAATAATACTATGGAAGATTCTGTTTTAATGCACTTTTGTCTGGGATATTTTCCTATTATAAAGATTTGGTGTAATCTGTCTTCTGTATACTATAAAGGGATATATCTATTCTGTCACAGGTGTTTTAATGGTACTTAAGGAATTGCCCAAGTGCTTCCTTACAACTGTAAATAGCTCTAAAAGATGGAATTGTCACCTTCAAAGATGGCCATTCAGAATGTTTTCATGCCTCTTAGTACAGTCAGGAAAAATGAATGGTTCTGCTGCTACCAGTAATTATGTTAAATTTATATTTCCTATGGATGAAACTAGGGTAGGAGCTGAGACTAGCACTTAGTAAGTAGCACTGAATGTAAATGGATTTATTTCTGTTGTTACTTGAATTACAGATTAGGCATACACGTTGCTTTCCCACTTGGAGGTTGCAGGTCTTTTGAAAAGAGCTGACTTGTACAAAGGCAGTAGAACTCAGGACAGTGGGGAACATGAACATAGGAGCCTGTGTACTCTAACAGTCTCATCTTCTCCACCATCTAGAAGTTCCATTGAAAAGAAACCTTGAAGGTTGCAAGAGAAGTCCAAGATGTGCAGTTCAGTTGCTCCCAGATTGTGGTTCTTAACAGACCGTCGCATCAGAGAAGATTACCCTCAGCAGGAGATCCTGAGAGCATTGAAGGCCAAGTGCTGTGAAGAAGAGCTGGATTTCCGGGCCTTGCTTATGGATGAAGTGGTGCTGACAGTTGAGGACGGGAATCTTGGTGAGGATAAGCTAAGGCTGGGAATGTGCTGAAAGGCTACTTACAACAAGATTGTAAAATGGAATATGTATTTTTTATTAATGAATTCTGTGTATGCCAGACTACCTGTGTGTCATCTAAATAATGCAGATGCACAAGATACCATATTCTTCAGCATTAATTGTGCTAATCAAATATATCAACTTTACCTATTTGCTTTAGAAGTACATTTGCCTTTCCTTCATAGAACAGATAAAAGGTTTGCTTTAGCTTATTAATTCCTGGATAAGGACTATAAGATTTTCAAATTAAGACAAAATTTCTGAGTTTTATTTTTTTTATTTTATGTTCTGGCTCCAAGGTACCAGTCACATTTGAAATAAAAGGGATTTTCAGCTCATTACAAATCGTTAGGGAACTAGAAGTAATAATGTGACATAATTGAGCATGCTACTTTGCAGGTGTGTATTTAGAAAAAGACAGTGAAATATACAGTCTGCGCCTCAGGATAATTTGAACCGTTTTTTCAACTTCCAGTATTTTAAACTAAATTTTAACACTTATATTTTACTATTAGCTTATTTCTTCTGAGGCAATTAAAAATGAATAGCAAAACGTCAAGGTGTGCTAAAAGCATTAAATAATATGATTCTTTTAGATAATGAGCTTATGTTATAGGTAGTATATATGTTATAGGTAGTAAATTAAGGCCATCGTCGAACTGTCTAATGCTGTGTTTTTATAGTTTTTTAGTTTGGATTTCCTACAGGAAGGAGAATGCAAGTGATGTTGCATCCATACCTCCTCCATTCCTCTTCACCATGTATCACTCAGGGGAGGGAGGAAGGAGTCACGTTCCTGCGGGTTGTGTTAGTATTATTCTGTGTAGGAAGAAAATATGCAGGTATTCAGTTGTGAAGAAGAGGTTGCCACATTATTGTATGCCTTGTTCCTTGAGGAATCTTTATAGGAGATAAATCTTAATTTGGCTTGGGTGAAGAACTTTGGTCAGCTTTTGTACTGTAACATGAATCAGTCAGGCATAAAATGGAAATGCTTGGGGAAATGGGATTTTTAATTCTTCCATTACTAAACATTCATCTTGTTAATTTGAATATTGTTCTTTTTGTCAGTTTATCTACTATTCTGAAATGTCTGTGGGTTTTATCAGAGACTTGAAATTCTGCAGGATGTCTTCAAATCAGAGAAACTTGTCAGGAAGTCTGAGCATATTTTTGCCTAGAGTATGCTGTTCATTGGACAGTATGTTCTGTTAAGGTGGCCATCCAGAAATGTGGCTACAGACTTTTAAAACTCATAATAGATCCTTCAGCTTTTCAGCATTGTTTTTTATTTCCTGTCTTCTGCCTGTTTTGGGGGAATTAAATATGTCAGGCATGAACTGTCGGCCTTTCTGCTCTTTTCCATGTAATGATGCAAGAAGAAAAGATAAAGTATGCAAGCTGGAGTTGCTGAGAAGCATATAGTACAAGAATGGGAAAAATTAAAGAAATGACTTGAAAGAGAATACAGAAAAAATTATTTTCATTCAAGTGTTCATTCAAAACTATGTAAGTAACTTTTTTCAAAAGGAGTAGGATGAAAATGCAGAAAAACTGTGGACAGGAATTTCCCTATATTTGATCTGGACTGGCTTTTGTAGAGATTTTTCTTATTGCTTGAGAGAGATGAAAAATTGCACCCCTTAATTTTCCAGTTTTCTTTGTCCCGGTGTTTGTCTACAACTGTAGATACAGATTTCTGCTTGAAGACACATACAGATGTTTTGTTTCATTTTCTTAATTAAACTGGTAAAAGAGTACACCTAGAGTAAAAGGTGTCTTGTAACAGAGTTGAGAAGGTGATGCATTCTGCATCCTTTTTTGTACACTTTTTGTTACCTATTGTTATGAGAGATCCAGACTGAGAGAAATGTTACGTAACACAAACAACCTCATGAGGAGACTGTATCTTCAGTGGGTAATAGCTGCTTTTGCTCCCAGTTTTCTTCTTGTTTGTGTTGAAAGTCTGGCAGTAGAGGTCTCAGACTTTGAGGATAAGTACATGTAGAGGGAGTCCTCTCTACTCTGCCATTGTGAGGCCCTACCTAGAGTACTGCATCAGGGTCTGGGGCTCCTGGTGCAGGAAAGATGTGGAGCTGTTGCAGGGGGACCAGAGGAGGGCCATGAAGATTATCAGAGCTGTGTAGCACTTCCCTTATGAAGACAAGCTGATGGGAGCTGGCTTTTTTCAGTCTGGAGAAGAGAAGGCTGCAAGGAGACCTCATTGGAGCTTTTCAGTATTTTAAAGGGAAGTACAAACAGGAGAAGAATCAACTTTTTACTTCAGTAGATAGTGACAGGACAAGGATGAATGTTTTTAAGGTTAAGGAGGGAAGGTTTAGATTGGATGTCAGGGGTAAGTTCTTTACAGAGAGTGGTGAGGTGCTGAAACAAGCTGCCCAGAGAGGTTGTGAATGTTCTGTCCCTGGAGGTGTTCAAGACCAGGTTGGATGGGGCCCTATTCTAGTACCAGATCTGGAGGTTGGTGGCTCTGCCTTTGTTAGGAGGATTGGAACTTGATGATCCTTGGGGTCCTTTCCAACCCAAGCCATTCTATGTTTCTGTGATTCTATGAAGTAATAGATTTTTACATACTCACATCCGTTATTTGGACCTTTAAATCTAGACTATTTCTTAATTGTTAAAAGAATATTAACTTTACAAAGGCAAGTTGAAAATGGAAGGGTGCAGTTTAAAATTTCAGCATGTCTTATTTTTTGAAATAATCATCAGTGATATGTGTAGTCTTGCTGATTGTTGGAATAATGGATAAAGAGATCAAAGCATAGTGCTTTAATAAGCTTGAAATGACTTGCTTCTTAGAGGGATTGTGGTAAATACACTTCTTAACTTATGAAGTGTTAGTAGAACGGCGGGACATGTGCTGAGACTAAAGCCTGGTACTTGTATTAATTCAGTAGCATATGCCTAAGCAGTAGAGTTTGTTATTGTTAATATCACTGAAGGCCAGCGCCAAAAGTCTGTAAAACTTCAGCAACTTTGTGACTCTTCCAGAATCAGTTTGTCAGAAAATGAAGATTTATCATCTATCCAATGCAGTAAGCAATCATAGCAGTAACGACTCAATCACTGCTTTACTGTGTGGATACTCAGACAGGTCAGCAGTGCAGGTCTAGCATGCTCTGCTGGTTGCTTCTGCAGATAAAAGCTGGGATTTCCCAGCATCTCTAGCACCTCCCTGCTCTACTTCTACTGAAAACATGATGAACCTTTAACACCAGGGTCTCTGAGTCTTCTGGAGATCTGTACAGACCTTTGCATCTGCATGTGAGGTGCCTCAGTACAGCATGAATCCAAAAATGATTGTATATGCAAGTTAAGAAGAGTAGAATTAGCTTCTCCGTTGTGTTCAGAAGGAAACATTAAACTGTTATCAAAAAGGTAGATTGCAAATGAGCTTAAGTTAAACAAATAGGACGGAACCATAGATGCTTTCAAAAGTGATCTTAGTAAGTGTTTCACCTTGCTAGCTTACTCAAATTGTGCGGTTTTACTTCCTTTACATATCTCTAAGGCAGGAACTCAGTGGAAAGTATCAGCTGCATAAAACAATGGATGTTTTTATTTGGTGGGCTGAACCTTCTGAAATGGTTAGTGACTCAAATACACAGCAGTATTGCACAGGAACGGGGCAAAAGTACACAAATGGGCAGAAGAGGATGGTGATGTTGCAGCTGTTGTGATTTAGACTGGCTCAGAATATGATACAGCCATAGCCTAAGTCTTTTAAAAACAAAATTCTAAACTAGTGTAATGATAATTCTGCTCCATTCAGCAGTCTCTTTAAGTCTTGCTGGTGTTGCTTGACTTGTCTTTGGGCTTCCTTTCTTGCCTTATGTAAGTTCATCTATCCCAATACTCTACTCTTTTTTAGGATTTGGCATTTGTGGAAGTTGAATGGACTAATGCAGTCAAACACTAACAACTCTGCTCAGCTGATTAACAGTTTTCTGCTGGAAATAGCCTTATGCATTTTGTAGTAACAGAATTGCTACATCTGATGTACAGAGCAGAGGAATTAGTCTGTTCTTTTAGACAATGTGTCATATTTAGATGAACATAATTAAACATTCAAAGCATACTTTAAAACACAAATTCACTTATGGGAAGGATATTTGATAGTATCAATATCATTTTGTTTCGTTCTTGTTTGTTTGGTGTGTTCCTTTGAAGCATTTGCTATTTACTGCTGTAAGGAAAACACTAGGTTATTAAATTAGATTGCTCATAGCCTAGTCTAGTTTAGCAGTTCCTGTGTTGATTTTTGAAATAAGTAGTAGGCAATTTATCAATTTTAGTGTGACATTTTCAGACATGCATCTTAAGTCCTGTTAAAATGTGTAATTTTCAAATTCATATTTGTTTGCTAATGTAGTGGTATCCACAGGCTTGGAGAATTCAGATCCAGAAAGTTCAGAGCTTGTGAACAGTAGTGGGTGGTGAATGTGTTAAATCCAGCTGGCACCCGGTTATAAACGGTGTTCCCCAGGGGTCAGTATTTGGGCCTTCCTGTTTCATACTCTTATGGGTGACTTCTACCCTCAGTAATTTTGCAGGTGGCAACGAACTGGGAGGAAGTGTTATCTGCCTGGGAGTAGGAAGGTCGTACAGAGGGATCTGGACAGTCTGGATTGCTGATCTGAGCCAAGTTGGATGGGGTTCAACATGGCTAAATGCTGGGTCCTGCACTTCGGCCACAACAACCCTAGGCGGTGCTACAGGTTTGAGCAGAATTGCTGGAAGACAGTGTTGAAGAAATGGATGTGGGAATGTTGGTCAGTGCTCAGCTGAACAGGAGCCAGCAGTGTGCCCAGATAGCCGAGAAGGCCAATGGCATCCTGGCTGGTATCAGAAATAGCATTGCTAGTGGGAGCAGGGAAGTGATCATCCGTCTGTGTTCAGCTCTGATGAGGCTGCATCTTGAATACTCTGTTCAGTTTTGGGCCCTGCACTGCAATAAAGACACTAAGGGCCTGGACCAGGGTCCAGAGAAGCACAGCAAAGCTGTTTAGAGGTCTGGAGTATAAGTCTTATGAGAAGTAGCTGCAGGAACTGGGATTGTTCAGTCTGGAGTAGTGGCTCAGAGGTAGACCTTATCATTCTATACAACTACCTGAAAGGAGGTTGTGGTGAGGTGGGGATCGGCCTCTTCTGCATTACTAGCAGTAGGACTAGAGGGAATAGCCTCGGGTTGCACCAGGAGAGGTTCAGGTCACATATTAGGAAAAATTATTCTCTGGAAGAGTGGTCAGGCACTGGAATACCAGTGTCCAGGGAGGTGGTTGAGTCACCATCCCTGGAGATAATCAAGAAACATTTAGATGTACTGAGGGACATGGTTTAGTGGGAAATACTGGTTGCAAGTAGATGTTTGAATCAGATGATCTTGGAGGTGTCTTCCAACCTTGGTGATTCTGGGAGTGAACTGGAGTGAAGGAAGCCTATAGAGAATAATCTAAGAAAGAGACA
Source organism: Excalfactoria chinensis (assembly GCF_039878825.1). NCBI lineage: Eukaryota > Metazoa > Chordata > Aves > Galliformes > Phasianidae > Excalfactoria > Excalfactoria chinensis. The sequence continues at coordinate 71,660,089 of NC_092825.1, read as the reverse complement.
AAATTCATTCAGTGGTTGTTTTCTCTTTCAGAGTAGAATGCTCTTTTTCTTCTCACTCATGGGGCTTGGCTGAAACATTCTCCACAGACGTACCTTATCTGAAGAGAAGCAGATTTTAAGAACTGTTGGTTGATGAAGGACTGCCTAAGTAACATTTTACCTTCATTGAAATATATAAAACATACACTAAAATTCTTTGCTATCTGAATAGCTAAACTAGTAAAATTTAAGATGACTGAAATAATAACAGTTCCAGTTGCACTTGTTTGGAATTGCCTTTTTTTTTTTTTTTTAACATTGTGCTGTGAAGGGCAATAGTTGAGAGGAAAGGGAAAGTTGCTTTTGTGAACTTTTAACTTGGAAAGATACTGAGCTTAGTTGGGGAGTCCTACACACCATAAAACAAAGTGTGAACGTTTCCCAAGAGTTTTATGACATTTTTGGGGGAAATATAAAAACAAGTAATCAAGATATGTGCTTAAACAACAATATTTAGAAGATAGTTCTTTTAACGGTATAAAGGTTGCTGGTGTGCTTATTCAGGTATTTGGATTTCGTATGTAATATTAGCCAAACGTAGCTTAATTCTTTAATCTTGCAAAATCTGTTTTTTACTTCATGCTTTCTTATCTTTCATTTCTAATTTGGTCTAAACTACTAACAAACAGTTGTAGTTCTTGATTTTTTCTTTCTTTTTTTTTTTTTCATGCTGAGTTAGATAGCATTGAAAAACAAGCATGGGGAAATAAAGATATTTGAAAGATTTCTGCAAAGTATGTATGTAATAGAGAGCTGAGGAAAGAAGGGTAAGGTTAATAAGTAGCTGAGTTTTCAGTGTAACGGTAAGAGTAGCATTCAGTCAGCTGGATCAATGATAATGGCTTTTACATCTACATAGTAGTTCTTATATTAAGGTATCAAGAGTCTTAATATTTATGAATCATCTTTAAGTCACTTTGAAGATTGTCTATCACACAGTAGGGAACATAATCACCTCTTATTCCTTCTGTCTGTTTCAGCAGTCCCCTGGCACTTGGTAGTCCAGCAATGTACCTTATTGTAGAAGTGTTTCTTGTGCTGTGCAGCATATTGCTCTGGGAGTGATGCAGCAGAAGCAAGTGGCCTTGGCAGGGTGCCTTGTTGAGCACTGCAGAGTTGGCCTGTTTCCTGCTATGAACAACAGTCACAGCAACCATTACTTCCGCTGCAGACATGAAAAATAGGTTTGTAACCAGAGGAGGAGCACAAAAATGGTCCAAGGAATGGAACACCTCTCCTTTGAGGACAGGCTGAAAGAGCTGGGGCTGTTCAGGCTGGAAAAGAGAAAGCTCTGAGGTGACCTGATATCAGCCTTCGAGTACCTAAAGGAGGAGTATAAGAAAAGAAGGAAACAGACACTTTATCAAGGTCTATTTTAACTGGACAGGGTGGAATGGTTTCAAACTAAAACAAGATAATTAGATTGGATGTAAGGAAAAAGTTTTTTGTGGTAAGGGTATTGACACACTAGAATAGGTTGCTTGGAGATGTGGTGCACACCCTGTCCCTGGAGACATTCAAGATCAAACTGGATAGGGCTCTGAGCAACCTGATCTAGCTGTAGATGTGTTTTTTTTATTGTAGGGAAGTTGACCTAGATGACCTTTAAGGGTTGCTTCCAACTCAAATGATTCTAGGTTTCTATGATTATTCCATTACAAGAGTTCTTTTATTTTATTTATTTATTTATTTATTTTTAGTTTGAATTCCCAACAGAGTTTACCTGCACCTATGACTGAATTTCTTAAATTGCTTTCTAAATTTCACTATGGTTGGAAAATCAGGCTGTGTATTTTCTTCCCTAATGTTTTGCCCGTAAAGGGAGGTACTTTCAGCTTGGAGAAGTTTTCAGGGTTTTTTTTTCTTTTTTTTTTTCTCTTTTTTTTTTTTCTTCCCCATAGATAGGATTGAAAGAAAAGACATTTGCCATTGTACCAAAAATTGAGCTGTGAATGAGTGCATTGTGGATTGTATATCCTGCTCTTTCAGCCAAGCCCAGGAAAATCACAGGGAAATGCCACAGAATATCATGCAATAATATAGATTTTTAACTGAAAAATTTATCTGTACCAACCTCAAAGATCGATTTGAAAGTTAAATCCAGCTTTGACATTTGATTAGATTCCTCAGGATATATCCGGACAGCTTTTGAAAATCTCCACTAATGAAGACAAATGAAGGCTCAGTGGCAATCTGCTGCAGTGTTTGACCATCCTCACAGAATTAAAATGTAGTGTAATATGCAGTCACAAGTGCGTTTGCAGGTTGTATCTGTTGTGTAAAGCAGAGCAAAGCTGCATGTCATATGCTCCATTGTGTGGAGTACACACCCTCCTCACTTTCACAGTCTGTCTTTCTGTGAGAGTGTTTTATCCATTCACTTAAGCATTCCAGATGTGCAGTCTATTTGATCATATTTCTGTGCTTCCCAGTGAGATTGTATCTTTTCTTCTGCATGTGGCCTTCCTCCTTTTTTTTCCCCACACTGAACAAGTGCATGAACAGTGCCTAAGATGAGCTTCTGCTTGCTTTGCTTTTACAGAGAAAGTGTGCTCCTGGGTATTGTACTCTTAGGGATACTTTTCCACATCCCTTGACTGATTTTCTTTAGACTGGTCACTGTTGCATAATGACTCTGGTTTAAATCCCACCTCATTATCAACGTACTTTGTCAGATTTTCTCTCTTTAGCAGTCTCCATTCTTCAGAAAGTATATTGGGATGATAAACGCCATAACATTTCTTGTGGCAACAGTTGTGAAAATGTGTTGCTTAAGAGGATGTTTATGCTGCTCAAGCCTTTCCCCTTGTGGACAAGGAGGAGTTCAGTACCTGTGTTCTTGTACCTTTCACCTAGCATATTGTTATGCTATGAATCTAAAATGTGTGTTTTAGTGCTTTTGCTTGTTTGTCATGCTTGAATGAGGCTGGCGTCTGGGTCTTAGCAGCAATTTTGCAGTCAGTTTTTTTCTTACCTAGCTCTGTGGGAGTCATCAGGTATTGTACTGTTAATTTAGGACACAAGAACAAGAGGGACAATTGGAAAAAGGGAAATGTGGCTGACAAACTTGTTTTTACGAAGTTGGAAGGAGGAATAATGATCATGGAGCTATAAATGCAAGTAGAAGAAAAGCATGCTACAGACAATTCTATAGTCTCTGAATGACATTATGCTAACATTTTAAGCTGTTCAGATGATTTCTGCTGTTGCTATGATCCATGCTTGCTTGTTGTACTGAAGTTTGTATTGATCACTTCCTTTATTGATCACTGCTCACAGTACCCATGAATGAAAGAATAGTTTTGTTGCTGATATCAGATGTTTACCTGCTCACCAGTGGGTGCAGTGAGTGCTAGTGAATGGTTTGCATGGATTATGTGGGGCTGGAGAATTGTACTTGCTACAGCAGCGGTTGTCTTTGTCTTTGAACTACGTTATTATCTGATTGTCCAGCAGTCTTTCCTAATGGTGATTTCTAAAAAGGTGTTCATTTCTCCTCTTTTCTTGCTTGAGCCCACAGTGTGTAATGCACAGTCAACTATTAAATCAGGATGAAACATTTAATTATCTTCAACTAAGCTGTACGTGATTATTAAATACTGCAGAACTTTAACACAAATATTATGCAGCATCTTCTGCCTGACTGATATTGGAAGGGTGAATGAACCGGAAATAGAATGTGCTGCTTTGAGAACAAGAGTGAGTCGGGATTTGTAAGCAAATTCTGTGATTCTCGTTACAATAGCTGATTAATTGGGAAAAAGAGTTACTAGAATGTAACGTCCTCAAATGGTAACATTTTTTTAGTGCTGGGAGGCTAGTCTGTTTTTCCCAGCTGAAGAAATTGTATTTGTAATAGCCTGTTTATTCAAAATCGGTTCATTTGGGAAGTGTTAGCAAATCCAAAATGTTTGGATTGATAAATTGGTATAGTGAAGTTGAGAGAGCTGGAGATTAGCATACTGATCTCTGAGGTGGAGTTTGAAATTTTTCTTGGGCTATGAGAATTTCTTGTCCCCTCTTAGTTCCTTTTAAGGATGTGATAGACGCTGTTGTATGTTTAGTGTTTTTGAAAATGTAATTCAGATTTTATATTTTAGAATGTTGCACACACATATAGTATTCCATTTTTATACTGCTGATGTATGTGTTCCACATGCTTGGTCTGTCTGCAGACTGAAACAGTTTTTTCCTGTTTTTTTGAATTATGGGTTTGATTATGGAAACTTGTTTACTGACTTTTTAAAAAACATACATAAAAGTACTAGCTAATATGGTATTTCTCCCTGAGAAAGTTTCTTTTTCCTTTCTCTTATGCTTATGTCCTTTGGGTTTCTTACTTGGGCTATAACTTCTGATGTTACCAGCTACTTTCAAATTTTCATTTATTTTAGAGTAATCAATTAATACTGATTATTCAAATTTAGTAAAAAACAGAATCAGTATCACTGTTTTGATGTCAGGTATCAGTAATGAGACTTATGTGGCATCCTTAGTGGTTCTTCTAGCACTTGTGCATTTAAGCATTTAGCTTTGTATTGTACCATTTTATTTAATTAAAGTTAACCAAGCTGTGGTTCTTATGGTTGTGCTGTACTTGAAGACCTGAATTTGAATCCTAGGTAATCCTTTTTTTTTGTTTTGTTTTGTTTTGTTTTGTTTCCCCAAACAGTAATTTGGAATGAAAATAGTTTTATCAATTTGATTTTTACTGAGGTTTATATTTTGTTTAAAATGCTGATGCTGCTATAATGAGAGATGTAAAACCACCATAAATATTTTTGACATTCTCAGCAAATCTTTTCTATTTTATACTAAATCTTTTCAGTTTTAGATTTATCTCCTGAAACTAGGTTCCTTTTGTGGGAAGATGCACACTGTAACACACCTGAAGATATGCTTGTTCGTTATGAGTAAATTGGACGTGAGATGTTGCTTCACAGCAATAGCTGTTAATCTTTAGATGAGCTGATGATTGCAGATTTTGGAAGGGCATTGCTTAGAGCGCAAGACTGAATAAAGCAAGTTTAAAAGTGTCCAGTAATTTAAAATGCTGCTTGGATGTGAGTTAAGGTATTCAGAAGCTGTACACTGTTTCCTGAAATTTTATCTTTTATAGTCATTCTTGAAAGTTCTTATAGTTTCTAAGGTGCAAGAAGGCAGGCTAACTTAATTGGACAGTAGAAGCATCAGTGCTTATGGATTGCAATAGATAAGAGGCTCTAGTTTAAGAACTGACATACTCTGTATATGTGATTGATTTGCAGAAGTGTATTTGACTTGCTTTACCAGATGTTGTCATTGACTGTATTTGCACAATTGCCTTGTCCCAGTTGCCTGGCAAGACTAATTGTGAAACCACTGAGGCTTAAGGTCTAGTGTTTTGCTGCGTGTTTTGCTGTAGGATGGCTACAAGGATGTAATCAGTTTAGGAATCTTAGCTGACAGACAGCAACTTTTAAAGTCACTATAACTCTGTTTTGTTAGCATGCCTATTTTTGAAGTATTTCATTTGGAATATGTGATGCCTAAATAATAACTCCTAAGAACGAGACTTTGTAATTGAGGAATTGAGTTGAATTGCATTGAATTCAAGAATGTCCATTTTTTTTGGCTTGCTGGGGCTTCATTGTGTGAAGAGGAATTGTCTTAGGCTGCATGTAAAATAAATAATATAGTTAATGTTTATAAGTAGTAAAGTGTATTTTAAATATATATTATTTATTAAAACACTAAAAAAGAGAAATAAAAACCATAAAACTAGCAAGTTGGATACATATGACTGATAAATTGTCATAAGGATGAAGACAGAAAAAAAGACCTGCCTGGATGAGTGAGGACTGGTGAATTCCAGAGTAGTTTTTCATTTCTATTTTTTTTTTTTTTTTTAAGGCATGTGCATCCAACCTAAAATTGCACTAAATCATGTTGTGGAGAGGAAATTATCCTTTGTATCTTGCTATGCAAGTAAACTCTACTATGTTATGTGTTAGTAACTCAAGGATTTTCTGAGGCTGTAGATGTGCCTTCTGATCTTGTTGCTAATTGCAGCAGAAGTTTTTGCTTCTTTCTTTCATTCATCTTTGCTGAAGTTTAGCGCTATATCTGTTTTCTGTGGACTTAATGAGTTCGTGTAGTGGCTTCTGATCTGTTTGGATCTCAATAAGCCTCTTCAGTAGAGATGAGTTGCTTGGTTCTTTCAGCTCACATGTTATTCCTAGGGAACTGCAAGCAGCAGGAGTGGTTGGGCCACCTGATGATTATTAATTAACCACATAGTTACTGTGTGCTGCTTTGAGTTGTCCTAGAGAGAAACTTGAGGCTTGGTGGAAGTTGGAAGGATGTGATGTAACCAGGTTAATTCCTGTTTGATTACAGTTGTCACTGCAAAAAAACTTACTTTGCACTTTCATCTTAATACTGTGGTATTTGCTGTGTATAATCTTAAAGGTCTTTCATATTCCATTTTGTAGGCGTACATCTCATGGGGAAATACCAAAGAAAACTGAGTGAAAGAAAGGTCTTGATCGAGTGCAGGATTCGCATGTGTTTTTATAAAACAAAGTGTGATATTCCAGCTCAGGAGTCTTCTACCTCCTAGGGCTGAAGAATAACCAAATGTTTTGTAACTTCAGATTTATTTTTTTTTTCCAAACAGTAGTGAAATGAATGTTGTTAAAGTTCATAATATTGGATTATCAGTGCAATTTACCTTTCCTTACTACAAAAGACTTTACAGCTATCTGTTTTCCATGTCTGCCATGTCATGGACAACATTTGATGAGGCCAAAGAAATGGTCCAAGTTGCTATTGTTTGAGAGACTTACACATAGTCTGATCTTCTGCCTCCTGCTTTTTTTTGTGAGATCTGTGCATTATCTGCAGGCAAAACACTGTAGTGTGTCTCTTCCTATTTTATTTTGTTTTGTTTTATTTTTTTATTCTCTCCTTTGCTTTCATGAATTGTTTCTCTGGAAGAGAAATTATTTGTGTGTATTAATATGTTCTGTGTTACTGTTTTCAATTCATCATAGTGAATAAATGTTTTTTTATCAACCACTCATCAATAATGACCATTAACTGCTGGGTATCAGATGGAATGTTGAGTACAAGCTTGTTTTTCAAAGTGGCAGAATCTGACTCCTTTTTGCTGTAATAAAGTAGCTTCTGTTTGCAGCACTGTGTTGCTGGGAGGCTGCTGCTAATTTTTATGGCATATGTCAGTGGTGACTCAAAGTACACATTTCACTGAGTAGCTCTTCTGCTTGTTTGTAAACTGTCTTCTGTTAGGAGAGGGGGAGGGAACAAAATTGTCTGAAGAGTATCCAAAGAAGAGAAAATACTTGTATTGGGAACAAAAGATCAGATTGTTCTGTTGATAATATCACTTTACTTCCAGTGTCACTCAAGGGGAGTGGTGGCCTGACTGAATTTACACCAGCCTCTTTGTCAGGTCTAACAGAAGAACCCTACATTTGTACTGTTTTCTTCTTTAAACTTCAAACTCCAATGTGCAGAACTTCAGCATGTGATATAACTGGAAAGAAGAATAATAAAATAGTCTCAGAGAGATTATGAATTAGAAAACTGAAGTTTTGGTTTACAGCAGAGATGTACAGTGACAATTTTGGGAGTCTGTAGAAAATACAGTACTTTATAAAAAGGGTTGCTTCACAGCCTGCTCATGAATCAGAGCATGCATACAATTACAGAGCCAAAAAGTGGATGTAACTGAAAGTAAGCCTTAATATATTTTCTACATGTGTAAATGAAATAAATGGAATCTGACTGACAAATTAGAGCATTTTTCTTAAATCTGTGCTATTTTTCTGATTAAATAATATGATAGACCATTTGCTGATATTAACAGTCAACTCAGATTTCTATCAGACTTTGTTTTTAATCTTACTTGAGCGATGCTTCTGTAAGATGGTGTGTGTATGTGTCTGAAGCCTGCTTATTTAAACACGCAAATCATGTCAGCTGCAATGCGGCATTGCTTGGTGCTAATGAGGTTAACGTCCAGAGTATCCATCTGTTTGTTTTCTGATCTCTGTACAGTTTTGGTAATGTGTACTGGGTTGGGGTTTGGGGGCGGGAAGAGATTTCTATTGAGTATGGCTTTATTTTGGCTCTATGTCCTCCTGATGGTTGGGCAGTATATTTCTACTTCCATTTAGGGAGTTGAGTGTTTATTTCATTGTTTTTGTTGCAAGCTCTAAGATACAACCTAGTAGGAAAAAGAAAGCAGGAAGTATGCATAGTATCCCTTGTCCCCAAAGGATCGCTTCAAATGTACTTTTAAATGAAAACCTAAAGAAAATATACTTCCTGACAGTATGTGTGTCCACAAATTGGGTAGGTGTATTTGAAAATTGCTTTGGAATATAGCTAATAGGTAATTATTTTGGGATAAGTGTAAATAGTTAGAATAGACCTTTTGTAAGGATAGAAATGCAGATGAACTGTGATTTCTCAGCTCATTTTTTTTTCCTCGTTTTTAACCCATAAGTTGCTGACAGCAGTGCGAACTGTGTATTTTACATTCAAATCAGTTGGTCTTAAAAGCAAGTAAAATGAATTTAAAATACTTGTCTTCCCATTTTCAGCTGCCAGACAGTCCTCATCAAGCTTGATGTCTTCCCAACTGATCCTGTCATATTTCTGTGCTTGCAACTTTCCTTTCTGTGTGTTTTTTTTTGTTTTTTTTTTCTCCCCAGTGATGCTGTTGGTAAAACTGTAGGTCACAACAAAGTGATAGCACTGGTCTTAGTGATGAAGCTGCCTTTCCTTACAGTTCCTTCCTCAGTGTTACCTAGTGCAGCCATGCTAGTTGATAACGTTATTTTTGAGTGTTTATTTGTTATGATGTGTTAAAAATGTTCCTTTTTTAAGGGTCATATTTAATCTCAATTACTTTGGTGATTGTGTGACATGGTTCCACAAAGAGAGGAAAAGTGGGCCTGAGAAAGGCAGAAATGGTATCATTTAGGCAAGACATATGTGAGAGGCAGGCACTTCCTGAGTTATTGTTACTGCTCTTGTCATTGTAGTGTGCAACTTATGTGCAGAGGAAGGTTGACATTTCAACCTAGCAAGAAGTTTTTCATCCTGGGAAATGACCTAAGATTATGTGCTCTAATACATTGTAAAAGACTGTGTGAAGCAGTATGACTGACAAGATGTGTGCTGTTCTAATGCTCACCATTTACGTCTAGTGTAATCAAATACAGGGTAATGTTTTTTTGTTTTTTTTTTTTGTGTATATGTCTCCCTGCACCTGATCAGGAATGGTTTTGTTTTCTTTCTTCAGGTCTTCGGGTGAATGGGGAGCTTATTACTGCTTACCCCCAGGTGGTGGTCGTCCGGGTACCAACACCTTGGGTCCAGAGTGACAGTGATATCACAGTACTTCGCCATCTAGAGAAGATGGGCTGTCGGTTAATGAATCGTCCCCAGGCCATCCTCAACTGTGTCAATAAGTTCTGGACGTTTCAGGAACTTGCTGGTCATGGTGTGCCCCTTCCAGACACCTTTTCGTATGGTAAGCCTTTGGAATCAAATAAAATAGTTGCCTGCAGAATTAATCTTTTTATAGTGAGTCAAGTTTTGGAAATCCTTAGAATTAAGTAGTGAGAAGCTGATTCCACAGATAAGTGTTCAGTAACTAGAAAAGGTATGGTGGTCAAATGGTGGTTTTGACTATGTTAGTTAGCTGTGATATTTTATGACAAGTTGTTTAATTATGACTCTACCTCCCAGCATCTAACTTAGCTGATTACTTCTAAAACACTTTGAAGTCTTTCAGTTGCTTAAAACAACAGGCAGAAACTTGGGGGACTGAATGTCACAGAATATTGAAGATATCTTTTGGTAAAATCTGAAAATATGTCTAACATATATAAATAAAATCATTCGCAAATATATTAGTTGTTATGAAAGGCTAGAAATAGGACAACCTCACATGTTCAAGTACTTATTAACAGTTCTTTGAGGTTTGGTTTCCCTCCATCACTTAATTACTGATGTTCTGGTTCCTGTCTCTGGAGCCTTTGGTTCCTTACGGAGTGCCAGGTTAGGAGAACCTGGTTGTTTGAGCTACTGTGGTTTTATTTTTGTTTTAATTAAAATACATTAAAATGTGGAATGCACCTCTTACCCTTCCTTTCCTTTTTGGGAAACATTAGTGCTTTCCTCTCCTTCATGCAGTTACACTGATAGACTTTTGTAATGAAAACTTGGCAAAAACTCAAACTTGATAAAAGAAACATTCATTCCTTATTAGATACACTTGCTCTATCTCTTTAAGAAATGAATGAGTTTTTAATTCATTGTGGGGAAAGGGAAACCAAGAATGATGGTGTAGTTGGAGAACATCTGTTTCTTCCTAAATCCCTGCCTGTCTTTTAGTTCTTTTAATGACCGTCTCTGGAATTTGACAGAAGTGTTACCTTTCTTTTTTACAAAAGTATCAAGGTATCAAGGAAAGTTGGCTTTGCCAAGAAAAACAGGATGTACTGAACTACTATGACATGCATTAAAATCTGTGGTGGAGTAGTGCTGGTTGCTTCTGGCTTTCTGACCAGTGTCCTGGCTTAACTTCTGTGCTTTACTGCACATGGTTTTAGAGGAGTCTCATCCCTTCATTTGCTTAGTTATCTAATTTCTTGTACTGTGGTCAACCTCCTGTGAAACAAAAAACTCAAATAAAATTAAAGTATCAATCATGAATGTTAAATGTTACTCTCTAAGAGTCTTACAGATTCAAGGCAACAAAAAGATGGAAGTAGTAATTCAAGAAATAGGGAATGAGAGATGCAAGAAACTTAAGCCTTAGAAAAGGAGAAACGAGTCACAAGATTTGAATTGTTATTGCTGTCAGGATTGCGCCTTGACTTTGTATTCCATGCTGTTTTTCTGGCTAGTAGTTTGGATGGAACTGTTCCTGGTATTGTCTGTGCTATTTTCCTGTTAGAAAATTCAGATGATAAAGTAGAAGGGCTAAACAGGAACAAGATGGAGAAATCAGGGGACTCAGATTTGAAAGACTGGATTGAGCTTTTTGGGGTTGTGATGAATGGCCATTGTCATTATAAAAAAATTGTTAATCTAAAAGAGGTTTAGATTAGATGTTAGCATTAAATTCTGAACTCGGAGTGGTGAGGCACTGGCACAGGCTGCTCAGGGAAGCCTTGGAGGCATTCAGGGCAGGTTGAGTGGGGCCCCAGACAGCCTGATCTAGGGGTTGGCAACCCTGTCCACAGCAGGTTGTCTGGAACTGAATCTTCAAGGTCTCTTCCAACCTAAGGCATTCCATGATTGTCAATTTGTCTTACATTCTAGGGGGAATAGAAATAAGTAATGCACAAACACCTCAGAATTCTGACCAAATTTTTCTGAACTGTTATTTTTTTTTTTTTTTCTGCATTGTCGAAGTTGGAAGAATGAGAGAATTATATCACAATTAAATCCCTAGTTTGGCTTACACCAGGCTGGTGGCATATAATATTATTGGTTTTCTTTTACCAGGTGGTCATGAGAATTTTGCCAAAATGATTGATGAGGCAGAAGTGCTGGAGTTCCCTATGGTGGTGAAGAACACACGAGGTCACCGAGGTGGGTCTGAGGTCAGAGGTGAAGGCAGGGAGTACTCTGAGCAGTATTTGAGATCTTGTGTTGTCAAGGGGTATTGTTAAGAAGGTTTTTTATTAGGTATTGAACTTTTTTTTGCAGTACTTTTAAGTTCTGCTAGCCTCCAAATTTTGAATGCTTAATAGTCTGCAATACTGGGAAACAGTACATTAGTGACTTTTGCAAGGAGAGCTTTGAATTGTAATGATGGAGGCCTACCTCCAGGGATATAGAGAAGTGCCTACCTGGATTTTAGGGATGTTTCTAAACAGACATAAGAAATAAAATTTTAGTTCAACAAACCTTAATTTGACTTTTCTTTCTAAATGGCTTTTTCTATAGTTGGGATTCTGATTTAAATATAATCTCATATGCAGTTTGTCAAACTGAATCTTTTTCTTTATTTGGAAAAAAAATCTGACAATACTGGTGGTAGTGCAGCAGGTTCATGTGAAATTTTTCTGTTATCAGTCTTTTGTTGAAGTGTTAAATCTAAAATACTACATAAATTCATTTTAATGGTAGATAATAATCTACTAAAGTAAAAAGGTTTGGAATAAATTTTAGAGGTAATTTATATAGGAGATCAAGCTCTTTTTAATCCACTTTGAATAATACTAGAAGAATCTGAAACTGATATAAAAGCACATAAACCAGGAATTACCATAAACTAATAGAAACATACCCACATGATACCACTTCTTCCTTCTTACTGTGCCTGTTTATTTCCACACAGTTATTCTGGTGCATCTCTTCTGAAAGATGATGTAACCATTTAGTAAATTAATTCAGGAATGATTATTAGCTAAATCTAGACTGGTTATGTTTATTTGGATTAATTGCTTCCTTGAATTACCATTTATTTTCACAAATTCTGCACTGACGTAGTGTAAGACTGAGAGCAAAGGGCTACTGCAGTAGAAGATTTTGGCAGTAACACCTATTTGTATGACCTTAAAGTGCTTGCAGACCTTTGGAATCTGTGATGTTGGAATTTGACTTTTCAGCAAGCTGAATTTCACAAATGTGGAGTAACTGAGGTACTGCATTGAGTTTGCCTTGACATTGCTTCTTGTTAAGATCTAGAAATAATTGTAGAGTTTGTAGCTATTGACTTTTCTTTTCCATTTTTAGCTAGAATTCATATGAATCTCTGCTTAAGGCTAGTGCATCCTAGGCTGCATTAGGGAAAGCATTGCCAGCAGGTAAAGGGAAGTGACCTTTCCCATCTACTCAGCACTGGAAAGGCCGCGCCTGGGGTGCTGAATCCACTGTTGGACTCTCAGAACAAGAGGGACATGGAGCTACTGAAGTCCAGCAGAGGGCCATGAAGATGATCAAGAAATTGGAGCACTCTTCTGTGAGGGTAGACTGGGAATAGAAGGAACCATTGAGCCTAGAGAAGAGAAGGCTCAGAGGGGATTTCACCAAGTCTACAATTATCTAAGGGGAGTGTCAAGAGGATAGAGCCAAGCCCTTTGCACTGGTGCCCAATGCCAGTCTGAGCATTAGTGTACACAAACTAAAATGCAGAATGTTCTCTCTAAATGCCAGGAAGCACTTACATGGTATGTGGATGACTGATCACTGGGACAGGTTGCCCAAAATGGTTGTGGAGTTACTTCCATGAAGACACTCAAGCTATCTGGACATGGTCCTGGGCAGCCTGCTGTAGGTGCCCCTGTTTGAGTAAGTGATGGGACTAGATGACCTCCAGAGGATCCTAAAGCATCAATTAATTCTGTAATCTCGTTTACAAAACTTTACATACTGTACATACCATACATTTTAATGCAAATTTATCATGGTGCCTGCACTTTCACATTAAGAGAGTTAGGAAAACTTCTTCAAATTAATTTAAGATGGGCCATTTTCAAATGGTATTTAAAAATGAGACAAATGTGTCCACAGGTGTTGTTTAATGAATGAAAGTCATGCTCACCTAAGCCAATTTTCTGTAGTTTGCTGCTGTTTCAAATGTGCTATTTTTATTTTGCCAAGATTTTGTGGTGATGTAAGTAGTTCTCCTCCAAAGCATCATTAATTCTGTCCAGTTTTAGGAATACAGTAGAAGTAACTGCCTGTAGGAAAGCTTAAGTTGGGCATGGGAGAGATCATGTGGAAGATTTTGCTTTAATGTCTACCTTTAAGTCTGCGTTCTGGTGTTGTGATTCTTCTAAGAGATTCCATGTTCCTCAAGTAGCATTTTGTGCTGTGTAGAACTTAACCCCTGAGAAAGCAGAGGCTTCTCCAGTTGAGCTTTGGAGCACTAGCTATAATTCTTAGAACATTATTTCTGCTAGGTCTGCTACAGTTGCATTTCTGTTAGAATAGGCAGTTTATAAATCGTATTTTAACATTAACATTACAACATAACTCAGTGACAATTCTGCCATAAAAAAAAAGTAAGTGTAGCCTTATTGCAAAACATATGTTTAGTATGACCTGAATGAGTCTTTAACAAACTGGGAGAGGAGTTGGGAGGAGTAGCTAAAGGTGGAAATGGATGACTTCTTGTAAGACTAGAAAAGAGATGGAAGTGACGGAGTCTTCCTTGAATGCTTTTCATTTGTATTAGTAAAATCAGAAGAGAACAGAGAAGTCTTTGGTGTACTGTAGGAAGAAGGATGAAGTGACATATCTGAACTTAAAACAAATCTTTGCTAAGGTTGCTGGCAGAAAAGCCAATAATTTCTGTAGAGCTAGAGGTTTTTTTTTTTTTTTTTTTTTTTCAAAATTACAGTGCATACCATTTACTTTTATGTTTTGTGGAATGCTTAGCTAAGTTTGTCTTGGATAATTTGGAGTGTAGTGTTTTGTTCTGAACTAAGTTGCTTCACTGCTAAACCTTGAGTACTGGGAAGAGCAGCTTTCAGCAGCTTCCTAGTAGTGAAGCAGCTTTGCAATAACACACTAGTTACCTAAGTGCTCCTAGCAGGCTGTTGTTTAGCAGTTTCATGTGATTGGTTCTTGCTGTATGAAACATGTAGGCTGTGGGTCTAATTAAATGTCTACTGCTTTTTGTAGTATTTTTTTTTCCCTTTTTCTCTCATTAAGGACTTGTTAACTTTCCTGCCCTAAAAAAGAACTGAAATTACAAAAACAACTCTTTTTATTTAAAGCTTTTTGTTTTGTTTGTTTAATTTTATTTTTTGTTTTTACACTCTTCTCATGGCTTCTCTTATTCTCTCAGTACTTGAATGCTTAGAGGCACTGAAGAACTGGATTGCTAATGTCCACAGAAGAATTTGTAAATGCATAAGCTACAGATGGTGCATATGAGAATGAGCAACATGGTGGTCTGAGTTTTTACTTTTTTGTGTTGTCATTGACTCAGCACAAATTATTAGCTTCTTCCAATCCTACAATCCATGCTTTTCTTGTACAGGCAAAGCTGTGTTCCTGGCACGAGACAAGCACCATTTGGCAGACCTGAGCCATTTGATCCGTCATGATGCCCCATACCTATTTCAAAAATATGTGAAAGAGTCCCATGGCAAAGATGTCCGTGTCATTGTAGTAGGAGGCCGTGTGGTGGGCACCATGCTCCGTTGCTCTACAGATGGAAGAATGCAGAGTAACTGCTCACTTGGTAAGAAAAGCTTTGGTTATAGTTTTGATCAATATATTTGAATCCAGAAAATGGACAAACCCAGTTGCAATAAGCTGAAAGTTTTATTTTATGTTATCTGTGCTTATCTTTGGATGTTTATGGAGGAAACATGAGAGCAAGATCTAAGTGAAATATGCATCACACAAACCTATAATCTCTGCCCAAAGTATTAGATAGAACAGATGGAAGGGAATGTGAAATTCAAAGAGTACAAACAGAGCATATGATGTGATGGAGTAGAAAAAAAACAGATGATGGTAAACCAGAGAAAAAATGAGACCACCAACTGGGAAGAGAGTAGTATACCAAGAGAAAACAGTTTAAGGCAGCCAACAGCTGAGTTGTGTTTTACAGCTGCTTGTGCTGCCTTAAGTTTCCTCCCTGCAACATTTTTTTTCCCTAAAAGCAATGTCTGTGAGGAAGTTTACTACACTGATTGTTGTATACTTAGATCTGTGTTTCTGCATTGTTTTTTGTAGGACAGGAGAGGTTTCTTAGGGTGAAAGGAGAAGGGAGGGATGGGGTTGCCTGACTAGTAATTTAATTGAAATTACTGAAACTGACTCTAGCAGGGATTGGAAGAAATGTCTTAATGTCCAGTACACTTTTAGTAAGTCAAAATGCATTACAGATTTTAGTTACTAGTTTTTGATGCTGGGGAAATGCAGCCTGAAAGATTTTTCTGCTAAATGTTTTTATTGTTATTTTATATTTTTAAGCTTAAGTGGTGTGATAGCTGAAGTTTGTGTGGTTAGAAGATGGCCTATGTACTAGGCCAGCTGAAGTACAGACAGTGTTCCACAATTCTTTTGTTAGAGACAGTAACTTAGCAAGCTGAGAGAGACACAAGCAAATGAAAATGTCCTAATCCTCTTCACCCACAATTACATTTGGCAGATCTGTATTCTCATCAAGAATTTTGGTTTAATTTTGCTGGATGATTTATTGTGATAACTTAGAAATACATATAGAAAGCCTCTACCTTAAAGGAGGACGCAAGGGTATGTATAGAAAGCCTCTATCTTAGAGGAAGAAACAAAGATGATTTGTTTAGTCATCTTTTTAATTCCCCAAAGATAGCAAAACTATATGTCATCTTTCTTCACTGTTTTTATTACTGTTTTTTAACCAAGTCATAGTCTTGACTTGCCTTTCACAGAATCTTTTGAAGTCCTTCTAGGTTTCAAGTTATTAGCAGTTGTGGCAAGAAGGTTGCTTTTTTGAGTTGTTCTCAGCCCTATGCTTGCAGGCTTGCTTTGGATCTTCAACTGAGGTGCACCAGCCAGACAAGAAGTATGTTGGCCACCTTTGTCCAGTTTAGACACTGAGGTTTTTTTCACTTTTTTCCAGGTGGTGTAGGTATGATGTGCTCACTGAGTGAACAAGGCAAGCAACTGGCAATCCAGGTGTCCAACATTCTGGGGATGGACGTGTGTGGCATTGACCTACTGATGAAGGACGACGGTTCATTCTACGTCTGTGAGGCCAATGCAAATGTAGGTTTCATTGCCTTTGACAAGGCTTGTAATCTAGATGTAGCTGGTATCATAGCGGACTATGCCGCTTCTCTCCTAACCCCCGGTCGCTTGACGCGGCGCATGTCCTTACTCTCTGTGGTGTCCACGGCAAGCGAGAATAGCGAGCCAGAGCTGGGCCCTCCAGCTAGTGCCGTTGTCGACAATATGAGTGCTAGCTCCAGCTCTGTCGACAGCGACCCTGAGACCACGGAGAGAGAGTTGCTCACCAAGCTCCCGGGGGCTCTATTCAACATGAACCAGCTATTAGCCAATGAGATCAAACTTCTTGTGGAGTGATGCTACATGTAAATAGATGACCAACAGAACTCTCTTGTAAAATTTTCTTTGAAACCAACTTGCAGTGCTGTTTATTAGAGAAACTCAGAGAAATGAGGAAAGGAGGATCAATCAAGAGAGCAAGATTAAATGTGTTCTGTGACTGCTGCCTCTGTTTTTTTGCAGAACATAATATTGTGATAATTCTTCAGCACTGTTGTTGTAATGAAGATGTTTAATTTGCAGCCTAAATGGGAGTTTTATTTGGATGCTGCTTTGGTTCTGCAACATATTGCAGTGCATGGGTGTTCACGGGAAAGCACTGAAATATGATTAACTGGAAGATTTTCAGAAAGCTCTGGCAGCTCTCTAGAAACTTTTGTGAATTAATGCAGCAGTTAGTTCTCTTCTGCTCTCTAAGGCCCGATCCTGTAAATTGCTGACTGCCTTTAATCTCAGTGAGAGTTGAAGGTGTTACATGCCAGGTATTTAAAACTCCTGGACACCTACTGTTCCCACTCTTGTGGTAAATTCAGCATAGTTTTGAAACCATCTGTTTCAGACCTTACAGGATGTGGCCCTTCAAATGATGAGGCAGAGGCGTGTCAGTTGCCCTAATGTGAGCTTCGGTACAAGTTTCAAATTGGTGCCATCTTGATATTAACTGGCAGATATGTGTCTGTTTTTCTTTATAAGGCATTTGAAAGAGGATTTCTAGTACCTCAGATGTTTTTCACTTCAAATCCTGAGTTTGGGAGGTATGCAGGGGAATTGGTCGTATTATATTGGTGGCAGAAGTGACACGTTCTACCAATTTTTTTGCATGATTGGAGGAGTTAAACAGCACTGTAATGTTTGGTATACAAAATAATGTTTAATCCAATGTGAAAAGAAATTACACTAGTTTAAAAAAAACAGTGTGCACTGGCTTGTATTTGTTAGTGTTTTAGTCGTTTTGAGAGAGATCTGCAATGTTATTAGTTCCTTTTTTTTTTTTTTTAATACATGCTAGTCCAACACTCCCTTCTCTATGCCTGCATCTTTAACAGTGGCCAAAGTGAAAACACTGCAGACTATTTGTTAAGAAAACACTGAGCTGAAGTCTGTACTATGGGTTTTTAGTTTGTTTTTACGTTTTTTTTTTTGTTTTTTTTTTAGTGGGAGGTTTTTTTGTTTTGTTTTTTTTTGCTTTTTATGGGAGAAAAATGTCATAAGGCGTGGAGAAGCAAAAAGTGATTAGAAATCTAGAGGTGCATTAGAATAAAGTTGCAGTTCATACAATACTTAAAAGGCTTACTTTTTCCCCACTGAGAATATTTAAAAGCTGATGTCAGAAATCCAATGTGAGAAGTTCTCAATTTTTTTGCAAATGTGCAGCAAATTAATTAAGAAAAAAAAAAAAGGAAAAAAAAAAGGAGAAAAAAAAAGGGAAGAGAGCTCAGCCAGAATAATAATAATAATAATAACAAGTATAACCTAGGTCCATAAACATTTAACAAATTGGTTCTGTACTCTTATGTGTATGTGGTGTGAACGCACACACTTGTGTGAGTTTGTGAACGCGCATTTGCTTCGCTTCATTTTGGGTTTTGTCTATTTAGATCCTGATTTTTTATTTTTTTTTTTCCTAGGCTACCTGATTTTTCTTAGTTGTTCTGGCTGTGCATTTTCTCGTTAGCCTTGAGATGTTTTGGGTAACACATAACCAGAACAGAGATACTGAGTCAGTTTTTCAGTCCCTATGTTTCCTTCCTCCTTTTCTTCCACCTTCTCCTCTCTCTGTTCTCATTCCATTCCCAGTTTTCTGGGATCATAAAGCCCTGGAACTATATATATATTTATATATATATATATATATAAGATAAGCCTCTTTTTTAAGTACACAAAGTAAAACGTTTACAATTGAAAAACAATCTTGTGAAAATAGGGTTTGTTTGGAGGGGGGTTGTGTGTGTGCAATGCTGCTGTTTCCTGGATACTTTAATGAAGCATGTCTCATGTACCCTCTGAGGCTCTGCACTGCCCACCTTTGCAGCCCCTATTCACCTCTGTGCTGCTCTGCTGTTTTATCTTCACTTGGACCTTAAACACAACTCATGGACACTATGCAGAGAGTCTTCAAGAGGCAATAAACAGAACAGTATTAACCTGCTTTCGTGGAGGTTTGATCATGCTTCTTTGTACAGTTCTTTTTTAATTTTTTTTTTTTTTTTTTAAATTTTGAAAGGAATGTAATAAAATGGCTTTTTTCTTTTTTTTTTGGTAGAATTAAATATTATTATTAAAATCAAGTGTAAGGTTGCCTTGTGGTGTTAAGCAGGAGAAGCGGGCTAGCTGGTCCAGCAACAAAAGGGACTTCAGCAATCTGGATATTTTCAAATCTTTTCTTCCTAAGCCGTCTAGTGCACAGGTTGTATCTGAAGAATATAAAGTTCTTTAACTTCTATGAAGAGCTGCAGAAACAAAGAACATGAAAGCTGATATTCTGGTCACTAAGCAGTACACTGTCTTTCAGAAACTCTTCTCCCCCTGTGTGTTTATCTAAGGGGAATTTTGGATGTTGGTTCTTTTTTTTTTATTATTTTTTATTGGTAGGTGCTTGCACTCATTTTGTAGCTGATGGGTCAGTCTTCACATTTTCAGCTTCGGCTGAAAAGCACATGTGGAATAGAAGCAGGGAGCCAGCATATGCTAGCTGGTATAGTAGGACTTCTGTACTTCTGTTGCAATAGTATCTTTAAGGCAAAAGAACAGATAACTGAACAATCTGGGCTGTCTTTTAAGGCTCCATTCTATTTTGTGGAGAAATGTTGTGTTACACAGTAACTTTACATTTCTCTCACCCTTTTAGAATATCCAAGTAACATTTAACGTAATAAAATAGATGTAGTAAATAACCATGATATTTTTTTTTTTTTTTGACAAACAGTGGGTTGAGAGACTTACAGTTTGGTTCCTTTGTGGTAAGATACTCCTCTGTGGTTGCTGCTTCCAAAGCAATTTTGGAGATAAGTCTTTGCACGGTGATCAGGAAAGGAAGCAATATTTGAAACGTTGTATATGTTTGTCTACATAGGTTATTGATATTGCATATGAAAACCCCACTTGAAGGTTTACTGGTACAAATGGACACACTCATCTGATGTATTTACTTGCTATTTATTCGTTGCTTCTTGAAATAGTGAAATGTACAAAATGTTATGGGGTGTGGAGGGGAGGTTCTTGCTATTACGTTAAGTAAAAAAATGTATCCAAGTGTGGCCCATTGTAACCAGGCCAATATTTCCCATTGAAGGTGAACTTAACAGACCTCAGCTTTATATGCTGTATTTCCTTCATTTCCAAATGCTGAAAAACACTTGCTAAAGTTTCGTACAGTTGCATTAAAACTACCTGCATATTTGAGTTTGGAATTTTATGTTGGATAAAGTAATCAATATACAGCCACATTATAATAGTGTTAGTACATCTTATAGTGATAGAAATATTTCTGTGTTTCTTAATTCTGAAACAGCCAGTTAGAAACTCTCTTGCTTAAGTATCTTACACTAAACACAACTTAAGTATCTTACACTGATTTTTTTTTTTTTTTTTTTTTTTTTTTTTTTTTTTTGTAACAGTGGAGACTTTCTTCTGTTCAATTTAACATGTTTCTAATTGATGTCTTGCTATGTCAATGTATGGATTGTATCTTAAGCTTTGTATTTCATGCTTTGGTGTGTTTGATAAAAATAATCTAATTCAATGTTATAGCACATCATTCATAATGCAATAATAGAAGGTCAATGCTTGATGAGTATGTGGACTGTTGAAGCTTCTTGTTCTGAACTAGCGGTCCCTATTTGTGCATTTTCTTCCACTTTGTGAGCTATCTTTCATGTGAGATACTTATTCAGGAAGTATCCTTTGGAGCACCAGTGTACTTCAGATGCAAAGGATACTTCTTAAGGAATTATATTGGAATTCAAAATCCAACACATGACATCAGTGACATTTGCTAAATCTTGTCTCCCTTTTGTTGTGGGTATCTGTCAGTTAAATATATAAGTGACTCTATGGGCTTTAGAAAGACTTCGTGAAAACAATTTGCATGTACTATAATCTCACGGCTCACTCTTTTTGAGAAGGTTTATGGGCGTTATGGCTGGTGCAAGATAAACGACCCACTTCTGTTCTCTCTGTGGAATTGTAGGTGCTCAGACAGGTAACCTCTGTTGCTATTGCCTTTTTTAATTTTTGAATTTTTCAGCGTTATAGGAATTGCTTTAAAATGAACACTGAAGGCTTCATAAACCTTCATAAAGTGTTATAAACTGCAGTATTTATAAACCAGATTTTCTTTCTTTGTTTAGTGGGTGACTTTTGGAGTATTCTGATGGTATATCTTGCTGTTGGAATCTCCAAGCCTTTCATATTTCTGTTTTTAGTTGAAAATATTTTATTTATTCGTTTTAATTGATAGCAGAAATTTGATGCATGAATTTTGGATGGGTTTTGTTGTTGCTTTATTCTGTGTGACTTAATCTCCCTCCTTTGTTTTTTTTCTCTTTCTTTTTTTTTCTATTTTTTTTTTTTTTTTAAACAGAAATATTTTTTAACAGTGCACTTTCTTACTGTTCTCTGCAAAAATTTTCAGGAACCAAAAAAGTCAAAACAATCCAGAGAAAACCTTTCCTTCTCCCCTTTCTGATGGCAAGAATGAGAACTTAAGAAAAGTATTCGAGAATGTTCCTTCCTAAACTTTTCCTCTCAGTAATGCAAGTGGGTAACATGATAAACATGGCAGTTTGGTGACATCTAAAACCGCCCTGTTGTCAGGTAAATTGACTCTTTTTCTGGTCTTATTGTAACCTTCATAAGTTTGGTAACTTGTCTGCCTTCCTCACTTGTCTGCCTTCCTCTCTCCCCATTTTCCCTTTTAGTCCTTTTTGGTCAAACTTCTCGAATGATATTTTCGCAGCATAATTTAATTAAAATTCTACTTTTCTTCTTTATTTCCTTTTGTTCTACATGTTGACCTTTAAGAAATCTGTCACTGCCCTTTGCTTTACTCAGATGAGACAAAAATGAGGACAGGATAGAAGTCCTCTCATGTTGATTCCTGTAATACCTTAATTTCTAAATTCAGCAGAGCAGAATCCAGACAAGGAGACAAGGGGGGCTGATTTTTTTTCTCATTATGAAGGATGAGGCTTAGGAAGCTGGGGCTGTTTAGTCTGAGGAAGAGGAGGCTGAGGGGAGACCTTATTGCCGTCTTCCAGTACCTGAAAGGTTCTTACAGTGAGAGTGGGGCAGGTCTCTTCTCACTAGCGACATGTGACAGGACGAGGGGAAATGGCCTCAAGTTGCACCAGGGCAAGTTTAGGTTGGATATTAGAAAGAACTTCTTTACAGAAAGGGTGGTTAGGTACTGGAATGGGCTCCCCAAGGAGGTGGTTGAATCGCCATCCCTGGATGTGTTTAAGAGCCGTTTGGATGTGGTACTCAGGGATATGATTTAGCAGAGGTTTGTTGTTGTGGTATTGTTTCGTGGTTGTTTTTTGTTTTAGTTTTGTTTTTTTTTTTAAGAGATAGGCTACTGGTTAGGCTGAGGTTGGACTTGATGATCTTCAAGGTCTTTTCCAACCTGAGTAATTCTATGATTCTATGATTCTATGAGGAATGCACTTGTCTTTAATGATAGAGGCAGTTGTCTGCATTGATCTAAGAACTTGTACACTTTATCCTTCTCTGTTAACTTCTTTCCTTATTCTGAAACCACTTCAAAGGTGGTGAGAATTTCAAGTTTTTTTACTTGATGTGTAGAGGAGCTTTATACACAATGATAGATATTACGTAGTTGGAATACATGACTTCATACAGGCTCCCAAGTTTCCTGTTGTGCTAATTTATTTCCCACGATGAGTAAAGATTTAGTGCTCATTTCAGATGTTTTTTCAATTTAGGTTGTTCTAAAAGGAATGTCTCCTGTTTATTTCCAAGGAAACCACAACGGATGTAAAGAGCATGGTAACACTAACTCATAGAGCAAATTCTCAGTTTCAAAATGCTGTTTTTCAACATAGTCACCATCAATAGTCTGTCCAGTTTCCAGGAAATCTGGAAAGATCACCTCTTTCTCATCCCAAAGGTCTGTGCATCTTGAACTTATTTGTCACATGGTGACAAAATCTTGTGGAATACTGGCAGGAAGGTTCTGTCTCTGCTTTGTACCACAAACATTCACCTCTGATGTTGTGGGCCAACTTAATAAAATAGGAGGCATTACTTTTGGAACAGCCTTAGTATGTACATTAATTACTATTATCATTAAATAATCTATATTTCTTACTGTTAGTATATATTTTTCTGGAACATAGTGAACTTATCAACACTGCCATAAGTTGCATCTTAGGTTTAACGTGGGAGGAATAATTTCAGTGCCAAGTTTTGCTCTCAATTGTGCTGAGAATAACAGGGAATTTCTGTGTACATCAGTGGTGTGATATTCAGTTTCACTGGTGTAGTTGAGTGTACAATTTATGTCTTTAATTTTACTTTCTAGATGATTTTGCAGACCTGTAATGTATTCATGTTTCCATTGCTTTTTCTTTTCAGCCACACTTGCTTCTTGCATCTCAACACTGGCAGGCTTTGCCTTTATTTGTATATATTTTTGTGAATCAGCAGCTATAGGATACAGTTGTAATACCTTCAGGCATGTGGTGGTTGGGTCTTCTTGGGGGGGAGAGCCTTGTGGGTTTGTATTAATGTGTAAAAAATATTTTTTCTTCAAGTTTGTTAAATTCTCATTAGCTCATAATTTGGTATTTCTAATCCTATTTCCTATGTGTTACTCAAAGATTTTCTTGGAAGAAATGCAGTACTAGTTCTTTGTAGTGTTTGGAAGATAACGTTTTTGGGAAGATTGGTGAAAATTTATTGCATTCCCCAGAAATTAATTTTAACGTTGCTTAAAAGATGATTTTACAGATTATGCTCCTTCTTGCTTATGGAATAGCAGCTTTCAGAGCCTTCTGCTGATTCCCATTGTTTTGCTTAAAGCATTAAGAATCTTGTAGAACATGAATAAAACCATGACACCTTAGACAAAGGATGATGTTTATGTGAGTGCTAAACAAGAAATTCCTCCGTATGCTCTTCTGCCGCAGCAGAGTGATGAAAGTGTTAGGTGGCAGCAGCAACAGCAGAAGAAACTCGTATGACTGTGACCTGGGACATCTACAGTATTAGGAAAAATGCAAGAAAAAACATTGCAAAATTTTAACTGGGGGAAGGGGGGTTGAGGAGAGACAGAGTCCATGAGCTGTCCCATTTAATGCAGAATCTAATTTACTGAATTGAAATAATTAAAAGACTGTCTGTAATACAGTAGAAATGCAGGTCTGTCTGATTTGGTATTTGGTTACCTGATGTCCTTGTTGCGGTCTTTGATTCCACATTCCATATTCTAGTTTCCCCATTGTTTCTCTAAGGTACAGTACTTTCTTTAAAAAATTAAACTTACCTAAAATTGCCACATCTTTAGTGTACTGAAAAGTAACTCTGGAAGGAATCAATCTGACTGTCTCACAGGAAGATAAGTTCAAGTTATGTATGCTGTTGATGACATGTTTGTTCTAACCTATTTTTGAAACCAAAGAATTAATGTGGAAGATCTGCAGGCTTTGTTTATGGATTTTTATTTTATGAGAGGAAAAAGCATCCTTACTGCCAGACAGTAGTTAACCTTGTGGGCTGACAACCAATCTACATTTTAGGTACTTCCTTTTTTTTTTGCCCATCTGGGAAAGCTACCTTTTGGGTGATTCTTACATGTACTTCATATTCTTACAGTGTATATATAGTATTTCACATCAAAAGTTTTTATATCTGGTGGCAGAGGCATAGTTGTCTCAATCGTATGTCAGAGTATTGGTTTGTCAGCAGAGATAGAGATGAGGCTTCAAAACAGCTTTTGCTGATCTTGAGCATTCCAAGCTTTTTGTTGTGAGAAGGAAACTCACCTGACTTGTCTGTACATAATATATCGTAGGCATGCTAGCTCTTGGGAACTAGATATCAAGAAAGATAGTTGAATGTTGATACAGAGCTGTTTATATGGAAACTGTAGCAACTGTCTGCTAGAATGGATAATCATGTGAATTAAGAGGTGTTACTGAACTTGGTCTAAATTACAGTAATTCTTGCTAAGAACAGTTGGCCATCTAGGCCTGAATCACAGAATGGCTTGGGTTGGAAGGGATCCCAAGGATCATCAAGTTCCAACCCTCCTAACAGAGGTGGGGCCACCAGCCTCCAGATCTGGAACAGGCTGCTCAGGGCCCCATCCAGCTTGGTCTTAAACACCTCCAGGGATGGAGCATCCTGAACCTCTCTGAGCAGCCTGTTCAGCATCTCACCACTCTCTCTGTAAAGAACTTCCCCCTGACATCTGATCTAAACCTTCCTTCCTTGTCCTTAAAACTATTCCCCCTTGTCTTGTTGCTATCTACTGAAGTAAAATGTTGACTCCCTCCTGTTTATAATCCCCTTTTAAATACCGGAAAGCTGCAGTGAGGTCTCCTCACAGCCTTCTTATCTCCAGGCTGAACAAGCCCTGATCCCTCAGCCTGTCTTTGTAGGGGAGACTTGAACCTGTAAGCTTTTGCTTCATAGCAGTTCTAGAAGGCCACAGTATGGGCATAGAAATGTATATAAGCCTTTTTAATGAGCAGGGAGATTGTTTTATGTGAGTTAGTCAGCTATTCAGGAAATACTTTGGGGGGGAAGTAAGAGTACTTTCCCAAATCTTCCGCAGTTTTACATGTGATTGTTAATACATGATGGTATTTTTTTCTACTACATAAAGCATAGCAAAGCACTACATTCTCTGCAACTCTCATCTAGTGTAGACTTGAAGAGGAGGTGTGAACAGTATTTCCCATTCTTATTATAGACTTCCATGGGCAAGGAAGGCTTGGTATATACATGAAAGGAGGAAAGGACAAGTTCCTCTCTCTGGAGAAGTGGAGTAGGGCTTAGGTTGACAGAAAATTTATCATTTACAGTGAACTTAAGCAAGACCATTTTGGGAATATTTCTGTGTTTCCCATATGTGCCCTTTAGAAACAGTCAAAATGTTAGTAGGTTATACAGTCTGGATAGTATGTCAGCGTACTAAACTCTGCCTAGGTTGTGGAGGATAAAAGGCTCATGATATGTAAATTTCTGTTCCTCTACTTTGTTACTTAGTGGCAGTAGTAAGATGCAGTTACATATAGTAGTTTGTCTCAGCAATAGATTTGGGTTTTGATTTGAAAAGAAATGCAGTTGGGGAATTACATATGTCTTTCTGTTGTCCATTCCTATGGGAAGCAGAATTGTTAAGGAAAAGCAGTCAAAATACATAGGAACTACAAGGCTTTATTCAAAGTCAGGTCTCACTTGGACACTTGATGTTGGGAAGAGGGCATTTTGGTCTGTCTTTTCATAGGAGAAAGTGAAGAAGCATTTGAGAGGGGGCTTTGAAAGTGCTGTGTACAAAGCAACTGCTTTTGTTGCTTTCAGAACTCTGATGTTCTTCTGTGCACATAACTTACTAAAAAGAGTGTTTGCTGCTAAAATGGTTCTTAGAGCTGAGGTTGTTTGAACAGGGGCAATGGATTTGGAATACTCAATAATTTACTGTATTCGTTGCTGAGAAGCTGAACATGAGCCAACCATGTCTGCTTACAGCCCAGAAATCCAGCATCAAAAGCAGCATGACTAGCAGAGCAAGGAAGTGATAATCTGTCTATACGCTGCTGTCATGAGGCCTGGAGTACTGTGCAGGGAGAATGGCAATGAGGATGATCAGAACTGTAGTTTAACATACAACATGTACAAATTAAGGACTGGTATATTTGTTTTTGGTGGATTGCTCTACAGTTATATTTTAGCATAGGATTGGAACAGGGATGGAGTTTTATTAGAGGTCATTGGAAATTTTGTGAATAAAATATTATAATCAGAATTATATATATATATACTGGTAATTCATTACATTAATGGTTTTTGGGGAATATTTGTTATTTCCAGAATTAAGATAATACCTCTTGTACAAAATGACACTTGCTGGAGACAAAAATAATAATCCAGTTGTTGCTCTTTTGTCTCTGACACTTTTGCTGAGCATATTTTTTGTGTGTGGCGGACTAAGCTTCCTTGATACTTAGTTAATCAGTATCATTCAGTAGTTACATCTTGGGGAGAAAGGAGCTGGGCAGGTGAATAAAGTACACAGTGTTATATGGATGAAACAGGAAGGTGCCATGAAGAAGGGAGAGAAGACTGTGGCAGAAGCTATATACAGGTTCTATATAGTGTATTCATCCATTCAACTCTGTCTTATCAGTGTAGTGGGAGTCCAGAAGTCAAGATGACTCAGTTGTACCAAAATGATGAATGGGAATGTTGCATTGACTGTGCAGCTATAAATTTAAGAAGTGTGGTTTGTCCAAAGATGTGTGTATAATTTTTCTTTCTTTTCCTCACTAATAGTGTGCAAAGTACTGTCTACTGGTTATTATTCTCTGCATTCTGTCTGCTCAATGGCATTGTGTACTAAGAAAAGAAAATGTATTTTATGAATTTCAAGAGGGAGCATTGAATGCTAGTGTTTATATTTTCCCATTAATCTAACAATCAGAAGGTCAACAGTAACAACACAAATATTTGTTGCTTTCCCCACCCATCCTAACAGCAACATATGGGAGGAGTAGTGCAACTGTAGTATGTAGGAATTTTTGTGCATGCCTGAGTGGAAATGCTTGTTTACTAAATAACAAATATGAAAGTATTATCTCATGAGATAGTACACAGGAAAAGGTGCAGTTTTACTTTGCTAAACTTTTGCACATTTTTTCCTCCACATAAAATATTTCCACAGGAATGTACTGCTTGTGAAAGATACTGGATCGACAGTTATGGAGACTGAGCTCCTCTACCTGCAAAAAAGGTAACAGTAACTAGATTTCACCTTTAGAACACTGCATTGTGCTCCTTGATCTGGAAAGGCCTTTTCCAAGGTCAGAAGATGAGTTTGGTACCCATGGCTTATTCCTTGGTGCATCTCTAATGCAACTACAAAGGAAGCTGGGTAGTTGTTAGTTGCAGAGATCTTTTTTATGATGACTGCTTGAATTTCTGATACTCAGTTTTGGGGGAAAGTAACATTTCAGCGATTTATTTCTCTAGGGTTGGTTTGTTTGTTTTTTGTTTGTTTTTTTTCACCTGCAGGAGCTGTATTCTCCCTCTTTTGTGGACACCTGTTTCTTGATAATGTCCCCTCCATACTGGAGGAAATAAAGGATTAACCAACTGCAATGTAGAATGGGATGATGTCCAGACTTGGATTAACAGTCAAAATGAACACCATCTCACGAACATCAAGCTCTGAATAAAAGTTATGTGTTTGAATTCATGAGAGTTTGCAGTTCTTCTTGGTGTTTTCTGTAACAGCCTTTCTTCAAATGCTGGTTAACTTCAGAAGTCTGTTGATCTTGCAGTTTTTATACAGCTGAACCAGAACCTGTTGGATGTTTTCCATTATGTTAGCATTCAGTTCCTTCAGAGATTTAATTCCTAAGAATTCTGAAATCCTTTCTATTAGAAGTTCTCCCAAATGCCTTGGAAGCCTTTGATTGGGCCTTTGGTTTATTAGTCATGTTGCTGAGAGTACAAGTCTTTTGTGAGGTTTTCAAGGAAAATCATTCCTTCCTGATAACATTGGTGACTGCTAGAGCAAAACAGAGCTGTACCTCTATTAACATACTGGAGATTCTTTGTTAAGATAATGTATGTTTGGATCTGAGCCGTTTGGCAGTTATGGACATGGGCATGTCAATTTTTATGTACTTTTTTTTTTCTGAAAAGAACTAATCTTTAAAACTATGGACTATAGATCTTGCCTGTATCCCTTTACATTTGTTGTTAGTGAAACACTATAAAGAATTAGACATCTATCAATACTAGTTCTATACTCTCATTGCTTGAAGCATGTATTTCAAAAGAAAATAAATCTGTAGGTTCTTGGCTCCTGCACTCATTTATGCTATCCCTTCAGTGAGAGGGATTTGCCTCCTTTCAGTCCATCTGTTCATGTATCTTGCTTAAAAGCTCTAATTAAAGAGCCGTGGTCAAGAATGTGCTAATAACATGCTAAATTTTACTACTTTTTGTCTTTCCTTTGTTTCTTTGAGTTGTCAGTTGAATATGTATAATACATATGAATACCTAGTATGTCGGTATTCATAATTTGCACATTACTTTTTAGTGTTAAACAGTACAGTGGAAACAGCATGATAATGTCTTCGATGTTAGTACTGACTTGTGCTGTGTTTGTTAGGAAGAGCTGGTATAAACAGTTCCCTTTGCACTTTTGTTGAATTTCCTCTTAACTCAGATTGAGTTTTAGTGCTGGCTACAGAAATTGAACATTTTCAGAATTCCTGTATGCTTAGTGTAATGAGGTTTTAGAGTGGAGTATGTTTGTATCAGGACTATACAGGGAGAGAGGTTGTAACTTTGTTTGCTATAAGCCTTTGAAAACCTCTGTAACTTGGGCATTCCCAGTTGTGCAAGATTTAAGGAGACAGCTGTACTTTTGTCACAATCTTTTTTATTTTTCTGATCATTTTGTTTTATTACCTCGATTGATTCTCCAGCCTGTTCTTTCCCCCTCTTTCTCTCCCCCCTTTCTCTCTTTCCCCAAGTTGTACAACTTGGTTTACCACTCTGTTTATCTTTAGGTTGTCTCAAGCTCTAGGTATCGGATTAAAACTGCTTATCAAATCATCTTCCCTTCCACCGTTATGTTCTGTTTTGTGGCTGGCTGATATCGAAGGGTGTTTTCCTGGCTGTGTCTAGTAATAATTGCCAGTTCTTTTTCTTCCACACCAGGGATCTGTTTACTCCCAAGTTCAGGGCTTCCCATTGACAGAGACACTATGTGATGCAAGGCTACGTAGCGTGTAAGAAACTGAATGTATGGCTTCATTCCATTTTGTGCTGCTAGGACAACTGCTCTTCTTTTTCCTATTTATGTGCTACCTTCACATTCCTCTATTATTTGCCTCCCAGTGGTAATATCCAATGCAGCAGTTTTATATTGCCATTTTCTCTATTGGTTGAGGCATCTGTAAACCAAATGTTTTCTGTTGTTGTGCCCTCAGAAAGGTGCATTGCATTTGGCGAAGGCTTAAAAGGTAGCTGTAATACTGAAGATGTATTTATATGCATCTGAAATTTGGAAACTTTACTGTGTCTTTCAACTAATTTCTGGATGGCATGTTTTTGTGCTGTTCCTTCTGGGAGAGTGTTCCCCTTCAGGATTGCTTCCATTCTGATTTGTACAGGCTGTTCCTGATATGTTTTCTCAACTTGCTTAACTGCTCAGACTAAAGACGGAAGTCTTTTTTTCCCATTCAGAATATTGTTGTTCTGTTTCTTTAAATGTGGTTGAACAAAACAGGAAAGACTTTTTTGTCCACTGGGGCCAGTTTGGAACAGGTTACAGAAAGTAGCATGTTCAGCAAAACCCCATTCAGCTATGGCAATGTTGAAGGGATGTGTTGGCCTAGTGACTGATATGTTTTTAACTGCCTCTCTATGCTCTTATTTCCACTCCCATGGCTTGCCTTTCTGTAAGAGTGAGAATAATAGATGGGAAATGATAGAAAATCCAGGTACGTTTCCTCTAATACTCCAAAGTTCCCATCAGCTGTTGTAATTCCTTCCTTGATTGAGCTCTACCATTTTCCATAGAGTATCTGCAGGAATCACTGCACTACTATCCACCAGATGCCTAAAGTTTTTACTTTTTTACATGGTCCCTTACAGTTACCAGGTGGAATCTCAATTCCTGCTTTAGTGCTTGCTATACTGCTGCTGCCACTTTAAAGTCCCTGCAATTAGAATACCGTCCTATATATCATCCTGAGGAAGTGTGGTTGTCTATAAAAGTTCAGTGAGTCCAGCATAAGCAACTGTAGGAGAATGTTTGTACCCCTGTGTGAGTCTGTTAAAAATATCTTGTATTCCCTCCCAGGTGAAAGCAAACTTCTGTTTATCTTCTTCCTGCAAGGGAACCATGAAGAAATGTCCTTTATATCTAAAGCTGTCATCCATGGCTGCTTGCAAAGTAGCTGTTAAGTTGGCAATGTTTGGGACAGCTGTAGCTATAGGGGCTGTATTAGCATTTAGGTGCCGACAATTGATTGCTAATTGCTACTTCTCATATGCTTTCCAGACTGGCCAGACAGGCAAGTTATATGGGGAGCGAGTTCTGGAGATAATTTGTCTTTTCTCCCAGTTTGCTGTAACTTCAGAAATTGCATTTCATACTGCAGTAGTAATAGAGTATTGCAGTACGTTAGTGATCTCAGATTCAGGGAGTGCAGGGGCTGTGCAAACTGTACACACTGCAGCACCCCTGCTCCTTTGGGAGTAAAGATTGTTATTTGAGCCAAAAGAACATACATGTGCTGCCTTTTGGCAGGCATTAGATTCACCCACTGAGGATATCAAATCCTAAAATATTTTCATGATGGTCTTTAATTGCAAAGTGAGTAGATTATGCACATTTCTCACCTGGGAGTTATAAGTTGACCCTAGTGGATTGACAGCAGCACTCGATCCATTCACAACAGTAATCTTAACCCTTTGCCATCCAGTTCCAGACACTTCTCAGCATCTTGCTATGTTAAATTTGGGCTCCCATGTCTATTAGAAATTTCACCAGTTGTCTTTGAAGATTGGTCTCCATAAATATGAGCCGTCATAGTTTATCCATTGATATGTCTTCGCTTGCCAGACAAGCAGACCCAATTGACAGCCAGCCATTAGCTGGTTGTTCTGGTTTTTTTGTTTGTTTGTTTGTTTGTTTTTTGCTTTAGGCTCTTCAGTTTTTCTCTTAGGAAATGAAGGGATTATCTCCCTTTCTCTGAACCGGTGTTGAAGGAGCTGACATACATTTCTTTCTTCTGCTACTACTCAACCTGTATTACTATGCCTACGTCATTTCTGGAACACTTCAGTCAGACTCAAGATAGTGCTAGTATGCTGACTATGCATTGCAGCTCTGGGAATGCCCAGAGCTAATGCCCTTTTCCATAAATCACTTCTCCATCCTTGAGATCCTGTTAGGACATTTTCAAATTTATTTCCTTTTGGTAATTCTGGGTACCTCTGTTCCCTGTTCACAGATCTCACCTTATGATCTCCACCCCAGAGCTTTAAACTTTGTCTGCTAGTACACCCTTCCAGCCCATTTCATGATTGTAGTTAACAATGCCATGCATTAATTCTTCCCAATGTAGTGTGTTCATTAAAGGTGTTCTGTGTACTTGTAATGAATTATGTTCTGTGTCTCTTGATCATGTCCCGTTTTGCTGCTAGAGGTGGTTTAAGGATAGTTTGGGCTCCTCTAATTAGTGGTTTAAGCATTGTTAAATCTAATAGAGCAGATTATGGCACCTCATGGGTCCCTCCTTCCTGTAATGCTT
Organism: Excalfactoria chinensis; assembly: GCF_039878825.1. Lineage (NCBI taxonomy): Eukaryota > Metazoa > Chordata > Aves > Galliformes > Phasianidae > Excalfactoria > Excalfactoria chinensis. The sequence goes on along the minus strand of NC_092825.1, from coordinate 71,627,489 downwards.
ATTTGCAAGTGGCTTTTGTGAAGGCTGTGAGGTGCTTACTTAGAGATTTAATGTGAATTCCAAGGGTTTCTCTTCACTCCATGGGGCCAATCCCTGGAAGCAACATGGCTGATGATAGAGTGAGGTGTATCTACAGACCCAGGTCTTAAATTTAAGAAGACTCATGGACCTGAGTGTAGCTATTTGCTTCATCCCGTCTCTCCATAATATGGTCTCCATCACTTAAGCATACTTGCCACAAGTATTCTGTTTTTCTCTTCTGTATCTCTCTTGCAACTTTGTCAGTTGTAATGTATCCTAGGGGATTGTTCTTATAGTGCATTGTGGCCAACCACCTTGGGTGATATAGATTGGTTTGCTTAGCAACATGGATTACTACATTAGTTTAAGTACCAGTGTATTAGTTTAACAAAAGGAATCGGTAAGTAATAGTTCTGAAACTTTCCGGTTTAGCTTTAGTGGGTGAACAGTCTTGTTTTTCCTTAATAATTTTGCACTGGGGACAAAATGGAATACTTTTATCTTCTGCCTCAATGATTTGGCCTCACAAGAAGAACCTGAACTGTGAGAGGGTATGCTTGCTTGTCAAGTCGCCTGATGCGCATCATGAGGAATAAAGGATTGTTGCTTTCTAACACGACAAAGGGAGTTAGAGAGTTTTCTTCCTGGATTTCAGATGACAATTTTAGCAACCCAGATGGGACAGTGGGATTGAAATCTCGTGGACCAGAGGACCAGAGTGACCTCTGTTCAGCACGCATACTGAGTGATTCTCTGGGAGCTCCCCCAAATACCTGCTCCATCAGAACCAGCCACAAGTTGCCTGGAATATGGTAAGGCATTCATTTTTATTGCTTCCCGTAAAGTGTGACAGAAGTCTGTATCACGTACAGAGAGTGAGGGTAAAGGGATCCCCAAGTAGGTCCCCCCACATGCAAGCAGGGAGACATCCCAAGTGTGTGGCAGGATCCATGTTTCCTGGAAGTAACACAGGAGCTTGAGACCAGCCCTGCAAGAGAAACAGTTCAAGTTCCTTTTCAGGGAGGTACTTGAGAGACTCAAGACCCTCTGAGTTCTGTGTTTCCCGGAAGTAAGACGGTGAGGGGCTTCTTGAGACCATTCCCCCGAGAGAAATGGGGTTCAAGTCCCTCTTAAAAGGGGTGCTTGAAAGATTCAAGACCCTCCAGGTTCTATATTTTCCCAAAAGTACGGTTGGTTTATTGATAATTGTGTCACATTATGGTTGCTGGCATTGTGATTTTGTATGTGAATATGGGTATGTGAGTATTACTGTAGCAGCAACAAGCTTTTTATTTCTTTTCTCATTCCCTGATGTGTGTCTGTGGTGTATCTGCAGTCTGTGTTAAACTTTGGTTTCTACTTTTGTAGCTGCAGCTGTGTGTGTGTGTGTTATGGTGTGTGAAGGAAATTAACACATTCCAGACGTTCTAGACATGGTGGAGTCAGTTGTGGAAATTGCAGAGGAAACTTGTTGAAAATTGTAATAATGGGTGGATTGGAGAAATCATTGCAATTACTGGTGAAAACCTCAGGTCTGTGAGAAAAGAAGTGCCCATCTTTCTGGAGGATACTGGTTATGGCCTTCCCTGGAGGAATTCTGTGAGCAACCATGCCTTGAGAGAGATGGCAGACTCAATCACCTAGTAATTTGAGAAGGGACAATTGTCCAATATAAAGTGTATTTAGATTGTAGTGTATTTAGGTTGTTGTGATAGGTTGCAGTTTGCACTGGGCCAAAATAGATGAGTACTGGAACAAGAAAACACTGTGCCATCCCTCTCAGAAGGCTCTCAGAGTGCTGAGAGAGAGAAAGAGCCTGGGGAGAAACACTTGCAAACTCTTGCTGGAAAATAGAATTGTTACCTCAAGAATGGGGTGGAATACACTGGAAGTTGGAATGTCCTTACCTGCAGAAGTCTAGGAAACCTGATATCCCAGTGTTAGCATTAGAAGTCTCTGCAGCTGGAGATAAAACTGAAATAGAATATTTGGTAAACACTATTGGTTTTTGTATTTACCAGGGGGCATTGAAGCCCTTAATTGGTTAAGATTGGTTGGAGGAATTAGAGAGAAAAATAAAATCTTAAAATTGGGTCTTTTATAGGCAGGAAAGGTGCCTGGAAGGTGGTTTGTAATGATGAAAGTTTTGGGAGATGGAAAAAAGAAAAAGAAAAAAAGAGAGGCTAGGGAGAGGCGTAGGCCATGAAAGGCACAGGAGTGAATGGAGAGGAAAGCAAAGAAAGGAGAAGGATAGAGACAGAAGATTATTGGCACTGGCCATACTGCAGGGAGCTGAAAGGGGGATTACAAGGGGGAAAACATAAATAAATTAAAAATAAATACAGAGGTATAACAGCAATGCTGGAACCCAGAAGAGAGAATATAAGGCCAGAAATCTCAGTACTAAAACGTGATCAGTGTAGAAAATGTTAGAGATTTGGGCACAAGCGATGGGATTGCCCACAGAAAAACAGCAGAAAAGATCCAGAAGATCAGAACTACATCACTCAAAAGCCGTGGATACAATGGCAATAAATACGGAATGAAGGGGACCAGGGGTGATACTGTAGCCAAACCCCTGGTTACAGTAATGCTAGAGAGTGAAGATGTAAAATTTCTTGTAGATACAGGTGCAATGTATTCAGTTATCAATACATGTAAGGGGCAGTTAAATGATCAGACAACTTCAATAATTGGAGCTGGAGTATGGCCATTCTTCCATCAATTAAAATAGGAAAACTGTATACATACCAATTTCTATATATGCCTAATTGCCTAGTGTCATTAACAGGGAGACATAGTAAACAAACTTTAGGCCCAAATTACATTTGGTAAAGGGCAAGTCAAAATGCGTACTTCAGAAAATAAAACTGTGGAGGCTCAAGTTCTTATATTGCAGAGATCATTCCCTACTGACTAGACATTACCAGAGGACTTGGAAAATGCCATAATACCATGGATCAAAGCATCAGAGACATGTAGACCACCGAAATGAGCTCAACCAGCAATGGTAACTATCCATCTGAAGCCGGGAGCAGCACTGGTAAGACAAAATGTTCTTCAGAACTATAGAGCTTGGAGCCTTTGCTAGAGTATTTTAACTTGCTTAATGGCCACGCAATGTCTTAAAAGGAAAAGTGGAAAACCTAGTGTGGACACTGGGATGTGGAAGTCCTTCAGAGTCCTCAAGTTTGAAAGCCCATGTTTAAAAGCTGTAGCAGCTACAATCTTGCTTATACAGGAAGACAGAAAATTGACTTTGGTAAACAGAATAACTGTATATTCCCCGTATTGTTACTGCAGTACTGAATCAATCAAAAGGGAAGTTGTTGGTTATCTCTGAGCACAGTCATAAAGTACCAAGTGGTCCTGGTAGAACAAGAGGAAATAAAATTAAAAGATATGAAAATGTTTGTTGATTGGTAGCAGTTTTGTGCAAGATGGCGTAAGAAGGCTGGGTATGCTGTAACAATCAGAGATGAAATTACAGGCTGGAACTCTGGCACTGCCACCCCAAGCAGAGAAAGCGGAACTCTCAGCCTTGTTAAGAGCACTGGAGTTAGCAAAAGGGAAAAGTGCCAATATTTGGACAGACTTAAAATTTGCATTTGGGGTTGTGAATGTGCATGGTGCTTTCTGGAAAGAACAGAGGCTGTTAACCTCCTGGGGAACACCGGTAAAATATGGAGAAACAATAATAAAACTGATAGACCAAAAGAAATAGCTATAAAACACTGCAAAGCCCACTAGTCAAACAACAATTTTATCAATGTGGACAACTGTGCAGATACAGCTGCCAAAAATGCAGTGGAAGGAGCTTTCCTCCAACTAATACCCTTGAGATATCAAGGACTGATTAATGAACATCCAGAGTACTGGACATAAAATGAAAGATTAACTTCCTTTCTAAAAGCTAAGGAAAACAAAGCAAGATGGTGGGCAACTCCAAGCAACCAAATAATAGTTCCCCTACCAGTAATGAGGAAAACAGTAAAGAATAATAATCAAACTATATGCTGGGGATCAGGTGCCATCATCAATAATCTTAAGACTCAAATTTTAAGTGTGTGAATGGGAGAAACTGGGAAAAGCATGATGAAGTGTGAAGTATGTCTCTTTGCATTCTATGGATTATATTTCAGGCAATCTCCTGGAATTACAAGGAGAGGACACAGCCCAGGAAATTATTGGCAGGTAGACTTTTCTGAGCTCCCATGACAAGCTGGCTATAGGTACTTACTGGTATTGGTTGATATTTTTTCAGGATGACCAGAGGCTGATTCCTGTCGCACCAGTGAAGCAAGGGAAGTATTAAAGATTATGCTAAGAAGTGTTATATCTAGGTTTGGGGTACCAACAGGAATATCATCAGATAGAGGTTCACATTTTGTAGTTGATGTTGCTCAAAACTTAGGAAAAATCATTGGAATAGCTTGAGATTTACATGCTCTTTAAAGGCTGCAGTCTAGTGGAAAGATGGAAAAAATTAATCAAACTTAAAACAGCAAATTAGTAAAATCTGTTAAGAAACTGACTTGAAAAGGCCTGAGGCTCAACCTGTCATCTTACTATATGTTCTGATAAAACAACATGGTAAAGAGAAAATTAGTCCTTATGAAACGATGTATGGAAGACCATTTCAGGTATTGGTGGATAGTATTAATGCAAACCAATTAGGTGAACTAAAACTAAGAGAATAAGTCATCTGTTTGGGGAAAGTCCTATCCACAGGTTTGTGGTTTCAGTGGCACCAACACCTCTGGAAGTCATAGCACATTGGTTCCAACTCGGTTAGTGGGTATACTTATGGATTTGGAGCTCCAAATCACTACGGGAGAAGTGGAAAGGACCGTATTGAATACTACTGACAATGCACACTGCTGTCAAGATGGCAGGAATAGACTCTTAATTGCATTACAGAAGAACAAAAAGTGTCCAGCCCGCAGTGGCAAGTAGAATAGACTGCACTGATGAAACTGAAATGAATGCAACTTGTAAACAGGGAAACAAAAAATCATACTATGAACTTGAATGTAGTTATTGAGATGCAGTTACTTTTAGAGTATAATGTGATTGTTTGTCTTATATTAACTGCATTGATTGTTTATATTAATTGTTTTGGGAAAAAATACAACACCTCTTTTGCAGTACTTAAGGGTTATATATTCTGTTTGTCTGAAATTATAACAATAATTTTAGCAATGCTTACGTATGCTTATCAGTTGAATGCATGGGATCAAAGTAAGCACATGAAACTTATGAAGAAGGTGGCTGATGCTAGCAATTCTAGTTCTTATAGGGATTAGTACATTAAGTACCAATGTATTTAACAAAACTTTCCATTTTAGGTTTAAGGAAAACCAAGACTGTTCAGCCACTAATAATTTTGTGCTGGGGACATAATAGAATACTTTTATCTTCTGCCTCAGTGATTTTGCCTCACAAGAAGTGCTGGAGTCACAACAGAATGCTTTTATCTTTTATCTCAAAATGTGCAAGGACATTTTAATTGGGTTCCACATACGTTGTTTTTAAAATTAGCTCACTGTGGCCTAATAAGCAATGGAAACCTTCCAAACGGGGGAGGAGTGCATGGAAGTGAGTCAAAGGCCTCATCTGGAATACTGTGTCCAGTAATGGGCTCCCCAGTACAAAAAAGACAGGGATCTCTTGGAAAGAGTCCAGCAGAGGGCCACAAAGATGGTGAAGGGCCTGGAGCATCTCCCCTATGAGGAGAGACTAAGTGAACTGGGTCTGTTTAGCCTTGAGAAAAGAAGGCTGAGAGGGGATTTGATCCAGGTTTATAAATACCTGAGGTGTGGGAGCCATAGTGGCGAGGCTGGTCTGTTTTCAGTAGTGCGTGGGGACAGGACTAGGGGTAATAGGCTGAAACTTCAGCATAGGAAGTTCCGCATGAATGTGCGCAAGAACTTCTTCACAGTGAGGGTGACAGAGCACTGGAACAGGCTGCCCAGGGAGGTGGTGGAGTCTTCTTCTCTGGAGATATTCAAGATCTGCCTGGATGCCGAGCTGTGCGATGTGGTGTAGGGAGCCTGCTTTGGCAGGGGGGTTGGACTTGATGATCTCTAGAGGTCCCTTCCAACCCCTACAATTCTGTGATTCTGTGAAGCTGGTGGTGAAGAAGGGGGAAGAAGTAGGTGGGTACTCAACTACCCTAAATACCACTAAGCATGTCCAAAGGGGCATTAACAGATATCGATGAGACCTTGAAATAGAGTGAATGTATATGCCATTGTACTGCGTTGGCCCTTCCAGGCCCCCTACTTCTTCCTCGAGGGGATCTCTGGGTCTTCAGGCCCTGTTTCTAGTGCTGCAACAATAACAGCTGATATAGTTCTTCCCAATTTCCTTGCTCTCATCTCTGTTCCTCAGGCAGTTTTCCAGAACCCTCATCTCTCTTCTGGGTCCTGACATCCCTGTTACACCTTGTTCATCTCTGCCTTCCTCAGTCTGTGTCTTTCAGATACCTTTTTTACTTTCCAAACTTTCACATTTACAAAAGCTACAAGATTATATTTCAGTTCCACCTCCTCCCCTCCGGAGGCTTCTGGTGCTAACACTGGGATTTTGGGTTTCCTAGATCTCTGCAGATGAAGGCTGTTCTTGCTTCCAATGTCTTTCCCCCCTTTTTTTGTTTGCAAGTAACATGCCATTTAGAGCAGGAGTCTCTGGCCCTGGCTCTCCTCTCCCAGAGTTCTGCTTAGGAGCCACAGCTGGGAGAGGGGGGGCGAGGGGGGAGGACAGTTGCTGGCACGGATCACAAACTGTAGTATCTCAAACTCGATGCTTTTCCTTAACCCTTTCACCATTTTTTCCACAGTTCCAGTATTTATACTCTCAATTACGCTTTCACATACCATTAACAATTACCATCATTTCATATACCATCAAAACAGTTTGTCCCACTCCTTTCAAAACCCATGAATCAAACTAATACTGTTTCTATAACCAAGAAAAAGAAAACTGTTTCAGACTTTTACTCTTCCTACTCATCACCTTCCTGCCAAGCCCTACATGGCAGTAAAATGTTACAGTGACTGTAAGTGTCCTCCCTACCATGGCTACTGTGGCAGGGCCTTGTTAACTTTCAAGCAATCACAGTTCCTATTCATGCTGAAACAAATTACCGGTTTGTTGTCTTCAGGACTGATATACAGTCTTCCTGCCATGCACTCTGCATTGCCTAACCCAACTCACAAGTGCCTTTCCCCAAGGCCTTTACCACTTTACCAAAGAACAGAACCAAATAGAACCAGAGAAAGATAGACTTAGGAAATACCTTCATCCAGAGCATTTTGTCTGCTCCTACAGTGATCCACCTGAGAGTTGGAGTCCTTCCCGGACAAGCTGCTGGTGGGCCTCCTCTCAGTGGGTCCTGCAGTCAAGCAGAGACATTCCTGCCTGGCTTGCCAATTTGAAGTCAAGAAAACTGACTAAGTAACTTGATATGACAGTGAGCTGTGTGAAGCAGATATGCTCTTTATTATAGCACTGGGTGCATGAGAGATCACTCCCACCAAATATGCACACTGAAGAGAGAAATGACTATATGTTTAAAGGCATAGTATAAACATATTCATTACATTCCAAGGACATGGGCATGAACAATGGGATGTGTTCTTGCTGTAAATTTCTAACTTTTTAAGGGGGAGAGTAGCTCAAACTGACTTTCACTGATGTTATGTTGAGCTGAGGTGCCTGTTTTGCCATCTTTAACAACAGGTCATCTATTCATCTTTCTTATCTTCACTTAACAACAAGTTTTGTGGCCACCACATTTTGTTCTTGAGCTTATATTTATGGAAGTCTCCATCCTTAAGCTTATATTGTTTGGGTTATGCAAAAGGCTGTTCTCACAATGTGGAAAAGCTTTTCTTGTTCACTTTTTTTCTCCCTCACAATTTCACTATTAGTACCATCATTTACAATTCCAAATATGCCATCAATTGTGTATACCATTAAACTCAAGAATCTTTCTTGTGTGACTGGGTAATGGAGTCCACCTGCTTCCCCAGGGCATAGTATCAGACTGAATTCCCTAGACAAGAGCCATGACCAACATCTCCTAGCAAGACAGTAATTTTTAAACGAAAAATACAATTCCATGAACATCACATTCACAACGCAAACATTTAACGATCACCAAGACAATAAAAATTATCAGTACAGTTTCCACAACTAAGAAAACCAGTTCAGACATATACTCCTTCCACATATTTTCCACTCATCACTTTTCCTGCCACTTCTCTTTCCTGACAGTACAGTGACAGTACAGTACAGTACTTTTATTCCAGACTGCAAATGTCCTACCCAATATGGCCACTGTGCCAGGGCCATATCTAGTTAACTTTCGGACAGATTGATGATCTCTATCCTGTGCCAAAAATTGTGGTTTTGGTGCCTTCAGGGCTGATACATGGCTTTATGGCTGTTGTACTCTGTGGTGCCCACCAGGCTTATGAGTGTATCCCCAAAGCTTTATTCAAAGACAGAAATCCAAACTCAAGGAATACCTTTGTCTTGTCTGTTCCTACAGTGATCCATCTGACAGTTGGAATCCCTTCTAGACAAGCTGACAGTGGGCCCAAGGAGCCTGCCTCTTAGCGAGTCCTGCAGCTGAACAGAGAGTGCATGCACTCCACCAAACATGCATGCTGAGGAAAGCAGTAACTACATATTTATAGGCATAGTGTACATGAATTCACTATGTTTCTGAGAAATTGCTTACACATGCATTGGATTTCCGAGAACTTTTTAACACGTTGCCCTACCCTCCTGAGCATGTGTGTGGGGAGGGTTACTGGGCCCTATTGGTGGTTGTTGGTCATCCTCGCTGTGAACTTCTTATGTTCAGGTGGTTGTTGCAGCCCAGATTTGTTTCTGCTGGTATTGTGCCGAGGCATCTGTTCCACTTTCTTGTCTTTACATGACAGCAAGTTCTCCCAGCCTCTGCATTCTGCCCTTAAGCCTGCATTTATGCAGGTGTTCTAATGTCTACACAAGTTATGTGATAAAGTTATTTATTGTTCCTGATTCACCTGACATTGCACTTCTCTTTTGCATAGAAAGAGTGTTCAGGATGGAGATGTCACTGAACTGATGAATGAGAAGTATTCTTAGAGCTTGCCTGTTGTGTTTGTTCATTCTGTTTCTTTGTTGCATAAATGGTTTTAAAACAAGCACATAGTGCCACAGTGACTTACGTTTGAGTGACATATTTAAAGGTGAAAGATGTGTGCAGAAGTCACTTCTAACTGTCTATATATATAGAATGTACAGGATAGAAGATGACATATCTTACCACATCTTAATGGATCTAGTTTATCTGGGGGCAAATAAGTCAGTTTTGGTGGGTGAAAACATATCCAAGAGGTTTGAGTTAGTTTTCTTGAGTTTGTGTTTCCCTCTACTGGATTGTAGTTAAAACAGCCAACTTCTTTTTTTGTTTGTTTTTGTTTGTTTGGTTTGTTTTTTGTTTGTTTGTTTTGTTTTCCCTTCATAATCAGTCTTCTGAAGTAACTCCTTCCTTGTACTTCCAGGTGAAACATTTGAACAGTCTTCTTCAGTGGCCACATCAATAGGGCTCATCAACTTATTTTGTAAAAATATCTTTAAATAAATACAATAAATAAATGTGAGCTTGAAACAGTAAGGAAAAGCCACAAAGACATTTAGAAATATTTTAAGCTGAAACTAAAATATTTCCTTGAAATATTAAATATGAATAATTCCAGTATAATTATCAACAGAAATAAAATTGTTGTAATTGGTTTTATTCTCCGTGTGTCATGTATTAGCTGAAGCTTTCCTTTTAGGTGAAAGTTACAAGTAAAACTACAGCTAGGAAAATAAGAACTGGACATGGGAAGGTATGAACTGATATGTCAAAAAGGGACATGCTTTCAGTCACTGTGAAAGTAATGCAGCACAGGAGCAGGTATATGAAGGGGCTGTGGAATCTCCGTGCCCAGACACTGTTCAGATTTAGCTGGTCTGGAGTAACTAGATGTCAAGTTGGCCCTGCTTTAAAGCAGTGAGTTGGACTAGAATGGCTTGCCTGTGTTACTGTGTGTGATATGCAGGATAACCAATCTGGAGCCTGGGCAGACTGAAGAGATGAAATAACAAAAATTTCAAGTCTTCTGCTTTTATTTATCCAGGGTAAGATAGTGACACTTTGCTAAGGCTCCAACTAATAATAGTTTCTGAAAATTCATATTACTGTCTGGCATGATTCGCTAGTGTGGTTTATAAAATATGCCTGCACATTTTTTATACTGCATGCTAAGATTTAAAAAGTAATTAGGAAATTACAAGTGTAGCTGTCTCATAAGTCCCTCTTACCAATTTTAATTTGTAGAACTGCTGTAGATTAAAAATAAAAAGGAAACCAAGGCCCTGGGTTGCATATTTAGTAACAGTACTGATTTCCTGAAACTTGGGTGAAGTTACTGCACACATATGTTTACATAATTAGAAACATGATGCTTCACATCTTCCTTAGTGGCAGCAATGGCTAGTAACTGTGATGTCCTATATAAGATTCTAAGATTATATAGTTTGAATAGACAGCATAAAATCTTAAAGTGTGCTTTTTCTACCTTAGCTAGATTTTTATGCCTACAGTGATCAGTTTTGCAGGTATAAGTTCAAACTTACAGCTGAAGAAGAGTTGGTACGAAGCTACTTCAAAGCATTTTGAAACACCATTGAAGTTTTAAGTAGAGTCCAGTTTTAAGCCTTTACAGCTTTCCTGCTAGATGTTCCTCATCTGTGTATATAATGTAGATGAAATTGCAGTCTAGGTGCAGTGCTGGGATCTTCAGAAGTCATGCTTCATGTCTGAGGCTCAAGAGGATGAAGTCATGGGAATGAATTCCAGATACTTGTCACCTAAAGTTTTGTTATGCTATATTGAGCATCTTGCTATCTGTCTTAATAGGACAAGTGTGTAAGATTTGCTGACTATGACCCTCATGTGGCACAGCAACACCTCTTAATCCAGAATTGCCACATGGAGGAAGAAGAGGAAAGGGTGTTACTTCCTTCCAAGGTGGGACACTTGCTGTGAACTTTCATCTCTGTTTACACCATTAAGGCAGTGGTTCTAGAATTCTTTTTTTTTTTTTTTTTTTTTTTTTTTTTTCCCCACTTACTAATTATCTTCACAGAGATCAGCTTTTTTGGGCTTGTAGCTCATAGGAGATTCCTTTTACCTTTTCCATCAGAAGATGTTCTTCAAGCCATTTATTGCTAGTTAATAGCAAAAACAACCTTGGAAAGTATTCTGAGTTCAAAAAAAGGAGGTGGTATCAGAAACGCAACAGACTCTTGGAATGAACGAGGACCTTGGATGAGCAATCTTTGTAGCTTTGATGGGTTAGCATTTCAAGGGGTGCTGTAAGAGATTGTTGCTTCAAGAACTTGGGGTTTTGTATTTTTGAGTTGTGAAGAACCTTTCTTTCCAACATCCAGAAGCTTTCAAATAATAGGACTTGCAAACTGATATAAGTTAATAAGATACTAAAACAATCCTTTAGGATATCTAGCAGCTTTCATGTTTCTGATGGTTTACTTGATCCTACATTAGGCAGTTTCAGATGTCAGTAAAATCAGATTATTAAAAGTGCCAGTCTTCTAGTAAGAATCTGCAGTTCTTCCTTAGCCTTTCTATAAGGGCAGGAACATTTTTATCTATGAAGTACATTTAAGCTTAGTAATCCTGTGGTCATCAGTGCCTCTATTAGTATCATTTTCTAAATTGTGGAGTTATAATCAAAATCAGTTTCCAAACTTTACACAGCTGTTTGTGAACTGAAAACCATTGTGGCTACTGTGTAAGTCTCTTACTGCATTTGAAAAACAAATATTTTGTGAAAGAGCTTAGATTATGTAAGAGCCTCAAACAAGGAAGGGGAATGCAACAATTTATGTTAAAAAGTTAAACTGTTTTGAGAGCTGAGCATCCTAAATAAAGTAAGTTCTCTGGCTGTGCATCTCTTCAGGGAGTGCAAGCAATTGTCAGACTGTCTGAGGAAAAGGTCATTTGTTTCCCACAAATGATGTCAGTTTATCATCAGTTTAACATTATTAAGAATTGTGTCCTGTTAAAGGGGTTGACTCTACTAATTTTCAGCCGTAATACAACCTGAATTACATTTAAAATTGTTTTTAAGAGGATCCATACTACCACAAATATTCCATAGAAAATCCCTGTCTGAGGTGAACCTCCTTGCGACCAAGGACAAGAACAGAGAGCACTTGCTTTTGTTTAAATTCATGCAGTTGGTGTTTGCCCAGTTCTCTAATTTGTCTAGATCTGTCTGCAGGGCTTCTCCAAATTTAGTATAATCAACAAATGTGCTCTAAACAGCTTCTAGTCCTACATCCAAGTCATTTATGAAAACACTAAGGAGAACTGGTCCTAAAACAGAGCCTGGAGGAGCCCTGCTTGTGACTGGCTGCCACCCTTTTGGCCTGACCCATCAGTCAGTTGCTCACCCATCACATTGTTTTTATCTTGCTATTTTCTGGACATTTTGTCAAAAAAGCTCTTGTGAGAAACAGTATCAAAAGATTTACTGAAATCCAAAAAGATATAATCAATTGGTCAACTAGATGGGCTACCTTGTCATGAAAGGAAATTAAGTTAATTAGACAGGGCCTCCTCTTCATGAAACTGTGTTGGCTGTGACCAATGACTGGATGGTCCTTCAGGTGTTTTTTAATAACTCTCATCATAATTTTCTCCATAGTTTTACTGGGTACTGAAATGATACTGACAGGCCTATAATTAACAGGGTATTCTTTCTTGCCCTTCTTGAAAATTGGAATGTTTGCCAGCTTTCAGTCGTATTGAACTCTTCAGATTCCCAAAACCACTGAAAAATAATTGAGAGGCTCATGATGTCACTGGGAGGCTACCCTGGGATGAATCCCATTGGGTACCATGGACTTAGTGCATTAAGGTGAAGCAGCAAATCCTGCAGAAGTTTGTGGTTGGCTGGGAGCTGATTGTTCCTGCAGTGACAGTCCTCCAGCTTAGGGCACCTGGGGTGCCAGAGCCTATCAGCAGTGCTGAAGATGGAGGCTAAGAAGGCATTAAATGTATCTGCTTTGTCTGTGTCCCTGTTTGTAAAATGATGATTCTCACCAAGTAACGAACAGATGTTTTCTCTGGTCCTACTTCTGTTGTTAACACACTAAAAAACAAAATAACAAAAAACAAACAAACAAACAAAAACCACACCTTTTTAGTGTCTCCCACAGTATTGGCCAGCTTCAGCTCTAATTGAGCTTTGGCCACACTATTTTTCACTGTGAAAAGGCAAACAGCACCTCTGTAGTCTTCCCATGTTGCCTGACTTTGGTTCCAGAGGCTGTACACTTTCTTTCTCTGCCTGAGCTCTAGAAGAAAATCCTTGTTCAGCCAATCCATCTTTCAGCTCTGCCTGCTTGTCTACTGATGTTTTGGAATTGCCTGTTGCCTGTCCTCTCTAGAACTGATACTTAAAAAATAACCAGCACTGTTAGACTCCACTGCCTTCAAAAAGAGTATCCTAGGGGGCCTTACTAACTAGTTTCCTGAGCAGCCTAAAACCTGTTCTCCCTATGTCCAGGGTTCAGGTTTTGGTGGCAGTTTTTCTTCTATTATGAAAGATTTTTAATTCAACCATATCATGATCACTATGACCAAGACAGACACCAATTGTCACCTCAACCACAAGATTTTCTCTGTTCACAAGCAACGAGTCTATGAGAGCACCATTCTTCCTTGTCTCCCTTAGACCAGGAAGTTGTCATCAACATGTTTTAAGAGTCTTCTGGACCTGTTTTGATCAGCTGTGTGACATTCCTGGTTATTGTCTAGCAGATTAAAGACAAGGGCAGTTGATCTAGAGTTCTTTCTTATTTTGTTTACGAATAATTCATTGGTATCATCATCCTGGATGAGTGGTCTACTCCCACAACACCTGCCTTATTTACTTGTCCTTTGTCTTTACCAGAGGCTCTCAACTGTGTCATAACTGACAGTTCAATACAGTCCAGCCACTCCATTACATACAGTGCCATGCACCACTTCTCCTGCTCTGCATGTCTCTTCTGAAAAGCCTGTAACCATCCATCACAGCAAGTATCTTAAACAAGTATTTTGAACAGTTTTCACTTTCAGTAACTCTGGAGTGTTTGCCATTGTCAGAACAGCTGAATGTATTTTAAAATATAATGGAGGTGCATTTGAGAACAGTATCTCCTTGTCACGTACTAGTACCATATTATTCCAGTTTCTCTGACCAAGCCTTTGTTGCCTATGTTCCATATCTAAGTCTTCAGGTCTTTCTACAATTGACAGAGTCGTTGTTTAAACCTTTATTTTCTTCTTCAGTCTGATATTTAACCATGAGGGATACTTTTTACTGGCTGTATTTCAACTTACAAACCATATGTCAGTTTTTCCAGTCAAAGTGTTTTCTTCAAATCAATGAAATATTGTCTGATATTTATTTAAAAAAAAAAAAAAAAAAAAAAAGTAAAAAATTAAAATAGGTGCCAGATTTTCATGATTAAGAAGACTTATAGAAACCTTTGATTTTTAGTGATATTTTTTTCCTTGTGTGCTTGGTCATGCAAAACTGGAGCAAAACTGTTCTATCACTGTAAAGTGATATTCTAAGCCCACATAACTCACCCGAATAAGTTCCCTAAGCAGACTTCTTTATATACCTTCTTTTAACTAAATCAGAATCACAGAATCACAGAATTATCAAGGTTGGAAAAGACCTAGAAGATCATCTAGTCCAACCATTACCAATACTTCCCAGCTAAATCATATCCCTCAACACAACATCCAAATGTTTCTTGAATACTCCCATGGTTGGTGATTCCACCACCTCCCTGGGCAGTGCATGCCAATGCCTGACTACCCTTTCCGAGAAGAAATACTTCCTAATGTCCAGCCTGAACCTCCCCTGGTGCAGCTTGAAACCATTACCTCTAGTTCTTTCACTGATTACAACCTTCAGGAAGTTATAGAGAGCTATAAGGTCTCCCCTGAGCCTCCTCCAGGCTGAACAATCCCAGCTCCCTCAGCCATTCCTCATATGGCCTGTGCTCCAGACCCCTCACCAGCTTCGTAGCCCCCCTCTGAATGCATTCCGGGGCCTCAATGTCTTTCTTGCAGTGATGGACTCAAAACTGAACACAGTACTCGAGGTGCAGCCGCACCAACGCTGAGTACAGGGGGACAATTACCTCCCTGTTCCTGCTAGTAACACTGTTTTTGATGCAAGTCAGGATGCTGTTCACCTTCTTGGCCACCCGGGCACACTGTCGACTCATGTTCAGCCGAGCATCAACCAGTACCCCCAGGTCCTTTTCCTCAACACAGTCCTCCAGCCACTCTGTCCCAAGCCTATAGCGCTGCCTGGGGTTGTTGTGGCCAAAGTGCAGGACCGGGCATTTGGTCTTGTTGAACCTCATCCCGTTGGTTTCGGCCCAGCTCTCCAGTCTATCCAGATCCCTCTGCAGGGTCTCACTACCCTCAGGCAGATCGACACTCCCTGCCAATTTGGTGTCATCTGCGAACTTACTGAGGGCGCACTCAATGCCCTCGTCTGAGTCATCAATAAAGATGTTGAAGAAGACAGACCCCAGCACCGACCCCTGAGGAACACCACTCGTTACCGGTCTCCAACTGGATTTGACTCCATTTACCACCACTAGCATAGAAAATGTGGATCAAAGACTAACAAAATGGACTGCACATCCAATTGAAATGACTTGTGCTGTAAGTAAGCAGGACCTTCCACAATATGGCCCCCAAAGCAGTATAAAGAGATGCTGCAAACCCTTACCAAATGGCTGATGGGAGGGTAGACTGGGATGTTAGCTCATTACTGTATATTGGATCAACACTTACAGACACTTTAGAAAAAGGAGCTACCTGTTGATCTTTTAGCATTTTTCAACACAAGGTCCCTCTTTTCCAAGCTGAAGAAGCCCAAGTCCCTTAACCTTTTTTTCATAGGAGAGGTGCCACAGACCTTTGATCATGTTCACTGCCCTCTGTTGAACCTGCTTCAACATGTCCATATCTTTCTTGTGCTGGGAGCCCCAGGCATGAGTGCAGAACTTCAGGTAGGGCTTTACAAGAGCCAAGTAGAAGGAGACAGTCACCTTCCTCTCCCAGCTGACCATCTTTTGATGCAGCCCAAGATGTCATTGGCCTTCTAGCCTGCAAGCACACACTGCTGGCTCATGTCTAGATTTAGACTCACCAGGGTCCCCAAGTCCTTCTCTGCTAGTCTGAATGAATTCTTCTCCTAGTATGTACTCTTATTTAGGATTGCTGTGATCTAGGTGCAACACCTTGCCCATCTTCTTGTTGAACCTCATTAGGTTTCCATTCAGTTTTGAATGGCTGCCAGAAATTTTAATGTGAGTGATTGCCAGGAATTAAAATTCAATGCACTGTTCCTTATCATCATTTTTGGGAATATTTCAGCAGAAACTTTCGATAAATTTGGTGTGAGGAAGACATATCCCCCTTAAAATAACACACAGGACTGTTGAAATCTGGTCAAAAGAAAAGAAAACAAACAGAAAACAGATTGCTATAATGGAGAGAACTGAATTTTACAAGAGGTGCTATAATTTTGCTTAAGGTTACCAGATACCCTATCTAAGAAACACATTTTACATGGTCTGAATATATGCAAACACACCGTATGGTTACTAAATGTGCAGACTAAACCTTAGGCTTTCTCAGAACACAAAATTCCAACCATGATTATTGGATCTCACTAGGTAATCCCTTCAGTAACAGTAACTGCTGGCCCCTCATTTGTAAATAGGGTATATTTGCCTGTAGGAACAACTTTATTAGTCACATTTCTCTAGTTCAAAAAGAGGAGCTTTCTTAAGGAATAAACTCTCCAGTGGTTCTTGAACCCTGACAGACATAGGGCATGAACCACTTCACTAGGAAGCCTGTTGGAGTGTTAGAACACCCTCATGGTAAACAAATGTTTCCATATGTCTAGTCTGACCCTCCCCATGTGCAGCTCTGTGCCATTCCTGGCTTGCTATCAGTCCCAGGAGCAGAGAGCCCAGCACCTCCCTCTGATTCCCCTCCTCCAGTAGTTGCTGAGAGCAAGGGTTTTGTTTCTCAGCCTCTTTCAGACTAGGCATCCTAAGTATCTGGCCACTCCTCCCAAGACATGCCTTCCAACCCTTCTATCAGCTTTGTTGCCCTTCTCTGAATGCTTTCAGGGACCTTAATGTCATTCTTGTGTAGTGGGGCCCAGAAGCGCACACAATACTATAAGACCACACTATTAGAAGTAGTTTTTGTTATCACAGAAGTGTGATGTGTTAAATCACACAATTGGACTGCTGCAGTCAATGACTAGTCAGAAAGAAAGATAAGGAAAGAAAAGTGTGGGTGTTGCAATCTATAAAAAATGAGAATGATTTATGACTCTCTTTGAGGAACAGCAATACACAGGTTGAGTTTTTGGGTACAAGTTACAGAACAAACAAACAAGGGAAACTTTGTGGTTGATGTCTACTATGAGCAACCCAATAAACGAGAGGCTGGAAGAGTTATTTCTTCTACTGCAGGAAATATCATGCCTGTATGCCTTGATCCTGCTAGGTGATTTCAGCCACCTGGACACATGTTGGAGAAGCAACACATCAAACTGCAAGCAATCCAGGAGACTACTGGAGTATGCTAATTTCCTAGTACAGGCGATAAAGGGCCCAACTATAGGAGATGCATTGTTGGACCTATTGCTCACTAATGCAGAAGAACTTAGGTCAAGATTAGAAGTAGCCTGGGATACTGCAATCATGTCCCAGTAGAATTGTCAATCTCAAAAGTGCTGGAAGGATAGAATTAAGAGTTGAGTCCCTAAACATCAGAAAGGTACATTGTTGATCATTTTGAGTACTAGTGCATGGGATCCCTTGGGAAACTGCCTCCAGAGACAAAGGAACACATGAGAGCAGAGAGATGTGAGAGCAGAGTGATGTTTAATGGTGTTTTTCTTAGGGTGCAGGCTCTCAATCCCAACATACAAACAGAAAATTACTGGTCCTTAGGAATATCCCTCACCAGAAGAGATACCAATTAGAAATATCATGACATTAATGATACTCTGTCATTTAGCTATAGCTGCTGACATATAAATGCTCTGTAAGAATGACCCATGTGTCCTTTTCCTCCCCTTTTTGTGTGTCTCAGTTGTGGAGACTAGGTACCAAACACAAGTAGCCACTTTTTAAGTGACAATGTTTTCCATTCCCTCTGATAGCAATTACAATGGCTATGAGCAGCGTTTCAGAGCAAAGACCACCTGGAGAACTTGGAACTGAACATGCAAGATGAGAGATCTGTCACTGGGTCACATATTCCTGCACAAACTGGGAACCCTCCCTTAATGCTTTACTTCAGTGGATGCAGAAATAAAGAGATGATATTTTGGACGAGACAAATATGAGAAAATGTAATCGGGGACAGTGAGATTGCCTCTCAAGGGTATGATGAAGATAACTGAGAAGATCTTTGTCTAGAACATTGTCAGTTTTCACAAGAATTCTGCTGTCAAGTCCATTTACATGCTAGGACAAGAAAGTAAGTCCAAGTAAGTAAGTAAGCTGTGGCATCATTTGTGAAGATGATGTTCCTTGCAGTGTGCAGACCACTGTATGTCTCCACTAAGATAATATAACCTTACTTTGGTCCAAGATTTTTATCAAAGAAGTCACACTTTATTTATAGTTCATATTTCTACCAATACTTCAGGCTTGTTCCTGAAAAAATAAAATTGTACCAACCAACTCTACATTTACCTTGATGCAGACTTGTCAGGTCTATAATCATTGGTTTTAAGTCACCTCCAGGAAACTACATCCTGGATTTCTCCTTATTAAGTTCAGCAAGGACTGGATAAGAGTATTTCTGATCTCGCCACCTTCATTGCTCTGGATTATAAATCTGTTTTAGAAATCATAGAAACTCATTTGGGAAATGTTTATCACCTATCAGATGACCATCATTTTAATCTTGCTAATTGTATCCAAGCTGCTCAAATCACCTTTACCTAGAGGACACTTTCAACTACACTGAAGACATGTAATCTCATTTTAGTTACTGGGAAACAACTCATATTCTTTCTACTGAAGGTAGAAAAATTCTATTATTGAAAACAAAAATTGTTTAGTGTCTTTCTGCAAGACCTTATGAGGTTTTTATTTGGTGCATTTTGTAAGACAAAACTATTATTAGTTATTAAATCAATGGCTTTGAAAGATGACCTGAATTGAAGGATAATTCAGATGCTTCCAGAAAACATCCATACTGTTGGCCCTTTCATGCCTTAGGAACAAAATGCACTTCAAACCCAGTTAAAATCTCAGACCCCTTCTGCATTTAGTCCTGGAGACAATTAAGCATAGACCCATTTCTAACCCAGAAATAACTGGCTTTGAAGAACTCCGTGTCTCTGGCCTTTTGTTACTTTAGTTCAACTCTTTCCTTTTTTTGACCCTCTGGATCACTTCAGAGAACCAAGTGAGTGCCTAGGAAATAATTAGAGACCTTGACAAAAACAAAACAAACAACAACAAAACAAAACAAAAAAACAAAAAACAAAACAACACCACTGCAACATGGAGTCCCTGCTGTCAACATGAAAGAGAGCAGTTTAAACTGACTTTCCAGATAGATCAGTCAAATCTGCATGCTGATGAAGTGTAAAGAATGATGGCAAGAAATTTTATGGAAGGAATGTTTTTAATCTTGAGGTTTCAAGGAGCAAATGAAAGTGAATTAATAACCTACTGGAGGGTCATACAGAGTTTTATTGTCTTCTTGCTGGACTCAAGGAAACAAACAGCAGCAGCAATGATCTAAGGAGGAAAACTTACTTTACTAACTGATATTGGAATGCAAGATAACACAACACAATCTAATTGAAAATTGAGGCTAATAAATCAAGTAAAATAAGAGAGAGAGTTTTCTGGAAACAGAGAAGCCTACTTTGAAATTGAAGGTGCACAGCTTGGAAGCACACCCACTGAATGATCCACCACATTCCACCTGAATCATGGGGGATTTATCTTTCTTCCCATACTAGACTTGCAGATCAGGGTGTACAGTACCTTGAGGTAACTGATCTGACTTTTAAGAAAGATTGTAAAGCAGGCATTGACAATCCCAGTCTTTTCTATATCCACAGTGATCTCATTCCTCACTGCATCTAGTAGAGGATGGAGTTTCTCCTTGGCCCTCCTCTTACTGTTAATATTTTTGTAAAAAGCTTTTTGTTCTCTTCTACTACAGTGACAAGGATGAAATATATTCAGCAGACTTGCATGGCTTTTGCCTTTCTAATTTTCTCCCTCCATATTCTAACAGCTTCTTTGTACTTTTCCTGAGTTGCCCATACCTTGTTCCACAGGAAGTGCTTCTTTTCCTGGATCTTCAGAAAAAGGTTGCTGTTTATCTACTCCAGCCTTCTTCCCTGCTGGTACAGAGGGACAGCCTGCTTCTGCACCTTCTTGAGGAGTGTCTAGCCTTCCTAGACCCCTTTACCCTTCAAGGCTGAATCCCAAGTGACCCTCCTTACCAGTGTCCAGAATAGTTCAAACTCAGCCCTCCAGAAGTCTAAGGCAGCAGTTTTACTGACACCTCTCTGGACTTCACCAAGGATAGAGAACTCAGCCATTAATCACTCTGCCAAAAACAAATTGCAGCCTCCATATCTCCCACCAGTTATTTTCTGTGAACAGCAGGTCTAGGCATTCCTACCAGCTATGTCAGGTAGTTACCTTCCACACAAGTTTCCTAGATTGCTTTTTCTGTACTGGAGAAGCTGAAGTCCCCCAAGGGCTGATGGTCATGCAACTTCTGCTGGCTGCTCATAGAATGCCACATCCATCCCTTCATCCTGGTTAGATTGTCTATAACAGGCCCACACCAGGATGTCAGCCCTATTGGCCCTTCCCCTGATACTTATCCATAGAGACTCAACCTTGTCATTCCCAGCCCCAAGCTCAACATCATCAAAATACTCTCTAACAGAGAGAGACATGCCACCACCTGTCCTTCCTCACACCTATCCCTTCTGAAGTGCTTATATCCATCTGCTGCAGCACTCCAGTCACAAGAGCAATCCTACCACGTTTAAGTAATGGCAAATAAGTCATAGTTTGCCTGATGCACAATGACTTCTAACTCCTATTTGTTGAGCATGCTGCGTGCATTGGTGTAGATGCACTTCATCTGAGCCACTTCCCTTACTCCAGATTCCAGGCTCATCCATTGTCCACCTGGTCATGCAAGCACTGTACAGGACAGATCAATGCTGACCTTAAACAGTATACTCCTCAGTGGAAGGTGTGAGATCTGGTCTCTCTGCTTAGTAAGTGTTAACTTCTTAAACAAAGTCAGAGATGTATCATTATCTTAGAGACTTAATGAGTCAATAGTTAAATAAGCAAACTTTGTCAGAGAAAAGACGTAATCAGTCTAACTTTTCACAGATTTTGAAAACTTTGTCAAGTCTGCTGAAATTATTAGATGACCTTATAATTTTACCTTTTAAAAACATATGGTCATAATTAAATGGCTCTTGGAGGATACACAACACAGTGGCTTGCTGGTATTTTATGCTTAAGAATGGAGAAGGAATTCTGTGAGGTAATGATCTATCATGTCTTGTCTGCAATGTGAGTCTTTTGTTCCTTTTTTCTTGGCTTTCCTGCATGATTTTGCAGAGGTATGTTAGTATGTTCTCCTTCAAAAGTGGTGGTTATCTCTCTGAAATTGATGAGTAAGTATATTGACTGCTTAGTACTGGGGTAAGGTCATTTTTCATACTTGTCATTGATTTTCTAACCCTAAAACACACCTTTTTGTGATTTAATCAACCAGCTTGATTTCCTCAGCTTTCTAAAGGTAGGTTCCTACAAACTCTTCCTAAGCTGAGAAGATTTGCAGTATCTTCAGTGAGAAGAAGAAATCCACAAGAGAGAGATAGGCTGTTAGTTCTTGCTGTGGTTTAATCCTGACATTCAGCTGGGATGTGAAGAAGATCTAAAAGGTCTACATACAAGAACTTATGGGCTGAGATAAAGACAGTCTGAAAGGTAATGCAAAACTAAGTACGTAAGCAAGCCAAAAGAAGGAATTCATTCTCAACAGCAGGTATCTGCTCAACAACTTCCAGGAAAGTGGGGTTCATCTTGTGTAATGGGAAGACGAACATCTTCATTCAAAACATAGCCCTTGTTCTCTACCCCACCTTTTATTGCTGAGCATGATGTTGGGGTGAAGAATCAGTGGTATGATCTCCATTAACATTGTTTCTGGTCATTTCATGCATACAGACAAATCAAAATGGAACCAGGTGTGGCCATGTTCAGGTACCAACAGTACAAGCTGTCATACACATTTTGCCCTAGATATCTGAAATTAACCTCCAAAATAAAGCCACTGAATATAGCAGGTCCTTAAATTTCAGCTTGAGCCTGTAAGCTTACAAGCTGAGTTTTGAATCCTGGAGTTGCAAAAGGATCTGGGAATTATAGAATGGCATAGGTTGGAAGGGACCTAAAAAATCTAACCAACTTCAGCCCCGCTGCTGCAGGCAGGGTTGCCAACCACTAGATCAGCTGCCCATCCAACCTGGCCTTGAACACTTCCAGGGATGGGGTACCCACAATTTATCTGGGCAACCTGTCATAGTACCAGACTCTGAGTAAATAATTCTTTTCCTAACATCTAATTTCCTATAATCCTTAGTTTAAAGTAATTCCCCCTTGTTTTTCTCATAATCAGGCCATGTAGAAGTCAGTCTCTCTCCTGTTTACAAGTTCCCCTCAAGTATTGGAAGGTCACAATGGCATCTCCCTGGAGTCCTCTCCAAGATAAATAAGCCCAGCTCCCTCAACCCTTCCTTATAAGAAAGGTGCTCCAATCCACAGTCATTTTGTGGCCCTCTTCTGGATGCACTCTTATAGCTCTGTCATTTTTGTGCTGGGAGCCCCAAACCTTGACACAGTAATCTAGCTGGGGCCTCATGTGGGTAAAGGGAAAAGGACAATCACCTCTCTTGCCCTGCTGGCTGCTGCTTTTGATGCATCTGGTCTTCTGAACTGCAAGTGTGCACTGCTGGCTTCTGTTGAGCATTTTAGCCATCAGGACCCTCAAGACTTTCTCCACATTGCTGCTTGGAATAAGTTCTTCTCACAGTCTATATGCATACTTGGGATTGCCCCAACCCAAGTTCAACACTTTGCACGTAGATCTGTTGAACCTCATTAGGTTCCACTTTTCAAGACTGCCCAGGTCTCTCTGAATTACATCCCTTCAACTGTACCAACTGCAGCATTCAGCTTATTGTCATCATCAAGCTTGTTGAGCGTGTACTCAATCCCACTGTGTATGTAATGGATAAAGAGCAGTCCATATATCTCCAATTTAGAGTTACGTGGGACCTTATCAAAGGCTGTTAAAAAGTGCATGTAGACAATATTGATTGCTCTTACTTTGGTGGTAACTAGTGAGTAATCTTCCTCGTCTTACCTCAACATATGACCTTTTTTCCATTGTATTTTTCCCCAGCTTTCTGAGGAGAGGGAGTGAGAATGAGAGTGAGAGTGTGCAGTGGTGGACTTTAGCTACCTATCCTTGTGAAACCACCACAATGCCTCTGTTTCTTCAAGGTCTATGTAGTCAATCTGTCTTCTCTTTCATATTGTAAACCTTGAAGGAACATAGAAGTTAAGTTCTACAGGTAATCTAAATATTAGTATTTGTCCTCGGGCATGTTTTTGTTTTGTTTTGTTTGTTTGTTTGTTTATTATTATTATTATTATTATTATTATTATTTTAATGGGCACCCTTCTTCCTCTATGCTAGGATCTGGTTTCTTTTCAGGGGCTCAAGAGAGAAGCAAGTTCAAGTCAGTGTCTTTGATACTGTTAGAGAATTAAAAGTCAACATCTTAAATTTCAGACAGTGATGATTTTTGGATATCTCCCACAGTAGGAGTGATTGCCCATGGAAAAGGTTGTTTTCCATTTTGTTATAAGTTCTCTTTAAGTAGTGAAAAAGGCTTCTGCATTTGTCTTCAAATTGCAGGTCTCAGTGTAGAAGCCAAGCACTGAGAGAAGCGTACAACAAATTATTGTATGTTACCTTCAGGCTTTCTGACCCTGCCAGTTTCTGCTTCTTTTGATGTATTTGTCCAGGTGTGTTCTCAGTTCCACGCCTGGCCTTAGTGTAGTGGACAAATTCTACTGCCAAAGCAGCAGAAAGTGGGTGTAGTGCTCCACCTTGGTTTTAGAGACAAATTCTGAGTACTCCCGAGTCAGGTTGCATAAACATAGCCTCTGGCCTCAGGTTTTACAAACCCTACAAGAATTGTGAAAAATTCTTAATGTAAAAGTATATTTCACTGTCAGAATACAATGCTGTCAGATTTCTTTGTCTTCAAAAAAGATGCTATGCTGTACATATAAATGGTGTGTGTGTGTAAGAAGTGAGTTTGGAATGTCAGTGATCTGGATCATCATGTTTGTGGTTGCAAATGAAAGGGTGCAACAATGGAATAGGCCCCAGGCCTGTTTGCAGATGGTGATTAGTACATAGAATAATAGAATCAATTACAAGGTTGGAACTGAGGAGTGATTCAGTTTATTTGATAGCTGATCCTGCAGGACTAGCCTTGTAACAGATGTTGCTCTTATTTAAAAAGAAAAAAAGAAAAATCAAACTCATAGCATGATTTGAGTTGGAAGGGACCTTAAAGGTTATCTAGTTCCAAATCCTCTTGGCATGGGCAGGAACATTTTTCATCGTTGTGCCAAGTCCCATACAACCTAGCCTTGAATCCTCCCAGGAATGGGTCAATAAGTCTCCTGTCAAAGTGATGTGCAGATATCAGTGCTTTCCCAGTACTCTTCTCATAGAGAGCATTAATACTATTGCCTCTATAATTTATTAAATTGATCATTAGTAGTAATCACTACTAATACTAAACTTATATTAAACTAGTTAGATTAAAACACTACAGTGATTTCCAATGTATCATCATGCTTAGTCCTTATTCTGAACCATGAGTTTTCTTCCTTGATGATATGTGTGGCCTTTGCTAACTTTTTGCTCTTCCTTTCCATTTTTTATTCTAGCAGTCTATGGAGGGCAGGTATCTGGTTTTGTGTTGCCACTATGTGTGTCCCTCTCTCCAGATGAATATAGTGTATTTTCATAGATAGATCCTTTCCAGAACTAGAAACTGTGCACAGTCTTGCTGTACTGTATGCATTTCAGAGACTTTGGTCAAGTCTGTGACACCTGTGCAGATGTCAGTCACTGCCTTCAATGCATGTCCTTCAAATGTATGTTGCTGTGACCAAGAGCCAGATTTGCCTAAGTCAAGAAAGGAACAGAGAACGCACCTGGGCAAACACTGTAGGAGGAACATGGTGGGACAGGGTCAGAAAGCTCTCCCCACTGCTGGCTTTTGGACAGCTCTCGCGAGAAGTCTGCCAACATTTGACCCCCTCTGGCTATGATTTATTGTTTTGGGGCAGACCTGACTGGTGTTTTCTCTATGAAAATGCCAGATTTTAGCTAAAGGGTGATTTAAAATTTTGTCTGCTGTTCTCAGTGGCATGACTTTCCTTCACAAAGATGGGGAGAATGAGTCCATTGAAACAGAAAAGATGAAAGTCTTTCTTGCCTAGGAGCCTAGCACTGATTTAGACTGACTGAAGGCTTATTTCTGAAATCTGCTGAGAGAATTGATTAAGCTAACTGGCAAGAGTCTAGATGAACCATGAAATATACCTGAGACTAAGATAGTACTAGCACCAACTGCTTCTGTGAATAACAGATAGCCCACATGATGCATGGTTGCTCTCAGCTGGAGACAGAATAAAATGGAGATCAGTCAAATGGAGATCAGTCTTTCTAACCTCAGCTGGAAAGAGAGTATCAAGAGGCTTGATAGCCAGTATCCCAGATAAGCTGGAAATCTGGAAAGCCTGATTTTGCCAGACTAAGATCCCAACTGCCTGCTTAAGTAACGTCATGTTAGAACCTTCCTAGTAAGGATTATGCTGCATCAGCATTACTTAACACTGCTGGGAAATATTTCCAGGCACAGAACTACAGCTATTTGTACTACAAGAACTGTTCCTGTTACATTTCAGCTCAACCTACTTAATGTTGTCTCAAACAACCAGAGATGTAGCTCATGGGTTAATGTAATCTGCGTACCACTCACAACAGACACTTTATGTTGTGATGGTACTCTTCTGGAAGCTGGGATGCAAAAGCAGTGCAATAATCTACTATTCCACAGAGGTTGTCATCAGTGCTAGATGATGATAACAGCCCCAGGGATTAAACAATCACTGAGTTCTAAGGTGATTCACATGTTCAAAAACAGAGCAAAACCAGATGACGTAGAGATACTTTAGCCTTTCAAAACTAGCTAAGAATACTGAAGAACTAGTTCCTGAGATACTCTCCTTGCTGTTGGTACTGCTGCGAATGGATGTTGCAGAAAAGCTAGTGAAGATCTCAGTTTCAGTGAGTGTTTTCATTTTACTTATGTGCAGAGAGAGAAAAGGCAAAGTTACTAAGCTAATTAGTGGTTGATGGCTGATGGTGGTCTTGATACAGTGCTTCTTCATGTACATGCAAGGAGTTTCTCCATGTTCTCAACCTAAACAGCCTGTGGAGATACACATGCCCATAAATTTATTCAGAGCTTCCCAGCCCCTATCCTGAATGACAACACTGCTTAGGGTGTGCAGGGGTGAGCTCTTGCTGTTGGCTGCACAGCAGCAATCCATCTCCAGCTTAAACAAAGGGACACAAGTCACGGGTGATCAGGACCTGTCCTGGGTCACTGATCAGTGAAGTTCTGTGGCTCATTTATTTATTTATTTATTTATATGAAATGCCCATTTGGTCTAATATCTCCAAGGTGGCCTTGCAGGGTTGAGGGGAATGTTCCAAACTGCTGAATGACAGCCAAAGCATCTGCTATTGGCTAAGGAACACTTGGCAGAGTACGCCCATTTCTACTGCTGAATGAATATAATCTCTGGAGAGAGAAAGAGATGGAAAGAAGCTAGCTCATCCCCAAATCCAAATCTCCATTCAGGATGTCCTAGAAAGAAGTTAGCCCCTGAAAAGAAATTGGTGATTTCAGAGAAAGATTGGAGACTGGACAGGCAGAGCCCTCAAGATGGTGACATCCATATTCCTGAGCCTTCTGTTCCACACTGCAACTTCTTTTCACCAACTGTGAGTAATGCTGAATTTTTGTTTCATTTTCCTTCTGTCTCCAGCACTCTAGGTAGGCTGGCTGAATTCCACATCATCAGCTATTCTTCTTCCTGCTCTGTCAAATCAATCCAAAAGGCAGCAGAGTCATTCATGTTGTTTCTCATGGCTATGAGTTAAAATATGAATCATCTTTTTTAGGGGTCTACCAGGAAGAGACCTTATGGCCAGGTATGCTTCCTCTCTGAGCCTTCAACTCTGATGTCTTCTTTCCTCTGTCCCAGATATTACCTGGTGGTGATCCCTGCAGAACTTCGTTACCCATCCGTTCAAGTTGCCTGCCTTCATATCACCTGTTATGAAGCTAAGATTCAAGTAAAGCTGGTCCTGGAGCGCTTTGCAGGACATGATCTCTTAGTACAAAAAGACATCCAAAAGGAGAAGACTTTCACGTGCACTAAGTTCTGGGTGAGCCACCCTAGGCAAATGTCATCTCTTCAGGAACTGTAAAACCAGAAACTGTAAAAGCCAGTGCTGACAAGGAGAGGTTCTACTTTGCTTTGGAGTGAGCCTGCTAGGAATAAGAGTAGATTGTTCCTGCAGATGTGAAGCCCAGGACAGCACAGAATTGCCCTTTCTTGAAGGCAGACCTGACTGGTGTTTTCTCTATGAAAATGACAGATTTTAGCCAAAGGGTGATTTAAAATTTTGACATTTGCCCCTCTTGAATTCAGAATCTAAGTTTTCATTTGAAGTCACATGTGTTAAAAACAACTATACTACTTGTTTCCTTCTCCTCTATTCCAGACTAGATGAAGCAGCTTTAGCCCTTCTTCCAGGCTTGATGGATCCCTAGGCAATCCGATCTAGTGGGTGGCAACTCTTCCCATGGTGGGGATTGGAACTAGATGATCATTAAGGTCTCTTCTAATCCAAGCCATTCTGATTGTCTGAAAGACTTATGCAGCTTGAGGAAATGGTGGTTTGCACAACATAATGTACAGTTTCTGTAGGACCTGCAGTCAGGAAGCAGCTCAGCTCTCAGGAGCTACTGATCAGCAGTTGGATGGAAGTGAATATGCTTGTTATTTCTAAACAGCATCTTACAGTTCATTCATTGCTGGTGAGAATTTGGCTAAGATCTATGATAAGACAGTCACACCTAAGTAATATCCCTTCTATTATATACTGTATTCTGTTCTCAGGCTGCTGTGGTCTTTTGTTGCATGAGCCTGGAAGACCCTGTGGTTAGCTCTGGCATTTTGATCTGGCTTTCTTACTTATACATGTTGCATAGTCTTGAAAGCCTAGCATTTGAAGCTATGTCAAATAGCTCAGTGTCTCTCCTTTGATTCCGTGCTGCCATCTCCCACATTTATGGTATTTTTTGTTTTAATTTTCCTGACACTCCCTTTCCTGTTTCCAGAGATGAAGTTACTTAGGCAGTGGGAAAAATGATGGAGTTCATGATATGCAAAGGCCTTCTGGTTGAGTGTAGGACTGATTGAGATCACAATAACATCTGAATCTAGGTATTGAAAGGGATGCCCTGGCACAGGTGGAGAGTAACTGGTTAGCTTTTTCATTTCTACTTTACTGTCAATTCCTGCTAAGGGCCTCCAGAAGTAATATTACTTGGTGGCTGCATTCTCTTCTTGCTTTGTCCAGGTTGCACCTCCAGCTGATGGCACAGAGGAGATTGCCACTGTCAGACTGATTATTACAGGCCAAGGGGTCAATATTGAGGAGAAGAAAAAGGTCCTGATCCACAAGGCGAGCAGTGGCACCTTCATTCAAATGGACAAGCCCATCTATGAACCAGGGGAAACAGGTGAGAGCTGTGTATGAGAGCAAGCATAGGTCCTAGGCTTTTTGCTGGTAAAATTATATGAAAAGACAGCAATTGGTTGAAAATCCTGGAAGCCCCTAGCAGAAGTTTTTGAGAAGACATCTCTTATTGAAATGATATTTTCATTGGCTGTGGTGTCCAGCCTGTGGTGATTGTGTAGCTGTAGGAGACAGTAGGTCATTACCCATGCTAGCTTACATGGGAGAATGTGCATGTAAGTGTTATCAGATGCCTACAGTGGAGACAGGACCTGAGTAGGTAGAAGGAGTGTGGGTCTGCAGGGAAGGATTGAGATATGACAAATATATTTCCTGATTTCCTTGTTTTCAGTGAAATTTCGTATTGTGACTCTGGATGAGGACTTCAATGCATTTAATGATTCGGTAAGTCAGCCCTGCAGTCTATGGAAGAGGCTTCCTGTTCTATGCATTAATCCTACTTCCTTTCTCCTCTGCTTATTTGCTAAAAGTTCTAACTGCTCCTTGTCCCCTGCATTCATTCTGATGAATGTCCATAGGAGAATAGTAACTCAGGTAGCTGGGCAGGTAACTCAGGAAGAAGGGAAAAGTGTTCTTTCTCCTCTTGGTAAAATTGTTCTTCAAGCACAAGCATGGCACATAGTGATTTACGTGATGATGTTGTCATATGAGGAGTGTGTAGTTTGGAAGTTGGAATGTCTGATGAGACATTAAGAAAAAACTTTCATTTTGAAGATTATCAGATATTGAAACAGGTACTCAGAGAAGGCTTTTTTTTTTTCTCTTTTTTTTTTTTTTTTTTTTTTTCCTTAGAGATGTTCAACACTTAACAAGAGAAGGCTGTGAGCAATCTGTTCTAATGAGATAAACTTTTGCCAGGGCATTGGACTAGATGACCTCCAGAGGTTCCTCCCCAGCTACAAGATCATGTACTTCTGTAACTCCTTTGAGATATTGCAGATGAGCCAAATCTGTATTGGTTTAAGCAGTGAGTTTTCCTGATAGAGAACTCTGTCAGGAAGTAATTAGCATGTGCTAGGTGACCTTCAGATTGATCTTTCTTTTCTCTCTTTCCAGACCTTACTGTAATGAATGACACCGTATTTCTCCTTTTTGGTGACATCTGCATTCTTTATATTGTTCATCAGTGCTCTGAATTTCCAAGTCACTATTTTCACATCCTTCACAAAAGGCTCTGCCTCTGAAGTACCTTGTATGTGTTGCTGGCACTTATTTCTCTCTTCTAATGTTTTTCATTTTTCTTTCCCTCCCAGATTTCCCTGTTTCTCCAGGTGAGTGATGCTGAAATCTGGTGTTACATTAATGTTGATGGCAGCCATTTCACTGGGCTATTCATTTACAGTTCATGGCAGATTTCATGTATCTGTAAGTAGAATGGTAGAACATCAAGATTACTTAATCTAATATGCTACATACAACCTCTGTGCCTGTTTTTGCACTTGATGTTATGCTCTCAGTTATTGGAATGGAAATCTGAGTTGCTCCTGAAGTACAAAACTATAGACAGATCATTTTAGACCTTTATGTTAACATGTTAGAACTGTAAAGAATATTTCCTTGAGATCAGCAGTTAGAGAAGTGTAGAAGGGGATTCGGATGCTGACAGCAGAATGTAGCACTATATTATCTTCAAATAACATGCACTATGACTGTACTCTGTCAAACCTTGTTTCCTAGCTATCTTTTTAACTAGCACTGAAATCCTGAAGATGATTTTCTAAGGACTGTGGATCACTGAGATGCTAGAACAATTGCTTCTTTCTCTCTTGTGGGTGTAGGACCCCAAGAACAATCGGATAGAGCAGTGGCTGGATGTGGTTCCCCAAGAAGGCATTGCAGATCTGTCTTTCCAGCTAAGTGATGAGCCTCTGCTGGGGACATATGTCATCAATGTAACCAACAGGAAGATATATGGCAGCTTCACTGTTGAGGAGCATGGTATGAGTACATGGGGGATGTGTATGAAGTGCAGAGATAACTTTACTCTCTATTCCAGGAATCTAAGTTTTTATTTCATGATAATCATCCTGTGAACAAATGAAGAAAGCAATAACATCATAGAAAAGAGTCTGAGCTGATGCTAAGGAGAGGATTGCTTTGGGACCTTCAGTCATCATGTAGAAGCAGTTCTGTGCAAGCCCCTAGACCTTTGACACAGCTGATTCCTGTAGATGGCTGTATCAGACAAAAAAAGTCACTAGGATGGGCTTTTCAAGAGAATATGAAGTCCAGTGCCACTAATTTTGTCATTCCCTTATTAACTCTTCTGGGAAGTTACACAAATAGCTGAATTTGAGGGATATGGACACAGAATTATAGAATCATTAAGGCTGGAAAAGTCCTTTAAGATCATCTAGTCTAACTGTTCACCTACCATCAAGATTTCCCACTAACCAATGCCCCTCGGTGCCACACCTATGCTTTTCTTGAACACCTCCAGGAAAGGTGACTCCACCACCTCCCTGGATAGCCTGTTCCAGTGTTCAACCACTATTTCAGAAAAGATTTTCATAACATCCAACCTGAAGATCCTCTAACATCTTTGGATTTTAATTTGGAAAGGAATCAGGGGCTAGATTCAAATTTGTTAAAGAAATAATGGAAATATTCCCTTTCATGGTCTAACTATCTTTCTTCTCAATTTCCAGTACAGTCTGTCTTTCATGATGATTCTCTGGAATGGCTGTCCTTGGCCAGTGTTTCCTACAGTTGTCTGATTTTTCTTTTTCCTTACAGTGCTGCCAAAATTTGAAGTGATCTTTGAGGCACCAGTGAAGATTCATGCACTGGATGAAACTTTTCCACTTTGTGTATGTGGCAGGTAAGGGTTCTACTTGGAGAAGTGGGCCCTGTTCTAAAACTTGACCACAGACAGTTCAGGTATCATGAGACTCAGAGGAAATTTATTGCATTTCAGTTACATCAGGCCAGAATATTCCATGGTATGTCTTTGAACCTTGATGCAAAACAAAACATTCCTAAAATTATCCTTCTTGTAAGTTGATTTTCCAGAATAGAGTAGTCTGATACTAATTTTATTACAGGGCTCTTGATCTTATATCATGGCAGTGTTCTAGCTTGACCTAATAAGGTCAGGCCTGTACATTATGTTTGTGATATATTGTGAATAGTCATGAATAAGTATATCTAGGCTACGAAAAGCAAGCACTAGTGTTTTCACACTTTGTGTGAATATCTTTTCATTGTTCTCCTAAACAGATACAGCTATGGGAAAGCTGTCCAGGGAATGATTTATGTGAGCCTTTGTCAGAAGATATCTCAGTTCTTGCCCGGTGCTTCAAAATCTGATCTCTGTCTGGAATTCAGAAACCAGGTAAGCTGCTTAGCAGGAGCTGAAAACAATTCAGTGATATTTGTGGCGAGCCCCAGGGTAACACAAGGCTGCTGAAATGCTAGCTGAAACAGCAGTGGTGTCAGAACTTGGTTTTGGCTACTTGATCACAAGTCTGTTGGTGCTGCCTCTTACTAACTGTATCTGCTATGATATTGTGTATACCAAATGCCCAGTCCACATTCTTGACTGCTATCTGCATCCTGCCTTGTTTTCCTATTGAATGGATCTTCTCTAATTAAATATATAATAGCATCTAGAAAACCAAACCCACAGAAGAGAGGATACTTCTCTGAAGAAGTCTTCCTCTTACATGGGCAACATGCTAGTCATGCTGATTCCGTTGTCAGACACGAGCTGGTGAGAAGCCCCTATCTCGCGAAACTACATGACACTGCAGGAGCTGAGATTTGCCATGCTGAAAGCCATAAATGTCATAGACTTTGTGCAGCCTGCTTGGACCTTTTCTCTTGCCAGTAGATTTGCAGGGGGAAAAAAAAAAAAAAAAAAAAAAAAAAAGGATCAAGTTCTGCAGCCATGGGCAGCAGCTAAGCCCCAAAATAACAAGATCTTAAGACTATTAGAATGCCACATTTGTATATTCCACTAGCCTTCAGGTGTCATCCTTTCCCTTTCTCATTTTCTGTTTCCTGCCTCAGGTCTTACTTTCTCTATTATGTTTTACACCTTCCCTGGACCTAGATGTCTTTGATCTGGTGCTTATTTTCTTATTTGAGCCCTGCATTGCTGTTTCTGCCCCATTTGGGTAATTTCTGCTATAGATACCTTGATCAGACCTGTTTTCTTCTCTGTGGAATTTCAGACAGACAAGATGGGTTGCTTCTTCACAAATGTGACCCTACCCTTCAGCCGAGACTTGAGGTACTATCAGGACAGCATAGTTGCAGAGGCCTCACTGTTGGAGGATGGCACAGGTAATTCTGGAAATATCTCTGGGAAGAGGCATGTGAAGCTACACTAATCATAGCAAGAATGCCACAGACTTTCAGACTAGCAAGAGCTCTGAGGTTTTTCAGACCACTGAGGCCTGCCATCTGATTTCATGGATATTAGCAGAGCCACAGACTCCTGAAGACACATTCAGGATGTCTGTGGTCTAATCTCACATAGTAAAACTTAGAGACCTTTCTAAGAAGATGATGTGAAAGAGACCAGATACCCAGAGCCTTGGACAAATCATTTCCTTGGTATGAAATATATATGCATGTATATATCAGTATTACCAGTGTTCTACAGGCACACTGCTGACAGGTGCTTGGTTTCCCTGGTTTCCTCCCTTATGTTTCTGTCTTACTGCTTTCATTCAGAGATACAGGTCAATGCTTCCCACAAATTACTCATCTCCAAGATTGACGGGATGGCCTTGTTTGAGGATGTGAATTCTTATTATCACACTGGAGAGATGTACAAAGGGAAGGTAATTCCCAGTTATGGTCTTTTGTATAAGAGAGCATTTGTAATGTCTTCGCAGAGTCTGCTTTTCCAACCCCACCTCTAGCAAGGGTTGGAATATTCAAAAGTGAGAAAAACATCCAAGACTTTCATTTGTCAAATAAACCTTGAGTAGTAGCAGCTCTGGGCATGCACTGGGGGACGTAATCCCAAGCATTGGGAATTCCAGCAGCCAGGAGGCCTTTTGCAATGGAGGGGTAAAGAGTGTTGGGCACAGGTGAATCAACAGGGTAGTTTACATGATAATGGGAGGTTACTGGTAGCAGAGTTGTTAGGGACTGAAAGGGTGACCTTGCTGCTAAAATACTGCAGGAATACTGCTACTGGCTTGGAGGAGATTCTGTCCACTGAACAGTCTTCTGTGCTTCTGTCATTAACCATGGTATTCTCAGATCAAAGTCATTGACTACAAAGGCAAGATGCTGAAGTACAAAAAAGTTATCCTAATAGTAAGTTTTGGTGAGCAGCAGTTTCAGCAGAAGTACATCACTGGGGACACTGGAACAGCTTCATTTAGCCTAAACACAACTACCTGGAACAACACCTCAGCCTCCCTGGAGGTAAGTGAGGAAAATTCTGTATCATTACCTATGAAAGCAAGGGGTAAACATGCTTCTCAGTGGGTACTGCCCCAAAGACTTGTCCCCCATTCCTTTCTGAGGGACTAAAATTCCAACTCAAAACACCTCAACATGTTGTGGATCTTGATGCTTATTCTCTGAATCCCAGCAGCTTTCTTCATGAACACTTCACACAGAGATGTGTATGATAGTGTTGTTAAGAAGTGGCCTGAGCTTTCGAACATGCACCAGCTGGATTGATCTACAGCAAAAGACTGAAGAAATAATCTGTTGTGTGTGTTTTGTCGTTGTTTTTTTTTTTTTTTCTCTTTTTTTTTTTTTTTTTTTTTTTCTTTCTCTTTTTCTCTCTTACCAGGCAAGTGTCCTGCATCAAGATTTGGATAGAGAGCCTGGGACAGTTGATTTGAATTACCAGAGAGCTTCTCATTTCATACGTCCATTCTACAGCACCAGCAAGAGTTTTCTCAGCATTGTCCGTGTGCCAGAAATGATGCCCTGTGGTAAAAAGCAGGATATCCGGGTGGACTTCAGAATTTACCAGGAAGACCTGGAACATGGGCCCAAGCGTGTAATTTTCTCCTACCTTGTGAGTTTTTGGAGAAGTGCTAGTAGCAATGTCTCATGACACAATATCAGAATTCTCCACAGGTTCAAGCCTGATACTGGATAGCTTTGGCTTGGCACTTAGGTAGCTCATCCAGCTATTGTGGGGCTGGATCCTAGTTTTAATTCTGGGACTGCAGTAGCATCATGAAAGGCAGCATCTTTCTTTTGGGTTCTGCACAGATGCAAGGCAGGTATTGACCTTGTCTGTCCTCTGGCAAGTCCCTTGAACTTTTCATGTTACCTGAGTGTAAGTAAAGCTCCTGTTCCCCTCACACACCCCATTTAGCCTCCAGTCTCAGGAATACACTGGTCTTCATAGTGGTCTCAAAGACTACATAACTGGCATTCCATTCCCTTTTTGTATTCTTTCTTAGGTCATGGGGAAAAGTAGAATAGTCCATGCAGGTCAGAAGACTGTTTGGGTTGGGCTGCCAAGAAGTAAGTGCACTCCCCTGTTATATGTCTAGTAAGCATTCAATGTTCTGTGGCATCCCTTTCTATCTGGACATGTGGTATAAGCCTCTCTACAATTTAGAGCTTGCTCATCCTTCTTCTATCATGTCCACACATCTTGTATTTCTAGCTTTCACATTTCCCTTTTGTTTGGTGTGAAGAGAACAATCCTCAACATTACCTTACCTGCAGGCTCATTTTCAAAGAAGTCTCCCTTTGCTGCCCTTCCAAAGGGCATGAAAATATAACTTTTCCCTCTATCAAAACTCTCTTGCTTTGATTTGCAATTGTGCCTACAAATAACCTTTGAGTAGGTAGGATGCCATATCTTATCATTTTGATGATTGTTGACTGTTGATTGACTGTTGTCTTTTATCTTTAACATAATTATAATCTAAATTATATGTACTTTGAGCCAAATACATCCTCTTTGATGATAAAATGGGAGATATTTTATGATGGGAGGCTTTGAAAGATACCTGAGATTCTCATTCTTTGTATAATTAATCTTAAACTCCAAATAATCCTTTCATCTTCTCAAGGCAATAAACACATCTTTTGTAGGTCTTGAATACTAGGTCTAGAGATGTGCTGATTGGTTTCAGTGGTCTTCAGAAATCTCTGTGGTCCTGAAATATCTGAGGGAAGTAATTAAACAGACAAGTACAGAAGGACAAAAGCTAATCAGAGTCCCTTGCCATTACCAAATTTACTTATTTATTTTGTTCCCTCTCTTTTCCATCAAGTGCTGGAAGGCTTCTTCTCCATCCCTGTTACCTTCAGCTCAGTCTATGCTCCAGCTCCAGCACTTATTGTTTATGTTATCTTCCCTAATGGAAAAATCATTGCTGATTCTGCTGTCTTCAGTGTCTCCATGTGTTTCAGAAATAAGGTAGGATTTTTGTCAGAGGCTACAACTAAATGTGAGAGAGTAAGCACGGCTGCTGCAACTAAATAAGAGACTAAAGAATGCATAATTTGTATAGCTCTATGTGGCTAAAACTATGGGGTGCCGTGTCTTGTTAACTGCACTACATGTACAGTGGAGGGAGTTGCAGTGTACAGAACAAGTATGTGCTGAGCACTGTGGGAACTGCTGTGGGATACAAGACAAGTGCTGAGGGAGCTGACAGATGTGATTGTGAAGCCACTCACTATAATCTTGCTTGATTAGGGCAAATGGGAGAATTCTCCAAAGACTGAAGGAAAGCAAATGTCAGTGTTATTTTAAGAAGAAAAGGAGAACCCAGGAAACTACTCACTTTAATCCCTGGGAAGGTGGTGGGACAGCTATGCCAGGAAACCATTTCTGGACACATGAAGGAGAAAATTGTCAGGAGTAGTCAGCATGGATTCAGCAAGGAGAAGTCATGCCTGACCATCATTAGCAGCTTCTACAGTGAAAGCACCAGCCTGATGTTTGAAGTTGGAGCAGTGAATATTGTCTTCTTGGACTTCAGTAAGGCCTTTGGCACTGCCTCCCATAGGAACCTCATAGAGAAACTGTTAAAGTATGAGCTGGATGAGTATACAGTGAGGTGAATCAAAAACTGCCTGAACAGTCAGACTGCTGGGTAGTGGCCAGTGGTCAGTTTTTTGGCTACATTAGGCAAATTATTGCCAGCAGGTCAAGAGAGCTGATACTCCTTCTGAAGGGAGGATGCAAAGAGGACAGAGGTGGGCTCTTTTCAGTGGTGCCTAGTGCCAGGACAATTGCCAAATGGCACAAATTGTAACACAAGAAGTTCCATCTAAATATCAGAAAGCATATATTTACTGTGCAGGTGATGCAGCTCTGGCGCATATTGCCAGAGACGGTAGAGTTCCCTTGTTGCAGACTGTCAAAAACTATCTGATATGTTCCTAGGCAAACTGTTCTGGGTGGCCCCAGTTGAGCAGGGTGATTGGACCAAATGACCTCTACAGGACCCTTCCATCTTTAACCTCCTGGTTGTTCTGTGATTCTCTGTTGCAATGTTGTATCGGCAGAGAATATCTGTATCTATCTATCTCAGCGGGTTTTTATAGCAAGTGCAACCCAGTAAAGGAAAGTCTACCACAGGTTATTATTTTGACTCCCATGAGAGCTCACAGCTGCTTTGCTACTGAAGCAGACAATTAATTTTGTTAGTACATCATACTGAAAAAGCAGCTGACAATGGCTGATGGAAGAAACAAGTTTTAATGGCCATTCACAATACTTTAGTGGTCATTGTGAAGGGAAATGCTTTCTTGGCTGTGTTTTGCACTCCAAAGGCTAACTTCTGAGGCCTGGCATTGCTCCTGCTCCACAGCTTCAAATCTTCCAGGGACAGTCAGATTCAAGCTAGGATATGAACTGCTGCATGAGTCTGGGACCAACTCCACAAAGAGCCTGGAGAAAAATATTATTTTCTATGTGGAGCTTCAAAAGGAGCAGATAGCAAAGTATGTGAGGTGTGTTGGTTTGCTGAACAAGGAGTGCCATGTAATGTCTCCAGTGCTGTCACCTGTTCACAGTAATGGTAGACAAGATGGTTCTCCCTTTCTGTTTTTCACATGACCAGTCATTTTTCCACCTAGAATCCCAACACGATGTTTTCTTACATACTTTTTAGGAGTTCTTAGGAAATCCCTCGTTTTTTCATTCAAATCATGTCCTTGGAAATTCTCTTCATGTAGGGACCTTCCCTCCTCAGAAAGCGGTAGAGAGGCCAGCAACAGAAATGTTACATATGTTTTACCTGTGTTTAAATGTTCTTCACATCCAGGCAGAGCTGAGCTTCTCAGTACCCAAGATTCTTCCTGGTTCAGAGGTTAATCTCCACCTGCAGGCAGCACCTGGGTCTACATGTGCTGTCTGGGCTGTGGATCAGACTGCCTTTTTGCTGAAGCCAGGAAAAGAACTCAGCCACTCCATGGTGAGTGAGTCTGCTCTAACTTCTTCCCCTTCCTTTGCACTGACAAGAAGAGCAATGGGAGAAAGAGAGACAGGCTGTTGTATCTTTTCAGAGATTGTCTCTTGGGGAACTCAAAGCTAGAAGGATCAAGGTTTTCTTAGTGTGGCACAGGTAGGGATTAGGAGGCATCAGTTAAAGAGATTGAACGCCACTCAGTGCACCAGAAGTAAATCCAGACCCAGCTTTGTTTGCTCTTACTCATATTCATTTCAGCAGATTTTGCTGGCTCTATCACAAAAGAGCCAGAGAAGGATAACTTTGAGCCTGTTCTTTCTGTCATATGTTCATGCATGATAGCCAGGAGCAATTCAAACTGGCCTTGGGTATACTACACAAAGTGAATGCCAAGTATTATTTGTGCTGACTTTTTTCTTTTGCTTCTCATGCTTTCCCAGATCTATGGACTCTTTCCATCTATTTATAACTCTGGGTATCCTCATCAAGTGTCTGAAGATGACAATTCCTGCGGGTTCCAAAATTCTGATCAGCCTGATGTGTTCGCAGCATTCAGGGTAAAAACAGTTGATTTGTAATTCATGAATTGAGGAAACTGTGGCCCTCTGACTTTATCAATAATGTAGGAATGTCATCACAGATAGTTGAGGAAAAAAGTTCAGTTTAGGACCTTATAATCCATTTGTTCTTTGAATAAGCAACTTTAAGTTATTGACCAAGGGAAATTGTGTGGTTACTGCACCTTTATTGCATGATTTTGGGTGCCAAGTATTATTGGTTACTTTAGTTGGATTTCACGTAGTATTTGTAATCTCCATATTATGAGCAACTTGGGTTGCCCAAGACTAATCTGGTAAGAATTTCACTTTGCAGGCTGAGAAGGCACAGTGCCCAAATAACCATGCATTTGAAAAGGAAGAAACTTTTCTGACACTCAGAAGACCTTGTTTGCTCTATGCTGAGGATCTGAAGGATTCTCTCCTAAACTGAAGCAAAAGAATATTTTACCAAGCCAGAGCTTGGTTTACCAAGCTGAGTTTCTATGCATAAGGGGAGAATAAGGCACAGGATAAAGGGCAGAGAGAGTAGAAGTATCCAGTGCTTCAGTTCTATCTTTTTTTTTTTTTTTTTCCCCTGCAGGAAATGGGATTGAAAATTATGTCCAACACCAATATCATGAAACCTAGACTGTGCCTAACTACTCAGTCAACAACTATGATGCAGGAAAGAGGGTTGTTCACTTCCAGACCCATGTTGATGTTTGCTCAGCCCCATGAGGAATCTAACAGTAAGCACCTGACAACTATTTCTCCTTACATGGGATGCAGAAAAGGTGAACGCAGTCCTGTGTTTGAGCTAAGAGGCAGTACTTCCTGTAACTGTACATGGAGGAGACACACTCTCTGACTTTAAAGCTGTTATGTTGTTAGGCTTTATGGGAATTATGGCTTCTGGTTCCGAAATGTTAATGAGCTGAGCAGATCTCAGGTCCAATTTCTGAGATGATGGAATATTTGCCCTTACTGTGGTGCCTATGAACACAATTAAGGCCCAAAGAGGCTCTATTATATCAAATACAACAAGAGGTTGAAAAATTTGGGCTAGCATTTTCAGTTCCAGTGCAGTGCTCCCCATGACCTGACTGGATGACTCACAGCCTGAGCTAGTATGGACGCCCTCTACACTAAACCAGGGCCTGAGGACTTCATGGTAGCTTGCTGTTTGTTACTTCCAGCAGGACATCTGATGACAACTTCCTGTCAGCCTACTATGTTTTCACCCGTTTCTTCAGCTGAAGAGAAAGTGCACAAGTATTTCACAAAAACCTGGTTATGGGATTTGTATTCTGTCGGGTGAGTAGACTGAGTAGTGAGAGTCTAGTTTGGGTGGCCTGGAATGGCAGCAGATACGACCAGATTATAATCATAAGCTACCAGGGAAGACACCAACGTACATATATTATGGGTTTCATACCAGATTGTTTCTTGTTGGAGCTGATGTCTGCATCAGATATATTTTGCTGTAGATGACCATGCAGAGAAAGTATTCATCCAAGGGAGGTGGCTGGCATGAAAATACAACAAAGTAGGCATGAAGTGATAAAGCAGCTTGTTTTACATCCTGCAGTCTGCTTGTGCTAGCTCTGTGAATCAGCAGTTCACAAAGTAGGCTCATGGGATGTATCCTGGGACAAAGGAGAAGGTGATCTCCACAGAAGCCTTCCACAGGAGCTGGGATTGTGTCTTGTGAGAAAGGCTGAAGTTTCAGTGAGTGTGCAGGTAGCCTCACCAACACAAATGAGGGAGAGAAAGTGTTTGGGTCTGGACAGAGTGTGAAATGGGGGGCTGAACAGGCAAGCACTATATGAATTCCAGGTGCTCTAGTGAAGAAATTTCCACTAAGCATCTTTATTGTCCTTCCTTCACAATGCTCCCTATGCTTCCAGGACTCCCCATGAGCCAGGAAACAAATTAGTGTTTTCCAGTTAGGAAGAAGGAGCAGAAGTGGTGTGGGAAGCCATTTTCTGCTGAGCTTCAAGACAGGATAAGCTTTTGGGGATTTTTCTTCTCTGGACTTCAGAAT
This sequence comes from Excalfactoria chinensis, assembly GCF_039878825.1. NCBI lineage: Eukaryota > Metazoa > Chordata > Aves > Galliformes > Phasianidae > Excalfactoria > Excalfactoria chinensis. Next base: position 71,586,347 of record NC_092825.1, on the reverse strand, counting down.
TTACTGTTTGATGTCTGGAGACTGGCGTCTGCTTAGGCCAGATCCCTCTCTCCCACCTCTACCGTCTCATCTGCTATCTATCTCCTTCCACTATATCCATCTTTTCACTCACTATCAGCAGATATCTCCTATGTGACTTGCCCACTGGTCTGATCTGAACAAAGTTCTCTCTTATTGTATATGCCTTGCAAAAGTGCATTCTTTAGAGGAAAGCAAATGTTTCCAGTTGATGGAGTCAATATCATAAGCTTTAATAAGTGATGGGTTTTTTTTTTTTTTGTTTTTTGTTTTTTGTTTTTTTTTCCTGTGTGGGAGCAGCCACAGAGTACTCTGATACTCTTAGAAGTTGTGATGTGAGCACAGGCCAGGTCTCTGCCATATCTTTCTATTAGAGTCCAAGATGTCAGTGTTTCTTGAAAAGGTGAATGGCAAAATCTGTTTCTTTTGATAAGTTTTGTTTGTCTTGGACCACTTCTGTTGCTCTTCTGGATCCTGTTCTTCATCCCTAGGCCAAGAAGAACAAAACTGCTGACAGCTGTAAAGCATTTTCATATGTGCAAAGGGCAAGTGCTGCCTTAGAAAAGGGCTGAGTATGATAATGGTATCTTCCAGCCATATAACCTACTGTCAAAAGTGTTCTGTTGTTATAAGCATCTGAGGCAGCAGTCTCTGCCTTTTCTAGGTAAGGTCCACGTAAAATACAGAAAGAGCTAAAGAAGGGCATTAACGGAATCAGTGAATCAGCATCAGAAACAGTGAATGCCTACTGCAAGATATTCTAGGCTAGTCTGGGGACTTACTGCATAATGGTCTGCTAATGGATGGAAGGTAGTAGCAAGTCAGTAATGCACTGGATATTAATACAGAAGCTATTGGTGAAGGCATTGTGAAGTTAGAACAGTGAGGATGAAAGAGTGAAATACCAAGGGGAGCTTACTTCTCACAGGGGACTGCATGGGGGACAAAGCTGCCAAAATCAAACACCTGAAATAGATATGTTTAATACCTCTTCCCTTAGCTACTCATGAATGATGTACATATTTTGCTCTGAAAGTAATGCCTCCTGTTTACTTCCATGGAAATTACAACAGATACAAAGAGCACCATAAGAACAATTGATAGATCAAATTCTCTGTTACAAAATGCTATTTTTCAACAGTCGCCATCATTAGCTGTGCATTTTTGCCAGCAATGAACAAGAGCCTGTGTGCCACCCATAAAAATCTGCACCAGTGATACTGACCCATTGCTACTATTGCTGCTGAAGAAATACGCCACCTAACTCTTCATTGAGCTTCCATCCACTCTTTGGTCTCCATAAATGTTCAGCAAGTATCAGTGAATGTCAGTGGGTGCATTTTTTTCTGTGTAGAGGAGCTCAGTGATACACCTTTGTTTCATATGCACTTCTGTGTCAGATATCAATTTGCCAGATTGCCGATCTGCTGCCATCTGTGGCAGCAAAATGTAATGGAATACTGGTGGGAAAGTTCAGCCTCTGCTGCCATACCACCAGCATCTGCCTCTGACCTTGTGGGCCACCATAATAAAGTAGGAGGCATTACTGTCACAGCAGCCCTCCTCGTATTGGCATGTCTATTTCGTCTGAATGATGCGTCTTGTGGCTCTTTGTCTGTACTGCAAGGGGTACAAATTCAGCAGGCGTTAGCTGTCAGACTGAGGTAAGGGAATGGAGTGTACTGGGGACAGTGGCATAGACTAGGTCATCTGTTGTTCCATACAACAAGATTCTATTAAATGCTTCTATTGCTGTCTATTTCTCTTTAGTCCCGGTGGAAACCAGATTGTCACTGTCACTGTGCCTAACACCATCACAAGATGGAAAGCTGGGATGTTCTGCATGGGACATGATGGCTTTGGACTTGCTCCATACTCCAGTCTGCTTGTTTTCAAGCCCTTTTCTGTGGAGCTCACACTTCCATCTTCTGTGGTCCAGGGTGAGACCTTCATCTTGAAGGCCACAATCTTCAACCACCTGCAGCAATGTATGAAGGTAGGTGAGCTCTGACAGTCTTTGTAAGAAAAATGGGGTATGGTTAGGTAAGAGACAGCTGAAGCCCCTGACTTATTTTAGAAAGCATGTAACATTTGTCTTGTTACCATCTGTCATCCCTGCTATGCCCTTAGATCCAAGTGACTATGAAGGAATTCCCAGACTTTCAGCTGAAGTCATGTGAGGGTTGTGTCTACAGCAGCTGCTTATGTGCTGGAGAAATAAAGACGTTTCTGTGGAGTGTCACAGCTGAGCGACTGGGTGAGAAAAAGGAGGTGGGGCTGAGGAGTTGGGAGGGAATGGGGCCAAGGTGAGGATGCTTTATAAGGGCTGAGTGAGGAGGTTGGGTTATATGCCCTGTTAACCTATGCTGCTCATTTGCATTTCTGCTAAAGTCATGGATACTCATAGCTTAGTGCTAGGAGGTACAGAACCTCCTGTAATTAGGGCTCCAATCGAAATTTTTGTTGCAAACAAGTGACTTGTTATATTAATGGGAAGCAGTGTTTTTTGCACTAAATGTGTCTTATTTTCAGGGCTCATGAACTTCACTCTCAGCACAGAGGCCATTGCCACCTCACCTTTGCTCTGTGGCAAAGAGATACCAATTGTACCAAACCAAGGACAGAAAGATACAATCACCAAACTCCTCTTAGTCCGGGTCAGACAACCTCTTCTGTTACTTAGACCTTACAATGGACTTTGTACAATTCCTAGCTTGGTGCAGAGTAATTCTAGGAGTTGCCCCTTGTTATTCAAGGTGTAAAATTAGAATCTAATGGCTTGAGCTGGGGCCTTGAAATTTTGGAATTATATAGATCTTCTCCATCACACCAACTTCTGTTCTTCTGTTTGTGGCTAGGCCTCTAAATAAGTATTCATACCCCTTTATGTTCTTCCTACTTAACTCTGCTGAATCTTGCAACATTTGTTTCACAGGCATTCCTAAGTTAAAATATTCTGAAAATTTATTATCTGAAATTAAAATAATTAACTATATTTATATTTATTATTATTATTATTATTATTATTGGTGATAAAAAGTAGAATCTCTATCTTGGACCAAAATTTTCTATTTCTAATCCACTTTTTCTCTCCTATGTGCTCATTACTGCTACTGTTAAATGTTCAACAGCCAGAAGGAGTGCTAGTAGAAAAGGTTCACAGTTCCATCCTGTGTCCCAAAAAAGGTAAAGAGATTGTTTTCTTTTTTTATTCTACTCATCTCACCTTTCCTGGCAATCTCCTGGGTCTTTGCAGTTGCTGAAGTGTTTTACTTTGTCAAACATGATCAAGGTACAGAAGCATACTCTAATTGTGTTACCGTCAGGAGCTTCCTGGATAAGGGTGAGGAGGGATGTCAGAGCCTTTAGCATCCACATTTCTGATACTAATATAACAGCTTGAGGACTTTTTTGCCTGTAGTAATAATCATACTACTGAACAGGGTGAGGCTGGAGGGTGTGACTTTGGATTGCTGCTCCTGTTTTTGAATTTTATGGTGTATTTGCAGCTTTTTTTTTGTGAGCACTAGGTGCACTGAGAAGGCATACCTGCAACTGATATTTAGAATCATAGGGTCACAGAATATTTAGAGTTGGAAGGGACCTCTGGAGGTCATCTAGTCCAACGCCCATGCCACAAACAAGGACACCACAGCTAGATCAGGTTGCCTAGAGCCTGATCCAGCCTCACCTTGAAGATTTCCAGGGCATAAACCACATCACTAGGTAAACTGGTCATTGCCTCAGCACCCTCACTGTAAAGGACTTTTTCCATATATCTAACCTAAATCTACTCTCAGAGCTTGAAGACATTTCCCTTTGTTCTGTCACCACAGACCCTGCTAAAGAGTCTGTCTCTTTCTTTCCCGTAGCTCCCCTGTAGATTCTGGGCTGCTATCAAGTCACCTTGCAGCTATCTCTTCTCCAGGCTGAACAGCCCCAGCTCTCTCAGCCTGTCCTCATAGGAGAGGTGTTCCATCTCTGGATCATTTATGTGGCCCTTCCCTGGACATGTTCCAACAGGTCCATGTCTCTTCTGTACTGAGGACATCACATCTGGACACAGCACTCCAGGTGAGGCCTCACCAGAACAGAGTAGATGGGCAGGATCACCTCCCTTGACCTGCTGAAACTGCTTCTTTTGATGCAGCCCAGGATACAGTTGACTTTCTGGGTGCAAGGGTACACTGCTGACACATGTCCAGCTTGACATCCACAACTACCCCTAGGTTTTTTTGCAGGGCTGTGCTCAATCCTTTTATCTTCCAGTTTGTATCGGTAATGAGTGTTGCCTCAAACAAGGTGCAAGGTTTTGCATTTAGCTTTGTTGAACCTCATGAGGTTCACCTGGGCCCGCTGTTCAAGCCTATCTTGGTGTCTCTGGATGTCATCCCATCCCTCTGATGTGTTGGCCACACTCCACAGTTTAGTGTCATCAGCAAACTTGCGGAGGGTGCACTCAAGCCCACTGTTGATGTCACTGATGAAGATATTAAAGAGTATCAGCCCCAGCACTGACCTCTGGGGGACACCACTCAGCACCAATCTCCATCCAAACATCGAGCCATTAACCACCACACTCTGGATTCAATCCTGCAGCTACTTCTTCATCCGTTGAACAGTCCACCCATCAAATCCATATGTTTTCAATGTGAAGAGCAGGATGTTGTGAGGTACCATATCAAAAGCCTTACTGAAGTCAAGATAGATGACATCAGTGGCTCTTTCCTTGTCTATTGATGCAGTGACACCATCATAGCAGGCTATTAGGTTGGCTAAGCAGGATTTTCCCTTGGTAAAGCCATGCTGATTCTCCCATATCACCTTCCTGCCTTCCATGAGCCTTACTGTAGCTTACCCTGGCACAGAGGTGAGACTGACGGGTTAGTAGTTCCTGAAGTCATCTTTTTTACCCATTTTTTAAAATTGGTATGATATTACCTTTTTTTTCCTCTCAGCAGGGACTTCGGCTGATTGCTATGACTTTTCAGGTATCATAGAGAGTAGCTTGGCAACCACATCAGCCAATTCTCTAGGACCCTGAGATGTATTGCATTGGACCCCATAGACTTATGGATGTTCAGGTTCCTCAGGTGGTCAGAATCCTGATCTTCACTTACACTGGGAGAGATGTTGCCTCCCTGATCCCCTCCTACCAGACCAAATGTTTGAAGGCTGTGCAGTGAGTAGTTATCAGGGAAGACCAAGGCAAAAAAAAATGTTACGTATCTCAGCCTTCTCCTTGTCTGTTGTTACTAGACTATCTGTGTCACTCACTAGGGGGAGTATGCCCTCCTGGACTTTCCTTTTCTGGTTGAGGTACCTCTAGAAGCCTTTCTTGTTCTTTTTGGCATGCCTAGCCAAGTTTAGTTCCAAGCAGGGCCTTGGCTTTCCTGAACCCATCCCTATACAGTCTTGCAGCTTCCTTATACTCTTCCCCTGATACCTGTCCCTGTTTACACTGCCTGTACATTTTCTTCTTGCTCTTCAGTTTGACCAGCAGGTCCTGGTTCAGCCACACCAGTCTCTTGCCTTCCTTTCCTGACTAGGAGCTTCTCCATCCTGGGGATGGAGAGCTTTTGAGCCCTGAAGAAGGCATCCTTAAAGATGCGGCAGCTCTGCTCTGCACCCTTGCTCATGAGGACAGTTTCCCAGAGTGTTTTGTTGACTGTCTCTCTGAAGAGCTGGAATTTAGCTTTCCTTAAGTTTAGCTTTCTAAGTTTACTCTTCACCTGTCTCATGTCCCTCTGGAGTGTGAACTCAACCATCATATGGTCACCACAGCCCAGTCAGCCTCTAATCCTGATGTCACTGATCAGTTTATTTACCTGTGAGCAGCAGGTCCAGTATTGTATCTCCCATGGTGGGGCTGTCAATTTCTTGACTCAGGAAGTTATCCTCAATGCACTTCAGGAGCCTCCTGGATTATCTACGGCTCACTGTGCTACTTTTCTAGCAGATGCCTGGGTGGTCCCAGTGGGATGAGTCCTTGCAATTGCAATGCCTCCTTTAGCTAGAAGTAGAAGACCTCATCCACAGGATCCACTTGATTGGATGACCTGTAGTACACATTGATCACAAGGCTCCCTTTGCTGCCTCAGTCTCTAACAGTTTCCCAGGCTTTAGACTTGCTCATGACTAATCTTTAGGGACAGCTCTTCACATTCTGTTCCTTTCCTTGTATAGATAGCAACACTCCCACCCCTCCTTCCTTGCCTGTCCCTTCTGAACAGCTTGTAACCAGCAATAGCCACACTCCAGTTGTGGGAATCATACTACCAGGTTTCGGTGACGACAACTATATCATGGTTTTCAAGAAGCACAGGAGCTGGAAACTCCTCCTGTTTGTTTCCCAAGCAACATACATTGTTGTAGAGGTACTTCATCTGAGCAGCTGGTCTTGTCACTTCATTAACGGATAACTCCTTAGTTCCTTCTATGTATTTCCCTTGAATTTCCCCATTCTCAGCAGTCACTGTCTCACCACCATGGAGTTCTATGCATTCTGTATGCTGCTAGCACCTCTCAGTGCAGCAGGTCCCTCAAGGCCTCTGTCAGCACCCTGTCCCTCTATTATAGTTATGCCTTCCCACACCTTATCATGGGAGGGCTCACTAGCTCCCCCCGCCCCCTTCACACCTACTTTAAAGCCCTCCTAACAAGCCCTGCTTGTTTCTCATAGCTTTTCCCCTTAGCTTTTCCTTTGAATGGAGTTGGGGTAATTTATGTAGAGGAAAGCAGATAGTTGGCTTTGACCATGGAGAATTTATTGAAGATACCCTCACCCTTTTTAGAAGGCTGTTAGGATAGCACAGTCACAATGGAGTTAGGTGGGCAGAGCTGAGGATGGAATGGGATAGGGTTTGTGAAGTGATCTGCAACCTTTCTGACAAGATAATGGGATGTTAGCAACATTGTGAACCACTTCCTGGGATTTTTAAAGCTACTTTTGTAAGCAACTATTTCTTTTGTCCTTTCTGTCATACCTTATACCCTCTGGTATCAGGGAGTCCAGCAGAGGAGTCTGTGTCCTTAATGTTGCCTCCAAATGTGGTTGAAGGTTCAGTGAGAGCTACTGTCTCGGTAACTGGTAAGGAATTTAGTTATGATAATACTTTTCCAACAACTATTTCTCTGACTATAGCCCTGAGAAAGCCCAAGTCCAGAACACTCAATACTCTTTCTTGTTTCTGAGGTTCCAACTGCCTTGATCTTTCCATATATGTAGCTGAGATTCCTGGTTCCACATAACCGAAAACACTCATAAAGGGAAAGGTTGTTCTGTGTACGGGTTCCTCTGGCAGGATGGGAATATGTGCAGCCCATAAAGAGGGTGCAGTGAAACTGATAAGCTGACTGACCAGAGCTGCCTGCACATGGTTGTGCTGGGGCTGCTTTATCTAGTGCACTACCAGGAACTGGTCACAGGTTGGAGGAGAAGAATATTGAGCCCCACAAGCTACCTACTGAGTGGTCAGAGTGCCTATGTTCTGTTTCAGGTGACCTTATGGGGACAGCACTGCAAAACTTGGACCACCTAGTACAGATGCCCCATGGCTGTGGGGAGCAGAACATGGTACTGTTTGCACCCATTGTCTATGTGCTGCAGTACCTGGAGAAGACAAGGCAGCTGACTCCTGAGATTAAGGACAGGGCAACAGGACTCTTGCGCAATGGCAAGTACAGCAGATCCACCTTACTCTTCTGCCTTCCCGTGTTCAACCTAGTAACAGTCCCTAGTGCCTACACCCCTTATTCCCTGAGTACTCCATGACCATTAATGTTAACACCAGTCCCTTTCCCTGCCCAATAATCTCATTGAAAATACCAGTCTGAACACTGTCATCCTAACCTACTTCTCAGGGTACCAGATACAGCTGCAATATCAACATCCTGATGGTTCTTTCAGTGAATTTGGTACCAAGGATGAGTACGGTAATACTTGGTAAGCCCTGGGTTCTCTCCTTTCTGCCCTTCTACTGTCTGACAGCTTTGTTTCCAACATGGAATCCCTTTTTGACCTATTGGACACAAAGTGTTCCAAATGTTTTATGTGCAGCCCATCAATGTCTAACTACTTTTGAGATGAAGGATGACACCAAACTGACAAACTAGGAATAGCCCAACAGTAGGTGAGGAGGGACTCAAAAGTTATAAACTCACACTTCTTTTCGTTTTCCTCATTTACTGCTTATTTTCTTTCTTTTCACTTTTTCTTACCTCTTGCTCATTCACTCAGTCTCTTTTTGTTCCTCTTTTCCTTCTCTCATGCCTTTTTTCTGTTCTCTCTCCAATTAGGCTGACTGCATTTGTGGTCAAATGCTTTGTCCAAGCCAAGCCATACATTTTCCTGGACAACAGGAGCATCCAAGCTGCTTTCAATTGGCTGGAGTTTCACCAGCTTCCAAATGGCTGCTTCAGAGATGTGGGCCAACTTTTCCACACAGCCATTAAGGTAGGACCCAGAGAATTTTGGAAGGAAATCCAAAGCAGTTCTTGTCAACTGTACTGGTAATTGTTTTAGCTCACTTTTCTGTTTTGTTCTGCTGTCTTGCATGGGAGAAAACCAGGGGTAGGTGTGATGTTTCCTGAATAGTTTCAGGTCTTTGCGTATCACCTTTCCTTTGGATATTTATGCTTTTTGTAGGGAGGTATGGATGGGGAGGTTCTCTTGGCTGCCTATATCACTGCTGCATACATGGAGAGAGGAGATACACCAGAGGTAAATACAAGGATCCTTTACTATGCTTTTACTTGAATTCTGAAGAGCTTAGTGGAATCACTGAGGCAGGAAATAGAGTACCTTGGAGAGGCTTGTGAACAAAGTAATAGGCCAGGAGATGATGAACTTACCTCTTCTCAGGAAGAAGCCTCGACAACCCCTTACAGAGGACTCTGTTGGCAGGGGAGAATACGAGGTTAGACTACTACAAGGGAGGAGCCACTGTTGTCATCTATCTGAACTTCAGTAAGCCTTTGACAGAGTCTCCCAGAGTATCCTTCTCTCCATATTGGAAAGATATAGATCTGATGAGTGGATGTCTGATGGATGAGGAACTGGTTACGAGATCATACCCAGAGAGTGGTGGTCAATGTTTCAATGTCCAAACAGAGATCTGTGATGAGTGGTGTCCCTTGGGGGTGAGTGCTGGGACTGGTGCTCTCCTTAATCAGTGCACCTTAATCAGTGGCACCAACAGTGCGACTGAGTGTACCCTCATCAAGTTTGCAGATGACATGAAGCTATATATGGTGCTGTCAACACACCCAAGAGACAGCATGCCATCCAGAGACATCCTGACAGGCTTGTTCAGTGGGTCCAGAAGAACCTTATGAGGTTCAGCAAATCAAATTGCAAAGTGCTGCACCTGGGTTGTGGCAGCCCTTACTATCAGTACAAGCTGGAGTATGTAAAGACAGGGCACAGCTTTTCTGAAAAGGACTTGGGAATACTGGTGGATGGCAAGCTGAACATGAGACTGGCTGGGGACTCTGCTTGGGGGTGCTGAAGTGATACAAAGGGAAAGTGCAGAATGACAGTGATATAAGAGTGAATATATGGGTTGTTTTCTATGCTAGTGCATACTAATGCATCCTTCTGCTTGTGTAACTCAGTGTTTGCACGCCTCGTGTGTTTGCATGTGACCAATATCAATGTAACTCTTTTCTGTAGAGTACGGTGGTGAGCAAGGCTCTGGGATGTATCATTCCTTCTCTTCCCAAAGCTGCCAGCACTTACGCACAGGCCTTGCTGGCCTACACCTTTGCCCTGGCTAAGGACCTTCAACACACACAAGAGCTGCTTGACACACTTGATCAAAAGGCAATCAGAGCAGGTATGGGAGCCTTAGTGCCAGACAAACTTCAGAAAAAGGACAGGTGACCTTTCTGAGCCCGTTGGTTACACGCAACCTAAAAAGACCATACCCTTACTCATTACCCTTTAGCAAAGTGCTAAACAAAGCAAATTGGCAACCTGCCTGACTTCTTATTATTTCCTGACTGTCAGGACCAGCTAGGGGGTAGCTAGCTAGTGGGTAGCTAGTTAACGTACCTGGCAAACAGGAAAATCAAAAAATCAGATGCCTGGGAGGTATGCTGATTATTGGCAAGTTACTTTTTTGCTATCACCTTTATAAATGGGTCTTCAGTGTGTAATACAGAGTACTGAGTATGGTCCTTGCTCACACACCACTGTGCCTTCTAGGCCTCAAGATTTCTTCCCTGATACCCTTCAATGTCATCTGCCTCCTTCCTTTTCCCAGGTGGGCAGATCCATTGGAGTCAGACCCCATCCAAGACAAACAGTACTAGCCCTTGGTCACAACCACTATCTGTGGATGTGGAGATGACAGCTTATGTCCTCCTGGCCCTGCTCTCCAAGCCAAATGTCACAGAGGCTGACTTCACCACAGCCTCTGGCATTGTAGACTGGCTCACCAGACAGCAAAATGCCTATGGAGGATTTGCCTCAACACAGGTAACTCAGGGCTGGAGAAGATAACAGTGCCTGAGAAAGATCTCTGCAGAATCTATGCAAGTGTGAAAAAACAGTGTGAATGCTTTGAGGAGAAGAAAGGTTTTCAGGATGGTGATTCCAAGTGTTTTTGGTCCTTATTGCTGTGGAGCAAGTGTGTAAATCTTATTTTTCTTTCTTTTCAGGATACAGTAGTTGCCCTGCAGGCCTTGGCTAAGTATGCAGCACTGACACACAACAAAAAAGGGGTTGCAGAAGTGAGGGTGAGGTCCCAGAGAGGCTCTGGGAGGAAGTTCCAAGTTTCCTACCAGAATCGGCTTTTGGTGCAGGAGATGGCACTGACAGAAATCCCAGGAAAGTTCTCAGTGCAGGCCCATGGCAGCTGTTGTGTCTTTACTCGGGTAAGTTACCCAGTTCCCACAGACCTTTCTGTGTAAGCTCTCTACTCATCATCAAAATTAATAGTCTCAGTTGCAGTTCTTTACAAGGAAATGTGCTTTAACTGTGCTTTACTTCCAGCTTATTGCCAATGCAGCAAAACTCCTCCTATAAGGAAACTGAGACATAATGTGTCAAAAAGTGCTGCTTCTGTGACTCTTGGAGTACTGGAGGATGGAAACCTTGCATAGTGGTTCCACTGCTGTATGTCTAACTCACTTGGTCTCAAGGGGAAGGGAGAGGACAAGCAGTCTCAGTTGGAAGGACCATGGAATGTTTCAATCCCGAATGACCTTTATTTCTAGTGCTGGGATGAGTGTGCTCACTACATCTATTTTATCCAGTTAGCATGGTGCATACCATACCAGGCCCAGCCAGCATGGGTTCATGAAAGGCAGGCAGGTTGTTTTTGACCAACCTCATTTCCTTCTATGACAGGATGACCAGACTGGTAGATGAGGGAAAAGCTGTTGATGTAGTCTACCTAGACTTAAGCAAAGCCTTTGACATCGTCTCTCACATTATTCTCCTAGGGAAACTGGCTGCCTGTGGCCTGGACAGGTATACCCTCCTTTGGGTAGGGAACTGGCTAGAGGGCCGTGCACTGTGGGTGGTGGTTAATGGAGTTAAGTCCAGGTGGCAACCTGTTACAAGTGGTGTCCCCCAGGGGTTGGTACTAGGCCCCATCTTGTTTAATATCTTCATTGATGACCTAGATGAGGGGATTGAGTGTACCCTTAGTAAGTTTGCAGATGACACCAAACTGGGAGGTAGTGTTGATCTGCCTGAGGGTAGGGAGGGCCTTCAGAGGGATCTGGACAGGTTGAATTGCTGGGCTGAGGTGAATGGGATGAGGTTCAACAAGGCCAAATGCCGGGTTGTGTACAATATAACAATAACAATAACCCCATGCAGCGTTATAGGCTTGGGGTTGAGTGGCTGGATGACTGTGAAGAAGAAAGGGACCTGGGTGTGTTGGTTGGTGCTTGCCTGAATATGAGCTGACAGTGGGTCCAGGTGGCCAGGAGGGCCAATGGCATCCTGGCCTGTATAAGAAATAGTGTGACCAGTAGGTGCAGAGAAGTAATCATCCCCCTGTAGTCAGCACTGGTGAGGCCGCATCTTGAGTACTGTGTTCAGTTTTGGGCTCCTCACTACAAGAAAGACATTGAGGCCCTGGAACATGTCCAGAGAAGGGCAACTAAACTGGTGAGGAGTCTGGAGCACAAGTCTTACGAGGAGCGGCTCAGGGAGCTGGGATTGTTTAGCCTGGAGAAGAGGAGGCTCAGGGGAGACCTCATTGCACTCTACAACTTCCTGAAGGGAAGTTGTGATGAGGAGGGGCTTGGCTTTTTCTCCCAGGCAACAAACAGGATCTGAGGAAGTGGCTCCAAGTTGTACCAGAAGAGGTTTAGATTAGACATAAGAAAGAACTTTTTCTCACAGAGAGTGGTCAAGCACTGGAGTGGCCTGCACAGGGAGGTGGTGGAGTCGCTGTCCCTGGCAGTGTTCTAGATGAGGAGCTATGAGATATCGTTAGTGGCTTGTGGTAGGAATGCTAATGGGAGGACAGTTGGACTAGATAATCTTGTAGGTCCTTCCAACCTTGTGATTCTATGATTCTATGATTGAGGATTACTACTGTCACTGAAAAAGGATGATAGATGATATGGAACTTATTATCCATGTCTTATTCTGTTGTTTTTTTTCTCTCCCTGCAGACGGTGCTGAGATACAACATTCCCTTCCCGCAGGTTTCCAAATCCTTTGCCTTACAAGTGAAAACCAAACCAGACAATTGCACTGAGGATGATGTACACTCCATTACTCTCTATGTCAATGTCAGGTGACTTTGAAGACACAGCTCATAGCCACACTTGGGGCTAGATATGGCTGGAGAGCAGAGTAGTACTTGGCTGCAATGGAGGAACCCAACAGTTGCAGCAGAAGGGCCATATGGCAGATGGAAGGGGTGGGAAAGAAAGATAAGGTGTCTCTGAAGAAGGGAAAATGGGGAAAAGTTTGAAAGTCTTTTGTTCTTTCTAGGGAGAGGAACAGAAGTAGTCACCTCAGATTAAGGGTGCTTACAGCAGTGCAGCCATAGTCTACCCCATATCACAGAATCACAGAATTGTAGGGGTTGGAAGGGACCTCTAGAGATCATCGAGTCCAACCCCCCTTCCAAAGCAGGCTCCCTACACCACGTCACACAGGTAGGCGTCCAGGTGGGTCTTGAATATCTCCAGAGAAGGAGACTCCACCACCTCCCTGGGCAGCCTGTTCCAGTGCTCCATCACCCTCACTTTAAAGAAGTTCTTGCACACATTCGTGCGCAACTTCCTATGCTGAAGTTACTATTATATGAGTTACTGCCTGGCCACAGTTCTGGCTGCACTGCCTGGTTCAGGGTCCTGCATGCAGGGTAGTATGATGGAGGGAAGGGGTAACTGGGTGAGACCCTTCATTTGATCTTCTCCCTTAGGTACACTGGAAAGAGAGCCATTTCCAACATGGTGATTGTGGAAGTGTCCCTGCTGTCTGGATTTGTCCTGGCTGCAAGATCTGGGATGTCTGTAAGAAGCCTTGAATCAGGATGATGATGTTATGTCAGTTGGACCATCCACACCCAGTGGGAGGGGAGACTGCATAGGAATGTGTTGCTTGTCTCTGTCTTGAGCAATTTCACCATCTCTTCCCTTCTGTCACACAGAAAGATTCTTACTGTTGTCTCTTACCTTGCTCCTTGAGGACAGTGATCCTTCTGGCTCACTTGTCTTAGTATATCAGTGTATCAGTATATACATGTCTCAGTATATCTGCACATAGCCTAGGCTTATGTCCTTGGGTTTTGCAGGAGGTAAGGGGCCCAGCAGAGAGATCAGCCTGAAGGGTTAAAAGACCCAATTAAACTTAGAAGTATGTGAATAAGAATCTGCTTACACAGGCTGTGCAATCCCTGTTGGGATTTCTCACACTTCCTTTTCCAAAAGGACCAACTAAACTGCCACACCTGCTCTCCTGTTCTAGCCACATCATTCACATCCTGTGAGAAGAACAGAGAAAACCCAAGCAGGTGTTGCCATCTACTTGGACAAGGTATGTGTGTGTTACTATAGAATTTGCGAGAGTGGAGGACACTGAAAGGGCTGTGTGGATAATCGTGGACTGGACTAGCAGATCAGAATTCATCTTAAAGTCCTGCCTTTGACTTTGCAGAGTTGTTACTGTCCATCTTCAGAATCAAGTTTAGGTGAGGAATCAGATGAGCAGCTCAAAAATGAACTGTCATTTGCCTTTCTCCCTCAGCTGAGCCATATATCTGAGACATATGTCCTGCATCTGGAAAGGGAAATTGAAGTGACCAACCTGAAGCCAGGACATGTCAGGGTCTATGACTACTACCTTCCAGGTGAGTGTGGTACTATGGGCTGCTAAGGCTCTTTGGGTATTGGTGCTTGGCTTTGTACAAAGATAAATTCTGTCTTTCCTGTCTTGTTGCAGAGGAGCAGGCCCTTGCTGATTATAATGTTTTCTGCACCTGAGGTAGGTATGTACCCCACAAAGATTTTTTTACTCTTCCCTTCCTCAACCACTATACAGATCTAGTAGCCTCATTATGTTTCTTCTCTTGCTGCCTAAGAAGAGTCTTGCAAACCCCTGATTCAGCATGTTCCCTTTATTTGGAACTTCATCTGGAATTTTCTGAGTCTCCAGGGATTTTATCATCTGTCCTCTGTTTTCTGGAGTTTGTCATTGCTGTATTGCTCTGTAGGTGGGACACAAAATGATTAACACATGCTCTTGGTATGAAGGACTAGTCATATGCATTTTAAAGATTTTCCAAAGGATATTTGGGCTAGTATAGTGCATGGGCCAGCTAAGTGACAGTACTTGCAGACAGTTTGCACTGTGACAGAAGAAATTCCAAGCAGAATTCAAGGTATTAGTTTTAGTTTACACTACTTGGGTATGGAATAGAATCTAAGAATATCCCAAATTAGAAGGGACCATAATGATTGTCAAGTCCAACTCCTGTCACTGCTGAACATCCCACCTTTTTCTGGGAAAAGGCTGAATTAGGACAAGGGCATTTAATTAAACCAGAGAAACGCTGTCCTTGAGAATCCTTAGTGAGGATACGACCTCCATAATAGCCACTAGTATCCGAGAAGTAATAACTTTGGTTATGTTGTTTTCTCTCTGATATGATCCCTCTTTTTACTCTCCTTTCTCCAGGGACATGGCCTGCTCTCTTACTGTCCATTGTTTCAGCCCACAGGAGTTCTACTAGTGGGACGTGCCCTAGGGTGGAAATCACAGTTACTGGTATGCTGGGGCATGCGTCACCTGGAAAGTCATATCTCAGTGGACTTTGACATTGGTGCTGGGGAAGATCTCAAGATGGATTTCAGGACAAAACCCAGCCTCATGCCGCTCATCTTGTCAAGCATTTTTGGGTGTATTCTTTTGGGTGTCTGATTAACTCTGATTGTTATAATCCAGGGATTTTCTTGCTTGTAAAAAGAAGAAAAATAAAATATAAATCATAAAGCTGGATTCTGTGGTGTGTATTTGTATTTTATAACAGAGTATATGTAAGCTACACTTTGGAGGAGAGTGCAGAAGCAAACTTATGCAGAGACAGTGTGGTTGAACTGTATACTTGGCATTTATTTCTTCCAGCATTTCTTTGGGCCCCAGCAACATCACGCAGACACCAATAGGGGTTGAGGACTCCGGCTCTCCTTGAAGACTGATCCCACTAAATATTGTGTGCTGCACACAGATGCAGCTCAATAGTAAGGTCTTGCTGATAAAAAGCAAGAACTGCAGTCCATGAAGTCTGTATCTTGTATCAATATGTAAAGAGCACCACTGGCTACAGCTTTGGCTCTTGTGGTGAGGGAAAGACAGCACTCAGCACTGCCAATGCAAAGCACAGGCAACATATGTGATAAAAAGTCCTTATAATATGGAATAAAGACTTATTGGGAAAGCAGCTACTGCAGTGGTCATACATATGTGTATATTGTACCTACTCCTTATTAAGCTCAGGAGGTAGTTTACGATTGAATATATTATTGCAGAAGGAGTTCACACCAAACAAACAAACACATATAAAATGCAAAAATTGCAGGTGGTGACATTTTTTAATGTGCTATCCATTGCAATCCCTATGTCCACTTTATTACAACTCTTCCAGTTCCTTCAGAATATTCTTTTTCAGACTTAAACTGTAAACTTAAACCTGTAGTGTCTGGCTCCTAAGGAGCATTTGGTAGGAGGTAGCTGTGTTTCAGAAAACAGAAAAGAAAGAAGTAAAGAGAGAGAAAAAGTAACCACCAATAAAAAATACTCTAATTTCTCTATGGGCTAGCCTTTACCTCCCCTGAGCCACAGATAGCAGACACTGCACTCATTTGTTTATCCTTCACAAAACTGAGAGTTTTAAATGATTAATCCTGGAGACTTAGTGGTGTGCATGCTTCCATCTGCCTTGTGATCAGATCAACTGATTGTGTCCAGAGACACAAATCCAAGCCTTGTCCAGAGGAGGGTAACCAAGCTGGTAGCGGGGCTGGAAGGCATATCACGCAAGGAGAGGCTGAGGACACTTGAGATGCCCAGTCTGGAGAAAGCTGAGAGTTGACCTCATTGCTCTCTGCAACATCTTGAGGGGAAACAGAGTGAGGTGCTGGGCTCTGCTCCTGGGAACTGAGGACAGGACAGGGGAAACACAGAGCTGCACCAGGAGTGGTTCAGAGTAGGAAACATTTCAAACGCACACACTTCCTGGGTGTCTCCTGGCCAGGAGTAGCTGGTGATGGTACTGATAATGGGAGATGGAGTTGGGGCTCAGTTGGATGAACTGTGCAGAACAGGATTGTGACTTTGTTTTTGCTGCTGCAGCTCTTATTTCATGCTACTTTCATTGTCTGTGAGTTAGATCGGGTTGTTTGTTCAGTATATGAGTTTCTGATCAGTAATAAGTCCAGAACTTCAACAATATTTGAACTCCACTCCCACAAAACAGTAGGAGCCAGGACTCCTGGCTTTGACATAGTGAAGCCGTATGCTGTTAAGAGGGATCTGACTGTACCCTGAAACAATTGTGGGTCTACTGTGAACAAACAAATGTCATATGAGATTGTTTAGCAGGCACTACCTGTACTTTGTAAGAACCACAGAAAGAAATCAAGGGCAGCCTAGTTGCAAGAGTGATTCACTTTCTTGCTCTGATCCCTGTTGTTTATCCAGGTGCACTTTCACCTTTTTTTCTCAGCCATTGGCACCACAGTCACTTAGCTGAAAAAAGTTCTCAAAACAAAATAAATATATTAATAAACAAGATAAGATTTATATCTGCCCATTCTGTGAAGAAAAATGTATCTATCTTTTTTTTTTTTTTTTTTTTTTTTTTTTTCCCTTTTAATGCACTGGTCTTTCCAAAATAAAAAAGACAATATTCCTAGGACCTGAGTATTTAAGAGATTAGTGTGACAGCTGAGAACAAATCTGTGATGTTTTCTGATATGAAAGGGAAGAAATTCCTTAATTTTGGGAGTGTTATAAGAAGCAGAATTTATTTTGAATTGTGCTTCCATATTCAGGTAGAAGTTCAGTGTAAACAATAGGTTAGCAGGTTTAAAATCGGCACGTGGAAGAAGTTCCCAATCTAGATATCATGTTAGAGCTGCTGGAACAGGTTCAGATAGGGGCCACAAAATTGATCAGAGGGCTGGAGCACCTCCACTACAAGGACAGAGTGAGAGAGTTGAGGCTTTTCAACTTGGAGAAGAGAAGGCTGCAGGGGGAAGTTATAGTGACTTTTCATTACCTGAAGAGGGCCTACTGGGAAGCTGGGGATGGACTTTTTAGAAGGGCATGTAGCAACAGGGTGAGCAGAAATGGTTTTAAACTGGAAGAGGGTAGACTAGATATTAGGAAGAAATTCTTTACTGCAACTTTACTCCTGCCCTTAAGCCTCTGGACAGATCAACTCATGGCTCCATATATGGCTCTGCCAGTTCCCTTAATTCACCATGAAATAAGGGAAGAATTTTAGCACTATAGTTTTTTCTGTTCCCATGTAATTTCATAAGCAGCCATCTTGGCGATGCAGAGCCATGGGGAATGCATCTGAAATTAGACTTGTTTTCTGTCCTGCTAATTTTGGCTTGAACTCAAAACCTTGTTGATTTCAGAGAATCAAATATGTTCCCAGATCAGTGACAGAGAGTGCTTTAAACCTGCAGATTATCTGAATATCGGTGCTAGGTTAAAGGCATACATTCTTGCTGCGTTACTTTGTTAGCTAAAAGAGTGGATACCAAACACACATACAAAGACCATGCCAAAGTAAATCCAGGAAACTGGGATCAAAGGGTGGGCAGGCAGAAAATTCATTCTATACTGTGCACCTTTGATTATGTTCTTTAAAAATGCAGCTAGGGCCAGGGCAGGATGAGGACAACCACCTTCAAATGAAGTTGTATCTAGAAGGCAAATAGGTTCAAGCCCTGCTCAGTTCAGCTGCCATTACTCCCATCCAAGAAAAGTTAAAAAAAAAGGTTGCAGTGCCTGGTAGGACTTTGGAGGAGATAGGTGTTGGTGTCAGTGTAAGAATACCTTTTGGCTGGATGAAGATGGCAGAAAGCTGAACAACTGGCCTGGAGAGACTTGGTAAAATATGTGGACCTTAAAATACATTGCCTTCTTTGGAAAGCCCTTACAGTGGAGACATAAGGGGAGCTACCAGTGGGTAGGTAGGAGCAGCCCTGCAGAAGGTTTCTGTGCTCAGGAAGATCAGACTTGACTTGGATGGATGAGTAAACAGAGGTGGTAACAAAGGGAAAGTAGGTGAATTGAAAGATTTTGAATTGAAGCATGGATGAAAAACTGTGTGAGGGGAAGATCACTAACAAAGCACAGTAAGAGTACTAAGAATCATTTAGCTGGGTAAAGAACTACCTAGATGTCTGGGCTCAATGGAGTCAAATCCTGATGGCGACTTACCACGGGTGGTGTTCCCCAGGGGTCAGTATTGGGACCTATCCTGTTCAATATCTTTATTGATGACCTGGATAAGGCCATTGAGTGTACCCTCACTAAGTTTGCAGATGACAGCAAGTTGGCTGGAAGTGTTGATCTGAGGGATCTGGACAGGCTGGCTTGTATCAAACAGTGTTGCTAACAGGAATAGGGAAGTAACTGTACCTCTGTACTTAGCACTGGTGAGACTGTACCTTGAGTACTGTGTTCAGTTTTGGGCCTCTCACTATGAGAACACCGAGGCCCTGGAACGTGTTCAGAAAAGGGCAACAAAGCTGATGAGGGGTGACAAGCTGACATGTGACAAACCTTGTGAGGAGTGGCTGAGGGAGCTGGGATTGTTCAGTCTAGAGAAGAGGAGGTTTAGCGGTGACCTTATCGCTCTCTACAACTACCTGAAGGGAGGCTGTGGTGAGGTGGGAGTTGTCCTCTCTCACATATAACTAGCAACTGGACTAGAGGGAATGTCCTCAAGTCACTGCAGGGGAGTTTCAGGTTAGACGTTAGGAAATACTTCTTTTCTGGGAGTGCCATCAGGTGCTGGTACAGGCTGCCCAGGGAGGTGATGGAGTTGCTGTCCCTGGAGGTGTTCAAGAAGCTTTTAAATGTTGTACCAAGGGACATGGTTTAGTGGGAAATATTGGTAGGCGGATGATTGGACTGGATGATCTTCACGTTTTTTTCCAGACCAGTGATTGTATGATTCTGTAATTTTTCACAAACTATGGATAACAGTTGCTTTGGCACTCATACAATGCTATAGCCAGAATCCAGGCCAGCTGGATAAATAAGCTTTTCTCCTAAGTCTCCATCAGCCTGGATTAGATTTCACCTGCCTCACATCTCCCCCATGGTTCTGTAACACCCTATCATCTGGAATGCCATCTGAATTTAAATGTGAATGGAGAACTGTACTGTGTGGCCTTTACTCTGCCCTTGGTGGAAATAAGTAAATATTAGCTAGTGTCATTAGCCTGGTTGATGTAATCATATAACAACTTCCCTCCCCTCTTTGGACTTAGGAGCGTCTGAGGGGTATATTTACGATTTCTCCTGAAGGGTATATTTAGGATTGCTCCAGCCCATCAGTACAGGCAGTTCTCTGTCCTGTGAAGATCTTGGCAGCTGTCTGTCCCAGCCCAAGCAATGGGAGCACCAGTGCTCCTCTTAGCCTTAACTCTATTCCTAGTCGCAGATGAAGCAAGCCTGGAACTGTGAGATCATCTCCTTTTGATTTTGGGGCACTTTGTGGAAGGGATTGTACTGAAAGATACAGTGCTGAGATGCTGCACTATTTAGTATCACAGAGCTGCATGGAGGGACTCTTGTTATAAGGAGACTGAGCAGAAGCAACTCCTACTGGAGTCTCAAACACAACTGTAGGTGAAAACCCTGGTGTTTGCCACTGAAGAAGCAGCAATGTCAGTGTAGCACTGCACTGCATACACCAAAAACCTATAGAATCAAGAAATCTTCCCTTTGTTCATCCTTTGTTGGCAGAGGTAAAATCTGGAGCAAAACTGAAGCCTTGGTCACTGAATTTTCAGTGACCTCACACCACCATTATGTTTCTGTGTACTTGCTATTGAGCAGTTGTGTCCTGGCTAATAGAAAGATGATGACAGTCTTATAAGAGAAGTGATCTATTTCCATACTGGGCATATTGCCATTTTCAGGTATGGAAAGGGAGCTGCATGACAATTCTGTGGCCTTTAGACATTTCTGACCTCTGTTTTCTACCTGCTCATGAAAGCAGCAGAAATGGATTCTGGATGGTTTACCTCAGCCTCTGAATGTTTCTGAACTTCTTTTGCTCTCTTCTAGTCAGTACATAGTGGTGTTCCCTGCTGTGATTCACTGCTTTCAAGAGGAGAAGCTCTGTATTCACTTCAGTTCCGTGGCTGAGACTGTCCACCTGGCTGTCACCTTGGAGGTGGAAAATCAGAATCAAACACTGGTGGAAAAGGATGTGGAGAAGCCAGGAACTTTTGAGTGCATCAGTTTCAAGGTGAGTGTAGATGCAGTTGCTGACTGCATCTACAGTGGATGGTCTTACTCTCACTTCAGACAACAGTGCTCTCTTGACATGCTGTCCTTCTCTCCCTTGCCATGGGCTGCAAACAGGCGAAATGTATTTTCCTACCAGTTCTAAGCAAAATGCAACAACTCAGCGAAACAGGGAATCTTTCATTGTGTAAACAAAAAACTGTTCTTTTGATTTGTATTGGTTCATTTCACCCTACTTAAAGGTTGCTGGAAAACATTGACTGTTTACTCAGTTGTCACGGGTTAACCGAAAATCTACCTGCTCCCATGACAGGGGGGCAGTTGGCCCGCAGGGCTGCTGGCCCAAAAAGGAAAGGGAAAAAGGGAAAAGGAAAAGAAAACAGTGGCAACATTCTAAGGAGGCACACTTATTTACTAAATACTATATCAAAATACAGGATAACACAATATAATACAATATAATTGAAATTAAGGCTAAACTAACGAATCAAGTAAAATAGGAGAGAGAGTGTGAGTCCCAAAACCAAGAGGCCTACTGTAGCTCTAGACGAAACGGCTGGAATGCTCCCACATGCTCCCCCCTGACTCCAAGGATTCCAGAGAGCGAGTCCAGCCCCAAAGTGAGATTATATAGTGTCCTTGTCCCATGACTTATCCCTGACCGTGATGTTCTCTGGGATATGTAGTATTCTTCTGTGAGCTGCACATTCAGTAAAATTATCCATGCTTTACATGATGTTATGATGTGGAATACTGATAGCAAAATTACAAAACCATGACATCAGTGTTTAGACCATTCTAATGCTTGAAAAATCATAGCGCAAGTTAACACATAGGAAATATTTTCTATTCATCCTCACTTCCTCAGAATTCTGTCCTTCCAGTTCCAAGAGAATGATTTACTCCAAAGCTGTATCTGTATGACAAGTTGTAGTTGCTGTCTACATAGACATTGAGCTTGCTTTATGTTACCTGCAATTGGTGGTGATGGCACTAAACCCACAATGAACTGGATTTCACCTTGGAAATCCAGATATTCTGGTGGCTTGACTTCCTGTCACTGGAACCTTCCTGCTACTGTTAGCTAAACTAGCCACACTGAGGCTGTGACATAACTGCAGGAACTTCATTTATGTCTTAGGAGAGCCATGGAGATCTGTCTGGTGCTGAGACTACGAACTTTCTCTGTCTTCCTCAGCACTGTTCTAAGTCAGTGTGGCTATCTTACGGATTCAGCAGAAGTCTAGAAGGTGCTGTAGCCACTTCTAGTTCTTACACCAATAAGACTATTATTAGTAAAGTGTTTGGTGCCAGGCCATAGGAGAGAGCAAGACCTGGTAATGGAAAGCCAGCGACATTTGTGGTTAGAAACAAAACAAAAAACCAAACCAAAACAAAGCAAAAGCCTTTATCCTGCTAAGCTCAGTCTTTCTGATAGTGGGATGTCCAAAGTTTTTGCCTGACCACTATCTTGTTTCCCATAACTGCCTTGGTCAGCTCCAGATCTGACTTCCCTATGGTTTTTCTTCTTTGTCAAAAATCTTGCATTTTGGTGGATTGTAAGAATAACATGTTAGATTGTTCACTTTTATGTTCATGAATAAGATGGTGATTGCTTCTTCTCCCGTAATATCAAGTACATTAAAGACAGAATCATGTAGTGGATTTTGGACTCTGGAACTTGAGGATTGTTTAAGTGAGGTAATGTTTCACTTCTGGGTGGAGATGAAAAGTCTCTGAAACTTTTTTCTTTTTTCTTATATCAACCAACCTAGGTGCCAGAGTTAAATTCCTTGGAAGCAGATGCTTCAGCTACACAAGTAAGACAACTCTCTTGGCTGTCTCTCCTCTTACAAACAGGAATTCCATCTGTCTTACATTTGTTGAGCTATATTCAAGGGAGGAGGTGCAGGGTGGGAAAGATTATAAGGGAAGAGGAGGAGGGAACAAAATAGAAACACACAAGCATAATAAGGGGAAAGGCAAAGAAAAAATGAGGAAACTGAGGAATATGGAGTAGACTATAACTAAGGAAAGGGAAGTGGAGGGAAAGAAGGAAGTTGAAGATTTTAGTGGGAGAGGGATCTCGGTTTCTTCTTCAAGCTACTTGAAGTCTTAGTTGTTTCTTTTTCAATTTGACAGTCAGAAGAGGTGGCATTTCTTCATGTCCTGATACACAGCAGTGATAACGTACTCTTTGAGGGTTACAAGAAGGTTCTGGTCAAGCCACAGAAAAACATAATTCTGATAGAGACAGACAAGGCCTTCTACAAACCTGGAGAAACAGGTGAGGAATGAAGGTGACATGGAAATGGGGAGGAATGATCAAAGTGGCAGCCATATTTGATGGGAAATCTTCAAGTGCATTGAGCTGAGATTGTTGGAACTAGTTGAAAGCAGATCTCTTTTTTAAGGATTTCCAGGAATAATGCGAATCAGAATGCACTCTTGAGGGTTATGCTGTATCAAATGCTCAGCCTTCTGCTCCTGGGTGTCATTGTGGGGAACTATGTCTTGTGAGACCTAAAAGGAAAGCCAGAAGTCTCCAAAACACTGGAAAATCTACTGTCATTTTTTGAATACTTGTTTACCTTTAAGTAGAGTTTAGAGTCAGTGCATGGATGCTGTGTGCTTAGCACACCTCCAAGTTCTATAAATATGGAGACTTGCCCCAGAGTTTTCACAATCTGGACAGACTGCAGAAAGACAAATGCCACTGATTTGTACTCTATTATTATCTTTCCAGGTAAAAATAATGATTTTCTACAGCATGTGTTTGCTTGTATATCTCCTTGGCAAATTTCTAGGTGGGATGGGGTGGGCAGATGTTAGAGAATAGGTAATAAAGAGAGCTGTTTGGGGGAAGACCAGAATACTGCTGAGGTAAACTAAGAGAGATACAAATAATGGAGCAGAGGAAAGGAGAAGAGTATTTGTGCAAGGATATATTGCACTCAGAATGCTTTATTCTCCTTTTCTTTATATTTCCAGTGAAATTTCGAATCATAAGCCTTGATGATGACCTTATGGTCATTAAAAATGAGGTGAGTATAACCCTGTGCATTTTTAGAAGAAGGAGTCTAAACATGATACACACTGAGAGGCTCATGTAAGAGACTTCTTTCTGCATGCCTGTTAAATCATAAGGACAAATGATCTTTGAAGAGAAACCACTCATCTGTTGGCCTCTTGGAGAAAGACTGCAGTGTAGACTAGAACAGGAGGTTCTAGTTATGTCCTCCTTGGACACATAATGCAGGATCTGGAAAGAGCAGAACTTTTCTGGTGTATGTGGATGCTGTTTAGGTCTACACAAAACTGAGCTTGTTTCTCTCTTCTTTTTACAGTATCTCCAGATATGGTTGCAGGTAAGTGGCAAATATCTGACCACAGGGAGATGTCTGTCTCTGCCATTGTGATTTGGTGGCTCTGCATGTTCTATCCCAAATAGGATCCTGAATATAACCGCATTGCTGAATGGCTGAATGTAAAGTCAAGACATGGCATTGTGGATCTATCCTTTCCCCTGGCCTCTGAAGCAGCCATTGGGGAATATACCATCTCAGTGCAACAAGACACAGCTCAGAAAACATTCAGTGTTGAAGAGTATGGTAAGACTTCTTAGACAGCAGAAGTGAGAGAAAAGCATTGTGGATAGCTAGAGAAAGACAAGGGGAAAGGCTGTAGTCTAACATGTTGTTCTAGCTGTTGCTGGGCCCTGTGATGAGCTCCTGCTGCTGATCATTGTTTCCTTCTTCTAAGCCAAATATACTGTTCAGTCAGTTTCTGTAACAGGAGCAGCATCATATCTTAACTCCATTCAGTTGCAGTGACATGTAAGAATAAAACCCTGTGCTGTTTACAGTGCTTATGGTTGACTGAGTTGGAATAGAAAGAAATTTTTTGTGGAATTGTAGCAGCAGAGGGAGGCATGGGCAAAGGACTAAGTGCTGTCACAGCATGAGGATGAGTAAATGGGAATATTACAATCTTTCCCCACATTTAGACTGTAGCTATAGCAGAATTTCTAATTGGTACAGTATCACTTTTTTTCCCCTTTGTCTGAATCTTTCCATCTCTCATGCATCTGTTTGCAGAGCTGACAAAGTTTGAATTAAAGTTTGAGCACCCTCCCTTCATCAGCACAGAGGATGAGGAATTTCAGCTGAAGCTATGTAGCAAGTAAGTACCATTGTTATCTGTCCTTGGGCTCCATAATCACCTCTAGATTTTTAGAAGCAGAGAAGTGGTCTGTCAGTACAGTGGTCTTACATTAACTTTTGTTGAGGGAGACAAATCACTCCGTTGAGCTAGTTGTTTTTTACATAAGTCATGATGCTGAACTATACTAAGGTTGCTGATTAGAGGGCACACACTTGAGTTGGTGGCTTGAAACACATTCCCAATGTACAGTGCTTGAAGTGAGATACAAACTGATTTTAAGGGATGATGTTTCTGAGCAAGCAAGATACAACACTCTCCCAGGCTCCACTTAACCCTTGATTAGGCAGGGGACTTGGTTCAAACTTTCTGCTGAAGCAGCTCATCTGCAAGTGTGTTCTTCTCTCTTTTGACACAGATATACCTATGGAAAGCCTGCTCAAGGGAAAATGACTATTACTTTTACCACAGTGTTACAGCTTGAAATGAATGATTTCTCAAATTCTTCTGAGATGAGAAAACAACAGAGCTGGGTAGGTGAACAAATAAGAGAGAGGAAAGTATCACCTGATGAAAATGTCTGTTGGTCTGTCTGTCCCCTTAATTTGCCTAATTGCACCCCTAATGCACAGAAACCTGTTTAACCTGGTTTCTTCCACTTGTTAGATCTAATCAGACAATTTATCTTCCCATGACTCTATTCTATAAACACTGTTTCAGCTGCCCTTATCTGACTCACTGTTTCAGGAGAAGGTGTAAGCTCTTTAAAAATAATAGTGCCTTTGGTCTTTCAAAGAGTCTGTATGATATTATGTAGAATCAGATCACTAATCTAATCAGCCCTGTACCTGGTCCCACCAATAAGTGTGGTATCAGAGCATTAAGTCACAGACTCAGTGCACTATTTCTTGCTCTATTCATATAGTTTATAGATCATCCAAAGCTTACCAGTGTCCTGTCAAAGATTATGTCCAGTGTTAAGTTACACTTTTTTGCACATTTATGCTCATTATATGTTTGTGGCTAAGCTGCGTGCGTAGTTTTTCTTACAGCTTTCAGATGAACCTTTTTGAGCCTGAAAGTCACGATAAAACATTTTAAAATATTATGCCATCCAGCAACAAGTCAGAATAGAAAAATCCAGATGGATCACTGCATTTTTAAAGTAGCGATTTATCTCCATCTGAAATGCTGTAGTCTCAGCTGTGCTAAATGCCAAATGAGTGCCAGCTTCCTCTCACACATCATGCAGTAAGCCTTGCAAGGTTCTCAAGAGGACTCAACAGACACAATTATAAACACCGTGTCCACTCTAGCTTTCATGACAGGCTGTCTGTACCCAGACTGTCTAATGCTTGGCACAGCTCTTGAAATCTGTAACTGGCTGGATGCCCACTTTTGAAATGGTCACATCACAGAGACAGTTGTAATTGGGTTGCCATCATATCAGCCTATATTCACAAGGGCCATGAGGTTTTAGGGAAGAGGCTGCCTGTAATTCAGACAGACAGAAACTTGGTCACTCTGGTGCAGGATCTGGGCTTAGTGCAGTCTCCTTCTGAGTCTGTTTTTGACATAATTAACCATTGTATGATTTAACTGAAGAACTTTTTTAATGCCACTTTTTTGGTGACTTTAATCCAAGTGTGTGAGTTTCTTCTTTTGCTGTTATCCATGATGGATTACGTGCATGGATAAGGTATGTATGTAGTTAGAGGTTTTGAGCTTCCTTCTGTTCCACAAGTATTTAGAAATATTTCTGTAGGACTACCCACTGTACATGAAACAGCTCCTCCAGATCACACTCTTTCTCTATCTGTGTTTTTATTTCTCCAGACAGACAAAAATGGCTGTGCTAAATTTGCAGTAAAGATAAAGGCTCTGGAATTAAATGAATCTGACAGCTACATAGATGTGATAGGAGAAATGGAGGAAACTGGAACAGGTACTGGAGAATATACGAAGAGTTTAATTACTTGTAGCAGACTTCTCCTTTCTTTGAGTTTTTTTTGTTGTTGTTGTTGTTTTGACCTTCCTACAGTAGTTGAATTCCTTTTGAACTGAATAGTCTTCTGTCATGATGATGGTCTTTATTCTAGTACTTCTGCTATCTATTATTACCAGATTTCCCAATCCTCTCTACCCTTCATCTCCACTAGCAGGTAGATGTCATTTTAGTGATTGCCTGAATGAACACCAAGGTGTTTTTCAGCTAGTTGCAAAGCCTTGGAAAGTCATGGAACAAACCCTCACAGTTCTCCTAATTGTAGTGCAGGATAGTGACAGGCAGTTTGTACCTGGAATCTCTTGTCCTCTCTTTTCCTAAACCTCCAGCAAGGCTGCTGATGTACACTCCTGCTGTCAGGAATCTCATTCTTCTCCCTTTTAGTCTGCCACAATACTGACTATAAGGAGGTAGGTTCTCAGCATGAATGTTAATGTCCTATTGATCTGACAACTGGAGGTGTCCATTTTTTGAATTCCACACTGTGGGTGGGGTTCCTCAGGCCACTGGTAGGCACCTATGTTGTAGCTGTCTATAACTAAACAATGATCTGATTTCTCTCAGTCAACAGTAAAGAGAAATAGGTGCTTATGCAGCCCATCATAATGCAGATGTCCCCAAAAGACTGGAGGAATTATACACTAGCAGAATGTATTTTCTCTTCTAAATTTAAATGCTGTATATGACTTAGAAGTATGTTCTTGTCTTCTGCTTCTTTAAGAACACTGCTGGAGTTCAATAGATTTTTTTTCTCTCTCCAAACAGGAGCACAGACTAAGGATTTTTCTAGAATTTCTATTGTGACAAGAATGAAATCTATAGAGTTTATCAATCTCCATCCCTTCTACAAACGTGGACTACCATACACAGGGCAGGTAACACCCATGGGTACTTCTCTGAGAATACATCATAGGTTTTATTTTCTGTTGGCAGAAGGAAACGATCTTTAGGAAAGTAAGTGCTGCTCTGCTGGTATCCAGCAACTGTGATTGAAGCCCTCTATAAAATCAATTTCTTCTCATCATCCTAACCTAGTAATTTCCCTGGACAGGAATTTTAGGGCCAGCTGCAGTGTCCTCAAGGCTCTTCAGGAGCAGCTCTTGAAACTACTCTATGTGATATAAGGGATATGGAATGGGTGTATTGGAAGCAGGAAGATATTACTCCCTGCGGACAGCCATCCAAGTGGTAATGGCAACTTGGCAAATCACTAAAGCTTAGTGTATCTATTCCCTAACAGTCATTTCTGACTCAAGTTTCCAGGATGATGCTAGGACAGCTGTTCCACTGGGGCAAAAAAACAATTCTATCTGGGCCAGTATGCTCCAGCATGAAAGAAAGCAAGAAACAGCAACTGTTAAGTTACTGGAGACAAGACAGTTTCTAGTCTTCTAAGATCTTGGAGCACTGTCCAAGAAAAGGCTTAGGATCCAAGTAAATTTCCTTTTCCACCCCCATGTATGTGTATTATTTGGCTGCACTACCCTTTATTTCTGGTTCTTAACTGCTGCACACAAATTCATATTTTATTTGGATCCTTCCAATCTAGCTGAAAGAAATAAGGATTTAGAAAGACTAATGATAGAAAAAAAAAAATAATATTATGCACTGACAGAGTCTTGGAGTGTAGCACAATGGAAGTCTTAACATCCTACTTTTGTCTGCAGATGTTCTGCCACAGTGATGGCACTCCCCTCCAAAATGAAATGGTCTACCTAACACTTGATGTAAATGATAAGAAAACACACCTGTCATTCCTCACAGATGACGAAGGGAAAGTCCACTTCTCATTGGATACCACCAGCTGGAACAGCTCAATGGTTTCATTGAAGGTGAGCATCAGCCACAGGAAAAAAGACCAGTGAAGTAAGGAGGAATAGTAAGGAAAGTGGAAGATATCTAAGGTGTGAGGCTCCTGGTCTCATCTGACTCTATCAGTAGAAGCATTCTTAATTACTCTCCAGTTCCATCTTCCCCAAGAGACAGGTGACTTTGCTGAAATAGTTTAGCTAAACACTCATGAAAGATGCTCT
Source organism: Excalfactoria chinensis (assembly GCF_039878825.1). Lineage (NCBI taxonomy): Eukaryota > Metazoa > Chordata > Aves > Galliformes > Phasianidae > Excalfactoria > Excalfactoria chinensis. The sequence continues at coordinate 71,557,156 of NC_092825.1, read as the reverse complement.
GCTGTCCTGAGCTGCAGCATAATCCTAATCCATCTTTTGTATTTTCTCTCACTTTTAAAGTGAGTGACTTCACTTAAATCATTCTTTAATTTGACGACTTCCTTAGACGAAATCTTTCCTTTTTCTCTGGGATGTGCTGGAGGTGGCTCAGCAGAACTGGCAGTTGACATCTATCTTTGCTGAAGCCCAATTCAAGTGGCTGCCCTCTCCCTGCAGCAGCACATATCTTATTCAGGCTCAGCTTGGCAGGTAGCCATTATTGACCTCCCTTTCAAAACCACGTTTTGCAGCACTTGTATCCTCTTCACAACTTCTGAATTCATTGTTTCCATCCTGGCAGTACATGTGTACGCCCACTATCTGGATTCTTGCAGATGGTATGGGATTCATGAGCCTGCAATGTACCCTTGCAGCCCAGAAAGCCAGCCATCTAGGCATCATCAAAAGAAACATGACCAGCAGGTTGAGGGAGGTGATCCTGCCCCTTCAGTCTGTGCTGGTGAGGACTCATCTTGGGTACTGCATCCAAATGTGGAGTCCTGAGTACAGGAGAGACATGAACCTGTTGGAGCACAACCAGAGGAGGGCCACAAAAATGATCCAAGGAGTAGAACACCTCTCCTATGAGACAGGCTGGGAGAGCTGGGGCTGTTAAGCCTGGAGAAGAGAAAGTTCTGAGGTGACCTGATAGTGGCCTTTTGATATTTAAATGGAAGCTACAGGAAAGAAGGAGGCAGACTCTTTAGCAGGGTCTGTAGTGATAGAACAAGGCAAAGTAGCTACAAGCTCAATCAGCAAGAGGGCTGATTTAGGTTGAATATACAGAAAAACTCTTTTGCAGTGAGGGTGGTGAGGCACTGGTACAGGTTGCCCAGAGTTGTGGTTGATGCCCTCTCCCTGGAGACTTTCAAGGCAAGGCTAGATCAGGCCCTGGGCAACCTAATTTTGCTATGCATGTCTTTGTTCATTGTAGGGGAGTTGGACCAGATGACCTTTGAAGGTGTCTTCCAACTCTAAGGATTCTATGACTTTATGACTCTATGATTTTATGTTTTCCCCTGAGGCAACAGTCTATCCATAGTGAAGTTCCCTAATTTTGATTTGGCTCTGTAATCTTTTTGGGCAGTTTCTAGTTTTTGTACACAGGCTCACAGCTATTATTCACAAAGCCCTAGATTCTCTGCAGGGAAGTAGAGCTTCATCATGCAAAGGCTATTTTGTTGCCTGTTATACTTCAGGGCATCTAATGAGAAATACTGAGAGAAAATTTGGGTGTTATATTCATGGTAGATGGTTAAAAGTTGATGTTGTGTCTCCTTAGAAAGATACAGAAGGAAAATTGTGGACAAAATATTAAAACATAGATTTTTGCTAAAACTTCATGTGTTACTGACTTCAATATTGAGCTTACACAAAATAAGTTTTTGAACATACCAGATATGCAATCTGCCAACTAGCACAGTCTTAGTGTTTTCAGCTGTCTTAAGCACTGATTGCTTTTTCATGTTTTCATACTCTGAAGGGTACCTACTATCTTGAAAATGACACCAAGAACAATTATGGGCAGAATGCAGAGATTGGGGAGAGCTTCCACTGGCTGAAACCTTTCTACTCTGAGAGCAACAGCTTCCTTGAGATCAAGGCCAGGAATGATGTGATGCCCTGTGATCAAGAGCAGAAAGTACAAGTGGACTATGTCCTTAATGAGAATACACTCAGCTCTGGAACAGACCACATTGATTTCTACTATATGGTAAGCAATGAAGGCATCTGAATCTCAGGGCAAGACCGTACTGTCTTTTATCTTTTTCAAAATAACACGTAGATAATATTTGGAAGGGGTGAAGTTATCCGAGGCCAGTAAAACTGTGTTTTGTTCTGCCCAGTGCTCTTCTTCTTTATCAAATACACAGACAATGGCATCGAGTGCACCCTCAGCATGTTTACAGATGACACCAAGCTGAGTGGTGCAAACGATACATTCAAAGAAAGGGAAGCCATCCAGAGGGACCTGGACAGTCTAGAGAAGTGGGCCCATGATAACCTAATGAGGTCCAACAAGGCCAAGTACAGGGTACTGCACGTGGGCCAGGGTAGTCCCAGGTATTTATACAAACTGAGGGAAGATCTCCTTGAGAGCAGCCCTGTGGAGAAGGACTTGGGGGTCCTGGTGGACGAGAAGCTGGACATGAGCCAACAGTGTGTGCTTGCAGCCCAGAAGGCCAACTGTGTTCCATCTGGAGTACTGTGTCCAGGCCTGGGGTCCCTAGCACAAGAAAAAGGTGTAACTCGTGGAACAGGTCCAGAGGAGGTCCAATAAGATGACTGGAGGGCTGGAGCACCTCTCCTATGAAGAAAGGTTAAGCAAACTGAGCTTGTTTAGCTAGGAGAAGAAAAAGCACAAAGGAGGGAGATATTATTGTGGTCTTCCAGTACTTGAAGGGAACATATAAACAGTAGGGGGAATGACTGCTTACAAGGGTGGATAGAAATAGGACAAGGGGGAATGGTTTTAAACTAAGAGAGGGAAGACTTATGTTAGATATTAGGAGGAAGTTTTTCACTCAGAGGATGGTCACATACTAGAATAGGTTGCCAAAGGAAGTTGTGGAGCTCCATCCCTGGAGGCAATCAAGGCCAGGCTGGATTTGGTTCTGAGCAGCCTGTTCTAGTGGCAGGTGATCCTACCCCTGGATGGGGTGTTGAAACTAGATGATCTTTGAGACTCTTTTCTACCCAGGCTGTTCTACAATTATATGATTTTCCTGTTTTCTAGATCCTGTGCTTTCTCCTACCCTCCAGTTGCTTCCTAAGGAATGTCTTGGTCTAACCTTTAATGATAGATGACTGCTATTTAGTCTAGTAGTTATTATCTTTACATGGGTAGCACTGAAAGGCTGGATTGGTTTCTATCCAATAGAATGCCTCAGACTTCCATCTGTGTGAGGCAGCTGACCTCTCCATGTCTGTATCTGTACAGGAAAAAAAAAAAAAAAAAATGAAATTGCGCAGGATCTTGATGTACTGCAGAAGTACATGTGTTGATGAAGTCTACTTACAGGAAAGTGAGTCCAAAGGAAAAGTCGGGCTACAACTTAGCTGTGATGTTATGATTATATGTTACTGAACTGGGCTCATTTGTAAGGTCAAAAAGAATTGTACCTTAGTAATGTGAAGATCAGACTTCACTGGTGCTTAGGAACAGATGCTAGCACCAGACTGAGATGTACTTCTGGCTACATAAGTAGCTACTTCTCATGGCCTAACAAACACCTCTAAAGTCCCTTCCCAGAGACGCTATCACCATCTCTGCTGCAAAGCTTTTTAGGGCACATCCTACCAGAGGAGCTTCTATGACAATATCTTTCAGACGTTTCCTTCTCTCTTCTTTCATTCTATTTACATTCTCATGCTTGCAGAATTCAGGCCCTTCAATGGCTCTTCTCTTTGCTCTTCAGGTGATATCCAAAGGCAGGATCCGTTTCAGTGGAAAGAAGCAAGTGCCAATCCCCCAGCATGAGAGTGAGTACAACCTCATGAAAATTAAGTGCACATCTCAGGAAAGTGTGACTGCCAAACAATGCCAAACACTGCACATTAACCAAAGGCAGGGGCTAGTGAAAGAATTGTTAGGGTGCAGTCCACCTCATTAGGTAAACACAGTTTCCATTATCACTGGTGAAGTGGCCTTCTAGGTGAATGTCATTCTCCAGTCTTGTCTAATTGATCTAATTCCTGACCTTATGACTTTGCTGCTAGCTGATATCTTTGAGAAGATACAATATTTGTGTAGTTAATCTGTGAATATAAAGCACAGGATGAGGGAAGAGAGACATTTTTGCCAACCTGGAGCCAAAGGATTAGCTAATATTCTAGGATTATTGACAATCTGCAACCTATGGCACTGTATAAATTGTTCCTGTTTACAGGTAGAGAATAATGAATTCCCTCTTTTGATTTCTATCTCCAGTCAGCTGATTCTGAATGGCATGGATTCAAGTGAGTGCTTTTCCTCTCTTCTTTCCTGTGTTGTACAGATCTGCATGGCTCCTTCTCATTAACTCTAACTATTGGCAATGACTTCCTGCCTAACATCAAGCTTCTAGTGTACACAATCTTCTTGGATGGAGAAGTGGTGGCTGATGTGGAAGAGTTTCAAGTAGCCAAGTGTTTTAGACACAAGGTGAGCAGAAATGCAAAATGGAAGAAGAGGGCAATCACATCACTGATATCTTGTGGCCTGTTATCGTTTCTGGTTCTGTTTTATCTTTAGTCAAAAGGTACAAATTGGATACCTACTAAAACAGATGTCCAGTATATTTTTGTCTGGGAAACAAAATAAATAACCTCCTTTTTCTCTAAATTCCTAGTTTTGCCCTCCCCTACACTGAGTGGCAAGCCCCTCCCAAGGAGTAAATCATGCCCCCTTGAACATTGCTTTCTCCATACATTCCCCAGTGATTTGAAAATACAGTGTCCTCCATGTTCTTCCTAATGCAAAGAGAATTCTGCCTTCCTAGCTACTGAAGAATTCTCACTGCCTAGGCAGTCTTGAGTCAGCAGGAGGTGGCTGTAAAGAGGAGGGGAATTATGACTGGGCTGTGTGCCCCAGCAACCTTTCCAGTGGTTTTCCAGGATGGACTCTCTCCGCATCTCTTCCCTACCCTTATTCTCTTTCACTCTGCTGTCCATACACCTAAGACTCACAGAGTAGCACTCTCCAGTGATAAGTCACAGAATCACAGAATTGTAGGGGTTGGAAGGGACCTCTTGAGATCATCGAGTCCAACCCCCCTGCCAAAGCAGGCTCCCTACACCATGTCGCACAGGTAGGCATCCAGGCGGGTCTTGAATATCTCCAGAGAAGGAGACTCCACCACCTCCCTGGGCAGCCTGTTCCAGGGCTCCGTCACCCTCACTGTAAAGAAGTTCTTGCGCACATTTGTGCGGAACTTCCTATGCTGAAGTTTCAGCCCATTTCCCCTAGTCCTGTCCCCACGCACTACTGAAAACAGACCAGCCTCGCCACTATGGCTCCCACACTTGAGGTATTTAAAAACCTGGATCAAGTCCCCTCTCAGCCTTCTTTTCTCAAGGCTAAACAGACCCAGTTTCCTAAGTCTCTCCTCATAGGGGAGATGCTCCAGGCCCTTCACCATCTTTGTGGCCCTCCACTGGACTCTTTCCAAGAGGTCCCTGTCCTTTTTGTACTGGGGAGCCCAGAACTGGACACAGTATTCCAGATGAGGCCTCACCAGGGCAGAGTAGAGGGGGAGGATCACCTCCCTTGACCTGCTGGCTACGCTCTTTTTAATGCACCCCAGTATGCCATTGGCCTTTTTGGCTACAAGGGCACACTGCTGGCTCATGGCCAACCTGTCGTCCACCAGGACGCCCAGGTCCCTGTCAGCAGAGCTCCTCTCCAGCAGGTCTTCCCCCAGCCTGTACTGGTGCATGCAGTTATTTCTACCTAGGTGCAAGACTCTACACTTGCTTTTGTTAAACCTCATCCGGTTTCTTACTGCCCAGCTCTCCAGCCTGTCCAGGTCTCTCTGAATGGCCGCACAGCCTTCAGGTGTGTCAGCCAATCCTCCCAGCTTCGTGTCATCAGCAAACTTGCTGAGGGTGGTCACTATCCCCTCATCAAGGTCGTTGATGAAGATGTTGAACAAGACTGGACCCAGTACAGACCCCTGGGGGACACCGCTAGTCACAGGCCTCCAGCCGGACACCGCACTGCCAATGACAACCCTCTGCACTCTGCCAGTCAGCCAATTCTCAATCCACTTCACCGTCCACTCATCTATCCCATACTTCCTCAGCTTTGTTATAAGGATGTCATGGGGGACCGTATCAAAAGCCTTACTGAAATCAAGGTAGACTACATCTACCACTCTCCCCCCATCCACCCAGCGTGTGACATCTTCATAAAAGTCCACCAGGTTGGTCGAGAACGACCTCCCCTTGGTGAACCCGTGTTGAGTACTCCTGATAACTTCCTTTACTCCCAGTTGCCTGGAGATGGCATCCAGCACAAGCTGTTCCATCACCTTCCCTGGGACAGAGGTGAGGCTGACTGGCCTATAATTACCCGGGTCATCCTTCTTGCCCTTTTTGAAGACCGGGGTGACATTGGCCATCCTCCAGTCTTCAGGCACCTCCCCAGTTCTCCAAGACCTCTGAAAAATTACAGAGAGTGGCTTAGCAATAACCTCCGCCAGCTCTCTCAGCACCCGCGGGTGCACCCCATCAGGTCCCATGGATTTATGGACATTAATGTTTCCTAAGCACTCACGGACCACCTCTTCCCTGACTAAAGGGAAATCTCCCATTCCCCAGATTCTCTCATCAACCACCAGAGTCTGGGATTCCTGGGGGAGAGCCCTTTCACTAAAGACTGAGGCAAAGAAGGCGTTCAATATTTCCGCCTTCTCAGCATCCCCCATTACCAGAACACCCCCCTCACTTAGTATGGGGCCCACATTCTCCCTAGCCTTCCTTTTGCTGTTAACGTACTTAAAAAAGCCTTTTTTATTATCCTTTATCTCCTTAGCTAGATTCAGCTCCAGGTGGGCTTTAGCCTTCCTGGTTGCATCTCTGCAGTCCCTGACTACATTCTTATATTGTTCCCAAGTGGCCAGACCCTTTTTCCACATATCGTGTACTTTCTTCTTTCTGCCGAGCTTGCACATGAATTCCTTACTCATCCACGCAGGTCTCCTGGCACCTTTTCCCGACTTCTTAGTTACAGGGACTTAGTTATAAGTGCCTGATCTCATCTCCTTTTGCAGGTGGAATTGGACTTCTCAAGAAAGCAGGAAGTCCCAGGGTCAAAAGTCAGTCTGAATCTCAAAGCTGCTCCAGGATCCCTCTGCTCTGTCCAATCTGTTGACAGAAGTGTCCTCCTGATGAAGAATAATACCCTAACAGCAGACACAGTGAGTGCAGCCTGCCATGACTGGCACCCTAATGTCTGCCTGCTTCTGTCTCCATGCTTTGGCAGGAAAAGGCCCACAGGCCATTCCTGTACCCAGGTGCATTATTATGTGACTGCTCTGGCATTCTCCCTCCTAGGCCTTTTCTGAGTAGTTATGTGTTCTTCGTGTTCCTCATGCACCTGCCTTGTGCTTTGAATCTCTATCTGGAAAGTGATGGAAGCTGCACAACACTGCTGGGGCAGGTTGGAAGAGCAGCTTCAAAGAGATGCTGGTGCTTTCTGCTTAGAGGGAAAGTACTTTCTTCACATAAACCTTCCTTTCTGTTCTTCTGTCTGCTACAAGGCAGTGAGGCTGAACTAACCTTAAATATATATGGTTTGAATTTTGGTTAGTCCTATGTGAAGTCAGGAGCTGGACTCGATGATTACCTTGTGTGCACTTTCCAAATCAGAATACTCTATGATTAAAAAATAAGTTTTGTTCTGGTAGGCCCCTCCTGTCCTTCTGTCCCAAATACTGCTGAATTATAACTGTATGACTACTCAGGCTGAGCTCTCAAACAGTAGAAAACAGTAAGTACTGTTTTAGAAAACAGTAGCCAGGGGACAGAAACCATAGTGGCCAGGAGGTGACTGGTGAAAAGTGCCCCCAGATGCATTTTGAGAATCATTTTGAGAAAATTTGAAGAAACTTATCCTTAAAGCAGTCCCGTGGTTCAACTGAATGAAATTAAGACTTATTAGAACAAAAACATTGCAAGAACTGAAAATTCAAACATATATTCACAGTGTATACCAAAGATGATACAATCAGTATGCCTCATACAAAGTTGTAAGGTAAGTTAGAGCAGGCCAACCTGTTACAAAAGAGCCTCATCCAAATCCAGAGGGACTTGTTGCACCTGTAGGTAGGCACCTCAGTGTGATCAGGTGTTCTCTTTCACAGGAAGCTGTTCTAAGGCACAGCACTTACTTCTAACGGAAATAATAAATAATATTCATGACATTTGTAAGTCAGATATGTCAATGAACTCAAACTGAGATGTGTCCTATCCAGATTTTACTTGTTAGAGTTAAAAGGCTTGAACTGTCAGAACTGTCAGGTGAAAATCTTCAGACAAAGAGCTTCTTGCCTACATCTGCTCCTCAGGCCTCACGTCCTTAAGCATAAGATGGGTCAGTGCCAACTTCTTCATCTCTGCATCTTTATTAAGTATAGGGCTATAGTCCAACTATTTGGCTCATTCACACCGTTCTGTTGGTTAGTTCCTCATAAAGACCTCTGTTCTTCCTTTGCAGTTGTATGAGAAGGTCTTTGATGACACTTTTACAATTGGAGGACGAGGGTTCCCTTATCACCTGGAAGATTTTGATGCATACCCTTGTCTGCCCCAGAAATCCGGTCTCATTAAAAAGATGGGTGCACCATGGTACCAAAGTGATGCTGACGTTTTTAATTTGTTTAAGGTGAGACTCTACACTTGTACCAAACTTTTCCTTAACAGTGATTGCCACTATGCCATCCTGAATGCCTACAACTATTTAGTTACTTGTGTCATGTTTTTCTCCAGTGTACCTACTCTCACTTGGAGATTATGGGGAAAGTTAAAATTTAGGAGTAAGCACAGTGCATTCCTCATGCTCTGTCCAGTCATAGAATTATAGAATGGCATGGAAGGAACTTTAAAGATCATCTTGTTCCTACCTCTCTGCCATGGACAAGGTTGCCAACCACTAGATCAGCCTGCCCAGGGCCCCATCCAATCTGACTTTGAACAGCTTCAGAGATGGGGCATCCATAGCTCTAGGCAATCTTGCAATATCTCACCACACTCTATTTTTTCCTAACATCTAGCCTAAATATCCCCTCTTTTAGTTTAAAGACTTTCCCCTTTGTCCTACTGCTATCAGATCAGGCAAAAGGTCAGTCAGCTTCCTGCTTATAAGCTCCCCTCACCTACTGGAAGGCCACAATCTGATCTCCGCAGAGCCTTCTCTTCTCCAGGCTGAACAATCCCAGCTCCCTCAGCCTTTCTTCAAGTGAGAAGTGTTTCTGTCCTTTGATAATCTTTATGGCCTTCCTCTTGACCCACTCCAACACCTCCCTGTCTTTCTTGTGCTGAGGGCCCCAGACCTTAATGCAGTACTCCAGACGGGGCCTCACAAGGACAGAGTAGGAGGACAATTATCTCCCTTGTTCTGCTGTCCATGCCTCTTTTGATGGAATCCAGGATACAGATGGCCTTCCAGGCTGCAAGCACACACTTCTGGCTCATATCCAGCTTCTTGTTGACCAGGACCCACAAGTCCTTGTCCACAGGGCTGCTATCAATGCCTATGTATATGTATACAAACAAGCAGCAGTTTGAAGTGTTTCAGCTACCAACAACGGCCTTATGAAATTTGCTGTGATGTGAGAATTTCTCAAAATATTTTCAACATTCCTTATTGCCTGTTATTTACCACTGATTTGCCCTCTTTACTGTTTTCCCAGTTACTGCGCATGAAAATAATAACCAATACTAAAATCAAGAAACCAGTTTCCTGTGTCCAAAAAAACTTTGAGAGAAAGATGTTGTCTAACATAGACAGTGTTGTTGGTAAGGAATTAAAATTTCAGACTCATCAAGTGATGGGACTCTCCTCTCCTAATCCTGGCCAGGCTGCTGCTGAGATAGCTAATTTCCACCCTGCCGTGCTCCTCTTTTTTGTGTGTATAAAAGAAATTGTGCTTGTGTCTAGCTTAGAGAGCACAGTTAATCAATAACAGTTAAAAGCTCTAATTTCTGTCCCTTATTAAGCTGCCCTTGGGTTCTGTGGTCATCACAGAAAATGTAGCTTGCTCTCCACAAGTATTTTCACAGACTACTTAAAATGGTGTGACTCTAATTAAGTATTCTGTCTCCTTCTGTTTCCACACCAAAACTTGATGAATTTGTCATTCTGAGCCTCAGACCAAAGTCCATTCAACTCTCTCTCCCTAAAATTGTGTTCCCTAAGATACAGATACTCTGACATACTCTCACTGAAAAGCTAACCCTGTATACACAGATAATTTATGGTTTGTGCTAGATTGCCTACGAATGAAGTAATTTCACCTGTCGTGACTTATACTGTTTTCTGATGTATTACTTGCTTTGCTGCAGACAGTCATGTTGTTCATGACAATCTTGTACCTCAGTCAGATGACACAAAGAAGTCCAAACCACGGACATATTTCCCAGAAACTTGGATTTGGGATTTGGCCCCTATCAGGTTGGTAAAAGCCTCTGCCTGCCTTTTCCAGAGACCTTTGGAAACTTCTGACTGCTTCTAATCAAGTTCTCTCTCTCTTCCTGCTGTAGTGATGAAGGTCAAGCATCTCTCCAAGTTACTGTACCTGACACTATTACAGAATGGAATGCCAATACCTTCTGTGTTGGTGATACTGGCTTTGGGCTTTCTCATTTAGCTACACTTAGGGTCTTCCAGCCTTTCTTTGTAGACCTGTCACTGCCATACTCTGTGATCCAAGGAGAGATTTTCAGCCTGAAAGCCACCGTCTTCAACTACCTCAAGGACTGTATCCAAGTGAGTATTTCCCAAATCCCATATCCTATGTTAAAACAAGAGCACAAGCCTAAAAGTGAGATATTAGCTATATACTGGTATCTGGGACACAAAGTACAGTCTCATCTTTTGTGACTCACGATGTTTGTTCCTTCAAACAGTGCCTGGTGCTAATTCTGTGCCAATGTATGTTTGTATACCTCAACACACTCAGGTGCGCACCACCCTCATAGAGACTCCAGAACTAAAGGTGGATGTCTGTCCAGGCTACCAGTTCACCAGCTGCCTCTGTGACAATGAAGCAAAAATCTTTGTGTGGAATGTGACAGCCACTAGACTGGGTGAGGTTAAGCAGAGGGATGTGTGGTAGGTAGTGGGAGGAGATGTGAAATTTGCCTGCCTCTGTGTCTGGTCCCATCACCTGTATGTACAGAACTCTGCTGCAAGTGCTCAGTGATGTACTCTTGTGCTTCTTGCAGGCAAAGTGAACATCACTGTGAGCACTGTGGCAGAAGATTCCCATAATCTGTGTGATAACAGGGTTGCTGTGACACCATTGCAAGGAAAGAAAGATACAGTGATAAAACCTTTGCTTGTGAAGGTTAGTCAGACCGATGATGGAGAATACCTGGGGACAGTGTGTTATTCCATGAAGCTGTTAGTTAGCAAAAGGAAGTTTAGATCTTTCTTGGAAACAGACAGGTCAACAGAGGCATGGAGACTTCCTTTCCTGCCTTCTCTTTCTGAGCTATTCTTTCTCTACTTGCAGCCAGGAGGTATACGGCAAGAGAAGACCCAAAATGCCTTTCTCTGTGCTACAGGTAAGGAACATAATTCACTGACTGCTATCAGGATGGAAGGGATGGACCTACTGCAGGTACCGAGAGGTGGGGGGAATTTGTCCAAGAACAAGAACCTGTGGTGCTATCTGTGGCTGGGAGAACAACCACTGTTGTTTCTTCATATCTATCTTCTGCCTGGCAGCATTTTCTATATGAAGCACGTATTTTTGGGTCTCAGCTTCTGTGACTCAGTTTCACACTCAGTCTCATGTAGGCTGCTTTGGGGTGTCTCAATTGTGTGTGATAACTTTTCCATTGAGTAAATGTCTGTCTTTTCCCTTCCTTAGATAACACGGTCTCTGAAGAATTCTCCCTGTCCCTGCCTGCAGAAACACTGGAGGGATCTGGTCGAGCCACTTTCTCTGTGATTGGTGATAAAGGCTTTCCTTGCTCTTGGGTCGTAGTGGGAAAAGCTTGCACAATGCTTTGGCCTTAATGTTGCGCCAACTCAACTCCTCATAAGATAAACTGGAGAGTGTGATGATGGCCTTAGAAATGTATATCAAGTAATCTTTTTCAGCAGTTATTCCTCTCATATGGAAAGATTTTAGGTGATCCCCAGGTGTCTGGAGAAGAAGAAGCAAAACAGGATATCTCCTCTTGATGTCTCTCAATCATCCACCTAAAGCAACCAAGAACATCCTTTCAGCTTATCATCTGGGTTGCTTCTATAATTCTTTTCTTTCCTTGATACTCTGGAATGACAGTTCTCTTAACATTTCCTCAGATCCCCTCAGGTTTTTTATTCTCTGCCACTTCCCAGAATGACACATTCTTCCCTTGCTGTTCTGGACTTATTCAGGAGGAGCTGGAAGAAATCTTATTGTGATATTACATGCATCAGTTTCATGAGGAGCTCTTTTTCAGGATTCCAGTAGAGCTTAGAGAATGCAGGAGTCCCTTCATTTTATACTGCTGAATACTTTTCTTTCTCCTGATCCTCCACCTCAAATTTTAGGAGATATCATGGGTCCAGCACTTCAAAATTTAGATCATCTGCTTGAGATGCCTTTTGGTTGTGGTGAACAGAACATGATTCAGTTTGCACCAAACATCTTCATACTCCGATACTTGAAGAAGACTAAACAATTGGACCCAGAAATTGAAGTCAAAGCACTCTATTTCCTAAGAACTGGTAAACATTGTCTTTCCTTCCATTCTGAAAATAATATTTAAAAAAAAAAAAAAAAAGAAAAGAAAGAAAGAAAGAAAAAAAAGAAAAAAAAAAAAAGTGCTATAAATCTAGATTGTGGAGCATTTGTTTAATGGGTGTGTGCAAGATGAGAGTAGAAGCAATGCCAGAGCTGTGCCAAAGAAAGATATCACTGAATATAAGGAAATGGTTTCAAGAAAGGTAAAGCATCTTTCTGAAGAATCATTATTTCTATTTCTGAATATTATTGAGGTACTAAGCCTACTTTTCTCAGGAGGGAGTAGGTAATTAATGATCTGCACTATACTGTGATGCCTGTATTTCACTGTGTTAACAGTCTGATGCAGATACAGTTCCTTGGGGAAACAGGGCAACAGTTGAATGAAGAGTGACCATAGCAGATAGATAGTTTAGTTAGTGTTTGCTTATGTCCAATATCATTCAAATTTAATACAGTGCTAGTGTCCTATTTTGCAATGCACATCATATTAGGATTTCTCTTAGTCCATTCTGAGAAAAGCCTTGTTAGTGACTCCTACTGATCTTTCTATTCACAGTAAGGTCTCAGTTAGGGTTGCTTGGGGAGTGTGGAGAGGTGAAATCACTTAGCATGCCCCTACTCTGCAAAATCAGCTCGTAATGCTGAGCAGCTGTTTCTTGTTATTCTGATGCTGTGGGATGACTCAAGGCATTGTGGTGTAGTAGGTTTGGCTCAATGTCTCTGTAGGAGCTGGTGAAGTCTCTTGCCATTAAAGCCTTTTTCCTACACTAAAAGCACAGTTTGAGATGGTATGTTTTCACTCTGAGAGTTGCTTTTGCCCCTGTCTTCATAGGTTACCAACGTCAGCTGCTCTACAAACATGATGATGGCTCCTACAGTGCTTTTGGGAAGTCTGACAACCAGGGCAACACATGGTGAGTGGCCAGAGTTGGTGCTGTCATCCCAAACCTAGAATCCATTCTATTATCTGGCTGTGACATCTGTACTCTGCCCACAGGCTGACAGCTTTTGTGGCCAGGTCCTTTGGGCAGGCCAGCTCTTATATTTACATCAATAAAGATCACGTGCAGGATGCTGTGCTCTGGCTGCAGAAGCATCAGTTATCCAATGGTTGCTTCCAGAGTGTGGGGAAACTCTTCAATAATGACTTGAAGGTATGACTAATGGTGATGGAAGTAGGAGTGGTAGAAACACAATATGGGGATGGGGTCACTTCCCCAGGCTCTTCTGCTGTGCACAGTAGCACAAAACATGGTTTAACTCAGCCAAACATCTTCCCAGAGCAGAGTGAATCATAGCCTAGAACAACATACATTTCTTCTACACGAGTTTTTAATCTCTACTGGGCATTCTCATTTATTCTCTAGATAAATGGCACCATGACTGATTGTGCCAAGACACATGAGGGGTACACAAAGAAAATTTGTGTTCTGTAATACTTGTACAAAAAACTCTGGCTGGATTGTCCCTCTTCTCATGCATTATGATCTGCAGTAAAGACTCTCCAGATAGGCTTTGTGCTTTAACACGGAATGCTCTGAAGACACGGTTGTCCCTTCACTGCCCACCAAGTATTACTTTTCCTGGAGCCTGGCACTCCCAGATTGATCCCTGCACTGTAGCTGGAAATGCACAATGAACATGCCCTGATGCTCAAGTACTGAACATCTGCATACAGTGTAGCAGTACATGGGTTCATGTGTTCTGTAAAGGAAGAAATAATCAAGACCCGTCAGACTGCAAAGTCACCCTACTAAACACAAGGCACATCACAGAATCACAGAATTTTGCAAGGTTGGAAAAGACCTAGAAGATCATCTAGTCCAACCATAACCAATACTTCACAGCTAAATCATATTCCTCAACGCAACATCCAAACGTTTCTTGAACACTCCCATGGTCGGTGACTCTACCACCTCCCTGGGCAGTGCATTCCAATGCCTGACTACCCTTTCCGAGAAATAATACTTCCTAATGTCCAGCCTGATCCTCCCCTGTCGCAGCTTGAAACCATTCCCTCTAGTTCTATCACTAATTACACGAGAGAAGAGGCCGACCCCCAGCTCACCACAACCTCCCTTCAGGAAGTTATAGAGAGCTATAAGGTCTCCCCTGAGCCTCCTCTTCTCCAGGCTGAACAATCCCAGTTCCCTCAGCCACTCCTCATAAGGCTGTTTGAAATGTTTGAAATAAAACAGGAAGATATGCTAGCAAAGTAAAGGGCTACACTTCTCCTTTTATTATTATTGTTATTATTTAATTGGATTCAGTACAAACTAAAACCAGAGTGTACAGATAGACTTTATCCTTGTCTGACTTCCACTCAGTTCTCAACACGGGCTTTCTATTTCAATAGATCTTATGGGGCACAACAAATTTCCCTCTCTTTGCACTTTGAAGTTTCTGCTATCAGTGTGAACAGTGCCTCAGAGCATCGTTTATGATGCAGTTGTAGAGTCATCCTCCTCTCTGAGGATGCTGGCAGAACTTCACTGGGAATGCTTGTCCTCTGATGGGAAAAGAGACTCTTGGATGCCTATTTCCCCTTGTTAATCTGTAGCTTCTCACAATCAACTGATTTGTATACAAACTCACATCTTGTATACAAATCCTGCATCATAAAACCTTTGTTCTGGTGTCCACTTGTAACATAATAAAAACAACAACAACAACAACAAAACAATTTACCACCATATCAAGAATGTCCACAGGCATGCAACTATACTCTGGTAGTTATGTGATCCATAGGTAGTTTCAGGAGTTAAACAGATCACCTAACATTTGGAGGCAAGCAATGTTCATTTTTGTCTGTCTGTGTGATTTACAGGGTGGTGTGAATGATACACTCTCTTTAACAGCCTATATCGCTGCTGCCCTTCTGGAGCTCCAGTTGGAGAAGAATGTAAGTAATGTTTGAACTCTTTTAGGACCTTTTAACATGGATAATATGTTCTTACTGACATTGACCTGATTTGCAGCAAGCAGAGCATCTGCCATTCCCAACTAATCTTAGGGCAACAATTGTCACTGAAAATGATGCAGGTCTTGCAGGGAAGCTGTAATACTTGAGGACGGTTGGTATACTGGGAAATTTTCTTTCAATTTCTTTCTCAGGATACAATGCTGGATAATGCCCTACGCTGTCTTAAGAATGTTGCATTTGAAGAGACCAGCCTTTATGTCAAGGCACTGATGGCTTATGTATTCACATTGACTGAGGATATGGAGATGAGACAGGAGCTCCTGGATAAGTTAGAGAAAGAAACTGGTAAGTTATTGCCTTTCCAAGACTTTGGATTCACAGAATCACAGAACTGTAGGGGTTGGAAGGGACTCCTGGAGGTCATCTAGTAGAATCCCTCTGCTAAGGCAGGTTTCCTAGAGTAAAGTGCAGAGGAAAGAGTCTAAATGGGTTTTGAAAATCCCCAGGGAAGGAGATTCCGCAATCTCTCTGGTTACCTTGTTCCAGAGCTCTGTCAGCCTCAAGGTAAAGAATTTTTTTCTCATGTTAATATGGAATTTCCTGTTTTCCAGTCTTTGCCTATTTCCCCTTTGTCTTATCACTGGTCACCACCAAAAAAGACCTGGCCCCATGCACTTGACACCAGTCCTTTAGATATTTATGTGCACTGATAAGATTCCTTCTCAGTCTTCTCTGGACTGGAGTAATGAAAGCATTCAGTAACTTTGCCTTCTCAGTGACCCCCATTACCAGGGCACCTTCCTCATTCAGTAGCTGGCCCATATTTTCCATAGTCTTCCTCTTGCTATAGAGATATTTAAGAAGTCCTTCTTGTTTTCCTTGACCTCTCTCACCAGATTTAATTCCAAATTAAACTTCCTTGTTGCATCTTTGCATGTCCTGACAGTATTCCTATATTCCTCCCTAGTGGCCATAGCCTTTTCCCACATTTTGTATGTTTTATTCTTTTATTGAGATTTTCCATGAGCTCTTTGCTCATCCATGCAGGTCTCCTGCCATTTTTGCTTAATTTCTTACTCTTAAGGTGGCACTTATCTTAAGCTTGGAGGAAGTGGTGCTTGAAAATGAACTAACTCTCTTGGGCTCCTTTATCTTCCATTGCTCTAACCTATGGGATACCTCCAAGTAGGTCATTGAAGATGTCAAAGTTGACTATGCTGAAGTCCAGGGTTGCAGTCACAGAATCACAGAATCACAGAATTGTAGGGGTTGGAAGGGACCTCTTGAGATCATCAAGTCCAACCCCCCTGCCAAAGCAGGCTCCCTACACCATGTCGCACAGGTAGGCATCCAGGCGGGTCTTGAATATCTCCAGAGAAGGAGACTCCACCACCTCCCTGGGCAGCCTGTTCCAGGGCTCCGTCACCCTCACTGTAAAGAAGTTCTTGCGCACATTTGTGCGGAACTTCCTATGCTGAAGTTTCAGCCCATTTCCCCTAGTCCTGTCCCCACGCACTACTGAAAACAGACCAGCCTCGCCACTATGGCTCCCACACTTGAGGTATTTAAAAACCTGGATCAAGTCCCCTCTCAGCCTTCTTTTCTCAAGGCTAAACAGACCCAGTTCCCTAAGTCTCTCCTCATAGGGGAGATGCTCCAGGCCCTTCACCATCTTTGTGGCCCTCCACTGGACTCTTTCCAAGAGGTCCCTGTCCTTTTTGTACTGGGGAGCCCAGAACTGGACACAGTATTCCAGATGAGGCCTCACCAGGGCAGAGTAGAGGGGGAGGATCACCTCCCTTGACCTGCTGGCCACGCTCTTTTTAATGCACCCCAATATGCCATTGGCCTTTTTGGCTACAAGGGCACACTGCTGGCTCATGGCCAACCTGTCGTCCACCAGGACGCCCAGGTCCCTGTCAGCAGAGCTCCTCTCCAGCAGGTCTTCCCCCAGCCTGTACTGGTGCATGCAGTTATTTCTACCTAGGTGCAAGACTCTACACTTGCTTTTGTTAAACCTCATCCGGTTTCTTACTGCCCAGCTCTCCAGCCTGTCCAGGTCTCTCTGAATGGCAGCACAGCCTTCAGGTGTGTCAGCCAATCCTCCCAGCTTCGTGTCATCAGCAAACTTGCTGAGGGTGGTCACTATCCCCTCATCAAGGTCGTTGATGAAGATGTTGAACAAGACAGGACCCAGCACAGACCCCTGGGGGACACTGCTTGTCACAGGCCTCCAGCCAGACACCGCACCGCCAATGACAACCCTCTGCACTCTGCCAGTCAGCCAATTCTCGATCCACTTCACCGTCCACTCATCTATCCCATACTTCCTCAGCTTTGTTATAAGGATGTCATGGGGGACCGTATCAAAAGCCTTACTGAAATCAAGGTAGACTACATCTACCGCTCTCCCCCCATCCACCCAGCGTGTGACATCTTCATAAAAGTCCACCAGGTTGGTCGAGAACGACCTCCCCTTGGTGAACCCGTGTTGAGTACTCCTGATAACTTCCTTTACTCCCAGTTGCCTGGAGATGGCATCCAGCACAAGCTGTTCCATCACCTTCCCTGGGACAGAGGTGAGGCTGACTGGCCTATAATTACCCGGGTCATCCTTCTTGCCCTTTTTGAAGACCGGGGTGACATTGGCCATCCTCCAGTCTTCAGGCACCTCCCCAGTTCTCCAAGACCTCTGAAAAATTACAGAGAGTGGCTTAGCAATAACCTCCGCCAGCTCTCTCAGCACCCGCGGGTGCACCCCATCAGGTCCCATGGATTTATGGACATTGATGTTTCCTAAGCACTCACGGACCACCTCTTCCCTGACTAAAGGGAAAACTCCCATTCCCCAGATTCTCTCATCAACCACCAGAGTCTGGGATTCCACTACTAACTGTCTTGTTTCTTCCACACATGATCCTAAACTCTACTATCAGCCTCAGCCAAGGCTGCCCCCATCTTTCATAGTGCCAATCAGTCCTTTGCTTGCAAGAATAAGGTACAGCAACACATCTCTCTTTGTTGGCCTCTCCCCAGCCTGTGTCTGAAAGTTATCTTCAACGCACTGCCAGAACCTCCTAGACAGTGTGTTGGGCTTTTTCTTGCCACAGTAAATACTTACATGGTTGAAGTCCCCCATGAGAGCCAATGCCTATGATTGTGAGACTACTTTCAGTTGCCTGTAGAAAGCCTCCCCAACTTCCTTCTCCTGATCAGGCAGCTTAGTAAACATCCACAACAGTCTCTCATGCTAGCCTACCCCATAAGGTCTCAACTCATCTATAATTAATTCCTAGATAGAACTCAATACATTTCTGTTGCTCTCTCACATAAAGAGCAACTCCACCACCTTGCCTTGCTGACTTATCTGTCCTAAAAGTTACATAGCCATCCGTGACAACATTCTAGTCATACAAACTTTTCCACCATGTCTCCATGATCACAGTGACAACATACATATGGCTCTGTGACAACATACAGACACCCTCCTATTTATTCCCCATGCTGTGCGATTGGTCCCTACTCTCTTAAAGTCAACCTATGCATTCTCCACTTAGTGACTGTAATGTGACCTACAGTTACAATCCAGGAGCTGATATCCTCACAGCATATCACCGAGGAAGCAGTTCCCGGATGCATAGGAATAACAAGTGTGGCTTCCTCATCATAGGTTGGAATACGGCATATGAAAATTAGTTCATCTCTGTCACTACTAATAGGACATAGCTTTGAGTATACACACAGCTGAATAAAACCAGGACTTCACTTTATAAAGAAAAAGCCTGTGTTCGGAATCAATCAGTTCCTAGCAAAACTGTTTCCTAGAAGAATGTGAATTTGGGGTCATACCTGCAGCCTGGATCTCTCCGTGCTTCCAGAGGAAGATTTGGAGTCTAACATATTTTCAGAGAACATAAATCACTGGAGAGATTGCCTTCTGTATTCTGAATTTCTCCAGAAAGTTGCAGGCATTTCTGGTGTGGTAAAGGAAACTGCCAAACTGCCACTCCTCCAGATATAGAAGGGTAGGATGAGCTAATGTTCATAGGGATCTAAAGTTCTTCTCTTCCACTTTTTTTTTTTTTTTTTTTTTTTTTTTTCTCTATGCATCAGAAGAGCATCTGACATCAGGTTCCCGTACTGAAGAATCTTCTTCTATGATTGAGATAGTAGCCTACATTGTTCTGGCTCATGTTTCCAAACCAGACTTTGCTGTCAATGAAAGTGCAGTCAGCAAGCTTGTGCACTGGCTCAGTAAACAAAGAAATTCTCTTGGGGGATTTGCTTCCACACAGGTAACAATCTGGAGAAAGTGATGAGGGAAGAAGAGAGATACTGTACGTAGAGTGATATGCGTGTATCATGTGTGTACATCTCATTCCAAATCCAAATTCTCTGCAGCGAGGCGTACACGAACCCTGCTTGGGAAGGGAAGTGCTGAGGGGAAGGGTTGGGTTTGTTTTGGTTGTGCGTGTGTGTCTCTGTGTGTGTATGGTATAACTGGGATCACTCAGGACTAGGACTGCTAGTCCCAGGGCTTGCCAACATACAGAAGTCATCCAGAAGCCTGTGAACTTACTGGCATATGCCTTGGTGTATCAGAGTATGATTCATAGGCATTAGATATGTATTTTTCCCTGTCATGCCTGATTTAGATTGCTGGATCTTGTACTGTTTTACTGCATAAGATAGTGCCTTTCTCTTTACCTTCAGGATACAGTTGTTAGCCTGCAGGCCCTGGCTCAGTATGCAGCCCTGATTCCTCATGAGGTCAGAGACGTAAAGGTGACAGTGAAAGGGAAAGAGGCTTCTTCACTAGAGTTCCATGTACACAAAAATAATAAGCTAGTCTTGCATCAAGCATCTCTCCTTGAAGTCCCAGGGATGTACACGGTACAGGCAACTGGCAGTGGTTGTGTCTACGTACAGGTGAGTACATATAAGAAACTGCTGTTAAGTTTTGCCACTAACTCTTTAAGTGAGATTTTGATCTAAACAAATGCTATAGCCTCAGGTTCTGTATAAGATTTGGCTTCCTTCTGTTCATGGGCAGTGTTTTAGCTAAATGTGCTTTCTCAAACTTTAATTATTTTTCTAGTAAAAACTGAGACAGTGTTGGACTGAGTGAGACCATGGGTTACAGATATCTGAGCCTTCAAACCTAGGGCTATATTTGGAGTCAATGTGAGACCCTATGAGCTCAACATAGAATGTCTGGACAGAAAGAACAGCTGGAGCCAGCTGTGTCAGTTATTTGTTATCAGTCTGTTAAAAGCTGGAGGCACAAATAGAACTTTGGATCATGCAGGAAAGTTTTGGGGTACTTGACAAACCTGTTTTCTTTTCCGCCAGAGCACTCTCTACTATAACACCCTGCCAACAAAAACTGAAGTTGTCTTCCTCCTGAACGTGGAAACAGTAGCGCGAGAATGTGATGATGTCAGGAAACAGTTTGACATCCATATATCTGTTAGGTATGGGATTCTCTGATGCTTTTCCTTCACCAGAAAGCAGTGAGAGCTCCCACAGTATCACCAGAACCCCCTAAATATCTCCTATTTTTGACAAACACTGGGACAGACTGCCTTCTCCTCTGTAGACTCAAAGAAGATCTTGAAATGAGAGCTAAGGCCTGGGAAATCAAGAGAACATATTGGCAGTGGCTTCCATAGCCCAACTATGTCAGCACAGAGCAGCACAGCAGTTCCTAGAGCACTGGCAGATGAGACAGCAGTGTTCTCAATAACAGGAGTTCCCAGAACAGGGAGAATTTGGAGGCATGGACTGAACCAGTGTGTCTTGATTTGTATTCTCCATGCCCTACTATCTTGAAAAAGAGCAGTGCCAACATTTTCCTTTTATTGGGTGAGAAGACAAGAGAATGGGAGACCCATCCACTCTCAATCTATAATATCAAAGATGACTTCCATCTCTGTACAGGGCAGTGTGTACATTTGCTGCACAGTCTTTCTCCACATTGAGTGAGTAGCTGGGGCAATGAGATTTCTTTCCCTTTCTCTATGTAAGCAGCTGTGCTTTCACATCACTTAGAGCAGACCAGAATTTGGACTACAGTTTATCATGATCTTCTGAAAATGTTGTGATGAGTTTCCCATCTAAAGTGTTTCTCTCCTGCCTTTTTTTCAGTTACACTGGGAACCGGGAAACCAGTAATATGGCCCTGGTGGAGGTGGATATGCTGTCAGGGTTCATTCCTACAAAAAAGTCTGTGAAAGAGGTAAGACTTTTTCCTCTGGCCTTCCCTGAAGATACGAAGATGTACTTTCCAGATGTATCTCAGCCAGAAATACCCAAACCTTTAAGAACTGCTGGAGTATAAGAGTTACTATGAAGTTATCTTACTATAAGTTAAATAAACTAAGCAAGTGCAGATACAGTGGACAGTTCCACAAGTCAATTTTCTACTTGCTGAACTGATTGTGTAGTTTGTCATATTTAGCATTAAGAATCACTTATATGAGCTGAAGAACACCTCATTAGAACTATCTGATGTGCACTGAAATTTCTTACTGTTGTCATTTGGACGGATACTCCATAAAGCGTTGCTGAATCCCATGGAATTATTCAGTGACATGTTTCATTGTTCTAGGAGATAACTAGAAGATCCATTATATTTTCCTACTTAATGGCATTACCTTTGCTACAAGTGCTTAAAGTAGGATCATAGGTCAAGAACATTTGTTCCAAATCTAGGAAAGTCTTTTGTGTGCTCCTAGCAAATACAGGCCCTTACAATTAGAGAATACGGGCTCTCCCTTGACTAGGCTAAGTGTCATAATCTGCAGTTGTGTGCTGACAAATATCAAGCTACATTTGAGACATCAGGCAACACTAACGAGCTGATGCTAAAAAAGCTCATTCTCTTGTCTTCCTGCATAGTTGGAGAATGTACTCTTGGTGAAAAAGACAGAGATAAAACCAGACAAAGTCATGATCTACCTGGAAGAGGTAAGAGGAAGACCACAGAGATCTGCTCAGTCAAGTAGTACTAAAGTAGCTGCTGCACAACAGAAGTACTTTCAGTCTGTCATGATAACAACAGCACTATTTTGTGTTGGGACTTTAGAGATCAGAAAATACAAATCTCTCAGCTAGTCATACAACTCAAAATTGGCAAAAGAGAAAGAGGATGAAAGAACCTGGGTAAGGTGGAGAAGGAAATTTTTGATGCAGAGGCAATAAAGTTGGAATGCAGATGACTTAAAGATAGCCAGTGTCTGTTCTTTCCTCTAGCTGGATAAGACTTCTGTGAAACTTAACATATCAGTGGAACAAGATAATGAAGTACAGAACCTGAAATCAGCCACAGTGCGTGTCTATGACTACTATAAACCAGGTGAGATTTCACAGGAATAGGTGAAGAGTCACTGTCTTACCTCCCACTCAAACACAGTGCAGTCTATGTCATTTGTACTACTTATGTCCCTTTGTCCTGTGTACTACCTCCTTCAACTTCAGGCTTGGGTTTCCTCTGTACAGAACTTCTATGTTTAAGTTTCAGAATCACTTTCTTTTCTGTTCCTTGAAGTGAAACTGCTGGACAGTGAGATTATGTTTTGGGGTGGGTATTCAAAACGAGTCCTCTTTTTTTTTTTTTTTTTTTTAAATTGTTCTAACTCCAAGCTAGGTCTCTGTGGAAAGAAGGCTTCTCTGTCAACTTACCATGTCTTGTTCCTTGTTCCACTCCTTAGCTCTCTTGAAAATATTTAGACATTTAGACATAAGGTGACATACTGCCACCTTAATTGATCAGAAGGCAGAATTAAGTTCTATGCTTTTCAGGTAGAGTGTAACAGTCCAGCCATCCAGTAGGTTCTGTCATGTCCCAGAGGATAATAAGAAAATACTTTCCTATTACCTGCTACCTTAAGACTCACGTTAGAGTTTTAGAAAGCAGGCATTATTTATTTTTGGCACTGCATGCATGGTGCATCAACTCTGCCTACCACGTATGTCTTGTACAAAGTATCTGCAACCTATATACATTACTTGTGTTACATATGCAAATGTTTTCCCAGTCAGTACATACATGTTCAGTACTTCCCCCAAAATCATTAACATAGGATTCTGCCTCCTTGCACATGATGAGACTTTTGTGGTGGTGGTCTTCTGGAGTTTCTGGTCAGCATCAGTAGTCTTCCTCATTGTGTTCACTGATTGAACCTGGTCTTCGCTCATGCGCAGTTAGCTTCTTACCTTGAATGCAGAATACTTCCACAATGGTTTAAGAAAACTATTGTCTGATTTAAAGCAGAACTTCCCTTATATACCTGGTACAAAGAATGGACTCTTCCAATTATCTAAACAAACCACAGGGCTATCCATTAATGAGCATTAGCAAGTTTAACAGTATCACTAAAACTTGTATCTTTCTTAAAGCTCTAAAGGACCTATTAGCCCAGACATCTTGAAGTTACTGTCAACTTCTGTCTCTCCATGTTCAGTATGAGACAGCACACAGAATAGCAAGAATTATTTGAAAAGAATTTGAGAGCAATATTCAAAGGTACCACTAGAGATTTAGAAAGCTGGACCGTAGGTCTACATGTTGTATACTGAATTCCTTTCTTGCTCTCCCTTCCCATACCATTTCAAGAAGAAGAGGAGGATTCTTAATTCAGTCTTTGCAGAGATAAGTACTATAACATAGTATCTATCTTTGCTATCTCATCCTCTACCATAATTTTTAGCTAATTTTTGGGATATACTGATTATCAACAACAACAACAACAACAACAACAACAAAAGACTACTGGGAAAATCTATTGAAAGATTTTCTTTTTTAAAAAACATTCTTCTATTATGCAAGTTGCTCTGAAAGTAATGCCTCCTATTTATATCCACGGAAACTAAAACAGTTACAAAGAGTGAAGTAATACTATTTTATAGAGCAAATCCTTAGCTACAAAATGCAATTTTTCAACATAGCCACTGCCATTAGAGGTGCATTTTTTCCAGTGATGAACAAGAGCTTGCAAGCCACACATAAAAAACTGCACCAGCAGAAATGACCTGCTTGTCATTGTCCCTCACCACGCTAACATGCACTATTTGGTCTCCATAACCATTCAGCAAGTGTCAATGAGTATTAATGAGTGCATTTTTTTCTTAATGGGGAAATCAATTCCACACCTTTTCTTCATATGCACTTCAGTGTCAGATGCCATTTTGTCAGTCAGCCTCTCTACTGCCCCTCTGTTGCACAGAAACAAAATATAACAGAATATTGGTGGCAAGGTGCAACCAATGCCATGCCACCACCTCTGACACTGTGGGTCAACATAATCAAATAGGTGGCATTACTTTTGGATTATCATACTGCATAATAGGATATTTCATAGCTGGAGTGGAGACAAATAAAGGAAAATTCTAGACATTTTTCTGTTCCTATATGCACACCCTAAAGAGGGAAAAATAAGGAGAGTGGGATGGTTGTGTTAAAGAGAAAGAAGCTTGGCATTATTTTACCATACAGTTCTGCATCTCACCATGCATTTTTGTTTTGCTCCTACAGATGACCGTACAGCAAGAGAATACAATTCCCCTTGCAACTCAGGTTAGTGTTAACAGGCTTTCAAGATGGGAATATCTGAAACAGCTGGGACTGAGAACTGGCTGTAAGCAAGAAAAGCAGCCACCTCTGATCTTTATTTAATTCCATCATGTGCTGATCAGACTGCAGACTGATTTGGAATCTACTCTACTAGCTGGCGACACTATTTCTAGTCCAAATAGACCACAGACCAGGGCTTGAATATACCATGGAGATTTTAAAGGATCCATTTTTATTCCATTTCCATATATCCCCCATGTGTGCAGTTCTCACAGCATCCCAAATCCAAATGCAACTGGAAGTGCCTATGTCAGTGACAAAAGGATGTTGCAACTCTTTCTTTACAACTTCTTGGCCCTTGGTTTTGTTCCTAAATATTCATCATGCACTATGCCTTATGCTTTTTTGTTCTGCAGTTGTCTAGATGAAAGATTCTGACAAGAACACCATGGTTCTGGAACCAATAATCTGAGTTTCCTGCCTTCATAAGGAAAACACCATTACTCTGGCTCTCCTGCTGCACACACTTCTGCTCTGTTGGATGCGCCCTCTTTCATTTTGTGCCCTTATTTCCTATGTGAAACCTGACTTGATACGCAGTAGTTTGAGATCAAGTGAAATAAACCATGTGAAACCTGAAAAGAAGGCAGTGACTTATCAGTTTAATAACTCCGCACAGAATTCAGCATCTGGGGGGGGGGGGGGGGGAGGGGGGAGGGGGGGAAGGAAAAAAGAAAAAAAAAAAAAAAAAAGAAAAAAAGAGAGAGAAACATTTCTTAGATGAGATTTACATATTTTTCTTTTGGTCATCATATTGGTTTAAGTATTCATCTCCTCCCTCCAACCCAACAGATTGTTTGCAATCAAACTCCAACAAAAAAACAACCAACCAACCAAAAAACAAAAAACAGAACAAAAACCCAAATATTTCTAACTTTGATCATGGCCCTCTGAGTCGTCTTTTTGTCACAGCTGAAGAGGAAGAACAGGCAAAGGGAGTCCAAGGGAGAACAACATTACCAGTTCTCCAAATAACTTCACAATGGTGATGTATGAAGGGAGGCCATTAGGCCAAAATAATCCTCTCTAAATTCTCTCTGTGTTGTGTAGCCTCTTGTTTGTTTCTATTTCTTATGTCAAGCAGGAGTATTTTAGAAATTCATTGAGGACATGATCCTTCAGAGCACACTTTCAGGTCCCAGTTCCATTCCAAAGTCTCCAGGATTTCCTTTCAGGGCCAACTGCCTTAAAAAACAGTCTGCTGAGCCATACAAAAGAAGGGTTAGATATAGATAGGTCTGTGGAGTTCCTTTTTATGTCTGGTTTGTCCTTTTTTAGGGAAGTAAATATTAGTGATCTTCTTTTTGAGATGTAGTTTCCTTTCATAAAAAATGTAGAGCAAGATACGGTGATGAACTCTGCTTGCATGTAGGATAACCTGCTGTAGAGATTTCAAGCAAACAGATGACATTAATAGTTGTTACTATGCAGTGAACTGCCCGTGATCTTCCCTAAGATATGTCTGTTTCACTTTCCTGATGGCATGGCAAAAGGAGTACTGATCTCCTTACAGCTTTCCCTATATACCTGTGTTGCAGCAAGATATTAATGTTAGCTTAGAGAACCTCAGAAAGCTAGCAGATCATACTATGGATAGAGAGTACACTAACAACTGTGTTAAAGACTGTTGTCTGTCACCAGCTTGTAGTACCAGGACTGTGGTACTGTAGGATGGAAGCAGTGGTCATATTTAAGGCTCTGTGGCAAATGCTGGGGAAAGCCATTAACCTCTTTTGTGCAAGGTTTGTTATATAGACTACTGTGTTCAGTGCTGATTCTCTCCTAGTACAAAATACTGATAAACTAAAAAAGAAAGAAAGGTGGTCATGGACTAAAGCACAGTCTGGAAAAGAGAAGGCTTTGTAGGGGACCTAGTAGCAGCCTTCCAGAATTTCCAAGGAGGTTTCCAAGAAGGTAGAAACTGGTTCTTTATGGTAGTGTGTGATGGGATGAGGAGAGACAGCAGACATGAAATGAGACATTCAACCTGGATATAGTGAGAACAGGCAAACATTGGAAATGGTTGTTCAGAGAGCTTGTACAGTCCCCGTCCTTGTAGATTTATCATGACCTGACTGGGTAACACCCTGAGCAACCTGGTCTGATCACAAAGCTGATTCTAGTCCAGGAGGCTGGACTGCAGACATCCTATGGTTTTGATACAGGTAGGTTTGCTAAGCAATAGGCTTACATTAGCTTAAGAACCAGTGTGTTAGTTTAGCAAAAGGAATCCATAAGTGTTATTTCTGAAACTTTCCTTTTCTGTTTTAGTGGGTGAACAGTCTTGTTTTTCCTCAATAATTTTGCACAGGGGACATAATAGAATACATTTATCTCCTGCCTCAGTGATTTTGCCTCATGAGAAGTACTGGAGTCACAACAGAATGCTTTTATCTTTTGCTTCAAAATGTGCCAGGACATTTTCCTTGAGTTTCATATACATTGTTTTTAAAAGCGGCTCACTATCACCGAATAAGAGATGGAAATCTTCCCAACTGGGGAAAGTGGGTGGAAGTGAGTCAAACTGATGAAGCGGATGGAGAAAAAAGGGGAAGAAATAGGTAGGTACTTGACTGCCCTAAATACCACTGAGCAAGCCCAAAGGGGCGTTAGCACATATCTATGAGACCTTGAAAAGTAAGAATATGTATGCCAGTGTACGGAATCAGCATGCAGGCTCATGTTCATCACTGGCTAATAGTAGTGGTTTTGTTGAAAAACAGTGTTTTTTAGTTGAGGATTTGCTCTATGAAATAGTGTTATTATGCTCTTTGTATGTGTTTGTTGTGGTTTTATGATTTTTTGTTATCAGTATTCCACATCTTGTAGTGCAATGGGAGTTAAAGAGTTAATGCCACAGTTCCATGGATTCTTGATAGTTCCGGGTACTAAAAATGAAGAACTATAGCTCCCAAAAGTCTTCATTGTTCCATTTCTGTTTTCCATTAAGAGGGAAAGATAAAACTGAGAGTTGCAAGACTGCCTTGGATTTTTTTTTTTCTGCTTGTCTCTGCAGTGTGTGCTCCCTAGCCATCTTGTCTACAGCATTATAGTAAGCCTTTCAGTTTTGGACACCCTCATTTATTTGGTTTATTAGCTTCAATTCCAATTATATTACATTATAATGTGTTATCCTGCATTCTGCTATCACATTTAGTAAATTAGTTTCCAACCTTAACTTGTTGCTGCTGCTTTGTGTTTAGGCCCATTTCCCTATCTCTTCCTTTCACCACCTTCCCTCTTTCCCAGGGCATGGTTCTGTGGATCCCCCCACCCCATTAATCATGGAACTAGGCCAAATCAGGCTGAAACTGTGACAACATTTTAGTTTCCATGGAAGTAAACAGGAGGCATTACTTTCAAAGCAATGCAGGTAAATTTCTACTCTGCTTGGCAATTCCAGAGGGACTGCAGTATCACTTGAGGCAGAGCATGGAAATGGAAAAATCCTTAGAAGGTACCCAGAAGTTGCCTACCCAGAACATCCAACCCCTGTCCTTTCCTGGGGACAAAAATGTAGGCCTCCTGGCAGTGTCATGGTGCACAGTCTCAGCCTTCAGATGAAGCAACCTTTTTGGATACCAATAAGCAGTTGTCCAAGAAAGCCCACCCAGGACAAAGAAGGATGATCTGCGATGGAAGAAACTTCCCTGGAACACTGCAGTGATGAGGAGGTGATACTGTGGCAGCACTTCCAGTGTTGGGTCTGTCAGGCTAACAGCTTCCTGCTTACACAGGGAAACCATGCTACCTCTTTTCTTTCCTCCTGTTTGACTGCCAACTCTTTCTGGCATCTCCATTAATACTGTCAAGAATAGCACTAGTTTCATGGGAACACCACACTGGGGCAGCAGCACAAGGGTTCACAAGGGACCTCACAGGAAAATGCTGGAAGCAGAGAGATGAAGTTCACCTGCTCAGTGTACTGCTTTGTCCCCATGCTGCAGTGCTCAGATCCATACTGCTCCATCCCTGACCTTCCATTCCCTCAGCCCCTCTCCAGAGGGTAAGCAATCTTGCCACCTTGTGTCTGAATGGGGCAGGTAAGTAAGGAGATGAAGTGTGCAAAGTGCAAGTACAGAAAGATGTTTTCAGGGCATGGTTTCAGATCATCCAGGAGTTGTACAGCAGCAAATGAGGGGCTAAGCATGTTGGCAAATCAGAATGTTGAAAAAGAACTGACGTAGAGCAAGCTTCCTTAAGATAGGAGCATACAGTAGATGTCAGTGAGGTCTTTGCCTGTTAACACAAGTATCTGGGACCAAAGTAAGCAGCCAGTAATGTGCTGGTTTGGTGACCTGAATGTTTCTCAGCTCTGCTGACTGTAGAATAGGTGCTGCTTATTCTTGGTGATATCAATTAGAAACACCTTTCAAGTGTGAATCAAGGAGACAATGTAAAGCCTTGTTTAAACTAGGCTTCATAGATAAAGCAAACAGATAACTTTATTAAGGAACACAGAAACCACAGGGATATGGGGTCCTGTGAAGATAAGAGAAGAGCTGCTGTTGCAATATCAGCAGAAACCAGTCTAGCTACTACCTCTCTAAAGGTTAAAGGTTCACAGTGAGGAAGACTTCAAGCCTTCACAAGGATGACTACTAGCCTTCATCCAGCGACCATCAGATTGAGCCCAGAGGCCCCTTCCAACATTTAACAGTATGTTAATGAGTTCCCAGAAACTCAATGCATATGTAACCCATTTTGGGGAAATCTGATGAATATTTATGTGCTTTGCCTTCATATGTATAGCTGTGTGCCTTGGTATGCATGTTTGGTGGGGCAATCCCCCATGCACCCAGTGCTGTATTAAAGGAATACCTGCTTCACATAACTCATCGGCATGTCAAGTTATTCTACCTAGTTTCTCGATTTCAAGAGCCAGACAAGAACCTCCAGTATGCATAAATGAAGGTGAAGCATGAGTAGCTGGCAGATGGCCAGGTGACTCACTCCCATCACCTCACCATAGCAGCTTTCAGAATTTGGTTTCCCAGGTGGCTGGGAGGAAATGGGGAAACTTCCTGTTAGGAAAATGTGTGCTCCAATAAGCTTGCTTAACCATCTTTATCCCAAAAAGAGACAGGGGAGAGTCTTAAGTTTTCTTTATTCGAATTAAGGGAGAGTACACCAGGGCATACCCCTGTGAGGTCTCTCAGAAGGGATACAGCCCCTCTTTTATCCCTGTACTCCAACATTAGGGAGCCCTTCTCCCTTTCCCTATTGGCTAAGGTACTCAGGGTTCACATTCTCCTCAATTTGTCTATCAGCCATCCACCCTTCCCTTTTGTTTCCTTTATTTATACATACTTTGTAATCTGGGTTCAGAGTTCATTGTTTTGCCCAACAAGAACTATCTATGTATCCTGTGAAGTCTATCACACTTTGCTCTGCCCAGCAAACAAGACTCACATGCAGGTGCTAAGCTAGAATCTCCTGGCATATACTTGCAAGATAAGTTGGTTTAACTAGATTGTTGTGGCTGAAACTCTTTCTCAGCTTTTTCTTTTCCTTGTTTTGCAGGGAATCCCTTATCTTTCCTTTGTTCTTCTCAAATTTTCTTTTGCAAGGACACTTTGTCCTTGTTTCTCCTTTACTTCCTATAAAATTTTAACACAGTATAGAGAGCAGCTAAAGGCAAACTGGTAAGTAACATCTCAGCTACCAAATGTCTTATCTGGGAAAAAAAAAACATTAAAAAATAAATAAAAATAAAAATAAAATGAATAAAGTCTTAAAAGGAAATGAGAAAGAAGGGAATAAGAAAGGAGAACCTTTAGCATACTAGATAGCCTCAAATGAGTTCTGACATTGTTAGGGAGCTGTTATCAAAAATAAGTAGCATACTTAAAATCTATGCGTGTAGAAAGATGAGCAATAGGGCTCGTTTGAAGCATTCATAATGGTTTGATGAGTATGGCTTACTTGGGCATTTGTGATTATCTGCCAGTATTGTGCAAACAGGATTGAAAGATCACACTAGTGGGTCAGAAGAGATCAGTTTCCTAGGCTTTCATAGAGTATTATCACAGAGTTTATTTTATATTAATAAACCCTAATACAAAGAAAAATTAGAACACAGGACAGGTGAGTTATATGTATCCTGAACACGTCTAAGCTTAGAAAACCTTCTGTGTCTGCTCTTAATGGAATTTTCAGTAGGTATCTGCCTAGAATTTGGGCTTCTCATATAGCCAAAAACACTAAGCTGTGACAGAAGACAACCATCCCTTCCTTTCCATAAAGGAGAATGCTCAATGTTTCTTTAGGGCTCAGGAGATCCTGGTTGCTCCAACTCTCTTGCTCAATTACTTGGCAACCTCTTCCAAAAGCATGCCTACTTTAAGGGACTGCTGTGTATTAGTCTATTATCAGCTAGCATTCTTCAGTTTGGAGACTGAGTAACATATTGTAAGTCTGCCTTTCTTATTTCTTTCATTTTTAACCCCCCGAACAGCAAATAAATACAAAACTGCAGAGCTGTACTTTGGAATAATAAGACTTGTTATTGGGACACATTGTACAATATACAAATTGTAAAGTTTATTCCAAGAATTTCTTCTCCTTTTTGAAGTATACGTAACAGGCTTTTAAAATAGCTACTACTAAGAACTTTGTAAGTCTCCATGGTCTGTACACCCTCCATGCAAGGTAAGCATACTTTCAGACTCACATGCAGTGGCTTGCTAACTTTAAATCTTATTCCACAGGTTATATTTCTGCTAAACTCAAACAGCTACATCAGTCCGTATCAACTGACAGGTAAAGCCAAGAGATCCAACAGATTAATAATTTTTAAGCTTATATGAAGATATTTTTTAAGAATGCCTGAATTTCTTTTGTTAACCTCATGTGATTTACTTTAAGGGTAAAGGTCCTTGGCTTGCCTCTGACATTCAGAGGATTCAGAGAAAAGTCTACGGTTGTACAGTTTGACAGATAACATCTCAAAGTGGGCTTATTCCCACTCTGCCTAGAGAGTCATGCAATTGAAATGGATGATATGTTGACAAGAAACCTAGTTTATACTGTCCAGACAGCCAGACCCAGTAACAGCCGGAAGTGTATTCATATGTATCAGCTTTTGCTTGTTGATCTGCTTTTCCTTTCATATGCAGTTCACGTTTCAAAGTAAGTGGAGAGAAGAAGGGTGCCTTCAGGGTATGGCAGGTTCCTGATGTTAGCTCCTTAAAAGGCAAAGCATTCTGATCTTTCAGTCATGTTTTTTAGTGTCCCAATTAATGTAGGGAAGAGAAAGATGAATTGGCATGCATTGGCCTGTTTTCTTTTGCAGTATGTGAAACAAAGATGAGGAGATTTGTGGTTGCAGCTTCTCTAGTATCTCCACTTGCAAACATGGACAGCCCCAGCCATGGTAGGAAGTGCAGATTCTTAACAGGATCAGTTATGCAGGAAGTAAAATATAGGGCAAGGAATGGAGGGATGGTGGCTTATGAAGACTTATAAGAAATGCAAGGCTGAAGAGATCAGAGGAAGACCTACAAACTAGAACAGTCATATGAGTTTCTGCTCTGAAACAGGACCAAATGGCTTGCAGAAAGCCTGTTCTGTAATAAAGAGACAATTGCCTCAGCTTCCTCAGAAACTTGCATTTTCCCAGAAGAGAATATTAAAGAAACTGGCTGACATTCAGGCCACATCTTGTAGGAAGACAATGTTATCTGGAACTGTCCAACTGTCTTCCCTAAACACCGATGGCACTATATAGGAGGATGAATTCAGGTACTCCTTAAGTTCACCTTTAAAGAGTTGAGTAGATGTGAAAAGTACTTGTAGTGAAATGGTTGGCTAGGCACTATAATTATCACATGTAAGCCATGTTTTATAGGAAGAAATCCTAGGCTCAAAGGTTTGTCTGCTTTAGACTTCTGGCTCCCCTTGCATTCGCCACGCTATAGCATTAAGGATTAGCTTTTGGTGGCTGAGGCTACCATTCCAAGCTGTCATGTTCCTTGGAAGTATACATGAAAAGTCTAGACTTTCCCATCACAAGAGAAAGAATTTTCCACCTGTGATGTGATATTTATTATATCACTTCCACCTGAAGTGAGTAAATGATCATGGGTAAGGGAAAGAAGGCAAATGAGATACACGTTTATATATTTGTACTACATGAGCCTGTACAGCACAGTATGTACTGATCCTTATGCTGAGCAGTACTGGTTACTTATCTATATATGAGGCTCATTTGCAGCCATTGCTTTGAAAAAAACAAACAAACAAGCAAACAAACAAAAAACCCCCAAAACTGAAAAGGTGCACTTTGCCTGTAGAGCCACTGAGTGTCACCATCACTCCATGGCTTTCCCTGCAAACATTAGCTTCTTTAACAAAACTTCTTTGCTGAAAGATGTTGGAATAACATAGCTTACTGAGAAGCTTCGAGCTAGGAAAGTCTGCACCTAAAATGCGAGCAAGTGATGCTATTGATGAGATGAACTCTGGATTGCATTTAAATGTAGTGTTAGAAAGATTTCCACATAGTTTTATGAAGTACAGCATGAGCCTCACTGAAAACGTTTACAGGGTGGAATAAGTGCTTCATGAGGAGATGAATTTCTACCACTTGGAGAGCAGAATTTGGAGAGCAGTTGGGGGACTGAGATTTACAAAAATAATGAAGGAAGTGGACAAAGCAAATGGAAAAATTGTCCTGTAACAAAGGACTGCTTTCTTCAGTTCTATCCAGGATTCATTAAGGTCCCTAATCCCATGTTTCTATGTGGGAATAGAACAATGGAAATGGATTATAGATGTTGGCCAGGTGAACCTGTATTAAGTGTAGGTGAATCTGGTGGACTGAAAGATTCAGAGGCTTCCTTTTGTTCCTAGGCCAATGGAGATGAGCAAGGAGCTATCTTACCCATTTCAGTTCCCACTAGTAGCAGGGTTGTCAAATTCACAGTACATGTGCAAATACATCCTAATATGAACAGAAGACAGTATTTTAAAGACACTCATAAACAAACCATGAGTAGCCTGTTCCTAAGGATAGATCTTAGTTCTCTCTTGAATTTTTGGCTCCCAAAGTATTCATCCTACATGTTAGCTAGAAAGACTTGGAAGTTTGTTAGTGTGTTACATGTATGCACACAACAGAACCCAATCAGACACGACTGAAATAGTTTATTAAGAATACAGTACAGACTGGTATTCAGGTGCAAAACTTCTGCGCTGACAAGAACCTTCTCACATCTTAGCAGATTAGTTTAGCCCTCTTCTCATTTTTCATATTTGTTCACCCTTGATAAGTCGTGATATCATTTCCCTTTCTGTGATTATTAACCCAAACTATAGTCCTCAAATCCTCATGTTCTCTTGTTCTGTCCCCAAATGCCTCTACTCGAATCAGTCCTGATGCCTCTTTATTGTTTCCCTTTGTTTGCATGGATTCCAGAATGAGTTTAGTGAATTTTGCAAATGGGACAAATAGCTTAGTCGTTCATGCAGCCACTGTGGGTTGCAGGAGAGGTTTATTCACAGGGATTAAGTCGGCTGGGTTTCCAACCCCTTGTCTTTGTTCCTTTGATCACTCTCAGGCTTAAAAAAAAAAAAAAAAAAAAAAAAAAAAAAAAAAAAAAAAAAAAGAGAGAGAGAGAGAGAGAGAGAAGTAAAAGAGAGAAAATCAGACAGCCAGACACTTCTCCATCTGAATTTAGAAACAAAACCAAGCATTTGGAGCCCAAACATCTCACTGTACGGTGTTTTTCAGTTTTTCGAGCAGCATCAAATATTACTGATTCTAAGTCAGTAGGACTGGTCTGCTGTGAAATTGTATTACTGAGTCTGATTAAGTCTTCTTTCTAAAGTCAGCTGAGATCCGGGAATAAACTCACTAACTCCGAGGTGGTTTTAGTAAATAGGCATTCTTTATTTACAACGGCGGATGTGCCAGGGGATTTCTCCGCCCTAACCGTGTATGTTCTGCTTTTACAAAAGACACATACACAATGCTTGTGTTACATTTTTTCCTGGGCAGTATATATATATTCAGTACTCGCCCCTAAAATCATTAACATTGGCTCCTGCCTCCTTACACGTGCTCAGTGATTTTGGTTGGTAGTCTCAAGACCCTCGGGGAATGAAGTAAGCAGTCTTCATGACCGCAGTATGCTCTCCTCCTGCTTTTCCAAGTTAGAAGTTTTCCATAGCTCGTTTGCAATAATGAGCAACTCTTAATCACTTAGAAGATAGGAAGAGTCCTTGTGAAAATATGTGGAAGAGGGCACCGACACCGACCTAGATAATAGTGATATACTGGGCTCCTTGAGTAGGCAGAGGATGTTATGCAAATATGTTTCACTTAGCATCAGACAATTAAGGCAAGTAAGTTTCGTTTAGCATAAGGTAGCTTTGTGAAAGCAAGTATCATTCAGTTAAGGATATCACCAACACGAAGCTCAAACTTTAACTTAGTTCCGTAAGCTGAGTAATTGACATAAGTGATGCTGATTGGTAACCAGTCAAGACAAAGCTGAAGTGCCTGTGTGGACAGCTTCTCTCCTCTTTTCTAAATGTGGTAGTTAAGCTCTGGCACTTTCTTAATGCACTTCACACAGATTTCTGCTGTGCATCGGAATGCTTTGCATGATCCAGGCAGGGAACACTCCAGTGATGTGAAGAAGTAACTACACAAAATCTTCTGTTAATATATCCTTATAAGCATAGCCAGTGGATTGTTGTGTATCATGAATAATACTTGCATGCAGCAACATAATAGCCTTAAGATGATACATATTATATTTGTGTATTGTAAATGGGGAGGCTTGCTGTAAGACTTTTCTGCTTTAACAGGATGCAAGTTATAACAATATAATTAAGCTTGCTAGTGTTCATCGATGGATACCCCTGCTCTGTTTAAATAACAGAAAGAGCCCTGCCTCTGAGCCAAGGAAATAAGGAAGGTCTGTTGAACCTTTGTACCAAAGGAAATAGGAGGTCCAGCTTAGAATAAGTGACTGAATACACAACATACTTCAGGGAAAGCTTGTAACAACAGCAGAAGCAACCTAACTCCGAGAAAGTTCTGCATATGTAGCATAGCTCTTGGAAAAGCTCTGCATATGTAACGCCAGTTATGCCTATAAACCGAAAATCTTTTGTGTGAGCTACGCACGACTGGAGGAGCACCTCCACATAACCAGCACTGGCTCCCATACAGGCTCCCAAACGCTGCAGCTGCCGTCGCCAGGGCAACAGAAAGCTGCGCTCGAGATCATGTGACGGAAGTGCCTCGAGGGAGGAAGTGACGAGCACTTGGGCGCCCCGGAGGCCAACATTAGCCAAAAAAAAAAAACAACAAAAAAAAAAAAAACCAAAAAAAAAAAAAACAACACCCAAAAAAACCAACCAAACAAAAAAAAGCCCAGACGGGACCGGAGTGGTGGGAGCGCACGGAGCATTCCTCATCCCCGCCCTACTGTTCTGCATCACCAACCACAACAGCAGCGCAGTGCGCCACGGCTGCACCACCAGGTCGGACTGGGCAGCGGCTGCCTGGAGCAACCTCGAGGTAACGCCCCCGTCCCGCCCTCCCTGAACAACGGCACTCGTGCCCCGCCTCGCCCGGCCCGGCCCGGCCAGGCCTGCCTGCCCGCGCACGGGGGGCGTGTCAGGCGGCGGCGGCGTGGGACTTCGGTATCGTTGGGCCCTTAGGGGGTGGCGACGGGGCTACCGCCGGGCGGGGGCAGCGCCGCTGCTGCGGGAGCGGCGACTGCAGGTGAGGCTGGGCCCAGGCGGCCGCGGCTAGTTCCTCGGGGCCAGCGAGGGTGCGCCGCAAGTTGACAGCGCCCGCGGAGCGGCCATTGTCTGCCCTACACCGAGCAACGGGAGCGGTAGTTGGCAGTAACTTCGTCTCACAGCGGCGCTCCCGTCTGCCCGGCAGCTGCCGGCCTCGCCGGGCTTCGTGCCTCCAGCTTCCTAGAAACGGGGTCGCGGTCGCACCTCATCCCCTGTCCTCCTCCGCCAGCATTCTGCGGCGGGTTCCCCCATCCTTCCCTCCCTCTCTTTCCTTTCCTCTCTCCCTCCTTTCCTCTCTCCCTCCTTTCCTCTCTCCCTCCTTCCCTACCGGCGAGGCTGTGTTGTATTATATCTGTGTGTTGCGGTGAGGTGTCTGCAGGCAGCGCACGGGCGCCAGCACACCCTCTGTTGGATGCAACTCGAACTCGCCGAACTTCGCTCCCTGGGCTGCGAAGCCACGCGGGGGCTATGGCCGCGCTCGTGCCCATCTCAGCCTTGGTGGGGAACTGGGCGGGCGGGCTGCGGGGCGAGGCGCTCGCAATGCTTTAGTGTGGCACCGCTCTGCCGGAACATCTGGAAACCAACTTACTGGTCCTTACGGTTTCCTCTCTCTGCCTGAATAGTTCACGGAACGTGCTGCAGGAAACGATGGTAACAGAGTGAGGAGAGGTGTTTTATTGGTTGGCTGTTCTGCCCATATCTCACGGGCAAATCTGCACAAATCTGGCTTGTTAACTAAATCCCAAGGATGAAGCTACAAAAGCAATTACAAGGTTAGATGATACTCTGCAGGTAACAGCTGTGTGCCTGGATGGGGAAAGCAAGTAAAATTTGTCTAAATTCTGTGTTGTGTTCAGTGGCTGGAGTAGATGCTCCCCCTAATCTGCTGCTGCAGCACTTGAGAAGGATCAGGGGCCTGTAGACAGGCCACCTCTGTCTTGTGTGCTGTAATCAGCAGTGCAGGTTAGACTCCATCATGTTTGCTTGCCTTGTTCCATAAACTTGTTCTGTGTCTTTTTCTTCACCTTCCTCTGCTGTGTTGTCATCCTTGTCATGGTGTTAATCGGTATTCTTCCTTGTCTGCCATTCAGGGTGCAGTTCCGTGCTAGGTGTGATATAATTTAGCTATCTAGCTGTTTAAAGGTTAATTTCCAGCGAGGCC
The DNA here is from genome assembly GCF_039878825.1 of Excalfactoria chinensis. Classification (NCBI taxonomy): domain Eukaryota; kingdom Metazoa; phylum Chordata; class Aves; order Galliformes; family Phasianidae; genus Excalfactoria; species Excalfactoria chinensis. The sequence goes on along the minus strand of NC_092825.1, from coordinate 71,519,195 downwards.
ATGTTTTTACAGCCTTTTTTTTTAAAAAAAAAAAATTATTTTTATTTTCTCTGGGATCTATCAGTTATGCTTGTATAATGGTTTGCATGACTGTTTGGAGTACCTGTCATTTAGTAATTTTTGGTAGATTATTAATCTCTTGGAGCAGATAGTTGTGTGCCTCCGGTGGCGCAGCGGTAGAATTCCCGTCTGCAACACCAGGGGGCCCGGGTTCGAATCCCCCCCTGTGGAGCAGGGGGTAGAAGTGCCGCTCTGCTACACAGAGGGCTCGAATCCCGGGAGTTGGACTCGATGATCTCTAAGGTCCCTTCCAACTCGCACAATACTATGATACTATGATACTATGATGATAGTTGAGTCATCGAATAGCTCAGTGATCACTAGACTGACATAAAGAGGAGAGTGGCTGGAAGATGTGTGTGGAGGGGGGAGGGAGGGTAAAGTGTGGGCTATTCTGTGTGAAAACAGCATGTGTCTAGATTGCATTTACACTAACACAGCCTCCTTAGATGTACTTGCTTGCTGGAAGCAGAACTTAACCTCTTTGCTTTTGTGTTTGGAAAGGGTTTTGTTGGCTAATCCTGTTTGTTAAATTCTCACCTCTGTTCTGCAAAGGGAGAGCATGCTTGTCATGCACCCAAAGGCCTTTTGCCTACAGAGACACCAAATGTTTTTGATGTCTCTCTTTCCAGAGGTAACAGTGTTTCAGGAGGATTATCCTTCTGCCAGATCTTGATTATTCATAGATCTAGATCAGTGTGAATCTCAAAAATATGTGAAATCTTACAAATTGGTGGTGTGTGTATTAAAGAAACGTAAGCTGACAGAATGGGGCACCAAGTTTGAAGCTAGGTTTCTCTTTCTAGTGCACCTTCTTAGCTACATGTGCTACAGCTAAGCTGAACCAACATCTTACTTAGTTATCTTCTCTGCCACACGTTTGACAGCTGTGGGGTCGCATCTGAGCTACTTCATCTCATTGATCTAGCCAAAGCTTATGTTTAAAGTATTTTTTCTTCAGAGTTAACAAGTTGTGTCAGCTGAAGGGAAGATCTAGTGAGCATCGGAAGTGGTGAGGGCAGACTGAGAGCGAGCAAGAACAGTGTCTCCTATGGAGAATGACTTGGTGTTCCTGAGGGATGAAAAGTTGGACGTGAGCCAGAAGTGTGCTTGCAGCCTGGAAGGTCAACTGTATCCTGGTGTGCATTGAAAGAGGGTGGCCAGCAGGACACGGATTTGTCAGGATTGTCTCAGTTTGCTCTGCCCATGTGAGGCCCCACCTGCAGTAATGCATCCAGGCCTTGGGCCTCCAGCACAAGAAAGATGCAGAGCTGTTGGGTATGTCCAGAGGAGGGCCACAAAGTTGATATGCACGCTTGAGCACCTCTCCCATGAAGAAAGACTTGAGGGAGTTGGGCTTGTTCACCCAGGAGAAGTGCTCTGAGAAGACCTTATTATGGCCTTCCATTACTTGAGGGAAGCTATAAGCAGGAAGGGGAGCAACTTTTTGTACATTCAGGTAGTGATAGGACGAGGGATAATAACTTTAAAGGAGGGGAGTTTTTGATTTGATGTTGGGAGATTTATTATTATTATTATTATCATTATTATTATTATTATTATTATTATTATTATTATTATTATTATTATTATTATTATTATTTTATTCAGATTGCTCAGAGAAGTTGTGGATGCCCCATCTCTGAAGGTGTTCAAAGCCAGGTTGGATGGGGCCCTGGGCAGCCTAATCTATCAGAATGGCTTAAGTTGGAGGAGTCTTCAGAGATCACCTAGTTCCAATGCTCCTGCTGTGGGCAGAGTTGCCAGCCACTCACAGACTCATCTAGTGGTTGGCAACCAAGGCCACAGCAGAAGGGAGTGGGGGTTTGGAACTAGATGATCAATAGGGTAAGGTCCCTTCCAAGCCAAACCATTCTGTGATACTTTTCGCTGTGCTATCATGTGTGCAGTTCCACTTTGATTGCTGTATTTGCCCTATTCTATGTACTTCTTTGTCCCACAGTCCTTTGACTATATTTTCTCTCTTATTTTACTCTATTTTCAGTTGTCTCCTCCAGAGCTTTTACCTTTTAGGCACGCTTATTGACCAACTTTTTCTATCTGTTACAGAGTTGTGGATGAGGAGAGGATGGCTTCATGGTTGAGTTGGTTGCCTGTGGTTACTGCTGAAGCAGATACAGGATGCTAGTATTGGATTAGCAGGGATACACCTAGGCAGTACTTGAGGGCAGAGGTGAAGATGCACAGAGAAGCCAGGATTGGAGCAACATCTGCATGCTGGTCAATTAGAGAATTTTACAGATTTCAAGGAGCTGGTTTGGAGCAGCAGTTCCCCTGACTTTTGTCAACCAGTCTCAGTACTGTCAGTGCTATTGTTTTGCTTTAAAGCTATCTGCTGCTCTGAATGCCATTCTGGAATTTAAAAACTGATGGTGAATATTGTTTCACCTCCTTTTGTGCTGTGCTGGTCACTTTGCTTACTGACCTGGAAAAACGTTGAGTTTGGTGAATGCTAAAAAAAACTCAAAGTATTTGGTTTTAAAGAGGTATAGATGCAGGGGCTGTGCTGATGCTATGGGATCTTGGAAGCCTAGGAGTCTTATTCAGAGCTCTCAGAGTAGGGGGAGCCAGCTGGTGTTTTAGTCAGTGATACAGGGACTTATCAAAAACATTTTTTTTTTAATCTTATGCAAATAATATCCTTCTAAAAGATTTTTTTTCCCCAGAATTCTGTTCCCAGCTGATCATTTTTGTCTTCCTTTTTCTGACTTTAACGACCCTTCCCCTCCCCCCATCTTCCTGTATAACGTATGTTTCTTGTTGCAAGAACCCCCCCCCCCAATCATGTATTACTTTTCTGCTAAGCCCTTTTTTTTTTTTTTTTTTTTTTTTTAAACAGTCTTACTTCTCTTCCTCTTGGCTGATGAATGCCATCTTCAGGCTTTTCTCAGTCCTGCAGGCCACTGCAACTCATCTTTCTGCTGCTGGAAAATCTCTCTCTCTGCTTGACTCCTTCAGCAACTTTTGTCTCATAAGCATAGATAATGATCCCTTCATCCACTCTTCTTGTAGCTCCATCCATACTTAAAGCAACTCACCATCCCAGATATCAGCTTCCGAACTAATATTTGAGTTATGATTTGTCAGGAACAATGAGTAGCTAGAAATGCTGTGTTCAGAAAAGAAGGGAACAATTGAGGGGGCAAAAATGGGAGAAGAGACTATCTGCAGGGCAGCAGAATGGTAGGATAATTGTACCTCTTGTGGGACTAAAGGAAGAGGTGATAAGAAGTTGCAGAAGTGCAGTGGCAGACTAGAAGCACTGCTGATTTTCCTCAGTTCCCTAGCCTTGAGGTAGAAGTAATCAGCTCTGTAACCAAATCATTGTCTGAATGAGTTGCAGCTGCTACTTCACTCTGCTACCTGTTTAAGAATTCAGTTTGCTGTAGCTCCCAACATGTAGCTTCCAACATTCTAGCATGTCAATAAAAATATGAGAATGTGTGTATTACATTTCAGACTGGTAATGAAAGACTTAAATTGGGAGCATAATTTCTGGGTTATTTCAGCCTCTGGCAACCCTATACCTCTGTGATGTAGCAAAACTGTAGAAGAAGCTTGGTACTTGGATATTCAAGTAAAAAGACTGTGTTACACAGTGTGATACAGTTTGGTTCTTTCTTTAACTTTAGTTCCCAATTCTCTCAATTTAGAGCCTGAATCAATCTCAGCCAAGCTTTTGGGATTCTGTCACCATGGAGACTGAAAGTGAACAGAACTCTGGCTCCGCCAGTGGGAGCTCCAGCTCTGGAGGAAGCACCCGTCCTCAGATATCACAGATGTCTCTGTATGAGCGGCAAGCTGTACAGGTGAGGTGCTACTATGTGCTGAGAATAAACATGCATCAGTGAAAGGGTGGTGAGCCCTTTTGTATGCATCGGAGTCATTGTGACAGAGTGGGACCTCGAAGGGTGTCTTGTTTCTGGATTTAGGAATTTTTGTGCTAGGCCTGACTTTTACTTCATTTTTTCTATGTTACTACTCCAGTCTATTAATTTACTGTGGTCCAGTAGACTCATTTTAACTCCATTATTCTAGAGCAAGGTGCTCAGTTTGTCACACCATTTCCTCTATATAGACCTTATCCCATAAATGTCCAACCTTTTGGCTTGACATGGACAAAGTGAATAGGATTTGTCTTGGGCTGTATGTGCATAATTTGCTCCGAGAGTAATGCCTCATATTATTCCCATGTAAATGACAACAGATACAAAAAGCACAATAATACTCTTCAATGGAATAAATTTTCACTACCAATAGAGATGTATTTTTGCCAGTGATGACATGAGCCTTCATGTTGTGCTCATAAAAGATATGCTCCAGCTGAAGTGACACACTGTCACTGCTGCTGAAACACACCACCCACCACCTCACTATGCTAACATCCACTGTTTGGTCTCCACAATTGTTCAGCAAGCATTGCTGAATGCCAGTGGGTGCAATTTTTTTCCAAAATGAGGAATTCAGTTCCACACAATTTCTTCATACACACTTCCATGTTAGACAGTAGTTTTTCAGACTGCCCCTCTGTTGCCATCTGTTGCATGGCAGCAGCATGCAACAGGATATTGGTAGGAAGGTTCAACCTTTGCTGTAATACCACCACCATCTGCCTCTGACATCATGGGCCAATGCAATAAAACAGGAGCTACTGCTTTTGGAACAGCCCTTGCAAAATATAAAATATCGTTAAAATGTTTTGTTATTTATATGTTAATTTTTTCATATTTTTCTTAAAACATAAAGAGAGGAACAAATTCATAAAACTAATGGTATGTTTGACTTTTTTTTGTCTATTGACTTTGACTTTTGTCTATGAAACTAATGCATTAGTCTGTTTCTATGGCAGTGGTCACCATTCTTAGTGAGATCCTAAGGCGTTCATCAGAGATTTTTTATGAAATTTGACTCTTCTTGTACTTCACCCTTGACAATAACTGTTCAAAATATGTGCGCTGCCAAAAAGTGATGACGTGAATAAGATGTGATTGTGGAGTGAAGGATATTTTTCTCTGGTAAGAGAGGGATTGTGGAAGTCTGGTGAAGAGACACAATCAGTTGAATATCTGATTGCAATTCTATACATTCCATTTGAAAATATGCAGGTAATGTATTTACATTAACTGAAAATGGTCTTGCAAACATAAATTGATGATTTTTTTTACTTTGCAGTCTTGAAACCTATTTTGTAATTCATTTGTCAAAAAAGAAAGTATGACTGCATATTCTTAGCTGTTTACAGGAATGTGTTTAGCCAATCTATCAAAATACATACAGTTATTTGCCATCACTTGAGTCAGCACTGCACAGTACTGCCCTCCCTATGTCCCTGCTTCAGATGATGCAGTATTAATAGTGTTTAGCTGTTGCTGAGTGATGAATGCATGCCTGGGACCACTCTGCCAGGCCACTGCTTTTGTAGTGCAGGGTGGGCTGCATGCAGCCTGTGGGTTGGACATGCATGCTTTATCCTGTATATTCATGCTGTACTGGAACACTTGTCTGCCTGTTGAACCATGAATGCTGCCAGATTCCTGGAGTTTGTTAAAGTTCTGCAGGTGTGCTTTTTGCTATCTTTGAATATACCTGTGATTCAGTCTTTATCCATTTTGTAGCTTTAATACCTATTTTGATGTTCTAATGTGGTGGCCTTGATTTTTTTCTTGGGGACTAAGGATTGTCTCAAGGCTGTTACTTATTTCTTCATTTTATCTCTAATCATGTTTCAAGGGCACGCTATTTTTCACAATTGGGTTTTCCTCTTTGTTTAGGCCCTTCAGGCACTCCAGAGACAGCCCAATGCAGCCCAATACTTTCACCAATTTATGCTCCAGCAGCAGCTTAACAGTGCCCAGCTGCACAGCTTGGCTGCTGTCCAGCAGGTGAGTTGTACTGGATCATTCTCTGAGGAAGACATGGAAATTCTCTACTTGTACACTGAGGTCCTTCTCTGCGTTTCCCTGAACACGTTGTTTGGGGTTAATACAAGCAACTAGTAAACTGGGAGGCTTGATGAAAAGATTTGTTTGCTTTTCAGGTACAAAGCAGAGGAAGATAAAATTGCCATATGGGAGCTTGCACTTCAAAGGCATGTGACTTGCCATTCCACCTCCTTAAGATAAAAGATAGGTGGTTAAATCACCAGGGACTGTTTTAAAACAATCTTAAAGTGAACCGTGGATTATTTATCTAAGAATAACTGGTTTAGTGCATATGAAATTTAATGTGGAGTTCTCTGAATTTTCTATCTTCAAGCTATTCTGTTTCCTTTACTAGTTACTAGAAAGAAGGACCTTAGCCATCAGTAAGGGTATTACCTTAATTGAGTTTTGGTTATTGAGATGATGTATGATGCATAATTGTTGAGCAGATTTTTTTTATTTCACAACTTTGCTCACCTGTCAGACTTGTCAGTTGAAGATAAGTTGAATGTGATGTGTAGCTTTGCTTCTTGGCCGTTAGTCCAAGATTTAATTGTTTTCAAATCCCTACCTGTAGTTCTATAGCATGGAACAAATAGAATCCTCTTGCAAGTATCATATTAAACCTTTTTGTAAAAACCAGCTAGACACATACAGTATACTTGCCATGGGATCACGTAGGAAAGGAAAAAAAATATTTAACAGTATTTACATTCATCCAAATGTGCTTAAATCTGAAATTTGATACTTGCCTTACCCTTGTAGTGTTAATAACTTGCATGACTTGCCCAGCAAATTGCTATTACAGGCAGGGACTGTTTGGGTGTTAACAGAGTGGACTGGGGCATCATCAGAGTTGCAGCATGTAGTATGACAAACTGAGGCAACGATAGGATATGTTCTTAATGGTGGAGGAATGCAGGTTGTGCGCTTTCAGTGTTTATTTCCACTGCCTGTATTGCATAGGACTGAACTGGTTTGGTGAAAAGGAGGTGCCTTGCTGAGTTGTTACACCTGATTTGTAGGGCATGGCAGGGATTTGTAGTAGTTAGGACTGCACTTCAGTTCTTGAAAATGGGAGAAGTTGTTGATGATGAGACTCAGTGTTCATACAAAACTAAATATTTGTACTGGATGAAAATGTTTCTTTTAAGTACTCTTCTCTCTGTCAATCTTTCTTATAGGCTACAATTGCAGCTAGTAGACAGGCCAGCTCACCAAACACCAGCACCCCACAGCAGACTACTACCACACAGGCCTCTGTAAGTAATTGTATATCAAAGCCTTTCTTTGCCCCCTACTCTCCTCTGCCCTTGTTCTTTCTCCTCTTTGTCTTTTAGGAAGGCAGTCAGCCAGGGAAACACAGCTTCTAAGAATGCTGGGAGTCCACAAGATACAGACAACTTTGAGGACTTGGGGTGCTGTCATAATTGGTGGGGGTTGAGGAGCCCAGAGAAGGTTTCTGAGTGGGAGAGGCCTCTTAGCTGGAAAGGTAGTCACTGATCTCTTTTTCCTGAGGCTTTGGGGATGTTGTCATGGTTTAGAAGAGTATCAGGACTTCTTAGAAGGAAGAGTTTTGAGCAACTTAGAAGGGAATATTCTTTTCTTTGGCAGAGCTCATTGAATGAGTGGAAGTATGATTTTATAGTGCATATTGGGAAGCTGTGATTTGTTCAGGGAGTAGGTGAGTTGGTAAGGTAGATTACTTTGTTTTTGCTGGTTTGATTTTATTTTTCCTTTACTTGAGAGGCTGGAGAAAATGTATTTTTAGATCTCTTCTTGAAGTTACAAACTATCAGAGATACTCGGGCTTATCTTACAAATGAGTTTAGCATCCAGGGCTTTGGCTAATTTAGATTGCATAACCCGTTAAGGCAAGAATTTCTTTCTTCTTGGTCCCCTGCATGATACAGGGAGAATCTGTGAAATATTTCTTCTGCACCCCAGCAAGTGGATTTGTTCTTATTTCTTTTGCCCCCATCATTTCCTATATGATTTGGGACTTTTCTCTGTTTTAAGATCAACCTAGCCACCACATCAGCTGCTCAGCTGATCAGTCGTTCACAGAGTGTGAGTTCTCCCACTGCTACAACTCTGACGCAGTCTGTGCTCCTTGGGAATACCACTTCACCACCTCTCAACCAGTCACAGGCCCAGATGTATCTCCGGGTAAGAGATATGTACACACAACTTGTCCTGACTATAAACCACCCTTCCTGGACACTCTGGTGTTTTACTCTTTGGAGCTACCAACACTTCTGGACTAACTCAAAGTTTAAGGGTGCTGTGTTCTGAATTCAGATGGGGAAGATCATGTCCACTAAACTGTTTGACTCTGGGCTCAGCTTTAGATGAATTTTGTATTGTGTATTGAGATACTTAAGAACCATATTTGTCTCTGCTCTGCATAGATGTTAAAGATTCCATGGCACTTCTCACTAGAGAGTACAAGTATGAAATATATTTTCTGGACTTGAATACGGCTCACAAAAATAAATCAATGTTGGAACAGATATATGGTAAATTACTCCCTTCAGCCACTCCACGCAGAGACACAAGTCAGGATTCAGGCACATCTAGGAACATAAATCAATTTGAACAAATGTCTCATCCTTTTGATCAGTTTGAAGTGCTGCTATATAAAATACATTAGACTTCAGTATTATCAATCTCAGGTTTGATTACTTACTTGAAAAATATATTCTTTGTTTTTGTTGGCATTGGATAAAGATTGTAATCTTTTCAAGTAACCCTAGTCTTAGATGTCTTTTATCTCTGCTGCTCAACCAATCCCAGATATATGTCTCAGAATTAAATTACACACAAGTCTTTTAGCCAGTCCTGGACAGTCTGTGGGAGTTGACCCAGGCCCATGTTTAATAGCAGAGTGTTTGTTTCCATAAGGAAACTACCAGTTTCCTACTCTTGGGGGTTATGTTTACTGTTACGTTACAGGGAGTGCTGGGATTTTTTCCAAGTGCAACATTACAGCCCTGTGTTGCTCTCTAATCTGCTTGTGGTTCATTGTCTTTCTTTCTCTATTCTCCTTCATTCCTTTCATTTCACATCACCTGACCCTTCCCCCAACAGCCACAGCTGGGAAACCTGTTGCAGGTAAACCGGACCTTGGGGCGCAATGTCCCTCTTGCCTCCCAACTCATCCTGATGCCTAATGGGGCCGTGGCTGCTGTCCAGCAGGATGTACCACCCACCCAGTCTCCTGGGGTCCATGCAGATGCAGACCAGGTCAGTGACACCTCCTTCCTAGAGTCCTTCCCTTCCCTGCACTCTGCCACCTGCTCTCTGGTCTTTTGCTCCAGTCATCAGTGCCTACAAAGATGGTTGGCTCTGTTTTATCGCCATTCTGAGTCCCTGTAACTAGTGCAGGCAAGACATGTTCTCTTGCCATCATTTCTCAATGTTTGCTTTTTGCCTTCAGAAACAGGATTCATTCCAGCTAAAATTTCTGAGATGAGACATAGCCTGACTCACATCCTCACCGTTGCTTGCATATCCTTGCGTGAAGAGAATTGCTGAGATCTATGTCCAGTTTTTTTTTTTTTTTAAGTTGGACATTCACTCTGCAAGGAAGAGTCTTTGCCAGTGGTAGTGTTCCTTTGCCCAGTTGGTTTGTTGTAAAAATGCTTAAGACTGAACAGGCCACACAACATCTTAACTCCTGCATTCATTTGCAAATGTTTCTACAGGTTGCTGTGGTTTCCTATTTTCTTGGTCCTATCCCAATCGTGCTTGGGATTTTCAGTAACTTCATATTTGTCTTGTCTGAGCCACTTTTTCTGACAAAGATAGCCCTGATCAGACTTGAAGATAACACTGTGTGTGGCAGGGGAGTAAACACAGAACATGGCCATGCCAAAGTACAGAGGAAATAGGGAAAGGCTGCAGAATAGCTGCAGGCATCATAAGTGGAAAGCCCTGCACAGGAGAAGAGGCAAGCAGCACAAAAACTGAGAAGGAATTACTGGTCTTTAAAGGGGTAATATCAGCACATTTAACAGCCATGTAAAAATGAATCCTAGCAATGCAAGGGCAAGGCAGGTCTGAAGGCTATTGCATGCCTCAGACAGAATGGTGGTGTTCTCAAGTGGTGTTCAGAAAGTGCCACGAGATCTTTAACTTCCATCAGAGATGGAGCAAAACGGAGTTCAGGTTTGTATGTTTCCTGTGAATGATTGCAGCTGAGCTTTATCCTGCAGTGTTAGCCAGCTCCACATGTGAGATTTAAAGCATTGACTCAGCCTGCATCCCAGTAGAGCATATTGCTTATGCATTCTCTTGTTCTCTACTGTTCTTAGACTTTTAGGAAGTAATGTGCATAAAACAAACAGACTGTATTTTGTATGTGTGTTTCTAGGTTCAGAACTTGGCTGTGAGGAGCCAGCAGACCTCAGCCACTAATGCCCAGCTCCAAGGCTCTGCTCAGAAGGTGGCTCTACCAGGAAACTCCCAGGCTTCAGGCCTACCACAGGCCACAAGTACAGGCCAGACTGTGGCAGTGGCTCCAGCCTCTTCTGGCAGCACAGGCCAGTCTCTCAACTTGAGCCAAGGGGCAGCAGGCAGTAATGGTGTCTCTGGGGGTGTGGTTGCAAGTAGTGGGAGCCAGAATTCTACAGCATTGAGCCAGACAGCCTCTGCAGGTGCTGCCGGCAGCTGCCAACGGAAAGGCACAGGAGTGGTTCAGCCACTACCAGTAGCAGCTGCCCAGGCAGTGACTGTCAGCCAGGGAAGCCAAACAGAGTCAGAGAGTGTATCCACAAAGAAGGGTGAAACGGACAGTGGTGGACAGCAGACTGTGGGCATGAACCTTACCAGGACAGCTACACCAGCACCCAGCCAGACGTTGATTAGTTCAGGTAAGCGGTGCTCTCTTCCTTCTCTTTGAATTACCTGGGCTTTTGTGAGAATGCCATTTGAAAGTCCAGCAGTGAGAGGTTCCCCAGCATGCATCTCTGCTTCAGTGCTCCCACGGGCTGTTCTCCTGGGATTATCCTGCTCTATAAGTGACAGAAGTTGATCTCAGCCCATTCAGTTCTCACAGTCCTCTACCAGTAAGCTATCAGTCATTTTGGAGTCATTTTACAGAATCAGACCAGTACAGTGGCTACTTACTTTTTCTTGTTCCCAGCTGTGCTATTGGTAACCTTTGTTCTCTCTTCTTGTTTGGCTCTGTGTTTGTATATAGCTACATATACACAGATTCAGCCACATTCACTGATCCAGCAGCAGCAGCAGATCCACCTGCAGAAGCAGGTGGTGATCCAGCAGCAGATTGCCATTCATCACCAGCAGCAGTTCCAGCACCGCCAGTCCCAGCTCCTCCACACAGCCACCCATCTCCAGCTGGCTCAACAACAGCAACAGTCATCATCTTTGACCCAGCAGCAGCAAGCTCAGCCTCCACAGCAGCAGGCTCCACCTCAAAACCAACAGCAGACTCAGACCCTTGTGGTGCAACCTATTTTACAGACCCAGCCTCAGTCTGTTCAACTCCAGCACGACAGTCCTAGCCAGCCAGTCACCAAGTCACCTGTTCCAATTCAGTCAAAGTCTATGGTCACCTCCATCAAACCACCTCAGCTTGGGCCTGCCAAAATGTCAGCAGCACAGCAGCCTCCACCACACATCCCTGTGCAGGTGGTGGGTACTCGGCAGCAGGGCTCAGGCCAAGCCCAAGCACTGGGTCTAGCTCAGATTGCTGCAGCAGTGCCGACTTCCCGGGGAATGCCAGCTGTGGTCCAGTCTGTTTCCCAAGCTCATGCTCCTTCCCCACCTTCTTCAGCTCCAGTATCCTCACAGGAAGCTCCTCCTCTCACTACAGGGGTGAATTTGGCACAAGTTCAAGGTACAGCCCACATGGTGAAGAATCCTGCCTCCTCTCCAGTTGTGGCTCAGATGCCAGCAGCATTCTACATGCAGTCTCTCCAGTTGCCTGTAAGTCAAGAGAGAGAATACCATATGGATTCTTTGCTCAGTCCAAGGACGGTAATTGTATTCTAGCCCTGGGTCAGTGGGATGGGAGGACTAAGAAGTTTGAATTAGGGAATGTGTATGGAGACTTTACCTTTCAAGAATGCAAATTCCAGTCCAGCTCTTGGGGTTACTGAGCACAAGCATTTCTCTTTCACATGATCATTCATTCAGAGACTTGCATGAAACAAATGGGTGAGACTTGGACCCTCACTTGAAACAGGGTAGGTGTCCACATTACATACTAAATATCCTATTTAACAACAATTGGCCTCTTCATTGTTTCTCTCAGGAGAGAGAAGTCGGCTGTGTGGGCCATGAAGACTGAACTTCCCTCTCCCTACTAGGTGTGGATATCTCCAGGTCAGAGAAACCTTGATGTGTGGTGTCAGCCACACAGGTAGAGCTGGCTCTAGGCCTCAGAGGATTCCCTAGCAACAGGCTATGCAGAGGTAAACAAAGATGGCTCCTGTTCCACGGGCCTCTCTCATGCTGCTCTGAATTGTCCAACTAGGACCTACCTGACTAACTCCCTGGTACATCAACACTTTCCCAGCTCAGATATCCTCAGCTGGTTGCTGTGACTATTCTTTTTAGTGGGGCTTCACATGTATATTCAAGGACAGAATGTGCCAGTTTGTTTCTAAGCTCTGACTGCTTCTTCAGGAAGTTATCACAGGATTTGTCTGATTTTTAGATTTGGGGGGACAACTCTGCTGTCATCCAACGTGTTTCCACAAGTGTTTTGACAGTTTTTTCATTGGAGCTGATCTGATGTAGACAAAGGCTTATTTGGAAACTGTTGAGTGACTGCTTTCTTACTGAAATAATACCTTGATGTTCTCACAGTGTCTTGGTATTATATGATTGTATCAGTGTATCAGCTAAGATTCTAGATCTTAATCGCAGTAGTCTGACAGTGAGTCTTGAAGCTGACAGTCTTTTGAAAGTTTGGCTCTGTTCTAGACAAGCACCCTGAAATAAAGATATGTACTCTGAGGGAGCTGGAGGCATTTCCAGGGTTGGAACCAGACGAGATAAGTACGATGGGCCAGGGTCTATCTTTGCATTGCCTTCAGTCTGTGTTGTTTTCTGCTTTGTGGCTCTTCTCTTTGCTTATGTGTTCCATTTTATTCATGCAGGGCAAGTCTCAGAGCTTAGCAGTAAAGCGCAAGGCAGAGTCTGAGGAGGAGAAGGAGGTATCAGCCAGTGTCACTGCACTAATGCCTGCCAGGTCCTCTCCTGTGACAGACAGCCCCAAAAATGTGGAGGAGAAGAATGGCCTTGGAGGTGAGGTACAAAGGAGAGCTCTGTTTTATGTGTGCTAATAATCTGATCTCATGTTCCATGTAAAGTAGGTGGAGCAGTAGTAATGCTGACTCTTGGGCTGTTAACATTCCAGATAAATCTGATCCTGCTGCTACTGCAACCCCAAATACCACCTCAAGTGAAGGAGCATCAGTCACTTCCACCTCTGTTCCCACTGCAAACCTGGCAATGGTATCACGTCAGATGGGAGACTCCAAACCTCCACAAGCCATTGTTAAGCCCCAGATCCTCACACACGTAATTGAGGGCTTTGTCATCCAGGAAGGAGCAGAGCCCTTTCCGGTAAGAACCTACTGCTGCAAGGGAGACATCTCTTAGAAGGGCAGTGGGCATCTGTCTTTTAACAGGACTTTATTTCCCCATGTTCCAAGTCAGTTTTCTTACCTTGAAACGCAGAAGTGAGGAAGGCAATGGAAGCTGGTTTCATGCATGAAACTAGGTGTCAAGGGTTGTTATTAGAGAACAGATTGGAGAGAGTAATATAAGAGTCACGGGAACTGTTTTCTCCAGTAGCTCCCAAAGCAATAAATTCTGTGGGAATTGTAAGAAGTTTCTTCTGTTTGATTTTTAGTGAGGGGAAGATGCACTGCATGCATTTTGAACAGGCAGCAAGTGAAGTTTAAGCAAATATGGGGCAGTAAGTCACATAGATAGGATATTCAAGGGAGACAGTACTTGTTGATAGTTGAAAGAACTGACAGATCTGAGAGTCAGGAAGAAGTAATAACTTCGTTCAGTATCTCTTCTTCACCAGTAGGCAGAGGGATTCTTTTGAGTCATAAGGTGTGGGAAATTTATGCCTTGAAAGGGGGTGGTGGACACAGAGACTCTGTTATTGATGGACCCAATGCTTTCTCTTCCTGCCTAGGTGGGTTGTTCTCAGCTGCTAAAAGAATCTGAGAAACCTTTGCAGGGAGGGTCTCCTTCTGGCCAGGGTGAAAACCTGTCCAGCAATTCTCCAGGAGGGGACAGTGCTTCTATGGGTAAGTTTCAGCACCAGAACACATAGGTAGTAGTACTGAAAATTTCTTCTAATACTTCATTATTTACTTTATACGTTATAGACTTGTCTTTCTTCCTGCCATCCTGCTAACTCCTTAGAGACTCAAGCTACAGACCCAGGGTCTCTTTTTTTCAAGTGCCAGAAAACATTACCTGTTTTTAATACAATGTTAGTATGTAACATGTTAGCACATGTTAGTAGTAAGCAGAATCTGAACTGTACCTGTTATGACTTAAGACTGTAAAGGATGTTTGGACATAGCAGAGAGTGCAGTGGTAGAGACTCCTGTTCAGCCTTATAGGATATAAAGGATTTATTTCTTGTTAAGTGAACAGGTACTGGCAAGGAGAAGTACACAACTCTGTTCAGTGTCTTGGGGTCTTAATTAGTGGAGCTTCTGCCTCTCCCCAAGCTCTTTGTTCAGTAGTTTCAAAAGAGTGCTTGGAATCTGCTCTGAGAAGAGTAGCAGAATGAGGAATCTTTACATGTGATTTGTTTCAGTTCAAATAATCAAGTGGTGTGCATCTCTGTGTCTCACTAGAGCTTGATAAGAAGGCAAACTTGCTGAAGTGTGAATACTGTGGGAAGTATGCCCCAGCTACTCAGTTCCGTGGTTCCAAGAGGTTTTGTTCCATGACCTGCGCTAAAAGGTAATAGAAAGACGTCACTTCTTTTTCTTGTAAGTATACATTCTCTGGAATTGGGCGTTTGCCCTTTTTCCAGGTAGTGTACAGTATTTAAGTACATCTCATTCTCCCTTCATGGGATGCAATGACCACACAGATTCTTTAGGATTGGACATGTTTATGATTTGCAAGTACCTCCTCTAGGTCTGGAGAGGAGGCAAATGTTGTGTTGAGTATAAGCAGGATTTTTTACTTGCGCAGAAAATCAGATGGGAAGTGGGAACTTCTTGGGCTCCAGAGGACCTCTGTTCAGTTGAATATACATTTGGCTGACTAAATGAATGCATACTGATAGCTGTCTGCTGTACTGATACTAGACAAAGACACAAGGGAGCACTGGGAGAAAAACCTGGGAAGAAGTTCAACTAGTCATTGCTGCATCCTGTCAATAGCAGAGTACTTGTTATGGGTTATCTTTTCCCTTAAGGGAATGACTTAATTGACCTTTCAGATGTTAGATCAAGACTTCGGTATACAAATATTGCTTGTGTCAGAAGTCTGGACTGGTTTCTTCTAGGGAGAGTTCTTAGGAGGAAGAACAGAATTTGATGGTAAAGATGAGTTTCATCCCCATCTAGATGAAGGAGAAGCAGTAATTCAGTTAATTGCTGTTTCCTAATTGCTACTCTGGTTCTGCTTATTTGAGGTACAATGTCAGCTGCAGCCATCAGTTTCGGCTGCAGAGAAAGAAGATGAAAGAACTCCAGGAAGCTAACTATGCTCGAGTGCGCCGACGGGGATCACGGCGCAGCAGCTCTGAAATTACTCGAACAAAGATCCAGGGAAAACGTCACAGGGTAAGGGCATAGTCCTGTCTGCTTCTGTCAGGCTGGACAGTGTTGCTGTGGACAAAGCTTCTCATTAGTGTATGTAGTCATATGGTACATACCAAGTGGATGATGTTTTGACACAGTTATCAAGGCACTGTAAGCTACTCCAATTGCTTGCTCATCAGCTGTAAAAAGTAGACTCGCATTTTTACTTCTGTTTACTCTGTATTTACTCCAACATATGTCACAGATGTCTGAGTGAGTGTGATCAGCTGACAGGCTGATCTGCTTTTCCTGAATGGTTAGCTTTCTTTAAGATTAATGATTTGAATCAGATTATAGAAGGATTGAATGACCTTCTTGGACTTCTCTGGAGTCTTTGACATGGTTCCTCACCACATCCTTCTCTCTAAATTGTAGAGGTGTGGATTTGAAGGATGGACTGTTTGGTGGATTAAGAATTGGTTGGCTGGATGCAGCCAAAGGGTTGTGATCATTCGTTCTGTGTGAAGGTGGAGGTTGGGCACAAGCAGTGTCCCTCAGGGCTCGGTCTTGGGACCGGCACTCTTCAACATCTTATCTTCATACACAGACGATAGCATTGAGTGCACCCTAAGCAAGTTTGCAGATGACAGCAAGCTGAGCGGTGCAGTTGATATACTGGAAAGAAGGGAAGCCATCCAGACGGACCTGGACAGTCTGGAGAAGTGGGCCCATGAAAACTTGATTAGATTCAACAAGGCCAAGTGCAGGGTGCTGCACTTGGGCAGGGAAATTCTGGGTATTTATACAAACTGTGAGAAGAACCCCTTGAGAGTAGCCCTGTGGAGGAGTACTTGGGGGTCCTGGTGGATGAGAAGCTGGACATGAGCCAGCAGTGTGTGCTTGCAGCCAACTTTGTTCTGGGCTTCATTAAAGGAGTGGCCAGCAGGGAGAGGGAGGTGATTGTCCCCCTCTACTCAGCTCTTGTGAGGCCCCATCTGCAGTACTGTGTCCAGGCTTGGAGCCTCTGGCACAAGAAAAATGTGGAACTCTTGGAACAGGTCCAGAGGATGACCACTAAGATAATGAGGGGGCTGGAGCACCTCTCCTATGAGGAGAGGTTAAGGGAACTGGGCTTGTTTAGTTTGGAGAAGGCTCTGAGGAGACTCATTGTGGCCTTCCAGTACTTGAAAGGAGCATATAAACAGGAGGGTGAACGACTGTTTACAGTGACAGGACAAGGGGGAATGGTTTTAAACTAAGAGAGGGGAGATTTACGTAAGATATCAGGAGGAAGTTTTTCCACTCAGAGGATGGTGACATACTAGAACAGGCTGCCCGAGGAAGTTGTGGATGCCCCATCCCTGAATGCATTCAGGGCAGGGGGGTTTGAAAGCAGATGATCTTTGAGGTCCTTTTCAACTGAGGTCATTTTATTATTCTATGATTCAGAGTTAACATGAGGAAGAGGAATGGACTGTGGGAGGATAGTGAGGAAGAGGAACTGAGAGTCAAGTCTCCCTTTTGTGGCATAATCAAGCTCTTGTGACAGCTTCCCCTGGACCAACAGCCTGAGACAGCTGTCCCAGACTATGGGAAAACTGCTGCTGTTCCTAGTGTCTGATTTTTACAGTTAATAACTGTGAATGTATTTATTCTTTATTAAAACAAAAGCAGCAAAAACCAAACAAAAAACTTATGTTTTCTTTCTTTTTCATGGGCTCATAGGGCCAGGAGGATTCAAGTCGGGGTTCTGATAACTCTAGCTATGATGAGGCTTTGTCCCCTACATCTCCAGGACCTCTGTCAGTAAGATCTGGCCATGGAGAACGAGACCTGGCTAACTCCAGTATGGCCCCACCTACCCCAGATCTACATGGCATCAACCCTGTCTTCCTGTCCAGCAATCCCAGTCGTTGGAGCGTGGAGGAAGTGTACGAGTTCATTGCATCTTTGCAAGGTGAAGCTATGGTCCATTCTTGCAGTTCTGTGATCCAATAGCATGGGGAAATTTGTTGACTCTCTTTTTGAAATTCTTTGAGAGTGACGTGTTGTGCTTTCAAACTGTACATGTTTCTGGAGTAGGTCATGCAAATGGATGAGACGTACTCCTCTGCAAGTGAGCTGGGGAATTGGGACTGTCTATGGTTGTTTCTTAGTTCTGTTTCTTTGTTTTCATAGGATGCCAGGAGATTGCTGAAGAGTTTCGGTCACAGGAAATAGATGGCCAGGCCCTGTTGCTTTTGAAGGAGGAACATCTCATGAGTGCTATGAACATCAAACTAGGACCTGCTCTCAAGATATGTGCCAAGATCAATGTCCTCAAGGAGACCTAGCAGCTCTGAAGCCAATGGTTTCAGTTTTGCTCTGACCCCAGAGCAGCTGCCAGCTTTGAAACACTCTGTTGGGGCAAGGAATGGGATGATCCCATGTGGTCCTGCATTCAAGAATGAAAAGGAATTTAACTGCCTGAAACTGCCATGCACAAGCCCATGTCTTGGTCTTTTAATGGTGCTATAACAAGGGAGGAAAATTCCCACCTGGAGCCTTTGAAACTTCCTTCCCTCTTTGAATATGCCTCTCATCTACCACATTGAGAAGGAGACCTCCTTCTGTTTTAGCAGCCTTGGAAAGGGGAAGTGCCCTTGTCCCTTTTTGCAGCAGCAGATTTGCTGTGTCTTGGTTATGCTGGAACCTGAGGTACAGAAATTCCTGCCCTGTGTGGTTTTGGGAACAGCTGTGTTTGGGGCATTTATAAAGGTCCAAGTGGCAGAGGGTGGGTATTCAAGAACTAAAGCAAAAGGAGCTGCTTCTGCTATAGCCTAGGTATTTTTTGAACTGTGTTTAATAGCCGTTCCAGCACACCTATCAAACTCAAAGGCCCATGGCATTAGGAGCTACCTTTCCTTAGCTTTATTGTCTCCTGTAAAGACACAGATTGAAGACAAGGTATTTTGGCAGCTATTTACTCCAGATGCCCGTCTTTGAAGCAGAAGAGGATTTATTGTGAGTACTTATGACAAGGTGGTGGGAAAATCTAAGTGGGAGGAGGGGTTGTCTTACATTAGAAAACCCTTCACCACTTGGTGTCATCAGTGTAATAGGGTATAATTTACAGATCCAAAGCAGTCTCCAGAAGTGCCAAGGCTCTTCATAAAAACAAACAAACAAAAAAAACAGCTTGAAATTTTGGTTCTGATTTTTTGTTAGGTTTGTTTTCTGTTCTTTTATCAGTTTGTATTATTCTTGCCTGTCTTCATTATCCTCAGGAGAGCTTACGGGACAAAGTTTAAGCTGGCAGGATTGTATCACCTGCCTCAGGCTCTTTTGTTTTTAATTGATGCTGTAAAACAAATACTTCTCTTCTTCAGTATATATATAAAAAAAGAAAAAAAGAAAAAAAAAAAAAGGAAAAAAAACACTGCAACAACCGAATTTAGATTTTTTTAAAATACAATTTCCTCCTAAGGGGTACAGTTCTGTTTAGAGGCCTATCCCCTGCCGCTCAGCTCCCACAGGTTTTGTAAAGACCAAGTTCTGCAAGTTTGTTTTTTTTTTTAGCAGTTTGCCAAAGATGAAAAAGTGTGCAGTTCTCTTCCAGAAGCACCTTCGCTTTTAAAATAAGCAAAATGAAAACAGAAACCAAAATCTGGAAGAAATTAAACAAAGCATGAAGAGGTAAGTGTCCCCTACAGCCAAATACCTGAAAGCAAGACTTTTTTCCTAAGCCATTTGTCTCAACTTTTTTATTTTCAGAAGTTTCAAGTGCATATTTGTTTGAGTGAAACGTTAGACTGTTCTATGTGTAAGGCACCTACTGTTTCAGGAGAGTTGTGACATGAGAGGAGGCTTAATGGTATAAGTAAGGAACCATCAGAGATCTCTGTAACACTCTCTGTATTGATCCACCTCATAAGAAGAGGGGAAGTGCTAAGGAGATGCTAAAGCGTAGTATCAACTTTCCAGTTCTAACTGAAGTGTTGAGTCTGAATTTATTTTTAATGACATATTCACTCTTGTGAAAGAAGGATTCTAAGCCTTTTTGAATCAAAATAGATCCAAAGGAAGTTACCAGTTCTTGCACCTTGAAAACACTCTTTAGTCCAATGAAACTGAGGGGGCAAAAAAGGCAGAGGCAAGCACTTCTAATGGCAAAGGAGGGGCAGCCTTTAAACCATTTTATTAGCAGGCTGGATTTGCAAAACTTGTTTACTTTAGCTTTTGGCAGGGTAGGCAGGCAGTATTTGCTGCTTTTGAGGCCTTGATTAACTTCAGTCACAATGAAAGGTTTCACTTCTTCATGTTATGTTCAGTGTTCTTAATAAAAACTGTTTGTTCAGGTTTTAAAGGTCTGGCTACTTTTTAAATGGTCTGAGTCTGACTATTCCTAGCAGATCTTTGAGAAGCAACAACTTTGATTTTCATTCTTTCAGAAAAATATAGGGAACTTTTCTCCTCTGTAAATGCCCTACTTTGACAAGTGTGCATATTCTGCCTTTTCAAGGCCCCACACTAACAGAAGAGAGTCCTAGCAGAAGTAAGAATATAAGACATACTAAAGACCCTTGGATAAGAAAGGTGATCTAGCACCAAAGAAAGCTGTTAATTACATCAGCACAACACTTGAGCAGGGTGTTTGGTCATTTTATTTTTGAAAGTTGTTTTGTACAAAAGACAAATTACCTTAAACACCACCATGAAAAAAAAATGGTACCAACTGGCTTAATGACTTCATTTTTTCTCATGTTATGAGAAAGACTGAGACTGTAATTCCTGCTTTGACTTTTATTGTTTATCCACTCAGCCCAGCAAGAAAACAGGATCATCTCTTTGCCCCTACTGTCATTGGTTATACTGACAAAGCAGTATAACCATCCACAAACCTTATCTGTACCTTGCCATTAGCAGTATTCAGCAGTCTATGCCCCCAAGACCAAAGATGGTTTTCTTCCCATTCTGCTGTATTGTAGACTGAAGTAAGTGAGGAGCTAGACTCTAAGCAAAAAGCAATTATGAATCAAGGTACCATGTTCCAAAAGGTTCCAATTAAGTCTTATAACTCAGCTGTACCTGCTTTTCACAAGCGCCAAATGGAAGGCTATCTCTTGCTCCAAGCAGTATTCAAGTACCACCTGCACAGGGCAAGTATCATAAGACTGGTATGCACCATGTTGATGGGGACAGCAACTGGGGTCTCTCAACACAGTTCTGAGTGTATTAGCATTCTTATCCTTTTTAATAAAAATTTTAGTAGCTTCCCAAGAAAACATTCTGCCAACCGAGGAAGCATCAGGTAGCATGAGATCGTAATTCTGACCATGACTGAGCTATGTAGGCATAAAGCTTCAAGTGAGGCTTGGTAAAGAACTCAAGTGATAGCTGTCTTTAATTTTCACATTTTGCCTTAATGTCACATATTCAGAAAGCATCCCCTTCATTTAGGAGAACATAATCATTTTTTTCCCTCTCTTCTGTGATGGAGAAGATGGTATTTTGACTGAACTCAAAAGTAGTGAAAACAGCATTTAACTCAGTTTTTTTTAGCATTGCTCCTCTCCAGTCTGAGAGGATGGCATGCATCCCTTAACACCTCTTGAGGGAAACAGGCATCTACTTTTCAACACGTTGGCATTACAAAAAGACCAGAGGGCTGCTAATGCCACTTCTAACTCCAGTGAGTCCAGCATAGAGCTTTGCATGCAGGTTATGCTGACAAAAATTGTGTGCAACAGTGCAGGAGCTAGGAAAGCCAAAAATGCATTCAAAGAAAAAAGTGTCTAACAGATTCTGTAAACCCCGGGAAAAAAACCCTATGCTAAAGGCCTCTCTATTACCGTCTCAGTTTATTAAATGGAGACTTCCCCTTTCTGCATTCATTCATGGCCCTTTCTTCCTCTCAATGAAGAAACTCCCTCTCCTGCTCAGCGCTGAACACTCGCATTGCTTTCTTGCTGTCTTATCAACTCTCAGCACTTGCTCCCCATAGCTTTGCTGCTCTGCTGCATTTTTTGAAAAAAACAAGAAATAAAAAACAACTAAAACAGCATTACAGTAATGAGGCATGCCATTGGGGACCAGTGCTGTTCACACCTAGAGGCATCCATGAGACTTGACACGCCAGAGACAGCCAAAGCGTATCATGTAAAGAAAATCAGAAGAGAGAAGAACTGGCTGGGGGGAGATGGGGAGAAAAGAAATCAGTGCTGAAAGCCTGTCACATTGGTAGCAAGTGGTCATCCCGTTCCTCTGACTCGTCACCCAGCTGGTCATCACCCACACCACGGTATGCAGCTGGTACATTTCGAGGCTTGGATCGGCAGACAAAGTCACAGCCATCCTACAAGCACAAGTTGTTAACACTAGAATCAGACCATATGCAGAATCAGCAGCCATATGAAGCATATTCCATTTTGCTACAGGAGCCATGCCCACCCCAGTGCTATCTTAGGGCAAGTCCACAGATCTTAAGCTGGTAAGAGGAGAATATATGGGGATATCCTAGCTTATTCTGAAACTTAAGTCAGGTCTAGGGTAGAACATGGTACTGATTAAGAGTATGCAGCAGCACAGACATTCAGAGGATAAACAACACTACTTAAGGTGATCAAGGGAGGCTTTCACATAGTCAGACCTGAACATTCCACAGTTCCCAGCTGAATGTTCCTACCTGAAAAGTCTTAATCATAACGAGCAGTAGGGGACCAGATGCATCAAGGAATTAAAAACAGTGTTCCCCTAACTTAGAATAAGATAAAAACCTTCTTTTCCCACAGGGTACACTGTGACAGGTCTATCCAAGAAACGGTCTATGAAGACAACACAGGTGTAATTTTATTATGTCTTAACACATGGGCTTAGATTGGGATTATATGAGGATTTTCACTCACCGCCACCAAATTGCCCAAATCTTGCCAGAAGGCAAAGTGAGGAAACTGTTCCATGCCCTTTGCTCCCACTATAAGGCGCTGGTAGAGAAACCCACCAATGATATAGACTGCGATTACTGAAGAAAACCTAGAGGGCAGAATTAAAAATCAGAATAAAAAAATGGTACAAACAGTCTCTTATAACCCACTTATACTCGTCTCAGTTTGGCACCACAGCAAGTAGCTGAACATCACCTAAGAAAAGAGTTGAAGAGAGACCATACCAGAAAAGGTTGAAAAACATATAGACCTGCTAGTAAAAATTTTTCAGGACAACTGCGTGAAGTAATGCCCCATAGCACAGACAAAACGAGAAGTCAAGACTCCTAGTCTGAATTTCCAATTCTGGCAAAGAGCTGTTATACAGTTCCAGGAAGCCACACATTCCATGTTTCAGTGCACTGATCTGTACGCTATGAAGGTAACAGAGCAGCTCTGCAGCATCATGCCTTAATCTAGAATTTGTCTACAAAGCTTGGAGTCACAGTAACATCTAACAATGACTGTGAACAGTT
Organism: Excalfactoria chinensis; assembly: GCF_039878825.1. Lineage (NCBI taxonomy): Eukaryota > Metazoa > Chordata > Aves > Galliformes > Phasianidae > Excalfactoria > Excalfactoria chinensis. The sequence continues at coordinate 71,495,994 of NC_092825.1, read as the reverse complement.
ATACTACAATTATCTAGTCTAGCGTAACATCTTCCAGCAACTCACGTGATTAGTAGAATGGAGCCAGTGCTGAGGTGGGAATTCTCAGCTGGACAAGCCACACTGCTGTCCATCTCAAAGAGGTAGAAACAGTCCTGCTCCTTTTCCCTCTCTTCTGAAATAATGCTGAATGAACTCTGCAATTTGGGAAAAGTTAAGTCATGTGAAAATACACCCAGGCTTATACTAAACTTCACCAGAAGGTAGTTTTAGTGCTATTGGTACAGCTGAACAAACCACGAGAAAATATAAGAAAACATTACTGCACCCTCAGGGCCCTTCTGCTTATAAAAAAGCTTTGTCTGACAGCCTCCTATTCCTCTCCTACCTGATACTGTTACTCACCGCTGTAATTCCTCGCTTGCAAGAAATCATTATCACAGCTCTTCTCTTCTCACCACTGCAGTGCCTACCATATGAATCACCTCCTTTATAAATAAGCATGATCCAGTCACCTGCGAAGAGAGAAAGAATAGAGCCTGCAAATCCAGATCAGGAGGCAAAAGCTAGATACCAAGTAAGAGACATATTTAGTGGTCTTACTTCCATTGAAGACCTGAGTTTCATTGATTCTTCCTATCACTGTAGTCTTTCCAGACTGCCTATCCATTTGTACTAGGCCAGCAAAATCATGCAAGCTGCTGTTGACCTCTCTGCATACCCTAAAATGGTAGGCATAGTTTTCAGTTGTTCCAATCTCCACAGTCGTGTTAAATCTGCAGCAGAGAGGATGGAAGACAAGCAACAGAATTATAAAGAGCTGAGCTCAAAGCAGTTGACACTCAAGAACTGCGAAGCCTGGTCACAGCTCATGCTAAAGACAGAGCCACCCTGAAGCCTAGCCCCAAATTCTTCCACCCCCTTGATCTAGTGTGTAAACACTAGCCCTAAGGTCCATAACAAGTTGGTACTTGCCATACCTTATTTGGCTCAGGGGTTCTAGTTTCTTCAGCAGGGCTTTTTCCATTTGCGACTCAGTACTCTCATCACCAACCACATCACAGCTCTTCTCTGGCAGCAGTTCAGCCCCCGCACCAACAGCAAGGGCCATAAAGACTACCAGCACAGCAGAGGTATGGCAATGTGATGACATCCTGGATACATACCACAAAGAACACATGGGATTAACCATCTCAGCCCTCTACAAACTGACTACATGAAGTCACTTATTGACCATTCCCTCAATTTTGACTGCAAAAAGAAGCAAAAATCTATAAACACCTCTCAGTTCTCAACAGACACTACATTCCAATCTCTTGTACCGGAAAACAACCTACCAGACCTCTTTTGTGAATTTTGACTTAGAATCACAAAATGTTTTGCTGCTGAGCATGTTAATCAATATTTATTCAACCAAAACAGAGCCTAGCAGGCTGAATGCCAGTGTAAGTATCAGGCACAAGCTATTGTTCATTATCACATCCCACTGAGAAGCCAGTAAGCAAATAATAATTTACCAGGCCTCTAATCAATCCTCTGCAGCTTTTGTATAAAGAGCTTGCAGAGAAGGGCCATTGTGACTTGTCAGGCTCTTTCTGCTCAAGCCCCTTAATCCTAATTATTACGTTATCCTCCAGTACTGCTTCAGCTGAGAACCTGGAAGCATTCAGCAGTACTCAGCTGCAATGCCACAGGACAGTTTTCATCAACTGGAAAAGAAGACTGAAACATCCTATGATTGATCCAAGAGGAGGGAAGTAAAAAACGCATGGTGGGCATGGTGACAACGGGTTGATGGTTGGACTAGATGATCTTAGTAGTCTTTTCCAACCTTAATGATTCCAGGAAATATGGAACTTTCGGCCTTCAAGCTTATGCTAAAATAGCACACAAAACACTCTGCAGTCGTACCAGGATAACAGTGGGACAGATTTCCCCTTTGCTTCTCTCATTGAGGACATCAGTTCCAGATGCTGGGAACAAATGAACCACAGTTTTGAAAGTACCTTGCTACAACTAGACTGGCAGGCTATTTGGTAGAATGTCATCTTTGCCCCTCAGCCCATCTTGTCAAGCAACATCTGAGCCAGCTGCAATCACTATAGAGAGAAACACTAGTATGGAGAGAGTAAATACATTTAGAGGTAGGATACGCCACACTGCTAAGGCCCAGAACACAGGAACTCGTGATTCACTCCTCACGAGACAAAAGAAGAACCCCTCACTTCCTCAGGCAGCCTATCTGAAAATGCTTCCATTGCACAGACGCAGGTGGAAGAAACTGCAAGGCACTGCTGTCAGCTTCTGCCAACTAGTCGCCTCTCAAGCTGACGAACAAGGCCTGAGCGGCAGCTGCCCGGAACCACCTGCTCACAGCTGGACAGAGTCAGCCAGGGGCAGCCCCGCCGCCCCGTCCCCGCCGCCCCGTCCCCGCCGCCCCGTCCCCGCCGCCCCGTCCCCGCCGCCCCGTCCCCGCCGCCCCGTCCCCGCCGCCCCGTCCCCGCCGCCCCGTCCCCGCCGCCCCGTCCCCGCCGCCCCGTCCCCGCCGCCCCGTCCCCACTATAAAAGTGCGCGACAGAAAGCCGGGCTCGCCGCCGCCACACTCACCTGCTGCTGCGCACGGTCCTCTGTGCCCGCACCACGGCCCGATGGAGAAGCGGGGGCTGCTCAGGGACAGGCCGTGACCGCCGGGCAGGGGCAAAGCCCAAGAGCCACAGCGACGTCCATGGCCGCCTCACTACCCTCGCCCGCCCCATGAACCGGAAATAGGAAGAAAATGACAAAAACTAATGGGTCGCGCCGCCCAAGGAAACCACGGCGACGAGACATACGCTTGTCTATAGCCAATGAGAAGCGGAGACAGAAAGGGGCGGCTTTCAAATCCCGCTCCAGCCTATAAACGGGGCTATTCTGGAGCCCGTCTCCTTTCTCTTCCCCATCGAATAGGCGATGGAGAAAGGTTCCGACGTTACTACCTGCTTCGCTTTCCTTCTGATGAACGGAGAAGACCGTCCCCCACGTAGTACCCTGTGATTGCCCTCTCGCTGTGGGTAGCGGGCTGCCTGGATCCGGGTGGTCAGTACTCGGCTGGTTCGGCCCTATAGCAGATCTCAGCCTCTGGAGCTGAACGGCTCTTCTTATGGGCTGTGCTTCTGAATAAGAGCGTCTCCTACAGCCACTGTATGTTCTTTGTCACTGTCGAGGAGTTCCAGCTGCTCACTGGTGAAGTTGGTATGCTTGAACATTCCAAGTGTGATTAATAAAGCTTTACGTGAACTGACACTGGCCAATTTAAGTGGTGGTTGCCCCAACTGTGATGGTTGGGGAATAAAATGCTGTTTTGAGGGATGGAAAGCATTATTTTGGAAAGAAAATACTATTTTTGCAAAGATAAGGAGTGATCACCTTCTTATTTCTGGAATAAGTATTGTTATTCTGGTGAAGATTGTCTAAATTTTGACCGAAATTGATATTTAGGGTTGAAATGCCCTTCTTTGTACAGGCAAACCAGTATGCTGGACTTAATGCGACATATTCTCCCAGAAAGCATCGTTTTGTAGAGAAAATTATCTTCTTTTGCTGCTGAAAACCAGTATTTTGGGGAGAAAAAGCTATTTTGAGGAACGGAAAGCATTATTTTGGAAAGAAAATTACATTTATTGTAAGGAGAAGGTGTGATACTTAAGAGAGAACGTCTTATTTCTGGGATAAGTATTGATATTTGTGTGACAATTTTTAAAATTTTGACAGAAATTGATATTTCGGGTGGAAATCTCCTTGTTTTGTAGAGGAAAGCAGTTATTCTGGAAGCAATGCTTGATAACTGAGCTAGAAAGCTTCATTTTGTAGAGAAAATGTCATCTTTTGGGGATGAAAACCAGCATTTTGGGGAGGAAATGATATTTTTAGGGTTGAGAAGCATTATTTTGGAAAGAAAATCATACTTTTGCGAAGCTAAAGAGTGATACTTAAGAAAGAACTTCTGATTTCTGGGATAAGTCCTGTGAAAACTTTCCAAATTTTGACAGAAACTGATAGTTCGGGTGGAAATGTCCTTAATTTGTAAAGGAAGAGAAGTATTCTGGCAACGCTGTGTCATATGATACTAGAAAGTATCATTTTGTAGATATAATGACCTTTTACTGGGATGAAAATCAGTATTTGGAGAAAGAATGCTGTATTTAGGGAAAACAGGTATTCTAGAAAGAAAGTGTCAAATTATGCTAGAAGGCATCATTTTGTAGAGAAAATGTCTTCTTTCAGGGATGAAAACTAGCATTTTTGGGATTAAAATGCTGTTTTGAGGGATGCAAAGCATTATTTAGGAAAGAAAATACTATTTTTGCCAAGCTAAGGAGTGATTCTTATGACAGACCTTCTTTTTTGTGGGGTAAGTATTGATATTCGTGTGAAACTATTCTAAACGTTGACAGAAATGGACATTTCGGGTGGAAATGTCCTTGTTTTGTAGAGGAAAACAGGAATTCTGGAAACAATGTGTCATATGATGCTAGAAAGCATCATTTTGTAGAGAAAATGTCATCTTTTGCGGATGAAAGCCAGAATTTTGGGGAGGAGATTTTCTCTCCATAATAATGCCAGAATTTAGGGGAGAAACTCAATTCATTCCATGAATAATTAGTGATACTTATGAGTGTTGTAGGCATGTAGGCGGGAGCGGGGCTTTTCGGGATGTGACGGTGATAATAGCCCCCCCTCTTCCATCCCCTACCTTGTGATGTACCTTGGGCGCGCATTTCAAACGTGCATCCTAGGGGGCGTAGGCGAAGTAATTAAGGTATATAAGGTGTTGATTACTCCTAATAAACGCCATTTTGCCACCTTTCTTGATGAGTCACGGTGGTCCTTTTGGCCCTAGCGGGGGTTTCGCTAGAACCTGGGCAAGGGGGGTTTTGAACTATGATTGCACACGGCAACATATGGCGCCCCGTGTGAGGCCATAAACTCCGGTGTCCCTTTTTGTTTTCTTTTTGGGGATTTTTCCTATTAGGGGTGTTTTCGGGTTTTTTTTTTATTTTATTGGGATGTACTGAGGGGACGGCAGTGCATCCCTCCTCCAGAAAGCTGCTCGGGGGAACGACGAGTGTGCTTTGGGGTTTTTTTAATTATGTGTATATCTGGGGTGTAGTGAGGTGACGGCATTGCACCCCACAAGGGAGCGCCTCGGGGGGACGACGAGTGTGCTTTCTTGTCTTTGTAGAGGTTGCCTGGGGGGACAGGGGTCTCTTTTTTCTCTTTTTGCAGCGCAGGTACTTGTGGGTGGCGATCAGGGGCGCTATATTTGCGGCAGGAGTTCCGGGGGGATGACGGGACGCCGACTATGGAACTTATCAGTGAGGTATTGTTTTCTTTTTGTAAAGAATACTGTAGCGAGACTGCTCCTTCTGTGAAGGAGATTGCTGCAGTACTTATCTTGAACAGGACAGGGAACTTTCATCCCCCCGCAAGATCCTTGACTGTCATAAATGGGATCCGCTCACTGTTGTTCTTGCAGAGCATGCAGTGACTACCCAGACGGCTGCCGAGCTTGCGACCTGGAGCATAATCCTGGGTGCTCTTAAAGCAGCCAGGGAGGAGGGGAAACTTGTTGAATTGTGTTTGTTAGTTAAGCTTGTGTTTGACCCGGAGCAGCCAGGAGGGCGGCCGGGAAAAGCGGCTGAGGACGGTGGGACCCAGGAGAGCCGGCGGGGGAGGCGGCGGGGAGATGGGACGGGGTCCGGGAGAAGCGGAGAAGAAAAAGTTCAAGATGGCGAATTCGAATCGACTACACCCCCTCTCGACCGCCAACTGGACACTTCATCCCCATATCCTTTGTCATTGGGGGGTAGGGAGTGCGGGCGCGCGGCTAATTCAAGTGGTTGGGGAAGTAGGCGTGTTCCAGACCCGGGGGGGACGCAAACATGGCGCCGTCCGGAGGTGGGGGGGAAATGGAAGTAGATGGAAGTATGGTGCCGTTTTCAGTGTGCCGCCCGCAGAGTAGCCTGGTCCAGCAAGTTTCGGCTGGTGGGACGGCTTTGGGCCAGGGGGGCGGCGGCGCGGCTCTGGGCAGCGACAGGATAGCCCGCCGCTGGGATCGCCGGAGGGCGTGGAGTGGAACCACCGCACCGCCCAGAGGGGTGGAGGGTGCCGGCGTGATATCGCCTTGGGAGGCGTGGAGTGCAATCGTGGCACCACCCAGAGGGGTGGAGGATGTGGCGGCGAGACCGCCCCGGGGGACGGGGAGTGCGGCCGCGGTGCGCCACAGAGATATGGGGGGTGCTGATGCGGGTGTTGTAGGTGTAGTGCTATCCTGGGTGGTAAAGGCATGGACAGGGTGGGTCCTGCTTTAAGTGCTGGGGACTATAAACGTGGTCAAGTTACGGATTGGGCAAAGATTAGAGAAGTAGCAGAAGATAAGGGCTTGTTTGGGACTTTGGAGGCGTATCCAGTTGTGGCTGTAAGAGGGAGGTGGCGGGGCAGCCCGCTGCTACGGTCGGACCTGGAGCTGCCCCGGCGCTGTGCAGGGGGGCGGCGGGCGCGCGGTGCGGCGCCCCGCTGCCCGCGCCCGCCCTCCGCCGGTGCTTTCGCATTTCCTCTGTCCCAGGGGGCAGCCCGCCTGGCGTGCGGGGGACCAGGGCTCGATTCCCCGGCACGGAGCCGCTCCGTCTTCCAGCACCGGGCTGCCGGCTGCTGCCGCGGGTTCCATTTGCCCCTGGCTTTAAACACATTAGAGATTTTAACGGCGCATGGCCCTGTGCTCCCTCACGACATTGAAAGTCTCACGTGCGTGATTCTCAAGCTGGTGCAATATACACTCTGGAAAGAGGGGTGGATGACTGAGCTTGGGAGGGTTGTGGCAGCTGAACAAGATGATCCCTTTCACCCTGTGCATGGTATAGACATGCAAGAGGGAATTAGAGCAGAGTGCTTGGAAGGGAAGGAGTGTTGCTGGGCTCAAACCTAGGTGTATGGCTTGCTGCATCAAAACTCAGAAGAAAGAGGGCAGTGCAGTTCCACAAACCAGAAGAAAGGAGGCTTGCTGGGTCAAAATGCGTAAGAACGGGGCTTGCTGTCCAGAAAACCATAAGGAAGAGTTGGTGCTGGCCCTAGCCCAGAAGTGACTTGCTGGGACAAAACCCAGAAGGAAGGGAGCTTGCTGGTCAGAAATGCAAAAAAAATGGGGCTTGCTGGCCCAAAACTCAGAAGGAAGAAGGTTTGCTGGGCTGAAAACCAGAATGAAGGGAGTATGCTGGACCACAATCCAGAATGAGGAAATGCCAGATGGAAGTGGGCTACCTGATATGAAATGTACAATGAAGGGGGCTTGCTGAGCCCAAAGGCTGTAGGACCAGAGTTGTCATTGCCCAAACAATGAAGAAAAGAGGCTTGCTGGACTGAAAAGTAGGTGGAAGGTGCTTGCTGGACAGAAATCAATAGGGGAAAGATTTTCTGCAGAGAGGGTTTCTCTGCAGAAAAGGGAGTAAGTAAGAAAGGGATTTTGCTAGGCTGAAACCCAGAAGGAAGAGGGCTTGCTGGGCTGAAACACAGAAGGAAGGTAGATTGCTGGGCCATAACTGAAAAGAAAGGCAGCTTGCTAGTGTGAAACACAGAAGGAAGGGGCCTTGCTGCATATAAAACCAGAAGGAAGGGTGCTTGCTGCCCCAAAACCCTGAAGAAAGGGAGCTTGATGTTCCAAAAATAAGAAGTAATGGGGCTTTCTGGTCCAAAATACGTAAGGAAAGGGACTTCCTGGACTAAAACATAGAACATAGGGTGCTTGCTGCTCCAATATGCAGAAGGAAGTGAGCTTACTGTCCCCATACCCAAATGGAAGGGGGCTTACTCATCCCTTACCCAGAAAGAAGGGGGTTTGCAAGGCCCTAGGCAAGAAGGAAGCAGCTTTGCTGTGAATAAAACCAGATGGAATGAAGGATAGTGTGCTGAAACCCAGAAGGAAGGTGTTCTGGGTTGAAAGCCAATAGGAAGTAGTCTTGCTGGGCCAAAAAGTAGAAGGAAAGGGTATTTCTGGTGCAAAATGCAGAAGAATGGGGGCTAGCAATGCTGAAGGCCAGAAGGAAGGGCTTGCTGAGCCCAAAGTCTCAGTATATTTTTGATTGGCATCTAAATAGCCCTTTTTTTAAAATAATCCATGCTTCACCGACATCACAACAGACCACTCTTTATCTTTGTATCCACCAGGTGCAAGGAGTTTTTCCTGTGTTTCATTTAAATTGTTTTGAGTTTAGGATAGAAAGACACTCATTATGGCATGACAGGGAATGAAAGTCTGCCAAATCATTGTAAAACAGGTAGAGATCAGCCAAAGGGCACTATAATGAAGAGATAGAAGAAAATAAAGGAGACGAAGTGGTTGGTCACATGACCACAATAGATGTGACTGCACACACCCAGTGTGACATTTGCATGTATTAATGTAAATTCTTAGAATTCATTTGTGTATTGATGTATCACGTAAGTATGTCTAAACTGTATAAATATAGAACCTGCACTCTGGGAGCATGCTCTTGATTTATTGAGTTGTCTGGTATGTATTATGAGAACAAAGGAATGCTGCTTTCTAACAACATATTAGAGTTTGAGTTTTCTTCCTGAATTTTTGATGACTTCAGTAGCAGTACAACCTTAGTCTGAGGTTTGATAAACATTTGTTTGAGCCTAATAACAACTGACCTTCCATTTTTCTCTATGCCTTCAGACAGAAATACCAAGCAAAACAGTTTATACTATTTATTAGAGAGATTGCAGGCATCTGCAGGATCAAACCTTTATGTGACTTTAGGCTTGAAAATGAAAACATAAGCTACTCTGTTCGAAAAGAGCAAATTATCACAAGAAGTGAAATTGCAAAAGCAATGAGGACACAGTGGAGTTGAACAGAACATGTCTAAAGAGGTGAACACTGAAAATCACTAAATATGTGTATAGGAACTGTTGAATCATGGCCCAAACCTCTGATTGACCACCTGAGATGAACAATGAGTCAGTCATGGGAGCACAGGTGAAGACAACTCAGCTGTGTAAGCAGAAGGGGTGGAGCCTGGCTCCACCTCTCCTAGACCCCATTTAAGGGCTGACTGCCAACAGGGAGGCATCTCTTTCTGGAGATTGTTCCTCTTACAGTTTTCTCTGCAAGCCTACATGGGTAGGCATGTTTCATTTATTTCCAGTTGTCCCTTTCTAACCACACCACTTTTTGTTGTTGATTATACAATGTGATTTTTACAGAATCACAGAATGGCTTGGGTTGGAAGGGACCACAAGAATTGTCAGGGTCCAACCCCCTGCTGCAAGCGGGGCTGCCAACCTCCACATTTCATACTAGACCTCATATTCTTCGAAAGGTTAAAAAAAAATATAGAATGTTATGGTACTTGTTTTGTACCCCTGAAACCTAAGAATCTGCCTAGCAGAGTTGACAGTGATGTTTCATGTCAGCACAGAGGTTACTGTGATTATACTCAGAGCTTGGCTTTGGGAAGTGATGTCCTGCCCATAAGCCTCGGGCATGTACTTTCATTGGGATACTATGTAAGGTAGCTGCTACCATTAATATAATTGTGGATTTTAACTGCACCTTCCATCTCAGCATGCAACTAATACATGCGAAGAGCAGGTGAATTCCTGAGGATGTAACCTGAGAAAATCTTGACATTCCTTTGTTTCTGAAGTCTTGTTGTTACCCCTCTGTGGTTCCCAGTGTTGGGTCAGCTAGTTTCCAGTAGTGTTATCCCTGCGCAGAGCTGTATGCAGTGAAGTATGCAGTCATAGGTAGGAGTGGGGGAGAGGAAATGAGATATATACACATAAATATTTATCCCAACCACGAGGAAAGCCAGAAGAAAGACAGATATGGAATAAAAGAGAATGTATAACTACAGTTTTTCCCCTCCAAGTGTATGATTAGGTGAGGATCATGTTGCTGCTGCAATTGCGTGAGCTGGTGTGGACATAAACCAAACAGCTGCTGTTTTTTCAGAGCTGAGCAGAAAATGTGTTCCTCTGGAATACATCCAGAAACTGGGTCCAGCTGGGACAGATGAAGAGAAGCCCTTACTGGGCTGTGGGTAGTGAGGCTCTCTCTTGTTGTTGCCTTGTTCCTGCAGTTGGTCTTCTGGAAACCGTGGATATATATTAATAGTAGTCTGTATCTATGTAAGTTGTCCTGAAAGCTTCTATGTATTTCTATGGAAATGACAACAGATATAAATAGCACAATAATGCTACTTAATAGAGTACATTTTCAGCTACAAAACACTATTTTGCAACAGTCACCACCACTAGCTATAAGGTTTTGCCAGCAATAAACAAAAGCCTGCATGCTGAGCTTGTTTTTTGAAAAATAATAAAAAAAATATGCACCAGCAGAGTGCAGATTCATGTCACTGTTGCCACTACTGAAACATACCACCTGCCTTGCTGTGCTAACATCCACTGTTTGGTCTCCATAAATGTTCAACAACTGTCAGTGAATGTCAGTGGGTGCAATATTTTTCTACATGGAGGGGAATTCAGTTTCACACCTATGCTTCTTACTCACTTCCTGTCAGAAGCCATTTAGTCATACTGCCCTTCTGCTGTACAGAAACAAAATGTTATGGAATATGAGTGGGAAGGTTCAACCTCTACTGCCATACCACTGCCATTCACGTTTCACATTGTGGGTCAATGTAATATAATATTAAGGATTCACTTCATGCTGTAGTGTCCCATCCCACAAATTTCACAGACTCTTTTCCTGCTAGTCCCAGTTTTTTGTGGGATGACTATGAATGCCAGGAAACTGACAAGAAAGCACTTCCCACTCTAAAAGCACCAAATAGTTCTGTAAGACCAGCTACTCTGAAACACAGAGCAGAGTGTGCCTTCCTGCTATAAGGATAAAGTATTTGATTGTTTTCTAATGATGCATATATATTTCTATTTATAGTAATATGTGTGATAACTAGATTTGTATATATTCACATAGAGACATTTGTAAATAATATATATATGTAATATAACTAAGAAATTCTAAAAGCTTTTTTTTTCTTTTCTTTTTTTTTTTTTTTTTTTTTTTCCCCCCCGATTACTTCAAATAGAGGTTTTCTACATAAGCAAGAGGAAATGTGAGAAAGGATATAAACGTGAGAAAATGTTTTGGCTAAAAAATCTACATAGCCTAGTGACTGAGATGACCACACAGTAATTTGTCATTTCACAACCCTACTTCAGATTAAATATTGATTCATTCTTACAATGAATTTTGCTGTAAATAGTTGTAAAGAACATATTTAGCACCACGTTTGCAGAACACTTGTGCTCACTTGTGCTGTGTCTGCTGGTCAAAGATAACTGAGCCTCATGTGTAACTCCAGCAAAGGTTGTCAGTACAGCCTGGCTTTTGTTAATTTTCCCCAAGACTAGTGTTTGAACTGCTGAAGAGACCAGGATGGCTTGCCTAGCATCCCATAACTTCAAAAATATTGTCCTCACAAATTCTCCAGATTTGCTCTCAGAGAACACCAGAGCATCCTCATTAAGAGCAAAGATTAATTTTTTACCAAAAATGAAAACACACAAGAATTAGAAAAATGCTGCTTAAAAGTAAGAAGTCTTTTCTTTAACAAATTGAGAACAAAAAATTCAACAAAACAAGAAAAGCACCCTGATTAAAAAAAAAATTTCTAGGGTGTGAACTCACCACTCTAAAAGTAGACATCTGAGATAGGTCAGAAAACTGCTGCTTAACAGTGCCTGCATCTCTCCAGTGTATCTCCAGCCTGACCATAATTCATATGGCAGCACCTATTTAGTGGACATCAAGATGGGGCAGATGAAACTCTAATATTCACCTGTGCTGCCTCAAACACAGTCCAGTTCCTGCAGGAATTGCTTCACAGTAAACCCATGATAGAAGAAGAGCAAAAGCTCTCCCTTGTTCCTTTGGCTGCCTTCTTCCAGCTTTAAGAAAAACATTCAGGAAGGACTCTTGCAGGAAGGGGCAATGCTTTCCCATCCTAGCCATCCCCTCTGGTGTTAAAGGCAGTGGAAAAAGAGGGTTAAGGGTGTTTTTCTTCTCTGTAAATACAGGCTCACTCTGCTCTGCTTCTTCCCCACTTTTGCCTTGACCAAAATGATATCTCTCATAATTTTCTACTTTGATATATTCAGAATGAGCCAGAAGTTTCAAAATAAGAATTTCAAAGCACTGTTTGATCTTTACTAAAATAGATGTTTTGAAACTCAAGGATCAATCTAATTATATATTTTTGTCAGGCTTGTTTATTTTCTGTAATTTCTTCTGAAAATAGGGCTACTTATTGCACTGCCAGTCCCCCATTACTCACTCAGGAACGAACCAGCTCATTAAAAAATGTAACAAACATATAGAGGAATCAAAGCTGAGACTGCCTCTGTATCTGAGTACCACAGGAAGCTCTTGCTGTCACTCTACAGGAGGATCAGCAGGCAGAGGCTGGTCCTCATTCATTATTTGTCAGCTTTTGCATTATGTTGTCCAGGGAACAGGTCAAAACATTTGGTTTGGGGGCACTCAGTCTGTTGGGAACATGGGAGGGATCTGAAGGTGGTTTAAGGGAAGAGGGAATGCCAATAAGCCTCATTTCTTTCAGCAGTAGCCTGAAACTAATAACTGACAACACAATGTGCTTCTTTTATAATGAATATTAATGGCTGTAGAGCAAATGAGAGCAATGACAGAGCCTTTATTTGAGAAATAGGCGCTACAGGAAAAGATATCAAAAGGAATTAACTCATTCCTCCCGGCAACAGTTTGGAGAAAGGGATGAGCTGAGGAATGTGACCCTCCCCTGTTCATACAGTCGCACTGCAGGAGAGAAGGGTGGGGGGAAAGGAGGATCCCATGCAGACTCAGATTGCATGGAAGTAGGGTGGCTCTAGACCTCCCCACCACTCCAGGCACTCAAGTACTCATGTAGCTCACCCATTGTTTCAGTCTGTGACCCTGGAATTCCACTACACTCCACCCCTTCAGAGCATGAACCATTGCCTGAATAGGTAGTGGGTAAGCTGCTGCAATTCGGTGACTTAAAATACAAAGTACATCGTGATACATGTACAGTACCCGCCACAATGTAGAATGTTAAGACAGTAGAGGCAATTATTGACAGTCTTTTCTGTGTTTCTATTGGGCCAGCACTTGATGTTCTTTCTTGAGGCAATGTCATGGTTTTGCAATTTTGTAATTTTGCTATCAGTATTCCACATCATAACATCATGTTAAGCATAGATAATTTTGACGAATCTGCTGCTCACAAAAGACGACTGAATGTCCCAGGGAACACCACGGTCAGTCATATGACACAGACTCTATATAATCTCCCTTCAGTGCTGGACTCGCTCTCTTGGACCTTGCCAGCCATGGGAGAGCCGTGTGGGAGCATTCCAGCCGTTTCGCCTAGAGTTACAGTAGGCCTCTCGGTTTCGGGACTCACTCTCTCTTATTTTACTTGATTCATTAGCCTTAATTCCAATTATATTGTATTATATTGTGTTATTCTGTATTCCGATATAGTATTTAGTAAATAAGTGTGCCTCCTTAGATTGTTGCCGCTGTATTTATTTCCTTTTCCCTGTTTTTCTTTTCCTTCTGGGCCAGCGGCCTGCAGGCCGACTGCCCCCCTGTCATGGGTGCAGGTAGATTTTAGGGTAACCTATGACAGGCATATCTTCAAGGACCAGTAGCAGTTCTGATTCATGTTCACCAGTTCACAATGTTTCCTCATGAACTCTGGAGCATGCTGGAGTGATGTTGCTCCTGCCAGTTATCCTTTGAACTTATAAGCTCAAGGGGAGTAAAGCAGATGTTTAATAGGTGCAAGGAGGGGTAGGTCTGCCCTCCATGGTAAGATACAGGCTGTATTTCAGTCTCGAGTCAACACCTCTGCCTGTATTGGAGCACATCCTGGTCTTCAATACCACGCCATATGACCTAATATCTGTGGCTGAATCATTATATCAGGTACCAAAGTGGGGGGTCTAATTTGCCACATGAACATGATTAATGTCCCCTTTGCAATGAAAGCAGGGTTGCCAACTACTACATCTGCTGGCCATGCATTGATCCCCCAACTTCTAACAATCTCCCCCAAGGTGCAAGGAGACCACACCATTTTGGTCCTGCTTGCACCTTCCGAAGTCATTTTACCTTGTGTTTCCTGGGCTCTAGGTCCTCAGGGGCAGGAAGCAGAAGATTATTCATGGTGCCAACTTGTGGCTTGAGCAAGGCATCCTTGCCTGTGATTTGTATCCTAAGCGGGGAGGCCCAAGTCGCCTATGACATTCTTAAAAGCACTGGGCCTGCCATCTCTTGCTCTCTCATTCAAGTCTCACAGGGTATCATAAAGCCTGTTGATCCACCCCTGTGAATCTGCCTTCAGAGCAGCCTTTCTATTAGGCCTGCTCCTGTTGGATTATAGGGTATGATGGCTGAGTGATAAACCTTATATGGAAACATCCCTCAGCAACTGTGTCTAGTAGGTTTTGCACCTGAGATGCTCAGCCAATAAGCAGCAGAAGAGATGAGACATGCTTAGTAGAAAGGGTAAAAAATAGTATGGTTTTCACTGATTAAGTGCACAATTTCTTCCTTGCCACAAGGTGGCGTGAGCCTGCTATTGCCACTTTGCAAAGATCTGTGTCAGATTGGAAATTATTGATTTTGAATAATAGTAATCCAGTGTATCTGCAGGGGTCATGGAGGACAAATTTCTAAAGCCACTTCACCAACGCACAGGAACACGTGTAAATGTATATCTGTGTTTGTTATGGTTTTATAATTTGGTTGGTGTTGGTATTCCACATCAAAACAACATCATGTAGGATAATGGGAGTTAAGGGGAGAAGTTTTTTTTTTTTCTTTTCTTTTTTTTTTTTTTTTCCTTTTTTTTTTTTTTTTTTTTTTTTTTTCTGTGGACTGCCTTAAATGGGCATGTGGGGAGCGGCACCGGAGGGGAGGTCGGGAAGGGGACGGGTTTTTCTGGCCCGGCGCCCTGCGAGGAGACAGCGTCGTCGGAGCTTCACGCCTTCCGCAGCCCGTCGGTGAGATTGGGATTTGGTTTTCTCCTTGTTGAAACTCTCTCGTTGTTGTTTAGTGTTACTGGGTTTACTAAACTGCCGTTCGTTCTCAGATCATCCTTTCTTCATTTTTTTTTTTCCTCCTAGACCCATTCGCGGTCTCCCGGAGCGCACGTGGCCGGCCGCGCCGCGCCGCACCGCGCTGTTAGGGAAGAGAGGTACTTTTGTTCCTGCTCCCCTGGGTTTGTTCCCTTGTCACGAGGGAGCTCTAGAGAGAACCCCGTGACAGTGTTAACGTTACTTCTCCTGGCTGCAGGGAGAAGGCAACACCTTCCCAATACAGAGCAGCACGTTATTATATATGGAAACTGAGAAAGCACCTCAAGGATACCTCTCATGCAAGGACAGTGGGGAGGATTGCATATTTCAGCCTTGTCCATGTCATGGTTTTGTAATTTTTGCTACTCTGTGCCAGGGAAGACCACAGACCAGATCCTCCTAGAAGCTATGCTGTGGCACATGGAAGAGAGGGAGGTGATGCGGCATGACTTCACCAACCTGCCTGACCAACCTAATGGCCATTTATCATGGTGTCACTCTGTCAGTGGAAAAGGGAAAAGCCACTGATATCATCTGTCTGGACTTCAGTAAGACCTTTGACATGGTCCCCCATTTTTCTCTCCAAATTTGAAAGATACGGATTTGGCAGATGGATCTTTTGATGGACGAGCAACTGATTGCAAGATTGGACCCAGAGAGTTGTGGTCAACGGCTCAATGTCCAGATGAAGGTCGGTGACAGTTGGTGTCTCTCAGGGGTCTGTATAGGAACAGGTGCTGTTTAACATCTTCATCAATGACATCAACAGTGGGATTGAGTGCATCAAGTTGTGTGATGAGGTCAACGTGCCTGAGGGCTGAGATGTCATCCAGAAAGATCCACACAGGCTTGAGCAGTGGGTCCAGGTGAGCCTCATGAGGTAATCCACACTATCAATACATGCTGGGGTATAAAAGAATAAAGCACAGCCCTGCTGAAATGGACTTGGGGTATTGGTGGATGGCAAGCTGAACATGAGCCACAATGTGCCCTAGCTGCCCGGTTAAAGCCAACCACATCCTCTGCTGCATCAAAAGAAGTGCAGTCAGTAGGTCAAGGGAAGGTGATCCTGCCCTTCTCCTCTGCACTAGTGAAACTTCACCTGGAGTACTGTGTCCTGATGTGGAATCCTCAGTACAGGAGAGATACTGACACCTGTTTGAGTGTGTTCAGAGGAGGGCCACAAAAGCCATCCAAGGAATGGGACACCTCCCCTACAAGAACAGGCTGAGTGAGCTGGGGCTGTTCAGTCTGGAGAAGAGAAGGCCTCGGGGAGACTTGATAGCAGCCTTTCATTACCTAAAGGTGGCTACAAGGAAAAAGGGTCCACTGAAATATGACAAGGGGAAACTGTTTCTAACTGAAAAGGGAGAATTTCATTGGATGTAAGGAACATGTTTTTGAAAACAAGGGTGGTGAGGCACTGGAACAGGTTGCCCAGCAGTGTGGATATCCAGTCCTTGGAGATATTCAAGGTCAGGCTGGAACAGGCTCTGCGCAACCTGATGCATCTGTCTAGATGTCCCTGTTCACTTCAGGGGAATGTGACTAGGTGATCTAGAAGGGTCCCTTCCAACTCTAACAATTCTATAATTCTATATGAAATCACAAGTAGCAAATATGTTGCTGATTCTACTTTCTTCTTGCCCTGTTTTTTTTCCTACCTGCTGTTCACACAGGCTTGCCATGCTTTCTGCTCACAGTTCACACAGGCTTGCCATGCTTTCTGCTCAGCTGACAATGTTTGCATATCCTCAGCAAAATAATGGATAATTCCATTCTGCCTGCTTTTGCTAATAGTGGCTGGCCATTCCTAGCTTCAACACAAGAAAAATCAGAGTAGGTCACGGAAGCCAGAATTTGCACATATAAAGTAAAAACCCTTCTGAAGCCTTGGTACAAACAGTGACACCTGTCTAGATTGCACTGCAAAAGCTGCAGCTGTGACTGCACCTGGGAAGATCTCTCTAGCCACCACAGGGCCCTAGTCCATTTGCACAAAGCCAGGACCATGTTTGTGCCCTTTAAAGCTGGCAGTAGCTTAAACCAAAGTGAACTGTTGGGCAATGACAAAGCTAAAATGGATGCATACAAACAAAAATACACTTTTGCCTCCTCATGCAGCTGACATGCAGGGAGACTCCAGCTGAGCCCTTCGTGTTGTATTTCTCACAGTAGACAGTAGTCTCTGGCAGAAAGTCTGAAGTCCCGTTATTTTCTTTGAAGTTTCTTGGAAGCACCTATAAGAAAGTAGCATGTAGCAAGTAAGCCACTTAGGACAATGGCCCAGTCTGTACATCAGTCAAGAACACTGCTATTATTTTGGAAGAAATATAAGCAACACAGTAAACAAGCCACTTAATCTTTTTTCTTAGGATATGCATGCTCTCTGACAATATAGGTTACTGTCTCAGGACTACTGTTATAGAATCATAGAATCACTCAGGTTGGAGAAGACCTTAAAGATCATCAAGTCCAACCATGACCCAACCACACTACCCTAACTAACAAACATCTGTTAAATCATGTCCCTGAGCACCACATCCAAGCGGTTTTTAAACACAACTAGGGATGGTGACTCAACCACCTCCCTGGGGAACCTATTCCAGTATTTAAGAACCCTTTCTGTAAAGCTTTTCCTGATATCCAGTCTAAACCTCCCCTGGCACAACTTGAGGCCATTTCCCCTCGTCCTGTCACCAGTGAGAAGAGACCAACCCCACTCTCGCTGTAAGCACCTTTCAGATACTGGAAGAGAACAATAAGGTCTTATAAATACAAATCATTTCAGTAATATGGTTTTATAACAAGTTTCACATAGGGAAGCACATATAGCCTTGCAATCCAGTTCTGTATTTTCTTAACAACTTCTGTCATGTCCAGCTGAACTTAATTTGGAACAAATTTCAGGAAAGATTTCAAAAAGCAGTAGCTGATTATGTTAACTTTATTATTTCTTAGACTCCAAGGACAAGTGACAGCTTTGCCCATCAACAGTAGATATTCACAATTACAGTTGTGAATACAACTGAAGCAGATTCAGATTAAGGCAGGCCCAAACCCATTTCCAGAAATGAAGAGCTACTGTGAAAGTATGTAAAGAAATAAAAGCTCAAAATACTGCTGCTTTCTATCTGCTGCAATGTAGGAAAATCAGAGCATGACACATACCTGAATCTGAACTGGGGGGATGGGGTGGCAGCTCAAATCTGCATCTCTGAAAGATGGCTTACATACTGAAACAGTTTAATACTTCATTATGTTCTTTCTGCCCTGCCACAGTGAATCCAAAGAGATGACTATAGGGATCTAGATAAAAAAGTCCTGGCAATATTGCTAAGACTGTATTCAAGATAATAATACAAAAGCTGAGTGGACTATGCAATCCTAACAATATATTCTCTTTTACTCAAGTACTTGCTTTAGCTGAGTAAGGAGTTGACACCTACAAACCTAAGAAAAGCACAAAACCTGTAGCACCTCTAACACTGACTTTTAACTTTCCTCAGAGTCCATCAGCTACTGGCCAAAAATGTTGACTCGTAGCTCATCCTGCTCAAGAGGAGTACTCCCAGCATAGGACTGGACCTTTCCTGCTCATAATGTGTTGCTCCAGATATGCAGATTTCTAAACAAACAAAACCACTTGTACCGCAAGGGTGGTTAAACTGGCACAGGCTGCCCAGAGAAGTCATGGAGCCTCTGTTCTTGGAGATGTTTAAAACCATCTGTTCTGATCATGATCCTAGGCAGACTGCTCCAGCTGATCCTGATCTGAGGGGGGAGCCTGAGCTGGTTGATCTTCAGAGGTGCCTTCCAATCCCATTGATTCTGAGCCTGTAGCACACTTATTCTTCACTGACCTTTCCTTTGTGCTATTGATGGAAGAAATAGCTCAATTGCATTTCAAGAATTTTCATGCATGCACACAGAAGCTAGAAGCCCAGCTGCCATTAGGTTACAGGAGAGCTGGAAGTAGGTACTGTGATACTGAGAGCTGCAGGTTATTTTTAGGCATTTCTTCACTCTAGGTAATCCTCAAAGAAAACTTAGGCACTCAAATTCCCTGTGCAGTACGTAGGGAAAGCAAGGTGATGTATGGAATCAGACTCTATAACCAAAACTAGCAGGTATGTGTTTATTCAGTGCTGGGCACGTGGGGGATCACTCCTCCTATCATGTCCACTGATAGAAGCATTGGAAAGTTGTAGGGCAAGCATATACACATTCAACAGATTTCCAAGAAATCATTAGCATATTCATTGTTTTTTCTGGGAACTCATTTAGATGCTGTCCCTCCTACTGACACATATGTAGTTCATAGAGGGGGTCTCGCTCCGGTGGTCGCTGGGATGAAGTCAGAAGTCTTCCTCAGGTTGACCTTCCTTCACTCAGACCAGTCAATACCAGTTTCTTTGGCTACCCTTCCCTTATGTTTGCCCAGCTCCATTGTCTTGACTACAGAAATGTCAACATGTCCCACTGGTCTTTTTCTTTTGATTTTCCCCAAAGCCTAAGATATTTTAATCTTCACGTGAAAGGCTCCTATTTACCCGATTTCTGATTTCAAAGGTACCTCAGGACCTCATTCACCAAATCAAATAAGAAAACTGGCTCTAGAGCCACTGGAGGTGCCAAGGAGAAGGGTAAAGGTTAAGCCCTTCTTAGACAATAAATCATCCTTTTCTGAATGACAGAGGTGCCATTTCTTAGGAGCTACTGGAATGGGTTTGGAGCTCTAGCTCACTGCCAGCTGTTAGCTGCTTATAAAAACGCAGTGGGAAGAAGCATCACCTGTGTAGATAATGGTCCAAAGGTTTGTGCAACAAATCAAAATAGACACGATCCAGAATTAATTTCCCTAATCTCATGCCTTTTGGGAATATGAAGTATACATTTCTTTCCAGTTGACTGTAAAGGCTGGGATACGGAACAGAAATAGCAACTGCAGAAGCTGTTCCACTACAAAGAAATAATTCATTCACAACTGAAGGAAATCATTAGTTGTATAAGAGAACAGTACCAAGCACAGGTAGGATTATCACAGGCTAGGGAGAGCTTTTAGCTGGCTACTTCTGAAAGGTGTTCTCCTGCCAGAGAAATCCTGCAGTGAAGGGAGACAAGGAATACTCAGGTGTGGGCTGCTGGGTTTTTCAAGTGGTTTGAGCAAACTTCCCCTTTTCTTTTGCTCCACAATGTCCTGGTGGATACACATCAGCAAGCCTCATGAAATGATTAGGGAAAAAAAAAATCAGGGAAGAGATGGTACTGAATATCAGTTCAAGGAGACTGCAGATGCATTATAGGTAACTCCTTCCTCATTCACCTGTCTAGCAAAACTCTTTAAATCTTTGGATCTAGTCATAGTCCTCTATTCTCTACTGGCCTCTGTTGCACTTTGCCAAGTCAGGGAAACTTCCCTACAGTCTGTCCCCATGGCTACAGTCAAACTGGTAGATAATGACAGAACATACTTCACTGGAAACTGATATGCTGTCCCCTTCTACTGCACAGCTGAGCACGACAACCACAGTAACCATAGACAGCTTTTATGCAGCTAGGTTTCCTTGGGATATTTGCATACCTGGAGGAACAGGATGCCCGAGAACCGCTGTTGTGGATTCAGATGTTTTATAGAAATTAGTTTTTCTATTCAAATCCTTCTCAGTAAGCTGTTTAATTCTCTTATCCCTATTTGACAATCCAGGACATAATGTTGGGTCTGCTGCAGGGTTGAGCTATTTGCAATGCTGTGAGAATAACTCTTCTAAAATCCTGGCTATTCGTTGCGGGTGGAGGAAACACAGCAGAAAAGTTCACGCATGCAAAAAATAATGATCGACCTTAAGCAGCAGGAAGAGAGACTGGGGTAATGAAAAAGGTTGTAAAAAAATAAATGACATAGTTCGTCTTTCTGGAACCAGAGTCGACGGGGGACAGGTATGCTGGCTCTGCTGTTGCCTTCCGGGCCTTCAAGTAAACAAAAACAAACAATACCAAAAACAAACAAACAAAAAACAAAACAAAAAGTGTTAAACGCGTTTTCCAACCTGAGTTACGCAGAGGAACACCCCTCGTCGTGCTCCGACGCACCGCACAGTCCAACACCACACAGCTCCAACACCGAGATATTTCCAGTGTGCGAGTTCACCAGGAAAAGAATGTCTCTCCCCGCGCCCACCCCCCCCACCGGCCAGCGGGGGTGCGAACCCCGTTGTCAGCCTTGCACGCCAATCAGGGCGGCCCGCCTGCCTTCCTGTAGGTGTGCCCAGCTCACCTGGGAGCGCGGTGCTGATGACATACCTGCAGCCCCGGGGGAAGCACAGAGATCTCAGTCTGTTGTCGCCCAGGGCAGGGGGGCCGCAGCCGGAACCGTGCTGGGGGCAGCATTGGCCCTGGCCCGGCCGCCGCAGGTAAGGGCACTGTGGGAGTGGCGTTGCTTGTTTGCTTGGAGAGGCGCGGGCCTGGCGCCCGATTCCGCATGGCCCGGGCTGAGGTTGGGCTGGAGGGGCGCTCTTCCCAGGGCCAGCGCGGTAGGAAGAGAGGAGGGCCGAGGGGGTGGCCCGCCGTTTTAGGATCCGACGAGGAGGAGGAGTAAGGAAGGATCTCAGGGGAAGGAACTCGTCCTCCCGCGATGGGGCGACAGGCCTACTACGCTCCTCTGGGATTTGGGGCTCGGCCCGATGCACGTAGGTGTGGGTGAGCGTGTGGGAAGTCGCCGTTCGGGGAAGTCCACGGAGCCAGGTGCGGGGACGTCCGCTCTGGTGCCCACAAGGAGAAAGAGAAAGGAGCTTGTACTCTCGTGGGACCCTTTATAGCTTTATCTTGATGCTCCTGCCCCTCACAGGTAGAGGCGGAAATGTGGGCCCGGCCCCGGCAGCCGGAGCGCTTTTTCACAGCACTGCTTTGTCTCCCACATGAGAGTCAGGTCTTGCTCTGGTCATTGGACTGCGGACTTCAGAGGCCCCGGTGTCTCAGGGCTGCATTTGAACTCTGGACACCTTGTTTTTCTCTCTGCTTTGCTCATTGGTGTCTTGTGACTTTTATGGCCTGTCATGGAGGAACGGAAGATGAGACACATGCTTACTGCAGATTTCCTTTCTCACCAGTTGGAGCTTACCTCAGAGCAGTGTTTGTACCCTTGGTGCCCCAAGCAACTTGCCTGGCCTTTCAAGCTCCTGCAGCTCTTGCCTGGCCTGCCCAGCACCCTTGTTATCCTTATACTTTGTGCTTTTAACTTATTTTTGGAAGTTGAATGGATCAAATCTGGCAGACAATACAGGGCCAGGGGAGCGCCTTTTGCCAAGGGATTACTGGATGTGGATGCTGTTGCCTTGTCCTTGCCCCTCATTTGCTGATCAAAACACATCTGTAACACACTACTGAAGTTTTGTGATAGCATTCACTGATGTTTTAGAATTTCTTGGAATTTAAAAGGAGGTAGCTTGTATTAGGTCTAAGCCTTCTTAAAGGGTTGCATGGGGGGAGGTGGTTTGTTTTGGAGTGATAACGTATGAGTGACCTGGGCTTCAGAAGTGCAGCTGAACTGGGCGAGGAGAAGGCATTGAAAATATGATTTGAAGTTGTTCTAAATCTAAATTACTCTTAAGTGTCAGTTGTTAATGTTTGGCTTCCATGCAGATTCTCATTTTGCTGTCTCACGGCTGATGAAGTATTCGTAGTGCTATTCATGCAGTAGCTTGGTGGCTTTGATGAATCTTAGTGGGAAGGGGGATCACATTCTATAGTCACTGGTGAGAGCATGGAACTGGAACTAAGCCTGGTGCTCTTGCTGAAGCCCTGTTTTCTTAATATCTGAAACAGTGAGACCTGGGTACTTCCTCTGAGAAACTCTTCTGAGAGCCCTTGCTGGATATAGCCTCTTCTTAATTCATTGTGTTAAACTTGGATGTTCTTGCTCTTGTTCCCTGAGCCTTCTTCTAGAAGTAGAGAACAAAATTTCGCTAAGGCTTTTAGTTTTTTATATATTTACATATTTTATATCATTGCTCCAACTGAAAACTGGAAAATTTTCTGGTCTCTGTGACCAGACAATGCTAGGTCTGGTGAAGGAGGGTAGCTTGAAGCCAGGCATGAGTAGCCCATCCTTGTGCTGAATTGAATAAAAGAAGTAATTATATGTTTAATTCCTATATTTCTGGGCTGAGGCAGTAGATTGCGGTTGTACAGATACTCTCAGCTTGCACTGCCACTGGAAGATGCTGTTTTGCTACCATTTGTCATCTGTACCAGTTCCCCAGCCTGGCTTTCTGGAAAGCAAGTGTGTATGTCCCAGAAGAGAAAGCAAGGTAGGGTGGGAGTAAGGAGGATGGGACAGGATGGCTCCGGGCAGCTGTGTCAGCTTTTGATGAGTTATGGGACTTGTGAAACTAAGGCTTGAGGTACAGGAATTGTTACGTGCACACTTTACCTTAAGTGTTTATGGAAGATGTATATTTTTATTTTTTGAGTATTCCCTTTAAAGCAAGTGTGTGAGACCAGCTTCCCTGATTCAATCATTATCCCAAGTTTACTCAGTTGCAGGACTGAGTTGGTTAGCTGAGTTTAGGTCTTTGGTATGGATGTCCAACTTTTTGGTTTGCCTGAGCTAAATTGAGTTAAGAGTAATTGTTTTGGGCCATGTATAAAGTACATAATAATACTGTTAATGTGGATAAGTAACTAAATTTATTTTTTAATGTATTTTTTATTAAAACATAAAAAAGCCAAACAAACAAAAAAACAAACACAAAACTTGTTTTTATTAAACTAATGCATCAATGTCTGGTTGAGTAAAAGTGTTTGCAAGTCTTGGTGAGTTCTCAAAGTGCTCGTCAGAGATTTCTGATGAAATATTACTCTTCCCATGCTTCATCCTTGAAAACAGTTGTTTATAAACATATACTGAAAGGCAATGACATGAATAAGATGTGATTGTGAAGCGAGGGATATTTTTCTCTGGTAAGATAGGTCTTGTAAAAGTTTAGTAAAAAGACATAATCAGACTTTTCTTTGCAACTTAATACATTACATGTGAGAATTTACAGGTAATGTATTTATGTCAGCTGAAAAGGGAGCCACAAATATTTGAAAAAACTGTTTTTTGTTTTTTTTTTTAATTTTATTTTTTTATGGAATCTTCAATCCTATCTCAAATTCCTTTATCAAAATAGGAGGCATGGCTGCATATTTTGTACTGTTCACAATAATGTGTTCAGCCAATGCATCAAAATGTTCATTTGCCATAACTTGAACTTGCTGTAAGTTTGAACACTGTTATGATTTGAAATGTAGCACAGATAAGTTGATTTTCATCTTGAAGATGTATGTTTAATTTATTTAAATTAGTGGTCAAATCCACCAAAAGTGCTAAACTTCTGAGCCATTTCTCATCTAAGTTCTGGTGCAGAATTTCTTTTCGATTCCAGAAATGACTTGGTTTCATTTTTCAGATCATGAAATCTTTTTAGCATTTTACCCCAACTTAGCCACCTTCAGAAAAGTAAATGACATTCCTATAATCAGCAAACAAACTTTTAAGAAACACCTGGAACTGTCAATGATTGTACTTTATGAACAGCTTTGATGATTTGCATTCTGTTATTCATTTTTAAAGCTTGCACATGTAAATTTATTGGATGTCTGATTCAGTGATGTTTCACCAAATATGAGTTGCTGGTGGTAATTGCATTGTCTTCTTTTAATTGTGTAAATCCCTCTTCTTTTTACCAGCCATCTCTGGGAAACTATCAGGCTATCAGATATATTGACAAAAGTTAAAGAAAATTGCTTTAATATATTTTTTCACTGCTTCATAGAAATCAACAGATTAATTATGTCTTTTAATGGCACCAAAGGAGCCATTTCTTCAGTGATCTTATATTCAGTATCGGTATCTGTAATTAAGATGACAAGTTGAACTGTATCTGTATCATACTTTCATCTATCACTTTTGTGATATAAAATAAATTTTGAAATCAGCAGCTTTATTCTCCAAATTTGTTTTGAAAGTTTTTCTGATTTTTTTTTTTTTTCAGTTTGCCTGACTACAGTATGGTGAGACAAACTGATTTTAGAAAAATCAATTAAAAAACAAACAAACAAAAAAAACACAACAGAACAAATATCTTACCATCAATAACTTACCATCAATAAATGGTATTGATTTTTTTTTAATTTTAAATTTTTATTTTTTTGCAATTAGCTTTACTACCACTAAACTAGATTTTTATCATAGAGTTCAAGTTGTGTTCTTTTTTTTTTTTTTTAAGATTTTGTTGAGATTACAGATTTTTTTCAGTTCTGCTGTTTTGCTTTTACATTTTGTGATCTTCCATTGAATTTGGCATCATGTTTCTGCATATAGTATCTTTTCAAATGCTAATCTTTGAAAACTGACACAATTTCCTTGCAAATTAAGCTTGGTGTCATGTTATTTATCTTGACATAAAAGAACTCATCTGTCTTTTTTTGTTGAACACTCTCCCTTCATCCATAATTTTCCTTTTTTAGGGTTCTCTTTTTCTTTTGAGACATCGTCAAGTATGCTGAAATACAGTATCAGCAGCTGTGTTTTGCACTAGTGACACAAGCATGTGCCATGTGTAATACATGTGGGTTTTGATGCCATGTATAATACATGTGGGTTTTGAGTGTGAGTGATGGGTGTGATAGGAAAAGTCTGTTCTGCACTATGCCTCCCTGTTTTGGATAGTATATGAGCAGTGAACAGGAGTAGCTGGCTGTAAATTAACTTCCTGAGACTGTAGCCTGCTTGCAGAATGTCACATTAGAAGTATGTGATGAAACACGGAAATATTCAGACATCAAACTACTTTTGTAGTCTTGAATTGAATGTTTATGTTCTTATTGTGTGACAGCTTTGTTGGAGCTCATTGTCTACCACTGGAGTTCTTGCCACTTATTGTACACAAAACTTCCCAAATCCTAACCTGGGTGTAGTGGAAATACTAAGTCACAGCTTGAAACAATGACTGAGCACTTGCTGGGAAGGCAAGGCCAACCCAGGGGAGCTCAGGTGCAATGCACCTGAGTGAGCAGAAGGAGTGGAGTGAGGATTTGCCCCTTCCCATACCCTCGTTGGCAGTAGAGGGTGTCTCTTGCTGAAGATTTCTGTCTACCTGAGGCTTTCTGAATGTAAGCAGCTCTACTCCTTCATTTCTGCATCCGTGGCTGCTGCATCTGGGTTCGTTCTCATTTGCTGTAGCCAAAGATGTTGCCACCCTGCTATTAGCCTATTATAGCGTAATAGGTACCGCAGCCTTACTGATGCCTCACAAAGCACTGATGTTGTAGCTGTGTCTTTAGAGGATCTGGGCTATAAGCAAGATTATTTTGGTGTAGATTAAGCATGAGCTGCTGTTAAGACCTACAAATTGTACTGTAGGTATTCCACAGTGCAAGTGTATAAGGGTAACTAGCCCTGTGAAATACAATATAGCTGTAACATTTGAGTCACTCTTCCTTCTAAAGTGCTCAGAGATTCCTATTTCAGGTTTACAGGTAAGGATTGTCAGGTTGCATGACAGCAAAGATGAGAAGGTGTGGTGTGAATATTTCCCCTCTATATTTATACAAGAACAGATGTTTCAGGTATACTGCCAGCCTAATAGGATGGGACTAGTGTCTCACTACACAGTATTTAGGACAGCAAGGTTAGATCACAGAATCACAGAATTGTAGGTCCTGATGATTGATATTCTATGTGGATAAAACTTGCTACCGTCTGTTGCCCTCCTGTATCTGTTTCTGTTACTTGCTTTGCCCTGACACTCTTCCTTATCTGCAGGCAACCCTGGGAAGAGGGGATGTTCTCTTAGTATACATGGAAAAGGGATTGAAAAAGAAACCATAAGATTTTTTCATAGTCACAGAGTAAGTACTGCCTTCTGCTGTCTTGCTACAGAGCTCATTTCAGCCTGTATTCTGTGCTATCAGAGAAGGCAGCCTTCCTCTGCCGCTCATGTGGCCCACTGTATTACCTTGCAAAGTGAGTAAAACAAGCTGTTTCCTTCCAGACAGGTGCAGAGGAAGGTGCATGGGCAGCTTGGACTGCACTGGAACAACAATCATGCATTTAACTGGAAGAGCAAGGCAGGCATGTCAGTTGTGTCACCAGGTGGTGTTCTGTGACCAGTCACATGGCAGGGCAGTAGGAACTAACCTGAAATTATATCTACATGTATAGAAAAATAATAGCAACTGTACTATCAGGCACATTGGAGCTCTTTATCTCAATCCTAAATGCAGCTTCATGCTTACCTATTTGGCTGCTGAGTGTATAGTAATAGAGATATTAAAGGAATAAGAGTGGGCATTGA
This sequence comes from Excalfactoria chinensis, assembly GCF_039878825.1. Lineage (NCBI taxonomy): Eukaryota > Metazoa > Chordata > Aves > Galliformes > Phasianidae > Excalfactoria > Excalfactoria chinensis. Next base: position 71,468,518 of record NC_092825.1, on the reverse strand, counting down.
GTGGAAAATGGAACTCTAGCTCATTGATAGTCATAGCAAAATGGCTTTAAAGGAAAAAGTTGAATAATAAAATATGGGGTTTGAGAAGTATGAAGTCAAATCTGCCCTGAAATATATTGTTTTACTAGTATGTTCCCTTTGATAAGATTCAGCATTGTACAAATTTTGATTGTGACAATGGAAACCAGTATAATGCATTTGATTTTTTTTTTTTTTTTTTTTTTTCATTATTATTCACAGAATTGCAGTATTGCAGGGGTTGGGAGGGACATCAAGAATCATTGAGTCCACCCCCCTGCTAAAGCAGGTTACCCACAACAGATTGTGTGTCCAGACAGTTATCGAATCTCCATGGAAGTAGACTCCACAGCCACACTGAGCAACATGTTCCACTGCTCTGTCACGCTTACCATAAATAAGTTCCTCATGTTTGTATGGAACTTCTGATGTTTAAGCTTTAGACAGTTGCTCCTTGTCCTGTTGCTGCACACCAATGAGAAGAGCCCGGCCTCATTCATTTGCCTCCAACCTCCCTTGAGGTATTTATGAACATTTATCACGTCCCTCCTCAGTCTTCTTTTTCCCCAGGCTGAACAGACCCAGGTTACTCGGCCTTTCCTCATAAGGGAGATGCTGCAGGCCTTCTAGTACTGAAAATAAGATTGAATTTCTCCCATTTGGAAGCATAATGTTATGTTACATATCACTCCAATGTGTATTATTACTTCAGTAATATACTGTCTTTAAAATAGTTATCTGGGGACCCGGTAGAACTAAATTTTGTGCTGAAGTGATGCAGTAATCTGGAACCAAGAGTTTAAGACCGGGCTCCTGAAATTAAATACCTGGATCCGTTCAGAATCAATTAAATGTACTCAGTCTGCTTGAACAATTCCAGTGTAATGAAGATGTTATTGATTTGTGTCTGTGGGCTTCTTAAAGCCATAGATACAGAATTATATATTATTTGAGGATAATAGTGGAGGGGGGAGTATTGGATTTCAGCGGTTCTGTTTTCTTTTTTGACAAAAGAAACCCTTTAACTGTCTTGACTGTAGGAGAGGTTTGAAGTAGGACAGAAGTGTGACATGGCTCCTGCAGCAGAAGACATTTAAAAAGTAATCCCAAACTTCGTTTGTCTCAAGCAAGATTTAGAAAGAAATTGCATAGGAGAGAACCTGAATTCAGGTTTATTTGTGAAGAATTGATTTTCAATAATGGTTTGGTGGAGATACTTGTTTTGTGCTTAGAGATGCCAAGAAATATCTGATGCTGTATGCATTGATCTCATAACATTGTTGGAATTGCATAACGGGACTTATTTGAGTAAGGACAGAATGAACAATAGGCTGCTGTGAATACCTGACATTTGTGAAGTTATGGGGCAGGTACTTGCCTGCAACTGGACAGTAAGATCACTAGAGTGTAAGCATGATATAAAGGTAAAACTGATCCAGAATGTGTTGAAACAATTAATTATGAACACTACATTGTATGAAAAATGTTTGTGCTAAGCATCCACAGTACAAAAATACCTTAGGGAACACCTTTTATATCTTGAAGAATTGTGAGGCAATAGACAAAGTGAGGGATCTGAATGAGCAGTTAGTACTTTTTCTGTTGGTGAAGGGATGGTTTAGAAATGGGATGGTTTACCCATAGTTGCAGTCTGTTACAGTTTAAAGCAGGGCTTTGCATGTTGATCGCACTGAGTGAGTACTGACTTATGAATCCTGAGAGGGCCTCTGTGAGGTAGGAGGAGGGGTTGTGGTTTCCTCAGCTGCTCAGATGGGGCAGGAGCTGCTAATCTAAGAGCCAAAACTGGGAATCCTGCTGGGGATGGTTTGAGGGTGAAGGGTTCTTGAAAAACCACAAAAACCACTGATCATCCAAGCCATTTGTAGATTTTTTTTTTTTTTATTTTTTTTTTTAAATCAAATGATAACAGTAGGCAACTGAAAGAATGAGAGCTCCTACTATTCTAATGTTCCAAGTTCCATTTCCCATTATGTTACTGATGTCACCCTTTGTGGACTCATCAACTTGAAATTTGTGGATGACCACAATTGTAACTGTTCACAAGCTGTAGATGTAGATTGAAGCATGGCTTGATACAACTGCTGTACTGGTGCATCTTGATCACCTTTTAGTAGGGCAAATGCTAGCAGTGCAGGAGTACATAAACATTTGTTGTGCAGGGTGTTTGTGAAACAAAAAGCAGTAACATCGCTAATTCCTGCTACGACTATAGCTGTGATCATTCTTTCTCTACTGTGATTGTTTCTTGAGAGCAGGTCTAAGATCACCTATTGTAACTCCTGTTTATGCCAAGGGTGACAGGTGGTTTGTTATCTCATGATGTGTCGCTGTGATTGTTCTCTCTAGCATACTGAAATAATGAGCTTGTACTTCAGTCCTGTGGCAGGCAATCATAGCCAGATAGAATGCAAACCTGAAACTGAGCAAAGACAAAGACCTGTGGAACAGTGGCTGGACATGGGCTGTTAAACCCTCCTGCCCTGTGACTGTGAGGGTGAGACCTGACTTGCTGCAGTGTTAGCTCTCAGCATCATGTGTGCTCTGTAGAGCAGGTGATGTGCAGAAATTGCTTCTTGCTGCTACCTGACCACTGATTCTCTGTGACACATGAGAGGTGCAGGGTTTGTTAATTGTCAGCAATGAATTGTTCTTTGAGCCAGGTTCACAAGACTGGCAGAGGAAAGATGGAAGATCTGTTCTCCATATGGAAGTACATTTGAGAAGAGTGTTTTGACTTCCCTCCCTTTCTGTCATGGTCTATGGACTACACCAGCTCTTTCTTTTATACTATCCTGATCCTCTCCCTTCAGACACCCCTGTAGATCTTGGCTTTCTCAAGGCAGAACTACTGTACCAGACTGCATGCTATGCTGTTGCCTGCAGTGACCAATAAGTGCAGCAAAATTGTTTGCCATATGACAAGTCTGATAATATGGTGTAGGTGAGTCTGATGGTCAGTGTCAGGAGTTAGGACAGAAAGCTATCTGAAGCTTAACTCTGCTGAACTCCATTGAGTCTGGGAGAGAGAGTTTGTGTGTTTATTTATGCCCCACAGGTCAAAGTTTTAGCAGATAATGGGAAAGCTGAGTCTTTGATTTCGTTAACTACTGCCTGTAACTTTCCAGGGGAAGTTACTTATTCATGCTGAAGTATGCACAGACTTAATTAGAATATAGTATGCATACTTGTGTAGGTTGATGGATCCAAATATGTCACGGACTTTGAATTCCTTAGCTTGACGTTATTGTGTAGTAGTGTTATAAAAGAGGTAGAGGAAATGATAAAAACTCTCTATTAAACAATTAGTCATGATGACTGTTAGGACACAAATTGTTTCATGTTCTAGTTTCTCACTAGCATACTGAAATTGTAAGCTTGGGGTGAATTTAGGGCACAAAGGACTGACTTCTCTGTATTCCTTTTTGGAGGGGTGTGGCCTGGGAAGAGAAAGAGCGGCAGTTCTGTGTGCTGTAAGGCTGAGGACAGAGAGAACAGGCCAGTCAAGAGTTGGAGTGGTTTTCTTCAGAGACTGCCAGAGGGCAGTCTCAGGGTTTAAACTGTTTAGTTGAAGAGCTGTGGAGGTGTAAAACAATACTATTTTAAGAGATTTTGGAAGGTGATGATGTGAAGCAGATTTTGCCTTTTCATTCATATTCAAAAGAATGAAAATAGATGGAGGAAGGAATAAAATGTCTGAAATTGTTCCTTACACATTTAAACTCATTTAATTATTACTGTAGGAAAAATACTGTAATTAGTTAATGATAGAGAAGCTAGCAATATTTCTAAGCAGGTATTCTGTGTGTTGAAATAGTACAATCTTGTTCATGTTTTTCCAATTTTTTCCCCTTCTTGCTTCCTTCCTTACCCTGCCCTTCCTTTTTTTTTTTTTTTTTTTTTTTTTTTTTCCTTAATCATATCATATTGAGTTCTAATCTAAATTCACTGGGACCTGTATACCCTCTGTTCTAATTATTCAGGAAGGAAGCCTTAACATTTTTTGGCTTAAAAGGCTAGGACAAAACCAAACAGCAAGATCTTGTCTTTGAGCCATACTTTTTTTTTTTTTTTTTTTTTTCTTCCCTCTCAGGCTTTTTCTACTCCTGTAGAGGCCAGACATAATTTTTTCTTGATTGTAAGCCAGAATTCTTGCATAAACGCATGATTCTAGGAAGTGGGACTCCATGTCTTTGCATTAGTACCTTCCTATTCGGCACCCACACAACTCCTGTGGCATTGGGTATGTGATGCTGTTTTTCCATGGGGAGAGGGATGGGGTCCTCACTGGTGCTTTCCCATATTTACATTGTTTGAAACGTTTTATTTATATGTAATACTTTTTGCTTCCAAAAGCAAACTTCCCATTGTGCTTCTTCAGTCTAAGTTCGCCAGTTAACTGTCTAAGAAAAATCAGTTAGTTCACTGAAAAGTAACTTTAGAGAAAGGTTTTACAAATCCTGTTTTCCAGACATACATCACTACATTCCTTTTGGATAGACTTTTTTTTTTTTTTTTCTTTAGCTGCAGGTTTCTGTACAAAGGAGCATCAGTGCTGCAGTATTGCAAGTATTGTTGGCTATCATATATGTCTCAAAACTATTTTCACCTTTTTCATTAACTCTGATTACTAGAGTAATAAAACAATAAAAATGCTGTGGGGAACAGTGAATGAAAGCATGTATTCTGAAAGCATGAAATGAGGACAAATTACTTTAAGATTTAAGAAAAAATAGTTGCTATATCAAATGTAAAAAAGAACAGTATTTTATTTGTATTTCTATTTGATGTTACTTTTAATATTGAAGCCAAATACGTGCCATGTTTTTCTGCTGTGGATATGGTAGTTGTGCTGGCTGAAGCTGTTAGCACAGTGTGATGGAGTTTTGTTGCTATTACTAGGAACTGTTTAAATTACAAAGAATACACTTCACCTATATTGACATAAAAACACTGTTTTACCAGTGCCTTGATGGCTGAGTGTATTTTGCTGTATAGCTTACCATTTGTCTTGTACTGATTAAATGTTCCAACTTTGTATCTTCCATTCTGTTAAGGCTCTGGCACTATCACTACTGGAAGCAAGAAATCTAACTGTTCTATTATGGAATTTGATCCAGTTGTGAAAACTTATGTTTTTTCCAAGAACATCAGACAAGGTAACTTCAGATGCCCTTCCTGCAAGAGAGGACTGTTTGTTGAGGTTGTTGAATGTTGTTGGTCCTTATCTGTCCATAGCTTAGCTGTACTTATGACTGGTACAGGTAATGGGGCAGTGATTGTGCTTAGCAATGATTTCACTGAGCCTCTGGGGCAAGGCCAAGCTTTCAATTCTGTTTCCAAGCTCTTTGATGTTTTAATGGCATTTATATATGTCAAAGTGGTTTGGTATAAACATTAGCATTCTTTAATCTGAGACTCAAAAACAGCAACGTGAGCTCATGTTTCTGTAATGCAGTAAGGGACTGAAATTTCTGCAGCTAGCTAGTGATCCTCTCCCATCTAGGTTCTGAAACACTTTTGTTTACAAAGAAACTGAAACTCCTGTAGTTTATAGCAAAACTTCAGTCTAGGAATGTGTGTAGCATGCCTCCAGAAATAAGACAGCTCATCATAGTATACATTTCAGAAGTCCTTGCTTCCTTTTGGGCACCAGGTGTTTCTGTTGGTTGTTTTGTTGTTTGTAGAGATACCTGTGTGGTGCAACTGGAAGTGACTGTACACTGCTTTCACTGAAGGGAATACTTCCTCTCTGAGACCAATCTTACTGCTAAGCCATGACAGTGAGCACTGTGTACTGTTCCTGCTTATTCTTAAAGACTGTACTAAAGATTACAAAGTGTCAAAACTTATCCAGTGCTTTTATGAATATGAAGCTGAATCTATGCTTAAAATGAACCAGATGGCTCTGGTTCATGAAGATCACAAATACCCAGCCTGATATTCATTTTCTGCTGTTTTTTGTTGGTGGTGGTAGTGATGTAGTTTCCTTTGTTTATAACATGTATTTAATTATTTATTGCAGATACAGATATGCAGTAGGCCTTGCACAAGAAGCACTGTGTTGTGGAAGTGGATTTAAATGAGGTGTTCAGTTATAGGAATGCCCTTCTGGGGAACAGCCCACTAAAAATTGAGTCTTGTGGTGGGATAGGCTTTGTGCTAGCACAGCCCTGGGTACTGCACTGAGTTTTTTTTTTTTTTTCTTGAGTGCCTGACCAAACTTAAGGATGTGCAGCCTCCAGGTAGAAGGGGAGATTTCTTATACAGGTCTGGATTTTGTATGGAGGAGGGTAGAGTGAGCCAGCCTCTGCTATCCTGACCCCTTTGAAGTATGCTTCAGCTGTGTGGCAGCCCAGCTGGGGCCAGACATCTGTTCACCACCTCATAGGAAAGGCAGTAAGGCTCCTGCAGACCTTGTGAGCTGCAGAGGGCCAGTAGAACAGGCAGACAACCCAGCTAGTAGTACATGTTAGTACACCTCCAGTTGTCAGGCCTGTAATTGCAGGGCAGGGCTTTCTCAGGTGTGAGTCTGTTTATACCAGCATGGGTGTATGCACCGTGTGCTCCCACCTCTCTGCCCTGGCACAGGCTGGCAAGCTGGCTGGAAGCACCTCCAGCTCCTCTGCAGAGGGAAGGCAAGACGAGGGCACAGGAGGTGGGGTCCATCCCCAGGTTGGCAGGAGGAGGATCTCAGCGCTCATCTAACTCTTGGCTTTCTTAGAATTTGTGCTCTGTTTAATTCCATGGAATAGTTGGGCCTTGTTTCCTGGCTAACTAGAGCTTGTGTGTGGTTGACAGCACTTATTTCTTGTTTGGGGAGGGAAGGTGAGTACTTGTTTAAAAACTGAAAAGTTTATCATTTCCATCCAGGTAATTGACACACACTGGAAGGAAGACCGCTAAGTTGCTTTTTGTAACCTGGGAAAACTTTGCATAAACATGTACCATCATAGCAATTGCTTTGTCCTCTAGTGCTTTCACTGCTGTCTAGTTTTGAGTAGCTGGCCACCTTGCTCACCCTTCCACTCTTGAATTTAATGCCCCCTGTTGCAGTAAAATCAAGTACTACCCCTTTTTTTCCCCTCCCATGCTGCTGTGCAGCTCACTACACCCTTTCATTTTCAGCTTGTAGTTGTTTTGCATCTGTACAGTTGGAATAATGCAAGAATAGTAATGTACAGTTGGAATAGTACAAGAATAATTGTAAATAGTCAGAGGTTATCTATAGGAAAAACCTCACCTACTCTGAGGCCTTCAGTCAAGATGGAAAACGTTGAGGCTTGCCACTAGAACTCCACAAAGAAGTGATCTCCATAAAGAGATACTGCCTTAGTGGTGGTCAGCCCTTAAATGAAATCTAGGAGAGGTGGAGTCAAGCTCCACCCCTTTTGGGAGCACAGCTGAATTAATTACCTTCACCTATGCTCCCACAGCTGACCCAACACTTGCCTCAGATGGTTAATCAGAGGTTCAGGCTGTGATTAACAGTTTCCCATACAGCACCTAGCATCAGTTAGCATCACTGTGCACTGTTGTGTGCATGCAAGCTCTGAAATTCTGGTTTTTCAGGTCCTCTTGGCAAAAAAATTGTGGCTAGCTTTATCTATACAGGGGCCATCAGACTTAAGTTATTTCAGAATGCACAAGGGAGAGATGACACACTGAACATCTGACCCAAAAGAGAATGTGAAAAGACAAGCAGTCCCAACAGTGGTGAAGTTGAGGTTTCTTGGAGAGTTTGCATAGCTTGCAGAAATAGTGCATTTGTCAGAGAGGTTTCTGTGTGCTTGTCTGTTGTGTTATTGGCCTCCTACTACAAATGCTAATTGAAAATGTACTTTGGCTAGCCCAGCTCCTGGGAGTTTCCTTGGCTATTTTCTGGAGGAGAAGCAGGCTGTAGTTAGCATAAGAATGCAGTGCTATATTGAGATTCTCTAAAATAATTGCAGGTATGTAGATTCTATATGTGTTCCCTGCAGATGTAGTAGAGGTTATTATTTTTTCCCCATCTCAATGAAGTCCTTGTTGCAGAGACATGTCTTTTACAACAGTGTACCAGACTTCAAGCATGAGCTTACCTGTTTCCCTCAACAGATACATAGGGTCGTCACTACTGAGTATCCAGAAAGTATGCCCATCCTTTCTCCTGCATCATATCCCCAAACTTTTCTCCCTGAGGTGCAGAACTCCTGGCAGCAATTTGATGAGAAAGATCTTATTGGCAGCTTCCAGTGTTGATGTGCTATACACCTAACTGTAACCTGCTGTCTCCCAATATCATTGTGGAATTGTACCAGACACAACTTCAAACTCGGACTTTCACCCATCCAAATCCCTTGCCAACAGAATCGGGAGAGAGGAAACTGACTTAATGCAAGAAGTTCACTGTTAACTGCTGCCCATTGCCCTCTTACAGTTGTAGTTTTTTCTCTCAAATTGAATTGGCTTGAGTTGGAGGATCTTTCAGACCTTTCTAGACCATCCCATCTTTAGCAGTATTAAACATTCCTTAGATACTGGCCTGTGTCTAGGTCCACCTACCTCCTTAAATATTCATGCTCCTAGGGAGCCCATCTTGTGGTAAACAGCATTCTAGTCATGTAGCAAGGATGCTAAAGTTAATAGGAAGAACTAAAAAGTTAGATAGTGTAGATAGTGTAAGCTAACTAAAAAGTTAGATTAGTTAGTGTAGCATGACTATTGTGGCATGATCATGGAGCCTTTGTTACAGGAGCACAAACATATCTCTCGGGGATGTTTTAGTTGTAAGTTGATCCTGCCTTGGACAAAGTGGCCTCATTACAAGTTGCTGCTTTCTGGGCTCTGCCAAGCTCTATGTTTCTTTACTGGAGATACTTTCTGACACTTGTAAAAGATAATTTATCATCACTGGAAGCAATAAGATACAACAAAAGCCCTCTGGGATTTTGAATGAACCTGTCAGTTTATAATTTCAACAAGCAGTATGTTTTAAATATTTACGACTATTCTCAATTTAAAAAATCCAAATGCTAAATAATCTGTTTTTACCTGATTTTGGAGAAAAGAAGTTTTCAAAAGAGAAAACCCACAAAACAAACATGGGGGAAAAAAGAATCATAGAATCATAGAACTACCCAGATTGGAAAAGACCTTGAAGATCATCAAGTCCAACCGCAGCTTAACCAGTACCCTAACTTAAAAACCCTCCACTAAATCATATCCCTGAGTACCACATCCAAACGGCTCTTAAACACATCCAGGGATGGCGATTCAATTACCTCCCTGGGGAGCCTATTCCAGTACCTAACTACCCTTTCTGTAAAGAAGTTCTTCCTAATATCCAACCTAAACTTGCCCTGGTGCAACTTGAGGCCATTTCCCCTCGTCCTGTCACATGTCACTAGTGAGAAGAGACCTGCCCCACTCTGACTGTAAGAACCTTTCAGGTACTGGAAGAGGGCGATAAGGTCTCCCCTCAGCATCCTCTTCCTCAGACTAAACAACCCCAGCTTCCTTAGCCTCTCCTTGTAGGACTGATTCTCCAAGCCCTTCACGAGCCTTGTTGCCCTTCTCTGTACCTGCTCCAGTACCTCCATGTCTTTCTTGTGCTGAAAACTGAACATTTTCTTTCTTGTGCCCAAAACTGAACATAGTACTCAAAAGGAACAAAGGACTCAAAAGGAACAAAGTTAACTGATGAACTCTGTTTGTTTGTTTTCATTTTTCTAAGCCTTAAAATGATGAAATATCATTTGAAGCTGCATCAGGGAGGATCAGATTGGACATTTGGAAAAGGTTCTCAGCTGGGAGGATGGTTGGCTACTGGAACAGGCTCCACAGGACAGTGGTGATGGCACTAAGCTGATGGAGTTCATAAAGCACATGTTCAGTGCTCTCAGAAGTACGATTTAAGTTTGGAGTGGTTTTGTGTAGAGCTAGGAGTTGGACTTAGCAATCCTTGTGGGCCCCTTCCACTTCAGAGTACTCTGTAACTGTATAATTGAGATATGTATGTATATATAAATATATATGTGTATATATATATGTTTCAGTTCTGGACTCACTGATTTCAGAGGAGGTATTCTGTTTCACTTGACATAAGGGAAAGTATTAGCAAAACCACCTTAAAGGTCAGGTATGTCCTTACCATGGAGCTGGATGGGGCAATTAGTCCAGATATAATCATGCCTCTAATGCTTTTACCTTCTGTGTGGAATAAGCACAATTAAATTGTCATTGATCTCAAAGACTACTCTTTCCTAGCAGAGACTTTTCTTTCTCTGTGAGTCTCCCTAGTTGAAATTGTTGTTCCCCTCCATTGCACAATAGTAGTTGAAATTCTGAAAAAAAACCCTCTGTAATCTTAAAGTTGTAGGGAAGATAGAGAACCAGAGAGAGAAAAAGTATATTTAATGAACTCTGCAAACTCTCCAGCTCGTGCCTTAGAGCTATTCTGCTGCTAAACAGTTAGTAGGTTTTTATTTGAAGAAGTGTGGACTGGTTTGTTTGATCAAAAGATGCAGGACTATGTGTCTAGAAACCTTGACTGAATGAAGGAGGAGAACAATGAAGCTTTGTTCAGGGAGAAATTTTCACTGCTGTTACATGTTGCAGCAGGTCCTTGACAGCTAATTTACAGACTCTAGCATGACTGTAGGTGTACCTGATAGGCATGTGAAGCAGTGTCAACAGTTTACAGGTCAGTTTGGCCTGGTACTGTGACTATCCATTTCTGATAAGCAGGGAATTGAAAATAGGGAAGAAAGCATGGAAAGTGAGGGAGCACATCCCCGAAGCCAAAGAAAGGAGGGAAGCCACTCAGGTTTGTCTATTTCTTGCATCTTTTAAATTTGAGGTGGTGAATCATGGGATAGACAGAATCCAGAAAAAGTAAAGCAATGAATCAGATTCTACCGTCCTTTCCATAGACGTTTCTCAAATGTCATATCTGAACTTCAAATGCAGTAATGGATAGGAAATTCCGCTATGTCCTTAGAGAAACTGTCCAACAATCCTGAGATTTTTACATTTTAATAATCTGAATTTTCATTTTGTTTCTCTTTGTAATCTGTAGTTATGTCCGTGTGCATCAGGAGTACTCTCTCCACCTATGCAGTGTGGGAGCTGGGATTGTACAGTCTGGAGAAGGGGAGGCTCAGGGGAAACCTCATTGCACTCTACAGCTTCCTGATGCGATGAGGAGGGCTCTGGCCTCTTCTCCCAGGCAACAAACAGGACCTTAGGAAATGGCCACAAGTTGCACCAGATGAGGTTTAGATTAGGCATAAGAAAAAACTTTTTCTCTCAGAGAGTGGTCAGGCACTGGAACAGGCTGCTCAGGGAGGTGGTGTGCCCCCTGGTGGCGCAGTGGTATAAGGTGCTGCTTGCAACACTGGAGACACAGGGTTCAAATCCCCCCTGTGGCGCAAGTGGTAGAAATGCTGTTCTGCTACACAGAAAGGCTCAAATCCTGGGAGTTGGACTCGATGATCTCTAAGGTCCCTTCCAACTTGCACAATACTGTGATACTGTGATACTGTAGTGGAGTCGCCGTCCTTGGTGGTGTTCAAGAGGTGTCTAGATGAGGAGCTATGAGGTATGGTTTAGTGGCTTGTGGTAGAAATGGTAATGGGAGGATGGTTGGACTAGATGATCTTGTAGGTCCTTTCCAACCTTGTAATTCTATGATTCTCTACACTTGTCAATTGACTAAAATATGTCTTTTGTTTTCTTTCCCCTCATCAGCAGTAGTATCTGTTTTTTAAGTCTCTTAAACTAATTAGTTCTACTAAATCATTCTGCAGTACTAACAGAAAAATTATTTCTTTATTTATTTTTTTAACTGAATGAATCATGGATGGTCTCTGAAGAAATCAGCAAGAGAAGTACCACTCCCTTGGAAGCTTGCAACATTGCTGAGAAACCTGGAAATCTGCAGTATCTGAAAGAGAGCTTCATGCCCCTCATGCATCAGTTGAAATGAGCATCAGCCCACTGGATTCTGCAGAGGGAGAAGAGCTCAGCACACTTCAGGACTGTCTTTCTGCTCCAGGGGAAGCAGCAGAAATGCCAGGCAGACCCTCAAACCCTGTACAAAAAGTGCCAGCAGGACTGGAACAAGAGCATGATGATGCAGGTCCTCAGAAGAGACTCTCAGAATGGGAGGGAGAAATGATTTCAGAGGGTGGACTGGATTGTTCACTGAAACTTAAGCTAGGGGAGTTGGCTGACCTGGAAAGCAACCAGGACTTTTCCTATCTTAGCCCAATCCAGGATGGACCAACTACTGGCAATGCCATCCCACAGCCTGTGGACCTCAGCACTGAATGTTCTCAGTCCCAGACAGAACTGGCTTTTCATGACTCAGACCTTCAGGCCCAGTATCAAAAATCTCCTTTGGCTGATGACATTTCCTCTCAGAGAGAGGTACCTAAATGCTTCTTGGTTTGTAAAACCATTTCAGAGGGGCACTATAAGGCTGAGCCATCTTTGGGTAATGTAGGGTCTTTGCAGGAGATTGATGCTAGTGCAGAGCAGAAGCAAAGCAGCAAAAAGGTGTCACTGGCAACTGGTGAACAGCCTACCATAGAGGTAACAGCAGAGGACATGGCTGAACTTTATACTTATGAAGATGGTAAGGAAAGCAGTAGAGCGCTCCAGAGCTGGGAAGAATATATGGGGTCTTCCTATCAGTTGTCTTCCACCTTAACAGATGACAGCCAAGTAAGCTCAGTAAGCTCACTACAAGCAGGAGGAAACCTCTCAGCTTGTGAAATGAGGAATAGCAAGATGTTCAAAGACCAGGGAACAGTAACGATTCCTAAAGAAAACTCATCCATTTCTAAATGCATTCATCTTGAAGATGATTGCAGAAAAACGGACAGCAGACCTACTTCTTCAGTATCATGTGCTTTCTACATAAAGAATACTGCTAAAAAAGTTAAACAAGCAAATACTTCACAACATAAGGAAACAGCACAGGAAGAAACAGTGTCTGAACTTCAGCAGGAACAAAAGAAAGAGTGCGAAGACCAGAACATGCAAGAAGAAGGAAATTTTTTGAAGCCCAAAAATCAAGAAGAAAAGGAACACAATGAACAGGAACAACTGTGGGGGGAAGAGCTCAAACTGAAGACTCTGTCATCAGCTCTCCTTTCAGAGTCACTTTATATGCCTAGGCATAAAGTGGACTTCTGTTGTTTGGAAAATTTTTTTTTGGCTGAGCAAACTCGAACCGCACCTCCTGGGGAATGTGACTTCATGAGAGAGTGTCTTGGTAAGAGTGTGCTGCTCAAAGCTCATGTCACTGCAGTTGGTTCTAGATGTCAGACACCTTCTGCCATCCCTTTCCCATCAGAGAGTGTGAACCTAGTGGGTGAAATTCCAGTGGTGCCTCTGCACATGTGCCATATCTCTGACCTGGAAGAGCTGAAAGACTCTGTCCATTTTTCCATCAGCAATCAAGATAGTGTAGAAGTTGACTGGGATGACAAGATAAGGCTGGGCGGGGAGGGTGAGCACAGTGGCGAACCTGGAAAGACTGTCCAGATATTTGACAAAAGGGAAGCACCACACTGTGCAAGAGTGGCAGCACTTTCTAGCATAGAGAACCCAGAGGCTTCTGCTGCAGTATGTTTTTCCACTGGTACTGAGAAGATGGACCCAACTGATCCTGTGGATCCTCATCCCGTTGCAGAAAACTTACAAAAAGCTGAGGTTTGTGACTTTGTTTCAGATTTACCCGTAGAGCTCACCTCTGTGGCTTCAGTGTCTGGCCCACAGCAAGAGGATGCCAGTGGAGGGGGCCTGGTGAACCCTGAGGACTGTCCTGGTTCCAGCCTGAACAAATTGCCATACTCTATAGAGAAGCATGCTAACCAAGCTCTTTCTGTGTGCATACAGGACTTGGCATCAGTGGAAACTATTGTTTTAACTGCTGATCCAGAGGAGGACAGTGGTTCCTATGAACTGCTTGCTCCTGAGGAAGATTTTCATGAAGACCTTAGTGGCTCATCTTCTTTCTCTGTAGCGTATACAAGCTCTCTTCCTGCAGAGAAGAGCCCTCCTGGGAACAGAAAAACTCTGTTTTTAATTGCAGAGCCTCCTCCTCAAACACAGAGGAGGACTTCCAACCCCCTGAACCAACCAGAAACAATTCTGCAGTACCAGCCTCCACCAGAAGAAAGTGCCATTATGCAAGAAAATGAAACTGAAGCAAACGTGTTTCACAAAGCACAACAGGTACCTTTACTTGATCAGTCTCACTGGAATCCTGGATCTAGAATCTCAAGCATCCTGAACTCCCTAGCTTGGCCCCCTGAAGGAGATATGGTCCTTGCTGTGAACCAGGGAGGACAGCCTCTGTCTCCTATGCCTAACACAGCCCTAACTCTGTTGTCTGAGCCTGATGCCAAACACCATGTCTCAAGCCCTGTTCAAGCTCAGGCCCCTGCACTTAATGCTGATCACTGTGTCCAGCCTCTAGCCCTTGAGAGTTACAAGACACTGACTCCTGTACCACACTCTGGGCCACATCTAAACTGTAATATAGATGATCATGATTTAGTAGCCCTTGCTAGAAGCCGTTCTCTAAGGACTGCTACTATTGTATCTGATACTAACCCTGTCAACTCTTCTGATACATGTCTAATAGACAAACATGTATTTGTTCCAGCAACTAAAGAGCACAATCTCTGTGACTTGGGTACCCAGGATACAGAGGCTTCTGATGTCTCTGGGGTGAGTTTGTTGGCCAAGGACTTTTTTGCTGTTGGAAATGAGGCACTGACCAGCTGTTCTGACACCAGCACTGAAACAGTGATTCAGCACATGGGTATACAGCATGGAAAATCCTCACCTGACCACCTTTCTTGGTCCTCACTGGAAGATTTGGAAACATTCACAAACTCCAAGAGCAGAGACTCTGTACAGTCCCTTCCAATGCTAGCATTCACCAATCCAATTCACTTTCTCCAGCTGAGCCCTCCATCACCACCAATCACTCAAACACCCTGCCAAGAAGATGAGTTACCAGGAGAGCTACAGTGGGAGCAGCGGACAGACCTCTTTGGTGTGGACACAAAGAACATCCAAGCTCCACCAGCAATTACAGAGGAAATAGAAAGTGAGGGGAGAGTCAAGCAAAGGCTAGAAGGACAAGAAGAAGAACACTGTGTGGTGTCTCAGTTAAAGGAAGAAGTACCCAAACATTTACCTTTGGAAAAATCATCAAGCTGGGCAGACAAAAAAACAATTGGGGTAGTTGTACAAGCACCAAGATCCAGTCAAGGAAGTCTGAGTAAGCATAGAGTGAAAAGCAAGGACTGGCACCGGCAGGGCCTGAAGAGGATATCTGTACCACCAGATGTGGTACATGGTGAGTCCATCCTCCATCTTCACCTACTTTTCTTCCCTTTGCAAAACTTAATGCAGATATCAAAAGTTAAATAGGTGATATGATACAAAGTCATGAGAGTTGAAAGTATGGCAATGCTTTTGTGCATTTCTGGCAATACGTGGAACTGCAGCCCCTTGTGCAACTCCAGCCTGCTATTACATAGCTCTCTTCCAAGCTTCTGTCTGCTACCCCTTCCTGCACACATGGGGACTTAGTTCCCCTGCTTGCCCCAAAACATGCAGCAGAGACCTTATTTCACTTCCTGTTCCTTCACTGAGTTTATTGATCTGCTGCCCTTACCCAGTAACATGAGCAATTTTAGCCTACTTGCTAGAGTTGGCTGTTTTGTGGGGCTGTTTGCAGCTGTTAATTACCTTTGCTGCCATCATACAGCCATTGTGTTTTGTTGCACTTAAATAACAGCCCTTTTCTAAGTAGTAAAAGTGTACACATGTCCTTGGCAGCCTGTTCATATTATGGCATGTATTAGCCCCTTGTTTATTTCCTACCATCCTTCATTTTGCAGCTGGCACCTTTAGTCTCCAATCTGACCTTTTGAAAGAGATTTCTTCCTAAGAATGCAAACTCTGAGATTACAGATAATGAAGCAAATTTGTCAAGTCTAAAATCCTGACTTGAACAGAAGCCAAATGACTGAAGTTATTAATGGAAAACTTGTGTTTTCTGTAGTGCAGCTCTTTCAGACAGTACTTGCTCTCATATGCCTGTCTGTTCCTTACTATATTCTACATGTACATGGGTTACACTGAAAGTAATGCCTCCCATTTGTTCTCATGTAAACTACAACAAAGAGTACAATAATGCTATTTGATAGAGCTAATTCTCAGCTATAAAATAGTTTTTCAATATAGCCACTGCCACTAGCTATGCATTTTTGCCAGTGATGAATGAGTACCTGCATGATGTAAAGTCTTTACTAGCAGAGGTGACTCTCTGTTGTACCTGCTTCAACACATCACCCACTGCCTTGCTTTGCTAACATCCACTGTTTGGTCTTCATAAATATGAGCAAACATCAATGAATATCAGTGTATGAATTTTTTTCTGCACTGAAGAGTTCAATTCCACATTTTGGCACCTGATCTGGAGCATATGAAGCAACTTTGTTAGAAAGCCCTCTGCTGCCATCTGTCACATGGCAACAAAATATAACAGTATTGGTGGAAAGGTTGAATCTCTACTGCCATACCATCATGATCTGCCTTGGATGTTGTGGGCCAGCATAATAAAATAGAAGGCAATACTTTTGGAGCAGCACTCATATAATATTTTAAACATACTTGCTTTTCCTCAAAATTAATAAGTTTATTTTCCAAGCTTCTCAATATGCTAGAGTTCTGTTATGTTATCTGTTATGGAGGAAAAGGAGAGAATGGCTGAGGGTTGCAAAGAGTTTGGCAGCACGCTCAAAAAATTCTTCATTTTTTCAATATTTTTAAAACATTCAAGGCAGTGGTTCTCTCTAACTTACATTTACAGCTCAGTCTCTAGTCTCACTTCCTCTTTCTGCTTCTGATGAATTTATGTGTAATTTCTTCACTCCCTATTTACATTATTTCCTCTCACAGAATAAGAGAGAAGCCCACATTTTCTTCATTTTATATAAATAGACACTGACTCGAACAGCAGTTTGTAAGCAGTCAGGGCACATAAATGCAAATTTTGGATAACACAAATCATTCTCATGCAGAATCCACCAGGTGTCATCCTTTAGAAGGCTCTGGAAATGTGTGATTTTTGTGAGGCGTTTGGTGTTTCTATCCTGGATGTTGCCTGGAGTTTTTGGAGCTCAACATCTGCAAAAGCAAGACACAATGAGTAACTTTGTGTCCATAGATCCTCAGGTACCTGGCCCGAGTTGCTGAAAAGGAAAAGGCAGCTTACAAATATAGGACCTGCAGGCAGTATGAAGATCTTCATTTTGGCAACTGAAAGTCAATGCTCTTAGAGTTACTGTCACTTCTGAAAGTGTCAGCCTTCTTATTGGTATGGAAAGCAAACTTGACTAAGTAATAGATCTAAAGTGTAAGTAATGCCGCGAATTACAAAAAACAGAAATAAAGTTCAGGAGGGCATTTGTACTGTAGACTTAAGACTGCTGCATGGATAATGGTATCTGTTCAGGATTCTCGCTTGACTCCACATTTGTATTTGTGTTTACCTTCTAATTATCTTATGTACAGAAGTCTATCCCGTTCCTTCAGAGGAAGAAGCACACAAGGTGCACAGGGAACCACCAATCAGTTCAGAAGCAGTTATATTGCGGTAAGTATCTTAAAGGCTCCATTGATTTTGGCCTCGTGCCTGCATAACACAGATACTTGTTGCTCTACCATTGTTTCTGAGGGGCCAAAATGAAGATAATAGGTAGAAAACTATGATATGGTGACTTACAGCTGTATTCCTATCCATGTTCTGTAGGAGAGGACTCCATTGCAGCAGAAGTATTTCTGTCCTGTGGATAGTATTTCCATCAAGCCAAATTTTGTTCTTTCTAAAGTAAAGCATGTGGAACTTGAGCTTGTTGGAAAGAGAGGGCCTTGTTGTACCAGATTCATTACTAAGATTTAGGTTATCCATCACTGGCACTGTGCTCTTCATTTTCTCTGTGTTTGCAAATCCTTACTCCCTGACAGAGAAAAGAAACCTGCAGATACAATGGAGACCTTCAAACGTCGGCACTCCAAACTCATTAACTCCTGTAAGTACCTTCTGCTTTAAGTGCTATGGCAGACCCCTATCCTCTGTCATCTCCTACCTTTGCTGTGGCTTTTGTCACTTGGGAGCATTAGAAAGGAGTGTTTAGTGGTGGCAGTGAAGCCAGAGTCATGGTCACCACTCAGCTGATAATAGATACATATGGTTTAATGTTATCCTAACAGTTTTCTCCAGACATAAGTAGAGGGCAGGTAGCTGCCATAGAAAGTATAAAAATATATACCTCTCTTCACAGCAAGGTTGCTGTATCAGGAGTACAGTGATGTGGTTCTGAACAAGGCCATTCAAAGCCAGAAGAGAGTGGATTCTTTTGCAGAGGATACAGAATCAAATTTGCCAAGCTCCCCGAGGCTGCGAAGGAAAGTGTTATCTCCTCAGGACTCATACTTGCAACGTCTGTCAGTGTCATCAAACGCATCCCTCTGGCAGGATATCCCCATGATCCGTGGCAGCAGATTGCTACTCAATATGTCCCGTGATGAGCAGAAGCTGCAAGAGGTAATGGATAGATGTGATAAGGTAGGTAGGTGGCTTGTAGTCAAGGAGGATAGAGGATGGTGGTTTAAGTGGAGAGCAAAAATGCCTAATGTGGGAATGCAGTGGTTGGTTCTCTTGTAAGCAGCTTGGGAATGTGGTGTCTATGCTTATGAAATAGTACAGTGCTGAAGTTCTGCTCTGTGTTAAAAGAAGCACAGAAATAAGATGAAATTTTTTTTCGGTAACTTTGTGAAAACAGATGCCAGGAAATTAGAACAAGAGAAAACAAAGAGTTTTGAACAAGTTTGATGCAAAAGAGAATTCTAAAGAGAAGACTGAGCTTTCTCCTACACTTAAGCTTATGAGAGATGCTAATAAAGCCACAATTAATTGTAGTTCCTGTGCTAGCGTGAGTTTACAGAATTGACCCATGTGTGCCACAGGGCTGAGGGAGAATGAGAATATGTATGTATGTATGTATTCAGCAAATTGGTACATGGAGTGACAGGTTAAGGAAAATGGGAGGGACCAAAAAGTGGATGGGAGAACTCTGAGGGAGAGGAAAAAAACAACAGCATGTGTAACATGAAGGAGAAAAAAAACGTGGGCAATGTGGATGCTGGAAAATTTATGGGAGCATGTAAAATAGGGGACGTAATGAAAGTGGAGTGAAGGAATGAAAAGTAAAATTAGAACAGGTTGCTATTGTTTGTCGTACCACAAGCTGTCTTTCATTCCTGAAGTTTCTCTTCTTTTGTAATTAATTGCACACATCTCATACTAAAAGTTTTCTTGCTTCATCCCATGTCCACCTGGTAAGATTCTTTGCAGGCTTGCCTGGTCTGCTTATGTTCTGCTCCCTTTTTTCTTCTCTCAAGGCCAAATTTGAGTTGATAATGTCTGAGGCTTCCTACTTGCGCAGTTTAAATGTGGCAGTGGATCACTTCCAGCGATCAACAGAACTCCAAGCAATTCTCAGTAATCAGGAGCGTCAGTGGCTTTTCTCACGCCTTCAGGATGTACGTGATGTCAGTGCCAGGTGAGATTCGCACCCTTACTTCCACATTTGATACCCTCCATGAAGTGCAAATACAGCCTTGAAACTACTAGTCTCTATCAGTAACATCTCTCATTCCTGTTCTGTGTGTTCACTGACCTTTGAGTTGGATATATATGCGCATAGCACTTTGTGATTGCATTATCAATGTTGCCCTCAAAGGAAACATCACCTTTATAGGTGACAAGACAATGCAAATCTTGGTGTTAAGTCCTGGAAATGATACAACTGTACACAGAGATCACTGCAGAATCAGAATGTTCAAAATGCTACCATGTCTTATTGGCACTAGCTACAAACAAGTAACTAGATCTCAGTCCAAACCAAATGCAACTCTTGCAAAATACATGTAGAGAAGATGCAGCTACACAGTCCTGAATCAAAAATAAGTAGATATGGTTACAGCTATCATATGACAATATCTAATATGAAATTAAGTAAGTGTAAGTCGTAATACATAGACCTGACCCCATGTGCAAGGAATCAGCTTTGATTATGTTCTGTTTCTCTCCTGCAAGTCTAGGTATGGTTTGCTCTGTGTTTTCAGTTTCTACCAAGGGAATTCTTTTTTGTGATGTCCTGATTTGCTATTGTTTCCTGATTGTAACTTTAGAAGTAGCAAATATAGCTTCTCAGGAACTAATTGGAGGGTTGGGCAGTTGCCAAATGCATGAAAGTTGCAAGATTCAGATTGTATACCTGGGACAGGCCAACCCTCACTGTATGTACAGGCTAGGAGACAAGAAGCTGGAGAGCAGCCCTGCAGAAAGCAATCTGGTTGATAATAAGTTCAGTCTGAGTCAGTACTGTGTCCTGGCAGCCAAAAGGGCCGACTGTACCCTGGGGTACATCACACAGCTGATTGAAGGAAGGTGTTGTCCTGTTCTGCCCTGTGCCTGCATAGCCTCACCGTGAGTGCTGTGTGCAGTTTTGGGTGCCATGACTGTATGAAAATGTAACATGGATATAAAGCTATTAAAGATCTTCCAAAGGATGGTTATCAAGATAGTAAAGGGTCTAGAGGGCAAAAAATAGGAGAAGCAGCTGGGGTTCATTGTTCATCCTGGAGAAGAGGAGGCCTCATGGTGGCCTACAGCTTCTCATGAGAGGGAACGGAGGAGCAGGAACTGAGAGCTCTGCTCTCTGATGACAGCAACAGGACCAAAGAGAATGGCATGGAGCTGCATCATCAGAGGGTCAGGTTGGGTATTTGTCTCTTCACTGAGGGTGGTTGGGCACAGGAACAAAGTACCTAGGAAGGTATAGCACCAAGCCTGCCTGAGTTCAAGGAGCATTTGGACAGCAACATTCACTGACATAGGGGTTGAATTTTAGATGGGGCTGTGTGGAGACAGGAGTTGGACTTGATTATCCTTTTTGGGTTCCTTCCAACCAGGATGTTCTGTGAATCAATGAGGAACAGTAACCCATATTGCCTCTGCCTCTTCCTTGATGTCTAGCCCCAAACTGTTATTGTACAGGCGCTGTGCTCTCTGAAAGTAGAGCTATCTTGTGCTTATATGTGAGCTATCTGGATTTTAAAGAAATGAACATGTTCCTGCTACTACTGATCACTGCTCTATATTTCTCTCTCCTTCTATGACACCACAACTGTGTGCTGCAGTTTCCTTTTTGACTTGGAAGAGAAGTTTGAAGAGAACATGTTCACCTTCCATGTATGTGATGTGGCTCTGAAACATGCTCCTGAGTTCCGCAGGGTGTATCTACCCTATGTAACAAACCAGACATACCAGGAACAAACCTTTCAGCGGTTACTGTAAGTTTTTCATTTGTTGAAACCTTCAACATTTGTTGAAGTCACCTACTTGTCTGCTGCACTTCTCATACACTCTGTTTCAAGTGACAGGGCATACAGCAAGTATGATCTGTTTATTGGTCCTTGCAGTACATCTCCAGAAGAAAAGGTGGAAGCCTTCTTCAATTCAGTAGCATTTAGAACGGAAGGACTGAGGTTCTGTAAGGCTTCTCTTTTGCGAGGACTAAAAGAACAGCTGTTAATAATGTAAGATAATAATATTCAGTAGAATATTTCTACTGAAGGCAATTGCCACAGCCGTAGGTCAAAAATGACTGTCCTAGACAGTTGTTTTCAGACTATTAATAACCTGAAAGTGATAGTTAAGAACAGTGTTGTTGCTGCCATTAAATCTAAACAGGTTATCCAAGAGTGTTTGAAATGGGAAAATTGAAAATCCTAAGGCCCGAGCACCATCAGTTTCTCTTCTGCACTTTGTGGCACAATCAAGCACTGCTCAGGTTCAGTCATGAGCAAGGCTTCCTTAGCACTTCTGCACTAATTCTCTCAGTAAAAACCCAGTCCTACTTGATGACTTTGAGAGAAGTCACTGTTCCAAAAAAGTCATTCAGGCACTGCGTGCTCTGGGTGCTGTTGACTGGGAGAGATTTAGTCTTACAATTGGTTTCTTCAGTAAAGGCTCAGTTCTGCATGGAAAGAACCTTCAGGATATCATCTAGGGCGTTGTGGGCCCAATGGCTGCTTGTGAGATATTTCTACGGGGTCTAAAAGCTTCTTTTCCATCTCTTCAGGGTTATAGGATTTAGCTGTTCTGGCAGTAGATGCCACTTGTGTACCATTATTCTTGTATCTGCTGCTGTCCAAGACAGAAAACTGGGTGGCAGTGGCTGTTCCTAAGAGGTTAAGAGACACACTGGGGGGAATGTAGGAGTAATACTCCTCCCAGAAGTAGCAAGAATGTGGAGGCAGCTTTTCCACTCTCTGGATAAAGTTGCTGGAGCTGTGCCATTTGGTATGAAGAAAGGATTACAAGCCACCACTATCTTGTGAAAGGTATTCTTTTTGTAGGTGAGGTTGAAACATAGATGCTACTTCTGATTATTCTGGAGGACAATAGCGCAAAAAGATCTAACAAGAGTTATACAACTCTGTGATTCTGCTATCCACCTATAGCTGTTAGAAACCTATACTTATCTGTGCTATGTAGAGTGGTCTGGTTTGTTGACATCTCTTGCTCCAGGGCCAAAACATGACTGCAGTGGCTGGCATACTCTAGCATTCACTGGAATCTGATACTCTTCCTCTCTGTTAGAAAGACTGTTTATTTGCTGATGCCTAGATATCCCTTCTCATTTACACTCCCACAGGAGTGGAAATGCAGGATTTCAACAAGTACTGGAGAGATTGGAAAGTGATCCAGTATGCCAGCGCCTCTCACTTAAATCCTTCCTCATCCTCCCTTTCCAGCGCATCACTCGACTTAAACTCCTCCTACAGGTAACTGTGCTTATTAGCTGTTTTCCTACGCTTTCTTTTAAGCAGACCCTTCTTCAAGACTGAAAGTCACATCAATATGAACTAGCATCAAGTGCTAGGAGGAGGGGCTGCATACAGCTCTTCATGCTCTATGTAATAAGTTTGGCTAGATGCCCTAAAGCAACTCTATTGCATTTATTGTGAATATGCCTTTCCAAAAACAAAGGAGGTATTTGTACAATGATAAATGTGTTAGATGAATGCCATTAATTGGATACAGTCTCTCCTGTGAGGCAGTGTAGTTTTGTATACTTGTTAGGACTTAGTTGTAACACTACTACAATTACATACCAATGAGTAATTCATAGAGTAGTCTCAGAACATGTTGTTTTAAGTTTTATTCATTCGTTTATTTATTTATTTTTTGCTTCCAACTAGAAGGCACATGTTCCCTGGCTGCCCTCTGGATGGCAGTCTATCTCTGCTCTTTACTTACAGCACTGTCTCTCTGGGACACTCCCATTAAGTCAACATGCAAGTCCCCATTGAATCAGCCTTGAGCTCTTCTGCAGAACTTCTTTTTGATTATTTGAGCCTCATTTGAAAAGGAGAAAAGGAATATCAGGCAAAGAATTATTCTACACTTAAGACTGTTTGTGCTCAAATTAGTGGTTGCCTCCTATATCACACAACTTGCAGAGGTTAGTTAACTCCATTTAAATTTTCAGGGATGTCCTATTCAGTACAGCTTGTCAGCTGCATCCTGCATCTCAAATTTCTGGCCCCTCCACATCTCCTACCACTACTTCAGTCTCTCTTGAAGCTAGTACCTTAATGTCTTCTTGTTTCTTCAGTCCTTCTCAGAGCTTTGATCTTCCTGTTTACATTATGAAAAATGCTTTTTCTTATGCAGAATATCCTGAAGAGAACTCGGCCTGGGTCTGAGGAGGAAGTGCAAGCAACACAGGCCTATGATGCACTTGAAAAGGTAAGTCTGCCAACCTGTTCTTTAAAGCCATTCTATATTGCACAGTTGCAGAATACCGAAGTGTCAGTGTATGCTTTTTCTATTGACCCTCACCCTTGTCAATGGCCCATATTACCGATTCTCACCTAAAACAAATGACTGTGTTCCTGTGACTCTTCTGCATTGAGCACTTAGATAGGACCTAGCTGGGATGCAACTGAAGCTTTGCCAATAATACTTAACTCAGGATTCATCTTTCCAGTTGTCTTGTCCCAGTCAGTGGGTTGCAAGGGAGGTAAATCTTTGGAGCCTCCAAAATAGGGCACTCCTTTCTCTGCAGGAGTCTCTAGAGCAATGGAGTCAGATAGTTACTCACAGGAACTATGCAAAACAAAATGTTTTCCAACAAGTGTCTATCAATTACTCCAGGGCAAAATTAAGCAAGTTTCTACCAAGGATAAACCAACTACTTCAAGGAAGATTAGGCAACTTTCTAACAACAATTGATCAATGTTATGGATAATTTGGCACTTACCAAGTGTTTCAAGGCAAATTTAGTCAATGGCTACTGAATAAAATGAGTAAAAGAAGATAACAAGGAAAAATAGGGGGAGAGGGAGAGAAATGGAGAAAGACAGAAGACATCACTGCTCCATTTCGAGAACTTCCAGTACTTGCCCACCAGTGCTGGAGAATAGATGAGAGCGAGAGATGAGACCTCATCCAAAGGTTGAATTCTCTTAACTAGCAAATAGCAGAAAGTGAAAAGCCCCCGGAAGCTTCTCTCAGGCATCCTTGCCTGCTGGGTTTGCAGGTACACCATCCCAAGGTTGCAAACAAGAGAGTTTGCAACAGTAAGTTTGTAGCAAAAACTTAATTGTGGAGAAAGTGGACTTTTTTTTTTTTGGACAGAGACTACCCTGTTACTTCACAGAATCCCACTCTTTGTTGTTATCAGTCTTTGGTTTGTAGTCATGGCCAAGGCCTTCTCCTGAAGTGCTGGAAACCTACCAAGCATACCACAGGAAGCCTGAAAGCATTTTTCATTGGTCTATCACACCAGTCTCCTAGATGTTGTCTCTTCTTTGTGTTCCTTATCTTTGTCTCTATTTAGCTATCAGTTTATCCCCCACTTCTCCAAGAAAATCTTGCTCTAAAAAAAGAAAAAATGCATCTCAAGGTGTTTACTTTATTACATTCATTCTTACTCTTACTTACAAGACTTAAAATCTTTTGAGACTATTTATTACCTGCAAATTATACTGCAAAATTGACTTGTTCCTTGGTAGCCCTTGTGCCCTTGTTTTGTCTAGTCTTCATTTGACCTTCTTGGAGTGTCACTCTCTTTCTTGTACTCACTTCACAAGTCTATACCACAAACCTAAACACCAGTTCTACACAATGTGTACCTCTTTAAAATCTGAAGGACTGCACTTGCCTTCTGCACAGATCCCAAAACACTAAAGTCTGAGACAGATGAGTATGGTATCATACATGGAATTCTGTGAGTTAGCTGTGTTTAAACCATCTCCATGACACTGTAATGCAGTTGCCTTGTATCACCTCAGACAGCTATGTGGTCAACTTTTAAGACTGAAATACTTCTTTTGTACCAGGTCCTCACAGTTACTGCAACAAGGTCTGGGTTGTGAAAAAATCTGTGCCTGATATCTAATCAACCTCCTGTCTTTACAGTGGAGCATCAAATAGAAGCTCCACCCAAATGACTGGTAATTAAACTTCTGTCAACGGAAAGGAGAAAGAATTCTCTACTATCCCAAAGTTAAAACAATAAATATAGAATATCCTCAGTTGGAAGGAACCCAGAGACTTCTTAAGAAATTCAGATAAAAACTGCAGTGAAAAAAATAAAAAAGTCACTGTAGGTATGGAGAAGCTTAGTATGTTTGCTTGGAATTTTTTTTTTTAAACTCTCAGGAGGATGCACAATTGTAACTTACTTATTCTTCATGGGTTCCTGGGAACAATACTGATTCCAGTAGGCAGTGCTGCCCCTCACTGACACCCATTTTCCTCCGCAGCTCATCAAGGACTGCAATGAAAATGTTCAATGCATGAAAAGCACTGAAGAGCTGATCTACCTCAGCCAGAAGATTGAATTTGAGTGCAAGGTGAGATTGTCGTTGCCTTTGGCCTTGCTCTAGCCTAATATCTCTCATCTCTTTCATTACAGAGTCACTTGTGTTTTCTTTTGTTCTCCTCCCCTCTAAACATATAAGCTGCTGAATCAGCAGCTTATACAGCTTAGTTCTTCATCAGTGCTTCCCTTGCCCAGACACTTGTGACTTCAACTGAAGGTCTCTAACACAAATTGTCCTAGTCCAGCTGAACTAATGAAAGTATGCTTCCTCTGGAGAAAGACCAAAATCCAAAACTTATGGATAGTTTTTCCTTGCATACACTTCATGTAAATATTTACTTTTGTCTTGTAGATATTCCCACTCATTTCACAGTCAAGGCGACTTGTGAAGTGTGGTGAATTAACAGCGCTGGATTTCAATATTTCAAGTCCAAAATGGAAAGTCACCACCCGTCCTATCTACCTACATCTCTTCAATGACTGTCTGCTCCTGTCTCGGCCAAAGGAGTGAGTGCTTCAGCCACAGTTCTTGTTGCCCCTTATAAAACGCCTCTTTCTGTGTCTTTGCTTTAGCAAGAATCTGTTCCCTCTGCCTGCCAGCATGTGGTAGCATTTGTCAAATCATTTTCCTGACCTTGCGTTACATGAATTATCACGTAAGCATGTGGAATTTAACATTCCTGATGTTTAGTTATTATATGTATTAACATAACCAGACACTTCACTGTCCACAGTGCAATATTGTCATTCTGTTTGTCTCTACAATATGAAACACTTTAATAGCAATTTATTGTAGTTACACTCTGTATGGTAACTATTGAGTCATGGCCTGAACCTCTGATTGAGCATCTGGGGAAAGGACCTGGTCAGCTCTGGGAGCTCAGGTGAAGGCAATTCACCTGTGTGACTGGAAGAGGTGGAGCCTGGCTCCACCTCTCTTAGACCTGCCACTGTGGAAGGATCTCTTCCTGAAGATCCCTCCTTTATGAAGTTTTCCTCTGTGAGCCTGGATCTTTGAGACAGGTGAGCAGTCCTTGCCTTATAACATCTTTCTATTGTGTTAGTCCCTTTGTTATTTTACCTCTTGTATCACCTTGTCATCATGTTGATCTTTCTGATTGTTACATACTCAAAGAATGATTTCCTCGTAATGACAGTACAAAGTCTCATGAATGTACAAATTAGTGAAAAAGAAAAAGTCGTTGGAAAAGGTGGGTGGGTGTTTTTATTATGCTGTAGTCTATCAAATAGAGCCTTGACTGGACAGAGTTTGCAAAAGTAGTATTTCCACTCTTTGAGTTAAATCTTCTCTAGCCTTCTCAGATTTCCAGCAAAAACAAAACTTTTATGGTGCCTGAAGCAGATCAATAATCATTAAAAGCTTCTTGCTTTTCTAACATCAGGGAATTACTTGTACTTACTTCTTAACCTTCATCACCTTAATACTCACAATTTTTGTTCCTCCTCTTTACCTGCAGGGGTGGACGTTTTGTTGTGTTTGATCATGCTGCTTTCTCAGACATACGTGGGGAAAAGTGTGAGATGAAACTTCATGGAACAAACAAAAATGTTTTCCGCCTCTTTCTACTTCAGAATTACCAGGGAAAGAGAGTGGAGTTTTTATTTCGCACAGCGACACAGTGAGTTAGCTCAAGGTTACCTTAGTATATCCTGATGCCATAACCAGGCACCTCCTATAAGCCTGGTGGTTGTCCCTTAACTACCAATATGATGAAATATAAAACACAGCTGCTGAATGGAAACTCAGAAATCATCTTTTTGCCATAACAAGCCCCATTGAATCATGTTGCTCCTCTCTCATCACAGCTGCTTATAGAATACTACATTGTCATTTCATACCATCAGCCTGCAAAAATGGGAGTTTTTCCTTGTCCCACCCTTTTTTTTCTATATTCTCTATTTCTATAAGGACTTGCTTCCTGACCTTTCCTGTAAGGTCCTGTAAGAGTATGCACATCCATACTCTTCTCATACTGCTATCCCTCACACTGAAATCTGACACGTACCCGGTGATGTTTTTCAGCAGTGAGAAGCTGAGGTGGATCTCTGCTTTGGTTCCTCCGCAAGGGGAACTGGACCTCCTGGAATGCCCTGGTGAGACTGCTCTGCTTACCAAGGAGGGTGGGCAACTTGGAATCACTGCAAGGTGGAATATCCCAGAATGACTCCATGGCAGAATATTTGCCTTTATGTAATTGAAATATATTCATGTTTTTTTTTTCCCCTCAGTGCCAGATTATGTCAGTCATTCTACTTATTGTTTACTCCTCAGTCTTTTATCCTCATCTGGGCTGGCATACAGAGGTTTACTGTTACTTTCTTGTATACCATTATGAACTTTGCTCTCCTTTTAGATGCACCACAGGTTCAATGCATAAGGACGTACAAAGCTCGGGAAAATGATGAGTTAGCTTTAGAGAAAGCGGATATCATCATGGTTATGCAGTACAGCAATGATGGTGAGCAGAATATCTAAATTATACAATATCTATATTATATATGAATATACAATATCTAAAATTATGGTTAGCAAGTTACTTAAGTAGCATAAAACTTTTGACAGCACAATCCAGCTTCAGAAGGAGCTTCTCACTTGTGGTTGTTGGACTGAGAGGAAGTTTATATGGAAGCTGAAGAGGGCTTTTAAGGCTTTGTTGAAGTGAGGATTGAGGGAAGAGGAAAAAAAATGCTCACCTATTTTGCCTCATGTTGTTTTGTCCCCACTCCTGCAGGATGGATGGAAGGAGTGAAACTTTCAGACAGGGAGAGGGGGTGGTTCCCCTCAGAACATGTGGAACTCATCTCCAGCAGGCATGCGCGGCAGAAGAACCTGAAAGAAGAACAGCGTGTGAAAAATGCCAAGCAGCAAGTCTTTTGCAGCAAATAATTCTACCTTGTTTGGACCTGTGCAGTCTCCCTGCTATAGAGAAAAACATCTTTTTCTATTGTTTCTCAGAATAAGTACCTCTGCAAAGAGTGTAATACAGATGGTGTCTTTTGCCAAAGAAAGTGGGAATTCCACCAGGAAAAATTATTCACTTCCTTTCTATCACCGGAATTGCAGCAGCAGAAGGGAAAAACATTGCATGTATTTCTTGCTTTGTGTTAGTAGGGAGTGACTTTAATCAAACAGAGCACTGGGATCTGTACACCTGGAAATGTATTCTGGTTTTACCACTGGCAGTTACTTCAGAATCTTGCCTTAGTTTTCCTATCTGTGAAATGGGGGTATTCTTACCTACCTCACTGGACATTGTGAGGCTAAATTCATTATTATTAGTATACTAAGAGCTTTGAGTTCCTGAGAACAAAGGCAGTAAGCACAAAGCACAGCATTAAATGAGAATTTTCCATTTGAATATTTTCTTTATGTATTGAGAGTATTGATCTCCATAGTTTAATTTCTGCTTAGAACAGTGGATCTATTTGATCATACACATCTACTGTTTGTTGTCTTGTTTTCCTTTTTAAAAGGAACAGATACAATGAAGTGCCAAGTTGAACTCAGCATGCTATTAAGAATCCTCAGTAGCATTAGGATACACACTTGAGTTTTATAAAGTTTTTGGAAGTCACTGTGATGATTTCTGGCAACTTAAGAAGTATAGAGCTGAATCACAGAGTTGTAGGTGCTGGAAGAGATCTCCAGAGTACGGCCCCACTGCAAAGGAGGTCCCCTACTGCTGGCTACACAGGTAGGTGTCCTGGTGAGTCTTGAATATCTCCAGAGAAGGATAATCTACAGCCTCCCTGGACAGCCTGTTCCAGTGCTCCATCATCCTTACCATGAAGAAGTTCCTTTGCATATTTCTGCAGAACTTCCTATGCTCAAGTTTATAGCCATTTCCCCTTGTCCTGCTGAAGAACCCCTCACTGCTGAAGAACCTGTTTCACGAGTCACCTCTCTCCTGAACCAGGGTCCCACCAAGCCATCTGAAATGACTGTTTTCTGCTCCACCTCCCACTCAAATGGAACAGTTACTTTTTAGAAAGATCTGACATGTTGGTACATACCTTATACAAAATAACCATGCCTAGACTTTTGGAATGAAGGGGCATTTTCCTGCTGCTCCTAGTCTCATAGCTAATATAGTACTGCATGCACCATTTTGCACACGTATGGCAAACGCTGATATACTTTACTACTGTAGATAAAGTAAAAGTATGTGCCAGGGACTCTTTTGTTTTTGTTGAACTCTCCAGTTGTAAGTCCAGTTTACACACAGTCCTTCTTTTGTGCAGAACCTGTTTATTTGAGAACATACCTTCAACTGTAAAATATTGTTTCTGAATTTAGTTACAGCAATGCAAGATTAAGTATATGAATCAATACACCAAAGAAAACTATCTTTCTTGAATTTAAATTATTTAAATAATTATCTTCACGTTTCCAGCTTTCCTTTTCTATAACATTCTATCTTTAATTCCTATATACATTGTGATATGACTTATTTCAGCCTATTTATGCCAGTAATCGTGGCTGGAATGAAAAAAAAAAAAAAAAAAAAAAAAAAAAGAAGAAGTTTAGTCCTAGTAAATTAATGAACTTCTTCCTGCTTTACTTATTTTAGATTTTCATATTAAATGAGGGTAGCTGACTACTACTTTTTGAGTATTTTCAGAAATATTCAGTATTTTAGTTTATTTTCTCCTCAAACACTCCTTTTTAAATTAAGTACAAAAAGCTATACTTAGCAAAGACAACTAAGAAAACTTGCTTTACTAGTTTTGGTAATGATCTTAAGTGCCTTATGATACATTTGTGAATGCCCTCGAATAGTTGTTGCTGCAGATTTCCTAGTGATATTAGTCATCAGCATATCAATGTAAGCTAAAAGGATGACCTAGAGAAGATGGGATTTTACTGTACTAGTAAGGGGGAATTTTTGAGCCCCTCGCTACAAGAATAATACCAAGTTGCTAGAATGCTTGCAAAGAAGAGCAACAAAGCTGATTGAGGGGACTAGAAAACTAGACATACAAGGTTAGGGAACAGGACTGTTTAGAGAATAGGACTGGGGGACACCTCTTAGATCTTTACAAATACCTGAAAGGAGGTTGCAGCAATGTAGGTACTAATCTTTTCTCAATTGACAAGTGATGGGGTACAAGGAAATGGCCTCAAGTTGTGCCAGAAGAAAGTTAAACTGAATATCAGGAAATTTCATCACAGAAAGAATAGTGAGGCATTAGAGCAAGCTATCTGATGGAAGTGGTGGAGTCACTGCTCCTGGATGTATTTTAAGAGATGTGTGAATGAGGCATTTTGGGACGTGGTGGATCTGTAGTGTTAAGTTGATGGTTGCACTTTATGATCTTAAGTTTTTTTTCAGCCTGAAAGAGTTGTCTCTTTAACTTATGGTCAGACTGTCGCCACCAGCGACAACGATCAGGGTGAATGGACAGGGAGATAGCTCCCAAAGCACCTACAGTTAGGTGGACAGAATAACAGACTGGCACTAACATAGTGATATCTGTCTTCCAGCTTTATTATGCAAAACAAAAGGAAACAAAAACAAAAAACCATCCCTACAGCAAGGTGAACATTCTTATAGTGCTAAACAAACACAGCTGAGACCTGATTACTCCCCTCAGCATCCAGTTCGGATTGGTTGTTACCAGACTTCCTCATTAACTCCCATCTGGGTCAGTTCAAGTAGCCTCTTGGTATGCTGGGTTGCTCAACTCCAGCTGTAGCAGATCACAGCCCTGCTCTATCAAAAACATCCCCAAACCAGGCTACAGTATGCATACACTTTTTTTGCCTAGAAGAACTGAAGCTGGTACCTTCCTCAGAGCAAAAATAACACATCCCAGGAAAATATATTATTTGAACAAGAATCTATAAATGCTGCTAATGTTTTACATTATGAACCAATATACCAATATGGTGTTTTCTGAAGAAAGAAGGAGAAAAAAAAAAAAAAGTTCTAAATGTGAATAATCTTAAGAGGTAACAATTCTTTCCTCCTTGTCATGGCTTCAAGTGCACCAACAGGTTCCTATTACCCTGAATGGTTTCCTACACCAATTAATCTGTTCCTTATTGTATCTGGAAGTATCTTTGAGCTTAAGCATAGAGACATAGAACCACATTCTGGAGTAGGCCTTTGCCTACAGAGTCAGGAATACCTGCTTCTTACTGCAATTCCTTCCGCTTGTGACTGCAGCCTCCAGAGTGTTTTGCCGTTCACCTTACCTTGCCTGAGGCTATCAGTGGACCCTGCTATCACCACCCTGCTCTGATACTCTAGCTGTGCATTCTGGTCAGCAAGGGTACCTCTACTGCGGTCATCACTGGCTCCAAGATGGTCTTAGAAAGCAGCTCCAATCTTGCTGTTCCTGGCCTTCCCAACATGATCTATCAGGTGGGAAGATTCAGACAAGTTCTCTCTTAATCTATCCGATTAAGTATTCCTGTCAGTGTAAGACATGCATTCTACGTGTCGTATAAGCTAAACTTCTCTAATAAGATTCAGGAAATGATCTATTTTCATTTTTTGTTATGTAGTACTCCGGCACATAGAAAATTCAAGGATGATCATCAGAACATTTATGATCTGGACAGTAACCACATGGAAAGAAAAAAAAAAAATTAAAAAATTGAGATTGTAAGATTTGATTTTTAATTCCAGCTGCACAGAGACAGTGTTCACTCACTGCAAAACTGTGAACATAAAACGCATTTATTTGGAATAAGATGCATCTGACAACAGCAAACTAAAAATAGTAAGGTATATAGTAGGAAAAAGAATTTTAAACCAAGCATAATGGTTTAAAACACTCAAAAACATGAAAGATAAACACATTAGCATTATCTCACTAATTTTAAAAAACCCTTTGGTTTTGCACATAAGTCTCTACAGCCAGTAAAGGATTTACCTCTAGAGAGAGATTCAAAACAAAAACCTAAATTAGGGTTCTGACAAATTAGGTTAGGATCAATTGTAATGATTTCTCTTCAAAGAAATTCCCACTACTGCTACAGGAACAGCTAGAATGGTGATGGCCATTAGGAATTTGTGGCTTGAGTGAAGAAAGAAATCAAACTTAGTGCTAACTTAGCTTAAAATGTGGGTTGTAAACAGAAGCACAAATCTTTCACAGGAACCATTTGAGTATCTGAACAAAAAATATAAATAAGTAATCCAGCATTTCCATGCTGCTATGAGAAAAAAAGAACTTTAAGGATAACCCACTGATGAGGGTAATTGTGCATGTTTCTTTTCGTGGTAAGAACAGCAATGAAATACAGGCATGAGCTACATTTGAAAAGTTTTGTTGAGAACCTGGGAAAATCTTGGTTTATGTCTAAAAATAAAACGTTCTAAGTAATATATGTTGTTGTTGTTTTTTCATTTTAAAAAAGTTTGAAATACATAAATACACATGTTGCTCTTCTCCTGCAGAAGCTGGCAGCCTGTGGCTTGGATGGGTACACTCTTGGCTGGGTAGGAACTGGCTGGAGGGCTGGGTTCAGAGAGTGGTGGTGAATGGAGTTAAATCCAGCTGGCAACCAGTTATAAGTGGTGTTCCCCAGGGGTCAGTGCTGGGGCCTGTCCTCTTCAATATCTTTATGATGACCTGGATGAGGGCACTGAGTGCGCCCTCAGTAAGTTCACAGATGACACCAAATTGGCTGGGAGTGTGGATCTGCCTGGGAGTAGCAAGGCCCTGCAGAGAGATCTGAATAGGCTGGAGAGCTGGGCTGAAGACAATGGGATGAGGTTCAACAAGACCAAATGCTGCGTCCTGCACTCCTGCACTTTGATTACAACAACCCTGGGCGCCACTACAGGCTTGGGGCAGGGTAACTGGAAGACAGTAGAGGAAATGGACCTGGGGGTATTGATTGGATGAATATGAGCCAACAGCGTGGCCAAGAAGGCCAAGGGCATCCTGGCTTGCATCAGAAACAGAGTTGCCAGGAGGAGCAGAGAGGTGATTGTTCCACTGTGCTCAGCACTGGTGAGGCTGCACCTCAAGTACTGTGTCCAGTTTTGGGCCCCTCACTGCAAGAAGGGCATCAAGGCCCTGGAACATGTTCAAAGGAGGGCAACAAAGGTGTCTGAATCACAGACCATATGAGGAGAGGCTGAAGGAGCTGGGAACGTTCAGCCTGGAGAAGAGGAGGCTCAGGGGAGACTGTATTGCTCTCTAGAACTTCCTCAATGGAGGTTATAGTGAGCTAGGGATTTGGCCTCTTCTCTCATGACATTAGTGATAGGACCAGAGGGAATAGTTTCAAGCTACGGCAGGGGAGAGTCAGGCTGGACATTAGGAAGTATTACTTCTCGGAAAGGGTGGTGAGGCACTGGAATGGACCACCCAGGGAGGTGGTCGAGTCACTGACCTTGGGGGTATTCAAGGTATGACTGGATGTTGTGTTGGGGGAGCTGTTTGTAATAGGTGAACAGTTGGACTAGATGACCTTTTAGGTCTCTTCCAACCTTGGTGATTCTATGATTCTATAAAACTAGAGCTTCACAGCCCCAGAGACCTTGTATTCATTCTTTCTGAAGATAGAAGAAAGAAAGCATTCTCAATAGTTCTTTTCCTCAGAAAACTAGAATACTCAGAATACTAGAAAAAGCTGATACTAGAGAAAGCCAAACCTTCATACACTGCTGATTAGAGACAAGAACCTCCAAAGCAGTCTCTAGTGTTTATTTTTATGCTTTGGTTTAATATTTAAGAGATTCTATCCATTCTAGGATCAAATTTGTACCTGGTCACTGGATGTCTTTAAGAAATTAAGCATCATTAACACTCTAGTCAGTATGCTTTAAATTTGCTGGCTGAATCAGCTGTATTATCATACTAACTATACTTGATTTACATAGTGCTGCTACACATACTTCATTTTATACTCATTTAACACAGTAAAATTACTCTTGGGTCAAAGCATCTTACCAGTAAAGAGGAGCAGGATCACTTCCCTGGACCTTCTAGCTATGTTTCTTTTGATACAGCCCAGGATATGAATGGCTTTAACTATGTTACAAGAGTATATTACTACCTCTTGTTCAGCTTGCTATCTGTTAGTACTCCCAAATCCTTTTCAGTAGAGCTGTGTTCTATTGTTTTATACCATAGCTTGTATTGATAGCACAGCCCAGGTGCAAGACCATGCATTTGGCTTTGTTAAACCTTGTAAGGTTCACCTGAGTCCATTGTTTGAGTCTCTCTCTGAATGACATCTTATTCCCCAGGTGTGTAGAACACACAACCTGGTGTATCTGCAAATTTACTGAGCATGGACTTGATCCCACTGCTGTTGTTGATGAAGATATTAAATAGCACCCCTTGTACAGACCTGAGTGGTATCATTCTTCACTCCATTCAGGCACTGAGCCACTGACAAACTCTCCAAACATGATCTTGTAACCAGTAGGAGCTGTGCCTCACCACTGGCCCGATTTCATCTGCTGCAGAGCTTTTAGGGTTGCCACCCCATTTCATATGGTTCTATTGGGAGTCCCTGCTCCTGTTGAGGGGTCACCTACCTATTACCACTATATGCTTGGCCTAGTGGCTGAGGTAGGTCTCTCAGATAGCCTCCACGGCTTCTGGGCGGTGCATTCCTTGTTGCTGACTCCACAGGTGGCTTTGATGAGCTGGCTGGTCCCACTGCTCACACAAAGCTCGTTGCTGGGTGGGGCATTAACAACACTGCCTCCGGCTGTGGTGGGTTGGATGCAGAGCAGCTGTCCAGCTGGCATGGATGTGGTGGGCATGGAGGAGGAACGAATGCTGAAAGGGATGGGTAAGAGTTCGGCTTCAGGAAGACAGTGCCAGCTCATGTTAATTACTGGAGAGAAGGTGCCTGGCAATGGGCCTAATGAGCAACTTCAGGAGAAAATAAGAACCCCATTGTTTCTTCCTCCAGACTGTTAACTGGGCAGCAATTCCACCAAGCCTGAACTGGTACTCGCAAGATGGGTAATGAGAGAGCTTGCCGCAGGGATAGCTGCCATCTAATCTGGTGTACTGTCTGAAAGCTGTAGGCTGCTGTCAGTTCAGTGTTTGTGTGGCCTTGGAATTACAGGGCTTATAAAAGCACATGGCAAACTGGTGAGGAGATTGAGGTTGCCAGTCTTCCCTTTATAGTTCCATAGTGTGATCCTTCTACCTCAGAACTTCCAGGCTGGTGGTGCTAATGTCCCTAGTTCTCTTCCTCTTTGTCTGATTTGTATGGATGGCTCTGTAACATTCATGTCTGGGTTGCTTAGTGCTGAATGCTCAAAATAGCCTTAAAAATCTTGCTGTCAATGTGCAAATGCTTACTTTGTTTTAGGACCTCTGAGGAGGTGATTGCAAGAAGAAAGAGGACAAATTTACTCCTTGTTCATGTAATCTCAGACTTTCTAGACTCCACTAGTGTGACCTACCTACTTAAGCTCTCTTTTATTTCTGTTTATTTATTTATTTAAAAAAAAAAAAAAAAAAAGTGATGTTCAATCAGGTCACCTCCTGTAGCAATGATGAAAGAAGGAGCAGGCTGGCAGCTATGTAGCTTGTTACTATGAAGGTCTATCTTTTTTTCCCATGTTTTACTTTCATTTCAGGTCTCTTCTTGTTGATACCAAGTTTTGTGTTGTCAGGTCTTTGCTTTGTGTCTAAGAAACAGAGATGGCAGATTTTTGATGAAAGAATTATTCCTGCAGGTGGTGCAAAAATCCCTGTTTTTGATCTGTCTCTACTAAGAATATGAGGAATGGGCACATGACTTCAAAACAGGTTTTGTGATGTAAATAGTAAAATAAATATATATAATAAATAGTAAAATAAAATACATAACAGTAAAAATTAGTTAAAAGTGTATTTAAATCATGAAGCTGAAAATATGATTTCTAATTTGAGGGACAGTATGACGGGATATATATGTGAAAATACTAGTTTTATCATGTAATGAGCAAGAACAGGACTGAAACAAGTTAAGGTAAAGCAGAAAGGACAGTGGAAAAGGAGATTATGTAGAATATAACTAGCTTTTGCCTCCCTTAGTTCTTGGCCCCTCCCATCAGGGTATTTTATGGTGTTTAACAGTGAAAGAAACTTGCTTCTTAACAAGATCATATTATAATGGGTAGAAAGTATTTTGCTACTGTCTTTTTCTTTTTCCTATACTACTGATTCAATTGTCTTAATTCTGTAAAAAGAAAAACTGGGAGGTCATGGAAGCAGGCTGATGTCCCTTTGTACTTCCATGAACACTGACCCAATTAACTGATGTTGCGAGTTTCCTCCTCTATTAACAGTTGTTTACGAAAGAGTGTTTGGATCAGAAAGCAACTTCTTTATTTTGGCAGTGTGCTAATATAATCAAAAGTAGGATAGAGTGAAATGATTTTTTTTTTTTTAATGCTTTGCTCCCCAATTAAGTTGCCACATATTCTCTGTAAATGCTTACAATTGAAATGCTGCCAGCAATCTGCTCAAAGCTCTTTCCAGAAAGAAGCAGAAATATAGTTCTTTATAGTTCTTTTTTTTTTTTTTTTTTAATTTATTATTATTAAGTAGTAGCCACCCCTTAAAGACAAAAGAAACAAATACACCCATCTATAAGTCACACTGAATTCTACATGCATTCTGGGAAAATCAGTCAGATTTTTTTGGTTTGAAAATGCATGCTTCAGCTGGAAGTGAGTGCACTTTATTTTTTGTTCTGTTAAAGTAATAATTGACTATTTTATTTATCTTGCTGTGTTGTTTCTTAACTATCTTCTACTATTTGATATCTGTTAGCATAATGCAGTCATTGTTCTTTATCAAACTTTGTCTATTTTTGCCTTCAGGTACCTACTTCATTGCCCATCCTTAGGTGTGCTATTCAATAATTATGCCTGAAGCTGAAGAAAGTTAAGTATGTTAGTACGTTTGTGCTATTTGTTGTTTTTTTGTTTGTTTGTTAACTTTAATCAACTTAAGTATGATAGAAACAGAAACATCTGTAATGAAAAATAGTGCCATTGTCAGATAATCACTGCTGACAGAATAGACCGGAATCTGGCTTTCATTTATTTTTTGCTTATTTTTGTAAGGAGTCCTTTGGTGTCTTGATAAATCATTAATTTTTATTATGTTCCTTATTCCAAATGCCTCTGTTGATCACAGTGCTGTTTTCCTTATAAATACTACTGTTAGTTATATACAGCTTTTTTTTTTTTTTTTTTTTTTTTTTTTTTTTTTTTTTTTTTTTCCCCCACTCTTAATTTTTAGTGTGGTGTTGCCCCTCTCCCATGACTGAAACTTATCTAGGCACACCTGGGTAAGAAAATGTACATATCAGTCTGGGGGATGTTTTTTGTTCTTTTTTATTTCTTTGTAGAGTGTAAGGACAGCGAGGGCTTATCACTGAACACTGAGCACTTTGTGTTAGATGCTGAACTTCTTGATGGACACAGTATGGGGAATTGATGCACTAGTTATGTTCCAACTTGCAACTGTAAAAGAAGTTGGGGATACTCTGAAAACAGAAGATAAGACAAGCCTTGTGAAGGAGGAAGATGGTAGTTACTGCATGCTGCAGTCCTCTGCGTCAGCTTCTCAAGACTCAACAGCTCTTCCACTCAACCTTGCCTCAGTGCATGGGCAGTTGTCAGATTTCCTCAACAACATAAATTCTGTGTCTCCTCTTCCTGTGGTTATGTTTGCGCAGGCACCCACAGATGATTCAGGGTCACTCAGACACCATGAAGGTTATTACTCTGATGTGACTGCAAATGAAGAAACGAAAAAAAAAAGCGTAAGTGGAATGTGTGCTGCAAAGGCACCTAGTGCAGACTCTGGAGAACTCTGCAGGCTGGCGCTGTTAGAGGATGTACGTGGCCCAGCTGCTTGCAGGTCAGTGCTCTGTACTTCAGCCAGTATTGTAGGACAGCAGTCCTACAAGGTATCTTCATTGCTGGAATCTGGAAGTAGTCATGGTGAGAACAAGCAGAAAAAAGATATATGTGAGGATCCAGAAATTCTACTTCCGGTCAAGAAGAAGACACGCACCTTCTATAGTGCAGGTAGGTAACAGGGAACCCAGTGGTACGCAGTGCACTTGTAACAATAGTGACACTAATGTATCTTATATCATATTGAAGGCATACCATGAAGGGGCTGAAATGCTCTGAATAATATTTGCAATGCATTCTGCAGTATTACAGGTGTGAGAACTTCTTCAGCTCAAAGATGCCGAGTCTTTGTGCTTGAAATATTTGTTTGTTATACTGTGGAAGGAGACACTAGCATACTTCTCTGGTTTGCTTTTTAAGAAAATACCACCCATGTTGTTCATTTATTGCTAACTATAGTACAGAAGCTGGTAAAAAAAAGTTAAAAATAACTGTTGTTCCTCTTTTGTCGCTCTGCTGTTCCTCCTTCCTCGGCCGCTCTGCTGTTCCTCCTTCCTCGGCTGCTCTGCTGTTCCTTTTTTCCTCATCACATTCTTTCCATTTCTGTCTGCATCATTTCTAGAACAACTAGAAGAGCTGGAGAAGGTGTTCCAAGAAGACCGCTACCCTGACAATGAGAAAAGAAAGGAAATTGCAACTGTGGTTGGGGTGACACCACAGCGTATCCTGGTAATGCCTGTGTGGGTATCAGTGACTTATGGAATCTGTGCCAGGAAAATTTTCAGGGGGAGAAATTGAGGTAGAAAGAAGTTAATCTTGCAGATGCTCTTTGGAGGAAAGCTTCCACGAGTTCTGGATTCATCTGGGCAAGAATGGAGGCAGTCATTGTAGTTCTTTTGCCTGTGTTCCTATTGCCAATCTGAATGTTTCTTTCTATTGATCAGGTCTGGTTTCAGAATCGCAGGGCAAAGTGGCGAAAAACAGTGAAGTCGATTGCCAAAGGCAGCAAAAAGTACTCAACACCATCAGCTCTGTCTGGGTCAGGCAGTTTTGGGTGAGGGACTTGCTCTATTTACTCTTTTCTCCACAATGGATACCTAATGAATTAAATCTTCACCTATTACTTTTGACCTTTTTGTTTAATCCATGGAGAACTGATCATTGAAGCGAAGGTTTGATGAACTTCCATTTTCTGCAGCCAGGCAGGTGTCTGGCAAATTGCTGGAGCTGGTCCTCTTAAGAGAAGTTTTGGACACAGTGTAGCACTGTTTACTGAAGCCACGTGGAGGGCAGAGAATTGAATAGATAGGATGAACAAAATCACTACTTCATTTTTCTTTTTATGTGCTGTTTAGGCCCTTTGTGTGCACAAGGGAAACTTTTTATCCCAGGCCTCTTTCCACCATCACTTAACATTTTCATGGCTTTTTCACTTAGTGATGGAAATGCTGCTTGCATGTAACAGTTTCATGGTGGCATGGGCTTCTCTGAAGAAGTGAAAAATTACACCTTTCATAGATGATTGAGGAGCATTTACATTGGAGGGGAAAAAGGAGTAAGTGAGAAGATATGTAGTCTGTCAAAGGAAGGCAGGGATGGAAAAAATTAAGTCTCTAGAGGGAGGTGTGTATGGCAATCTGGAATGTGATTCTTGTTCTTAAGAAGACTGAATAAAAAGTGAACCATTAAGTGACAGATAAGAGACCACTGATGAACTTCATTGCACTGTCCCAGCTGCATGTCCTTTGCACACAAGCAGTCTGAGACTGCTTCCCCAAATATTGGTTAACTGTGTCTCTTGCACTCATTAATCCTTCTTCCACTCCTAAGTAAGTAAGTTTACTGATGTAATGTCTAGGATCTAGCCATTGTAGGATAGTTTAAAAAATTGTGGGCTTTTTTGTTGTTGTTGTTCTTGTTTATTTTTATTTATTTATTTATTTTCTGGTAATGTCTTGCACTGTCTTCTTGTTCAAGTTCATACCTTTTATGTACAACTCCAGGGCACCTCTTCTGCCAGTGCCTCCATTGGCTGATCAGTCTGCCATATTAAGTGTAGACACTAAAGCTGGGAACTGTTCCTGCAGGCTCAGTGAGTGCTCTGCATTGCTTGCTTCGTCCTCAGGTGAGACTCATATCAGTGCGATATTTTTGTTATTTCTGGTGATGTTGGCAGGCTCTCAGACACTTCAGGGAGGTCATGTTAGAGGCCAATTGCATCAATCCAAAAAGTGATATTAGATTTAGCAGTTCCCCTTTGATTATATTAATGGCTATGTTGAATGGTGCCTCTTTGCGAACACTAGAGCTAGATTTACTATTTTTATTCATTCATCCCAGCAAGGAATTCTGAACATGAGTTCATAAGGATATGAAGATTGAGACATTCTGTTGTTGTAGCTGAATGATAACTGATGCATCTGAAGGTGCCTTTCTACATGATGACAAAAGTATTATTCTGGCTATTATGTGCTCTTTGGTGCAAAAGTATAAATCCACCTGTATTGAGCAGTTTCTTTCTGGAGAATCTGCATGTTGGGATGCAGTTCTTGAAATGAAAAATAAAATAAAATAAATCAACATAAAGATTTATGGATTTTTTACTCATGAACTTTGAACTTGCTGTATGTAAATCTAGCTTTTATGAAATATATACTTCCTTTACTGAAACTCTTATACCTTTAGTATTAAGGACACATGAACATTAATTCTGTTTGTTCTCTTTAAATCAAGGTAAGCAAAAAGTATTGGTCTGTTTGTTACCTAAGGCTGGTAAAAATTTTCCAAAGAAATGTCTGTATGGCAAAAATATTATTATTTTTTTACTTTGCAGAAAAGAGGCATGTTTTGCTAGTGAGCACAAATTGTGATGTTCAGTTATTTATTATATTAATAATTATTTTTATCCTGCTTTCCCACAAGTCATGGGAAAATTGTTGTACAGGAAAAGTAGAGATCTAAGTTATTGCTCCTTCTGAGGGAAAAGACTTGCCATTAAGAGTTCTCATAGGAGAGAAATCTGCATATCCAAATCACAGGAAAGCCTTCAACCATGAAAAATGAGACTTCCTTTTATTCCTCCTCACCTAGCAGTGCATAGACAGACCCATTCATCCACATTCAGAAATAAGTTTGCTCATAAATAACGCCATCTAGGGCTCTCCATTTTTCTTAGAACACTTTAGAAAATGAAGAAGATAAAACCTGGGTAGGATAACATGCCAAGCAAAAGAAGCAAAGTAAGAGTGAACAAATGAATAAAAAGGTCATAAATCCACAAGACAAAGGCTAGGGAAAGTGGTCTCAGTGGAAACAGCTCACGGCAGATTTCACCAGAATAATTTGTGACCTAAGCAGTGGTGTAGTTATGCTCAGAGGCTGGCCTAATAGAGTGATTGTTCAGATATTCTCCTTGGTAGCAGTTTATTGCCACTTTTAGCAGGATGAGAAAATTATTGATGTGCATGAGAATGCTACAACCTGTTAACTGACTTCTATGAAGTGCTCAGTGCTTTTTTTTTTTTTTTTTTTTTTCCTTTGTTTTTCCTTGTTCTCTAGACAATGTTTATGATTTACCTTTTTATTTATGTCTGTCTCACTGTTTGATACAGTTCTCCAAAGAAATTAGAAGTTGGTGATTAAAAATGCCAGCAAGCTGCAATCGAGATATATATATATAAATATTTTCTTTCTGGCAGTGCCACTAATACCAAAATCAAAAGAATTGATAGTACTTCAGAAATTTTTACTTGAGCTTACCTTGGTCTTAGAATTATATTATGATTTTGCTAGATAAGTTCTTGCTTTAAGCAAAGTACTGTGAATGTATTTGACATATCTAATTGTTTGCAGTTTGTCTGAGACTTCTAACAATTATATTACTTTGATTGAGTGATTTAAAGCATAGGTGTCCCCTTAGAGATGAAACCTAAATGTCTCTGAGTAGGACTGAACTTTCTGTTAAGGAGAGTTTAGATGCATGTATAAACTAAATGCCTTTTATATGAAATACAAGAACATGTTTATGCAGGTAAGCACTGGCCTTTTGTGTACATAAACTTCCAGTTGTAGCAGTTCCTTGGGCAAAACTAGGCAGACAGTTGTTTGTAATTTTGGATAATTTTGTGTATTTAGTGAGATTTCTGGTGATTTAGCAGTTGATGCCAATTTTTCAGAAGCTGTTTGTGAGCTTATATTCAGAAAAGCATTTATCCCCCCATAGAAGTAAAAGCTACTTTCTATGCCTCTGTTCACTGAATATTTTTTGTTCCCCCTGGTCATTTTTCAAGAAGAGCTTGTAGCTCATAGGGAAATAACAATGTGATTAATTAGCCAGAAGCAGAAATTTGAATGAAGTGGAGGGGCAATTGCATGAAGTTTAACATGATCTGTCAAAGAAGAGTAAATAAATCCCATAAGTCCTGAGATTTCACTATTCTATATTCTGGCCTTTAAACAGATTACTTTAAAACTGATGATGTGTAGCTTAAATAGCAAATAAGAGTCGCAACTTCTAAAAAAGTTGTCGGTTCTGTTCTACTGAAAATCTAGAAAATTAGACTGACACACTTCTCCTAGCATTATAGTTCTAAGCTGAAATAGGTTTACTCAACTTTAGTTAATTAATTGAAGAATTCTTGTGCTCCGAACTTTGATTTAGATTTTCTCTTTCAAGATGCCATTTGCAAGAATGATACTTTTTTTTTTTTTTTTTTACTGTAATTAAAAATTAAATTTCAGAAAGAGACTGTGTATGTGACAAGCTATATGATGGCCCTTAATGTTCCAGTAAATGCTGTGATTACAATTACACAGGCATGTTTTATTACAAGAAACTGGTTGCAGTGAGTTGAGAGGGGGGAAAAAAAATCATATGGGAAGATACAGTAAGATAAATGCAATTGCAAGCTCAGTGGGGAAACGTAGAAATGGAACTGCAAATGATTGAAGTGGAATCTTATTAGCTCTCTGGACACGCATACCAAAATTCTGAAAATGTTGCTTGTTCTAGCTGCAGCAGTATTATGTTTAGGTGTTATGCCAAAGGTGTGCATCTTGATGTTTCTCTCTATACCTGTGAGGGTGAAGTACAGTTGTAAACTATTCACGCTGCTATAGAATTCCCTGAGTGCTTTGCCATGGGTGGAAGTAGACCAATTGTACTTAATAATGTCTGAGGTATATTCTCATATCTGCTCATATCCTTATTCTGGTTCAGGCTAACTTGTCTTGAAAAATCATTTCTGTTGCCCTATGTACCTGAAGATAGTTACATTTTTTTCTAAAAAGAAATTGTTTGGCTTAATAGAGGAGCATTTTGTTAATGTACAAAGTTCTTGAAGACCACATACAAAATTCTTGAACATCTGTGTATTCTCATTCTGGATCACCAGCATATGTGCTTATGAACTTTTCCTATCATGTCCTCTTTCCACAGAGGTAGCTTTGTAAGAAACTGTTCCACTCTCCTTTTCCAGAAGTGACTGAAGAGGCAGGCCATCAGACAAGACCAACTACTGAAATATGTTGTGCTTTCCCATCTCCTAGCTTCCATTTCACAAAGCTGACATCTATATGATTTTGTTTTGTTTGTTTTAGTGTTT
The DNA here is from genome assembly GCF_039878825.1 of Excalfactoria chinensis. Classification (NCBI taxonomy): domain Eukaryota; kingdom Metazoa; phylum Chordata; class Aves; order Galliformes; family Phasianidae; genus Excalfactoria; species Excalfactoria chinensis. The sequence continues at coordinate 71,424,037 of NC_092825.1, read as the reverse complement.
GGCATGATTCATCAAAAGCATATCAGGAGTTAGTTTTGTTTTTAAAACACAGCTGAGATGCTATGTCTCCAAAGGCATGCTTTTTGTTTCTTTCAAACTAGCTGAATTTTTCAAAAGGATAATCTGTGCAGCACCTTCTTCCCAGAGGACAATAGATATGGAAGAAGGCTGGGGGATCCTGTTTTCTTTTCCATGAAGCACTTATTTTAGTTGGCTAACTTCTTGAGAACTGAATAAACCTATATGGAGACTCAAATTCTGAAGGTAATCTTGGCTAACTAATAAGCACAGCTATGTGTTCAGAGAGCTTGCTACTACTTGTTCCCAGAAGAAATGCTGCTACTAGTTCACTTTCATTTGCATCAGTTAACCTACACTCCTTCACTGGCATCTTGTCTTTCTGTTTTGTCCTTTTGTTAGGCTGATACTGTGCTTACTCCTTTTAATTTTTAGTATGATAGTCTCTCTTTTTATTCACAGTCTCACCAGTGACTGGAATGACAGCATCTTGCAAAGCAGTTCAGACAAAGGCGTTGGTGCAGCTTGACTTCAGTTCCAGCAGGGTGGAGTGCTTCCCCAGCCTTCCCAGTCCTCCACCCATTCGCAGGGCCAGCCTGCCTCTCTGTCTTCCATTCAGCCCCTATAGTCACATTGTTCCATTGATGCTGGATGCTCCCAGCAGTGAATGCAGCTTGTCCAGTCAGGAAAACAGCTCCAAGGAGGCCTTTGCTTATAGCATCCAGAATCAAAGGTAGGAGAAGATGAGATTCTCTTTGAGGACGACAAAGGAAGTGAATCTTGAGAGTGCAAAGTTGGGTATGGGACCAGAAAATGAGAGTGTAACTGAGAATTCAAAAGAAAATGAACCCTTTAAATGGAGTATGGAAAAGTGTATAATGGTGTAGTAGGACTATACACTTACTTTCAGAAAAGTGATATTGGTAATAATTGCATGTATATCAAGTGGAAGTCGAATTCAGAAGCACATTCTTCAGAAGTGTTGGTGTGTGCCACTTACAAAGTAGGAAAAACTGAAAGGTAGTCCTCATCAGTGTGCCATGTTATAGAATTCTGCTGCTAATGCTCTGTCTTTTTTTCTTGTGTCCGGGATTTGGAAGAAAGTGTTGGAGACAGATAAGGATTTGAATGGCTGTCAAGAGTGAAAAACAACAGTTGTATATTTTAGAAAGTGCTGTACAGTTTTGACCCTACTTTGAACTCTGAATTGCTTCTTTCCTTGCTCTCCACAGCTTGTGTTCACCAGTTTCTCCTGAGTGGCTGGACTTCATAGGCAGTCTAGAGACCCCATACTGTCAGTATGGCAGCCAGGGTGAAACTTACCAGCTGTCCCAGCATCCACAGCAGCACCAGTGTTCCCAGTTCCACTGTCTGCCATTTCACTTGCCAAGCAGTGTCTCCAGCATTCACCTCACTTCAACAACGCCAATTGAGTCCAGTGCAGCTTTCCTTGCCTTACCTGGCAGCAGTGGAATGGTAACCTATGGGCCAGCAGGAGCCGCACAAGGCTATGTACAAAACCATATGAGGGAACAGCCCATGTTACAGTGGCTGAATGGAAACTCAGGTAAATTTCTGAAATCTTGACATCTCACTCCTCAGGAGTAAGTGTCACCTGAAAGCCACAGGGTGATCAGTGGTTTTAACTGATGACTGAGAGAAAGAATGAATCTGCATATACATGCATAATATATGTAATCACTTTTTTTTTTTTTTCCCCTCCTTTTCTTATAATCTGTTGCTCTCTGAAATGAGTTGCGACCCATTAATTTGAATCCAAAGTTACTTCTTAGGCTATATGTCAGAGAGAATGTTATTGTGTATGTATGTTAGGTATAGCAGTGGTTTCATCTGGATTGGAGAGCAATTTATCTTTTTCAGAAGAATACTGAACAAACTAACATGCCTATGGTATATGTAAAGTAGTGGTAAATAATGAAAAATGAAAAGGAGATTGAGTAGCTGGAGGGAAAAAGAGGGAAGACGGTGGAAGAAAGTGGAAGACAGTCAGAGGCCAAGATAATTTTTTTTTTTTTTTTTTTAATTCTCTGATAGGAATTTGTGTTATCACTTAGAATAAGGCAATTCAGCATAATTTTCTAAGTAACTAGGTAGAAATGGCAATGTTGGTATCCTTTTGTATCTTTGATCTGTATTCCAAATTTGTTCAAGTCCTGGTATGATCAAAAGATAATACTAATGCAATTTATTCAGTTTATCTGTCAGATTTGTTAAATAAAAATCACAGTCTAAAAAACACCTCTCATCAAATAAAAGAACAAAATCTTTTCAGACTACAGATGCTGCTCTTATACTATTTTTGTGGACTTTGTCAAGGAAAAAGTTTGACTCACAGGGTGACTGGTGCAAGATGGCTCACTTTTCATGGAAAAAGTTTCTAGAACAGGTTAGCAGCAACTCTATCTAGCACTTGGCCTGGTCCTCCTTTTTGGTTGTATGGTAAAATTACTATTTTCAGTGGTTTTTCAGTTTAAAGTTTCAGAAGTAATGAGAGGACTGTTTTCCAACACTGAGAGCTGCACTCTCAAATGTCATTTTCAAGCACAGCAGGAGGACAGAATTTCACAGAGCAGATTTTGTACACTCAGCTGCCTTGCTCGCCCTCTTCTCCATGTTGCCTTCAAGTGCTTCATGAAAAAGCATTAGGAACCATGGAAAACAAAAGGGAGTGATAACATCAGACCAAAGTTCATACCTGCACTACCAAAAAGAACCAGAGCTGACTTCTCTTGTTGAACGAGAGGAAATAAAGGGCAGCAACAAGAAGGAAAAGAGTATTGTTGGTAATGAAAAGTCCAGTAGTTTGGTTTATTTTATTTTATTTTATTTTATTTTTTTTGTGACATGTGGAGATCAAGTAAGGAAAAACATACCAAGACAGCAGTAGCTTTTCTGTGTGCAGTTATGGAAACAAAACCATGGCATGAATGGGAGTTGAATTTTTTTTTTTTTTTTTTTTTTTTTTGGGGGGGGTGGGGAGGGCAGTTCTGGCCCAAGATTGGCCTAATTATCCAATTGATGGTTCTCAGATTCATTTCTTCTTAGAAATGGAGAATAAATGGCATGAGTAAAAGATAGTGGAATTCTGTCTTGTATCAGACTTGCAACACAGTAAGCTAAGCAGCTACATAGGATTGTTTATCTATACTTGACAGTATGCAGAAGGCCAAATTCATCCCTTTCCATTGACTACACCGGAGCTAAACCAAGCTTCATCTACTCTGTAGATGCAAAGACAATTTTCTGCACTGCCACTGGTGAAAACAATGACAGTTTTGTGTGCTGAGCTCATGTAACACAAAGAGTTGGTCCGTTACATCTGCCATAGCAGATGCATTAGTACTTCTATAACTTTTTAGGACCCTCTTGCTATTCGCTCTGCTGCAGCTTCTCTTAGTAGAATTGGATATATTTTACCAACACACTGTTTAAAGCACTGTTTGTTTCTGTTTACAAATGCATTGTTTGTGTTCCATTTACAAGATTTTTATTTGCATGTCATTTGATGAAGGCTCAAAAAGAAACACCTGCTTTTTAATCAAGAGGAATATCCTTAGTTTCTTTGAAGAAGGATGTATTTGAAAGTATCAACATTTTTTCAACTAATCAGTTGAAATTCCAATTTTTATCACTTACTATAAAAATTATTATAAAGAATGTAATCTATTGTGCTTGGTAAATATTGATTTTCCTCTTTATATGGTTGACTGATACAGAATTGATAGTAAATCTGCCAGAATAGTATGCAGAGCATAAGATGCATGACATAAGTCATGCACTGTGGGACTTTCAGATGCATTGCACAGTTGTCTTGTGGGTCCTGTGTGCTCACATCTGCATGACCTGTTCAGGCAAGAGCTGGTAAATCCTCAATGTTACACCTGCATTATCAGAGGTCAGTGCTCCAATAGCAGCCCCCTATGTTTTGCTGTGGAGAAATGAACTGCAAAAATAAAAAACAAAAACAACAACAACAAAAAAATTTATAGCAAAGCAGCCACAAGTAGGCAAGAACTTAGACCTTCCAGTTATATGTAGGCATGGGCACCACCCACCATCTTGGGATGCTGCTTGTCTCCATTGTGCTTACTATACATTGTTAGAGCACCTAGATGGGGGACAATAAGGTCCTCTTGGTTTCTTTTCAGGAATTATAAGCAAAATGTGAAGAAGATGTGAAATGGCCAAATCCTGTTTTACTTGCTTTTGTTAAATCTCATCTGGTTTCTTACTACCCAGCTCTCCAGCCTGTCCAAGTCTTGCTGAATGGCAGCACAGGCTTCAGATGTGTCAGCCAATCCTCCCAACTTTGTATCATCAGTAAACTTGTTGAGGGTGGCCAAAATCCCCTTGTCAATGTTGAACAAGACCGGACCCAGCACTGATCCCTGGGAAACAGCACAAGTTACAGGTCTCCAACCAGACTCTGCACTGTCAATGATGATGACCCTCTGTGCTCTGCCAGTCAGCCAGTTCTCAACCCACCTCACTGTGGTGTGGACAGTCCACTCATCTATTCCACACTTCCTCAGCTTCATTATAAGGATGGGAGACACTATCAAATGCCTTGCTGAAATCAAGGTAGACTACATTCACTACATCACCAGGCTACCAGATTGGTTGAGCATGACCTCCCCCTGGTGAACCCAAGCTAACTACTCCTTATAATGTCCTTTTCTTCCAACTGTCTGGAGATGGCATCCAGCACAAGATGTTCCATCACCTTTCCAGGGACAGAGGTGAGGCTGACTGGCCTGTAATTACCCAGATCTTCCTTCTTACCTTTTTTGAAGACCAGAGTGACACTGGCTATCCTCCAAGTCTTCAGGCACCTCCCCCATTCTCTAAGACCTCTCAAAGATCACAGAATCACAGAATTTTTCAGGTTGGAAAAGACCTAGAAGATCATCTAGTCCAACCATTACCAATACTTCCCAGCTAAACCATATTCCTCAGCGCAATATCCAAATGTTTCTTGAACACTCCCATGGTCGGTGACTCTACCACCTCCCTGGGCAGTGCATTCCAATGCCTGACTACCCTTTCCGAGAAGAAATACTTCCTAATGTCCAGCCTGAACCTCCCCTGTCGCAGCTTGAAACCATTCCCTCTAGTTCTATCACTAGAGAGTGGTTCAGCAATCACCTCTGCCAGCTCCCTCCCATCTGGTCCCATGGATTTACAAACATTGGTGTTGCCTAGGTGCTCACAGACCACCTCTTCTCTGACTAAAGGGAAGTCTTCCATTCCCCAGACCCTTTCACTAAACTCCAGGGTCTGGGATTCCTGAGGGAGTGCTTTTTCACTGAAGACAGAAGCAAAGAAGGCGCTCAGTATCTCTGCCTTCTCAGCATCCCCCATTACCAGAACACCCCTCTCACTTAGTAGGGGACCCACATTCTTTGTAGTCTTCCTTTTACTGTTAACATACTTAAAAAAGCCTTCTTAAGTTATCCTTATCACTTATGCCAGATTCAATTCCAGGTGGGCTTTAGCCTTTCTTGTTGCATACCTGCAGGCCCTGACAACATTTCTATATTCTTCCCAAGTGGTCAGACCCTTTTTCCACATTTCATGGACATTCTTCTTCCCTTTGAGTTTGTGCGTGAGTTTCTTGCTCACCCACACCGGTCTCCTGCCACCCTTTCCTGATTTCTTGTTCACAGGGATGCCCTGATACTGAGCTTGGAAAAAGAGCTGTTTATTGAACACTGACCAGCTCTCACAGGCCCCCTTACCTTCTAACAACTTAGCCCATGGAATAGCTTCAAGTAGGTCCTTTAAGAGATCAAAGTTGGCTCTCCTAAAGTCCAGGGTAGCAATCCTACTTTTTGCTTTACTTCTTTCACTCAGGATCTTGAACTCCACCATCTCATGGTCACTACAATCCAAGCTGCCCTCGACCTTTACTTCCTTAATGAGTCCTTCCTTGTTAGTGAGAGTAAGGTCCAGTAACACTCTTCCCCTCACCAGTTACTCCACCACCTACAACAGAATGTTGTCTTCAACACACTGCAAGAACCATCTGGACCACATATGACTGGCCATGTTGCTCATTCAACAAATATCTGGATAACTGAAGTCCCCCATAAGCACCAGTGCCTGGGATTGTGACGCTACTTCCAGTTGCTAATGGAAGGCCTAATCAACTTCCTTCTCCTGATCAGGGGGCCTGTAGTACACAACCACAGCAGTGTCACCTTTACCAGCCTGCCCCTTGATTCTCACTCACAAGCTCTCCACTACTACATCACTCTCCTCCAGGTGGATTTCAATACATTCTAGTTGCGCTCTCACATAAAGAGCAACTCCACCACCCCGCCTTGCCAGCCGATCTTTCCTAAAAAGCACATAACCCTTCATGACAGCATTCCAGTCATGCAAGCTGTCCCACTACATCTCTGAGATCACAACAAGACCATGGCCATGCAACCACATGCAGATCTCCAACTCTTCCTGTTTATTTCCCATGCTGAGTGCATTAGTGTACAGACACTTTAGGGAAGCAGCCCCTATTCATCCCTTTGAACTCCACCCTCTTCACCCATCAAGCTCTGTTTTGAACATCAAACTACCCACCCAACCCCAGTGGCCCTCATTTTGTTCCCTTCCCCCTTCATACCTAGTTTAAAGACCTTTCAACAAGTCCTGCCAGTTCCTGGGCTAGGATCTTACCCCCTGGAGACAGGCTACTTCCATCTGCAGCCATCATGCCAGTTGCTGAGTAAATTGCCCCATGATAAAAAAAAAACCAACAAAATTCCTGTGTTTGCACCAACTTGTAAGCCATTTATTTATGAGGTGGGTTTTTTGGATCCTCTCAGTATCCTTCCCTGCCACTGAAGGTATAGAAGAAAAAAAACCTACACACCTGTTATGACAACAGAGGTGAGCATTGAAAAATTACAAAATGCTGCTGTAGATGTGCAGCTTCTTTTGTGCCCATCTATTAGAATAGTAGGTGATCTTGTAGTTAATTAGTATTTTAGCTCACAGCCTCTGTCTCAGCCAATAGATGTGTAGGTGGTAATTTGGATTTTGGAGGGCTGAGATCATATTTACTTTGTGTAATTTTAATTACTTACTATGTTGTTAATAATTCCTACACGGTATTTTGATGATGCTCACAGCATTGTTGGTGAGTGTTACACAGGCACGAACCATGTGAATAGGAGCCACTACTACCATTCTTTCCTGCATCTTTCCTTTACTGCTTAGGAATGCAGGCATAAAAATGATAAAGTTCAGAAATAGACACTGGCATTAAACGAAGACTATAAAGCTATAGTTGCATTCATAGATGCAATCTTTTGTTGTTTGTAGTTCTTACGGACTTCAGTTGCTGTCATTTGTGCCCAGCACTGTAGCAAAGTTAAAGATACTTCTCATACACACAGAGGGATCAGCTATGTGTCTTGTCCCACACTACTCTCAGTCAGAAACAGGCATTTTGTCTAGTTCTGATAACATAATTTGCCTTCACCACAAGACCGTTCTTTCTCTTCCACACTTCCTCCATATTAGCACTTCCAATCTGCTGCCAAGGGGAAAAAGAGATCTTGCATCAAAATGTATGAATACACAAATTAGAGTTTTCCTTCATTTTTTTTTTTTTTTTAAATTATTATTTAATTATTTATTTATTCTTTTTCATGGTATCATCACTTAAGATTGCAACCTTAATGTCATTTATTCTCAATTCTTGAGTGTTGATTTTTGCAGTTGTTAAATAAGTGGTAAAATGCATGTTTCATGAGGTGGGGTCACTAGCACACATAATGATCATCAGAAAGTTGGATTCCTCAACTTCATCATTTGAGCTAATGAGCTTGCTGATCTTTTCATAGTACCAGCATTTCAAGGCAGAAGAGGCCTTGGTATCTTTTACTCTGATCTTCTGCATACCATTTTTTTCCCAAGTATTACATGTTCCTGTCATTCCCCACATCTGTTTCTGCCTTGACACCTTACTAGTATGTCTAGGTTTTATTCCAGACTTGTGCTCTGCATTTGTGCTCCCTGCTTTGTTTAAAGCTCTGACCTTTTCTTCCACCCCTGTTTTTTCTCCCTTCCCTTGCTTTGATGTCAGAAAGGGCTGTGAGGTGCAAGAACTGCCATGGTGGATTTGAGTACTGGTACAAGGAAAATTCACTGGCTACTCTGAGATTGTTCATTTTTCTGCTGACAAAAAACAGCTATAATAAAAGCCGTCCCAGAGCACTGATCAAAACGCTTAAGCTCACTTTACAACCCTGGTAATGTATAGACCTTTATTGATCTAAATATTTCCTTGTAAAAGAGATCTTGGACTGGAATCTCCCTTCCCCTACCTCCAGGAAGCTAGTGAGCTGCTAAGTCATGCATTTCTGAACGTCAGATTGTTCTGTGGATTGCAACACTAGATCGGCAACGAAGTCATGGGCATGAGAAGACCTGCTCTCAGTGTTGCACCTGACATATCATTCCTCCATCTGACACATTGCCTGTTCTGCAGTTTCTGTAGGAAGTTGGCAACACAGCCCACAGCAGCAGGATGCAATCTGACCGTGCATTAAATGGTTGCTAGACTTTAAAAATATATATTATATATACATATATATATATTTTAAGAATTGACAAAGCAACAAATTGTGTTTCTCCAAGTTCACTGTTGAAAACATCTGAGCTCTACTTGCTGAAACTTAGGTTCATATAACAAAATTCAACTTGAGGCAGGCAGAAAGCTCCTGCACAGACATTTGAACTCTGACAGTGATAAGGAGCTGAAAATAAGGTTTTTCCCCTATAAGTAAGCAAGGTCACTGTAGAAGCCAAGACAGAGGGCAGGTTTACTCACAGTGTAACAGAATGCTCAAAGTGAACAGATCCCTGTTATGAAAAGGAAAATAGTTGCTCCCTTTTGCACAGCTGGAAAAGCTCAGGAAGTGGCTTCTGAGATTCCTGACAAAATGAGGACAGGGAACTGATGGCAGAAAAGCCTGCTTCTTGTACCTGCAGAGTAAGGTAAAGGGTGGAGCTAAATTGGTCCTTGCAAAAAGGAGAAACTTATTCTTTCTAGTGGATCCTGATATACAGGACTATCAATCCTGCCAAAGGCAAGCAGTCCTTGGCAGGAAGAGTTTGCAAAGTGGTGCCTCCACTGATTGTCCAGCTTTCTGTCACATTTCTACCTCAGTATTATTTCCTTTTCTGTGATAACATTCTTGATCATGGACATACTATCCTTCAAAAACCCAGAAGGCAGTAAAAACCTGTATATTGTTTTTCATTGCTACAGTTCTTCTCACTTTGACTACTAACTGGATTGAGCATCACAAGGATACAAGAACAAAAGCCTACAGCTTCTCAGAGAGCAGCCAAACAAGAGCTGTGTATGTAATAACTTTTCCAGACAACTACCCTATGTCAAAGATCCTTCCTAAATATCTTCCCAGAGAAGGAAAATGTTTTCCCTATTTGCTTATGTTGGAAACAGATCCTCAGCCCACAGGTAGTGCAAGTTTCCAAGTGCATAAAAAGAAAAAATCTTTTTAAAGGAGGTCAGTAACTACTATGCTGCATCTAAAACACAGCGCCCAGTTTTGGGCCTCAATATCCATCACTGACAAAACAGAGTGATCTCAGTGGAGGGCTACAAAAATGGTTAGCTTTCAGAAGCATGTTCACTGTGTAAAGATGCTGAAGTTATGATGTTTACTGACCTGCAGAAGAGAAGACTACGGTGGGTGCTAATGGCAGCTTCCCAGTACCTGTGAGAAGGTTACCAAAAAGACAGAGCCACCACTGTGGCACATAGTGTCAGGATAGCATACAACTAGCATAAGTTGAACCAAAAGAAGTTCAAACTCTTGCAAGGAAAGCTTTCCCACCATGAAGACAGTCAAGCAGTGGATCAGGTTTCTGTAAGACACTGTGCAGTTCTCATCCTTGGAGGTTTTCAGGACCATGTTGGATAAAGCCTTGTTTAACCTGTCCCAACCTCATGGCCAACCCTGCTTTGAATAGGTTGGATCTACCTGAGGTCAACAAAAAATTGGCCTGTTCTGTGAGCCTATGATCCCAATTCTCTTTAAGCTTAATAGAGAAATATAAGCTTAATAGAGAAAATAAGAGTCTGACCAGCCTCTGCAGTAAAACTGAAGTAACTTCGAACTGTTTAATTACTACTTGCTTCCTTGGACTGCCAGTGGGCTGGCAGCTGACAGGTTGAATGGCCAAAGCCCAGACATTTCCCCTCATAATTTGCATAAAAAACAAAACAAATAAACAAAAACAAACAAACAAACACCCAAACCCTTGTTGTCCTGTTGGAGTACAATATGTCACCCTTTCTGTTTCTACTCACCTAATCTATTACCCATTAAAGCATGATTTACACAAAAGGAGGATGGAATGGATTTAACTTAGTCTGCTCTCTTCCATCCACTTACACCATATTTGTCATGTTGCTTTCTTTTCAAGAGCATTTTTGATGTGCACAGCATGCAAAAATCTTCAGCGATGGTGCAGGATGAAGGCTGAAGACATAGACTGTGCAAGAGATTGGAGAAGGAGCAAAATCCCCTTCTGTACCACAAGTACAATCTGCATGCTTACGTAGACCCCAACAAAAATTTAAAAAGAAAGAAAACAAATAAAAGCACAATCATTTTCTTTAGAGGAGACTGAAGGGAGGCATCACTGCAGTGTACAGCTTCCTCTTAAGGGGAACAGAGGGGCAGGTGCAGATTTCTTCTCTCTTGACATTGACAGGATCTGATGGAATGGCACAGAGCTATGTCATGGGAGGGTTAGACTGGGTGTAAGGAAAAGGTTTTTCATCAGAAGGTGGTTAGGCACTGGCACAGGCTCCCCAGGGCAGTGGTCACTGGCCCAGGCTACTGGAGCTCAAGAAGCGGTGGAACAATGCTCTCAGACACTGGGATTGAATTTTGAATGGTCCTATGTAGAACTAGGAGTTGGACTCAATGGCCTTTGTGAGTCCATTCCAATTTGGGATATTCTGTGATTCTATGTTAGTGTTTGAGGGTCTATAAATCACAGTGGTCCTATATAGTACAATGCAACAGTCCTGTAAGAGCAGAGGTTCCTCGGGGCTGTAGTTCCCTGACACTTAAAAAGAGGCAGAGCAGCTGACCCTAGGAGACATGCTGCTTAAAAAATAGCTTGGCATTTAAGCTGGATACATTGTCATCTGAAGCAGCAGTTTGACTGGACACAGAAGGTCAGCTGGCTTCTTCATCCTGTGTGGTGAAACAAAAAGCAGTTCACTCGTGATGGGAGAACTTCTGTAATTTCACTGTACCAATAAAGCCAGTCCTAAGGAAAGACACACAGCAGTGACTAATGAGGGCTTTGCTTCCCTTTTTTCCTCTCCATGCTAATTCCATAAATCCAGCAAAGGCAGCCCTGGGGCAGAGAAACATGAGGAGAAACTAACCTGTCCCATGTGCAATATGGCTGCACAGGCTTGAAGAACCAGCCTCTATCCAAAAACAATGATTTTTCCATCTTACTCAGAGTAAAGTCACAGAGATTTGCAAAGAATTAATGAATGCCCTAAAAGCAGAAAATGGTAAACTCTATTGAACATCCACTGCTGTTTTTTCTGTCTGAACAGTCTCCAAGGAGCATGATTCATGACTTGCTGAAAAGGAACCATGTCTCTCCTATTGTGTGTCCAAGGATGGGATGTAACCTATAACTTGGAGGGGAGCCTATAACTGCTGCAAGGGGAACCATACTAGAATGTACAACAAAGCACTCAGGCACAGCAGCAGAGGAGTGTGAAGGATAACAGTTATGAAGGATTCTTCTAATTACCATCCACAATTGATCGCAGCACTGAGGTGAGACTGTGGCTTTTGAAAATGTTGCTGAGCACTACCCCAGCTCTCCAGGCGCAGCAGTGCATACATAAGCTGATGGTGCATTTAGCATAATATTTCACCCCTGCAAAGCCAAGAAACCTCTCTCTCCTCTACCCCTGTTCTTTTCTCATACCAAGCCTCAGAGCACAAACCTAAAATTCTTGTCCTGAGTAGGTTATGCCATGCTAAGGTTGATGCTTCATGTTGACATTGCAAGAGCCATTTCTTTAGTGGGACAAAGCAGAAATGCAAGCACTCAGCACGTGGCAAGTTAGCAATTAAATGTCAACATGGAGAACAAGGCAAAAATAGTTACTTTTCAGCCTAAATAGCTATTGAATGTCAAACAGGCAGCTAGAGAAGAGAAGCATTCAAACAGCCATGAAAGGGTGCCTTATAGATTCATTTTGCAGGAGCCACATGTGTGAAAGCCTGTGTCCAGTAATGGAAAATCACACTAATTATTATTGCCAGTGAAGTCTGGCAGTTGTCTAGATGTTCTAGGTTCATTTAAAAGTGAATTTTGGTAGGAATCAAGCTCCTTAATACTGACAGTTCAAATTAGGTCAGTTTAAATTAGGTCATTTCCTCAGAGCTGCCAACAGGCAGAAACTGAAGAGGCTACTATTTCATAATCATCCTAATTATATAGTGGATGTAGGCAAAAGCCACCCTCCTCAACACAGAAACATGGAATAGTCCAGGCTGGGTCTTACTTAGCTAGAGTTTATGCATGCTCTGCTCTGTTGGACCAGCAGCTTTCCCCTGAGGGACAGAAATCCCCTCATCGGGCCCTCTTGGGGTCCCAACAAGACAGAAATTTGACACACATTTAGTACTATGATTTCAGTCCTATCACTGTTTTCTATCTGCCTCCCCTCCCAGTTTCTCCTAGCCCAGATCGTGTGACATTCACTTGAACCATAGATCCAGCAGGAAAGGTGGAATAGGGAAGATGTACAACCAGTTCATAAGAACTGTCGGCAAATGCGCTACAGTATTTAGGCTGATGGGTGAAAGGGATACAGAATCATCCTGATCCAGACAGCCTGTCAACAGAAGTTCATGGTGTTGCTGCTGAAGCATTTCCTTTTTCACGTCACACTGTAGCTAACAACAGTAACCCACTATCAAACATTCTCTACCCCCTTTAGAAATAAACCTATTAATTGCTGAAATATAGTCAGAATAGTCTGACAATTCTTTCCACACTGAGTCCGTTAGGCTCACACCTTTCCTTTGCTGGCAGCTTCTTCCCACACTCTTCACTGCTGCCACAGTTCAGGGATCTGCTGTTATTTTTCCTTGCACTTTTTTGACAAATTCTGTCACAAATCTGACAAATCATGTCAAAAAAGAACCTCCTCACAAAAGAACAGTGGGAAGTGATGGAAAATTTAAAGTACACAGATGACATAGATCAGAAACTCAATTGCTAATATGCTAGGACTCCCTTAAAACAACAATATGTTGTACCACAGTTGTCCTTCCTAGCTCCACTGTAAAAAGAAATCTCTTCTGTAGTGATTAGTGTTGCTCCTGTGCAAGACCCAAGTTCTCCCCATGTTAGTGCACTCCGTGGCAATGTTGTCAACCATGCAGCTAGCTTGAGACCCCCCCTTAACTTCTGAGGCAGTCTGGGTCTGAGTTTTTAAAAGCGGTCTAAAACTTTTTTTTTCCAGCATAAATACCTCGCAGAGAGCCTCAATCCAGCCCAAGAACTTTGTAAGGTTTGGCCAAGTGGCAAGGACATATTTTCTTGAATTCATAGCAGCAGATATGTTGGTTGTTTCTTGGAGCAAATTTCCATATCTTATGTACTCCTTTTCCCTGCTGTCCTTGGCTAGCTTTCAGCAAACAAATAGCCATATCCTCTAGTGGCTTGGCTTAGTCTTCCTTTGATTTTCCACATAGCAGTGGATAGCAGGCACAACTTGCATCAGCCTCAGAGAAATGCAGTGCAAAACTTATCAATGTTTTCTCATGAACACAGCAAAAACTATGCTCTGCCACATGCATTTCAACAGTTCATGCTGTCTTTGCCCATCATTCATCTGACAGTTCAGCAGTCAGTGTTATGTTAGTACCTTACACAGGACTTACCCCCATTATCGATTATCACCTCTTCTGTTATGCCATTCCAAGTAAGAATCCTTCAGATACACCTGATCTGATTTGAAGATGGGAAACTCACCCTCTACTCAGAGCCTTTTTTTATTATATATATATATATATATTAAAAAAAAAAAAAAAAAAAAAAAAAAGTGGTATTGCCATTATTTAGAAGCAAATTCTTCAGGAAATCTGTCTCAGTTGCTGCCTAAAAAGCCAGTTGCCTCAGAAGCAGTTGTTTGAGATGTATTCATTTCATTTGATATCAGCTTTAACATCTTAGGAGGACTGCAAACAGATTTTATACATATAATTCATGTTCTTGCTAAAAGGAAAGTAGTAATCAAGTAACCATCAGTAACTAGTCACTCTCTTTGAAAGAAGATTTGCAGAAAACTCCAACCAACTTATACAGAACATTCAAGAAGGGCTGAAGTTTGGGTTATAGTACTTCCAAAAAGAATCTGATGGCAGACAATCATGAAACGTTACTATAAACACTGTAGTTAAGAAGGCAGTGTTGTAAGATAAAGACTAATGTGTAGAGAAAATGCTCATTTAGCTTCTTTAGAATACAGATGCAAACATTTCCTTCCAGCTATTCAGTTGACTTCTACATCAGTTTGAGAGCTTCCACCACAGCTGATGCTATTCACCTGTACTCCTGCTAGCAACATTATCTCATGAGCTTACAACTGAGTCACTCAAGTCTAAACTAAATGCATGCTTCCCACTTCCTTTAGATTATCTTTTTTAAGAATGCACACTGAAATAGAACAATAGATTCCAGAGGAAAGCTTAGTATTTGCATAAGGCTTTGAATTTATTAACAAAATCAAGACATCCAGGTATGGCTATGGCTACAATTGGAGCCCCAACCCTTCACAATTCTGACATTTCTCCTGTCAAAAGAGAACCTCCTTACATGAGAAAACAGCATAGTGCTGAAAAATTTAAAGTACGTGGATGACAAAGACCAGAAACTCCTAAGAACATATCTGAGATGCTACAGCAGAACACCGTAGGAAGGTAAAGCACAGCAACTGGCGAAGAGTGAGGTTTGTATCCCATCAGGAAATATTTTAAATACTATAAAGGCCATTTGGATTGTAAGGACAGGAAAACCAGTAACTTTTTAGCTAGAGTTTCTACAGTAACACAGTTCTTTCTGATTTCTACTTTTGGTCTGAAACACAACAGCCACAGTGCTAGTTGCTGCTATGAACAGTGACTGAAGAGCACTACATTAACTTCTAATAGAACTTCTGTGTTCCCTCCCCAGAATTTGAGGTTTGTCCCTGAAGACTATATTTGTCACTAGTTTTGGACAGACAAAGCACAAAGTCAGCTACTGAGAAAAATCTTACAAGTACATGCTATAGGAATTTGCCTAATCAAGACATTGAGGCCATGTCAGATGCTAGGGAACAGTTTTATGCCAGGACACAGGCTAAGAAAACCCAGCTGGCATCAGAGTAGAGCCTCACACAGCAGGGTACCACTGCCTGTGTATCATCAGTATGACAGTTATCCTTTAACATCCCATATGAAGATGATGTTATTGCAGCAGTAAGAAAAATATAATTAATGCCTGGTATTGTTTGTGCACTGAGAAAAGGAGTAATTATGAGACCTTCCACAATATGTACCAATAAAGCAGATCATGAAAGATCTTTGCATTCTTTGGAACTATCTTCTAAAATTACATCAACATAAACATAAAATCACTGAATGGTTTGGGTTGGAAGAGGACTTTAAAGAACATTTACTTTCAACCACCTGCTGTGGGCAGGGACATCTCCCACTAACTGGGCCCCATCCAACCGGGCCCTGCCCCATCAATGATTTTCCCCAAACATAAAATACATCTTACTCTTTATTAAATAAGAAATGCCCTAAAGCATAAATATACCCAACTTAGATAAGTTTCAAGAAAAACAGACATTTTGTGTACAATAGTCATCTTAAGTCAGATATAACTTCACCATTTTAACCTACAGCATAAAAAGCAAACCATACTTCACTATTAAATAAAGCATTAAGATGACAAAGAATTTATTTCTTTTGGAAATGCTTTGAGAACACTGGAGTTAATGACCGATTTTATTTTGCAGATACCTTGAATTTACAGCTCTTAGACCATTTCTCTGTTTCTACGGATAGCACAGCAAAGAACCATACTGAATATCATGCCAAAAATCTGTAAAGAAAACAAACTTATTAGAAATCAGAGTGGGGAAAAAAACATTCTTATCAAGGTGCAGAAAAGCATAGATATTTCCTGGCTCAAAATGCATACTAACAATTTTTTCTGCAGTTTATGACTCCAGGCCTCCTTTCTCTCTGATCCTCAAATTTCAGTTAATTGTCACCAATCCCCCATAGCCTAAGTACTTCAAAACAGATCAACTACAAATTCAAGTCAGTCTTCTCAACATACTTAATTCCATCTGCATCATATTTGCCTCCCAAGAAAGGAAATAAGTGCAAATTTTCTTATTAGCACTGTTATTTCAGACTTCTAGTCAATTTGAGAGGAAATAAACAGTTTAGGTTGTCAAGCCCATGTTTTCAACCTGCACATTCCACACTCACTCAATACAACTTAGCCAATGCTAACACTACAAGGAGGCAGATCCTAATCCAAAGTAGAAGTGTAGAGTCCCCAGGGCACCCCACACACCAAGTTGTTTCAAGGACCCACAGCATACAAATTTACCTTACAGGTACTTATGATCAGCAGAACAGGCTCACAGACTGTAGTTAATGTCTGGCACTGTTCAATAGACTTGTACTCTAAGCACCCTTGGCTAGGCAGCAACCCTCTAATCTGCAAACTCACCATTATCACAGCAATACCAAGGCCAACTGCGCCAATGACATTCAGTTTTGAATTAAAGATATCATCAATGGCTCTAGGGCATGGCTGAAAGGAAACCATATTTGTTAGTTTTTCATGCATATGGAAACACTGATTTGTTTGCTTGCTATAGAGAAAAAGAGCTAACTCACAATAGCTGCTTAGAGCTGGCCTTTTTTTTTTTTTTTTCTTCCAACATTTTTCTGGAAATCTATGGGTGTTCCAATATAAAGTTAGAGAAGTTTAAATCTGAGTACGTAACCCTCTTAGATGCACCTTGTAAAAAGCAGCATTCCCTTGTCAACAGTGTCAGTTAGATCAGGTGCAACAGTTGCTGCACCAGAGTTTATTTATTACTAATGGCTGTCAGCACTTAAGCTGCAGCACTGCTCAGCCCTTATAAAAACAAATCTGAGGACAGAGCTCATACTTCCAACTACTTTATATCTTTACAGACATCCCATAAGTACATGGTGCATATGAATGAGGGGATTTGCATTGCTTGCATAAGTAGTAAGCTGCGTGCAGATTCATACCAGTGCCAGTTTAAAATTGCCAGGACAACAAACTACCATTGCAACTAAAAAGGATTTTAAGTAGCCTTTTCCCCTTAAAGGTGCACAGTGAAAAAGAAAAAGAACAGCAAACTTACACAGAGGTATAAATCTAGGATATTAGCAGCTAGTCTCATCCCTCCACCCACCCTTGCTATCCCAGTAACATACCACAGTGAGATGCTACATACCACTTACTTTATTGTTTCATATCTAAATTGATTTGAGGATTATGGGAATATAACAGCATGAATGAATCAATTAAAGATTAGTACAGTACTGATTTTTCTGGTTTAAGTCATGCTATCAGCCAGCCACACCATTATATCCATTTAGAGTCTGTCTACTATTTTTTTTTTTTTTTTTCTACAGTTTGGACTAAGCCTTCAACACACTACTTGTTGAAGTCAATTGTCCAAACTGAAACAGAAAAATAGCAGATAAAACCTACATACTTTTTCAGTTACACTCACATATTGTAGCAAACACACTGTATGAACAAGACTAAAGACTGAATCTGAATACAGACTGAAATTTCTCTAGCAGGTGTTTCAAAGCACAAAATTATCTGTAGAGAGAGGTGGAGAACAAGTGATGCATAAACAAGTCAAGATATGAAACAAAATCTCTGCATCATAACAAACTCAGTTTCTGTGGGAGAACTAGTACAGGCTCTTCTAGAACATAAAGATCACAAAGCAGTCATAAAAACTTCAGGAAGAGAGTAGAAAAAAACCCTATAAAAGTGCATCTCCTGTCTGTGGTATACACAGGCATCACTGCAGCATTATTTCAACACTGGAATCTGATCCATATGATTTGTTTACGGTGTAACTACCCAAGCAAGACACCAATGTGCTACCTACCCTCTCCTCTCCAAAAATGGAAAATTTCTCACTAAAATTCCAGACTTGCTCCCTTCTCACGTTCTCCTCCCGAAGAGAGGCAACAGCTTCAGTGCATATCAGGAAGGCACTTTATGACAGCAGCAGTGCAGACAACAGAATTCTAGAATGTTTTATGCAAAGTTTTTGCATCAATTTGTTCATTATGCCCCTGAATTTAATGACATAGGCTACAACACCATGCAGATATAGAGCACTGCTTTCCTGCTGATCTTGCTTGTTCTTTGGTAGTGGGAGACTGCAGATTTTCTACAAGTGGATTGTGTGGATAGGCTGCCTATCAAAAACAACAGGCATGTTCCACGGACTGCAAGGTTTTACTCAGAGGTCTGTTTCTCATTCTACTCATTTGGTAGAATTACTGGAGAGTTAAGTCATGAGTTACCATTGTTGTAAATGACTCAGGCAAGGTCTTCTTTGGACAGGTGTCCATCAACTGCTGCTCAAGACCCCCAGTAATACCACAGCAGTTCAGCTACAACAGAAGACAGGAAAAGAAAACCAAGTTATATTTTTTCCTCTCTGTACTTGATTAAAGGAAGAGTTAGATTACATTAGCTATTATTACAGACCTTATGCAGTTTGCTTAGAAGTCTTGCAAATCTGATTAATTTAAAAGACTTTTTAAAACAAGGTTTATAGCAAAAGACAAGATTCCAGACAAGAACTTAAGAGCTTAATCTCATTAAATATACACATGCACACACCCCAGTTTTTGGGGCAACTTGGTACTCCTTACAGGTGAAAGATGAACATCTTAAACACATGTAACTACACATACTGTGATACCTTCAGATAAGTGCTAGAGCTCTAGAGTTTCTTAGCTTGCTTTTAAATTTATTTAGGAAAAGAATTAGTCTTACTTACTTCAAAGGGAAAAATGTATACTGGATTCACTAATGGCATACAAGAAGAACTGCAGTTTGTTACTGCTCCTTTGGTTTCTTTTAGTTAGCAAGGTACTAGATTTGTACAGTATTATGGATGTGTTAGAGAACAGTGTTAAACAGTATTGCTTCCTAGTTTTACATTAATTAGGTACTTACAGCAAAATGGAATGCTTTCAAGGTTTCTCTGGCAGCTGGTTGAGACCTCTTTTCATAGGTTTCTCTGTAGAAATCCTGTAACTCCTCAACAACCTACAAGATAAATGGTTGTATTCTATCAATGTTTTACCTTGATTAATAACTTGTTTTGGATAGAGCAGTCATCAAAACTTCTACAATCTACAATACATGGTTTTCTGACATATAGAAATAGAGAGTGGAAACAGAGTAGACAGCATTACTCACCTGGAATAAGTAAGCCTAAATGGTGTACTCACATTAAAAGCTTGACCCAAATAGATAAGCTTCACAGCTTCCCTTCAGAACTATGAGCTCCTGGGAGGATTGAGAAAACTAAGTTTTCTCCATTAGTTACACAGAATTATTTTCTACTCGTTGCTGTACTCCAGAAGTCACTACATTCCCCAGTTGCATAATATAAGCAACAAAACAATCCTGAACCAAGTACTCAATTTGGAAACAAAAAAATCTGAGTGTTAAAAAGCAAAACTGAATTCTATTCTACAAAGTATATCCAAAAAGTTTCAATTATTTCTGCTGTTTCTAAATGCTTGCCAAAAAGTCTAGAGCCAAACATACATTAGAGTTTCCCTAGCATAGGAGGACAGTACTCCCACACCTACCAACATTTCTACTCTTGTTGACCTGCAGCACCTTCACATTGGCTAGTTTTGCCCACATGACTCTGGCGATTAAGAATAAAGCCCTACTACTCCTGAACTGTTAGAGCAACAGTAATCCGTGGTATTTGCAGCCTGACTGGTATGGAAGACCTCACCACAGGACCTGCACCAAAAGTGCAGCCAGCTCAGTGCCTTGTTGTTATGTAAACTCATACACAGGCAATATTCAGAGTATGTGAACATCACAGTAGTGATATCTGAGGAGTATATCAACTTGAGGCAAGAACACAGAACAGTCATAGCTTAGATATGATATTTAGCCTTTAACAGCAAGCTTCTTCTTAAAAGTGGTAAGACCTTACTGAAGGCTTGCTTCATTTCACAGTACACACACTCCAGAGGGACAACAGCACCTTGGATTCTGGCCTCTCTGCTACAGTCTTTTTAATTCTTAGTATCTAGTTTCTCATATATGGCTGCAACACGTCTTCTCCCTCCTCCTCCAAATTACATAGTAGATGGTATACTTTTCACTAGACATCTACATTTCCACAGGCACACAGTCCTCTCAAATTTAAAAAGAATCCATCAAAAGACAGCATTAAAGGTTAAGAAAACTACTACCTGCAGCTTTGGGAAAAAATCTTCGCATTTAGAAGCTGTGACATTGAAAGAACTAGAAGCTAACAGACATGGTCTTTCAAGTGAAGAACACTCACTTTGAGGTCTCAGATAAGGTTTCACTGATCATTTTGGTTATTACTTAACAGCAACCTACCTTTTCTTTATTTGCAAATCCCCAGAGAGCAGTAGCAATTTCAAGGGCAAAAATCACAAAGAGGAAGACAAAGAACTAGAAGAGAATGACCACATAATTAACCAACACCATAACATTAAAAAAAAAATCCAAAAACAAACAAACAAAACCCCACCACCAACAGTTGCAGACATCCTTGAAAGCTTGTTTGGTCCCCAGTGTTAAGCCTTGTGGGAGTTATCACTCAACCTGATTCAGCTGAAGTTCTGAAACTCTGGTTGAAAACAGGGAATATGACATACACTCAACACTTCCTCCTGACAGCATCAGTAAGCTTGGTAATGTTTTCCAAGCAGGAATTCTGCTTTTTTGATCAGTGTTAATTAAAACCAATTATTTGTTAGCTCAGACTTGAAGTTAGACAGGTCACACAGACATCGTATAATTAACATGCATTCTCTAGTTTGTCAACCTTATTGCTCTATGAGTCATAACTTAATACCTAGCATGCCACCTGAGAGTTCTCCTCCAGAGCTAATAGTCACTTGTGTAATAGAAACAGAAGTCACACCATGTTCAATTGACTATCAGTTCTAGAACACTGACCACTTAAAGTAACTTCAAAAAGAGGCATTCAGAATGGGCTAGAGGTCCAAGGAAGGCAAAGCTGATTCCATTACACAGGAAGTGAATTTGTTTTCCACCAGCTATAGTAGTC
The DNA here is from genome assembly GCF_039878825.1 of Excalfactoria chinensis. Taxonomy (NCBI): domain Eukaryota; kingdom Metazoa; phylum Chordata; class Aves; order Galliformes; family Phasianidae; genus Excalfactoria; species Excalfactoria chinensis. The sequence continues at coordinate 71,402,532 of NC_092825.1, read as the reverse complement.
TTATTAACCATATCTGGTTATTTGGATTAGTAGTTCCATAGTAGGTACAGACATGCTTGAACTCAGTAAGTCCTGAAAACAATAGGGTTACTCTCCAACAATTGACTTTTCAACTAGACTAGTTCATACAGCGATTATGAACAGCAGAAGTTTGCTTTTTTGAGGATCATATAATACTCCAGTACTGGTCTCAAATATCTAAACAAATTATTCAAAGTTTAAGACAAATTGTTTAACAAACAGCATTAGTCTTATCAAAATTTTAGATCCGCATTCACACATTCTCCCATTCTCTTGATACCTCAGTGTCTAAATGTCACTAACTTGGTCATTTTGCAATCAAATGTAAAATACATTTTGATTTAGTGCCAGAAATGGAAACTAAATGTCAATAATTAAACATTTTAGCATTATGTAAATGACCATAAATTAAAACATTGTGAAAGCCATCCAATTAGCATCTGTTCCCTTTTACTCCATAGCCAATATTGCCCTTCCTTTCTGATCACATTGCTAAGTTTAATCATTACTTGTTTTAAGCACTAATGCTTACCAGTCCAAGCATACACTGTGATTCCTGTAATGCACCACAGCATCCCAAGAAGCCAACCAGCATCATGAGTGCACCAGCTCCGATTAGGATGTAAACTCCTAGGAAGGAGAGGAAACAAAGATTCATACTAGCTGAATCCTCAGCATAAGCTTAAGTTTCAAAGTAAGCATCTCAAAGCTTGTGGGGAAGTTATTAGGAAAAGAACTTCAACCTACAACATCTGACGTGCACCACTGCTGCAGTTTCACAAACTGTAGATAAAGCACAAGATAAAGCCATTCAAATAAAACTATAAACACTTTAAAATTGTCTTAGAGACCAAATAATATTATTTTTGGATAAAAGTGTTGCAGTTAGTTGGAACTAGTGATTTAGCATGATCTTATAATTCTTGATGACTTTCAGTACCTATTCTCCTGATGCAAGCAGACAATACAATCATCTGTCAAAACTTTAAATGCTTTTGTACCCTTCCTGTCCATCAATAATTACCAAATTATTTTACCAGCCACAGTGGCATATTCAGCTGCCTAACCTGACAGCCCTTCTAATTAAAAGAAATTCAACATCTTCTGTCTTTCTGAAAGCAAATACTTCTTTAAATCAAGTGGCTATCTATAGACCATTTTGTCCAGAATTTAAGTAGCAAGTGCTAAAGCAGAGAGAGCAAACAGTTCTGGAATAAGTACTCCTACGCCCAAATATTTCCTAATCTTGGGAACTGTCAAGTTAAGAATTACAGTTCTTCAGCTGCTAGCCACTAATAACAATAAGAGACAGTGTGGAAAACAGAAGTCCCACAGGATGGTTGGCAAGTATCATTGAGATGCTGAAAAATGATAAAAATATTAACACAACACATGTAAAATTACTTCAACATTCTATAGAATAGAATCATAGAATGGCCTAGGTGGGAAAGGACTATAATGATCACCTACTTTCAACCTTGCTGCTATGTGCAAGGTCACCAACCACCAGACCAGGCTGCCCAGAGCCACATCCAGCCTGGCCTTGAATACCTCCAGGGATGAGGCATCCACAACCTCCTTGGCCAACACAAGTGTGTCACACCCTCTGTGTGAAAAACTTTCTCCTAATATCTAACCTAAACCTCCCCTGTCTTAGTTTAAAACCATTCCCCCTTGTCCTATCACTATCCACCCTTGTAAACAGATGTCCCCTCCTGCTTATATGCTCCCTTCAAATATTGAAAGGCCACAATGAGGTCTCCCTGGAGCCTTCTCTTCTTCAAGCTAAACAAGCCCAGTTCCCTTGACTCTTCCTCATAGAAGAGGTGCTCTAGTCTTCTGATCATCTCAGTGGCCCTCCTCAGGACCTTTTCCAAGAGCTACATTTCCTTCTTGTGCTGGGGACCCCAGTCCTGGACGCAGTACTCCAGATGGGGCATCACAAGAGCCAAGTAAAGGGGGACAATCACCTCCCACCCCTTGCTGACCAATCCTCTTTTAATGCATCCCAGAACACAGTTGGCTTTCTGGGCTGCAAGCATACACTGCTGGCTTGTGTCCAGCTTCTATCAATACAGACACGAAGTACAGTTCTTGTGTTCAGTGACCCAATCAAACACTGGTTTAAGAAAGGCTTTCTTTAGCAAACCAGTAGGTATAACCTGCCAAAATAAACATCTAACTTGATTAAGCCTATGTAAATGATTATTCTTATCAACTACTACAGCACTTTCTAAACTCAGTTGAAACTTTTCCCACTGTGGGGGGAAAGGAGTTCATAAGAACCTCTTATTTTAAATTTTACTTATAGTAGAATAGAAGGCCTGAGCCTTGGACCTGAGCAAGGCCTTTGACATGGTCCCCCATCACATCCTCATCTCCAAATTGGAGGGAAGTGGATTTGATGGGTGGACAACTAGATGGATAAGCAATTGGTTGAAAGGCCGCAGACAAAGGGTGGTGGTCAATGGCTCTATGTCCAGGTGGAGGCCGGTAACGAGCGGTGTCCCTCAAGGGTCTGTCTTGGGACCGGTGCTCTTTAGCATCTTTATTAATGACATCGATGAGGGAATGGAGTGCACCCTCAGCAAGTTTGCTGATGACACCAAGCTGAGTGGTGCAGTCGATACGGTGGAGGGAACGGATGCCATTCAGAGGGACCTTGACAGGCTGGAAAGCTGGGCTCGGGTGAACCTAATGAGGTTCAACACAGCAAAGTGCAAGGTTTTGCACTTGGGCCGGAAGAACCCCAGGCACTTGTACAGGCTGGGAGGAGTTGTCCTTGAGAGCAGCTCGGCAGAGAAAGACCTAGGGGTCCTAATAGATGAGAAACTTAACATGAGCCAGCAGTGCGCTCTGGCAGCCCGGAAGGCAAATGGGATCCTGGGCTCCATCAGGAGAGGGGTGGTCAGCAGGGATAGGGAGGTGATTGTCCCTCTCTACTCTGCTCTTGTGAGGCCCCATCTGGAGTACTGTGTCCAGGTGTGGAGCCCTCAGTACAAAAAAGACATGGAGATTTTGGAAAGGGTCCAGAGGAGGGCCACGAAGATGATCAGGGGCCTGGAGCACCTCCCCTATGAGGACAGGCTGAGGGAGTTGGGTTTGTTCAGCCTGGAGAAGAGAAGGTTGCGGGGTGACCTCATTGCAGCCTTTCAATACCTGAAGGGAACTTACTCCCAGGAGGGGAGCAAACTCTTCGAGAGGGCTGATAATAGCAGGACTAGGGGAAATGGTTTTAAGTTAAAAGAGGGAAGATTTAGGTTGGATGTTAGGGGGAAGTTCTTTACTAGGAGAGTGGTTAGGTCCTGGAACAGGCTGCCCAGGGAGGTTGTGGATGCCCCGTCCTTGGAGGTGTTCAAGACCAGGTTGGATGGGGCTCTGGGCAACCTGATCTAGTAAAGACGTATGTTTGGTGGCCCTGCTAGGCAGGGGGGTTGGAACTACATGATCCTTGAGGTCCCTTCCAACCCGGGTCATTCTGTGATTCTGTGATTCTGTAAAGGCCTTTGAGGTAACTTCATAGAACCATAGAATGAATTGGGTTGGAAGGGACCTTCCAGGAGTACCAATCCTCCTGATATGTACATGAATCACCTTCAGCACCTGTAGGGATGAGGCATCCACAACTTCTCTGGCCAGCCAGTTCCAGTGCCTCTGACAGTTTCCTTCTAACATCTAACCAAGATCTTCTTTATTTTAGTTTAAAAATTTAAAACTATTAAATAAAATTTATTATCCAGTTTAAAAATTCTATCACTCTTAGACTGTGAAATGCATCATATTTCCTTCTGTTTAATAAACTCCCTTTGCTTTCTTATTAACTGCAAGCTGGCATATTCTTTTAACCTCCTACTGAAAACTACCACCAGACAATAGCTCTGGAAAAAAATGTCAAACCATTAATTCTTATTAACCTCTTTCTAAACTCAGTTTAACCTACAGACAATAGACAGACAATAGGTTTGTTCCAATGTATTCAGCCATAGACTCAAATACAACATTACAAAACTGCCATAAATTTTAGGAGGTGAAAGGATTGTTTAGGATTACTCAAAATTCAGCTCAGTTAAGTTTAGCTCTCTTCCCCTCCCAAAGTCCAGTCAAAAGCATCTGGAAGTCTAGGCAGCTGCAGGAAGAACCCACTCTACTACCATATCAGTGGAATACAGGCTTTCTTGCCAGTTTGCATGCTTGTGGGTTGCTGCTGATTCATGGTGATAAACAAGTATATATTGCTTTTCCGAACTACTGTCTCTAAAAAACTCAACTCAGTAATAACAACAGCATTCTCTGCAAGACTATCTGATACCCAAAAGCTACTGTGTGAACAGCATATACCAGGATGACTTACATTGTCTTCACTCACACCACAGATGTGTTTGGATGCTGAAAAAAGTTCAATTAGCTAAATCACAAGAAGGCTGCTGAAGACAAACCTGCTGGGGATGGCTAATGAATGATGCAGCCAGTACAAGCCACAAGCCCATGTGCTTTATGAAGTATATTGACACGAAGTATGTGTGTACAACAAACATCCAAGCATAAAATGGCAAATGCATGCAAGAAACAGGTATTTTAATTTTCTTTGTACGCAGTTGTTTGAGACATTCAAGCTCAGCTACTCTGTTCCCAACTGCTTACCAACAGCACGCAGAGCCAACCACTGCTGATCTCAGCACAAGGACTCAGAGCACCAGCAAAAGCAAGCTAGTCTCAGCTCAACAGATGTTGATTACATCTGTTTTGTATTTAGCCTTGATGAAAGTAGCCGGGGACTCTGAGCAAAACAGTGATCTATCCCACTGAGTTACTGCACAACTGACCTGTGTAGAACGTCATGTTGTTGGATTCCAGTTCAAAGATGTTCTTGGTCTGCACATCAAACCGAAGCCATAGTCCAATTGCAAGAACTGCTGTTCCTGCAAGCTGCAGGAACAAGTAAATAAAACCAATCAATTCATTCACCCTACCAAAATCAGTATTATTAATCACAGGATTTAGTACTGTTACTTAACAAGGTGATGACAGAACCAGCATGAACACAGGAATACCAAAATAAGACTGAAGTCAACTCCTGATGTGTGGCATCTTGTTGACAGATCTGCTTGTATATTAAAATACATCAAGAGAACAATGCCATGCTTTTATTTAATTTTTTTTTACTGTTTTTTTTTTTTTTTTTTTTTACCTTTTTAATACTGAAAATGCCCTAAGTTTACAGAAGTGTGAAATATCAGATTTTCCACTGACCACTCCACCCATGTTTTTTTCCAGCTCACTACATAGCTAAAAGATCTTGCATACTTGCATACTCATTATGAATGGCCATGTATAATGCAAAAAACAAACAAACAAAAAAAAACCAAACAAAACAAAACACTCTACCATGTATTATATGGCCTGCTAAAATTGTTAGTACATTTAATACTGATGATAGTTCAGTGTACAGCAGTACTAAGTTTAGAAAGAATTATCTCATTTGTAAAGCAGGAGCAAAGATACGAGAAGTTATCACACCAATGGAAAGTGGAAAATAAAGGCTGCTAAACCAGCAACATTGCTGTGAGCTGGTCCAGAAGAACACAGTTAAGCTTTAGGTAATATTTAGCTTTGCAACTTATCATTTTTGCCTGTATGCCTGCAGGTTCCTTTTGACACAGGGCTTGTGTTTGTGGCAAGTATATGATTTTGAGATTTTCTTTTATCTGAATAGAATTTAACTATCAGAAGAGAAGCTGAAAGAAGAAATATGATATATATAGCAACACACAATACAAAAAAGGTTTATGAAGACCAATAAGCTTAAAGCTTAGCAAGTTCAGAACACTTAGGCTGAGCACGCATGAAAATAAATAATAATAAAAAAAGCCTTATCTTTGAGAAGTCCCATCTAGAAGGGAACACATTCTTGAATTACCTCCAAAAAACAGAGAGGTGTGTACTTTAAAACGCCAATTTTAAACAAGAATATGGAAAGAATTCCTGCAGAAGGCATGTAAACACACTCAGACACCAAGCCTAACCCTTGGACCTATGTTCTCTCCAGAGTGAAAACTTGTTCTCTTGCAGGAATATTCATATTTACTGAAGGCAGGCATATCCTGGTTGCCTATAGCTATCCATTCTAACCTCCTAGGCTTTCTCTCTCCCTTTCTCAAGGGGAAAAAAAAATAATACATATATAAAAAAATAAAAAATCTTTCAAGAGTGATACAGGATGAAGGATCAAGTTAAGAAATGGCTCAGTGGAAAAGTATCATTCTTATAACTTCTCACTAGAAAATATCCTAACTGAAGTCTTCAAGGACTCAGGTACCAGTGAGGAAAAGTGAGACAGACAGCTCTCAGAAAAGCCAAATTTGCTGGAAAAAAACCAAACCAACCAACCAAAAAAAACCAGCACGATCTGTACAGCAGACACATACCTGCCAAGTCTGCCACTGAGAAAAGCTACAGGGTTGAGACTGGGAAAAAGATGAACTGATACATAATGCACAGAACTAAACCCACACAAAGGTTTCCAAACATATGCAAATGATATTTAGTGCCATGTGCATAGGTACAGCCTTAGTCATAATAAATAATAATACATAATATAGCAAGGACAAAGCCTGCACAGAGCCAGAGCCAGAGCCTCCTTTGTAAGAAGTATGCTGACAGAATAACTAAATCATACCACTGATGCAACACCCAAATGTAATAAGGGTGTGTCACCTCCACATACAGTACAGTTGCACCATCCCAAGGGAAGAGAAGCTGCCAAGGGACTGAAGGGAGAGAAGTTCCTGGTCTATGTGGCACTCTCTGCCACAGCACTGCTTGGGAAAGTCCTTGGCAATCTCAAACACCAGAAAAGCTTGGTGAAAAAACCTATACTTACAGCTTACCTTCCAGCCACCCAACACTTCATTCCTTGATAGAGCCCTGTTTTTTGGAGTCATTCAGTTTACAGCTTTTATAGGTATCCAGTTCTGAAGTGTTAGGAGAAAAACCTGCTGCCTCTTCATGTCTTCCTGAGAGCTCATGAACTGCAGAGTTCAAGAGTGCCTGGCTGTGTACAGCTATATATTTCTGCTGTTTAACAAGCTTCAGTGTTCAAGCTGAGAGCTCAAGGGCTGTGCTGCAAGCAGAACAAGGCACAGGGAATGTTTGCACAACTTAAACAGCATTTATAATCCAGCGGATCTTTATTTGTGAAGGAAGTAAGAACACTACATCAAGTAGATAATCTTGCAAGTTTAAGCAAAGCAGAATGTTCTGTTAATCTTTCAGAGAAAGAAACTGCTTGATTAATGTTAGGGAGTCCTGACATACTTGATACAGATCCTTTTAAAAAGCTTAATACACACCCTAAGCACTACAAGTAAAGTGCAGTGTGGTGTTTTCTCCTTTGGGATGTAGCTATCCTGAGGGGGAAAAAAACCAAACCAAAACCAAAAAAAACAACAAAACAAAACACAACAGGATAATCACAGGGCATCAGTGAACAGCTCAATATACCTCTGAGAACTGCAGGATTAAAAGTGATCTCTCTCACAATGGTACACTCGCAAAAGTGACTTTTGCCAGACTTTTGCCTCCATTTCTTAAGGGAAGTAGATTCGTTTTTCCAGTTTGTGAACTTCCTACCCACAATGACAACTGAACTAAAAATGGAAATTTTAAAGCCAAAGGTAAAAATAAGTTAAATCTGGAATTGCTTTCATTAAAACAAGAGTTGAATAAGACAGGACACTAACTTACACCTCAGAGGAAGAAGTAGGCATAGTCCCACTGCACACTTGCAGGCAGCAGCAACTACTCATGCTCCAGCTTGCCACTTGGCACTTAGGAAGAATTTCTGCTCCTTCAATGGTGCTACTTCAATAGTTGTCAAGTGGCTTTGGTAGTTCTATTCTCTCTCCAATGGTAGATCATCTGCTAAGAGGTGAATTTTTTTAATGTTTTCTTAATTCAACAGATGAATTTTTGCATTGTCATGCGAGTTCAGTAATTCCAGATATTTCTAAGTACAAATAACATGTACCAAAACAGGAAATTTAACAGAGAATAGAACTCTCTTCCTGAAGCTAGCATTCCATGTTCGTAAAACCCACAAAAATAAACTAGCTTGTGCTTATGAAAGATATTGTAGTAGTAAATACTGGCAAGAGTACCTGGGAGACAGTTTCACCAGTCTGAACAAAGTTTGTTGTTAAAAGGGATATTATTTACTTACTGTATTAGAAACAAGTTTGAGGCAGCGAAACTCCAGTAGTTAGTTCAAGTGTACTAAGTCATAAGCACAAGTATACTACCGACATTCCTGCAGGATAACTAAGCTTCTCTTGTCTTCTATAACCACTATTAAGCACCTTAAAGTTCCCAGCTTATTCCTTTTCAACTCATCTCTATTCTATAGGGAAAAAGGACAAGGATAAAATCCCTGATTATTCCAAAACCTCTACTTTAATGGAGGCTTCTTGCTTGCACGCGATGTCAAAAGTGACATCTCCATTGCTCTGAACATTCTGCTCCTACATGCATCCTTCCACCTGCTGCAAGAGGGGAAAAAAAGAAGCCTTTCCAGCTATTTTCCACCCTCCTTCCTTTGCAGTTCTGTGGCTCACATAGCACAGTCTCCCACTAAAACTTCTCTCAAGCCAGCCTATTACCAAGTGCTTATGTATCTATGGGTGCAACACAACCTTGCATCTCAAAAACAATGCTTTTAGCCTTCTGTGTCACAAGACATGCTGACAAATATCTGTGTTAGTAGATATTTGCTCTGTACTTAAGATGAGTAACAGCTGATCTATTCTGAAGACAGAAGTGAATATATAACTATATGAATTATTTCCTTTCTGTTTAAGAAAGTTCTCAAGAACGCTGTGGGCTAAAGTCACAACATTCACTGCAATAAAATGGTACTTCAGTATAGTAGCAACAGTACTATAGAATTCCTGAGCCACAGCCAAGATCAGTGGCCATTTCACAGAAGTTCCTGTTCAGAAGGAAGCCTACTGTACTTGTACCTTAAATTGTAAAAGGCAACATCCTCTAGCTCCATTCTTGACTTACCAGCATCTGCTTGAATTAAAAGCTGTTAAGCTGAACCAGAGCAGCATTTGACTTATACACCCAGCAACTAGATTACTTGATTAGAGAAAACAAAACCAACTTCTGTTACTCTTGTATGTACACATGCATACGTGACTGCATATATGTATATTCCATGTTCATCCAGCAATTCTTCCCTTGAACAGTAAAATCAGAGCACTGATCTGACTGTCTCAAGTGCAATATAAACAGCAAGATTATGGCCCAGAATAAAGTCACAGATAAACCCCAAATTAATCAAAGAGCCTGATCCAACTAATCGTGCTTTAGTAGGTGCTCTTCTAGACTAAAGGAAGTGTTTATAAATGAAAGGGTCCAAGTGTAAAGCCTGGACAGGACAGTTGCCTTATGATATAAAGGAACAAGAAAGTAAATCCTTGCAAAGACTCTGACTGAACTCTGACCATATGCTGTAAAACTTTCTTGGTTATAAACATACTAAGTTGTTAATGTTAGCAGACAACATCTTTGTATGCCAGGAAATTCACCATGGAAAAAAAGGGCATTTAAGCTTAATAATGCAAGCCATGACTCCTATTTAGGAAGGGAAAGCCAGTGGGATAGCATGCAGGCGCAAGACTGTACATACAGTCACACCAGGGGCTGCCATACATTTATTAAGAAATAATATTATTTTGCCACCTAGCCCAAGTCAGCTCAGCAAGCTATGGGAGCTTAGTGGGAAGCGATAATTCATAACACAGATTGAGTTAATCAGGTATATGCTCACACTAAGGGTGTTCAGAGCCTGCTTCAGTGAACACTACTCAGGTTTAAGGCACATTATGGGAAGTTTCCATCATTTTCTTGCCAGACTCAAGCACTCAAGCAGTCATGTCAAAAACTACTGGTTGTTTATGATCTCCCTTCCCCACACCATCTCAAACTTTTTTTTTTTTTAAAGAAAAAAGAAAAGAAAAAAACCCAAAAAAACTAATAAAAGCCATACCAGTTATCTAAGTATGAAACAGTCAGGTTTGATAAGATTGTGACAGAATAGTAGTGTGCAAATCCAGGTAGGAGCGCACTGACCAAAACAGCAAGAAAAAAGAATAAAGAAGAAAGAAAAGTTATCACATTGGCTATGCTCAGAATCTAGCTGAGAATCCCATAGGTGGGTTATCTGGGAAGGGTATCAGAACAAAGCAGTGCAGGCAATGGTACTTCTCCGGACTGATCTCCCAAATCACATGTTGAGCACAGGAGGCTACACAAAGATGGAGGTAGGACTACTGCAAATAATAGAATCATTAAGGTTGAAAGACCTCCAAGATAATGAAGTCCAACTGTTAGCTCATCACCACCACATCCACTGAATCATGTCCTTATTAAGTGCCACATCTACCCTTTTCTTGAAAACCTCCAGGGATGGTGACTCTACCAATTACTTGGGCAGCCTGCTCCAGTACCTCACCACACTTTGAGAATTTTTTCCAAATAATGAACATGAATCTTCACTGGTGTATTACCACTCATTCTATCACTAGCAACCTGGGAAGTGGCCCACCCCCACATCATTACAACCTTCTTTCAGGTAGTTGTAGCAAGCAAAGAGGCCATACCTGATCCTCTTTTCCAGAAGAAACAATCTCTTCTCTTGTGCTCCACACCCTTTACCAGCTTTGTTGCAGTTCTTTAGGTAAACTTCAGGATCTCAGTGTCTATCTTGTAGTGAGGGGCCCAAAACTGGATGAAGTACTAGAGGTGCAGCTTCCTCAGTGCTGAGTACAGACATCACCTCCCTGATTTTATTAACTATACTATGTTTAACACAAGCCATGATGCCATTGACCTTCGTGACAACCTGGGCCCACTACTAGTTCATGTTCAGACACCTGTTGAGTAGCACTCACAGATACTTTTTCTCCATGCAGGTTCCCAGACATTTCACAGCAGTGTGTTGTTGTGATTGAAGTGCAAGATCCAGAACTTGGTCTAGTTGAAGTGACTGACTTCAGACCATCAATACAGCCTATTCAAATACCTCCACAGGGTCTTCCTACCCTCAGATTAACACTTCCTCCCATCTTGGTGCCATCTGCAAACTTTCTGTGGGTGTACTCAATCCCCTTATCCAGATCATCAACAAAGATATTAAACAGGACTGGCCCCAATACTGACCTTTGGGGAACTACTAGTGACTAGATACCAACTGGATTTAACTCAGTTCCACTCTGGGCTCAGCTGTGTTTTTTGTTTTGTTTTGTTTTGTTTTTTTTTTTTAAATAACGAAGAATTGCTCCTCAAACTAACGTCCTTTACCCTCACACACATCCAGCACACAGGAAGCTGTACGGTGTTCCCTCTTTGCTTTTACAGAAGGCAAACAACACTAAATTCAGATGTCAATTCAGCAGCCTGAACTTAAGTTACACCATGCTTCCCAATATTGCTTATTACATGAGGTATTTGTACCCAAAACCACGCTAGAGATACAACCCCTATTTGTTCTGCACTGCTACAAATTGAATCATTTTAGTCTTTTCCTTAGGATGACTTGTGGAAATTCAAACTCTATAACCACAAAGTGGTTATAAAGCAGATATACTTCTATTACAGCACTGCACACACATGCTTGGTGCAGAGGTAGTAGCCTCTCCAAGCCTGCACACCACAAAGTGGTATTTTAAGGATATTTATAGAGACAAGTTATAAGTACGCAAGAATCAGAGGGGATATTACAATTGATTCCAAGAAACAAGGTGTAGATTATTCTGATATCACAATTAGAATAGGATAGAATATTACAATTGGTTTCAAGAAATTATTATAATATTCTCCACCCCAATTGCTGAGTTATCATGACTTGCAGGTTGTAGTGGAATTCCTAAATCACAGCCTGAACAAATATGTGAGCACATGAGTGCCTGGCACAAGAGAAATAAGGCTGCATTCCTCGGCACAACCCCCCCACCTCAGCAGCCCTCCCTGTAGTGCCTGTTTTGCCTTTGTTTGCTCTACCCTTACTCTAGGCAAGGGGTACCCTTGCCTAGTTCATAATTAAGCAAATGCCATTTTGATACAATTCTAAAGAAATATGTTCCACATCAAGGAGACATTGCCTAAAAGATCTGATGCAGAAGCTTTTTTGGCTTTAGCTGAGGGTCCCACCTCAAAAATTAAACACACAAGACGACAGTGACTTCAAGTGCTTCCTTGCAAGGATATAATTCAGTATCCCCTAATAGTCTGCACACCAAAACAGCCTCCATACTGCAAAGAAGTACAGCTTCGTGGTACACAGTGCTGGGAAGGCTGCCTTCCCATCCAGCTGCATCACACATTAACAAGCAGGCTATGCAGCCTGTCTTTTCCAACTGTAGCTCTAGGAAAAAAAAATAATATTTTTTTTATTTTATTTTATTTTATTTTTTTTTTAAATGAACATAGTGAGCTGGCTATGAATTCTACTCAGGCTCCTCCTGACAGCACGAGAAACCTCTGAAGGCCGCCACTGACTTCGCTTTGCTGCCGAGCACGGACGGCCGCGCTCTTTCCTCAGCACTTCGCTGCGGGGCCATCGTGAACGCTGTCGGACGGTTCCAGACAGGCCAATCAAGTTCGGCTCCTGGAAGAGCAGCCCGGCTGTGGCCCTACCCCTGAAGCCCTGTAAAACCGGCTGGACGAGGGCGGGGCAGAGGCGCCCGACCCTTGGAGGCTTCCAGGGGACAGGAATGTTGGGGAAACCCTGCAGCTTAAGGGAGCGGACGGAGCACAGCGTCTCCTCTTATGGATAGGGGAAAAAGAACTAGGAAGAAACAAATCCCAAAACAAGCAAACAGCAACAACCTCAGCCGCTGCCCCTCCGTGCAAAGCAGATCTCAGCTCCCTCCCGAGAGGCCCCATCAGGGAAGCGCTGGAAAAAGTCCCCTCCCGGATCCAGGCACGGGTCTCTTACCCAGAATATGAAGTTGAAGCCAAAGAGCAAGTATTTGATGCACTTAGTGCCTCCTTTGACAGGCATTCTGCTGACGGATAGCAACCAGTAGAAGCGATAAGGACAAGTACACAAAGGATACTTTTGGTCCGCACCACTCCTTAAGTACTGCCCCATCAAATCCCTGCCCGCCTACCGTCACCAGCCCCGCCAGCCCAGCCCTCTCTCCTCCCTTGTCCACGCCCAGGTTCGATGACTCCTGCTCCCCACGCTTGCCGTAGCCCCGTGGTTCCGGAGCCCCCCGAATCCCCTGGAGCCCCCGGGACGCACGGGCGTGGCTTTCCCGGGACTGGAAGACGGGAGGTAGCGCTGCTGCCTGGCTGCCTTTGTGCACGGGAGTTTCACGCTGCCTCGACATGTCGGGGACCTAAAGGCACCTTACTGAAGAAGGGTCCTGGGTTGGAACAAAGTACTCTGGCAATTAGTTTTAAGGGTACTGAGTTTTGTGGCTGTTTTGTAGAGAAAGGTGGCCTTGGTAGTTTATCTTGTTTTTGCAAGAACTTGAATTACAAGCAGGTATCCCACTTGGGCTCTGTATCATGCACTGGATGTGTGGGTACAGTATGTGAGTGAAAAAAAACACTGTAGACCCTGGGAAGAATGAAAGCAGGAGAGATGCCGTTGTGGGAGAGGGAAGATTACTTTGAAGCAGGGCATGCCCTGCTGGCACTACCTATAATATACACCACCAGCATGTAACTTCTCTCCCCTTTTCAGGAGTTTGCCATCTCTCAAGGGTTCATAAGTTATAGTGCACTTGCTTAGGGAATTTCTGCTTGTCACTTACTGGGATTATGTAGAATGGATGCCTGTGCGTGTGCATGTATGTTAAATATATAAGCCTCTGTGCTTCTCTGAATGCATAGTTTGCTTTCCTCTGCTCCTGAGAAATCCTGTCTCTCAGATCCAAATGTACCCTGAAACACTAATAAAACTGTATCTAGCAACAAGTGGAGAGACTCTCAGTGCACAGAACAGCACTGCTTAGCGTAGTATGGGTTTAGTTGTATTTAACATATCAGCCTAGCTGATGTCAATTCTACCTTACTTTTACAATTATGTCTATGCATATATAGACATATATAGAGACGTATATATATATATAAGTCTATATGTATAAAGTTATAAGCACACAATTAAAAAAAAAAATCAGAAAATCAGTTAGGATAAGCACATGCCTATCAACTGATCCATACAGGCTGGGTATATGCATGCTGTTATCTCACCCTAGTTGCTATATAAATCTTATTGAATTTCAGAGACATTCCAGTTGATTTAAATGGGAAGTTCAGCACTCAGCTTCTGAATCTGATAAGAAAGAAAACTGAGGTCTTCTATCATCTGTTTCCTTCTAATAGAACATCATTAGAAGTTCAGCAGTTATCAAGATTCAAAACCCAAGCAGAACAGAAAGCACAGAAAAGACTTAGTGGTGAACTGAGTTAAATCCAGATGGTGAGCAGTCATGAGTGGTGTTCCCTAGGAGTGGGTATTGGTTGACTCTTGGCTGAACATGAGCCAGCAGTATGCCCAGCTGGCTTAGACAGACAAGAAATTTTGCTGCCAGCAGGAGCAGGGAAGTGATCTTCCTTCTGTACTCAGCACTGGTGAGGCTGCACAATGAGTACTGTGTTCAGTTTGGGGCCCCTCAGTACAAGAAATACATCAAGACCCTGGAGTGTATTCAGAGAAGGGCAATGAAACTGGTGAGGGGTCTGGAGCACAAGTCTTATGAGAAGTGGCTGAGGGAGATGGGATTATACAGTCTGCTGTATAATACTCTCTACCTGAAGGAAGTTGTAGTTAGCTGGAGGTCAGCCTCTTCTCTGGTGTAACTAGTGATAGGACTTGAGCGAATGGCCTCAAGTTGCATCAGGGGAGAATCAGACTGGGCATTAGGAAACACTACTTTTCTGAAAGAGTGGTCAGGTGCTGAAGTGGGCTGTCCAGAGGTGGTAGGGTCACAAAACCTGGAGGTGTTCAAGGGATGTTTAGACATTATGCTGAGGTATGTGGTTTAGTGAGAGCTATTGGTGATAGGTGGACGGTTGGACTGGATGATCTTGTGGGTCTTCTCCAACCTTGGTGATTCTATGATTCAGCCTGGAGAAGAGAATGCTCTGGGGTGACCTGTTAGCAACCTTTCAATGTCAAAAGGGGAGATATATGAAGAGGGAGCAAACTCTTTAGCGAAGTATGTGGTGATAGAACAAGTAGAAATGGCTTCAAGCTTAAAGATTTAGGTTAGATGTAAGGAAAACATCTATTATAGTGAGGGTGGTGAGGGGAGCTAGTCACCCAGAGACATGGTTGATGCCCTGTCCCTGGAGACTTTTAAAAGGTGAGACTGGATATAAGGCCCTGGGAAACCTGATCATAGAATCATAGAATCATAGAATCACCAAGGTTGGAAAAGATCTAAAAGATCATCCAGTCCAACCGTTCACCTATTACCAATAGCTCCCACTAAACCACATCCCTCAACACAACATCTAGTCACTCCTTGAACACCCCCAGGGTCAGTGACTCCATCACCTCCCTGGAGAGTCCATTCAAGTGCCTCACCACCCTTTCTGAGAAGTAATATTTCCTAATGTCCAGCCTGAATCTCCCCTGCTGCACCTTGAAACCATTCTGTCTAGTCCTATCACTAATGACATGAGAGAAGAGGCCAACCACCAGCTCGCTACAAACTCCCTTCAGGAAGTTATAGAGAGCAATAACGTCTCCCCTGAGCCTCCTCTTCTCCAGGCTGAACATTCCCAGCTCCTTCAGCCTCTCCTCAATATGGCCTGTGCTCCAGACCCCTCACCAGCTTTGTTGCCCTCCTCTGAACATGTTCCAGGGCCTCGATATCTTTCTTGCAGTGAGGGGCCCAAAACTGGACATAGTACTCGAGGTGCAGCCTCACCAGTGCTGAGTACAGGGGGACAATCACCTCTGTGCTCCTTCTGGCAACATTTTTTCTGATGCAAGCCAGGATGCCCTTGGCCTTCTTGGCCACTTGGCCACACTGTTGGCTCATGTTCAGCCAAGCATCAATCAATACCCCCAGGTCCATTTTGTCTATGCAGTCTTCCAGCCACTCCACCCCAAGCCTGTAGCGTCACCTGGAGTTGTTGTAGCTGAAGTGCAGGATGCAGCATTTGGTCTTGTTGAACCCCATCCCATTGGCTTCAGCCCAGCTTTCCAGCCTGTTCAGATCCCTCTGTAGGGCCTCACTACCCCCAGGCAGATCCACACTCCCAGCCAATTTGGTGTCATCTGTGAACTTACTGAGGGTGCACTTGATGCCCTCGTCTAGGTCATCAATAAAGATATTGAAGAGGACAGGCCCAAGCACCGACCCCTGGGGAACACCACTCATGACCAGGTGATCTAGCTGTGGATTTCTCTGTTCATTGCAGGGGAGCTGGACTAGATGACCTTTGAAGGTCCCTTTCAACTCCAAGGATTCTATAATTCTACAGCACATAGAACTTTGCTTACACCCTGAGATTTCGTTTCCACAGCAGATTTGCAGTTTCCCCCAGCAGATCATTCCCTTGTCAGCATTATTTTCCTTAGAACCTACTGACTATGCCAACTGCAATTCAAAAACACCAGCACTTCTGCATAAGGTTTACAATCCTGAAGAAAGGATGCAGAGGCAAGTTACTATTCATCAGTTTAATACAGAGGTTCTCATGTTACTGGGATTGGCTGTACAGTAGTGTGTCCACCCTGAGGTTTCTCCTCGCAGATGCCAGTGGCATCTGACTAGCAAAGAGGAAGCTGGGTGGAACTCCAGACCAGACCCCAGCTGCTCTCTGCCTCTGGCCATCTCAGCTCACTGCGGAGAAAAGCATGTGCTTCCCTTGCACTATCGTAGTTTGACTCCTACTTTGGGTACTCTTCTCTCTCTTGTTTTGTTTGATTTGGTTAAATTTAGTAAATTACCATTCCTCCTCAGACCATTGCCTTTGTGTTTTCTTTTTTTTAAAACTATCTGCTCACTCTCTGCCCTTTCCCCTCTCCTGGACTGCATGGCCAGCCATGCTGGCCGGGTCAAAGCAAACCTTCCTCATTTTTTTTCCTTTGCTCCTTTGTCTCTCCTTTTTCTTATCCCGGAGCCTGTGCACCCCCTGTCATGGACTTACATCTAGGGGTAACCCTGTGTCAGTGTTGAAGCAATGTTTAGATGCTGTAATGAAGGACATGGTTTAGTGGTGAAGTATTGATGGTAGGAGGACAGTTGGACTGGATGATCTTGGAGGTCTTTTCTTACCTTGGTGATTCAAAGATTATCAGCTCTTGATACACAGAGGTTGGGCTCCTCCTGTCATGCATACTTTGCATTTAAGATCTTCAGCTTATGTATATTACTTGCTTGACATATGCAGATATTTTACCAGAGTTATGTTGCATATTTTCTTCTGCTTGGAATAAGATTTCTTCAGGCACTATAGGAAAATATATCAAAAAGAAATTAACTCACCCTTCCTGGTAACATTCAGGAGACAGGGACAAGCTGAGCAATGTGACCCTCCCCCATTCATACTGTTCCACCTCTGGAGAGAAGGGTGGGGGAAAAGGGAGAGCTCTGTAGACTCATATTGTACACAAAGTATTGCAGAGACAGAAGGGGTGCTCCAGAACTCCGCTCCCTACCCCCCCCCCCCCACCTCGCTCCAGACACCCATGCACTCACGTAGCTCACCCATTGGTTCGGGCTGAGACCATGGAATTCCACTACACTCCACCCCTTCACAATGACTGAGCAGGTAGGCGGTGAGCCCACGCTATCTGGTGGCCCAAAACACAATGCACAGCGTGACAAATGCACAACACCCTCCTCAGTATAGAATGTCAAGAGAAAAGCAATCATTGGCAGTCTTTTCCACGGTTGTGTTGGTCTTGACATTCTTTCTTGAGGCCTTTCTTCAAGGACTAGTAGCAGTTTTGATTCAGGCTCACCAGTTCCCAAAAGTTCAGCAGTGCACCACAGAGTGTCACAATGTTTCCTGATGAACACTGGAGCATGCTGGAGTGCTGTTGCTCCTGCGGGCTATCCTGTGAACTTATAACCTCAAGGGAAGTAAAACAGATGCTTAGTAGGTACAAGGAGGAGTAGGTCTGCCCTCCATGGTAGGACACAGGCAGTATTTTGGTCTTGAGTCAGCACCTCTGCCTGTGTTGGGGCATGTGCTGGCCTTTGATACCACACTCTTTGGTCTGATATCTGTGGCTGAGTAATTATATCAGGTCCCAAAGGAAGGGGGAAGGGGGAGCCTAATTTGCCACATGGACATAAGTAATGTCCCCTTTGCAATGAAAACAGTGGTGTCAACTACTACCTCTGCTGGCCGTGCACTGATTTACTGATCCCCCAACCTCTAACCATCTCCCCCAAGGTGCAAGGAGACCACACCATTTTGGTCCTGCTTGCACCTTCCGAAGTCATTTTACCTTGTGTTTCTCTAGGTCTTCAGGGGCAGGGAGCAGAAGATTATTCATGGTGTCAACTTGTGGCTTGAGCAAGGTGTCTTTGCCTGTGATTTGTATCCTAAGTGGGGAGGCCCAAGTTGCCTACAACATTCTTGAAATCACTGGATCTGCCATCTCTTGCTCTCTCATTCAAGTCTCACAGGGTATCATAAAGCCTCTTGATCCACCCCTGCCTTCAGAGCAGCCTCCGGGATCCCATTATATCTTTCTATTAGGCCTGATCCTGTCGGATTATAGGGTAGGTGAAACCGCCATTTGCTGTTGTAGTCTTCAGCCCACTTCTGCACAGTTGCACACGTGAAATGTGTACCTTGATCACTTTCAGTGACCTCAGGAGTCCTGTATGATGCCATCAACTTAGTTAGAGCTTTGATGGTATAGGTTTGGTTTGCCTTTGCTACAGGATAGGTTTGCATTCATCCACTCACTGTATCAACACAAGTTAAGGCATATCTGTCCCCCTGAGATTGAGGAAGGGGACCTATATAATTGATCTGCCATTGCTGTAATGAGTGGTGTCCTCTATCAAGATGGGTCATAGTTTTCAGCAGAAGTCTTGGTCTCATTCATGAGCATACATGGACAGTGTCTGGTAACTATATGGGCAACCCCCAATCTTTAGCTGCCACATGACATGCAGGTTTTCTGTCCTGCATGTCACAGTTTCCAATTCAGCCAGTGGACTATGTCATCTGCTGGTGTATTTCCTAACCATCGGACTTGAGCCAGTGTGTCAGCTTCATTGTTGCCTGGTGACTGCAAGGGTTGATGTCCAGAGACGTGGTATGCTTGTACAGTCCTGTGCCTAATCACTTTCCATATATCAACCCACACATCTTTGCCCCAAATAGTTTGTCAGTTGTTTATGGGCTGGTCCTGCCCAGTTCTATGACTAGTGAGGCAGAGGGATTTAGCAAAATCCACGCCTCCAGAAAAGGGAAACAGGGGACCCCAAAATAATTAAAAACAGTGGCAAAGGAGAAATAAACTGATTTACTAAATATGGTATCGGAATGCAAGATAACACACTATAATACAATATAATTAGAACTGAAGCTAATAAATCGAATATAATGAGAGAGAGACTGTCCAAACAGCTGAAGGCTTTACACTGATGCACACAGTCAGGACAGGCAGCAGTGAGGAGAGGTGAAGGAGAGGAGAGCTGAGATGAAAAGCCCATTCAGGTGACCTTGCCAGGAGTTATATCTCCTCTCTGACTGCAAAGTCCCCTGGGGAATGTAGTTCTTCTCCTCCTCCGGGCAGGTACCCGGAAGTGGAGCATTAACACTTTAACTCCCAGTTCACTACATGATGTTATGATGTGGAATACCAGTAAAAAAATCATCAAACTATGACATAAGTCCAGTCCTGAGTGGCCCACTGTGCTATCCAGATTGTGAGCCCTCAGCAGACTGTCCAGCTATCTGTGCAGATGTTCAGTGCACTGTTGCCAGGCTCTTGAGTTCACCATCCACACAGCTCATAGCTCAGTCCACTGGCTACTTTGCCCATCCTCTTCTTTGAATCATTTCGATTGAGAGATGGTATGCAACAGCTGGCCACCTACCTGGGTTTCCTCTGCTGGATCCATCTGTGTACCAGGCATCTTCTGGAATAGGGTATTTCCCATACAGAACTCTTCTCTGGACAAGTAACCACTATTTCCTCAGGTGTCTCACTGTGGTATGTTACCAGCCCAAGTACATTTTGCAGTTCTTCCTTCAGTGAGGATGATGACAGGCAGCTTCTCTGACTAAGATAGGTGACCCAGTGTGCTCCTGTTTGTGATTGGGCCTCCCCGGTCTTAGGAATGTAGGTTAGGTCTTTTACCCACCCCTGAATTGGTAAAGTTGTCTTAACAACTTTACAACAGTTTGAGTTATTGGTTCTAATGCCTGCAATGCAGAATTGGTAGCCAATAACTGCTTTTCAACCATGCTGTATCTCTCTTCTGCTCCACGCCAAATCTGTGACCAGAACCCAATTGGGATTTGAATGGAACTCTGGTGCTGCCACAGCCCCCAGACAAAGCCATCTTGGGTTACATGAACATCTAGTTCAGCTGGAAGGGTTGGATCAAATATACCCAGGGCTCTACCCCAGTCCCATGCTTGGCCTTTTTTTTTTTTTTTTTTTTTTTTTTTTTTTTTTTTTTTGTTAATCGATATAAAAGTTTTTAGCAGTTGTGCTAAGTGGGGTATAAAGGGTTGCCAGTATCCTAATATAGCCCAAAATTCCTGCAACTGCTTCTGTTTTGTGGAAACCGGGAACACTTGGATCTTATCTATGTTTGCACTGGGTAACACCTTAGTTTTACCTGACCAGATGACACCTAGGAATTTAACTGATAGCCCTGGTCCTTGTACTTTCTGTGGATTTATTGCCAATGCTTTTCCCTGTAAATAAGTAATTAATGATGGTACTGTCTTCTCTAATGCCTTGATTGTGTCAGACATTAACATCAAATCATCTATATAGTGGTACATTTTTACAATAGATAGTTTGTTCCAATTTGCCAAGTTATGTGCCACCAAATTATGACAAAAAGTAGGTGAATGCACTTGAAAAGTCCACTGCCTGCCTTCCCGTGTGAATGCAAGCTAGACTTGAGATTCCTTAGCAATTGGAATGCTGAAAAATGCATTTGCCAGATCCAGAATGCAGTGATATGTTTCTATCTCTCTACTTAATGCATTCATGAGGGAGGCGGTGTTGGGTATGGCTGCATGGACTGGTGGCATGACTTTATTTAGTTCTCTGTAGTCTACTGTCATTCTCCCCATAACATCTGACTTCCTGACTGGCCATATGGGGGAGTTGTATGGGCTGTGTGCAAGTCTAATGATCCCTACTCTCTCCAGCTCCTTCACAGTCTTGGTAATTTTTTCTTGCCCACCTGGGAGTCTACACTGCTGTGTTTGGGATCCATGGTTATGGCAAACAAATAGGTTCAATTTTTGCATGGGCCCCTTATGATTGCCTGCACTGCCCAGATACTAATATATCTTTCCCTTAATCTGAACTCTCCCACAGTGGTTTGGAGAGTCAGATCTGACATGATGTCTGTCCTCAATATGTACTCTGAAACTGGGGCGATGGACACCTTGAGTACTGTGTTCAGTTTTGGGCTTCTCACTACAAGAAAGACATTGAGGCCCTGGAACGCGTCCAGAGAAGGGCAACAAAACTTGTGAGGGGTCTGGAGTACAAGTCTTATGGGGAACGGCTCAGGGAGCTGGGATTGTTTAGCCTGGAGAAGAGGAGGCTTAGGGGAGACTTCATTGCACTTTACAACTTCCTGAAGGGAGGTTGTGATGAGGAGGGGCTTGGCCTCTTCTGCCAGGCAACAAACAGAACCCAAGGAAATGGCCAGAAGTTGTATCAGAAGAGGTTTAGACTGGACATACAAATGATCCTTTTTTCTCAGAGAGTGGTCAGTCACTGGAATAGCCTGCCTAGGGAGGTGGTAGAATCGTCATCACTGGCAGTGGTCAAGAAGAGTATGGATAGGGAGCTAGGAGATATGGTTTAGGGGTGTTCTGTAGGTATGGTACAGGGAGGACGGTTGGACTAGATGATCTTATAGGTCCTTTCCAACCTTGTGATTCCATGATTCTATGATTCTATGATTGTACTCCCGGGGTGGTAGGCGCCCAATCCTCAGTTTCAATCATGTTTGGGTTCCTGTGGAAACACAAGAAGGATTTTACAGAGCAGCAGCTATGTAGCAAGATAATGACTTCACAGAGAAGCAGATGTGGAGCAGGATAAACAGCATGAGAACCAAGGACATCTCTAGGAAAGGAATGAATAGCTCACAGTTTTGAAGGGAGGTTTTAGGGTTGTTATTGCATTAGCTTTTCTCCAATTAGTGTGTGTGATTTTCTAATACCCTCGTCTGCCTGCTATGAAAGTACAGCTTTTCGGGCAATAAAGTTGACTCAGCTATATCTAAACATATTGGTGTGTGGCTGTTTGTCCCAGTGCACTGCCCTCTTGCCCTCACATTCACCAACATTTGGCACCTGAACAGGAACCCAAGCTGGTGTTGCAGGGTCTTGAAGCACCGTCTGGAATGAAGACAGTGGGTGAACTGCAAGAGGATAATGGTCACAGCAGATGGTTGGCGCCGCATGGCAAAAAGCAGTTAAGTGTTGTGGTAGCTGGAAGTGGGGTTGTGTCCCGCCCTCTGCAAGCCACAATCAAGTGGGAAGCTGCGGAGAAACTGCTTTTAAGTATTCTCTCTAAGAGAGGGGATCATGTATCTCCTAAAGACATATCCGAGCTGGCAAAATGGGCTCGGAAGAATGGACACCTTCAGGAGGTGGCACTGATGTTCTGTGTAGCCAGATGGTGAGAAACAGGGGACCATGTGTGGGACTCTATTATGTTGGAAAATAAAGAACATAAGCACTTGTGAGACTTGGGTCCTACATGGAGACTGATTATCAATACATTGTAGAATATGCAAGCTGAGTGGCAGGTCACTGCTGCTGCAGTACAAGCCCTCTCCAGACCTAGTGCTCAGTTAAGGTCAGAATTTGATTCCCTGTTACCAGGAGTCTTGCACTCCATTTACTCATCAGCCTCACAGGTTAGGGCTGCCGCAGAAGCCCCAAATACTCCCCCGTCCTCAACCTCTTTGACGTCCCCAGCCGGTCCGATGGCGGCAAGTGAGGAAGGTGTGGTGGGGATTGCTGAGGGGTGTGCAGAGCAGCGAGAAGAAGCTCCTGAGAATGAAAGCAACTTGGACAATGGTGGGAATGAGAAAGCATTAGAGGAAGATATTAAAACATTAACTTAGAAGCTGTGGGACTTAGAACTGTGTATGAAGGAGGCTTCAGTCTCCCCGAGCACTCCACTGATGTCTTTACAACCCCTGCCTATGCTGCTCCCCCCCACATAGTGGTCCTCCACCTTCGTGTTGATCCTGGGTTATTAGGGGTGCAATACTAGAGGGACAATGGCAAGCTGCATCTCAGCTCGCTTGCCTGGTGATATATGATCAGCATGGAGCTGCTTGGTGGGAAGTGCATGACTGGAAATTGTTACAACAAGCTCGTAAGACTGTGACTATGGGATAAAATCCAAAGCTTCTAAGCAGTTTATTCAATGGATTTTCACTGCAGATGTGCAAATGCTGCTAGACATTCGTAATCTTGAGCAGTTGTTACTAACACCATCAAAATACTTGTTGTTTGTTCAAGAATGGACAAAAAGTGCTAACAGAGAAGCTGCAATTCAATGACAACCAGCAGATCCTCTCTATGGGATAACACCAGATATGTTGTTGGGGACGGGGCTGTATACTGCCGCTGATATTCAAGTTACTTTCCCGTCCAGCTTTTGTAGGCTGTCTGCACAGCTTGCTTTGGAAGCAATATTTGCAATACCGTCAGGAAAAAAGGGAACGTGTATTTGCATCTGTTCGGCAGGCAGCTTCTGAGCCATTTACACACTTTGTAGATCGCATGTGGGTTGCTATTCATGATAGTGATTTACCTGACAAATCCAAACAATGGTTTATGATAATGCTAATCAGGCAACCAGGGTAATTTTAGCAATGTTGCCTCATGGTTCTAGTGTTGAGACTATGTTGCAGAGGATTGCTAGAGCAGAGCAGGATCTGCAAGCAAATTGTGTTGCTGCAGCAGTACGAGCTGCTATTGGTCCAAAAAAGGATGACAAGAAAAGAGATCCAGGTGGTCCACCACGTTGCTATCATTGTGGTATTGTGGGACACATGTAGAAAGAATGCAAAGAGTCAGTGTGGTGTGCCAACAGGGAACACATAATACTAGGAGCTGTCAGAAGCTGGGAAACGAGAAGATGAGCACGAGGTCCAGGGGCACTCAAACAAAAATGCCCGGCCATCCTCAATCAACAGCACAGGTAGTTCAGGCACTGGTTACCTCGACAGCCACCAGTCCCAAACTAGAGGGAGCCTTGCAGTGGACATGGCAACCACAGTAGACATCCATTTACTCGATGAGGCAGTTACCAAAGTTAAGTTAAATGCCCAAGGTCCTCTGTCTGTGGTTACAAAAATGCATGCTATTTTAATGGGCCACTCCTCATTAGAAGTAGCTAGCGTGATATTGATTCCAGGAGTTATCAATGCAGATTACAAAGGAGATATTTATGCTATATTTTATACTCCCTGTCTGCCTATATTCATTCCAAAAGGGACAAGAATAGCACAATTAATACCAATACTTGATCCCCATGGTGACATTCAGGGTGTTGATCGCCAAGGAGTTTTTGGGTCCACCGGTCCTATTGCATGCCTGACCATGGCATTGAATGAGAGGCCAATGGCCCAGATCAGATGTCATAATAGTACAGTTTCTGTTTGTGCTCTCCTTGACTTAGGAGCAGATGTCTCCTTGGTTTCTACGTGAGTGTGGCTGCCAGATTGGAAGACTCGTGTGGTGGCAGGTATCAGTGGAGTAGGAGGTGCTACAGAAACAAGTCTATCAGTGGAGCCCATTGTGATTACCATACAAAATGAGACACCAGTGTCTTGTATGCTCCATCTAACCCCATTGCCTAGTCTTATACAGATTCTCTTAGGGTGTGATGTCATGAGTCAATGGGGTTGCAACTGACAAATCAAAATTTAGCCTGACGGCCAGTGTGGCACTGCCACCACCAATTCCCATTGTTTGAATAAATGATACACCTATTTGGGTGGAGCAGTGGCCATTAAACAAGGATTGCATAGAAATAGCCCAAAAATTGGTACAGGAGCAGTTAGAAGCAGGACACACACGCCCGGCAGTAAGTCCTTGGAATATGCTCATTTTTGTTATTCCTAAGAAATCAGGGAAATGGAGATTATTGCATGATTTGTGTAAAGTAAATGAGCATGGGGGCTTTATAGCCTGGCATGCCTTCTCCTACTACGTTACCTAAGGAACAGAATATTTTTGTTATTGATCTGAGAGACTGTTTCATTACAATACCCATTGCAGAAACTGTAAGCGTTTTGTTTTCTCTATACCATCTCTCAGTAAGGCAGAGCCCTATGCCTGCTATGAATGGGTGGTCTTGCCTCAGGGGATGAAAAATTCACCAACCATATGCCAATGGTTTGTTTCAGCAGCTTTAGTGCCAATCTGAAATGAGAACCACAGATGATTATTTATCATTATATGGATGATATTTTATTTTGTCAAAAAAACCCTTTCACAGAAAAGTGGGAAAAGCAATTGGTTCAGCATTTACTTACATTTGGTTTAAAGGTGGCTCCAGAGAAAGTGCAATGCACCGTGCCATATTTGTATTTGGGGTGGAAATTGTCCGAAACTGTAATACAACCAAAAAAAGCAGAATTGTCTTTTTCTATTCAGAACCTTACTGATTTACAAACTATATTGGGTAATATACAGTGGTTGCATCCATTGATGGGTGTGACTAATTCACAGTTAGAACCCTTTTTGCAGTTGATGCGGGGTCAATCTGCAAATGACCCTATCTCTCTCACTGCTAAGGCACAGAAGACATTACGGAAAATTGGTCAGCAGGTTACCTCTGTAGTGAGTAATTGCTGATCACTCGCATTGGGTCTCAGCGTTATCATTTATGCACAGCAGAAGCATGCATTTACCATCATTTGTCAATGGCAAGAGAAAAAAGATGAGGATACTGTACTGTTATGGTGCATGCCATTGACTAATGATGGAGACTCTCTTTCTCCAGGTTTTTTCAAAAAATTCAGAACTTTGGACCTGAGTTTGTTCTATTTGCTAGAATGGGTATTTCCTTCTGATCAACTGTGGTCTTCTATTGCTACGCATATGGATGTTGTCACGGCTCTAATACTTCAGGCACATGAGAGAGTACTAAGTATTTCAGGATTGGAGCCTGAAGACATAAGTCTGCCATTTACATCTGTGTGGTTGGAGTGGACTTTACAACATTCTCAGACATTGCAGTTGGAGCTAGGGGGGTTTCCAGGTTTGGTGCACAACCGATGACCATCGCAGAAGATTGCACAGTTCCTGGAAAAGTCTGAGTGGTGTTTCACACCCATGCAATCTGAGTGTCCGATACAGGGGCGTACACTGTTCACTGATGCAGGAAAGAAGTCTCAAAAGGCAGTCTGTGTCTGGTGGAGTGAAGGATGGCAGCATAACTACATTTCTGTGAGGCCAGAGGACTCATTGCAAATTACGGAACTGTGAGTGGTCATGTTTGCATTTATGTGATGGAATGATGAACCATTGAACACTGTAACAGATTCCTTGTACGTTGCAGGGGTGTGTCAGCATTTGGAGGATGCTTACCTGTGGGAGAACAAGAATGAGCAACTGATGGGAATTCTTGAGGGAACTACAAGCTGTTTTACAAGTAAGGGAATATCCATACTGTCTTATTCACATTAGGAGTCACTTAACACAATTGGGTTTGGGTGAAGAGAATGATGTAGCAGATAAGTCAGTAGCAGTGGCTCTGGTTAACTCTTGTGAAGCTGCGAAGGTATCTCATGAGATGCTTCATCAGAATGCAAAAGGATTAAACCAACAGTTTAATATTAGTCTCTCGGACACTAAGCTTATTGTTCAGATATGTCCACAATGTAGTCATCATAATAAGGGATTGGGGTTAGGAGTTAATCCCAAGGGTCTTCAGACTTTGGAAGTCTGGCAGACAGATATTACGCACATACCAGAGTCTGGGAGGCAAAAATATTTACATGTTAGCATAGATACCTTCTCGGGCCTCGTGTGGGCTATGGCATTACCAGGAGAAATGGTGAGGCATGTGATTCGTCACTGGCGCTCATGTTTTGCAGTCATGGGTGTACCCAGGTAAATTAAAACTGATAATGGCCCCGCATATAGGTCCCGAATGGTCCAACAATTCATCCAAAAGTGGGGTATAGAACATAGATTTGGTATTCTGCACTCTCCCATGGGTCAAGCCATCATAGAGAGAGCTCACTCTACATTGAAGCTGCAGCTACAGAAGATAGTTGAAAAGGCTCTTATGGTCAATGAGAAAGTATATCATGCCCTATTTACTTCAAATTTTCTTTGCGTTAGAGGTCGGGCTACAGTACCACCTATGGGAGCGCATCATCCTGGGATTAGTCTCCAGACTATAGCAAAATTGGCACAAATAATGTATAAAGATCCACAGACATGCAATTGGATCAGTCCCGTAACTCTTATCTTTGCAGGCAGAGGATATTTTTGTGCCTCTGCAGGTCATGGGCCTTTTTGGGTTCCTGCTCGTCATATTTGGCCTTGGCATGAGAAGTGGAGTAGCAGTTCATTGGATAGTACTGAGACAGAACATGTGGGTCGCGTGGGGATTGGTCTTACATGGGTTCCAGAATGTTCGGCCTCATCTCAAGGCAGAAAATAGCATCCAGCCTTTATAGTACCTGGGACTGTGTTCTTACTTAGTGGTATTGCTTTGTAACTTGTTGTGTTATAGATAATGTTAGTAATGGTTTGGCATAGTGGGTGATTTTCCATGCTACCAATGCAGTCTCAAGAATTAGAATTTTAGGCATTATCTAGGGTGTTGTGTGCTTCTTCTATTTTTTTAATAGATCAAATGTAATCAGTGCTAGAATATATGGGAATAGCTCTTTTAATGTATTAGTACTGCTCGGTTATGATGTCATTAGCCTATCAATTAGACTTTTCTTAATTTGCGAAGTCAAAACCTGGAAAGGAATCCCAGGCAAAGGATGACCCTGTATCATAGAATGATTACCTCTCTTTTATCCCACTAATCGGAATTTTTGAAATATGACCATGCATCACTTGAGACAAAAGCACATTCTAAGAGAGCTAAACTTGATAGTTTATTCTGTTTTTCAAGCAGGTGTTCCACTTGGGCTCTGTATCATGCACTGGCCATGTGGATATGGTGTATAAATGGGAAAAGCCCTTCAGACCCTGAAAGCAGGAGAGAATCTGTGGTGGGTGAGAGAGGAAAAGTGCACTTTGAAGCAGAGAACGCCCTGCTGGCACTGCCTATTACATCCACTGCCAACATGGTTTGCTGTTTCTCAAGAGTCAATATGTAGTAATTACCCTAGTGATACTCTAGCACATTTGCCCTCTAATACTGGTTCTATCCGATATACAACTTCATAAAGTTGCTGGATCATTAATCAATTATTAACCCAAAAGCATGGTTATGAGCACCCTAAAAGCATTTATTGCACAAATTTTAGTGATCAGTCAAAATCAATATATCAGAGTATACGAAGGTTGAAGACTTTTCTCTAACTAATTACAGGTAAACACAGAATGGGACCCTCAGGGATTTATTTCCAGGCTGCAGAAACTTAGGCTGCAGAGCAAACGTGTTTGTTCTTTTTAGTGGGTTTAACAGTATTTCTTGTATTTCTTGTTGTTATGCTGTGTTGGACTTGTCTCCTTTCTCATGTTTAGAGTATTGTCAATCAAGGCCTTGATTGCGTTATAATGATTATGTTATTAATATAAGTAGTGTATAGGTAGTATCTTGCTAATTAATTAAAAAGGGGGAATTGTGGTTATACAAGGAGGATTTTACAGAGCAGCAGCTATGTAGCAAGATAAGGACTTCACAGAGCAGCAGCTGCAGAGCAGGATAAACAGCATGAGAACCAAGGACATCTCTAGGAAAGGAATGAATACCTCACAGCTTTGAAGGGAAGTTTTAGGGTTGTTATTGCCGTAGCTTTCCTCCAATTAGTGTGTGTGATTTTCAAACACCCTTGTCTGTCTGCTATGAAAATATGGCTTTTCGGGCAATAAAGTTGACTCAGCTATATCTAAACATATTGGTGTGTGGCTGTTTGTCCCAGTGCGCTGCCCTCTTGCCCTCAGGTTCATCAATAGGTTATGGGGATCATCTGCCTCCTGGCCCCACATATCATTGCCTTAGAGCCTGAAAATTTGTTTGGGTCACCATATATAATTGATGTTTCTGCCTCCGTATCTACTAATACCATAACCCCCTTCACATTCTTTCAAGACCAACGAATTGTTATTTCACAGAATCACAGAATTGTAGGGGTTGGAAGGAGACCTCTGGAGATCATCGAGTCCAACCCCCCTGCCAAAGCAGGTGTCCTACACCAGGCTGCACAGGTAGGCATTCAAGCGGGACTTGAATATCTCCAGAGAAGGAAACTCCACAACCCCCCTGGGCAGCCTGTTTCAGTGTTCCATCTCCCTCACTGTAAAGAAGTTCTTGCGCACATCTGTGCAGAACTTCCTATGCTCTAGCTTATGTCTATTACCCCTAGTCCTGTCTCCACATACCACTGAAAAGAGACCAGCCTTGCCACTATAGCCCCCACACCTCAGATATTAATAAACCTGGATTAGATCCCCTCTCAGTCATCTTTTCTCAAGGCTAAACAGACCCAGTTTGCTTAGCCTTTCTTCACAAGGGAGATGCTCCAGTCCCTTCACCATCTTTGTGGCCCTCTGCTGGACTCTTTCCAAGAGATCCCTGTCTTTTTTGTATTGGGGAGCCCAGAACTGGACACAGTACTCTAGATGAGGCCTTACCAGGGCAGAGTAAAGGGGGAGGATCGATCACCTCCCTCAACCTGATGGACACGCTCTTTTTAATGCACCCCATAATGCCATTGACCTGTTTGGCCATGACAGCACACTGCTGGCTCATGGCCAACCTGTTGTCCACCAGGACGCCCAGGTCCCTCTCAGCAGAGCTCCTCTCCAGCAGCTCATCCCCCAACCTGTACTGGTGCATGCAATTCTTCCTCCCTAGATGTAAGACTCTACACTTGCTTTTGTTGAACCTCATCCAGTTTCTTACTGCCCAGCTCTCAGCCTGTCCAGGTCTCACTGAATGGCATCACAGCCTTCAGGTATGTCAGCCAAACCCCCCAGCTTCGTATCATCAGCAAACTTGCTGAGGGTGGCCACTATCTCCTCATCAAGGTCATTGATAAAGATGTTGAACAAGACTGGACCTAGCACAGACCCCTGGGAGACACCACTGGTTACAGGTCTCCAGCCAGATTCTGCACCACCACCAACGACCCTCTTACACTCCACCAGTCAGCCAGTTCTCAACCCACCTCATTGTCCACTCATCTATCCCACACTTGCCCCAGCTTTGTTATACGGATGTTGTGGGAGACAGTATCAAATGCCTTACTGAAATCAAGGCAGACTTGATTGAGAATTGCTCTCCCCCCATCCACCCAGGATGTGATAACATCACAGAAGGCCACAAGGTTGGTCGAGCACGACCTCCCCTTGGTAACCTCCTTTTTTCCCAGTTGTCTGGAGATGGCATCCAGCACAAGCTGTTTCTTGCTAACCTCCAGTTCTAATCAGGTCATTGAACATTTGTTTTCTTGAGACCCTGATGGATCCAGCTTGAATTACCTTGGGGGCAGGTCTCTTAGGTCATGGTGGTGGATAGATGTCTTACTTTTCCACCACCATTTGGACATTGTGCCTGGCCTGTAGGCACTCTGTTGCCCCCAGATCTGCCACCAATTGGACTACCTGTTGTATTGCAGCCTCTGAGGCCACTAGGGGATTCAGTATGGATACCAAAGTACCATACTGATGTGGTGGAGCTTGCTGCAGAATGAGGTCCCTCATTCCTGATGAAAATTTCATCAAGTTTGGTCTCTCAAAATCCTCCTCATAGATTGCCTTCTTCATGCTTAATTCTTGAATATAGTTTTGCAAGTCCTCCATGGAGAACCATAGTCTGGTATTTAATGGTATATCACTCTTATTTCTTATTTGTCCATGTTGCACAGCATGTGGCCATTAACTGTGTAATCAATTAATGATTATGTTGGACAACTGCGTATAGACTTTGCCTGAGGACAGGGTGAATGGTAATGGATGCTAGTTTTGAAATTTCCGGTCCATTCACCACAATGCTTTCTGCCCCCGTGTCAAATAATTGGAGCAGCCATGCTGGCATGCTCTCTCGGTTTTTGTCTAAACTGCTGTACTAGATCCATTAATTCAGCTGCTGTGTATGGGCAAGCTGTTACATATAGCATGCTCTGGGCAGGGGGCCACTGGTCAGGGGGCAGACCCGCTGGCCTATCCTGAGTTGTTTGTTTGTTTGTTTGTTTGTTGAGTTACAACTGGTCAGATCTTAAAGGGATCTAGCTCTAGTGGAGCCTCAAGATCCAACCTTTTAGTGAGTTCATTTACAGAGTCCAGTTTATGTGGATTCTCTTGTACAGGGTCCCCAGTGATGTCTAGAGAGATATTCTGGATTTTTTGTGGGGGAATGATAGGATAAGTTTTTTTCCCTCTCAAAATTTTGACCTGTCTTTCCAGTTCTTCAATATGGTCATGCAATAGTTGATTTTCATCAGTGAGATCAGCTTCAGTTATACTTAGCCAGTTCAAGGCCATCAACAGTGGCCACACCACTGCAGAGGTAGATAACTGTCATTCAAGAGTAGTGAGTATTTTTTTGTTAAGACTACTGAAATAATCAGCCTGTTAAGACTATTGAAATAATTGGTCTGGAGACTCCTGGACCTCTGTCCTGCAGGGGGCCCCATTTTTCAACAATACAAACAATCCCATGATACGGGGATCCTAGGAATCCCAGAGTGTGCCCTGGCAAAACTTCACTCATAGTCTTTCCCCATCCAAGCTGTCCCATGATATTGTTCAGAAATGCCATGGTAATTATTTTTAGAGGCTTACAATTGCGTACTTTTAAAGATATATGGCCACCTGGCTCGCCAAAATGTAGAGCAAATGAGGGCAATGATAGAGCCTTTATTTGAGAAATAGGTGCTATAGGAAAAGATATCAAAAAGAAATAACTCACCCCTCCTGGTATCAGTCTGGAGAAAGGGACAAGCTGAGGAATGTGACCCTCCCCCATTTGTACTGTCCCGCCTCTGGAGAGAAGGGTGAGGGAAAATGGGGACCCATGCAGACTCAGACTGCACAGGAAGCATCGCAGAGACAGAAGGGGTGGCTCCAGACCCACCCCTTGCTCCAGGCATCCATACACTCACATAGCTCACCCACTGGTTCAGGCTGTGACCTTGGAATTCCACTACATTCTGTCTTCTAAGCAGATAGCTTGGTTCAGAGACACAGCTCTCTCTGTTCTAGGCTAGGACTATCCATCAACTAACACTAGCAAACTTAACAGTATTGTCATAGCTTGTATCAACACAAGTTCTTTCCCATGGGCTAGCCTCCTGTTCAGGCCATAATCTGTATTTTTCCACTCAGAAGTCCATTCTGCCCTCTAGGATGGCACATGCTTCACTGCAAGAGCTGCTACTGCAAGGCTGCCTAGGCATATGCGGTATCAGCACATGATACAGCTTGTCCTGCAGGCCAGAAGCACCTCCTTCACCAACTGCTCCTCCTTCCTATTCTGTTAAAAGAGCAGGCTTCATGCTTTCTCAACACTGAACCAAACTCCTGGACTTGATCACTAGGAAATTCTCAAGAAGCAGATGGCTCCCAGGCTAAATGAAGAGATACTTACTATTTTGAGTCCCAGGCCCCACCCAGGCATGTAGTGATGCCCGGTCCAAGATTTTGCTTCCCCTCGTCAGCTCCCTCACCAGCTGTGTCAGGGAGTTATCTCCCACAAGCTCTAGGAACCTCCAGGACTGTTCTTTGTCAGCTGTATTATTATTAATTAATATTATTATTAATTCCAGCAGATGTCTGGGAAGTTGAAGTCCCCCACCTGAACAAGGGGGAGTGACTTTGAGACCTCACCCAACTATTTATAAAGCATCTCGTCCACCTCTTCATGCTGGGTGGGTGGCCTGTAGCAGACTCTCACAATAACGTCAGTCTTGTTGGACTTAGCTTTGATTCTGAGCCATTAGCTCTCAACCCTATCATCACTGTCATTGACTTCCACATATTCACAGTCTTCTTTAACACAGAGAGCTACACCACTGCCTTTCCTACCTAGCCTGTCTCTTTTGGAAAGTTGGTAGCCCACAACCACAGCACTCCAGCTGTGGGAGTTGTTCCACCACGTTTCCGTGATGGCAACTATATCAAAACTATCCAAACACACAGTGGCCTCCTGCTCCTCTTGTTTATTACCCATGCTGCATGCATTAGTGTAAAGGCACCTGACTTGGCCTCCTTGCGAGTGGCAGTAACCCTAGTACCCTCATGACCACACTCAGATGTTTCCACAGCTACCAACCTCACACCAGCCCTTGTGTTCTTCCTAGAAAGGGATGAGTTGTCTTCCTCCTTCACCAAGGGACAAGACTGTGGGGTCTTACAAGCACATCCCTCTCCTGCAAGCACAGGGACGTCATGTACAGGCTCCGTATTAGTGACCCCCCAATAATTAAGCTGTTGCTCTGAAGAGTGATGCTTCTCCTGGTGCTTGTGGCTGTTATAAGCTAGTGACTTACACTTTCATTTGGTACTTCATGCTAAGCTGACACTGGATTTCATCTGTATGCTCAGTGGAATAAATAAGTCACTCGCATATAGCTTTCAAAATACCTGAGACCTGGGGCTTGTTTCTAGCACTTCATTGCTGGTAGTTCTCCCAGGCTCTGACTGTGTGTGACATGTGGGAATATCACTAGCATGCCGTGATGTCAACAGAAAGCCAGGAGTAGATTTCCAGGAGTTTTCCCTCAAATTCCTCAGGCTGTCCTAGTGTCACTCTGTCATACATTCCGGTTAATCCAGAGCCATACCACTCAGATTAGGAGACATGATTCTTCTTTTGTGCTAAAAGATGGCTGGAAAATTTTCATGAAATTATGTTTTAGGTTTTGTCTGAGAGTATTGCTTATTTTATTAGTAATACATTTATCTATTTGTTTGTTTGCATAAGTGGATTAGGAACACTATACTTACAGGACTGAACATCAATTTTTTTATTTTTTTATTTTTTATTTTTTTTAATTCAAGTTAAGAAAGCAGGAAAAGTAATGTTTTACAATGAAAAATGTAGGATGCTTTTCCGTGATTTTTCATCCAAGCAGTGTTGTTCCAGAGAAAGAAATTGTTCCAGAGAAAGAAAGGAAATATAATAACAATATAAATATAATAAATATATATAAATATATATAAATACAAAGACATTAAATAATCTAAATTAACCTTATTTATTTCAGTGCCAGGAATAAAAATGATAGCCAAAACAACAATAAAAGGAATAAAAAATATCAAAAGATGTTTCAGTGATAGAAATTTGCTTTTAACAGCTGCTAGTGTGAACAAAATGCTCCATTAGCTCTATCCTCACTGAAAATTAGCATGAGTTCATTTCCACATGACTGTTTGAGACTGGCTGCTGGAGAGTAACTTCCTATCTATACATTCTTTTTAAAAGGAGGAAGGTTTCATTTCTGAATAACCACACATCACTTCCTGGTGAAGTTAAGTCTTTGATTTTAGTTGAGAAATAGCACTCTTCTGAGGGAGATGATCTAATGAGCTGTTCTGGTATATGAAAGGATCAAATAAAGATAATCTTGTTTTCCAGTACTAATCTCTTCAAAATCTTTATTTTTCAGGCATATGGTTTTGAGTTTGAGCTTAAAAACAGCTTTAAGGAAATTAAAGCAACTACTCACATCTTGGAGAATGTTGATCAAAAATGCTGTTTATAGGACTGAAATTTATACCTTATTTCATTAATTGCCTTTCTCTCAGTTCTAATCCCCTCTCCAATTCAGTTGTCAGTTTCTTCTTGTATTTTTCTTTGAAATTAATCTCATGTCATGTAGAGGTGATGAAGAAATAAATGAGTTCAGTTCCAAACTATGAGTGAGCCTAGTTCTTAGAGTAAACAAGTGTTCCAAAGGCAGCTGTCGTGTTTTTATGATTTTTTGTTGTATTACACATAATAACATCATGTAGTGCACTACAAGTTAAAGAGTTAAAGCTCCAGTTCCATGGACTGCTGATATTTCCAGGTACCTGGTTCTGAGAAGAACTACATACCCCAGAGGACTCTGTGTTTCCATCTGCTGTTCAGAGGGAAATATGAAAACCGATTGCAGATCATGAAATTCTTCTTTTTCACTTACTGCTCATCCTGGTAGTGTGTGCTTTCCCTAGTCATCTCCCCTTCAGCATTAGCATAAGGCCTACAGTTTTGAACACTCTCTCTCATTTCATTTGTTAGCATAAATTCAAATTATATTGTATTATCTCTTGCATTCCTATATTTTATTTAGTAAATTAACTTTCCTCCTCAGGTTGTTGCTATTATTTTGTTTCTAGACCCATCTCTCTGCCCTTTCCCCCTTTCCCAGGGCATGGGTCAGTAGGTCTCCCTGCCGCATTAGTCACCGAACTGGGCTGAACCAGCTCATAAACCATTGACAGCAGCTTTAATTTTGCAAAGGGTTTTCAAGGTAAGTGTTGTAAAACTAAGCTATGTAGGAAAAGTGAGACTCTGAAGGAATCTCTTAAGGCCATTGATTTTGACTCCAAATTGAAGAGGAAAACTACTAATAAACATCATAGTAAAATTAGGAGAAAACCATTTGTTTCTCACAAATCTTATGGGATACCTGAAGGATTATCTCTCGGGATCAGACTAAGCATTCTTATTTACATAGAATCATAATCTCGGAATCATAGAATGGCTTAGGTTTAAAAGGACCTTAAACTTCATCAAGCTCCAAATCCCCTGCTGTGGGTGGGGTTGCCAACTACTACATCAGGCTGCCCAGGATTCCATCCAACCTGGCCTTGAATACTTCCAGGTATGGGGCATACACATCCTCTCTGGGTAATCTATGCCAGCACTTTAAGTGCCAGCAATCTCTAAGTAATTTTTTCCAAATATCTAACTTAAATCTCCCCTCTTTGAGTCTGAAGCCATTTCCCCTTGTTCTGTCACTATCACACCATGTGAAATGTCATTCTCTCTCCTGATTATAAACTTCTGTCAAGTACTGGAAGGCTGCAATGAGGTGTCTTTGGAGCCTTCTCTTCTCCAGGCAAAACAAGACCAGCTCCATTAACCTTTTTTCAAAGGAGAGGTGCTCCAGACGTTTGATTGTCTCCATGGGCCTCCCCTGGATCCATTCCAACAGCTTCACATCCTTCTTATGCTGGGGGCCCCAGGACTGGGTGCAGTTCTCCAGATGTGGCCTTACAAAGGCAGAGTATAGAGGGACAAACACATCTTTCTCCCTCCTAGACACCCCTCCTTTGAAGCAACTCAGGATACTGCTGGCCTTCAGGGCTGCAAGAGCACAATGCTGGTTCATGTCCAGCTTTTTGTCCATCCCAACCCCCAGGTCCACCGGACTTTTCCACAGGGCTACTCTCAAGGAGGTTTTCTCCCAGTCTGTGCTTATATCTGGGATTGCCTCCATCTAAGTGCAACACTTGGCTTTATTAAACCTCATTACATTATCATTTGCCCACTTATTCAAGCCTGTTTCGGGTCCTTTGAGATAGCATCCCTCCCTTAGAATTATAGAATCATAGAATCACAGGGTTGGAAAGGACCTACAAGATCATCTAGTCTAACTGTCCTCCCATTACTATTGCTACCACAAGACACTAATCCATATCTCATAGCTCCTCATCCTCGAATATTGCCAGGGGTGGTAACTCCACCACCTCCCTGGGCAGCCCATTCCAGTGCTTGACCACTCTCTGAGAGACAAAGTCCTTATGCCTAAATCTCTCCTGGTGCAATTTGTGGACGTTTCCTTGGTTCCTGTTTGTTGCCTGGGAGAAGAATCCAAACCCCTCCTCATCACAACCTCCCTTCAGGAAGTTGTAGAGTGCAATGAGGTCTCCCCTGAACCTCATCTTCTCCAGACTAAACAATCCCGGTTCCCTCAGCTCCCTCAGCTGCTTCTCATAAGACTTGTACTCCAGACCCTTCACCAGTTTTGTTGCCCTTCTCTGGACAGGTTCCTAGTTCTCAATGTCTTTCTTGTAGTGGGGGGCCCAAAACTGAGCACAGTACCTGAGGTACAGCCTTACCAGTGCTGAATGCCTTCTATGGTGTCAACTGCACTAAAGATTACAATTGCCTAATAGCCTAATAGAGCCTTTCAAGACTCTTCTGGATGATATATGACTAGGGAAAAAAAAAAAAAAAAAAAAAAAAAAGAGAAAAAAAAAGCAATAGAAATTTTAGACCATATCGGATGATTGGTAGATTTTTTAACAACCAGTCTTTACATGTCAGGAGGCAAGGGTACATCTTAAAACGTCTTAAAACTGAGACAGCACTCTAGTATACTGATGATATTGAAGCTTCAAGAATTGCCAACCAATTAATCAGTATCCTAATAGGCAACCATAGACTTGCTCACATATATGCTTTAAATGAATTTATTATAGTTGCATTTATAATAAAATTTTATTTTACTAAGTCAATTGTTACTAGAAATTGTTTATCCATTATGTATCCAATTCTAAAATCATCTAAGTATGATGAGTTCTGTTTATCCAAATATTTTCTTAATATAAAATAAAATTAGTAAATCTGCTGATTTTACACTGAGATATTAAAGGTGGATACAAATCTTACATAAGTACTACAGCTTTATTTATTTATTTATTTATTTATTTTTCTTTTATTTTTTTAAAAACCTTCCACTACACATGCACAAAATTATTTCTGTGAAGCCAACCAGTGTTTGGTATGACTTGTCAAAGGCATCTGAGGAAATGTTTGACTATCCCTTCTTGTACTGCTCATCTCTGTGGTGCTCCCTAGCTGTCTCACCTTCAGCACTGGAGTAAGGCCTTTAGTTTTGGACACTCCCTCTCTCATTTTATTTGATTTATTAGCCTCAGTTCCAATCCTATTGTATTATATTGTGTTATCTTGCATTCCAATATCAAATTTAATATATTAGTTTTTCTCACTTAGCTCATTAACACTGTTTTTTTGGGGGCTCATCTCCTACTTTTATCCCTTTTTCCCCCTTCCCCCTCTCCTGAGGCTTGCACCCATGGATCATTCTACCCCATTAGTCATGGAACCAGGCTGAACCAGCCCATAAACAGTTGATCTATAAACTATATATATATATATATATATAATATTTATTCACTTAACAGAGAAGGTTTTGGCATATTTGATACAATCTTACAGGAAGTATTTGATTGTTCTGTATGTTAAAGAATCAATTAATTTATTTAACTTGCAACATTAATTAAGGTAGTGAGTGTTTATCCATTACAAATGAGAATAAGCTCCTCAGAGTCAGTTTTGGCAGTATCATCATTGTAATTGCTATAAAATTGTGTCTAAGCAATTACTAATGACACAAGTTATAATAATACCTACTTATTTTTATCTTTTTGTCTTCCGGGATTCTGAAAGTGATTATGTGTCTTGTTACATATTTAGTGCCTCAGGGGAAGTAGGAGAGGAAAAATAAAATAGAATAGCGAATGAGAATGAACATAGACCCCAGTCTGGACAGATGAGCTGGGGACTTGCAAGAGGCTAGGAGTATGGATCATCTGGCAGCACTCTGGCATGTTCCAGGCAGGGATGAAGTAGGATGATAAGAAGGAAGCCAGGTTTGCTACTGAAATATGCGTGTGTATGGATACAGTAACCAAGGTTGGTTTTGGTAGATTGAATTTGGCTGCAGTAATGGTGAAGTTTTTTTTGCTATTCTAGAAGATGAAGTATGTCACTGCATGTTAATGAAACAGCTAATATTAAAGTAAAATGGCTGATGGTGAGTTAGCTTTTGGAAACCTTTGACTTTTCTATTAATGTTGAGGGAAGCTGTTTTCATTCTGTGCTGAGAGGAAAGAGTATGAGAAATGTTGTAAATTAACCTGACCACCTGGACAGAAAGATGTCATCTTCTGCCAGTCCACCAGATTCAAATCAAATTTGCTGTGTTATATATTTTGCCAGTTTCCCATAAACTGGGAAATCTGATCAACTCTTACAGTGATCTCTATAATTGAACATCCATGTTTGATTTTCATCTTCCAGAAAATAAAAAATACTGTTGGGAGTCTAATATGAGATTGAAAAGTCAGTTTTGCATGTGTGTATGGACATGAGTATTTTCACAACTGTTTCTACAAACCTAAAAACCTTCAAAGGCGGCAAAGAGGACATGTAATGTAGCTCAATACAGGAATAAAAAACAGGAGGTAGAGTCAACATTTTTTGCCCTCTCCTCCCCCCCTCTGTTTATAGTAGATGGCTTAGGAATTGAAAGGATAATGGGGTGCCTAAGACAGATTTGTTGATCATATAATGGTGCCAATTGTTCCCTGTTAGCAGTGAATATTTGCTCTCTACAATGAGTAACATGCTCTGTCTTGTACTGGAGTAAATCAGCATATCAGAACAAGAAACATGTGACTTAGTCTAACAAAAAGAGATTGTTAAGATAACGTTGTGCTGAGCAGACCCTCTTAGAGGTGTCTTCTGTCTTCCCAACATGCAGGTGAGGGACATCTCCAGGAAACTACCTAGCCTGGTATGACTGACAGACCACAGTCCTTTACTGCTTTTCCATATAGGAAAAATATGCTGCTGCTGCACATGAGTCAAGGGCTATCAAAGGATTTCAAGGTCTTGGAACTGTGGCTACAGGAACTGAATGTGCAGCTCATCTTTTCTTTCCTGCCTTCTATATTGGGTAAGGACGTGGTAACAAACCAGAGGATCACTTCTTTAAATACATGGATTTGTGGCTGGTGCTGTCGCCAGAACTTTGGATTTTTTGACAGCCAATTACCCTATATGGTACTGAGTTTGTGGGCATGAGATGGGGTTTGCCTTTCTCAAAGAGGAAGAAAGGCTTTTGGGAAAAAGCTAGTGGGATTCATTGGGAGAGCTTTAAGTGTGAAGATGGGGAGTGTTGGGTATTGGGTAGGTGGTGCCTGCGTGCACCTGGGGTGGAGTCAGGGAGGTCACGAGTGTCACACAGGGGCGATCACCTGGACCACGATATGGGGTTTGTTGCAAGTTTAACTGGTACTTCCGGCGTTACGCACTGTGTGTGAGTCCCGTCTGTTCCCCGTGCGCTGAGGCACGGTACTTTCACACGGCAGCCTTAACTTGTCGCCGGATCGGGAGGCGACAATTGGCGACCCTGATCGTGATGTGGTGAGAGTGGTCCGGACCGGTGTGTGTGAGACAGCAACTCCATTATAGTTCTGATTATGGGACAGTGGGTGAGTATGCTGTGGGGGATGGCTTCACAGGTGTAGTGTGAAGTGGATGATGAGGACCTCGATCTGCTTATTAAGTGGATGATGCGGAGAGGTCTGGCTGACGAAGTTTCTCACTGTGTGAGTCGGTCGGCATTAGAGAAAGCTAGCAAGGAGCTCTTTGAGCAAGCTTGTGCAGGGGACGAGGAGGCGTAGAAGCTGTTACCCGCCCTTGGCGCTCTTAGAAAGTTAACTGGATCAGCCAAGGGGGAGCAGGAGCTATGGCGAGCCGTTAACACCTCGTTGCGGCCTATTGATTCCGAGGGGGAGGAGGAGTCTTCACTCAGCAACTGGAGCTAGATGATGGGAGGAGACAAAAGAGGGAGACTCAGTAGGAGAGGTAGAGAAACAAAGGGCCTCAGTAGCTGAGGAGAAAACCCCATTATTAGCCCCATTACGGATTCCAACAGCTCCCTCCGCTCCCCCCATGGGACATTCGAAGTGGGGGGAGGATGAGTCGGGAGGGCTCTGGTGTATGGGGGGCCGAGGGTTTACCTATTTTTCGGGGGAGAAACCGCCAGGACTATTTACTTTTGTGGGGTATTGGGTAGGTGGTGCCTGCGTACACCTGGGGTGGAGTCAGGGAGGTCATGAGTGTCACACAGGGGCGGTCACCTGGACCACGATATAGGGTTTGTTGCAAGGCATTAAACTGGTACTTTCGGCGTTACGCACTGTGTGTGAGTCCCGTCTGTCCCCTGTGTGCTGAGGCACGGTACTTTCACATGGCAGCCTTAACTTGTCACCGGATCGGGAGGCGACAGGGGGGAGAGAGTGAGCCTTCTCATAATTATAAGGTGTGGGAAGGCATAACTATAGTAGAGGGACAAGGTGTTGGGAGGGGCCTTGAAGGACCTGATACCTTGAAAGGTGCTGACAACACTGCATGCAGCACATATGAAACTGATGATGAGGCAGTGGCTTCTGGAGCAACAGGAGAAGGCAATGGGGAAATTCAAAGAAAATACCTAGAAGGAAGAGAGAATTTATCCTTTTAGGGAGTGACAAGACCAGCTGCCCAGCTAAAGTGCCTCTACACCAGTAAGCACAGCTTGAGAAACAAACAAGAGGAGCTGGAAGCTACTGTGCTGTTTGAAATCCACAATATAGTTGTCACCAAAACCTGGTGGGGTGATTCCCATGACTGGAGTGTGGCTATTGACAGCTACAAGCTGTTCAGACAGGACGGGTGAGGAAGGAGGTGTGGAGATGTTGCTGTCTACACCAGGAAAGGAATAGAAGGTTAAGAGCTCCCTAAAGAACAGTCATTCACAAGCCCGTGGTGACAATTAGTGACTGAGGCAGCAGAGGGAGCCTTGTGACTGGTGTCTACTACCGGCCACCAGATCAGTCAGAGCCTGTCCTTGAGGCCTTCTACCCCGGGCTACAAGGAGGCATTGCAATTGCAAGTGCTCATACTGCTAGGGAACCTTAATCACCCTGGTGGTTCACATGGTGGTTAAAGTCCACATCTGCTGGAAAAGTAGCACAGTGAGCTGTAGGCAATCCAGGAGGCTCCTGGAATGCATTGAGGATAACTTCCTGGGTCAAGTAATTGATGGCCCCACCAGGCCATGCAACAATGGACCCTTTGCTCACCAGTGTTAATGAACTGATGAACATTAGGATTGGAGGCTGCTTGGGCTGTAGCGACCATGCTGTGGTTGAGTTCATGCTTCAGAGGGACATGAAGCAGGTGACGAGTTAAACTAGGAAGCTAAGCTTTAGGAAAGCTAACTTCCAGCTCTTCAGGGAGTTAATCAACAAAACACATGGGAAACTGCCCTCAAGGACAAGAGTGCAGAGCAAAGCTGGCAGATCTTTAAGAAGTCTTTCTTTAGGGTGCAAGAGCTCATCAACCCCAAGAAGTAGCCAAGAGACCAGCATGACCGAAACTGGACATGCTGGTAAAACTG
The DNA here is from genome assembly GCF_039878825.1 of Excalfactoria chinensis. Classification (NCBI taxonomy): domain Eukaryota; kingdom Metazoa; phylum Chordata; class Aves; order Galliformes; family Phasianidae; genus Excalfactoria; species Excalfactoria chinensis. The sequence goes on along the minus strand of NC_092825.1, from coordinate 71,359,909 downwards.
AAGGGTAAGAACAAAATGCACAGGCAGTGGAAATGGACTGTCACTGGGTCAGAAGAGCCAAGGCTTCTGAAATGGAAAGTCCAGGAGGGCACACTTCCTTCGTGAGTGGCACAGGCAGCTGGTAATGACAGAAAAGGAGAAGGCTAAGATACTTAACAATTTATTTATTTATTTATTTATTTATTCACCAGTCTTCTCTGGTAACTGCTTATCACACAGCCCTCAAATGTTTGGTTTGTTAGGAGGAGTTTGGGGAAGCAACGTCCCCTGATCTGTAAGCAAAGATCAGGTTTGTGACCACCTGAGGAACCTGAACATCTGTGGGTCCTGATGAGATGCATCCAGAGTCCTGAAGAAATTAGCTGATATAGTTGCCAAGCCACTTTTAATGGTATTTGAGTAGTTGTGGCAACCAGGTGTGAAGAAAGAAAAAAGAAGAAAAAAGGCAACATCACACCCATTTTTAAAAAGGGTAAAAAGGATGACCCTAGGAACTACCAACCTGTCAGTCTAAACTTCTGTGCTGGGGATGATCATGGAACAGATTCTCCTGGAAGCTATGCTAAGGCACATGGAAGGCAGGGAGCTGATATGGGACAGCCAGCATGTCTTCGCCAAGGGCAAATCTTGTTTGACCAACCTGGAGGCCTTGTGGTGTGATTGCATCAATGGACAAGGGAAGAGACACTGATGTCATCTATGTTGTTGTCAGTAAGGCCTTTGACACGGTACCCTGCACATCCTTCTCTCCAAATTGGAAAGATACAGATTTGATGGGTGGACTGTTCAATGGAAGAATTGGCTGCAGGATTGAGTTCAGAGAGTCATGGTCAACAGCTCAGTGCCTAGGTGGAGACTGGTGCTGAGTGGCGTCTCCCAGGGGTCTGTGCTAAGCCTGAAACTGTTTAATATCTTCATCAATGACACTGACAGCAGGGCTGAGAGCACCCTTAGCAAGTTTGCTGATGACACCAAGTTGTGGGATGCGATCAACGCATTGGAGGGGTGGGATGCCATTCAGACCTAGTCAGGCTTGAGCATTGGGCCCAAGTGTACCTCATGAGGTTGAACAAATCCAAGTGCAAGATCTTACACCTGGGTTGAGGGGACCCCCCATTAAAAAATATAAATTTGGGGAATGAAATGATTGAGCACAGCTCCATTGAAAAAGGCTAGGGGTTAATGGTGGATGGCAAGCAATGGGCCAGCAGTGTGCCCTCACAGTCCAGAAAGCCAACCACATCCTGAGCTGCATCAAAAGATATGTGACCAGCATGCCAAGGGAGGTGATTTCGCCCCTCTACTCTGCGCTGGTGAGGCCTCACCTGTGTCCAGATGTAGAGTCCTCAGTACAGGAGGGAAGTAGACCTGTTAGAGCATGCCCAGAGAGGGGCCTTAAAAATGATCCACAGCATGGAGCTTCTAATGAGGACAGGCTGAGAGAACTGAGACACTTTTGCCTGGAGAACAGAAGGCTGCAAGGTGACCTGAGACCAGCATTTCAGTATATAAAGGGGAATTACACGAAAGAAGTGGACAGACTCTTTCACAGGGTCTGTGGTGATAGAACAAGGGCATATGGCTTCAAGCTCAGGGAGAGTAGACTTAGGTTAGATGTAAGGAAAAAATCTCTTACAGTGAGGGTCATGAGACACTGAACAAGTTAGCTAGTCTTGTGGTTGATGTTCTGTTCCTGGACACTTTCAGGTTGAGGCTGGATAAAGAAAGCCCTGGGCAATGTGGTCTAGCTGTGGTGTCCCTGTCCATTGCAGGGGAGTTGGACTTTAGATGTCCCTTCCAACTGTAAGGATTCTATGATTCTATGAATCATGGAGCACATGAAGTATATCATATTTATGTACTGAGCCCCATGCTCAGAAAATCCTTTACATGTAAATACACTGTGTAGACCAATAAAGCTGAAGTTCTGACTAATCTCAGGACAAAAAAGTAGGAATATGAACATCATAATCCCTAGCTAGAGAGGAAATTGCTGACTTCATGTATGGAAGGAATTTCAACACAGGAGTATAGGTTATGTCAATAACAAAAGAGATGGAAACAGCTCCACAATTTTCTAACCTTTTGAAGGAAGTACTGCTCTGTTGTAGAAGCATCCTCCTTCTGGGAATACTGTAACAAATTTTTTGCAGTTCGAGAGAAAAAGGGTCCCCTGACACTTTGTTCAGCTTCTGGTGACACTGTAATACATGCAGATTTATGAGGCTTTTGTCTCTTTGACTAGCTCAGACTATTGCAGTACTGCTGGTTTCGGATGAGGAGTGCCAGCTGACATCAGCTGAAGTTATTTTCCTACAGCTATAGTATTATTATTCCTAGAGACTTTATAAAGTTGCTGTACAGAAGGGAGATCTTTTGCTTTCACACTGTGCTGCAGATCCCTCAGCTTAAAGCATGCATCTCGGCATGGAAGTCCCCATTTTGGATATGACAAAAGGGGCTGCAGCCAAACAAAGCACTGCCATATGCAGTTTTGTGATCTGGGAGCTAGATGAAGACCTATATGGTAACACGCTCATGGAATCATAGAATCATACAATCACAAGGTTGGAAAGCACATACAAGAGCATGTAGTCCAACTGTGTCTTGCTCCAGTTTATAGGAGGGAGGCAAGGTTCTTTGATATATGTATACCAGGTGTGAGACTAAGAAACAACGGTTCAAATGTTGGTCTGACCAGTTTATTAAAGTTCTAGCCATTTAGGAAGATGGGAAAGGGAAGGTAGGTGATAGGAAAGGTAGGAAATATAAGCAAGGAGTCTCTGTAGATAGTCACTACTGTGGGTCCAGCAAGGTACACAGTAGGTCCGCTGATCTCAGGAATGCGTCTGATCACTGCAGGGGATGGGAGAAAGCCAGGAAGCTTGGCAGCAAGCAAGCCTGGGGGGTTCTTCTGAAGAGGTTTTCCCGTCAGGGAATTCTCTGTCAAAGGTGCCTTTGGGAGTTTGTCTCCAAAGTCCCAATTTTAGTGAGGACCTTTTATCCCCCATTTCTGTGGGTTTTCTTCTTTTTTTTGACTCTCAGTTTAGTGTGACATTCCTGGATCAACAGATAAATGAGAAGGAAGTGGTGCCTTCGTTGCCATGCACAAGCATTATTGCATTTTGCAGTGGTCGGCTCCTTCAAGATGCACCCCTGAAAAAGACTGCTTGTCCTGCTTCAGCTTATCTTTACAATCATAAGCAGAAGTACTGTGGCACAGTGACACCCACCATTAACCCTCTAGATAACTAGCACTTGTCAGTCAGAGTCTTATCACCAGAAAGGCCTCAGGAAGCAAAGTTTGAGACAAAAAAAGAAACAGTTTTGCCTTTCACGAACTCCCATTACTATTGCTACCAGAAGCCACTAAACCATATCTCATAGCTCCTCATCCAGGTGCCTCTTGAACATTGCCAGAGATGGTGACTCTGATGTGCGGAATCAGACTCTATAACCAGAATTAGGTTATAAAGCAGGTATGTGTTTATTCAGCGCTGGGCACATGGGGGATCACTCCTCCTGTCATGTGCGCCGATAGACAGGAGCGTTAGAAAGTTATAGAGCAAGCGAATACATATTCATCAAATTTCCAAGAAATCATTAACATATTCATTGTTTTTCCAGGAACTCATTTACATGGTGTCCCTCCTACTGATGCGTGCGCAGTCCATAGTGGGGGTCTCGCTCCAGTGGTCGTTGGGATGAAGTCAGAAGTCTTCCTCAGGTTACTTTGACCCAGCTCCTCTACTCAATCAGTCAAAATCAGTTTCTTTGGCTACCTTTCCCTTATGTATACCCAGCTGTATTGTAACTATAGCAATGTTGACATGTCCCACTGGTCCTTTTCTTCTGACATTCCCCAAAGCCTAAGATACTTAATCTTCATGAAAGGCCCCTATTTACATGATTCCTACTTTCAACTCCACCAACTCCCTGGGCAGCCCATTCCAGTGCTTGACCACTCTCAGAGAGAAAAAGTTTTTCCTTATGTCTATTCTAAACATCCCCTGGCCGTTTCCTTGGGTCCTGTTTGTTGCCTGGGAGAAGAGGCCAAGCCCCTCCTCATCACAATCTCCCTTCAGGAAGCTGTAGAGATGGCAGAGAGTGGCTTGGCAATCACCCCTGCCAGCTCCCTCAGCACCTGAGGGTGAAGCTTGTCTGGTCCCATGGTCTGTTACAGTCCTGATGGAGGAGAAGCTCTCTAACTGTCTCCACCTGAATCACTGGGGTTATATTCTGAGTTCCATCCCAGACTTCCAGATCAGGGGTTAAAGTGCCCTGAGGATAACTGATCTGCCTATTAAAAACATATGCAAAGAAGGCTTTGAGGACCTCAGCCTTCTCCTCATCCTCAGTGGTCACATTTCCCGCTGCATCAAGTAAAGGATAGACATTTTCCCTGGTTCTCCTACCAATGATATATTTGTAAAAGGATTTCTTATTCTCTTTTACTGCAGTGGCCAATCTGAGTTCATGTTGGGCTTTTGCCTTCCTAACTTCCTCCCTGCACACCTTAGCAACTTCCTTGTAATCTCCCCATGTAGCCTATCCTTTCTTCCATAGGACATAGACTCTTTTTCTTCCACAGTCTCAACAATAGTTCCCGGTTCATCCACACTGATCTTCTTCCCCTATGGCTTACCTTACGGCATTGAGGAACAGCCTGTTCTTGTGCCTTTAAAATTCCATCTTGAGGAGCATCCAAGCTTCCTGGACCCCTTTACCTTTAAGGAGTGACTCCCAAAAGACCCCTGCAACAAATGTTCTAAACAGGTCAAAGTTCGCCCTCTTGAAGTTTAAGATAGCAGTTTTGGTAGTCACCCTTCTGACATCTCCAAGAACAGAGAATTCTACCATTTCATTGTTGCTCTGCCCAAGTCAGTCCCCAACCTTCACATCTCCCACCAGTCCTTCACTGTTTGTGAAGATGACTAGGAGACCTAAAAGATTACCCCTTGCAGTGCTGTGCATTTGGCTGGGATCTGCAATGTTCTCCTTTGCCTCCTAGTTTGAAATTGGGAATCCTACAAGCTTGCTACTGGAGATGATGCATACTTACAAGGGAAAGCATTTATTTTATCTTGTGAACTTCCCAACGTGTGTATCATAAACTGTGCCAGGCAAAGGAATTGGGCATCACTGGCCCAAAAGTACACTGAAGCCTCTTTTTCTCATAAATTTTTCTTCTTTGCAGAGGAGCATTTCAGGAAGAAAACAGAGAAAGAGTTTTTAACCTTTCCTGGTACTTAATCAAAGTGACCAGAATTGCTAGGAACCCCAAATGGAAGGATATCTCTGAGCCATGACTGCAGTGATTACCAAGTTTCTGTGCACACGGCACACTTTCTTAGATGTTCCATGGGAACCTCCCCAAATGATTTTAGGTGTGTCCTTGCATTAGTGGAAATGCTAAATCACAGCTTTAAACAGTGATTGTGCACCTGGTAGGAAGACAGGGCCAGCCCAGGAGAACCTAAGTGCATGCAATGCACCTGAATGACCAGAAAGGGGTGGAGCCAGGATCCACCCATTCCCAGCCTTTTTTTAAGGGTTGGCAGTGGAGATGAGGGTATGGTATCTCTCTGGAGGTCCTTGTGTACCTCAGGCTTTCTGAAGGTAAGCAGTTTCTCTCCCCCTTTTTTTTTTTTTTTTTTTTAAATGTGCCCATGGATGTTGCATTTTAGTGAATCCTCACTCACTGCAGTGTGGGATCTTGTATCTCTGCTGTTGTTGTGTGTTGTGTTTTCCATTGTGTTATTATTGTCATAAATGTGTTTGGGACAAACTTTACTGCTACTGGAGAAAAGGTGGAAGCATCTGACCAAATGTTTTTTCTGTGGTTTGTCACATGGGAAGGCATAATTTCTCTGTATTCTTTTTTTTTTTTTTTTTTTTGGTGTGTGTGTTTGATGCTATATGGCATTTTAATGTAGCAATGTCAGGAAGAGTTATTTACAAGAGAAAAATATGGCTTAACAAGACTTCTAACTCTTCAGCCAGAGCAGACTCATCATCTAAATTGGCTTAAGTTTTTACTTAAATAATATATTTAAATAACTTATTGCTACTTTACAAGAATCAGCCTAGTTGCCTGAAGAAGCAAAAGGTAAAATTGTTCGGAAAAAGGAATAATTATAGCATGAAGTATTGTGATGTTTTTTTCTTTGTTGTTGGCTTTTCTATATATTTATATACTTTTAATGCTATGCTTTTTTTAAGAACTGTACGTTGTGACTAATAAGGGATTATCATTTTCATAATTACTGACAAGATACCTGAGAGCTCTGGAACACTTAAGAAGTGTGTTTTTTATTTCTGCTTTGTTTATTTGTGTTTGAAGGAAGGAGCTGATGCTCTGTCAGGGTGCGATTTACAGGGAAACATGTTGCCTGCTAATCCCTTTGTTATTGCCAGTAATTACTGTAAAATATGCAGCATGGGACACTGAGAGTAAAGTAAGGTATCATTTGCTCTGAGCTTCTTGTTCAGTGTATATTTGCCCACAAAGCTTGTGCTTAACTCTGTTGACACTTATATGCATAATTAACATTTTATTATGTTATGTCAGGATGCATGTCTATGCATGCAAATTCAAGGACTCAATGTGTTGATCTAAAAGACTGTAACATTTGTATCTGTTTCATATGTGTTTTTGATAAGAGAACAAAAGCATGCCACTACAAGCTGCTTTACTTATATAATAATAATAATAATAATTTTATATATATATATATGACATAATATCTATCTATCTATTTCCCCCCCCCCCCCCCCTCCCCCCAACCTTTAAAGCAGCTATTTACTGGAAAAAATGCTGTGTGACACTATAGTCTTTGAGTCACAGAACATCCTATTCCCTTTAACAACAGTTCTTCAAACAAGCATGTTATTTTTCATTTATACACACGAGAAATATATTTCAAAGACTTATCTATCATGTAAGTTTTCAATACTACTTCCCCCCATTGTAATTTTCTGGCATTTAAGTACTACATGATTTACACAATAGAAATTTTTGAACTATTGTTTTAAGAATCAGACGGATGTGACGTTTTGTATTTATCTTTCCTTTTAAACGAATAAAGTGTTCCTGGCTTGTACAAAAACAAGAAATTTCATCCTAAAGTCACTTCATTTCCCTCTGTTGAGGGAACAATGGCAGTTTAAGCTAAATGCGGCAACTGAAGGAGCTTCTTTTTCATGCACAAGGGGAGTTTCATGTAGAAGAAGGTATGTTTATTACCAATTTAACTAGAAATGAAAATTATAGAGGACTATATACTGGCAGTTTTTGTTGATTGTATCTAGATTTGTTAGTAGTGCCTGCTCCACGGGTGAAAACTTCAAGCAGGCAGCTTAGAACTGACTGGGACATAAAAGGTGACTGAAGCTTTTGTATCTTGTATTCTATCCTTCCCTCCTTTATAAAATTGAGGGGCTAAAAATCTAATGTGATATTGGATTCAGTCACATTCCATAGCACGTGTACTAAAAATACACCTGTTACAAGTTGTAATTACATTGTAAGCTTGCTAGTGTTTGTTAATGTATAGCCCTGTGATTGGTTTGGATAATAGAGAAAGCTATGTCTCTGGACCTAGTAGATAAGGAAGTTCTGCTGAGACTTTGTACCAAGAAAACAAGGAAGTCCTGTTTGGAATAAGTAACTAAATAAGTAACTGGGAAAACCTCTGCATATGTAATACAGGTAATGTATATAAACTGAAGATCTTTTGCACAAGGCATGTATGATAGGAGGAGCTCAACCCCCATACACCTTGTGCTGATAATAAATAATGTCTACTTTCTAACACTCAAGTTTGTGTCTTAGTGAGTTGCCTGGTTGACTGATTTATAGTATCATACCAGCAAGTGTGTAATCTGAGAATAATGCTTATTGTTTACTATGACTTTGCAGTCATTCCCATGTAGTTGCCAGTTCCAAGCTATCTTTCAGAATTGCATCAGATTGGTATTTGCACTGTTATATGACTGGTGTTTATAACATTGTTTCCTTTTTATTACAAATAAGGCAAGCTGTACTTTTATTTATGTGACTGTGAGCTGGACATGCATAATTTACATTAATAAGAGGCGTGTACCTGCAAGTTGAAATCATGAATGCAAACTTGTGTAAAACAGAATATGTGTGTATGTTAGGCTGAATTTATTGTGGAAATTGTTCTTGCAGCGATAAGTGAAAATGGTAACTAATAAGTGTTTATCTCCTAATTATTTTAAGAGACATGGATGGATGGTTAAGTGAGTTACAGTGAAAGTCTACATAAATTAGCTTAAAACTTTCTGAAATGGTGTAGATCCTCAAAAATAACTTTAGAAATTAAAAAAAAAAAAAAAAAAAAAAAAAAGTTGGATTGTCTTGAAACAGACTACGCACCCCCAGCTAGGAATATTCTAATGACTCTTGATTTTTGATAGATGCTCCTCCTGGCACTGTTGACAGAGCTATTGCTGGTCACTGTAGGAACAGGTAGGAAAACATTTTTATTTCCTGATTCCTTGAAACTATGTAGGTTGCTCTGAAAGTAGTTCCTCCTATTTATATCCACAGAAACTAACTACAACAGTTGTGGTTATCACTGTACATTTAAGTATAAATGTACATAACAAGTGATGCACAAGCTGTTGCTCACTACCTGCTGACCAATGCCCATCTAAAGCCCAAGCAACAAAAGGAAAGATTGGAGGCTTTACATACCTTTCATAACTTCTGCATGTTGTCATATGGTATGGAAGATCTCTTTGGCTAATTTGTCAGCTACCCTTTTCAACATAGTCACCACCATTAGCCATGTGTTTTTGCTTGTAATAAATAGGAGCCTTCATGTTGTGCTTGGAGAGGGAAAAAGAAGACTATGTGGTTGTCTGAAATGTGGCTTTTTTTTTTTCAAATTACTGCCGCCATTGTTGCAACACAACATCCACAACCTCACGTGCTAATGTCCACTGTTTTGTCTCCATAAATGTTAAGCAAGCTTTGATAAATGTTAATTTTTTTTTTTTTTTTTTTTTTTTTTTTGTGGAAGAATTCAATTCCACACCTTTGCTTCATACACACTTCCATGTCAGACATCATTCTGTTAAACTGCCCATCTGCTGCTGTCAGTCACGTGGTCACTAAATTTAATGGATTCCTGTTGGGAAGGTTCAGTCTGCTTTGATGTTGCAGGTCAACATATGGTTGTATATATCAAGGACAACTGATACTGGAGACATCAGTAAGGTTGTTCCTTTTGGCTCTTCAACATTAAACAAATATTGTGTAGGGTACTGAAGCTATAATCAGTGAAGTCTGGCTTCCCATACTAGCAGGCTTCACTATTACTATTGAGGCACAGGCATACAAGTGCATGGCATTCTTTAAAGCACTAAAATTAGCTATGCAACATTTAGGTCAGTTGAAATACAGAGAAAAAGCATTTTCACTGATGTATGTAATTAAAAACAAAAAATCTATTCCTGATCATATGGGCTGTCATATCACATATGCAGTCTACCTAGAAGCTGGAGGTAAAAGTCTAGGACAGATACCAGCAGATAAATTCTTAAATTATTGAATGTTTGTTTTACTTTGCAAGTTATATTGTGTTTTGATATTCAGGATCCTCAGGTTCTTTGCTTCAGGAGTCATCAGTTTCCCGTTGCAGCCTTTTTGGGAATGATCACATCAAAACCTTTGATGGTACTTTCTATAGTTTTGCTGGGGACTGCAGCTACCTCCTTGCTGGTGACTGTCACAAACGCTCCTTCACACTCTTGGGTGAGTCTGAACAAGTTATAAAATAGTAACATTTGTGGAATATTTTAGGCATGTGACATTACCCTGTGCTAAGTTCTGTCATTGAGAAGGAAAATAATGTTTCCCTTTGTGAGACAGGCTAAACTGCTGCATTAAAAAATTTTGAATTTTCTTGTGAAGTTAGGAAATTTTGTCACTTTGGCTTCTATTATCCTTTAGTAATACAGATCACTAAGCTTCCAAGAAAGATTTTTCTTAACTGATTCTTCTAATGAAAGAAGGTGAGTTTGCAATGTTTGCAGTGTTATTCTTAAACACATGCAAAAGAGATCCAAATCACTATGTTGCATTTTCACTGAACTCTTTTGGCAGGTGTTCTTATATTTGCTAAGATCTCTTCTCTATTAGTTGTAGTTTAAAATGACTTTATGCTGACTGTAAGGAAATTGAAGTAAACCCATCCTATCAGTCTGAGAAATCATTTTGTTCCTCAGCTTAAGCAACTCTGTACAATTTTCTTCTTGTATGTTGAAGAATTCACCAGTGTATGTGAAGTATGGATTCACTGAAGTGATTTATGTGATTAGTTAGATCTTAAAGCCTCTGAGTATGATTTTTATCTTCATATTAGGAACATAAGTGTAGTATAATTTGTTTTTTTGCTTCCTTTCTCAGCGTAAGTGCTTGGATTTGGGTGGGTTATTTTTTTGTTTGTTAATTTGTTTGGTTTTGTTTTGTTTTTGGATATCCTGCTGTGAAATACAATCTACACTGCTGAGTAAAGCATTCCAGTCTGGGCAGAACTGTCTGCCTCAGAGTAGTCTGACCTCCTGTCTAGAATGGATACTGCACTGTAAAAGTAACTGCAATAAAGTCAGAGCTAGGCAATGGACAAAAGAAGAGAAAGGATGTCTCACTTCTCCTAATTGCTTCTGTCTTGGAATATAACTTTGTCTCCATGTCTATGTTTTGCTTTGAAAAACTGGGAGTGCGGTAGCTCTGCTCAGCTGGACAACTGATATTGGCATCAAACTCTTAAAAACCAACTGAGATGGGTGAAGGACTTATAAAGAACAAAGTTATCCAGGCCTAGCTCTTTCCTCAATTCAGTATATTTCACACCCTTTTCTTACTGTTGAGCTGTGGGTGTTTTTGTTGTTTTGGGGAGAAAACTAGGAAGAGAAAAAGATCAGGGATCAGAGAGGATAAGTGATTAATCTTGGGAACTCTTCTAGTATGCAAGGTGGGATGGAGAATTCACTGACTAGAGAAAATGAAGGGAAAAGCATGAGTCCACAGTTAGAGGCTGGGCAGCTCAGAGTTGACAATACTTACCCCTATCTATTTCATCCTATAATTGTTTGCAAGGATCTTGAAAATAATAGACAATATGTTTCCAGCACTGTAATATGTTCATACAAATTACTTTCCTCAGTCCCAGAACTAACATTATTTGCTTATATCATGTTTCTTCAGGTAACTACAAGGATGGGGAGAAAATTGGTTTCTCTGTGTATCTTGGAGAATATTTCAACCTTCGTTTCTTGTTGGATGGAAGTGTAATGCAGGAAGACAAAAGGTACTAGTACTATTGGAATGGCAAATATTCCAGCAGGAAAAAACAATATGCTTAGCGTCATATTCTGAGAAATTCTTATTTTTTATCACAGGTTTTCCATACCTTTTGCTTCCAATGGCATATTTATAGAAAAGGAGGCAGGTTATTATAAAATATCCAGCAGTGATTATGGCTTTGAGGTGAAGATTGATATCAGTGGGAATATTCAGATATTTCTTCAAGAAAAGTACTATAATAAGACCTGTGGGCTGTGTGGAAACTTCAATAAATTCGCTGAAGATGACTTCAGAACTCAGGAAGGTAAGACTGTGACTATGTGTTTGTACTGTGATGCACTCTGCACTTTTCCTGATGAGTGACTCAACAATTTTGCTGATCCAGAAAAATGTTTCCACAAACATGTTAGATACTCATTTTGATGAAATAAAAAGCTGTCCAGGTTCTTTCATTTTCCCTTCCTTGTAAAGGGAAATGACATTATCTCATAGAACCATAGAATCTCATTCCTGAGCAGAACCCAATGCTCTGAATTTAGCACATACAAACCCTGAATTATGAAATACAGACATGAAACTAAATGGGCTAAATTATGTAATACAGTGGTGCCAGGGAACAGATGAGAAAATCCAGCAAAAATGCTATGAGAAATACTCACTGATTCAACTTATTTTAAAATATCTTAGACAAGAGGCATACTTTTACATGAATTAGACACAGGATGCTGCTGTAAAGTGCTTACCTTCTTCTGAGACAGGTTGCTGTGTTAAAAGTGTGCTTTTTATCACAGCATCTCCTAGAAACAAGATAGCTTTTGCTGCTCTCTGTACCCATATGTGAAGTTTGTCAGTACAAGTGAAGATTAGTGTTTTGGAAAAGTCATGAACACTACCATCTTGATTTAATATATTTCAGAATGCTTGATAATTATTAGCATGCATTTTAATATATTTAGAGTAAAATAAGTTTAATTGCCATGTGAAATTCATAATGTAAAGTATGTCTTAAAAATAAATGATATAGAAAATGAGAGACAATACAACATGGAGAAGAACCTGACTCCACACTGAGGATGTGTATTACTGATTACTAATATTCTATGCAACATAAATAATAAAGAATTTATTAGAATTTATTATTTAGGTTGTATTTCACCATTTTTCTAGGTACAGTGGGGATCATTTTCAAGATATTCTCAGCATAATGTCTTGGGAATGTGTTAATAGAAAGAACTAATATTCTCACATGAAACACAGTTAAAGTCACAGAATAGAGTTAGAAAAGTAGCTATTTTGAAGCAGGTACCAATCAAAACAGAAGTAGTCCCACAGTCAGCTAGGTCAAAATCCTGGGAGGCAGTTTGAGGAAGCATTCTTTTTCTTGATTAACTCCATCCTCGGGAGGAGAATAAGCAGCAGCAATGTGCCTTGAATGTACCAAGAAGCAAAATCCATAGAGCTTAACTCACTGTTGTCCAACCTTTTGGCTTACGTTGGTAGCACTGAGTGAAGAGGAATTGCCACGAACTACATATAAAATGAGGTCTTGGAGAACTGGGGAGGTGTCTGAAGACTGGAGGATGGCCAATGTCACCCCGGTCTTCAAAACGGGCAAGAAGGATGACCTGGGTAATTATAGGCCAGTCAGCCTCACCTCTGTCCCAGGGAAGGTGATGGAACAGCTTGTGCTGGATGCCATCTCCAGGCAACTGGGAGAAAAGAAGGTTATCAGGAGTACTCAGCATGGGTTCACCAAGGGGAGGTCGTGCTCGACCAACCTGGTGGCCTTTTATGAAGATGTCACTCGCTGGGTGGACGGAGGGAGAGCGGTAGATGTAGTCTACCTTGATTTCAGTAAGGCTTTTGATACGGTCCCCATGACATCCTTATAACAAAGCTGAGGAAGTATTCGATAGATGAGTGGACGGTGAAGTGGATCGAGAATTGGCTGACTGGCAGAGTGCAGAGGGTTGTTGTTGGTGGTGCATTGTCCGGCTGGAGGCCTGTGACTAGCGGTGTCCCCCAGGGGTCTGTACTGGGTCCGGTGTTGTTCAACATCTTCATCAACAACCTTGATGAGGGGATAGTGACCACCCTCAGCAAGTTTGCTGATGACACGAAGCTGGGAGGATTGGCTGACACACCTGAAGGCTGTGCGGCCATTCAGAGAGACCTGAACAGGCTGGAGAGCTGGGCAGTAAGAAACCGGATGAGGTTTAACAAAAGCAAGTGTAGAGTCTTGCACCTAGGTAGAAATAATTGCATGCACCAGTACAGGCTGGGGGAAGACCTGCTGGAGAGGAGCTCTGCTGAGAGGGACCTGGGCGTCCTGGTGGACAACAGGTTGGCCATGAGCCAGCAGTGTGCCCTTGTAGCCAAAAAGGCCAATGGCATACTGGGGTGCATTAAAAAGAGCGTGTCCAGCAGGTCGAGGGAGGTGATCCTCCCCCTCTACTCTGCCCTGGTGAGGCTTCATCTGGAATACTGTGTCCAGTTCTGGGCTCCCCAGTACAAAAAGGACAGAGATCTCTTGGAAAGAGTCCAGTGGAGGGCCACAAAGATGGTGAAGGGCCTGGAGCATCTCCCCTACTAGGAGAGACTTAGGGAACTGGGTTTGTTTAGCCTTGAGAAAAGAAGGCTGAGAGGGGACTAGATCCAGGTTTATAAATACCTGAAGTGTGGGAGCCATAGTGGCGAGGCTGGTCTGTTTTCAGTAGTGCGTGGGGACAGGACTAGGGGAAATGGGCTGAAACTTCAGCATAGGAAGTTCCGCACAAATGTGCGCAAGAACTTCTTTACAGTGAGGGTGACGGAGCCCTGGAACAGGCTGCCCAGGGAGGTGGTGGAGTCTCCTTCTCTGGAGATATTCAAGACCCACCTGGACACCTACCTGTGCAACGTGGTGTAGGGAGCCTGCTTTGGCAGGGGGGTTGGACTCGATGATCTCTAGAGGTCCCTTCCAACCCCTACAATTCTGTGATTCTGTGATAAAATACATAATAAATGTTTATAATTAACAGAACTTATTTTAGTGTTTTTATTGAAATGTAACAGATGGAGCAATAAAGACATAAAGCTAGCGGGGTATTTGACTTTGTTTTTGTGAAACTAATGCGTAAGTCTGGTTTGAGTGCAGTGGTTGCCATTCCTAGTGAGTTCTCAAGGTCTTTGTCAGAGATTTTTGGTGAAAAAATTGATCCTGTGTTTCATCCTTGACAATAATTGTCTACAAATGTGCATTTTGCCAAAAAGCAATGATATGAATAAGGTGTGACTGTAATGCAAGGGATATTTTTCCCTGATAATGAAAATCTAGCAAAGAGACTTGACCAGATTTTCCTTTGAGTTGAAAATCTGATTGAATCTCTGTACATTTCACGTAAAAATTTACCAGCAATATATTTATGTTTATGGAAAACTGAATCACAAATATACAAAAAAATAAATCGAAAAATCAGAACTCTTGAAACCCATTCTCAGCTTTTTTTTATCAAAATGGAAAGCATTTCTGCATTTTTTTTCACTGTCTTCAGGACTGTGTTTAGCTAACGTATCAGAATGTATGGAATTATTCTACATAACTTCATCTCGAAATGATTAAATTTCCTTTCAAATGCTGTTATTGTCTGTGGTGTAGAACAGATAAGGTGATTGTCACCTTGAAGATAGGTGTTTAACTCCTTTAAATGAGCAGTCAAATCCACAAATAAGCAAATCTGTGAGCCATTTCTAATCTTCACATTCTTGTACAAAGTTTCCTTTTGATTCCATGAAGGCCTTGGTTTTACTTGGCGGAGGTTTTTTTTAGCATTTTTCCCCAATTTAGCCTCTTTCCTTCTAAAAAAAGTAAATAGAGACTCCAAGAAAATTGCTCTAATGTATTGTTTTTTCCTGCTTCATTCAAATCAAGAGATTTAGCTGTGTCTTTTCAATAGCAACAAATAAGCCTTTTCTACAGTGATATTACGTTTGTTATCAGTACCTCTAATGAAAATGTCGAGTTGAGCTGTATCTGTAGCATAGGTATTTTCATCAACAGCCAAAGCACAAAATTTGAAATTAGCAGCTTTGCTCTCCAAATTTTTCTTCAATAGATTTTCTACTTCTTCAGCTACCTGGCTATGGTTTGGTGAGACAAGCTGATTATAGAAAAATCTGTGGTTTTTTTTTTTTTTTTTTTCTTATCAAGACAGATTTTGTGTCATTCTTTCTATACACTGCTTAACAAATTCACTATCAGAAAACAGTTTTTTTTTTAACCAAATTTGTTATCACATTAACCAACTTTTTTAAGATTCCATTTAAGTTTTAATTATTTTTTTTTTAATGTGACAGACTTTCAGTTCTGCTATTTTGTCTTTATAAAACATTCCTTGATACACAATAAACTTGACAGCATGTTTCTGTGTGTAATATCTTATCAAGCTAAAGTCTTAGAATACAGACACAATTTCCTTGCAAATTAAATTAAGCTTAGTGCTGTACTATTTATTTGTCAGCACCGCACTGCACCTTCTCTGCATTGGCTTGGTGCCAGGCCTGGCACCTTGGTGGGGTGAAACTGCTGTAATGGTGATGGGAGAGCAGGGGGTACTGGCTGCAGTGTTGAGCTGATCTGGGCTGCATGTGATATGTGGGCTGCAGTTCAGACATGCCTGGATTAAGCCCATCAGATTGGCTCCTAAACAAAGCAGGTGCAAATCTAGTCATGTCTGGGCCAAGAGCTACTTGTAATACTGCAAAGAAGCCTGATTCAGGACAAGATCCAAAGCAAGATTAGTTATGGTGTGTGCTGAGTTTCTTTTAAATGACATTTCCATTCAGAAATCAAGAACATGATTAACTGTGAACTGTGAATACTTCCACTGGTTCATGAGAGCAGCTTTGTTTTGTTTGCCTTTCTAATCTCTACTGTTTTGTGACAACTTCAAAATAGTATGAAATGTTTACTTGTGCCGAGGTTTCTGCAGAGTATGTTTGACCTGCAAAAAACTTCCAGCATGTTCATACAGAGGCAGGAAATGCTGGGAGCTGCCTTCTGCCCTACTGTAGAGGGATGAATTATAGAAATCTGTCACTGTGCAGGTCCAGACTGAGGAAGGTGGCTTTCATACCGTCAGGCTATCTGGAATTGAAATGCTTTCAGTGCTACAGGTTTGAGAAACAACTTTAACCAGCCTATGGCATTTATAATAGCTAATAATAATCCTTTGTTACTCAACCCACTGAAAAACTATGTTTCTCCTCTTGTTGATTCACAGGGACCCTTGTGGGAAACAGCTATGATTTTGCAAACTCTTGGGCATTGCGCAGTGAAAATATGTTGTGCAAGAGAGTGCAGACTCCAAGCAGCATGTGCAATGTTTCATCTGAAGTTGCAGAGAAGGTTTGTGCCACAAGATACTATTCAAGTTTTCAACCTCACCTACCTGAAAGCAGCTTGTCTGCTCTTTGTCAGCGGAATATAGATATTTTCTTGAATCCTACAGCAGACGTATTCCTCCATCAGCAAGTGGTTAGGATGCCAGGTGCAGGAGATGCCTGTTTGGGATTTCAGAGGTACATAGTGATCTACAATAACTATGCAAAGCACTGCTTTTGTTGCCACATGGCAAATAAGTACCACAAAGTGTGGTGATCAGTGCTTAGTCTGGTAGGAGCATGTTTTAGGAAGCATGTTTAGGTGTAGCAGTCAGGCATGTATTGGAGGTGGCAGCAGTGCAGCAAGCCATGCTGCGGTGTGGGTGCTCCCAGCACTCTTAAGGCTGGTTCCTTGTTACCAAATGTAGTTTGCATCCTACCTGGCTGAATTATTTTTACAAATCTATTACATATTACCACTCCTCCACCCTCTGAGAAAAAAATCCCAAACCTAACTCAAGCTCTGAACAGGTAACAACTCATTTGATCTTGAAGTATAAGTTGTTGCCAGAGGTACTCCAGCATTACCTGGGAAAAAGTGATTAGTGGATGTCTTCAGAGTTAGGTGACCAACTCCTTCTAGTATTCTGTGGGCAGGAAAGTGTTGAATAACATCTGTTGCCACCGCCACCACCACCAGAAGCAGCATTTGTGTGTGTGCATTGCAGTTGATACCCCTGTGCACCACCACAGCAGGGAGATGCTTAAGTAAAGCTTTCTGACAGTGATAATTTCCTCTCTAGCTGTGTACACTTCATGCCACTCTGCTGTTTCCCCTGCCAGGAGGAAGACTTCAGTTACATATATAGATACTAGCTCTAACTAGTTAAAGAAACACAAAGCAGCTCAGCTGAATTCTGTGATTCTTTTATTTTATAAACCATTAACAGGCTAGGCAGATGCACACTGATGATTGCCAGGTCAGTCTTTTCCAGGCTGAACAGTCCCAGGTCTCTTACTGCCCTCATAATGGAAATGCTCTAGAACCCTAATAATCTTTATGGCCTTCTGCTAAACTCCCTCCAATAGTTCCCTGTCTTTCTTGAATGGTGAGCCCAGAACTGAACACAGTACTCCAGATTTGGCCTTCCCAGGGCAGAGCAGAATGGGAGGATAACATCCCTTGACTTGCTGGCCATGCTCTTCTTAACATACCCCAGAATACCACTGATCTTTTTGGCCTCAGAGGCACACTGCTGGCTCATGGTCATTTTGCCATCCTTCAGGATGCCCAGGTCCTTCTCCATAGATCTCCTTTCCAGTAGGTCAACTCCTAACTCATACTGATACACGTGGTTTCTCCCCAGGTGTGGGACCAAATACTTGTCTTCATTGAACCTCATACAGTTACTCTCTGCCCAGTTCTCTAGCCTGTCCAGATCTCACTGAATGGAAGCAAAACCTTGTTGCATTAGCCACTTTTCCCAGTTTTGTATCAGCAGTAAGCTTGCCGAGGGTGCATCCTATCCCCTAATCAAAGTGAAGATGCAAGATGAAATCCAATGTGAGGAGTAGACTTAAATTAATTTTAATTTTTAAAATCATCACATTAAATATTGTTTCTTTCTTGGACAAAGTTTGCTCACCCACAAGAATATTAGCTGAGTGAAATTATCTTCTCTCTATTGTGAGTTCATGGGCTCACAGTACTTAATGTTGGCTAGATTTATTCACTACGCAAGAATGAACAAAGAAGTCCAGACAAGTTAGTGCTTGATAAAGAATACTGAGCTTCTGAATAGCTTGCTTTATTTGCCTGCTCTGATCTCAAGAGTGTACAACTTCTCTGTCTCCCCACCTCCCTCTCTGCAGCCTCTGCTTCAGCATTTTTCTCTACCCCACACACTGCAAAGTTGCACCACAGATACTCAGACAGCTCTAAATGGCTTTAGATTCCTTACCTGGAGCCTGAAGTCTTGCATTGTTTTATAACTAAGTTTAGAAGAATTTGAAGGTGATGAACTTTGTGTTGTGTCTCATTCAATTTCATTTTGTGAGTTGCAGAGTTAGTCACTAACTAGAGGAAACTTGATCGAGGAACTGATGAGTTAGGGAGAAGGTGGCTCTCCAGCTGGAAGCCAGGGCTGGCAGAGCAGAGATCTTAGTGCTGCCCATTGTGGCCAGAAAAGTCTTATGCATGTGGAGAACCAGCTCCCAGATAGGTTACTGGTAGAAATTCTGATTGTACTTGGCTAATAGAAGTCTGCTGGAGCTGCTGGTTTTCCCAGCCGTGGGTCTGTGGGATATTTCATCTCCTTCACAGTCTTTGTCCTTCTCCTGTTCTACCAAACAATAGCTGTTGCATAGTGAGTGAGTGTCTGGTGCATTTCAGCAGTAGTGAAAGTGAAAGACAAGTTGTTTCAGACAATAGTGCTGCAGAAATTATAAGAATGTGTGAAATACCACCTACAATTCTGTGTGGTGGGAGGAGAGAACAAAGATAGTCAGTGAGCTTGTGACTTGTAGGACTTGCCAGTGCATGGACACTGCCAAGCCATTTAAAGGAACACTTAGGAACTGATGGAGTAGTAAGGGATGTAAATAGATATATCTGTATATATTATAATATATAGTAGTTTTACTCTCATTCTTCTCTGTATCCTAAGCATTATTTCAGGATGGATTTCCTCCCTCCCCCCCACCCGTGCAAAGCAGCTCCTGTAAGCAGCAGTGCTACAGCAGTGGGTGAAACTGCTCCATTCGCTTCACATGTGTACTGTCCCCAAGCTAAAGAACAAGGAGCTCTGCTAGTTCAACTTCATCATTCAGTTTTAAGGAAAGGATTGAAAATACACATGATTTGCAGACGTGCATTAATTTGTCACAACATATAGCTGAGATGTCTAGAAGACAGGAAAATTGCAGCTATAATTCCTTTTATTGAGTTGAATATCCAAGGCAAATTGAACAGCAAGAAAACCTTTAAATAGAGAAAGTTATACTTGCATTTTGATTTCTATCACATAATTTGTTTTCTTGACAATCAGTTAGAGATGACTATTGGGTATGTCACTGAACAAGAGCGAATAACACTACACGGAGAAAAACGTTTTAAAAATTATTAATGATGGGTCATAAACACAATCGTAGTACAGCGACTTTTATGTGCTTTTACCTCGAGTACTTGTTTAGGCATTCAGTAGTGTGTCATTACTGCAAATCAATGAACTTAAAAATCTAATCTATCCCCCTTTTCGTAATAGACCTGAAATATACAGTAAGGCTATAACTACTTATATAAAACATTGATGAATTAGTAGAAAGTTTGTGTCAGGGTTGTTTCAGAAATAATTCTCCTACATTTTTGAGCACATTTTCATCCTTCCAGAAAGCTGCAGTGAAGATTTAAGATTTAAGAAACTATGACATAAACGTAAGGGAAGGTCTACCTGAGAATCTCCCTCTGAGAACAAAGTGAATTCTTCTTAGGCCGTGTTCTACCTACAGCTAATTCACAGCTTAGCTTGCTGCTATCTGAAAGACCAAGGCTCAGTGCACTTTTCTCCATCCCACCACGCAGATTTGTCCTTGCGCTGTCAGCATACAGTTTAACTTGCTAGTAAAGCAGAAAAAAATATATTGTTTTTTCTCTTAAATATAAGAATACATATAAAAATAACCTCAGGGTTATTTTCCAGACATTTATGTGTGTTAGATTTACCTGTCATATATTGGACAAGCCAGCAGGAGTGGCAGAATTATGAAACCAGAAACGGAAAACAAATTTATTTCCTCAGATCCCAGTCAGAATTGATTTTTTCTATCTGAAACTTCCTCTATTCTCCATTTTCTGAAATATAATCTGTTCATTTTACTTCTAAAGTACCCTACTGTAAAGTTCCTCCCCATTATGCATCTCTTCCTGGTACTCTAGACACCATGTGGTTCTTCACCGGATAGTAAGCAGTTCCTTGCTTTCCTGCATTTGGTGACTGATCAACTGACATAAGAGATGCTTCACACAGAAGCATCTCTTACATGTGACTATTTTGTATTAGTTTCTGTGTTAATGTACCTCCATATATACATAGATATGGCAGTGATTAGCTATTGACTGTGGCGTCAACATCTTCTCATTAAATAGTAACCTTGACATTATTATTTAACAACAGTGGTGACAAAGTGTTTGGAAAATTTTTTTTTCTTCTTACGAAGATGCTAATTAAATTATTTTGTTCCCTTTGCCTCCTTGCTCCTCACTTGCCATGCAGGATGTCATGGAAATCTGTGAGCTGCTAAGAACATCTTTGATCTTTGCACGGTGCCATCATTTAGTGGATCCAGAGCCATATATCCATCTGTGTGAAAAAGACATCTGTTCCTGTACCTATAGCATGAATTGTCACTGCTTAGTCTTTCTTGATTATGCAAGGAACTGTGCTCATGAAGGAGTGATTTTGGATGGGTGGCCTGAAGAGACCTCATGCAGTAAGTTCACAGGATTGTTCCCAAGCTACTTACCCCTATGGAGATCATGACTATCTTGAAGATTTATGTGTTGTAGTTAAGAGCAACTGATGCTTTTTTAGGGTATTGATTACAGCAGGCAGATTAAACTGTGAAGTGCCTATCACTTCAGTTTATTTGAAGTGCCTTTTTTTGCTCTCCATTCCAGCTCCTCATCATGCACCTTTACTAAAAGTTTTTCCTAAGTAAGGATTGTTTGAACCTCATACAAAGAAGATCCTAAGCTTCCTAACGGTTTATTAATAACAACATCCAAGGTGTTTTATTTTACATGTAGTTCATATGTGTGACCTTGTTAGTATCATCATGAAATGCACTCTCTACTATTTAGTAAAGGCAATCATTTTTATCTTTGATTTACCTAAAACATCAGAATTAAGGTGTTGACTTGTTTAGATGATTTTTTTTCCCTAGGTTAGAGATCCTGATTGGATCTTGAAACGTTGTATTTATTAACTCAGTTTTCTGAGGTCTTGATTGCATCTGTACTAGGATTTTGCAAAGAAGGAAGTACTTAAAATTGAATAAGATGATTTTATAGAGGAAGGATCATCTTTGCTACTAACATGCTGGAATTAATATAGATACATACTCTACCAAAGAACTCCAGTGTAGCACAAGACAGCAAAGCCCCAGGCCACAGTGAATAAGGATGTGCTCAGAAATAAGAGAAAGAAACTGCTTAACTTCAGAAGACTGGTAAGGCTCTTAAGTAAGCAGAGATCTTTAGATGAGATATCCTTAACTCCACTGCCAAACCTTAAATGAAGTCTGGGAAGGGATGGATCCTGGCTCCACTCCTTCCAGTCACTCAGGTGTATTGTGTGCAACTGAACTCTCCTGGATTGACCCTGCCTTCCTACCACGTGCTCAATCGAGTTCTGACTTTGTTTAAGGGTTGGCAGTGGAGGCAAAAGTATCTTACTGGAGATTCCCATGTACCTGAGGCATTCTGAAGGTAGGCATCTTTTATTTATTTATTTGTTTATTTAGGTGCCTATAGCTGTTGCATTTGAGCAGTTCCTCACTTGCTGCAGCCTTCTGCTCTCCTGTTATTGCTGTGATTTTCACTGCATTACAGTAAAGCAGGCATGTTTGTCTATCCAAATTTCCTAGGTATTTTTGTGAAACTTCTTCCTGTGTTTAATTTTTCTTGGTTCAACCCTTCCTCTCTCTCATTTAAGGGGTAGTAACCAAGAGGGTGGCATCCCTCTGGGTAGGAATTATACTCCTCTTGTGCTGTCACTTGCTGCGGAGAGGGATGAACTTGTTTTCTGTTCTATTACCTGTTATTACTCTATAGTGCTTGTATCCCTTTGAAGGCATTGCTGTTATCATGTTTTGCTCTATAGGCTACTGTCATTTTTTTTTTCCAAATATTAGCTAAATGACCTAATGTTTGATGATGTTGCAGCTAGTTGAAAACTGATCTTTCTGTGTTTAAAAAAGAAATCCATCATTACATGTATATATATGTGACTTTTTTGATGTTGAGCAATTTGCAGTTCTAAATTTTCTTTCATTATTTCAGGGCCAAGATGTCCAGCTGGCATGGAGTATAAGGCATGTTTATCTCCTTGTGCTAAAACCTGCCAGAGTCTGAATATCAATGAAGTGTGTCACAGACAGTGCATTGATGGCTGTAGCTGCCCTGGTAATTTATTTACTGCGCTATTTACAGGGGAATGTTTGGTAGTGCTACTACATACTTTGTTAGAAGGAAGAAAGCTGTGTCTTCTCTTAAGCGTTCCTGAAATCAGAAACACTTCTCTTTTCTGGGACCAAGCCCTCCAGTATGCCAATTCCTACACTGACTGAATCCTACATCAAAGGGCCATTTTTTAAGGCCAAACTATAATGTCACACAAACATCAGCACTATCTAAACCTCTGAGATTGCCTTTCATTCATGGTGAGCAACTGCAATGTCTAGATTTCTTCTGAACTGCTTTTCTCTGGAAATAAGAGGAAGGAAAAAGAATAAAACATACTGAATGTGTTTCATTAAAAACATCACATATAGAACTTGCTTTGCATTTCTAAAAATCTTCAGGGTTTTAGATTAATGATTTTACTTGGTATAATCCTTTGTGGAGGAGATTTAATTGGCTTAAAGGTGACATCCCAATGACTTTTTTTTTTTCTTTGTTTTGTTTTACTTTTAGTCTTCCATCTCTGTTTACTGTATAACTGCATAATATAACTGCAAAAGGATAGTTAGAGTCCTGGCTCCCTTTGCTATCTTCTTTATTATTATTTTGAATAGGGCTACCTCTTCATTTCAAATCTCAAATGTGGACTCCATATGAATGTGCAGAGGTTTTTACTGTCCTGTACTAAGATACAAAATATGACTGAAGTTTATTGAGCTTATCATTTGATTTCTAAAACAAGGCAGTGATGATAAGTAAAACTTGTTGGAGGAGAGGCTAATGCATTCTAAAACATTACCATTCAGAGTTCTCATTTAGCTGCTTAACTCTTGTGTATTGGAGGTTTAAAGATATCACTCCATGGCAGGACCTGAACAGGTGCACAGGGAATTTGGCAGGAAATAGGCAAAGGATCTTATTTTGTTGCGTAGGAACTAGGTATTATAGATTTTTTACATTCACTGGGAGATACTGGGAGAAACTGAAGAATTGAATCTACCAGTTGCAAAGGTCTCTGGCTATTTTCCCTTCTGTAGCTGCTCTGATCAGTCCAGCACTCAAAAGGTATAAGGGGACAGAAACTGAGGAGCAGGGAGACAGAAGCTCAACAGAAAGGGTACTTCATGAGAAATAAGTAAATTACTAGAAGAAACAATATGACAGGATGTCAGAATTGACACTACCTGTGTGTCACTGTCTTTGGTGACTTCAGAGGAAAGGATCAGTCTCTACAAGCATTTGGAAGGATTCTCTCAAAGAAGAGGGAGAGGAATTTATAGCAATCAATTATTATTATTATTATTATTTTTTAGAGCAGGTGCTCTTAAAACAGAGGAATATCAGCTACCTATCAGCATGGGGATCCGAGGGAAAGAAACTTGTCCTTTCTTCTGCTACTAGCTTATGTTGCAATACCTGACAAGTTTTTATAACTGCCTTGTGACTCCAGTTATCTTTGTAAGATGTATAGAATATGTAATTACAGTTGTGTAATGTGAAAAATTTTAGAAACTGGATTGAAGTCCGAAGTTAGCCCTCTCACTTTCTTGTTTCTGCAGCAGTTGTGAAGAGAAATTGCATCTCTACATCATAATTTATGTTTATTACAGACCCTGTCTTGAGGAACAGTACCTTCCCAGTATTCTAATAGATCTAAAAGTACACTGCCTTCAAAGGTTTCTTCTGTTGCTTACTTCTCCTGATAGATTTTTGTTGTTGTTGTTCAACTTGGCTCCTTTGTCTCCTATTTTGTTTTTTAATTCTTCTATCCTTTCGCAACAAACATTAAACGTGTCTGGACACTACTTATAGACAGGTCTGTTAGCTCTAGTGCTTATCCTTTGCACTTGATCTATGTATGTATATAATCCAGAAAATGTATTTTTTCAATTAAGTTCCTAGATCAACTCAGGTCATACTTGATCATGTATGTTCCCATGTTTGACTGCTGTGTGTTCCAGTATTTGTTTTCAACTCATGGACTGGTTGAACACAGAGCTTCTTTGGGAGCACTAGAAACATACCATTCTGCACATCTGTGTCTGTGGGAGAGGCAACAATGTAAGGAAAGTAGATATCTGCCCCCATGAGGCATTTTGGCAAGCCGCATTCTTTTTAATTGCTGCTTATGACTAATTACAAATGGTATTTTGAAGTCTTGTCAAAATATATAAAGAACTGGAAAATCTAATCCTGTTTTTGTTTGTGTCCCTGTGTGTGTTGTGTGTATGTATGTGCTGTTATCTGATGGATCCAGAGGGGAAGCTCCTTGATGGTGAACGCTGTGTTGAAAGTTTTGACTGTTCTTGCATCCACTCTGGAAGACATTATCCCCCTGGCTTCACCATCTTTCAGGACTGTAACTCATGGTAAATTCAGTGTTGTTCTGATATGGTTGCTATTGCTCTGGTGTACTGGACACATATTTGGTGACTGCTTTAGATGATTAGATGATTGTGTGCCCCCAGTGGCACAGTGGTATAAGCTGCTGCTTGCGGCACCGGAGGGCCCGGGTTCGAATCCCCCCTGTGGTGCAGGGGTAGAAGTGCCGCTTCGCTACGCAGGGGGCTCGAAACCCGGGAGTTGGACTCGATGATCTCTAAGGTCCCTTCCAACTCGCACGATACTATGATACTATGATTAGGGTCTGTCTATATGTGATGATGACTTTTTTCCCCAATATTTATTTTTATTGGTATAGAGCCAATAAAACATCTCTTATTGGAAATGCCACCTCCTTCTAGAAATGGGCTGTTCACAAACACAAAATCAGCTCTGCTTTTTGAGGGATGTGTGTTCTTATTTAACAATGTAAGGGTCATACTTCAAATAGTAGAGAACTATCTGTTTCCTGTGGATAAGACAGACTGGCAGACTCCCATGTCTAGTTGGTGTCAATGGTGGTGTCTTTGTTTTGACTTCCTTTATTTAACCTCTAAGCCTGGTTTCTTTCAAAGACGTGCTAGCTCAGGCACGTCCTTGAAACCTCTTGCAAAGCTGGATTTTCCCAGCTGTGTAGCTCATAATTTTTCATTCAATTGTGAATACACGTCTGAAGGGGAAGCCTACCTACCTAAAGAAAGGAAGTGAGTAATATATTTCTGATCTCATATGATTAAGTGTGAACATGTTTGTGAATGGGGTTCAGACAACACTGTAAATATCTGTGCTCAGATATTTACAGTTAGACTAAAGAAGAAAGCCATCATATTCAGAAGGAGGACTGTCTATGTGTAGTTTTCCTTTATCAGCACCATGTGTCACAGAATATGAACCATAATAATAACATTAGTATACCATCTTTTTTTCTCTGGAGTTGTCTGCAGATTTGAGGGTGGCCATGTTGTTCACCCACTGTATTCTTGAGAGGTTAATGCTCCCTAATAGATTGTACTGTTAGAAAATGTTTCCTGTTATTCAGAATTGACAAAGCTGTTGTCCTATCAGCTTTGTGTTCACCATCCTGAGTAAATTCACTCCTTACAACTGCTTTTCAAGGGCTGGAATAATTAAAGGAAAAATAAGAGAAGCATAAATCGGAACCCAATTTTATTTTAATTTATTTTAATTTATTTTAATTTATTTTTATTTATTTATTTATTTATTTATTTTGAGATTCTGGGGCTGCTAGGCTTGTTGTCTCAGAGACCCAAGAATGACAGCAATTTCAGTGTCTGTGAGTGCCTGTTGCTGGTTACTAGTAGCTCTTCTAGGGGATGGCACTAAAGTCACCACCCAAAGTCATTAAAACAGACAGATGTTCTCACAGCTTGCACAAAAAGGGCAACTGAGTGAAGAAAACTTAACTAAAAAGTGTTCAGTCAAAGTGATAAAGGTCTTCATTTGCAGAAAGCAGATGGTACAGAACTGGGACAGCTGCTCTGAAGGTCCATGGGACCTCATCCTAGAGATTTCTAAATTCAAAGGGGTTCTGAGCCACCTTGACCTAGCTTTTGAGTTTCACTCTGAATTGGGTGTTGTAGATAACATTTCTGGAGGTCTAAGTACTTTTCCCTCCATGATTCAGTCACATCAGTTGATATTTCAACTTGAGAGTTGGTTTTAAAACTCATTCCATATGAGAATATGAAAACTTTAGGTTTTGTGAGTTTTTATTACCAGCTGTTGCTGTCAAAGATGGTAGAAGAGATCAGGGGAATGGATAGATTATATTAAGAAACAAGATTATGGCAGAAGGAAAGGATGCTGGAGACTGGTCTAATTTCCATAAAACAAGGGTCTGTATTTCAATTATTTGTGGAAAAAGTAATAATAATTTGCATATTATTGCATAACTGGTAACTCTGTTTTGTAGCATTTGTCGACGTGGCATCTGGATCTGCAGTAATGGGGAATGCCCAGGTATGTTGATCCTACAGTTTCTAGGTTTTGGCAAGTGAGTAAACATTATCCACATCCTTTCTACTTACATCCCACTTATATTTTTTTCCACATGAAGGGTAACTTTGTCTTTGCTCTTACCTGCTTGTTCCAATGCAATCCAGATGAGACTGTACTTCAGTTCTCTTTGTGAGACTAAACAGATGTACTGTATGTGTAGAAATGAGTATTCCTGTTTGGTGGAAAAAAACAGCTCTTTTTCTCTTTTTTTCTCTCTCTTTTTTTTTTTTTCTCTCTCTTTTTTTTTTTTTCTTTTTCTTTCTTTCTTATTTTTTTCTTTTTTTCTTTTTCCTTTTTTTTTCTTTTTCCTTTTTTTTCTTTTTCTTTTTCTTTTTCTTTTTCTTTTTCTTTTTCTTTTTCTTTTTCTTTTTCTTTTTCTTTTTCTTTTTCTTTTTCTTTTTCTTTTTCTTTTTCTTTTTCTTTTTCTTTTTCTTTTTCTTTTTCTTTTTCTTTTTCTTTTTCTTTTTCTTTTTCTTTTTCTTTTTCTCTTTCTTTTTCTCTTTCTCTTTCTCTTTCTTTTTCTTTTTCTTTTTCTTTTTCTTTTTCTTTTTCTTTTTCTTTTTCTTTTTCTTTTTCTTTTTCTTTTTCTTTTTCTTTTTCTTTTTCTTTTTCTTTTTCTTTTTCTTTTTCTTTTTCTTTTTCTTTTTCTTTTTCTTTTTCTTTTTCTTTTTCTTTTTCTTTTTCTTTTTCTTTTTCTCTTTCTTTTTCTTTTTCTTTTTCTTTTTCTTTTTCTTTTTCTCTTTCTTTTTCTTTTTCTTTTTTCCTGTTCCTGTCAGAAGATAGCCAGTACAGGCCTTGCATCTGAACTTCTTTCCACAATGTTTGTAGTAGAAATATCTCTGAGTAATATTCATGGGAAATAATTTGTTTGCCGGCTTCTTCCTATGTGTTTGCAGAGACTGTGGCATATCAAGATACTACACTACCCAATAGTGATGCCTAAATACTGCTGTCTTGGAAATGAAGAGCCACAGCTAACTGAAATATGTTAAGATTCTGAAATGTTTAGGTAGCTTCTATTTGTAGCAGGAGTTGTGGGAACATCAAATTTCTGTATTATTTGTTAAGTACTTTAGTTGTAGATTTTTGTGGATATGGATTTCTTTTTAGCTTTCTACTAGTTAATTAATTAAGGTAACTGTTCAGAATAAAGATCTGCATAAATTCTGCCCTTGGAAGACTTGCAACTGCAATTGTCTTTCAGTTCTTTGTTCTGATAAGATATTTTTTACATTAATAATGTTATGCTAGAATAGGTTATTGGTTTTTAAGGCAGGCCAGCAAAGGAATCAACACTTTTATTTTGGGCTGTGTTAAAGGAAGCTATTTTGAAGAAGACACATTCATAAAATTTTACTGCAGTGCTCTAAATACATCAGCAGAGTGACAACGACAAGGGTCTTGGTTTGTAAGGACACAACTGTGTAAAAAGTACTGAGAATGAGGCATCTCTGTGAAAAGCAGGGCCGCAGCAGACTGTTGTGGCAAATTTATATCCTTAACTCTATGAAAGCTCCTGTACTCTGCTTGCCCAGTCTTTGAGTGCAGATGTGTCACACTGAACTAAATAAAACTGTTTTTCAGGTGTTCTGGTTAGAGATATTGCAAACCCCTGAATCAGTTTAAGGGGCCATGTGGTCCAGTGCAGAGCACACTAGTGATACTGGGGAATCCCAGTTTCCTCAATGGGGTTAGCCACCCTAGGGGTTATCACTGTCACTCTGTGTCTGTTTGCCTATCTTATGTAGCAATCAAATTTTCTTTTTAATAAAAGCGAATGCCGTCAGTATCATGTTAGGTTCAAACTAAAATACTTTAAGAGAAGTTTCAATTAGATTAAAGTCTTTAGTTCAATAAACTAGTTTACTTAAAGTAGTGTAATTTGTATGCCACCTAGCTGGCAGAAACCTTGAGAAACTGTGCTGATTTTGCAGGGCCACACTCACATGCTACAGAAGAATCAAATTCACTTCAGAACAGGGAGCTAAGTTGTCCTCTGGTATTATTATAAGTACCCTCTGAAGCATTATACAGGATTTTCCATGGATGGGATCTCAGTTCCAGAGTGTGACTGATGCCATATTTCCCTGATTTTGTTGGTGCCATTGTTGCTACTAGTAATGACTTACAGGAATAAACGGTGAGATAACCATCTTGTCTATACTCTCTGGCCATTAGAAGATGTTGGCTCTGTGCAGCCATCCAGCTCCTGTTCCCCTTCTCTGACATGGATAGGATTTGGCTTACATCCAGCACTGGGGTCATTAACTGTTCTGTGTATTTTCCTAGGGGAGTGCTCCATCACTGGCCAATCTCATTTCAAAAGCTTTGACAACAAGCACTTCACCTTCAGTGGGATTTGCCAGTACTTATTTGCCAAAGACTGTGTGGAAAACTCATTTTCTGTAATCATCGAGACTATTCAGGTAACAACAGCTTTGGCTCATGCTTGCGTGCACACTCTTAAGTGAGCAGGAAGGGCTGTGAGATTACAACAGGAATTGCATATGCACAGGACAACAAAAGTAATTTTCATATGAAAAAGTTTAAATGACAGATGCATGTTTTCTCCTTGGTTAATAGACACTTCGCCCTTTCTCACTACCATTCCCAGGAGCCTACCAGGAGATTTAAATTCATAATGCAATATGGAGGATCAGCCTCCTCTTCCTCTGTCAACTAAGCAAAGACAAGTAGAAGAGACTGTGCCCTCTCCTGAACACTATGGAGGTTTCTGCTCACTAGTGCCTGTGGAAAACAAGTTTCTACAGACACTGAGTAGGGTGCACTGGATGAACAGTTATGTGGGTTACCTTTCATTGGTCATGCTACTAGGTCATTCCTGTTGCTCAGTTAGTCTAGTGTCAATTCTCAAGTGTCTCCCTTGAGAGAAGAGAAAGGCAAGACAGCTGAAGATCAGTGAGTGGAGATGACTGGACTAAGGCAGGAAGGGCATCCTGACCAGGGCAGGGAGGGAAGGAGACCTGTACAGCCTGTCACGGAGAGACAGTGCCTGCCTGTAAGATGTGTTGGATGAGGTGAAATGGCCTGCAGACTGTAGGTCTTGAACTGGCAGAAATGACAGACCAGAGGATCTGTGGGCAGGCAGGGGTGTGGCTGAGTCATAGAATTTATGCAAGTGAGGGGAGTATTGGGCCACCATGCAGAAGAGGATAGAGATATGGGAAGCATGAGCAGCAGTGGGGCTGCAGGCTGCAGTGGAATTGGGGTGTAATGGATGTATGCATATCTGTGTTTGTATCTTTGTATCAGAGTGCTCTGATAATGTTTAAGTCATCTGTGTTTAGAAACTCCCAAAATGGGTTTTACTGAAACTCCTTTTGAAACCAGGGAGGAAATCTGGGGCATCTGCATAACCCACCACTAGTGAAATTCTCTGACAGTCTAGGTAGTGTGAGCTGCAGGGCTGTCTTGTGGCATAGTGGGTTCTGTGTGGCAATGCCTGCCATTCCTGCCCCTACAGCAACTCTGGGCCTGGCATTCTAGCAATAGATGTAGTACTTGCCAGGACAGGAGCTGCAGAGAGCTCTCTCATATGTGGTTAACTGCGCAATGGAGGAAAGGCTATAGGCCAGCCTGAGGAGGTTCCAGCTATAGGAGGCCGTCTCCATCAATAAAACTGGAGGCCAGGGTGAAGCCATGAATAAAGCAAAATCTAGAGGTTCCAAGCAATTTTTTTGCTTCTCTGTAGTGTGCAGATGATCCTGATGCTGTGTGCACTCGCTCTGCTTCTGTCCGAATCCAAGATATGGACAACAGCCTCATAAAAATGAAACATGGAGGAGGAATTTCATTGAATGGACAAGACATACAGACTCCTTTGCTAAAAGGTGTGCATGCAAGGGAAGTAACGGCCAGCTACTGAAGGAATCCCCTTTATTAGTCTTTTTAGGCATGGTTCAATCAGAAAGAGTTTTCCATGTCAAATTCTCACTTGCAGCCTCTGTATTTCTGTGTACCAGAAGTTCTGTCATTCCAGCTTCTTTCTTGGGTCATCAGTTCTAAAATTAGGAGGGTTAAGATGGTTTTGATTTGGAAGAGGTGATGTTGAAAACTGCCACTGGCTCACTGGCTCATTTTTTTTTTTTTTTTAAATTATATTTTTTTAACCCAGAAGCTTGAAATCCCACAAGTTATCTAGCAAAATGTTGCAATTGATACCTGACTTTTTTTTTTTTTTTCCAGAATGTGCATATATCTTCCTCTAGGGCTCCTGAACAGGTGTTTTGGATGAATTCACACATGTGCACTGATAACCAGGCAAAAATTTGGGAAATAGAAAGGGGGGCTAGCTGGTACTCTGATTTGGGAGGCTTGTATGCTCCTTCCCTCTGTTGTCCTGTTCAGAGAACCTCAGCAGTCCCATGGACTGAAATGCTTTATCTGGGCTTGACTGATATTTTGTGGTTGCCTTGAGGTGCCCTTCGGATCCAGCGCATGGTGAGGACTTCAGTTCGCCTTACCTATGGGGAAGATTTGCAGATTGACTGGGATGGCCATGGTGAACTGCTGGTGAAGGTACTCTTTCACTCTGTCTTGTTTATTTCTGCCTTCCCTCCACCTCCCTCAACCCACCCAAACATATACACAGGCTTTCTTTGTGCAATGAAGAAGTGCTTTTCATTGCATGCTAGAAATACCATTCTCCTTTATACTGCTTTGGTCCTTTTGTATTCCAGAGAACATTTTCATTCCACAGCAGGCTTTTTTTCCCCTCTCCTTTTTGTGCAATGACAGCCATTATTAACAAGCAATACTTGTGTTTTGTTTAGCAGATGCCCTTCAAACTGCATTTTTTGTTTTCAGTGAATTTAACTGTCCTGCCTTATAGCAATAGATTCATATGACTTTATAATAAGGGAAGAATATGACTCCAGGGACATAGTTATTGGCAATTTCCAGGAAAGGTCAATTAGCTCATACTATGTATGTTGCATGCTCCTTCTACTATGAGGAGTGTTAAAGGTCAGTCTTGATTAACTACAAGGATTTGTCTGTGCTGCAGACAGCAGTAGTATAGAAGTGCTCAACCCAGGTTTAAAATAAATGAATTGTAAGGGAAGCTGTTGAGCTGAAAGAACAGAAAACATCACTTATATACAAGTGTGTATATTTTGGATTGTTATCTATGGAAGTTAGAATGCAGAAGAGTCTGTGAGGGAGGTGAAGAAGGCTGTTTACTGTGGAATGTTCTCCTGATAGCTGGCCAGCCAACACACACACCTCATTCTTACAGTGGCTTTGGAATTGCTGCAATGTTTAATGTGTGAAACCCCAAGCCAAGACATAGTGCAGCTTGAACAAATGGAACGAGGTCTGTGATGGATTATGCAGGAGGTCAGGTTACATAGCCACAGTGATCTTTGGTTGTCTTTGCATCTGCCAAAAAGGTAAATGACAAACTATTTCTACGTTCCCCTTCCCTGGCCAATCCATTCATAATCCTCTAGCTCTTACATGAGTCTGTTTTTCTTTAGAATGGTAGAGTCTTGAGGACATTGTCTTTGAGGGTCTGTTTGCTCCCTCAGAGTTGCAGTCTGCCTGTGGTGTTTCTTCCTGGTATACTGATCCCCAGGAACTAAGCCAGCTGGGGCAACTTGTCAGACCTGCATCCTCATGCTCTGTGTGGAGAATCGTAACCACAAGCCCGGCTGAGCCTAATGCCCTCTTGTAATTAGGGTTCTGCAGTCACCTTCAGTTGCTATCTGAATTTATTTTGTATTCAAAAGTTGTCCTGCAGCTATTAATAATAACATATTTATGAGCAGTTAAATAATGTAGTGCAATGGATGTATGTTTATAGTGCTGTGTGATGTATTCTAGAGTTTTCTTAGTTAACTGCACATGGTATGTTCCTTAGAAAATCTTGCCCTACAGTGATTACCTATTCTGGAGGATAACTGGGCTAACATTTGCGTTCCTTAGGTATCTCTAGCATATACTGAAAGGATGTGCGGCCTGTGTGGAAATTACAATGGTAACCAAGGGGATGATTTTCTTACTCCTTCTGGTTTGGTGGAAGTTCTTCTGGAAGATTTTGGAAACTCTTGGAAGCTCAATGCAGACTGCCAAGACTTGTTAAAACAAGACAGTGATCCCTGCAATCTCAATCCTCATTTAGGTATTCAGTTCCCTCCAAAATTAACATGCTGTTGTTCAGCAACCTGTGATATTCCATCCTATATGGAAGAGGAGGAAAAAAAAAAGAGGGGGGCTGGGGGGAACCTCAAATACTGGTTGATGGAGGTTTCTTATGAATAACATACTGTTTTCTAACAATTGAAAAAAATCAGTAATGTGAGGTCACGCTGCCATTTAATTTGGGTGATGGTTAGTGTTAGACCATTACATCTGTTGCACAAGTGTTTAACACTTTTTCTCTTCACCCCTCTGCCCTTACGCATCATACATTTTCCATGATCTCTTGACTTCTGGCTCTTATCAAATCTGTACAAACAGGCTCCCTCTTTCCCTCTTTAGTGCCTAACTGTTCTGCTTGGACAACAGGTGTATTCTCAGAGACATTTTCTCATGACAGGTATTTGACTCTGATTTCTGGGATGAGCAAGAACACAGAAAACTTCATTGTCATAGACCAGAGCAGCCACTGTTGATTCAAGAGTGTAGTATAGCCTAGTGGGTTTAATTTTGCAAATATAAAAATCTGCATAGGGCAGGGGCCCCATAAAAGGAATTGCAGTGCCACAGATAGTGGTAACAGAATATAAAAGTATTATTTGTTTTATTTTACTAATGAAACATTATTCTTTTAGTTGAACTCATGATCTATGAGCTGTGAGGTATCTATGCCTACTTAATCTCATTTTATTCTTCTGTTTTGTTTGTTGCTTTTTTCCTATGAAAGCAAAGCAAAACAAAACAAAACAAACAAACAAAAAAAACCCAAAACCTGTGTCTCTCCTGTTTCTTTTTCTTTAAAGCCACTGATTGATTTGTTGCTTTCATGTCATTTTTCTCTTTTCTCCTTAGCCAAATATGCTAAGGAATCATGCTCAGTCCTGATATCTTCTGTTTTTGAACCTTGTCACCATGAAGTCAGTCCTACTCCCTATGTGAAGAACTGCCATTTTGATGTTTGCTCTTGCTCCAGTGGCAAGGATTGTTTGTGCTCATCTATTACTAATTATGCAACAGCCTGTGCTAGGAAGAATGTTGTGGTCCAGTGGAGAGCAGCTGATTTCTGCCGTAAGTAAAATACTCTAAAAATTAATTTTTTTCTTTTTCTCAAAAGAATTTCTTAGCAATACTGAATGGTAAATAGAACACAAGTGTAACACTGAAGATGTTCTTAAACAGATAGGACATCTACAGCCTTCTGCTTACAACAAGGCAAGCTTAGAGCAGATTTTCTGAGGCCTTGTCTATACATATTTTGAGTATTTCAAGAACAGACATTCTGCAATTACTGTGGCACCTGTCCAAGTGTTTGAAGAATTGCCTAGGAGACTGATTATCATGCTGCTAGTGCAGAGGTCTGAGATCTTTTTTCATGCATACCATTCACCATCAGTTTCCTGGTCAATGTCATTTTGCTGACCACCCTTGTAAATTCTTGTATGATTTGGAAGCTGGTTCAAGATGACAACCTGAGCCTTGATTAACAGTCTGTGAATGTCATCATTTAACACAACAAAAAAGAGCTTTGACTATGGCACTTCATGCGGAAGTTTCTCTTCTATGAGTGTCAGAGAGAACTGAGTTTTAAATTTCCCTGAAGGTCATTTGCAGCATTCCACCCTTTTGTAAGTGGCAGTCATAGTTCAAAGGCTAACAACCTGTAAGATGAGATGCTGGCAGAGTATAAAACAATAATTCAGAGTTGGGGAAATGAAACAACAGGATGTTTTCACACAGATCTAAAAAGATCAGAAAGCCATGTCTGTAAGGCAGAGTTGCCTGGGGTTGTTGTGACCAAATAGGAGAGAAACTATTTTTTACAAGATCTGATAATGACAGGACAAAGGAATGGTTTTAAACCAAAAAAGGGGAGACTTAGTTTAAATGCTATAAGGAAATTATTTATTCAGAAGATAGTGAGGCATTCGAACAAGTTGTCCAGAGAAGCTGGTGGTGCTCCATCCCTAGTGGTATTGAATAAATTGGAATTAGATTAAATGGATTGGAATTAGACAGTCTTTAAGATCCTTCCCTACACAAGACATTCTATGGTTCTATCATGAGTCCAGTGGAAGATTAGTTATGAAACTACTAACAAGCTGGAACAGAATATATTTTTTATTTCGCTACAGCTTCTGCAGGCTGGGTAGACTTTACTGCAAGTAAGAACAAATTAGATTTATGTGCTTCATGATTTCATATTTTAACTAATTTAAGTAAATGTTCAGAAGGTGGGAGTGCAATGTAATAAAAAACAAGTTTTAAAATGTGCATATCTGGAGGCAGAAAGAAGAAGCAGCAATAATGCACCACTGTTCTTTCTCCAATAGAACAAGTGGATTTTCACAGTCTTTAATAGTGCAGCAGTGCTTCCTTTTCTCTGTGCATTACAGGGTGCTTCATCAAGTGATATTTTCCCTGATTACAGATCCATCAGTCCCCATTAAATAATCCTGATGCCCCAGGCATCTCATGTCTTATTAAGGAGAATGGTCCTCTGTTAATGGACTCAAGATGTGAATGTGCAGAGTTGCTTAGTTTGTGTTAATGGCCTGGTGCGTAGAACATCACCTCTGTTCCTGTGCTGGTGAACTGCTATTCAGTTTCTTGAGAAATGTCTGGACAGAACTGGTTTATGAAGGGAGCTGACTCCTGCCTTTACAGCCTTCTGTGAATAAGCAATGGAGCCAATTCCTTTTATGATGTTTAGAAGGAATATTTAGGCCATAATTTCAAGGTCTGGATTGGATACTCAAGGTAGGGCTTACATTCTCATGGGATGTCAGGTGCCTCAACAGAAGTTTGCATGGTTGCACCAACATTTCCCATCTTCAGTAAATAAATAGGAATAATGATTGCATTCGATGTTTGCTAGCATGCTAGTTTCACTTTGTGAACTCAGTGTTAGTTCAGCTCTGCTAGCAGCTGTGTAAAACTGCAAGGCTGTATCCTTGCTATGATTTTTCCTTTCTTACTGTTGCTGCTGCAGTTTTCAACAACTTGTGCTCTTGAAGTAGTGGGCAGAGGGTACTGAATCATTCTACTGGGATGGCAAGAGGAAGAGCTTTCTGTATAACCCCTGATCTTGGTTTTAGCACAATAGAAATGTGCTAGCTTCTATTTGCAGTTGTCTTCTTCATTCCACTGAATATATAATTTCATCACCTTATGACCCTAAATGTTTGTTTAGGAAGACTGCTACAAACACAACAGGTTTTGTAAATCCTGGTTAATAGGAGGCCTGCAAAAATCTCATGTTAATATGAGCTTGCTACTCTCATCTTCGGAAATGCATTGTTAGAGCTGCCACCTAGTGTCAATGCTGTTGTATACAGAGATGCTTATCAAAACTGATTCAGTCTTTTATAGATAAAGAAGCCAGTATGGTTTTGAAGGCTAGCTCTCCAAATAATTAAATTCACAATCAAAAACTCATAGAATATAAGGTTTGCCTTCACAATCACTAAGTGGCTTTGTTATTCATACTTATTTTCATGAACAATCCTAACAGCTTCTGGGTTAGTGTTGTAGCAGTACAAAGTTAGAGATAGACATTCTAATTATTTTGACCAAGTTACCCTTGACTATACTGAAAAGAAAGAAGTGTGAATGTGCAAATAGTAACAGAAATTGAACAGAAACTGTTTCTCATTCTGGATGAAATTTTGTTGTTGAATTAAAGTGCAGGGCTTGCAGTCAAGTCCAAAAACTTATTCCCTCTGCATTTTGTAAGGTTTTGCTCATTTACATAAAGCAATGCACTAGGCTTAACAATAAGGAAAGCTGCTGTAATTCAGTGTTATGGTTTTATGATTTTTGTTATCAGTATTCCACATCACCACATAATGTAGTGCACTCAGTCTCAGAAGACAAGAGAGGTCTAAAGGTCCCAGAAAACTTTACTATTCTGTTTCTGTTTTCCAGTCAATGGGAAGCAAGTCATGAGAATCTGTGTTTTTGCTTCATTGGAACAGAGTAGTAATCTTCATTTTCAGAAACTCTCATTTATTTGATTTATTAGCTTCATTCCCAGTTATTGTAACATAAACATAATATAGCAGAAACATAAATAGTAAATTAATTTTCCTTCTCAGATCATTGCTGCTATTTGTGGTAGTTTGTTATTTATTTGCTTGTTTTTCCCCTTCTTGTTCTCTTTCCCCTTCTCCCCCTGTTTTTGGGTTGGTGGGCCTGCTGTCCCCCTATCATGGACACATATCTAGAGGTAACTGTGAATTTTTAATATTAGTGGAAGAGAGATTTTCTTAGAGTTGCAGAATACTTTAGCTAGCTTTGACCTGCATAGATTAGACTGTAGGACTGCTGGACTTGGCACCGTACTGTTTGTTTTCTTTTGACATCATGCAAGCTGTGAAACTGATCCTTATCTTAGAGGTGTTTTTCAAAGGAATAGCTGCTATTATGTTCAGAACTTTAATTCTCAGAATGTACTGTATTAAGTTTGCTGCTTTCTATTTTGGATGTGTGTGTGTGTGTGGAGGGGGGGCTTCGGGGGTGTGTGTCTGGACGTATGGGTGGTGTGTGTGTGTAAAACCAACTGGGGCACTGATGGAGACATGTACCTGGTACCAGTGTGCTATGTGGTGTGATTGGAACAGTTATATCCCAGAGGGAGTAGCTAATTTTACAGACAGTGCAATGTTTAAACAGGTTTCCAGGCTCTCCTCACTTCTGTATGTTTTTTGGAATGATAAATCGATTATCAACCTCCCTGAAAGTATTCTTCATTTACTTTGTCTGGAGGAAGTCTTCCCCATACCTGGAGAATACTGAGTGGCAAGGAATATGGAGGGTCTTATGAAAAATCTTAGAGGTAAGGGGACCTCTGATGTCATGGGATTTCACTCTTGAACACCTGTGGCATCCCAAGAACCTAAGCAGATATTTAAGTCAAAGATGTTGTGGCTTAGGTAGATCTGAGGAGGTACGACTTATTTGGGTCTTGGCTTGTGCTTACATGGATGTATATAATACTACTTCAGAGAGAGAGTTTCTGAGCTGAGATCCATACCAAAAGGAGAAGTCTCAGAGTCAAACTGCGGAGAAAGAACATTGAAAATGTGCAACCTGATCAATCACAGGAGGCACCAGTATCAAGGTCAGTTGCCCCTGTGGGAGAACAGAAATGGAAATGGTTGTCATTACAACTAGAATGGAAAGAAGCAGCAGCAGTGGAGGAAGTAGAGGGTGTGGGGCCATCCCCAAAACCACTGTTATTGAGAAAGACAACAGAAATAACTGAAAGGCAAGGAGATAAGAGCGTGAAGGAAGAGATGGTCACTGTTACCACTATTTATTGGCCTCTGAAAATGACTGAAAACCAAGGTTCAAGAAAGTCTGCACAGTATCTGAATGAGACTATAGTCACCTGGTTGCTTCAGTGTTGGGACATCAGGGCCAATAGAATGTTTTTAGATGGTAATGAACCTTGCCAACTAGGAAGCACTGCTAAAAACTCATCTTTAGACAGAGGAATTATTAGATGACCGGATGCTGTCTGAGAATGAGTGTTATTTTCCATGGAGGGAAAACACTCTTTAAAAGATGATCTGGAGCCTGAGATGAAAAAAAATGGACTACTATTGAAAAAAGTATCCAGTATTCGAAGGAAATAGCTGTAGTGGAAATGTTGTATGTCCCATGTTTGTTCCTAATGATCTCTACACCAAGACTGTGATCCTGGGAGAGTTAGGAGTATGTCAAAGACTCACAAAAAGAGCCCTAGAAAAATATGCCAGTGCACTAGCAGAAATGTTTGAAAGATATGAGGAACAATGGAAAATACTCCTAGTATTTGAATTGATTATTACACCTCAGAACTTCAAATAACAGTTACTTCCAATCTCATGCTTATATTTCAACCATCTCAAAAGTAACTGACAAGATAAAATGAAGAAGCAGGTTGGTATACTGGAGGAACTGTCTCTATTGATTAACTGTGATGAGCCTGTGACTATATCAGAAACACCTGAAGAAGATCAGGATGATCAAAACAGTCTACTGATTAAAGGTGATATGCCTGGAGAGCAAGGTTTATCATCAAAAATCTCAGGTATCTATCTGCTCAAGTAAATGAGTAAATGACTGCAATAAATCTATGCTACATGCTGCTTGTGGAGTTACTTATGTGAGCTTGGGGAATGTATGAAGAAGTGGCATAAAAGATCTACTCCTGTGATACAAACATCAGTGAGAGAATTATGAAGTGGATCAACCACCAATGCAATTGTTTCAGTTACTGTTGGTCCTGACCATGACTCACAAGAGAATAACACATGTAACAAACAGAGAGGCCCTGTCCTCAGCCATGTGGGGGAGAGTGTTTTGGACTATGTGGATTAGATGGCCTGGCACATCAGGCCCACAGAAATATGAGGCACTGATATTTCTTTGGTGATGAGGGGTTCTCAAGAGTTGACTATGTTGGAGGCCAAAATAAATCTGACTGGCAAAAGCATCCTATTGTGACTGGCCCAGGGGCTCCATGTATACTAGG
Organism: Excalfactoria chinensis; assembly: GCF_039878825.1. Lineage (NCBI taxonomy): Eukaryota > Metazoa > Chordata > Aves > Galliformes > Phasianidae > Excalfactoria > Excalfactoria chinensis. The sequence continues at coordinate 71,319,955 of NC_092825.1, read as the reverse complement.
GACTGATTACCTCAGAAGATGCTATTTTAAGGATCCCAAGTGGTATTGATGGGCCTTTGGAATAGTTGCTGTAGACACAGAAGGTGTTGAGCAGCTGTCTGTTTTGCCTGGCCTATCAGAAAATTCATCTGTTGTGGGATTGCTAGTAACGGAAGAGCAAAAGGTACCAATTGCTACAAAAATGGTGCTCAGAGAGCAGGACTACACTAATCAGGATTCCTTGCTCCCCATTCATAAGTTGATTCGTCAACTAGGGAGTCAGAGATTGATAAGCAAAACTCTATCATTTTAACAGCCCAATACAGCCAGTGCACAAGGCCAGTGGAGAATGGAGGCTGATGGTAGACTACGGTGGCCTGAATGAAGTCACACCCCCACTTAGTGCTACTGTACTGGACATGCTGGAACTCCCTTCTTTTAGCACTCTGACTGCTGGTGCACAACTGGATGTTCAAAGGGAAAGGTTCCCTCCACCCATCATGCTACTGATAACACTTGGAGTAAGTGGATTGCATTGATTACACAGCGAGCTTGGATGGGGAACCCCAGTCATCCAAGAATCTTAAAAGTGTACATGGACTGGCCTAAAGGTAAAAATCCCAGAACAGGAACAGCAAAATAGGTATAGTGTGCTAAAGAGGTCCCACCATACAACAAATTACCAGAGAATGAAAATAAATATGTCCTGTTTGCTGATGGATCGTATATTGTGGGGAAGCATCACAAATGGAAAGCTGCTATGTGGAGCCATACATTACAAGTTGCAGAGGCCACCAAAGGAAAAGGAGAATCAAGCCAATTTGAAGGGGTAAAGGCAGTACAGCTGGCCTTAGATGTTGCTGAATGGGAGAAGGTGGCCAATGCTTTATACTGACTCATGGATGGTGGCAAATGCCTTATGGGGGTGGTTACAGCAGTGGGAACAAAGGAGTAAACCTACTTGGGCTGCTAAACTGTAGAAAAACATTGCTGCACAAATTGAGAATATGGCTGAAAGGGTGTGTCATGTAGATGCTCATGTGCCCAAGAGTTAGGCTACCTGAACAACAAAATAATCAACAGGTAGATCAAATGCCCAAATTGAGGTGGCTCAAATAGACTTGGACTGGAAACACAAGGATGAATTTTTTTCTAGCTCAGTGGGCCCATGAGACCTCGTGCCATCAAGGAAGACATACAACATTTAAGTGGGCTAGAGACCAAGAGGTGGACTTACCTACTGAGGCTATTGCACAGGTTATTCATGATTGTGAAACATGCACAGCAATCAAACAAGCAAAGGGGATGAAACCTCTCTGGGAGGAAGGGCCATGGCGAAAGTATAAATATGGGGAGGTGTGGCAGGCTTATTATATCACTTTGCCACAAACCCATGATGCTGTGTGTTTATGATGGTGAGTGGGTGGCTTGAAACATATGCAATATCCCATGGTACCACCCAAATCACCATACTAGGTCTCAAGAAACAAGTTCGGTGGCAACATGGAACTCCAGAAAGAACTGAGTCAGATAACAGGACTCATTTCAAAGGCTTTCTTGTAAATACTTGGGCACTGAGTGGATTTGTCATATCCCCTATCATGCACCAGCTTCTGGTAAAACAGAATGATACAATAGGTTGTTTAAAAACTATGTTGCAAGCAATACATAGTGGAACACTAAAGCACTGGGAAAAGCATTTGGTAGAATCCACCTGGCTGGTCAACACTCAAGGATCTATCAGTTGTGATGGTCTTGCCCAATTGAGCTCCCTACATACTGTAGAGGGAGATGAGGTCCCTGTAGTACATGGAAAGAGCATGTTGGGAAAAGTGGTTCAGGCCTTTCCACCTTCTGGAATGGCTAAACCTCTCTGTGGTATTGTGTTTGCTCAGGGACCTGGTTCCACTTAGTGGGTGATGCAAAAAAATGAGGATGTTCAATGTGTACCACAAGGGAATCTGATGTTGGGGGAGTGCAGTCAGTAATTCCATGTATATGTATATATATGTGTGTGTGTGTATGTTTAATGCATGTTAATAACTGTTTGTTTGCATGCATGTTAAGTATTATGCACTTATGTGAAATAACAGGTGGAATGTCATAGTTTTATGACAATTGTTACTGATTTACTGCATCATTATATGATATAGTGCACTGAGAGTCTCATAAGTGAGTACTACAGTTTCCAGAAAACTTTGCTGTTCTGTTTTCTGGCTGGTGGGAAAGGTAAAACTGGCTGAAGGTCATAAGACTTTCTCTTTTTGCTCCCAGGTGGATCAGAGTAAAAATCTTGGTTTTCAGAAACACTATCATTTATTTGATTTATTAGCTTCAATCCCATTTAACTTGTATTTTTGCTATTATAATTTATCTTTTTTTCCTTTAGTTCAAGTCCTGATCTTCCTGATGTACATATCTTTCAACAGCAATGACCTGTCCTGAAGGACAGATTTACCAGCAGTGTGGGATAATGTGCAACCAAACATGCCGATCGCTGTCCTACCCAGATGAGAACTGTGATGAATTCTGCATGGAAGGATGCTACTGCCCACCTGGGCACTACCTAGATGAGAGTGAGGAGTGTGTACCAAAGTCCCAGTGCTCTTGTTACTATGATGGTGAGATCTTCCAGCCAGAGGATATCTTTTCAGATCATTACACTATGTGGTAAGTACAGGATCTGTTGCTATGTGCCGTGACTCAGAAATTTTTGGATGGTTTGACTAAGTGGTTTAGTTCTGCAGTTTGATTATCTCCTCTGAAAATAGCTTAAAAGAGCATGGTTTTTTGCCCTTGACTAAACAAATTTTGCTGTTGCATCTCTCCGTATCATTTCTAACGTTGGCTTAGTTAAAATAATTGTTCTGTGAGCAATTCCTGACAGTTTGATTTGGAATTTATTTACTGACAGTGGCTACTTTGTAGGCTTTCAAAATTATATTTTTTGTGTACTGCAATCTATTTAATAAATACTAAAACCTTATTACCTACCAAAGATACAAATATTAAATAGCATTTCTCGTTATTAAATTGGGTAGTAGTACACTGAGAGTGGGGACGTGTAAAGCAAACAAAGACAATGGCAGAGACTTTATTTGAGATGCTGGTGTTAGAGAACAAGATAACAAAGAAAGAGAAATTAACTCATTCCTCCCAGCAACAGTTCAGAAAAAAAGGGTGAGCTGAGGAATGCAGCCTTCACCAGTTTGAAATCTGGTGCACCAGAAAGGGAGCGGGGAGAGGGGAACCACTTAGGCTCTGAGTATGTGTGCTCCCAGAAGCATGGATGGAAGCACTGTTGAGATGGGGAGTGAAGTATGTACCTAGGCTCCCCCTGCTCCAGGCACCCATTTAGATTTGGGAACATGGTCAAAAAAAAAAAAAAAAAAAAAAAAAGAGTCAAATATTGTAGGCACTTTACCTGTTTCCACAGAAAACCTGACTATAATTATGTTCAGTGTTATGCCTGTGCAAGAATAGGACTATGCATTGGATTCAGTGGGACAGGGACAAGAGTAAGGCTGGGTGACCATGCTAATGCATTACCAGTTATCTCAAAGAAGGTTGGCCTTTAATGTTGGTAAGCTCATTGAATGGCGAACAGCAGATCAGTCCAAATTAGAGGTATAATTTTGTTACTCTCACTGGTTTCCTTTAGGCCCATCCGGAAAAAGCATCATAAGCTGGAAAAAAACAACAGATGTCACTTTGTTAAATATAAACTCTGTTTTTCTTAGCTATTGTGAAGATGGTTTCATGCACTGCAGTAAAAGTAAAGCTTCTGGTGCCATATTGCCAGATGTTTTCACTGATGAGAAGCCTTCTGCCAGACGTTAGTATGCATCAATTAATATTTCCTGTTCTTCCTCCTGTTTTTCATCTTTGGTCTTCTGGCAATACAATGTGGGGAATAGGGGTGTGTGTGTATGTGTGTATGTATTTTGTTATAGGATACAAATGTTTGCATGTTGTTCTATTCTATATCCTGACTTAATTATCTAACATCCTCCAGAAAAATACATGCTAACAATACTTGAGTTCTAAAAGAAATTTCTGTGAACTTATTTTTTAAAGTAAAAAGGAGCTTGACATGCAGATCACCCATGGTAACACTTATCTGTCCTGAAAATAACCCAAGAGCTGAAGGGTTGGAGTGTGCCAAGACTTGCCAGAATTTTGACCTGGAGTGTGTCAGCCATGGCTGCGTATCTGGATGCCTGTGTCCAAAAGGGATGGTAAGCAGGCTTAATTTCACAAAATTGAAGCAGGCAACCTTTGATTTCTCTATATCATTCTTTCCTGTCAGTCTTCTTGCAGCTTGGAAACATGTGGTTGTGAGTCATTTCAAAATGATAATGAAGTTACAGCTAGTTTAAAGTGTCTATGTAGGTTGCTCTGGAGCTAATGCTTTTTATTTGATTCCATGGAAACAAATATTAAGAGCAGAATAACTCTATTTTGTAGAACAAATTCTCAGCTACAAAAAGCTATTCCTCAGCATGCTTTCTGCTGTTAGCTATGCATTTTCACCAGTGATGAACAAGAACCTGAAAACCGCAATTGTAAAAATCTGCACCTGCAGTAAAAATCTGCACCTGCAGTGACCTGTCACCTGCAGTGACACAGTTTCTTCGTTGCCATGGCTTAAACACAGCACCCACTGCCTACCTGTGCTCCCATTTACTGTTTGATGACCATGAATATTCAGCAAGTGTTGATGAATGTCAGTGGATGCCATTTTTTCCTGATGGTGGAATTCAGTTTCATATCTTTACTTTGGTCCGTGTCAGTTGCTATTTTGTCAGACTACCTTCTGTCACATGGCAACAAAATGTAATGGAAAATTGGTGGGAAAGTTCAACCTCTACTGCTGTAGCACTAATATGCACCTCTGATGTCATGGAACAATGTAGTGAAATGGTCATTGGTCATTTACTGCAGAGACTAGCTACAGAGCAGGTAAGACTGCACTGGGCAAAGGATCTGGAGTAGAAAAAGCCAAAAGAAAAGCTCTTTTTTAAAGGCTTTTCTGAAGGCAGTAACAGTGCTTTGCCTGTGCTGGGGAGCTGACAGCTTGTGGGCGGGCTCCTGAGTCATCAGGGTTGGAGCAGACACAGTCGCGGCAGTTTAAACAGCCTGAGAACCTGTTGTTGCTTGCCCTTAACTTCAGCACCTGACAACAAGCTTTAAGTAGCCTTAAGGAGGGCAGAAGCTAACTGTTCATCCCGGGTTGTTTTTTGCTCATAGTGAGCCGAGTTGTTTAGTGAGTGAGCATTGCCCCTGCTGCCCATTGGGTGATGCAATGGTGCTTGTAGGAGGTGGCTTAAGTGGTGAGGGCTGTAGGTATTAGCCTTTTTTGCTTAGATTTCCAGCTCTCGTCTTGGTGGTCTGAGACTGCAGGCCTAATAATGGTCTCTACCAGACAGAGGTCCTACTCCACAAAAACTGTGGCAACCCAAATGGAGGGCCTGCCCAGAAATGTAGTGGTTCAGGTTTCCAGCTGTATGGAGTTGCTGCTGCCTGGGGAGAGTGGCAGGGATACCACCTGCGTGAGATGTGAGCAGGTGGACGAGCTGCTAAGCCTGGTGGTGGAGCTCAGGGAGGAAGTGCAGAGGTTAAGGACCATTAGGGAATGTGAGAGGGAGAATAAGAAAGAGGACCTCGGAGGAAACCCCAGAAAAGTGACGGACCCCCACCACTGTCACAGGAGGACAGTCCCAACTGATGAGGAGGGCTGGCAGAGAGTCCCTACTCGCTGTCATGTGTGCTCCCCCTGCCTGCCTACGCTGTGTCCACCGCTCCCCCTGAGCAACAGCTATCAGGCATTGGAAATTGAAGAGGAGGTGAGTGAAGAGAGGATGGAGGAACTGCCTAAAAGGAACCTAAGGCAAGGTGGCCACCCCATGCCTAAAGACTTCATCTGCTAGGAAAGTAAGAAGGATGGTCATGGTGAGTGACTCCCTTCTTGGAGGAACAGAAGGCCCCATATGCGGACTGGACCAGTGCCATTGGGAGTTGTGCTGCCTTCCTGGGGCCTGGGTCAGGGACATAACCAAGAGACTCCCTAAGCTGGTTAGATCCACTGATTACTTTCCGTTACTAGTTGTTCAGGTGGGTAGTGATGAAATTGCTCAGAGAAGCCTGAGAAATATGGAAAGAGATTTTAGAGGTTTAGGGCGATTATTTGAAGGTGCAGGAGCTCAAGTGATTATTTGTTCTGTACCATCAGGGGGAGTGAGGGACATAGAACAGGCCTGGAAAGTACACTCATTGAATAAATGGCTCAGATGCTGGTGTCAAACCAGAAAAAACCCAGTTTGGGTTCTTTGACCATAGGGCAGTTTGCTCAGCTCCTGGCCTGCTGCCTGTCCATCGAACCTCCATTATCACAGTATCACAGTATCGTGCGAGTTGGAAGGGACCTTAGAGATCATCGAGTCCAACTCCCGGGATTCGAGCCTTCTGTGTAGCGAAGCGGCACTTCTAACCACTTGCTCCACAGGGGGGATTTGAACTCCAGGCCTCCGGTGTTGCAAGCAGCAATTCTATCACTGCACCACCAGGGCACACAAAGGGAACAACAAATCCTAGCTTGGGAGCTAGCGGATCTTATCAAAAGAGCTTTAAACTAGCTATGATGGGGAGAGAGGATGAAACAGGGCTTACAAGAAATGAGCCTAGGGGAATAGAGCTTGAGCTGAGGGTGAGGCAGGCGACACGGCTGAAGTGCATGTACACCAACGCATGCAGCATGGGCAACAAGCAGGAGGAGCTGGAAACAACTGTGTGTCAGGCAAACTGTGACCTGGTTGCTATTACTGAAATATGGTGGAACAGCTTCCATGACTGGAGTGCTGTGATAGATGGTTACAAGCTCTTCAGAAGGGATAGATGAGGAAGGAAGGGTGGTGTGGCCCTTTATGTTAAAGACTGTTTTGAAGTTGAAGAGCTTGGGGTTGGGAATGATAAAGTTGAGTGTCTGCGGGAAGGGATCAGGGGAAAGGCCTGCAGGGGTGACATCTTGGTGGGGGTCTGCTATAGATCACCTAGTCAGGATGAAGAGGTGGATGAGGCATTCTATGAGCAGCTCGCACAAGCTGCACATTCACCAGAACTCGTTCTCATGGAAGACTTCAACTTCCCTGACATAGGCTGGCAATATAATACGGCACAGAGGAAGCAGTCCAAGAGGTTTCTGGAGTGTGTGCAAGATTGCTTCCTTACACAGCTGGTACAAGAGCCTACTAGGGGTGGTGCCCTGCTAGACCGGCTCTTCACTAACAGTGAAGGCCTGGTGGGTGATGTGAAGGCAGGGGACTGTCTTGGGCACAGCAACCACAAAATTCTAGAATTCTGTTCTTGGAGATGTCAGAAGGGTGACTTGTAAAACTGCTCTCTTGAACTTCCAGAGGGCAGATTCTGACCTATTCAAGACACTCGTTGCAGGGGTTTCTTGGGAGTCCAACCTTAAATGTAAAGGGGTCCAAGAAAACTGGATGCTCCTCAAGATGGAAATTTTAAAGGCACAAGAACAGGCTGTCCCTGAATGCCGCAAGGTGAGCCGTAGGGGAAGAAGACCGGTGTGGATGAACCAGGGTCTATTGTTGAGATTCCAGAAGAAAAAGAGAATCTATGTCCTCTGGACACAGGGACAGGCTACTTGGGGAGATTACAAGGAGGTTGAGAGAAGAAACAGGAGGTTGAGGTAAGAGAAGAAACAAGGAAAATGTCCACCCCTTACTTAATGCAGTGGGGAATGTGACCACTGAGGATAAGGGGAAGGCTGAGGTCCTCCGTGCCTTCTTTACATCTGCCTTCAATGGGCAGAACAGTCCTCAGGGCACTTTATGCCCGGATCTGAAGGTCTGGGATGGAATGCAGAATACATCCCCAGTGATTCAGGTGGAGACAGTTAAAGAGCTCCTTCTCTACCTGGACTGTCACAAGTCCATGGGACCAGACGGGCCCCACCCTTGGGTGCTGAGGGAGCTGGCGGGGGTGATTGCTGAGCTGCTCTCCACCATCTACCAGTGCTCCTGGTTAACTGGAGAGGTCCCACAGGATTAGAGGCTTGTTGATGTGATTCCCATCTAAAGAAGGGTAGTAAGGAGGATCCGGGGAACTACAGGCCTGTCAGCCTGACCTTGTTACCAGGGAAAGTTATGGAGCAAATCATCTTGGATGAGATCACATGGCACGTGCGTGGCATCCAGGGGATCAGGCCTAGCAAAAATGGATTCATGAAAGACAGGTCGTGCTTAACCAATCTCATCTCCTTCTACGATTGGGTGACCAGGCTGGTAAATGAGGGTAAGGTAGTTGATGTAGTCTACCTGGACTTCAGCAAGGCCTTTGACACGGTTTCTCACAGTTTTCTCCTGGGGAAACAGGCTGCCCATGGCCTAGACAGGTATACCCTTCTTTGGGTAAGGAATTGGCTTGGAGGGTTGTGCCCAGAGGGTAGCGGTTAATGGAATTAAGTCCGGCTGGCGACCTGTTACAAGTGGTGTCCCCCAGGGGTTCAAGGGCCCGTTTGTTTAACATCTTCATTGATGACCTGGATGAGGGAATTGAGTGTACCCTCAGTAAGTCTGCATATGACACCAAGTTGGGAGGTGGTGTTGATCTGTGTGAGGGTAGGGAGGCCCTCCAAAGGGATCAGGATAGGCTGAATCGCTGGGCTGTGGTTAATGGGATGAGGTTCAACAAGGCCAAATGCTGGGTCCTGCACTTTGGCCACAATAACCCCATGCAGTGCTATAGGCTTGGGGCAGAGGGGCTAGATGACTGTGTAGAGGAAAGGAAGCTGGGGGTGTTGGTTGATGTTTGGCTGAACATGAGCCAACAGTGTGGGCAGGTGGCCAAGAAGGCCAACATCATCCTGGCCTGTATAAGAAACTGTGTGGCCAGCAGGAACAGAGAGGTGATCATCCCTCTGTACTCAGCTCTGGTGAGGCCGCATCTTGAGTACTGTGTAGAGTTTTGGGCTCCTCACTACTAGAAAGACATTGAGGCCCTGGAACATGTCCAGAGAAGGGCAACAAAACTGGTGAGGGGTCTGGAGCACAAGTCTTATGAGGAGTAGCTGTGGGATCTGGGATTGTTAAGCCTGGAGATGAGGAGGCTCAGGGGAGGCCTCACTGCACTTTACAACTTCCTGAAGGGAGGTTGTGATGAGGAGGGGCTTGGCCTCTTCTGCCAGGCAACAAACAGGATCCGAGGAAATGGCCACAAGTTGTATCAGATGAGGTTTAACTGGACATAAGAAGGAACTTTTTTTCTCAGTGAGTGGTCAGGCACTGGAATAGCTTGTCCAGGGAGGTGGTGGAGTCACCATCACTGGCAGTGTTTAAGAGGCGTCTGGATAGGGAGCTAGGAGATATGGTTTAGGGGTGTTCTGTAGGTATGGTAAAGGGAGGACAGTTGGACTAGATGATCTTGTAGGTCATTTTCAACCTTGTGATTCTATGATTCTATGAAATGGGAGAAATTATTTTCAGTGACCTTTGTATATTAGGAAAAATGCTCATTATTTTTAAGTGATATACCTGCATAGAAGATGAAGTTTAGCTTGAAATAATAGTTGATTTTTGTATAAAAATACAGAAGATCACTTACTGCTCTTTTATGCCTGTTCAGATTAATATACAATGGACATCACTATTTGCAAGTGAAAGTGTGCGGGCTGAGGTGTATGCTTGGTTTAAGGTTTCAGGTCTCAGGAATTGACTTCAACAGGAAATAAATCAACTTTTTTGTATTTAATTTTCCCTCGTTTTCTATAATCTTTAAAATTTTCAGAATGTTGAAGCTATTCAAACATTTGTTACGTAACATTTTTGCTAGGCAGTACAGTCCATTTGATTCTGTAATGATGTGGTGTGTGCCACTGAATTCAAGAGTCAGGCCACCTTTAAAATAACAAAAGTACAAAACAAACAAACAAACAAACCACTCAGCTAGTAAGGTAAGCTCTTCTATCCATCAGATGACAGTATGGTTCAGTCTTCCCATAGTCTCATATATAATTGCATCACAATTACTTTACATCTGGCAGGGAATATGTCTTGCTCCAATTTACAGGAGGGAGGCAAGGTTCTTTTGATATATTATGCCTGGTGCGAGATTAAGAAGCAAACATTCAAATGTTGTTCCAACCAGTTTATTAGAAATAATAGTCAGCTGAGGGGATGGGGAAGGGAGAGCGGAGACTACCAAAATTAGGGTGATGGGGACAGGAAAGTGGGCGATAGGAAAGGTAGAAAAAGGGCAAGAATTGCGTAAAAGTGGGGATAGTCATCACCTGGATGCAGCAGCATCCCGTCACACGTTGTTTTGTTGGTCCGAGTTAAAAAGGGCGTAGGGGAGAGCAGCAGCAGAGCAGCAGACCGATGCAGCACAGAGCAGGCGGTGGAAAGAGCAGCGAGGTCTCATGGAGCAGGGTCTCAAGCAGCAAGCCCAGGAGAGTCCATTGGCAACAGCAGGGCGACAGTAGAGGAATCTGAAGCCATATACCTCTCTTGATGTTCTTCAGCATGCAGGCATCTTCTTCAGCATGCAGTTGTCACGTAGTGAGGCATCTGATGTCAGAAAACCTAACTTCATGGTTTGTCCATGCTCTTTTTATCCTACTTCTTCCCTGTCTATGTGACATTCCTGGGGGCTTGGGTCAGAGTCATGTGAGTACCCCTGAGATGGCCATCTTCCTTGAGATAAGCCCACACAAAAGACGACTTCAGGGCCATTCATCTGCAGCTTATCTCTCTCTCCTTGCCCCTGAACTTGTCCATCTGTTACCCTCAGACAAAGGATCCCCTGACCAGGGCTTGCCTGGACTTGTCCATCTTCAGCAAACTTTGAGGCAATAGTGTAAGAAGCATGGCCTCTTACAGAACAAAAATATGAAACAGATTCACATTTCTCAAAACCATAATGGGACAAGCTAGTGCATGGAGCACTTTGCTGTAACCATAGCCATGGGAAACAAAATCAAATTGGTGATTTCTAATGAAATGTGGTTGTATATTGCTATAACCTTAGACTCCTAAAGTGTGCCTATATGGGATATGTCAACTTGCTCCCTCATCACCAATAGGTACCTAATTGTTTAGGGGAGGCATTTCTCTGTTTTTTGCATTCTGCAGTGAGCCATTGTGCACCCAGTAGCATTTGATAAAGATGGAAGAACTTGGGGTGGTGACTAGCTTCTCTTCTGTCTTCCTTGTCTGTACCTGTACTGAGGAAAAACACTGCAAAGTCATGAAGCCTGTTTTTTTCAGGGTTGTACTGGCAGAACTGAGTAATAAAGGGACCAGGAGAATGTGAACTCCTGTTTATAAAATTGTGAGCAATACTGGACTACAGAATATTTATGGAAATAAATATTTGCATGTATTCCATGTCCTGGAAATACCTGTGCCATTTTTCAGATCTTTTTTTTTTTTTTTTCTGCTGTACAGTAGCATTTGAAAATCATGAATTCTTTTCAGTAACTTATTAAGAAATGAATTGATCTTCTGCTTATGTAAAATGGCAAGCACATTCAGAAATATCCAGTATACTTAAAAAATTCTTCCATACAATTCGCTAATATATGTAGCAGTTAATACCTAATTTAGTATGTTATCTCTGTGCTTATAGAGGTATTTACAGATCCATTAGTTATTTGTTTTAAAGAGGTATAAAATCATTAATCAAAATTGGCTGCCAATTTTGAATTACATCACTGAAAAATAATATAATCAAGAGTTCTTAATGAAGTTGATGCTGGAGTTGTCTAGATATGAGTTGGAAAATTTTCTTAAGAAAGAAATTGCCAACCAGTCTATTATTTTCTTAGTTAGAAAGTGCAGGAGAAAACTTACTACTTACAGCTGATTTTTATTCCAGTTGAAAAGTTCTCCAATTCGTTGTCTGGAACTTTTATTTATTAAAAAAAAAAAAAAAGCTCAGTGTGTCATGATGTGTCATGAAAAGTAATTGTTTTTTTATTGTTATTTTCTGGAGGGCAAGAAATTTTCCCTACTTCTCAGTCTTTCGTGGAACAAAAAAGATACTTTATAACATATGTGCATAAGTAAGAGGAAAAATATTCTTCTGCATATTAGCTTACTGCACTCCAGTTTTTCCCATTGGAAAATATTAATAAATATTAATAATAAAAGAGGAGCTGTGGTGAGCAGCTTGTTGCTGATGGTTGAAAATAAATGCTAAGTTACTGGAACAAAGGAGATAATTTTTTCCTTGTATAGCCATATTGGCAGCTCGGCAGAGAAGGATCTGGGGGTCCTGATGGATGAGAGACTCAACATGAGCCAGCAGTGTGCTCTGGCAGCTCGGAAGGCAAATGGGATTCTGGGCTCCATCAGGAGAGGGGTGATTGTCCCTCTCTACTCGGCTCTTGTGAGGCCCCATCTGGAGCCTCACCTGTGTCCAGGTGTGGAGCCCTCAGTACAAGAAAGACATAGAGATTTTGGAAAGGGTCCAGAGGAGGGCCACGAAGATGATCAGGGGCCTGGAGCACCTCCCCTATGAGGACAGACTGAAGGAGTTAGGCTTGTTCAGGCTGGAGCAGAGAAGGCTTCGGGGTGACCTCATTGCAGCCTTTCAATACCTGAAGGGAACCTACGCCCAGGAGGGGAGTAAACTCTTTGAAAGGACTGACAATAGCAGGACTAGGGGAAATGAATCCAAGTTGAAGGAGGAAAGATTTAGGTTGGATGTTAGGGGAAAGTTCTTTACTAGGAGAGTGGTTAGGCCCTGGAACAGGCTGCCCAGGGAGGTTGTGGATGCCTCGTCCTTGGAGGTGTTCAAGGCCAGGTTGGATGGGGCCCTGGGCAACCTGATCTAGTAAAGGTGTATGTTTGGTGGCCCTGCTAGGCAGGGGGGTTGGAACTTCATGATCCTTGAGGTCCCTTCCAACCCGGGTCATTCTATGATTCTATGATTCTAGGAGCAGAACATTCTGAAAATACAAAATTCAGAAACTCCAAAACTGGAAAGTGAGATTTTTTCAATTTCCAACTGCAGCAAAATTAAGGTCTAAAGTTGAAATGAAAAATACATTGTCTGCTGAGATAAACATATTTCTAAGTATGATATGTTACTCAAAAAAGAATAAAACTAAACCATATTTGAAGATTTTTTTAAATTTTAATTTCAATCAGTTTTTACCTGAAACTTAATAGATGGTTGCTTTGATTTTCTTACTTGCTCTCCTGTATGTTCCTCAGTGTAGGTTTGTCATACATAACAATATGACAGTCTTCAAAAGGAGGCAGTATCAGCTTTCTAGTGTGTGCCTCTACCAAAGGACTACATTTTGAGTGCTTAATCTTAATGGTTTTGTCTGCATAGAGACAATGGAAGTCTGTTTCACTTATATCAGCTGCTGGGTTTTAACCTCCTTTACTTAATCCCTTACTCCTTCATAACTTTGACTTTCTGCTGAGATTGTAAGGCTTATTAGGAGAAACAGAGTGAAAATCTGACTTAACTGTGTAGTGAGATTAATGCCGAAACTGTACTGATTAAACGAGCAGCCTCAGCAAGAGGCTGAGGCTCTTGCTGCTTAGGGTAGAAAAATCTTAAAGGTTCTGCAGTCTGTAATAGCATCCTCACTTTTGCAAAATTTCTTAATAATTTAATGATTAGGAAGACAGTGAAGAAATGGTGGACATTTCTATCAGGTCCCCAGCTTGGGAGAGATTCAGCATTTAGTCAACCATCTATAATCTCATGGATGCACTCTTAGGAGCAGCACTATAAGAATGTGAGGCAGTGCAAAAAGCAGCTGTAGTCATTACAGTCTTGTGGTTAACACCCATCAACTCAGGTACTGTTTGATCTTCCGTATTAAATGCTACATATTTATGAACTGAGAGGATGCCACAATTTGTCAATAATGACTCTGACCTAGTAGATAATGACTGCATGGTACTGTTCTCACCAGACATGTAACTCAGTATATCTGGCAGCACAGATACCATGCTATCTTCTGGATGTGGTGCCAGTATGACCAGCTTTACAGGAAATAAGAAATTAGCCTTCTGGTGAAATTCCACTCTGTATTATGTATGTCCAAATTTCTACATCCTACCTACCTCTCTGCATCATCCAGATAAAGCAGTCTCTTTACAGAATCATTAATTCACTGGCAACTTTAGAGATTGTCATCTGTTTTTTCCATCAGAAATGCATCAGCCTATTGAGTTTTTAGAGCTGGGCGCAGCCTTGACTAGTTTCATGTAGATGCATGAGGAAGCAAGAAGAACTGATTCTAAAATACCTTTCTATAATCATAAGTGTAATCCCCAATTCTGTATTCAGGAACTAGCACTTGAGTCTGTTGTGAACAGTGCTGATTAACAAAGTTGAAAAATTCAGAAATGTAGCCATGCACATGAATTCATACGCTACTTTTTCCTGAATACCACCATGAAACATTTAGTCTTCTTTGGCCTGTTTTTTTTTTTTTTTTTTTTCCACGTCTGTTGTGGAGATTAGGTTTGAGGCAGAACCCCAGCTCTATCACTTAGAAAAGTATTCCTATTTCCTTCTACCATAATCTACAGAGGTATGTGTGAATGAATGGTCTCTGGGATGTGAAATCCTTTTAATTTGCAGTTTCCTACGGTGGTTCTAGGTCCCTGTAGGAGAAGACAGAGTTATTCTGGTTTATTAAGTATTAGACTACGTTGATCCCATTGGCTCAGTTTTAATGGTAAAAAGAGAAAACTATTTTAATGATTTTATGGAAAGAATTTAAATTGAGAAGGTGATATTCTGTGACTTTTGAGTGAGAGGGATGGAGTGGAAGCACTCTCAATTTCAGTATTTCAAGAAGCCAGAGCAAAACTTCTCCCTAGTTTTACAGAACCACGCTGAAGTAAAAAAATAAAAAAATAAAAAATTAAAGCCAGTCTTCATTTTATGTTCTCTAAAACTGAATGCCTTCAGAATGGAAAGAGAGTTAAAAGTATAACAACAAACCTGACCTGGAGTGGACTAAACCTTTTTTTTTTTTTTTTTTTTTTTTTTTTTTTTTTTTTTTTTTAATTTGTGGTAAGCAAAATATATTATTTGTTGTTATACAAAGATAAACTGATCCCTAGTTTATCCTTAGTCCTAAACTGAAAAAGCAAATACTGGAATATAACACCATATTTCTCTGCAACAGAGCATACGAGGGTGTCATAATATTTTGAATGGACTCATAGTTATTTTAGTTATCTGGTCTTCTCGGTAGCGAGGTGGCATTTGAAACAAATGGAATGACAGCTACAGACTTTAGAGGATGGTGGGCTTTTGAGGGGAACAGGCTATCTGTGATCACAAAATCTTAACTTGCTCCACATCCTATTTCTGGTCAAGTTGAAATTTTCATTGTACTCTAATTTGTTCTTACAGCAGTTTATGCTGGTGTTTAAGTGGTGAAACAAGGCAGTGATTTTACATATTCTCATCTCTACTTATGTTAATGTAAAAAAAATAAAAATAAAAATAGAAATCCTCTATCTTCCTCAAATATTTTGTAATCTTTTTTTTAATTATTTTTTTATTTTTAATATCTTTTCCTTTATCTACATTTTCTTGTGCTTACTATTCTGAGTCCTGGTATATACTGCTAGGTCTGCATGCTAATAGATTATGTTTTGTTTAGGTGCGACATGAGAACAAATGTATTACTCCTGAGAGATGCCCATGTTTTCACAATGGAAGAGAATATGCCAAGGGAGAGACAGTGACTAAGGACTGCAATACCTGGTGAGTCGACGGAACCGTGTTTTTCTGCAGAACACCTAATATATTTCTAAATATGAAGGGTGCCCTAAAAGTAGTGTCTCCTATTTTATTATACTGTTCTGTGATGTCAGAAGTGGTTGTGGGTGGTATGGCAGTAGAACTTGAACCTTCCATTACATTTTGTTGCCATGTTGCAGATGGCAGCAAAGGAACAGTTTGACAAAATGGCATCTGACATGGAAGTGTGTATGAAGCAAAGGGGTGTCACTGAAAGTGGAAAAACCTGCACCCATTCATATCCATCGATACTTGCTAAATGTTTATGGAGTCCAAACAGTGGAGCAGAGTGTATCCACAGAGGCAACAGTGATGTAAAAGACAAGTCACGTTCTTGACAGCTATGTAAACTTTTCTGAGCATGGCATGCAGGCTCTTTTTCATTGCTAGCAAAAATACATACCGAATGATGGTTATTGCTGAAAAATGCCATTTTGTAGCTGAGAATTTGCGCTATCAAAGTGTTATCGTGTTTCTTATATCTACTATATTTTCCGTGGAAGTAAACATGATGCATTACTTTCAGAACAACACATATGTAAAATGTATGCATATATAGTTGTTTCCTTACTTGATTGGTTTTGTATAGAGACAGGATATGTAGTGAAATAATGCAATAATATGTGTTACACAGCCCAACATTTTCCTTTTCCACGTGGCATAAAGATCAGTGCCACATCTGCCAAGGTGCATGTGGTGTTTTACAAATAAGTGGCCAATATACCTGTGTAGGTCCTCTATAGGCAGTAGTTAGGGGATTTGCTGTCTCATCTTGCAACACAATAATCTATAAAGGAGCTCCTCTGTAGTGGGAGGAATGAAGGCTGCATTTTGTTGTTAAGCTCTTTTGCCATGCTTTCCATGAAATCCTACAAATCAGCCTTTTTTAGACAGAAGAATTTATCAGCAGGAAGGCCATGATATGCTAGCTATAATATGACAGATTCTCTTCAGGAAAACGTTAGAGATGTAAATGGTTAAGTAGAGCCTCAGGAAAGGTATACTTTATTTGCCTACTGGACATCTTTTGACTTCTGCCTGGACAGCACACTCACTGTTTTTGAGAAGTGTTTTTGCCTTCCATGTGTACTTGTGAAAAGACATACCACCTTATGTAGAGCTCCAAGATATCCAAGTAGTACTAGGTGCACAGCATCTAGCCACCAGTGGCATGGAATCAGTGTTCTTTTTGATTTTCAGTTGCTCACAAACATTTTACTGCAAATACATATGTCCAGCTCTGTGTTCTCTGGGAACCGTATTTCCATTATCCACTGTACAAGTGCGTGGAGTTGGATCAGAGAACCAGCACCATTAGAGTCATTTGTTTTGTTTTGTGCAGTGATCTTTCAGCAACAATAGTTTCAAGTGTTGCATTTTTAAGTTAGTGGGGCTGAGGAAGTAAGAGGAAGTAATAGGCTTTATATTAATGAAATTTCATTTTTTAAAGAAAATCTACTGTGCAATTTTTATTGTGCTGTGAAATGTGTTCAGGATTAAACATTACTCACAGATTAAAGCAACAGACAATGCAGTTCTGTAGCTGTTATTGCTTTTGTTAGCAATTTGATTTTGGGAAGGTACTTCAAAATTTTTATCCCGCAGCTTTTACATTTGATAGATTTCCCTTTTCCCCACCTTCACAGAGTCTGATTAGAAAATCCCCAGGGAAGTGATAGTGTCCATCTGTCATCATGTAAGGGGGTGGTCTGAAAATAATGCCTACTATTTTATTAAGTTGGCCATTGATGTCAGATGTATATGTTGGCAGTATTGTAGTAGAGCTTGAACCTTTTTGACATTATTCTGCTACATTTTGTTGCTATGTGACAGACGGCAGAAGAAGTGCATTCTGACAAAATAGCATCTGTCAGTGTGTCTGGAAAGGCATTCAAAGCAATGTTGAAGGACTGAATTCCTCCATGAGGCAAAAATTACGCCCTTTGACATTCATCGACACATTCTGAATGTACAGAGACCAAACAGTGGATGTTAGCACAATAGAGTGGCTGATGGGCTTATTGATTTTATTATTATTATTTTTGCTCAGTCTCCTGCTAGCTAGGAAATCAATATATTGAGACATCTTGCTTTGCTTTGCAGGTCAGGTAGTCTCATTTTTTCTTCCACCTTCTATGCTCGTGAGGAAGTCTAGCAGGTGTTCAGTAAAACATTAGTGGCAAGATATATATAGGCAAGAAACCACTGGTATATCTCCTTTCAAGATCAAACATATTCTTATCACAGCTTATGTCAGATAAGCTTAGGTTGGAGTTCTGTTTGTAGCCAAATGTGAATTCTCCTATACAGAAGATGTTCAGATTTCACCACCACAGGAAACCTCAGAGGATTCTATCACACTGTAGGACATTCCTCAGAGAGTGTATGAACATAGCTATTGATGCACAGAAAAAAGAAATATTTCTGCCCATATGTAATATGTCCAATTACTAGGTCAGATAAACTATCCTGAAAAACAGATTTCATTTAAAAATAGGTACACCACTTTAGAAAATAATGGTATTATATTTAACTATAGACTCCTAATAAAAGCCACAGGGCAAAGTGAGTTATAGTCCTGGTTACTTGGTCTCCAAAGTTGATCTCTAGAGTAAACACATTCTTTGTCATCATCAAATATTAAATTTACTACTATTTGAGTTTTCAGCAAGGAAAACCTCACAGTACTGCAAACAAAAACAGTTTTATATTTAACCTGTAATCTTCCTTAGAAGTTAATCAAACTGCTTTTCTAAGAGGATACTGTAAGAAGAGCAGGATATCTAAAGTAAAGTACTAACAGTATTCCAGCAAGCTCTCTTCATGCCTCTTTCTGTAATGCAGAAATTAAAAAAGCATGTATTCCTATGTGCAGCATGTAAAAACAAAACAAACAAAAGCCCACATATTTTTTAGGTGTTGAGCATGTTAATGTGCTATTGCTGCACTTAATGTTACTGAATGTTATATTATGCTGATGAGTGAGGTGATCATTTGGTTCATGATATCATAATTAAAGTCTGTCTGGGTAGGGATACCAATAGCCCAGGCATAGAGCCTTCTCAAGGCTGAAGCCAAAGTGGATCCTGCTGGAAATGCACCTGAGGATGGACAGCAGAGAGAAATCACAGAATCATAGAATTGTAGGGGTTGGAAGGGACCTCTAGAGATCATTGAGTCCAAATGTGTTAAGTTCCTCAGAGCTGCAGCTGATAAAGAGATCAAAGAGATGCAAAGAGGCTTTGCCCCCATTTGGTCTGCAGTAGGATCCTCTCTGACCTGTGCCCAGGGAGAAAAAGGGAATGTTCAGATCAGATCTCACCCTGGGGAATTTAATGATTTGCGCAGAGAATGCCACAACTGAAAAACTGAAACAGCTTCTGTCTCCCCAAACTACAACCAACAAACCTTAAAATGGCCTGCAAGAAAAATTTACATCAAGATTTTTTTTTATACTTGTATTTCCAGTTCTGAATACTGGGAATATTATATATTTGTTTTTCAAAAAATGTGGTACTTTAATATACCAGGCAAAAGATTTCTTGATGTCAATTTAATTCAGGTGATGTCTGGATTGATCTTAAACAGATCAAGAAAAACATTAGACATAGTAACTCTGCATGTGAAATAGACAAAACAGAAGAAAATAAAGTTATGTGAGAACACGAATAATGCGGTACATTATACAGCTGAAGAACAAACAAAAATTAATAATGTACAGTTGTGCACCTACTGTCCAAAACTATTTCCTGCATGGGAGCTTGAGAGATGAGTTAGGTTTTAACATCATTACTTGCACTGTGAGATAACAAGACAGAGAAAGTTGTTCTGTTCATAAGACCTTGTTGCATATGCTTCTTACCATGGATGGATCATAGACACCTCATTTTATTTCAGATTTAAAGAAAACTGATCACAAAGAAAGTCAAACTGAACTGTCAGCTTTTTGCATTTATAATCAACTCTTAAGCTAAGAATCTGCATCTCTGATTATATCTGTGCATACTACTTTCTGCAGAATTTAATCAGTGACACTTGCTTATAAAACTTGGACTCCAATCTTCTTTTCAAGTATCTTGATGGGAGACATAGTTCATTCAGTAACAAAGTTTTTGGCTCAGAGCAGAGATGCCACCTTTCTCATACAAAAGTAGATTTGTCAATATGTCATGCTTTACAGATGTACAAAGACTCAAAATCTATTTTCCTCCCTTAATTATTTGACACCTGTATTCCTTTATTCAAGTGTTTTGTTTTGAAGAACTCGAAAACTACCTAATTATGAAAAAGTTCTGAACACACTTTATGCTGAAGGACCAATCCTTTTAAAAATACATTGAACTAAGGGCCCCCAAAATCTTTGAGTGCAGATCAACTCATTACCGGTGTATGACAAGTGAGATTAAAAGCTCTTTCAAATGGTGACAGGGCTTTATTTTCTATAACTGCTTGTTGTTTGTCCCTTGGAGAATCCTCAGTTCATGAGCTCCTGGAGGGAGATACTTTTGTTGTTTCACTTTTCCTCAAGCACTTTACATTCTTTTACATATATTATACATTGCAAGTAATGATATAAATACTAAAGATCACTCATTTTTCTCTGTTGCAGTGTGTGTCGTGGTCGAAAGTGGGATTGTACCAAAAATATCTGTGATGGTACCTGCACTGTTATTGGTACAGCTCATTATTTGACATTTGATGGAATGAAATACAAGTTCCCAGGAGAATGTCAGTACGTATTAGTTCAGGTAAGAATATGTCAAATGCTTAACCTGTGAAACCTGTGTATTACATCAGAGAAATCTAGCATTTGCATAAGCCACAGTATCACTATTTTGATCTCTAAATTAGGTGCATGGCAGAGGAGAGCAAAGTTTATCAATGACTTCAAAAATACCTTGAGAAATTAGAAGGCTACATCACATTACAGAGAAGTGAATTAGGTTGTGTTCTGTCTAGCTGGCAGTCATAAAATGTGCGACTGCAGCATGTTATGGAGGAACTATCCAAATCTCACTTCTAGTGATGAATTCTAATGTCCATTAGTCAGTCCATTCTCCCTTTCCACTTACCTCTTCATCCTCTAGTACTGACTTACTGGGTCAGACTTCTTCAGAATGAGTTAGAAAAGTATTTAGTGAACACTTTCTAAAAGCACAGGCTGCTCGTTCACTTTGGCAATACCATTGTCATGTTTCATGCACAAAACTGGAGTAAACTACTCATTTTCCTCACAGCAAAGTGGAGGGGTAAATAAATACATAGCACACTAACATTAGTCTGTGATTTACAGGAGCTGTCAGAAATTTGGAGAGTTAAGTGACATTAAGGCAATTACAAATGCAAATCATTATATATTTAAAAGTCTGTGTTCAAAAGAAGAATTTACTTTAAAATCTGGTCTAAAAATAGATGGATCTGTTGCTTATTGATATAATAGCCTTCTACAGTTAAAAACTGTCCTGTTTCTCCTTGCAATTCTTGGACAGAAAAGTGTGATCTTTGTGGCTCTGGCTGGATCTCTGAAATATGTTTCCACTTCTATACCAATTGTATTACCATAGAAGGCTGATGGTCCTGATGTTAGTGAGAGCTCAGTAATACCATTATCTTAGGGACAGTAAGAATATATACTACTACAAGACTATTTAAAATATCACTGAATGTGCCTTATTCTTGAATAGGTGGGCCAAAACCTTTATTCATGCTAACAGATACATAAATCAACGTAGGAAAAATGGACTTGCCAGAACATATGTAGTTTGCCACATAGATTACTTCGAGTATTATGTAGGTCACTCTGAAAGTTATGCCTCCTATTTATCTCCATATAAACTATACCAGATACAAAGTGCAATAACACTATTTTGTAGAACAAATTCTCAGCTACAAAAAGCTATTTCTCAACATGCTTACTGCTGTTAGCTACGCATTCTCACCAGTGACGAACAAGAACCTGCAAACCCCAATTGTAAAAATCTGTACCTGCAGAGGGGATACAGTGTCTTCATTGCCATGGCTTAAACACAGCACCCACTGCCTACCTGTGCTCCCATTTACTGACCATGAATATTCACCAAGTGTTGATGAATGTCAGTGGATGCCATTTTTTCCTGATGGTGGAATTCAGTTCCGTACCTTTACTTCGGTCCAAGTCAGCTGCCATTTTGTCAGACTACCTTCTGTCACATGGCAACAAAATGTAATGGAAAATTGGTGGGAAAGTTCAACCTCTACTGCTGTACCACCAGCATCCACCTTTGACCTTGTAATAATATATTGGAGGCATTACTTTCAGAATAGCTCTCATATTTGAGACTTCCTTTTTCTCTAGACATCTGTATGTGTTTCTAAGATGTCTATCTTAATGATTTACTTATTTGTTTTTGTCTGATAGGATTTCTGCAAGAATAACTCTGGGACATTCCGGATACTTATTTCAAATGAAGGCTGCAGTTTCACTGGTGAAAAGTGCACCAAAAGGGTTATCATTTTGTATAAAAGTGGAGAAATAGAGTTGCTTAATGGAAATGTTCGTAAGCTTATCTTTCTTTCCCTTATTTAAAGAGTTCATTATAATTTTGGAATGTTTGGTAACTTTAGGAATGAATAATTCCAGAAATCCTAAGATATGTCTGGAAATAGTTTTATCTAGGGAAGTAATGTTCTCTCCATTGATTCATTTAAAGATATTCCAAAGAAAGAACATATTAACATTTTTAGTTTGGCTGGTTTGCCAAATGTTACAATCAGAAAGGTCAACATGGTGGAAGGGTGATACATGAGCATAGTAGTGAAGGGACTAGCTTGTACAAAATGGTGTTAGAAAGAAAAGGTGCTCACCCCTCTTTGAAGATCTAGACTCACAGGGAAAACTCCACAAGGGAGGGATTTCCAACCAGAGATCCTACCCCAGGGGCAGTCAGCCCTTAAATGAGGTCTAAGAGAGGTGGAGCCAGACTCCACCCCTTCTGGTCACACAGGTGAACTTTTACCTGTGCTCCCAGAGCTGACTGGGTCCTTTCCCCAGATGCTCAACCAGTGGTTCAGGCCATGTGACTCAACAGTTACCTTACACTTACCATTTTGGCATTTCTGCTTGGTGCAGATTAGATATCAGTTTAAAATGATATTCAATGAAACTCATGTGAGGAGAACTCTTTAAATATCAGAGGTCTAAGACTACTTCAAGCATGGTTAAATGTAAAGAAGAGCTAAGTAGTGACTGTTCTGTGACTAGTAAAACTTCAGACCAAATATAGCCATCTGAAGTAATTAGCACATATGAAGAAAAGAAATAAATAACGACTGAAACTATCTTATCCCCTTGTCAAACGGAAAATCAATAGAGCTGAAATTCTCTCCCCACCCTCCCTTTTCCTACTAAAAAACAGTAAAGAATTGACCAGGATCGACCATGCCACTCCATGAGAGGAAACAAGATTTCTAAAAGGTGTATTTCAGCTCTTTGTCTTAGACTCTGTAGCAGTTAAGACTATCTGCCTCCTAATAGAACTACAGTGTATTACTATGTTTCAATTGTTCAGTTTTCAGAAGTACTGCGCTCTGAACTAGCACCTGGACCAGAAAACTGCAAAGATATTCCCAATGAAATATGAAACCACTCTACCTTTTCCTTGTTTTGAGTAAGCAGATGAAGTTGAACCAGGTTTTGCACAGTCTGCAAATAGTATATAAATTGCTGAGTGTCACTGATACTTGATAGAAACAGAGAACACAATCATATTTAACAATGTCTTTGTGGTGTATATTGACAGCAGGTGAATTATTCAATGAACAACTACAAAATATTTAACTGTTCATTCACTGCCTATGCCTGGCCCTCCTTATAAACCCTACTTCAGTTTCACAGTCTTTTTTGTGTGTGTGTCAGCATTCATCTTTCTCTTAGTAGTGCATGAGACAATACCTCATTCAAAGGTGCAGAAATGTGATGAGATATACTTTGATGATACTGTACTTTCATCCTGATTTGCTCTCCAGAAGCTTTATTTTTAAGGAATTAACTTATCTACAGCAGCTTTTCCAATTACAGACAGACATGTAATTAGTCTTGTATACATCATTTGTTTGCAGGCAAACCCTCTTGGATTATCTGTGTGGTGTCTATGAGCTGTCTGTTCTCTGGCAAACAGCATAGTTGAACATAGCCACTGTTACATAAGTTCATGTCCTGCTGTGAAAATGATATATGTGAAAAAGATCATTGATAATAAAACATGTTTTCATTGTTCAGGTAATCATTAAGGTATCTCCTAAAGACAGCAGTGACATAGAAATCATGAAATCTGGCCGTTATTACATCATTTTACTGGGCAAAAGCATCACTGTGACATGGGATCTTGCCATGGGAGTCTCAGTTATCTTAACAGACAATTTCCATGTAAGTGTTTTTTGTTTTAATTCTTACTCTCACTAAAGAATGCACTTACATCCTCCCCTGAAGACATGCAGATAGATTCCCTTGGACTATTAGGTACTTGCTTTGAAATGAAGAGGTTTTTTTTTTTGTTTGTTTGTTTTTTTTTTTTTTTTTTTTTGTAATACACAAGGGTTGCTTACTTTCCCCAGTGCTTCAACTGTAAAGCCTAAATTCTCTGTCTTTGGAGAAGAGCTACAAAGATGAATGCTATGATGCCTTACAGTAACTGCTTTGAAAGACTTAAAAATTTTTCTTCCATGTACAAGAGGAGCTGTGTAAAGAGCCAGGTTCGCTAGTACTGGTGACTGGAAAGTTATCTTCAGGAATAAAATGCTTCAGGAATAAAATGGGGTAACATGTAATGTTCCTGGACCCGTCCCAAACAGAGCTAACAGGCACCACTAGTCAGAGATGTCTTCTCACCTCCCTGAAGACATGGGGACAGGCTGGTCCTACTTTCAACTAAGCAGAATGGGAACTAAACATCCTGTGTGGCAGACTGTGTATATTTTAGGGAATTTGACAAGGACAGGGATAATTCAGTTTTTAAGACTTTTGCCTTCAAAGCAATAGGTTAAAAAGACTTTTAAACAAAACTCTGAGCCAACCTATAGATGTATCATTTACGTATTTTGTGTTTCTTTCCCTGCAAGGATCAAGTGTGTGGTCTGTGTGGAAATTTTGATGGAATCCAAAACAATGATTTTACCAGCAGCAATGAACATCTTGAAGTAGATCCAGCTGACTTTGGAAACTCTTGGAAAGTTAATACATATTGTGCTGATGTTGAAAAGGTGATTGTGAATGAACTGAGAACTAATTAACACTGTTTACAGTATCACTTAGGAGTGATTAAAGAGCTCTGAAGGGATAGAAATAAACAAAATTGAACTCCTATAATTTTTTCCAATAATATTGTTTTTTGAAATCTGATGAAAGATCAGTTAAGTTTTTTAATGCATCTGGGCATCTTGGCTTTAGATGAATGTTAGCACAGCCAGTCTGAATGGTAAAGACTTCACAGAGTTTGCCAGCCTAGATGCTAGAAATCCAGGTATAACCAGAAATCTCATTGTGAAACTTAATTAAAACAAAAATAACAACAAAAAACACCTCAACCAGTTGTAATTTTCAGACAGAAAAAAATCAGATAAATGTTTCATATTTTTCCATCCAAACTTCTGTATCCCACATCTTAGTTCATCCATTTGTGAATGGCTCAATGCATAGACTGATTTCTTTCTGTATGATTTAGGATGTTATTTAGAGAGCATTCTGTTATTGTTTTCAGATTATAGAGGCATGAACAGAAAAGGCAAGGTACAAGAGTGAATATAAAACCTTTTTGCCATGTTATCACTGCTTCTGAATTTTGAGAAGCTTAATTGCTATCTGAAGGTGTTACCTAAGTCCTTGTCCAGGAGATAATGTGATTTTACAGTGTACTAATTATGCTACAAGGGAGAGTGCGCTTCTTCTTTTCCAAGTGCTGTGTTTTGAAGAAAGAATCTGAATAATAAATTTGTCTCAAGCTCACAAATAATATGTTTAAACATATTTCCAAACTTAAAATTTTGGAAACAATTTTAAGACAACTTTTTTGATGTTTAAAAAATGAAAATTTTCACTCATGTGATGCCTTTAAGGCTGAAAACTGCCTCAAAAACTGGCCTATGTTTTCAAAGGGAGGAAGAAGAGGCCATTTTTAGATCTTTCCTCAAAATATTTAAATAATTAGAAAACAAAATGAAATATTATAATAGATATATATATTATATAGATATATAACAGAATTTTGAGTTAGTTTACTTATGTGCAGTGACATCGCTTCAGTGTTAATTTCCTTTCTATTCATTTATATAAATACATACATGTATATAAATAAATACACATAAAAATGAATAAACTATATATGAGTTGACTGAAGAACAGGAGAAATTACAGTAATGAGGAGTGAGACCTGTAGGATAGAATCTACAATATATCACTATGGTAAATATCACGTCAATATCTGTGGTCTTAGATAAATTAAAATGGAAACTTCTGAGCCTTTTTGCATTCAGCAGTGACCTTGGCTATTGTCTTCTGAAGAGTGGTTGTATTTGTGAGCCTCCCACACCTTCTGAAGAGCTGTGAATAGGCTAGGATAGGTGTTTGGTACAGCAACACTTACCATTAAGATTATATCTGTGTTGTTAAGACAGCAGCATGCAAGAGCTGGAGAAAATGTGGGAGGTGACCTACTCTGCTTTGCATTCTGCAAATTGCTATTGTTATGAAAAATGTCTAAAGTGAATGAATCTCTTTAGTTTGAAGAGTCCTGAGGTTCTGAAAGCAAGTCTAATGCAGTGTGTACATGTCTCTTAAATTATTAAGTTCAACTGGGAACAGACCCTGGTGTCTCCACTGTGTAATGACAACGTATTGAAGCAGGTGATGGTAGAAACATCATGCAACATTCTATCTGGAGGTCTCTTTGAAGAATGCAAAAAACTTGTAAGTATTGTGTCCCATGTTTCTCATTTCTCAGTTCTTCATGACATGTGCTGATAGTTATTACAGCCGAGGGAAAAAGTGCAGTTGTTCTGACAGCACACGGAACATGGAGACTACCTAATCGGTAATCTCATCTGTGATCCTGTCTGTAGCTGACACTTCATTTGAAAATGCAAGATTGCCTTAGTGGAAAATCAGAGAAAAACTTCTGCTTGAGGAAAATTTCATGACAGATGCATGAAGTCAAAAAGAGGGGTTGGCATTTTGGGATGGAAGGGTGGAGGAAAAGTTAACCTAATATAATGCCATTCAAACTTCATTCTACTCAAACTGCACAAGACAGTTTGGTAATAGGGCTCAAAATCACAGAATCACAGAATGACCTGGGTTGGAAGGGACCTCAAGGATCATGTAGTTCCAACCCCCCTGCCTAGCAGGGCCACCAAACATACACATTTACTAGATCAGGTTGCCCAGGGCCCTGTCCAACCTGGCCTTGAACACCTCCAAGGACGAGGCATCCACAACCTCCCTGGGCAGCCTGTTCCAGGGCCTAACCACTCTCCTAGTAAAGAACTTCCCCCTAACATCCAACCTAAATCTTCCCTCCTTCAACTTGGATCCATTTCCCCTAGTCCTGCTATTGTCTGCTCTTTCAAAGAGTTTACTCCCCTCCTGGGCGTAGGTTCCCTTCAGGTATTGAAAGGCTGCAATGAGGTCACCCCGAAGCCTTCTCTGCTCCAGCCTGAACAAGCCTAACTCCTTCAGTCTGTCCTCATAGGGGAGGTGCTCCAGGCCCCTGATCATCTTCGTGGCCCTCCTCTGGACCCTTTCCAAAATCTCTATGTCTTTCTTGTACTGAGGGCTCCACACCTGGACACAGTACTCCAGATGGGGCCTCACAAGAGCCGAGTAGAGAGGGACAATCACTTCCCTATCCCTGCTGACCACCCCTCTCCTGATGGAGCCCAGGATCCCATTTGCCTTCCGAGCTGCCAGAGCACACTGCTGGCTCATGTTGAGTCTCTCATCCATCAGGACCCCTAGGTCCTTCTCTGCCGAGCTGCTCTCAAGGACCACAGCCTGTACAGGTGCCTGGGGTTCTTCCGGCCCAAGTGCAAAACCTTGCACTTTGCTGTGTTGAACCTCATTAGGTTCACCTGAGCCCAGCTTTCCAGCCTGTCGAGGTCCCTCTGAATGGCATCCCTTCCTTCCACCGTATGAACCGCACCACTCAGCTTGGTGTTGTCAGCAAACTTGCTGAGGGTGCACTCCATTCCCTCATCAATGTCATTAATAAAGATGTTAAAGAGCACTGGTCCCAAGACAGACCCTTGGGGGACACTGCTCATTACCGGCCTCCACCTGGACATAGAGCCATTGACCACCACCCTCTGTCTGCGGCCTTTCAACCAATTGCTTATCCATCGAGTTGTCCACCCATCAAATCCACTTCCCTCCAATTTGGAGGTGAGGATACGGTGGGGGACCATGTCAAAGGCCTTGCTCAGGTCATGGTAAATGACATCAGTCGCCTTCCCTTCGTCCACCATCGCTGTCACTCCATCATAGAAGGCCACAAGATTAGTTAAGCTTGACCTTCCCCTGGTGAAGCCGTGCTGGCTGTCTCAGATCACATGCTCATTCTTTATGTGATCGAGCATGTCCAGGAGGATCTGTTCTATGATCTTCCCAGGCATGGAGATGAGACTCACCGGTCTGTAGTTCCCTGAGTCCTCCCTGCTCCCCTTCTTGTAAATGGGAGTGACGTGACCCTTCCTCCAGTCATCCGGGACCTCACCTGACAGCCACGACTTCTCAAATATGATGGAGAGCGGCTCAGCAACCACCTCAGCCAGCTCCTTCAGGACTCTGGGATGCACGCCATCTGGCCCCATAGACTTATACTCATTCAGTCTAAGGAGGCAATCTCGGACTTGCTCTACCCTTACAGTGGGGAGGGATTTACCTCCTTGGTCCCCACATAGAGGTATGGGGGTGCAAGACTTAGGGACGTGAAAAAGACTAGAATCCTGGCCACCAGTAAAGACCGAGGTGAAGAACTCATTCAGCACCTCAGCTTTCTCTTCATCTGTTGAAGCCATTTCTCCTTTTAAATTTACCAAAGTAGGTATGTCCGTTTTGGCCTGTCTCTTCTGGCCAATGTACCTGTAGAAGGTTTTCTTATTGTTTTTCACATCCCTTGCCAAGTTCAGTTCTGCCTGCGCCTTGGCTTCCCTGATCCCACGTCTGCAAGTCCGGACGGCATCCCTGTATTCTTCCCAGGTGACACAGCGTTGTTTCCAGAGCTTGTACACCCCTTTCTTCGCCCTCAGTTCTCTCAGCAGGTCCTTGCTGAGCCATGCGGGTTTCCTACCTCGCCTGCCCACTTTCTTATTCAGAGGAACGGAGACCTCTTGTGCTTCCAGGAGGGCATCCTTGAAGAGCAGCCAGCTCTCCTCAACATCCTTGTCTTTGAGGGCAGCACTCCAGGGGTTCATGGCCAGCAATCCATTGAGTAGCTTGAAGTCTGCTCTTCTAAAGTTCAGTGGATTTTATAATATATATATGATATAAATTTATAATTTTAAATTTTATAAAGCTGATTCACATAAGGAGTAGTAAGGTGAACAATAAACTACAATGCCTGTGACAGAGAATGTGGCCCCATTTGAGTTCTTGCTGGGATAAGGAAAAGGATCTGCACTGATTTACATAACATCTCAGCTCTTGGTGAGTGAAGCAGCCAAACCATCTGAAATAAGTATGTGTAGGTTAAGGTGATTTAGTGTAACGTATCCTAAATTTATCTTTTTCAGGTGAATCCTGAGCCCTACATAGATATTTGCA
This sequence comes from Excalfactoria chinensis, assembly GCF_039878825.1. Taxonomy (NCBI): domain Eukaryota; kingdom Metazoa; phylum Chordata; class Aves; order Galliformes; family Phasianidae; genus Excalfactoria; species Excalfactoria chinensis. The sequence continues at coordinate 71,290,383 of NC_092825.1, read as the reverse complement.
TGTACGACACTTGTGCCTGTGAATCTGTTGGAGACTGTGCTTGCTTCTGTGATGCTATAGCAGCCTATGCACATGTCTGTGCACAAAAGGGTGTCATTGTTCACTGGAGATCACCAGATCTGTGCCGTAAGTATGACGTAGATGGGGAAGAACTGGAAATTATTTTAACTGGCAAATAAATAGAAAAGGTTTAAGTCCTTTATCAAGAAGACATTGGCTCAGCTAGACTGTCCTTATCTAGTTCTGTTCCCTCTGATGTCCAGAGAAATTCACTGTATTGGGACAAAGATAGCAACTCATGGTAACTTTTCACCTCCCTTTTCTATTTACTTTGAAAAGTGATTCACTCAACAGGGGATAGAATGGATAGACCAGTCAAATCCAGATTTTTTAAAATATATGTAGAGTGTGTTCTTAGTAATCATTTTTGTCAAGAACAACTCTCCCTCATCTATGTCAAGTATTTCATTATGTGAAAATATATTTGTAGTAGCCTGCCCTGGATGGACTGGGGGAAGATATTTTAAGTTGTAAATCTGTCTTTCTTAATACATATGTGGTTCACCTTGTACTCAGTTTAGTGTCTTATTTCTGAAAGACATGATGACTTCAGTGTTTGATTTTTTGCCTCCAATTCTTTTATTGCATAGCACAAAGCTGTGAGAACCTAAATAAACATGAATTAGATTATCAATGTGAATGGAGATACAATAGCTGTGGACCTGCTTGTCCTATAACATGCCAGCACACACAACCTTTGAAGTGCCCTCTACAGTGTGTAGAAGGATGCCATGTTCACTGTCCTGCAGGTAGGTCCATCTTTTGCTGTAGTCAGTTTATTATGGTCTCACAGTCCAGGAATATTCATGGATTTCTAAGGATGGAAATTACTTAAGATTTAGATACTGCAGTTAATTCCTCAACAGTCTTATTGACATATTTTCACCACAATTTCTTGCAGCTCAAGTTGGAATTTGGTTAGAAATCCTCGTTTGTGTCTGTGAGACGAGGATGTGTGGTGGGCACTAAATGGAAGAGAAGAATGGAACATTGTCAGCAAGAGAGATAAGACAGGAACAATGTAATCAGGGAGATAGGGGAGATAGGGGGATTAGGGGCTGTTTATTGACAAAGGCTGTTGCCTGTGTAGGGTATGAATTTGTGCTGGATGCAGTGATATGAAATCCAGGAAGGAAACTCTCTAATTGTAATCTGGAGTTAGAAAGCCAGTGTTCCCTATGATACATACAAAGCAACTTGATAAACCAACACTGGGAGTTCAGGTTCTTCATCTGAACAATTAAGACATCCATGTGCAATACATTGGCATACATATTCATTCTTTTCCAAGAATTCAGTAATACTTGCTAATGTCCCTCTGGGAATGCATAGTAGGGGCCTCTGGTGGTCTTAAATCACTTACTTTCTCCTCATTTTTCCATCATCAGCTTCCTCCTAGTGCCCTATGGCCAATTTTTTAGCTGTTTTTCCCCAATTTGGAAAACTTCCATTACTTGTTATGCCATAATGAGCAGCTTTCTATCTTGGTGCACTGTAACTCATAACAATTTATGTGGAACTCAAAAAAAGTTCTTGCACCTGGTGGATGCAAAGATTAAAATAGTCTTACTGTGACTTCATTGCTTCTGTGAAGCAGAATTGTTGACAAGAACAAGGCTATTCACACACCAAGCAAAGCTAAACTGAAATATTTTAGAGCTAACATCGATCAATTCCTTTTAATAAATTAGTATATTGATTGTTAAGCTATGATGTTGATCTTGATAGCTAAACCAGCCTATTTTAATACTCATAAAATGCTTGCCTTCCAAGCAGCTACTGTGGTGGAGGAAATTCATCAACTTGACCTGCTCACTGCACTCAGGGTTTTGATGCTCCTGAAGTTGCCTGGCAGCTTTCAGCTTAGCTGTACCCATTCACTTTCTTAGAAAGGGGAAACTGAAAAAAGTTCAGGAGGAAAGTATGAAAGACAAGGAAGATCCAAATGAAGAGCGAAAACTCAAGTGAATATATAGCTAATAAGATCGGAGTGAAAAGACATACAAGCAGAAAAAGAAAGTATTTTAAGACCAAAAACAGTTATTCTGGGTCTTGGTATTTCTGTTAGCACATTACAGAAAGGTTATAACTTTATGTATTAAATATGATACTCAAGCCTTCAGTATTCAGTATAGATCAGCTTGATCTAAAGAACAAAAAAAGAGTTTATGGTCTCTGGAAGAGTGGGTGAGCTACTTATGAGGATTACAGGTTTGTAGTGAGGCTGTGCAGGGAGAAAATTAGGAAGGCCAAGGCTCAGCTAGAACTGAGCTTGGCTGCTAAGGTTAAGGAGAATAGTAAATATTTTTATAAACACATCAACGGCAAGAGGAAGGCTAGGGAAAATCTCCATCCCTTGTTGGATTCTGAAGGCAACTTGGTCACTGAGGATCGGGATAAGGCTGAGGTACTTAATACCTTCTTTGCCTCGGTCTTCAATAGTAATGCTTGTAACTCCCTGGAAACACAGCCCCCTGTACTGGTAGATCGGAAGGGGGAACAAAACGAGCCCTGTGTGATCTGCAGCGAGATGGTTCTGGACCTGCTTCAAAAGCTGGATGTTTATAAGTCCATGGGTCTGGATGGGTTGCACCCTAGGGTGCTGAGACAGTTGGTAGATGTGGTTGCCAAACCACTCTTCATAATTTTTCAGCAGTCTTGTCTGACTGGGGATGTCCCAGTGGATTGGAGACTGGCGAATGTGATGCCAGTCTTCAAAAGGGCTGGAAAGATGATCCTGGTCCATCAGTCTCACCTCGGTGCCCGGGAAGGTTATGGAAAGGATAATCTCAGGTATCATCATGGATGAACTAAAGGTCAGCCAAGGGATCAGGCCTAGTCAGCATGGGTTTATGAACGGTAGATCCTGCCTGACTAACCTGATTTCATTCTATGCCAAGGTGACCCGCTTTGTAGATGAAGGTAAGGCTGTCGATGTGGTCTACCTGGATTTCGGTAAGGCCTTTGACACTGACCCCCAGAACATTCTGGTAGAGAAGCTGGCTGCCCGTGGTTTGGATGGGCGCACACTCTGCTGGGTGAAGAGCTGGTTGGATGGCTGGGCCCAGAGAGTTGTGGTCAATGAAGTGGAATCCAGTTGGTGGCTGGTCACGAGCGGCATCCCCCAGGGCTTGGTGCTTGGGCCACTTCTGTTTAACATCTTCATTGATAATCTGGATGAGGGGATTGAGTGCACCCTCAGTAAGTTCGCAGACGACACTAAGATGGGAGGGAGTGTTGATCTGCATGAGGGGAGAAGGGCACTACAGAGGGACCTGGATAGACTTGATCGATGGGCCAAGGTGAATGGAATGAGTTTCAATAGGGCCAAGTGTCGGGTCCTGCATTTTGGTCACAACAACCCCAGGCAACCCTACAGGCTTGGGGAAGTGTGGCTAGAAAGCTCCCAGACGGAAAGGGACCTTGGTGTGCTGATGGACAGTCGGCTGCATATGAGCCAGCAGTATGCCCAGGTGGCCAAGAGGGCCAATGGCATCCTGGCTTGTATCAAGAATGGTGTGCTGAGCAGGACTAAGGAAGTCATCCTGCCCCTGTACTCGGCACTGGTGAGGCCTCACCTTGAGTACTGTGTTCAGTTTTGGGCACCTCAGTGCAAGAAAGACATGGAGGTACTGGAGCAGGTCCAGAGAAGGGCAACGAGGCTTGTGAAGGGCTTGGAGAATCAGCCCTACGAGGAGAGGCTAAGGACGCTGGGGCTGTTTAGTCTGGGGAAAAGGAGGCTGAGGGGAGACCTTATCACCCTCTTCCAGTACCTGAAAGGTTCTTACAGGCAGAGTGGGGCAGGTCTCTTCTCACTAGTGACATGTGACAGGACGAGGGGAAATGGCCTCAAGTTGCGCCAGGGCAAATTTAGGTTGGATATTAGGAAGAACTTCTTTACAGAAAGGGTAGTTAGGTACTGGACTTGATGATCTTCAAGGTCTGGATCTTCAAGGAAACCAACCTGGGTAATTCTATGATTCTATGATTCAGGTAATAGACATTTAAATAATACTTCAGTATGATCAGGAATTAGGAAATAAGGGGACAAATCAATAATGTACATGTGAAAAGAAAAATGTTTCTTTCTCGTGACATTTTTAATACTTTGCTCTGAACTTTCTGTATGGTCCTGCCTGTTGCAGGTTCTGTAATGAGTAAAGTGTTTCCAGTATCCCACTAAAACAAAAACTGTTTGTGAAGTCAAACTTACAGTGGCATTAACACTAGATGAGAATTCATAACTTGAACCCAACTCAGAAAACTAGTCATTATTTTTTTAAGCAGTATAAATGCAATGATTGAGTTTGCAATTCAAGAATACTGGCATTTTTATACCACTATTCCATTTCAAAACAGGGAAAGTACTTGATGAACTATCCCTGGATTGTGTCAGTCCAGAAGACTGTCCAGTGTGTGCAGTTGGAGATGTCAAGATCCCACATGGAAGGAGAATAGTTTTGAGCAGAGATGATCCGCAGCACTGCCAATCTTGGTATGATGGAAGAGTTTATACAGTGAAATAGAATGTCTGTTGAGAAGGATGAAGAGAGAGAGGTGAAATGCATCCCCATAAACAAGTTTATGGACTTAACTGTAAATACAGTACTGAAGATGAAGCTTAGAAACCCTCTTCTGTGTCAATACTCTTAAATAAACTGAAAATGAACTTTTTTGATGGGTGGGATAATTGGATGATAATTGAATTTAAGAAAGAGAAATCCATTAATTCCTTTCAACAATGTCTTTTCCCACATACGATAACCCCACTAATTTAAATCATTTTCTGTTGTAAGGTGTGATTCAACATCAGTAAAGTCATCAAAACTCTTTCCTCCTGCTGGTACTAAACAAAATTCTATATGTATAGTGCAAGATCAAAAAATGCACTACATCTTGAACTTTCTAGATTATGAACTGTTGGAACTGTGTAGCATAATTGGAAAAATAGTTTCCCTGAGATTTTAAGATGACATCCTGTGGTCTGATCCTGTATGCATGCATTTCCAGCTATTACAAAATTAATGCAAACGCACTATTCTGTGCGTTATGTGGGATTAGGCTCTTCAAAGTGGCAGAGACAGATTTTCATACTGTATACTGCTAAATAGCATATTACACAAAGTTCTGTATTACCTGAAAGTTTGGCCTGCTTCTATTGTCTAGTCTCTTGATGGATAATTTAACTTATAACTCCTAATGCTGTGAATACAAAAATCCTTTCCATCATGTAATTTGATCTTATCTGACAGAAACTGAGTTGTAAAACTGCAGTAGCTATTAGCCCATACACCTTGGCTACTAACATACTTAGCTCTAGCAAAAGGCTGGAGGTAGTGTGCATCTGCTTTATAAACCCAAGACATGAGACTCTTAGGCTGGTCAATAATTAGAAGAAAACAAAACCATCAGTAAATCAACTGTATACACAAAAGAGTCTTCATAAATGAGTCTATGTTCCCTAACTTTTGAAATTCTTAATAACTTTTCTTAAATGTTGGTCCATTGGCTGCTGCTCACAAAAGACTGCAGAGTATTAGGATAACTTACCTCAGTAGGGAAACATCTTTTTGCATAGTTGTCACCTAATTTAGAGTGCCTACACCACCTGTATAAACAATAAAAGATATTGAATAAAAATGAATTTTATAGCAAATATCCAAAGGAGATTAGAAACTAGAAAAATCTTGTTCATATTAAAATAATAAGTCTTCTGTTGCTATACATTAATGCAAAAAATATCTGAGCATTCTTCTAACTGAAGAATGTCTAAAAAGACATTCAAAGCAGCATGAAAATAACATAGCCCTGGGAGAACTTAAAACTAAACTAAGATGCTGTATGTAAAATGACGTATTTTCCTGAAAAAAAAAAAAAAAGAAAGAAAAAAAAAAGATAATTTCTTCTAGCACTGACTTGTTCAGTCTGTACATCTTTGGTTTTCTCTGGCAGCTAAAATTAGTACTTTTTAATCCTTACTCCTTCATATACTTTCCATATTCTCTATCTTACACTGATCAGTAATACAAGTAAAATATCTTTACTGAATCAGAACTACGTTGTTCATGAGTACAGATGTACTGATCTTTGGTGAGATAAGCGAAATAAAGAAAATGATGCAAACAGAAATTAGCAGAGCAGAAGTGTTAAAGCTTTGCTAAAGTTAGTAAGAAATGAATTATAAACAAGTTCCTAAAAGGTGGAGAGTGACAGAAGTGAAAAATCTTACGGGATTAAGAAAGGATTAGCAGTGGAAAATGTAGAGAAGCATTGGGAAGCAAAGAACACTAGGACTAGAAGGGAGAAGAGAATAATGTAATAAAGGAGGTGAGCAGACACTGTGAGGGAAGACAAGTAAGAAGATAAGAGAAAACAGATAAAATACATAGAGACTGGAAAATAGAAAACAGTGTGGGGAAGACAATGAAACAGACATTAAAAAACATAGAGGATGAATATAGAGACATACTTGGTTAGCAGAGGACATGACTGTGAGCCTAGGCTCTTTTTTTGTTGACAAATGAACATGTACCAGAGCTATTCAATGCAAAATGAAGTCAGAAAAAGTCAAAGGAAACCAGTACAATTTAGATGTGGATAGAAAGCTGCTTACATTTTTCTTTTGCTAAGGTTAAAACCTGAGTAAGCTAAGCCTTTTCACAAAGTCTGCTAAATCTTATCAGACTCTAGGATTTTTCTTTGTATTAGGTGCCTCCAGTTGGCCTCATAGCTTTTCTTTCTTGTGAAGCAAACCACATTTTCCAGTTGAGTTCACCAGGCCTGTAGGTGACTGCATGGCTCAAGCTCAGAGTGTTTCCGCGCTGTTCCTAGACACAGATGTTACATGTTCTACCAAAAGCTATTATAAGAAGAGTACTCTCTGAAAAATACACCATATATTTCCACATTCTTCCTGTATTTAAACAAGCATGCACAAACAGGTCCTCCGAGTGGGTTTAATAGAACTTGGCTATACAATTCCTTGTGGGGAAAAGGATGAAAAAAAAATAAATCACTCTTTTGGTTTTGTTCTAAGATATATAACCAGTGGACTTCCTTTTGTTAGATGTGGGCAGTATGTTATTATAAGCATTGATTCTTTTTTTTTTAATAGTTACTTTTGATGATTTTTTGTAGTCTTTGTGAAGGGAAGAATTTATCCTGTGTGTCCTGTGAACCAGTTGAAGAAATCCTAACACTAACAACACCTACTCCAGAGGAGGACAGAGAATTTGCACCTAGTGAATATTCATGCAGCAAAATGATGGACTTGGCCTTTCTAGTGGATGGCTCCAATAAACTGTCAGAGGAGGACTTTGAACAGCTGAAGACTTTCATAACTGAAATGATGAAGAAACTTCATATCTCTCAAAAGAAAATCCGAGTGTCAATTTTGGTATATAGGACTGGGCCTACAATCTACCTTGGCCTTAAAGATATCAAAACACAGTCCCAGATGAAAAAAATTGTCCAAAGTATAAAATACACAGGTGATGAAGTAGCATCTGTTGCTGAAGTCCTTAAATACATTGTGTTTCAGGTGTTTGGAAAAGCAGAAAGGACTAATGCTGCCCAAATTGCGATGCTATTTATAGCAAGCAAGTCTCCAGGAAAAGTTCGCACCATCATCCCAGCCTTGAAGAATAAAAAAATCACAGTGATACCTGTGGGAATTGGACCATATGCTAATGTGGAACAAATTCGATTCATTGAAAAGCAGTTGCATAGTAGAGCCTTCCAAATGAACAATGTGTTGGAGCTAATGGATAACAGAGATCTTCTAATTGATTATCTGTGTGATCTTGGACCTGCAGAAGGTTCTCCTGTGCCCACCCCAACAATGTCTAATGACATATTTCCTCAGTGGGTGCTTACAGTACCACCACGCTTCTCAGAAAATCCCACTCCAAAAAGTCTGGACATTGCTTTTGTTGTTGAAGGATCTGACAATGTAGGACAGGAAAATTTTGAAATCATCAAGAAGTTCCTTGAGAAGGTGCTCACAGAAATGAATATAGGACAAGAAAATATTCATGTTACTGTCATGCAGTATTCAGACACTATCACTCTGGAGTATTCCTTAAGGGAAATGCAGTCTAAAGAAAGTATTATTGAGAAAGTGAGGAGTATACCCTACAAAGGAGGGAAGGCCACCAACACTGGGCATGCCCTTGACTATATTTCCAAACATACATTTACACCAGCAAATGGGGGCAGGCAGAATGTGCCTCACTTGGTATATATGGTGTCGTCCAATCCTTCCACTGATGTTATAACACAACATCCTATGAGCATAAATGTTATTCCCATAGGCATAACTCCCAGTGCAAATATCCAAGAGCTCAAAATGATCAGTCAACCTAATAGGCCAATAATCTTGCAAAGTTACAGCACACTTATTGAAGTAGCACCTGAATTAGTGTTGCAGTCATGCTGCTCTCATAAATCTTGGACAGAAATACCAGGTAAAGTTGGATGTATTCTTTGTATAATTACCTGTTTCCTCTATCCTGTCTTCTCTGTTTTTACTTCACATATCTGAAATTTCTCATATCTGAATTGATATTTTGTACAAATGCCAATGAAGGACCATTTATCCTTATCAGAATCAGGTGATTCCACCTGAGTTTGGCAGTGCCATCCACAAACCTGCAGACATTCTGCTGTGGGCTGAGCAGTTCTTGGCTATGTTTGTCAGTAAATGTACAGTAGCTTTCAGATAGGATGGAATGTAAGAGCAGAAAAAAAGACTATTCTCATCTATCCACGTCAAGCTAGTAAAAAAGGTCTTCTCACCTAAAGTGACTAAACTCTTTGTTTTCCTGGTATATTATTTTTAGTCCTCTGAGAGCAAAATAACATTAGCAGAAAAGATGGAATTGAAATACAAATCTTGAGCCCTTCATTGAAGAAGCAATGCTTACTCTTTCAGCTTTGTTTTCTCCAACTGCAGCCATCTGCCTTTTCTACTCCTACCAATAGATAAGTAGATGTTAGTTCTGCTTATTGTGCTTAGATAAGCTCTTTATTTTTTTCCTTCCAACTCAGAGTTGTGCAGCAAACCTATGGATGTCATGTTTCTTCTGGATGGAAGTCCCAGTATTGGAGCATCAGAATTTGAGGAAATGAAAAACTTTGTACTGGCATTTATTGGAAGTGCTGATATCAGTATGTGCCTATCTTTTAATTCAAAAAACATGACTTTCAAATTCTTTTGCTTATACTAGATAAAAACAACCCACAATTTATTTTTTTTTTTAATTTTTTTTTCTTTATGATGGCAAAATTGTTCATAAAAGTTAGATTCATATATTTTATGTAAAACATTTCCACTGTGGATCTTTGTGTCCTGATTTCAGCACTATTTGATGCACTACATGGACACCCCTGTCCATTGCACAGAGATTGTAACAAGATGATCTCTAAGGTCCCTTCCAACCCAAGCCATTTGTGGCCTATTCCAGTACATGAAAAAATTTTACATTTGTATTGAGAAAAATTAAGCTAATAGAACTTTTGGTTCAGATGTAGTTTAGTTTCCTCCTGCACCAAGATGTTCTGGCAAATAAAGGCTTGCTATTTTATTTGTGAATATCATGATGAAAAATTGCTAGGGCAGTAGCTCTGAAGAGATTCATGTGCATCGAATAGGCAAAGGTGTCCCTGTCAAATGATGGAGAATTACTGAAACAGTTTTTCTGTGGAAGAAAAGCAGGAAAATAAGTGTTCACTTTTGTTTCTGTTCTGGATTAGGTCCAAAAAACTTGAAAATAGTGGTTCAGGTTTGGTTCTGGTTCAAGGAAGAAAGGATAATTCAGAGACCTTCATATTTGTCCTGACCGCAAAGTTTTGGTCTTTGGAATGTGTATTTCTAGTTCTGACCTACCCTGATTGAATATTCAGTTTTCACACACTGACGTAAAGTCCTTGTCTAGTTGTGCTTAATGTAAAACAGAAGCAAAATGTATTGTTAAGATTTTTATTGTAAGACCTTCATATGCATTACTTAAAATGTTTGTTTTCTGCCTTTCACTTCAGGCAATACATCAGTTCATGTGTCTGTTCTCCAGTATGCCAGAGAAAATAATCTAGAAATTTCATTGAACAAGCCTCAGGAAACTGAAAAACTTGTTGAGATGGTGCACTCAATTCAACAGAGGGAACAAGGTCCTACCAGACTGGGTGAGTGATTATGTGGATGTTAATGTTTAAGCAAGAAGAAGAAAAAAAAAGAAACAAGTCCTGTGAATATAGTCCAATTCTTATCACCAGTTTCTGTAAGTGTTTTCCACTAGAATGCTCAGGTTTCTAATTCAATTATTATCACTACTGTATGTGTATTTATTGGTAAAGTTTCAATTTTCTTCATTAAAATGTAACTTTAAATTACTTGAATTTGGTTTTATCTGAATGTATTTTGGAAAGAAGAGCAGCAATTACTTTTTAACTTTGAAGTAATTCCAAGGATTTAAATGTATTTATTTTCAAACAAGCATAACTTGATCAGAAAGTAAAGACTCAGTCATAAACCTTTCAGAATCAATTACTGAGGTATTTAGCAGCATAGCTGCTTATGCTGGATTTGATAGCTGCCCTCTCCAGCTGTTTGTTGCTCTTTGCTGGGCTGGTGTAATGGGTCTTGTTTTGAAACATCTTAGAACATAACTACTGTGTTGTTGAATAGTTTTGTTCCCTTGTCAAATTGCCATGCTAGTCCCACAAGGACTCAGGTTGACACAAAGCTGGGAATGGTGACAGGAAGCAGAGATTATCCACCAAAAATTACTTGTGAAACAGTGTATATTCTGGGTATCTGCATCCTGAAACACACATCTGCTTCAAATTTTTATGTGCTAAAACATGATACAGATTTCCCACTAAATCTGTGGAAATTCAGTACACACGTATTGATTCTAGGGTTCAGCAAGTGGGGTTCCTACAGTTTATCTGATCTTTCACCAGATACACTGAGAATTTTGTTCTTTTGGACTAGAACTACATTTTCTCTGGCAGCAACCTATCATCAGGGTCCTATAAGAGTTGAGGAACATACAGATTTTTAGGATCTTTAGCCTACAACTGGGCTGTAAAAAGTTATTGGTACAGAAAAGTGAGGAAAAAAAACAAAACAAAACCTGACTTCCATAGTTCGCAGAAGGGTTAGCCATGATTGCTTTCTCAGCCTGGAGAAATAAAAACACCAGATGGCTGATGAGACTTTTATAGGCTCATTTTAGGATAAACCATTACATATGAATAGATAATGAAATCTTATATGGTAATGTGTATAGTAAACAATTGTGCAGAATAAATAGGAAACAATCTTTGGGAAACGAAAGGGGAGAGGCAGCCACATGACATATTTGTTAGTGATTTGTTTATGTCTCACTGGAAAATACATAGTGAGTCAAAGTGGAACAGAGTATAAATAATTTCTCCCAGCAAAGTGGTCCTATCCTGCACTTTGCAATATATGTAAACATGGCTGGCTGAGTAGTCCTTGGGAAATTCATGGTCATTGATTTCACTCTGTCTGTGATTCAACCTCTGGAAATACAGATGCTGTTGAAAAAGTTTAGAAAGCCCTCCTTGAATTCTGTACTGCCCTATGCACTTTTTTTTTAAGCTTATAGAGAACTTGATCATATTCACCTCTTGTGCAATCAATGAGTAAACAGAGACTAAACAGATGTATGGTTAAGAAAGATTATTGTAATGGAAAGATAATCAATAATAAATAGAAATGCTCACCATTGTTGAAGGCTTGCATAAAACTCCACAAAGGAGCAACCTCCAGAAAGTGATCTTTCCTTTGCAGCAGTCAGTCCTTAAATGGGATCTAGGAGAGGTATAGCCAGGCTCTACCCCCTTCCAGTAGCATAGCTGAATTGCCTTCCATGGCTGACTCATTGCTTGCCTCGAGTGGTCAATCAGATGTTCAGGCCATGATCAACAGTTTCCCATACACCTATAAAAAAATATCTTTCTCATCTGACCAGCTTTGTTTCTTCTCATCTGTGCTGGCTTCTCTGTTGCAGAAGCATGATCCTATTATTCTTATGCAACTTTTGCTGACCAAAATAATCCTGTTTCAGTCAAAGCTATGCATGGAGAGAACAGCTATAGGTTTGAGTCACATGACTAACTCCACCTTCCCTTAAGTCATGTGCGTCAAACGTTTTGGCTTGTTTGGGCTGCGCTGAGTGAAGAAACATTGACTTGGGCTGCATATACATAGGTTGCTTTGAAAGTAATTCCTCCTATTTGTTTCCATGAAAACTACAGCATATGCAAAGAGCACAATAAAACTCACTGATTGAACAAATTCTCAGCTACAAACCCCATTTTTCAACACAGACACAGCCATTAGCTATTCATTTTTGCCAGTGATGAAGCCTGCATGCTGCACTTGTAGAAATCTATAGTAGTGGAGGTGACTATCTGTCACTGCTATCGTTGCTGAAATGCACCACCCACCACTTCAGTATGCTCACATACACTGTTTGGTCTCAACAAACATTCAGCAAGCGTCAGTAAATGTCAGTGTTTGTTAGACTGTCCCTCGGTTCCATTTTCACACAGTAACAAAATGTAACAAAATCCTGATTGGGAAGGTTCCATCTCTACTGTCATACCACAACCATCTGCCTCTCATGTTGTGAATGAACATAAAGTAGGAGGCACTACTTTTGGAGCAACCCTCATTAAGTACATAATAGAGTTAATGCATATAGAGTAACAAATATTACTCTATTTTTAAGTTTTTTTTTTTTTTTTTTTTTTTTTTTTTTTAATTAAAACATATGCAACAAAAGTATAAAAATAGTGGGATACATGGCTTTGTTTTTGTGAAATTAACATGACTGTCTGGTTCAGTGGCAGTGATTGCAATTCTTAATGAGATCTCAGTGTGTTCATCAGAGGCTTTTGTTTTCTCCTTCTGTACTTCACCCTTCAAAATAGCTGTTCACAAATGTACAAGCTGCTGAAAAGCATTGACACAAGGCATAGTTCTGAAGTGAGGGATATTCCTCTCTCGTAAGAGTGGTCTTACTCTTTTACTCTCTGGTAAAGAGACATGACCTAATTTTTGATTTCAGCTCTATACTTTCCATTTGAAACTTCGCAAGTAGTGTATTTATGTTGACTGAAAATGGAGTCACAAATAAACAAACAAAAAAAAAAAAAAAAGAAATTTTGCTCCGACTAAACCATGACATTTTTTCAGCAATCTTGAAACGTATTTCCAAATTTCTTTATCAAAAGAGAAAGCATGGATGCATATTCTTTGCTGTTCACAGGACTGTGTTTAGCCAGTGTATCAAAACATATTATCTTATTTGCCATAACTTGAACTGGCACTACACTGCACCCCATGCTCTGGTTTCAGCTCAGATATGGTTAATAGCACACTGATGTTCAGTTGCTGGACTACTCGACAGGAAGAACTGCAGCGTGGGGTGGAGGTGGGGAGTGATTGTGAGCTGTGTGGGCTGCATGCAGGCTATGGATTGAAGATTGGGCATGACTGCTTTAAGTCATGGGTCTAACGTGGCTCTAACAAGTATCTTGTCTCCTAGGGTGTTTTCTTGCATTCACATGCACAGCATGTAAAAGAGATCCAGTCTGTGTGCAATACTGAAAAGATAATACCCATTTTAAAAGCTGATTGGTGGAGATATGACAGAAATTTATACTTCCAAGACCTGACGTGCTACAGGTGTGCTTGCTGAGCTGTATCAGGGACCCTAACTGTTGATATGGGAATATAGTTGGATTAAAGAAAACAAGTGTCTGTCACCACTCTGTATGGAGTTCATTCAATGGACAGTGTTCCAGATCTGTTGTCCCTTCACTTGCTCTGATCTAAGAGCTCCCATCCAGTAAAAAATGGGTCTTGTCCTGCTTCACCAGCTCCCTACTCCCTCCCGAACAGACATTTTAACATGAATGGCAGAATATTGAAGTCTTATGAATGGGCCTTTTAAAGGTGGATACCTGTGGGGTCCGTTTGCAAAAACTAATTTGCCTCAGAATCAGATATTTTCAGTAAAAATAAATTAGTAAGTGAATTCATGTTTAGTTAAAATTCTAAATTAAGATATAAAGACCAGTTTCTGATTTATTGTCTAGGAAAGTTGTTCCTGACAGGTCCTTGGTTACCATGTGCAATCTGGTCTATCCACTGGCTCCACAGCCTTTGGCTGTTTCTGTACCTTTTCAAGTGTTAAGGTGCTATGTCTTTTTGCTTCTTTCCCAGGCAACTTTCAGTGCTTGTGGGAGATTGACTTCTCATTTTTGGTTAAGTAGTTGCAGAAGTGTTAGCAAAACCATTGAAACCACTGAAGACATGGATTAATAAACTGCTGGTAGGAACCTCCACCTATTTGGAATTCCCTGTCACAGCTCCACAGGCCCACACAAGGGCTTTACAGTTTATTCCTCATTTCAGACAAAAAAATTCCTCATTTCAGACAAAAATGAATGGAATAGCTACAATGCTGTTTTAAGCATTTTCTGCTTTCCTTGAGTTACTGACAAAACCATTAAATGTTCTGTGTTGGTTTATGTTCCTCTGGATTGGCTTATTCTGGGATGTTTGTTATTTCTTGGATGTATGTCCAGTATTAAAGGGCAAATTGTGCTTGTTCAACTCATCCCATGATATTCAGAATTATTTGCAATCTAATATCTGTAATTCAGATTAGCATATCTTTTTTTTTCTCCCTTTATCCAAAACATTAATGATATTATTCAGTAAGGAAGAATCTAGGGTAATGCTCTAGTGAACATTTCCAGCCCTACTCAGCAGATTTTTTGTCCTTAAAATCTACTCTATGTATAAGATAATTTAAAAAACAAAACAAAACAAACAAAAAAAAAAAGAATAACTAATTATTGAATAATCTTTTTCAAAGCAGTAAGAAGAAGATTTTTGAAAGGCCCAATTCTATTTGTTAAAGTTGGACATCAATTGTTCATAAACTTAGATATGAGAAGACGACTTAGGCAGTGATATAATCCCTTCTCTGTTGTTTTCTGTTGTTGTTCTTTGTTTTCTTTCCTCTTCTCTCTGTCTTTGTAGGATATTTTCTATTCTTTCCAGTTTAATTTTCATTCCATATGTGACTTTTGCTATGTACTCTACAGTATAGCTAGGAATATTAGGGCCAAAATGGCTGAAAACTTTGCAGTATGTTAGATCTGTTTTACAGACCTGGTAAGCTTGTATGGGCTAAAGCCTGTATAGGTGAGACCTGTTCATTTGACAGTTAAGTTCAAAACTCTTTTTCCAGTCTTAATATCGCTTTGTCCTTTGCAATATTTATTTAAATGTAAACATTTTACATTTCCTCTGTAAGTATGAAAATGTCAGATTACTACTATGTTCCAGTCTAGTGGTAAGAAAAGGTTCAAATGTCAACTGCAGACCAGGTTGTTTATTACTATACTGAGCAGTTTGTTATTACTGGATGTAGAAACTAACAGTTGAGAAGGGACATCTTTCTGCTTGGGATGTCTGAATGCCTCCA
The DNA here is from genome assembly GCF_039878825.1 of Excalfactoria chinensis. Lineage (NCBI taxonomy): Eukaryota > Metazoa > Chordata > Aves > Galliformes > Phasianidae > Excalfactoria > Excalfactoria chinensis. The sequence continues at coordinate 71,274,790 of NC_092825.1, read as the reverse complement.
AGTCTTCATTTGATCCTGTCTTTTAGACACCTGGCTCTTTTCTCTACAGTTGACTCCAAAATAAGGAGAGAAAGTCAAAGAGATTTGACTATAGTTTAATATTTTTTCCATATACTAAATTGACTTTGGGATTTTGAAATAGTCACTGCAATAGAACTTGTTTTCCTTATTAGAAATTATAAAAATAATTGATTTTACAGTTTATGAATATGTATTAATATTTCTGCAAACTGTCAGAATTAATGGGAGAAGAAAAAAGCAACTGGTGTACAAACAACACAGAAATCAAAGCAGTATTAAAAACCAGGAAAAGCACAGAACTTCCCAATACTTTTCACAAATGAATGAAAAAATTCTTCTGTAATTCTTACTTTGCAAAGGTTAATCCTAAAATATATAAAAGTCAAAACCTTTATAACTTTATAAACTTTTTGTACTTTATAGCAATTATTTATAGGACAGAAGGAAAACCAGGAAATCTCTTGGTATGGGGGCCATCCTGGAGTAATCTCAGGGGTTGGAATACAGTTGTATACTTATTTTCTATGCTTTGTTCTATTCCATAATTATTGATAACTAACATGCTGTTCTGAATTGAACTTCTACTAACATACAGAGGAGCTACTGTAAAGCAAAAGCATTTGTGGCTATGATTATGTGACAACTTTTTTTCTGGTCAGGAAGCATAGAATAATAGAATCATAGGATGGCTTGGACTGAGAGGGACCTTAAAGACACTCTAGTTCTAACTCCCCCTGCTGTGGCCTGACCTTCAATACCTCAAGGAATGGGGATCCATGACTTCTCTTGGCAATCTGATCCCACACCTCGCTACCCTGAGTAAAGAATTTTCTCCTAATATCTAACATAAATTTACTCTCTTTTAGTTTAAAACCATTCCTCCTTTTCCTGTCACTATCAGGTTGTGTAAAATGTCAGTCTCCTTCCTGTTTATAAGCTCACTTTAAGTACTGGAAGGCCAAAATGAGATCTTTCTGGTGCCTTCTCCAGATTGAAAAAGCCGGGCTTCCTCTGCCTTTCTTCAGAAGAGAGGTGCTTCAGCCCTCTGACCATCTTGTGGTACTTTTCTGGGCCCACTCCAACATGTCTGTGTCTTCCTTGTCCTTGGGAACTCAGACTTGGACACAGATGAGGCCTCACAGGGGACAAGTAGGTGAATAGTATTTTGTGAAATGGAATGAACATCACCCAATCAATTATGGTATTTTAAAGTGTTTTGTTATAAGTAGAAAAATATTCAAAATTTACACATTCAAAGTTTCTACTGAACAGAATCTCTTAAGTGATTTAATTTCATCTATAAGAAGTAATATTGGAATAATATGTGACCCTCTGTAGACAAGTTGTTGCTAGTGGGGGTAAATGAATTAGATAGATGGAGTCTTATAAAAGAAGCAGCTCATTTTTTATTGTAATTCTGCAGTAAGTCTGATGAAGTCTGATAGTTCCTAAGCATTTCCAGCTCTTCTGTTCAATTGTGGGCATCTGTGTGGAAAGATGACACTGAAGATGAGGCTAGGCCTCTAGGAAATTAATAGTGATAATGGCCTAACAGGGAAGACGTTATGTCTGGATTAAGCTGGAAAGAGACTGTCATATTAGGGACTGTAGGATATTGGAGATGAAATGATGAGCAAAGCAGCAGAATTTGAGAAGGTAATGCCACCTTAAGCCAGCAACAATGGAGACATTTGGGTATCTCCCAGATTCTAGGCTAGATTCTTCTAAGGGTTAAGTTCTTCCTGAAGGTCTGATTTCTTAAGGTAAAGCCTTGTAGAGTATGCAGTTGTTCACATGTTGTCAATAGTCAATGTGCTGAATGGGCTTCGTAGAGTTTGTCCTTGCAGTAGCTTGGTAAAAGAATTTTTGCTTCTGTCAGTTAAGAGGGGTGGGTAACAGGATAAATTGCAAAATGTTTGGGTGTGCATAGTTATTCTGGTGAATTTCTGGTGTCTATGATGTGATTTGCAAATGTTTTTATTATTCAAAGTTTGTCAGTGAATTCCTTATGCAAACAGATTTCTGCTTGGTAGTTCTTTGAAGATGATTGCTCAGAGGAATTAGTATCTCAGGCACTTATTTTTCACGGTTCAGTGTTTGCCTTGAACATCACATCAGTCACATACTATCCTTTCTGCTTCCTGACCTGATAATTTCTAAATCCAAAGGAGCTTTTAAGATTTTGAACAAAATTTTGTCTGAGTATTCACAAATGTTAAAGAACAGCAGGTACACATTTTAGCTGGTCTGTGTTTTTTTCTGAGGTTGAATTCTCTGGGAGCTGAGCAACCACAGCTGAGTGTACCAGAAATGTTGTATGAAATTGTAGTGTTCAGTGAGGGCAGATCATACAGTCACTAGATGTCACTATTGAAGGGAAACAAATACGTTCTCAGTATTAGTCATCTTCTTTCCTTTTGTGTAACAGAATGATAACTCTTCAGGAAAAGGTAATTACTGAAACAAGAATCATGACTTTATCCTTGTGGCTATGGGAAGGCAGTAAGATTTCCATTACATCAGAGACTGTGGAGAGAAGGAAGAACCTTTTGTTTGGGATGTGTTAGTAATGCTGGTAGTGACTTAGTAGCTTTCTCATGTGGTAGCAATGAAGAAAATAAAGAAGGTACTAAATATCTTTTGAAAAGAAATCCTGTAATATTACAGTAGTGTATAACCTACTAATAAAACATAAGATTTAGTTTTATAGCCCATTCTATGATTCTGTGAAAACTCATAATGGTTTGGGTTGGGGAGGGCACCTTCAAGATCATCTAGTTCCAACTGTCTTGCTGTTGGCAAGAACAACTCCTATCAGACTAGGTTGCCCAGGATATCATCCAGACTGGTCTTAAATATGTTCAGGGGTGGGACATCAACAGCTTCTCTGGGCAATCTGTTTCAGTGCCTCACCACCCTATAAGTAAAGAATTTCTTCAGTCTACCCTCTTTATTTTAAAACCTCTTGTCATATCACTACAGGCTTCTTCAATCATCTCCTTCATTTAACTTTTATTCTTAGGCAAAGCCATTGAGTTTGTAGTTCAGAATGCATTGTCAGAATCCTATGGAGGGAGACCCGGTGCATCAAAGGTGGTAATAATCATCGTGTCAGGGAAATCAGAAGACACCATGGAGACTGCTGCACTCACTGCAAGAATGAACAGTAAATCTCATTTCATTAACATTATTTTTAAACAGAGTTGTTGGGGTTTTTTTAGGTAATTTGCTAGAACAAAGGTTGAAAAATTCAGGCACCAGTATGTAAATTTACTGATACAATCTTACTATGTCTAAAGTTCTGGTAAGAAACAGACCTGAAGAAAACCTTCAGGATGAAGATTCCCTTGAATTACTGGTAAGATCAAAACTAATTTGCAGTACATCTTATAAACTTACAGCTTATAAACTGTACAGCTTATAAACTGTACAGCTTATATGGGTTTCTCAGTTTAATGGCATTCCATTTTCCTGGTTCTTATGAAAGACAGGCACAACTGAAATGTGATTTAATACTATAAATTCAGCATGGCTGCAATACAGTGAATCTTGAAAGATTCATAGTTAGATGGAGGATTTGGTCAGATTCTGTACTGACTTGTATGGGAATTTGGTTTTAGTATAACTGTTTTTTCAAGTTTTCTCTCTGTAGCTTTTGTACCTCTGTTTCTTCAGGTATTCAGCTGAGGAACAGTGACTTCATTTGTTAATTACTCTGGGGGTTCTTAATAAGGCATGGCCTAAATAACAATTGTTAAATTTTAATTAAATAAATTGGAAATAATCCAATTGTGATCTAACTACAGAATGAAAAATTTCAGTATGTTGTTTTCTTATCTGAATAAAGTGAGAATGTTGCCAGTAAATCTGTATCTGCATTCTGTTGACCTTACATAACATTATTATATTTGCGATGAATAGAATTCATTTTCGCTAACACTGATTAGAACATAGCAATTGCTGCCTTAAATTGCTTTTAGCTTACGTGGAGGGAGTGATACAAGTAATATGTGGAAAATTAACTGTTGAAATAAAATGTTCCTAGTAAGTTTTTTAGAAAAAAAAAAGAAAAAAGACAAATCTGCATTATCCTCATAAAATCTTTTATTATCTTATCCTAGAGGTGTCCCTGTTTCCTATTGGAGTTGGGAATGGATATGATGAACAACAGCTCAGGACTCTGACTGGGCCATCGGCTGTTAATAGAATCATGAAGCTCCAGAATTTTGAAGACTTATCCACTATGGTCACATTAAATAGTGAATTTATCAATAAAGTTTGCATGGGTAAGTGCAGTGTAATTGTGGCTTCATAATTCGAGCAAAAACAAAAGTCAAAATGCAATAAGGAAGAAAAAGAGCTACAGCGTACTGAAATGTTTCTCCCTATTTTGCTTACTGTAACTTTCACTTCATTCCAGGCAAGAAAGAATCCAATGGTTTTTCCTGAGCTAGGAACTCAGACTAGATCTCCTTTGATAGTGTTTCAATGACAGTCTTAAAAAATGGCAACCCTAGGTCACCACCATCACTTAAGCGGAAAACTAACCTGAGGCCTATCAGTATGTATCCATCTTCTATTTCAACTAATGAGTTCTCTGCAAGTTTTTAAACTGCAGGAGCTTAAACTTTCATGTATTATCTCCTTAATAATGGTGGCTGGCCTCTAAAAGAAAGACACCAGAAAAACTCAACTGGTTTAATAAATGAAGGAGACGTGTTTCAAAGTATCGTGTCCAGTTCTGGGCTCTCCAGTCAAAAGAAAAAAAAAAAAAAAAAAAGAAAGAAAGAAAAAAAAAAAGAAAAGGAAAAAAAAAGAAAAGAAAAAAAAAAAAAGAAAAAGAAAAAAAAATAATAAAAAAAGAAAAAAACAAAAAGAAGGATTTCCTGGAATGAGTCCAGGGGAGGGACACCAAGATGATAAAGGGCCTGGAGCATCTCTCTTATGATGAATGGCTGAGTGACCTGGGTGTGTTCAGCTTTGAGAAAAGAAGGCTGAGAGGGTATCTGATAGATGTCTATAAATACCTAAAGTGTTGGAGGCAAAAGAACAAGGCCAGACTCTTTTCAGTGGTGTGTAGTAGTAGGACAAGGGGAAATGGCCACAAATAGGAGCATAGAAAGTTCCACACAAATGTAAGAACCTCCTCATGAGAAGGGTGATGGATCACTGGAACAGGCTGCCCAGGGGGGTTGTGGATTCTCCTTTTCTGGAGATATTCAAGATCCACTTGGATGTCTACCTGTCCTGGTCTAAGGAGCCTGCTTTGGCAGTGGGGTTGGACTAGATGATCTCTAGAGGTCCCTTCCAGCCCCTCCAAGTCTGATTCTGTGATTCAAAATGTTAAAAGCTAGCTGTGAGTAAAGATTTCAAATAACATTTTTTTTTTTTTTTTCTGCATAGATCAAAGCTCTGTTATCTAGCTGTCTACAAAGAATTTAACCAAAGTGTAAGAAAAGGAACAATAAGAAAGACTTAACTGTTTATGTGGAAAAACAAACAAGCAAACAAACAACTACTGCAATGTATGGGAGAGGAAAGAAGTGCAAAATATTTTAAATATTAAAATATTAGTATTAAATAAGTTAATTCATGTATTTGTAGATAGCAGTTCTCCTGACCAAAATTCACCTAACAAATTTCATTTCAACTCTTGCTATTACTTTATTTCTTTTGCCTTCTTGGTCTGTGTATACATAACTATTTATTTCTCCTGTTTTATTATTATATCTATCAAAGTAGCATCTATGTAACCCCCCTGCAAGCCAGTGTCTCATTGTGTTAGTCATTTTTTTTACCAGCTTTGGCAGTGCTTATTTCTCTATTAAAATAACAGAGCCAAATACTTCCATGAGGAAGTTGCAGGTTATGCACAGTTCAGCTTTGAGATATTCAATTAGTCTCCACTGGGATCGCTTCTGGCATTTTAAAACCTCTCCAGAGCATCAAACAGCTGCCATTTTCTAGGTTTAAACAGCTGTCATTTTCTTTATTTTCTTTTAAATAAGCTTTTGAAGAACCACTTCCTCTCCTCACACTGTAAAATATCTGATGTTCTTACCCTAGATTACATTGATGTAGGATGAGGATAGGAATTTGAATTCAGTAGCTATTTTCTTATTGCAATCAGTGCTATAATCTATTGATACTAGATGTGGAAGCTTCATTTAATTATAGAACCACATCCAGCTTTTCCAACAAACAAATTGTATGATAAAAGAAAATTGAATATACATCTGAGAAATCTGGCTCTTTCTGTTGATGGTAAAACTATCTTTATGGAGTGTGAAATGATCACCATTTTTTTTTTTCCCTTCTTTTTTCCCCTTTATTTAATCTAATTTAATTTTCTTATAATCCATAAAGAAATATTGTCCCTTCCAGACTCATATAGTTAAATTTCTTGTACAGAGTGTTCTTGTTTTTTTGTTTTTGTTTGTTTGTTTGTTTTTCTTTAATGGAACTGTACCAAGAAGAATTCTATTAAAAAGGTTTAAAAGACTTCCCAAATGCTTTCAAAATGTATTACTTGTTCTGGAAACAAACATATTAGCTATATATGCTAGCATGATTCAGTAATGCATGAGGAATTTGCTAGTTAGTGTTTTAATTTCCTGGATGCATGCTAATCCCACAGCACTTAAGTATCATATCACTTAACTTCAGGTGTGTTATGAAAGCACATAAGCGTGGAAACTATAATTTGGAAGCGAGTTTATGAACATCTAAATGGTTATAGAAAAAATAACACATAACAGTATTATCTGAATGTAATGAAAATGAAAATTAGTACAGCTATTCTCGTATTTATACTAGTCACATATTTATACTAGTCGCTGACACTTCGCTTGAGGTTACTCTGTATTTTTCTGTCTGCATTTAATAAATGTGCGTGGAAATTCTTGTTACCTATTAATTAGAAGAAATACTTTTGATTCAGCAAAGAAATAAGGCTGGATCCTTCCTTAGAGCTTAAACTATGATCTTCTTTTAAGTACCATCTGGGCAGAAATAGATGTCAATATGGGCAGTAATGTAAAATTATGGCCTAAGTGGTTCAATACCTGTCATTCACAGTCTATGTTCAGGATCACCACCATTGTAGAAGTAAGGTAAAGCTAGCAGTAGGAAAGTATACTCATACTTTGACTTTCTGTTATACATTTTGGACAAATGCCTGTGATTTTCAGATAGGATACTCAGACAGGGATTTCACAGTTGAGTACAGAAGCACTTCCTGCAGTTTGTAGGGGAACTGTTAGCCCACAACTTGAACTGGTGATTGGGCACATGGTGAAGAGATGTGGCTGACCTAGTGAGCACAGACAAATTGTTTGCACCTGTGGCTGCTTGATGAAGAGTAGCGCTGCATTGCCAAAGAACCCCCTTCACTTGCTGGTGAATTATACTCTTCTTTCTGTATGAGATTGTTGACCTACCTGTGAATACTTTGCTTGGTATTGCATAGAACCCATCACAAGCAATTGTGCTTCTTTGTGAGAAGAACATAGTCTAATTCACACTTTTAATTAAATAGTCTATATTTTGACAGGCATAACCTTTATTAAGCTTTGATAAGGGAATAAGATGTATAAAAGATGTTTGTTTCTCTTTCAGACCCTGTCAGAGAATGTATAGATGAGGATGGAAACAAAAAGAAAGTAAGTTTACTGTGTGTGGCATCCATATGGTTTTCAAGTTATGAAGTTCATGTGGGATAATGAATTGTGTGCCCCGGTGGTGCAGTGGTAGAATTGCCGCTTGCAACACCGGAGGCCCGGGTTCGAATCCCCCTGTGGCGCAGGCTCGAATCTCGGGAGTTGGACTTGATGATCTCTAAGGTCCCTTCCAACTCACACGATACTATGATACTATGACACCTGAATAGGTGTTCTGAAACAAGAACCATTGGGTAATATTAAGGTTTTCTTTCTGATAAGGATTTTTTGAGGAAGAAAACAGTGGCTTCTGAACTGATGGGAGGTTTTTATACATATCAAAGAAAGTTAATCCAAGAATACCTGATCTAGCAGTATGTTGAATGTGACTGAAGGCAGTGTAGAGCCAAAGTACTACGTCTGCCTTCCCTGAAAAAAAAATAAAAATGTGTATTTCAACCACATAGTAGAAACTTGTAGGAAAGCTATATGTGGCCAAAAAGTATGTACACAGGAGAAGGTAACATTACTATCTGAACTTCTAGAAAGTTTTAAGTACCTTCTTCTTATGGAAATTTAATCAGAAGATAATTATTATGTGATCATTTTCTCTCAAGGAAAATTCATGCATTCTTAAGTCGTGAAACTGAAATCAGAGTTCTTAGCATTTGTTTACATAAGATCTTCTATTAATCCTGAGAAAATAATCAGAAATTCCAGCAAAAATTTGCCTGGTCTCTTGAAAGTGATCCTCTGTATGGAATTATTGAAGTATTACAAATGATTCTGATCCTTCTATCTCAGGTGAGATATCAAAGTTGTTAAGTCAACATGATACTTCAAACATTTAAAAATGTAATTACGAATTTGTTACAGCCTTGTATATTTTATTAAGTGTCAGTTTTGAGTTCTAGTCCATGATTTCTTTTGAATTTTAAATACGTTAAAAGTATCTTTTTTTTTTTTTTTTTTTTTTTTTTCCCCACTTAGATGACTGTAAGGAAGGATGTAGCTAATAAGGAAATGCTTTTGAGTAGGAAATATGTTGGTTGTTCCAAAAGCAATGCCTCCTATTAATTTCCATGGAAACTACAACAAAGAGCACAATTATACCATATGATAGAGCAATTTCTTAGCCACAGAATGCTATTTCTCAACACTGTCACCACCATTAGCTATGCATTCTCACCAGCAATGAACATGTTGTGCTTGTAAAAATCTGCACCAGCAGAGGTGACCCACTACTTCTGTCACCACTGCTAAAATATGTCACACATCACCTTCCTGTACTAACATCCACTGTTGGATCTCCATAAAATGTTCAGCAAGTGTTGATGAATGTCAGTAGGTGCAATTTTTACCGAATGGAGGAATTCAGTTACATATCTTTGCGTAATGTTCATTTGTCTTGGAAAGGTATACCCTCCTTTGGGTAAGGAACTAGCTAGAGGACCATGCCCAGCTGATAGTGGTTAATGGAGTTAAGTCCAGCTGGCAACCTGTTACAAGTACTTACAACCATCACCAATACTTCCCAGCTAAATCATATCCCTCAACACAACATCCAAATGTTTCTTGAACACCCCCATGGCCAGCAACTCCACCACCTCCCTGGGCAGTGCATTTCAGTGCCTGACCACCCTTTCCGAGAAGTAATATTTCCTAATGTCCAGCCTGAATCTCCCCAGGCGCAGCTTGAAACCATTACCTCTAGTCCTATCACTGATTACATGAGAGAAGAGGCTGCCCCCCAGCTCACTACAGCCTCCCTTCAGGAAGTTATAGAGAGCAATGAAGTCTCCCTCCCTTGAGCCTCCTCTTCTCCAGGCTGAACAATCCCAGCTCCCTCAGCCACTCCGCATAAAGCCTGTGCTCCAGACCCCTCACCAGCTTCATAGCCCTCCTCTGAACACATTCCAGGGCCTCAATGTCTTTCTTGCAGTGAGGGGACCAAAACTGAACACAGTACTTGAGGTGCGGCCTCAGCAGTGCCAAGTACAGGGGGACAATTACTTCCCTGTTCCTGCTAGTAACACTGTTTTTGATGCAAGCCAGGATGCTGTTGGCCTTCTTGGCTACCTGGACACATTGTAGGCTCATGTTCATCTGAGCATCAATCAGTACCCCCAGGTCCATTTCCTCCATGCAGTCCTCCAGCCACTCCGCCCCAAGTCTATAGCGCTGCCTGGGGTTGTTGTGGCCAAAGTGCAGGACACGGCATTTGGTCTTGTTGAACCTCATCCCACTGGCTTTGGCCCAGCTCTCCAGCCTGTCCAGATCCCTCTGCAGGGCCTTGCTACCCTCAGGCAGATCCACACTCCCAGCCAATTTGGTATCATCTGCGAACTTACTGAGGGCGCACTCAATGCCCTCATCCATGTCATCAATAAAGATATTGAAGAGGGCAGGCCCAAGCACCGACCCCTGAGGAACGCCACTTGTGACCGGTCTCCAACTGGATTTAACTCCATTCACCACCACTCTCTGGCCCTGGCTCTCCAGACAGCTTCTTACCCAGCCAAGAGTGTACCCATCCAAGCCACGGGCTGCCAGCTTTTGCAGGAGAATAGCATGGGAGACAGTGTCAAAGGCTTTGCTGAAGTCTAAGTAGACTTGGTAGAAGTGCCGCTCTGCTACACAGAAGGCTCGAATCCCGGGAGTTGGACTCGATGATCTCTAAGGTCCCTTCCAACTCGCATGATACTGTGATACTGTGATACTGTGATAGACCACATCAACATCCTTTCCTTCATCCACCAGATGGGTCACAGGATCATAGCAGGAGATCAGGTTGGTCAAGCGGGACCTGCCCTTCACGAACCCATGCTGGCTAGGCCTGATCCCCCGGTCATCCCACACCTGCTGCGTGATCTTCCTCAAGACTCCCTCATTTCTAGGAAGAGTAATCACATTCCTTAAACTAGTGGTTTTCATAACTGAACTTTTCTATTATTGCTCAGTATTTAGTTTAGAGAAGAAAAACCAACCAGCGAAAACCTTGGCTTAATTAAAAGTTGGTAAATGATACATCCGGTCCAGGCACATGATTTGCAGTAATAGAAGGAGTGTGCACGTCTAGGTCCATATGTTCAGAGCTCCCTCAGGTAGGAAGTCTGAGTCTTCCTCTGTCCCACAAGTTTCAGCAGATTTATACTTACCTATCCAGGTTTTGATTTCCTTTCTATTCTGCTTTTACTTCTATGATTTCGTATTGGTTTGGATTTAGGATCTTTTTCTCTTTGGAGTTCCTAAGTTTTTGTCTGCACTAGAACTCTTGATTTTGTTTGAATCTCTCAACTGATATTTTCTTTTAATATGGTGTGCTTTGCTGGACAAGAAGTCCAGCTCTTAGATGTTTTCCAGATGATATACTATAAAAAATTGAAATAAGAAAAAAGAAATTAAATACATATGGAAGCCAGAGAATCCTTTGCCAGACTTGCACAGACTTGCACTTGTAACCTTACAGGTGCCCTACTTTCACTGAGTTGTAGGCAAGGCCATTATAATTAAAAAACATTCAATTACTCCCTATATAAATATTTTTTTCCATACTTAAAGTTCCTCACATTTCCTTTTCTAAAGCATCTTCTAGGCTTACAAGCCTGAAATATTAAGTCACTTTCAGGCCAACTTCCCATCCAAAATCTTGAAACATAAGAACTGTGCATAGTCATTGAAGTCGTATTTAACGTGTGTTGTGATAGTTCTCTCTTAGACCTGGTAGTACGTAGCAGCTTAAAGGTACAGAGCATGACTTTTATGTCACTGTTCTTGGTCTTCACAACAGTGAAGACTTGATTGTCAGCAAAATATGAGTTACGATTTATCTACCTAGATATTGCATCACTTTGTTCTTCTCTTTCATGGGAATGGGAAATAAGCTCAAGTAAAGGGAATGGCTGATAACTTAATTCATTAGCAATCATCTGTACTTCCAGATATATTTCTGCTTGTATTTGTCAAGAAATGAACCATTGTCTCACTTTTTACTGGTACTTCTGAACTCACCTCTGTAGATGTATGGAAAACTGTTGATCACAGCCTAAACCTCTGATTGACCACCTGAGGCAAGCAATGAGTCAGTCATGGGAGCACAGGTGAAGGCAATTCATCTGTGCTACTGGAAGGGGTGGAGGCTGGCTCCATCCCTCCTAGATTCAATTTAAGGACTGACTACTACAGAGAAAAGATCTTTTTCTGGAGATTGCTCCTTTGTGGAGTTTTATTGCGAGCCTTCAACACTGGTGAATATTTTCATTTATTAGTGATTATCTTTCCATCGTGATAATTTGTCTTAACTAAATGCCTGTATAAATCTAACTACTGTACACATATTCATTGTACAGTAGAGATAGGTAAGTCTGGAAGGGGTTGTTTCCTGCACTTGACAGTGCTTTTGGGAGTACAAACCACAAGAATGAACAATCTAATTTAAAATTCATTGAGCTTGTTTGCAGGCTTTTGAGGCCTGTGAGACCTTAGCCTTTTGCAGATATAAGTCTTGAGCTGGTCCAGATTGTGACCACATCTATTTCTCAGTCATTTAGTAGTAAGTAATTCCACTGCCTTAAAGTTTACACAATTCTAAAAAACAGTCTTCTAAAGAAGAGGATGTTTTTTAATTGATTTTAATTTTATAAGAATGTTATACATATCTAATAGCATTAGTCTAGTAAATAAACAATTTCCCTATGGGAAGGAATTTCTTTAAGATTTGGGAGCTGTGGATGAAATCACTAGAATATTCTGTGTTTCCATAGTTTGCACTAAATACTGTTAATTCTTGCTGTGCTGTGAGCACCAGTGCTCAGAGCTGTTTCTAAAATAATTTCGCAACATATGAAAACTAGAGTCACTGTCATTTAAATAAGTGTCACAGGGAATTATGTATTGACTGTGTTATCCATGCATGATTTAGGATGGTTAGACTAAAAATAGGTGTAGTACCAGATAATTCGTTTTGTTGTGGCATAGCACCTCCTATTCTAGACTACTAGCTTTTGCTCAGAATTTCAAAAGTCTATTTCCTGCAATGGTGCTACATTTATTTTTCTCTTGCTCATGAAGTCCTTAATACAATGCATTTTATTATTTAGTTATTCAAAGCTAACTTGAGTAGCGCTACTATAGTTGTTATTTTATGTGCAATCTGGAGGTTATAGATTGGAGTGTGGTAGAAGGCAAGTTTTGCATTTTTCTCCCTTCAGCCTCCCTCAATCCCCTGGTGATGTTCTTTTCAATAGTTAAATATTCATGTCTCTTTATCTAGCCTGGTGACAAATGGACATTACCAGATCAGTGCCACACTGTGACGTGCTTTCCAGGTGATTACACAGTTTTGGAGAGTCACAAAATAAACTGTGAGAGGATGCCAAAACCTATGTGTCACAGCAGTCTTCCTGCTGTTAAGGTTGAAGAATCTTGTGGCTGTCGATGGATGTGTCCATGTGAGTATCTATTTTTGCATGCATGTCTCCCCTTGCAGTCATGTGAAACATTTGTCAGAAAGGTAATGCTGAATTCAGTAAGGATAAGGTTGCATTTCTACAGTCCAGTCATATACACTATATATACACAGCAGTCATATACAGCTAAAAATCTGTAAAAACATCAAACTAGAACTTATAGGTGTTTCCTACAGTATTTTCAGCCAGTTCACAGCCTGAATTTCACTAGTTTGTTGAATTTCACTGACCTTGATGGTGCTTAGAGAAGTGCTAAATTCAACATAATTCTTAAAATTGGGTTTGTATTTCAAGTTGTAGGATTACTTTTTAAAGTAAATCAGAACCCTCAGAATGTATCAGAATATATGCACCTCTTTATAATGCATGATCTCAGTTTAAAATAACCTCTGCAGAACTGGATGTTTTAAGAACAATTCCTAGTTTGTTGTCTTATTCAGAAACAACATAGTTGTTTTGATAGAAATACTTGAAAAGGAAATATTTTAGTTAAAATGTCTTAAATATTTTATAGAGTTTTAAAGACAGTCTTAGTGACTGCACCTGTCCTAGTCTTCTTCATTGCAAGTGTGTTAATACCAATATGAAAATATTACTCTTGGCAATGAACTCATGTATTCTTAATGCATTTCTGAAGGTTTGAAATTAAAATTGGCATTCATGTCATTAGTCAGTTGTCATGAAGAGGTCTGCAGTTCAGTTGAGATTGCTGCTGTGTAACAGAAGCTAATGTTTTTGTAGCTCTTTATTAATTTAATGGGACGTGATTTAATTTCTCAAGATGACACAGCTTGTGGTACATCTGACTGGAACTAGGTTGACACAACGTCATTAACACCAACATCAGCCATAGATCCAAAACTCGCAATCATTTCTAAGATTTACAGATGAGCATAAAAGGGAGATAGATCACTGGGAGGTCAGAATTTCTTTGTTATTGGTGAAGTTTGGCAAGGCAGTCAGTTCTGTAGGAGCATAGCAATGTGTGTTTTGTTCACTGGGATTGAGTGAGGTAGTACTTAGTTGAAAGGGCACTGTCCAAATAACTAATTGTTTGACAGTGCAGCAGCAGAAGTTGTTTCTTCTAGTTTAATTGTGTTCTAGTTTAATTGTGTAAAAATTGCTGTTAATGTAGTCTCATATAGTTACAGAATGATCTGGTTTGGAATGGACCTTAAAGACCTTCTAGTTTCATCCTACCTTGGGCAGCGATGAGTTCTAGTAGATCAGATTTCGAAGGGTGCCATCTGCCTTGAACACTTGCAGGGATCAGGCATCTTCAGTTTCTCTAGGTGCTTCCAGTGCTTCGCCACACTTATGGTGAAGAATTTCTTCCTAATATCTAATCTAAATCTACCATTTTTTCGTTTAAAACTAGTACTCCTTGTCCCATCACTACTTCATTGCTCTCTGATCAAGAATTTCTTCCTATCTTTCTTATCGTACCCATTTAGGTACCAAAAGGTCACAATAAGGTCTCCCCAGAGCCTTTTCGTCTCTAGACTAAATAGCACCAACTTTCTCTGCCTGTCTTCACAGGAGAGATGCAATGATCTGAGGAGGAAAGTTAATTTACTACATATGATATTTGAATGCAAGATAATGCAATATAGTACAATATAATTTGAATTCAAGCTAATGCATCAAATAAATTGAGAGAATCCAAAAAAACCTGAAGGCCTTGCTCTAATGCTAAAAGTGAGATGGATAAGGAGCACACACTGCAGATGAGCAGAAAGAAAAGGGGAATTTCTCAGGACTTGCAAAAAATTTTTGTATTTCCATCTAAATGGAAAATGGAAAGAGAACAGAGAAAGTCTTCAGCGATATGTAGTCTTCTGAGAACCAGGTACTTGGAAATGTCATCAGTCTGTGGAACTGGAGGATTAACTCTTTAGCTCCCAGTATATGATGTCATGAGGTAGAATATCGATAACAAACATCATATAACTGACATTCCACACCTTAAAGAGATCAGTGGACACTTTATAGACTTAGCCCCCAGGTTATGGGAAAGATATCTGTATTAAGTGAAGAATGGTGATTAATGAGGATTTACTGACAATGCTGAAGTGCTATGGAATCACTTTCAGAGTGATAGCATCTGTCTTCCAAAGAAAGTACAACATATGATGAGCCCTGGAAGTGGCTGAACACTTGCATGGTGATGGGAAGTAGTAAATGAATTCCTTGTCATGCTTTACCTTTGTATGGCCTTTTTCTTTAAGTAGTAAACTGCCTTTATATATCAACCCATGAGCTGTCTCATTTTCACTTTTCCAACTTTCTCCCCATCCTTCCTGAGGAGAGTGAACAAGCAGCTGGGTGGTTCTTGGCCTTGTGTTTAGGTTAAACAACAAGAGAAATAAAGTTTGAAGGTCAAGGAACACAAAACAGATTACTCACAGCTGACAGTAGTAAAAAAAAGAACTTGAGTGATAGTTTTTTCCTACATACTTAGTAGTGACTTTTACTTTAAGCAAAAGAACTGAGTTTGAATCATCCTTTTGTTTGGGACTTGTTTAGGTGCTCGTGGAATTATCATCTTTTTTTTTTCTCCAGCCTGTGGAGAAACAACACTAGAAGCACTAACCCATCAGCTGGCCATCAGTTCATCCCATGTGTGTTATTTTTCCTCTCTTAACCTTTTTTCCATCTGAAAAAACATATATCCATTTAAATCCATTTATTGCATGTTTGATAAAATGAAACAGTAAGGTGTTTGTTTCAAACATAATACAGAATGAAATGCAATGTAATAATGACACAAATTAGTCAAATATGATTGCAGCCTTTCTAAAAATGCATTTTTCATGCTTTTATTTTTCAAATTAAATTTATTAGCAGATCACATTCAATGTGAAGGAGCTTCATTATACTTTTGTAGTACAAATTTGTGCAGATAACGTTATACATAATTTGTTATAATTATAGGTTAATAGCTATTATGATTACAGTGATTTATTAAATTTATGCGCTTATAATGATTGTGAAGAAACAGTCTAATTTGAAAGAAAGCACATGTTTATGTGACATTATTTGTTGATTTACAGGTGTCTGTATGGGAAGTTCATCTCGACATATTGTCACTTTTGATGGGCTTAATTTTAAGCTCACCAGCAATTGCTCCTACACCTTGTTTCAGGATATACAACATGATGTTGAAGTTCTTCTCCATGAAGGGCCATGCAGAAATATACCAAAGATGAACTGTATGGATGCTATTGAAGTGAAACATGGTGGTGTATCCATTCAGCTCTTCAGTAATATGACAGTAAGGAAAAAACAGTGAAGTCATTTGCTCATGCAGACTTTGTAAGGAGGACAGATTTATCTCCTTTATCCAGTTTCTGCTCCCCTTGCAGTCTATTCTTAGTTGTTTAAGCAAATGCCTCATTAAAACTTCCTAATGTGTTCTATATTCACATAATAAGCCAGTCATGTTTCCTCTCTTGTTTTCCCCACTGTGCTGGGGTGTCAGCGTTTCCCAGACACTTCTGCCAGAAAGGCAGGAATTAGGACATACTATACTCTGATCTTCCTTTGTTGGTAGAGGTCCTCTGTGCAGTGTTATCAATTACTGAGTGGCAGAGCAGTCTCTGTTTTCTAAAAACTACACAAGACTGTGGCTACCTGAAGAGTAAGGGAGTCAGTTCTTACCTTGCTGGTGGATCCCAGTCTCGGAAGAAAGGCCAGCTAAGAGTTATGTATTGCATTTATTTTACAGGTAGAGAAGTATTCAAATTATGTATGAAACATTTGCGGTCTCTAAGTTCCTCATTTATATGTGAGTCAACTAAACTGAAAAGATGACCTCATCTAACTCAAGTAATAAAAAAGGATTGACAAAAACACTTTCAATCAGTCTGGTATGGTACTGGATAGTGTTGATTTTCACTGGAGTCACAACAGTGTTCAGGGTCTGAATGTGGTATTTTAGCTTCATGCATTACGTCACTGGTCTTTGTATCTGTTATGCTGAAGCAATGCATCCATTTGGAAAAAATGCTGAAGAAGTTGTTCATGTAATGCACAAAATGTAAGACATGTATTTCTGTGCATTTTTAGATTCAATGTAAAGTTTCAGTGTGCAGAATTAATTCTTATAACCAGATTCAGTGAAAATGTGATTCAACTCTGATTAGGTTGGACTGATCCTAACTGCTTGTCATATTGATGTAATCATTTTGCCTTTTTAAAAACAGGTGACTGTTGATGGTGAAAGCATTCATATTCCCTACTCTAGCAGTTTGTTTGAAGTCACTGTCTATGGAGCAATAATGCACGAAATCAAGTTCTCCCATCTTTTCCATAATCTCACATTTACTCCAAGAAATAATGAATTTATTCTCAAGCTCAATCCAAAGAGCTTTTCTTCAGAAACACAAGGGCTTTGTGGTAAGTTAGAAAGTTAGTGACTTTAACACCTTGCTACTCAAATTTGAACTATTATTAATGCTGAAGTTTGTACAGTCCTGAGCTTGTAAACTTTCTCATCCAGGCAATCCACTGTTGTAGACTAGTGTAGGGCAAATGAGGTCAATGACAGAGCCTTTATTTGAGAAATAGGCTCTATAGGAAAAGATATCAAAAGGAATTAACTAATTCCTCCTGGTAACACCTTGGAGAAAGGGGGAGGGTCACATTCCTCAGCTCATCCTATTTGTTTAGTCATGCCACAGGAGAGAAAAGGGGCTGGAGGAGGGGGGGGAACCCGCACAGACTCAGACTGCACAGAAGTAGAGTGGCTTCAGGCACTCACATACTCTAGTAGCTCACTCATTGTCTCAGGCCGTGACCCTGGAATTCTGCTACAGCTAGGCATCTGTCATGTTTTACTTATGTTATCTGTTCTAGATTTTTTTTTTTTTTTTTTAAATGTGGTTTTAAATATAGCTTTTTACGTATATGCAAGAACACAGTGATTTGAGTCCCATCCTGTGCTTGTATGGAAAGTGAAGGTCTTGTGGGGGATATTTCTGCCTGGGAGAGTTAATTCTGGGGTATCTTCTACAACAGGTTGGACATCTATGGCATCATCTGTGCCTCTTGTAATACAGAAACAAAAATCAGGATCTTTATGATTACTTTGATAGCTGCTATAAATAATATTGATTCATCTGTCCTTGGAGTTCACTGAGCAGCCCCAACAAGCTCAGTCTTGAGCCTGTTTTCTCTAGGTTTGTTTTACTGCTGACTATATTCAAACTGTTTCTTTTACCTTTATTTGCCCTTCTAGGAGTGTGTGACCAGAACCATGCCAATGACTTCATGTTACGTGATGGCACAGTTACTACTAACAGTGATGCATTTATTCAAGACTGGACAGTGAAAGAGCTGGGGAAGGACTGTGAAATCCGGAGAGAAGAAGAGTGCTCTGAGCATGCCACCAGTCATTGCCACCTTCTGCTCTCTGATCTGTTTTCAGCATGTCACACGATAATACCCGCAGACATCTTCTATGAGGCCTGTGAAGAGAGCAGCTGCTATGAGGAAGAAGCCTGTGAGATGATAAATTCTTATGCTCACATCTGCAGAGAAAATGGGATCTGCATAGACTGGAGAACACACGAGTTCTGTCGTAAGGGGTTTTCATATACTAAAACTAATACAGAAACTGCCTGACTCAGCACAATATTACTTTTTGAATATGAGGCAGATCAGATTTTCATGTATAAGTGCTATTAAAGATCTGGTAGATGACTTATCATCTAATAAGTTGCTTATTACAGAAAAAATGTTTCAGTGATATTCTAACTAGTGAAATGAAGGGCACTTATGCAAAGCTAGAGGAATAACCTATGAAATAAAAATGCAGCCAGTGTGATAGTATCTGACTTCACAACCACTGAACTGTCATGGGGTCATGTTTGAATTGCCCTCATTCTGTCAGGCAGTTTTAGTTGCAGACGTAATTGCTTTGGTACAGACATTAGAGGGCCTAAGCAAGACAGACAGGGAGGCTAATAGTTTGTGCTGGTGAAATTCCATCCTGACCTATAACTTTTTTTTGGTGCTGATTGCACAAAAATTTACTTTTCTGAATTTTGTTTTTGCATGTATTTGTATGAGAAGTAGTCTTTATAAATTTGTAAATTCCCTATATTTCAACCAAAGCCTGAATCTTCTACTGTACTTTAAAAAAAAAAAAAAAAAAAAAAGGAGGGAAATGACTATGAACTGTGGTGTTTTCTTTCCAAAGCATGCTCTCTACACTGCCCAGGCTATCTTTAAGTTATTTTGCAAATCTGGTTAGACCTCTGTGTTTTAGTTCTTTATTGAAGGTGAAGAGTTTAAGTGTTATGAGAAAACATTATGGCGTGATGCTGGCCTTGTGAATGCCCAGAGTCTAATAGAGGTGCTAGCGTTAAAGTCATCTTGTTGTTGTTTCGTATAATTACTTCTCAAAATTCTCATAGACCTAAGAAATTCTGTCCTGTTTTTTTTGTTTGTTTTCTTTTTTTATTACTTTTTTTTTTCTTTTCTTTCCTGACAGCCCTATTATAAATGATCTGCCAAAAATATACCTTGTATATTAAATGGCTCTTGAAGTGATATATTCCATGCTCATAGAGTAATGCTGTTTGTCTGTAGTGGTTATTACAGTCATTTTGATATTCACTTTCAGCATTTCTGGAATTTCAGGGACCTGGGATTGCATATACATATATAGCAAGAGACGTTCTTTCTCCCAGCTAGTCCATTTGGTTTGAGATCAGTATGAGGGAATTATGGAATACATTGTCAAGAATGTGAAATTGGCCCATACCTCCAGTTAACATCTCTAATTCTTTTCTAGATTACATTATTGAACAACATATTACTGTTGCATACTGGCTCTTTCTGGAACAAAACTCTCTGTTTGAAATGTAGACCTAGAAAAGAGCAGTAGAATATCACCTGTAATTTTTCAGATTTAGTGCTTTGTAACATGTTGCAAATTGTGATGTCCAAGTACTTAAATAACTCTGTAGCCTTCAAATTTCCATCTTTCTTATACAGCACGTACCAGGATAGCCAAGAAGTTGACAGTTTTAATGCTACTTATGTAAAGAAGTTGTTAGTGTCCTAAGAATAGCATCGTCCTTTTACTTCAGAAATAAAATTGCTAATTACAAGGATGTAGTAGAGGGTACATTAAACAGTTAAACAGTAAAAATAGTGAAGTACTGGAACAGGTTGCCCAGAGAGGTGGTGGATGTCCCATCCCTGAAGGTATTCAAGGTCAGGCTGGACTGGACTTTGATCTAGCTGTGGATGTCCCTGCTCATTGCATAGGCATTGGAATAGCTGATCTTTAAATGTTTCTTCCAACACAATTGATTCTATGATTCTTACTGCAGTTGCCTTGTTTGCAGAATTTTTTATTTTTTGGACTTTTTTTTTTTTTTTTTTTTAATGAAGAATAGTTTTTGTAAGTAGTACTATTGGTTTTTAAGCAGGCAATTTCTCCTATTTTACACAAACAGACTTTTTATATTTTCAGAACCCAACCAAAACTTTTAATAATGGGATTGAACTCATCAACTGAGGTTCTTCAGGTTCCTCTGTACATTCTGGACTATGGTTCTTGTCCTAAAGTACAACCATATCCTCCAACACACCAGAAATAATTGAATTTACCTGTTTCTTGAAACAGAAGAGTTTTAGTTTGAAAGACATTTATTTTTTTTGTTTGCTTTAGCTAGGAGATGTACATGTGTGTAGATATGGTGAATGCTGGCTGACTTGGGAGCTCAGGCCTTCGTTCATTAATTTTATTTCAGTGTTTTTTGTTTTGTTTTGTTTTTTCTTGCTAGAGGAGTTAAAAAAAAATTGTAATGCTAATGCAAGTATCCAGAAGATTCAGTGTTGTAGTACCAAACAGTTCTGTTCATTAACTTTCTTTACTTGCTTGGGGACACTACTGCTGATCAAGTTGTCTAGATCTCTTTATTCAGTGCTGTTGTCTGTCCTGGATATGTCCTAACCCTGAACTGTTATCAGTGCTTCTCTAATGCACTTAAAGATGGTTCCAAATCATTATGTTTATTATCCAGTGTTGAAAACAAAGAACAGGCAAGATGTTCAGCTTGTGAAAACTGTTGTATCATTATTGGCATAAGTCATGCTATTTTGATTCATGAGATTTAGAATAGTGGCTTCATGATTTTTCTGGGGGTAGTAACTTAAGCATATGCCTTTAAACACTTTATAAGGCAGATTTTATTATTCTTGAAGATATGTTTTCAAAGATGTTAATGGCTGCAGAGGATACTGGCTTTCAAAAATCTCAACAATTCTAAAGAAAGTATGTGTAGGAAATCTGCATTTTAGATCTCTAAGAATTTTTTTTTTTTTCCTGGTCTTCCCCAGCAATGAAGTGTCCCACATATTTGATATACGATCACTGCCACAAAAACTGCATAAAGATGTGTGAGAATGATACCAGTCTCAATGTCTGCAAAGATTATCCGACAGAGGGCTGCTTCTGTCCAAATGGGCAGGTGGTTTTCAATGACAGCTGTGTTGGTGAAGAAATTTGCACACAATGCATCAGTGAAGATGGCATGCACCATCAGGTAACTGTATACTTATTATGTTGTCTTCACGAGTGGTTGTGGTTTGTACCTAGGCAAGTAAATCTGTATTCTAAGTCTAACTACTTTTCCCTTTGGACAATTTCTTTACTAACTCTATTCATCATAACCAGACAGCTGTCAGCCCCATAAGCATTTTCCTAGTGTGAAATTAGCTGGTATGGATATAAAACTCACAGCTGGGACTGTACACATCCAGAAACACATCCATATGGAGAAGAGAGCTAGAGGGAAGAGAAGAGAAATGGTATAAGCCAGCTTTTAGCAAGATGAACACTTCATTCAGCAGGCTTTTACCAGTAATTGTGTAGAATTCATGTGGATTGGCAAGACTGGCACATGTGAGATGCAGAGTGTTCTTTTCAAATCTTTTCCTGACCCAGGGTTTTTCTCATGTAAGTTTTCTCTTCTGAGCCATGAAGTGAAGCCTAGAAGAGATGATTAAAAAAAAAACACACTTTTTTTCCTAAGTGCAGAAGCAAAGATGAGCTAGCTAATGTTATGCAAACATTCAGGTTGTTTTTAAGATCCTTATTTTGGACAATATGTTTTATTAAGCTCTAAAAATTTAAAGGTGTTCTTCATGCTTTCAGAAAGACATCGATAATGAGTCTAGGAGTCAAAGAGCATTGGGCATAGTTAATGAATTTGCAGTACTTCATGTCTAAGTTACCACTGCCATAGAAATTTTGTGTTATCTATTTTTTTAATTTAAACTAGAATTTACATTAATGTATTTCAAAATAGATTAAAACATTCTTCTTTGTAAATATGAATATAAAGGTTTCAGTTATGCAAACTGATGTCTAAAAATCAGTTGTTTCTTCTGGTCTATTGAGCTAAATGTGCCTTACTTTTAAAAAAATATCAAATGTATTGATAGTGCTCTGTTTTAAAATATGTTATAAATTTAAGCATCCTTAGCAAAACGCTGGACAGAATATATATATATGTATATATGTGTGTGTGTGTATATACACACATATATACACACATATATATACATGAGAAAATGTGAAATAAACACGAACATTTTTTATAAATTTCCCTTTGCAGTGCCTTGAATGCTGTGTAACTGCTAGGACCAGAGCAGAAAATGAACCCATCAAAAAAATCCAAAACAAATGAACCAAAAACCTCTCAAAACTACCACTCTTCCTGTAGATCTAGAGTTTGATCAGAAAACTTCAGGATGCCTAGAACTGACCTCAAGGCTTACTTTGCACTTCAGATTAGATGATATTGAATGTTGTCTTTGCATTAAAGACACAGTTTAATTAAAGATCATGACTAAGCTGATATTCAAACTACTTTCTGCTTTTTGTTATTAATTCCACTGCCAGTTTTAAGATGGTGAAATGTCACTGTTCTTCATATCATCCAACTTATGTGAAAACAGCTTACAGATTTTTACTTAGGAATTAAAGAAACCAAGCCACAAACAACAAAAAAACATCCTCCAAAAACAATAAAAAATCCATAACAACGTAATACATAACAATCTGTCATCGTGAAGATGCTACTGTTCTCCTGAGTGTGACCAGATTAAATGCAAATCTGACCTATTCTTTTAATACATACAGAAACATTGTAGAAAGAGGTACTTAGATTAACAGTGAATGTAGCCTTTTCATCACAAACAAGATGTTGTTTTGCTTTAATGTGTATCACAGCCCTGTCACTTTTTCTACTGTCTCCTATCATTCTCACAAAATTTTGAAAGAGCAAGTAGGTAACTCTCATCATGCATCTGCCCCAAAGAGAAGTGATATCTGTACCTCACTGTTCTCCTGGAGCATCTAGATAAATGTTTCTCTTGAGAACATAAAAATACAATCATTTAGAGAAGCATGGCTGGTGATAATTGGTGTTCTCCAGGGGTCTGTGCTAGGACCAGTGCTCTTTAACATCTTTATCATTGACACAGACAGTGGGATTGAGTGCACCCTCAGCAAGTTTGCAGATGGCACAGAGCTAAGTGCTACGGACAAAATGAAGAGATAGCATCCAGGGAGGCCTGGACAGGTTTGAAAAGTGGGCCCATGAGAACCTAATGGCGCTCATCAAAGCCAAGTGCAAGGTGTTACACTGGGGTTGGGGCATTTTCAGATATGTGTGCAGACTGAGAGAAGAACTACTTGAGAGCCACAGCTGTGTGGAGGAGAACTTGACTTAAAGGTGCTGGTAGATTAAAAACTTAGCGTGAGCTAGCAAGCGTGCACTTTGCAGTCTGGAAGAACAGCTGTACCCTGGGCTGCATCAAAAGGAGAGTTGCCAGCAGGGTGAGGGAAGTGTTTGTCCCACTCTACTCTGCCCTTGTGAGGTACCATGTGGAGCACTACATCCAGTCCTGGGGTACCAAACATCAGAAGGATTCAGAACATTTTGGAACAGGTCAGGAGGAGGGCCATGAGGGTGGTCAAAGTGCTGGAACACCTCTCCTGTGAAGACAGACTGAGAGGGCTGGACTTGTTCAGCTTGGAGGAAAGAAGGCTTGTTGTGGCCTTCCAGTGGGAACTTACAAAGAGGAAGGAAATAAACTTTTTACACATGTAGCGACAGGACAAGGCAGAATTGTTTTAAAGTAAAAGAAGGTAGATTTTTCACTGAGAGGGTAATGAAGGTGCTGGAACTGAATGCCCAAAGATGTTGCCATTGCCCAATTGCTGGAGATTTTCAAGGCCAGGTTGTATGCAGCCCTGGACAATGTGATCTAGTGCTTGATACAGTGGTTGGCAACTCGACTCATGGCAGGGGAGTTGTTGGAACTAGGTTATCCTTGAGATCTGTTCCAGCTCAAGCCAATCTGTGATTGTATGAATGTTTGTGCCTTGTGTGCAAAGACATAGTGAGTGATAGTTGCAATAGACTATGAAATCTATGGCTTTAAAATAATATATTTCAAGATTATATTGACCTTTGAAGGAGCATACTTTGATTTTTACATGTAAAACATGGGACTAAATTGCTTAGTAGTGTGTATATTAAGAAGGTCAAATAAACTGATTTCAAAGGAAGACTCGTTTGAGGATTAAAGATGTTCAGGATCCTATTTAAAAACTGTGACACTCTTGGCAGGAAGTATCTTCAAACATCCTGCTTGCATTTTCAAGCGCAATGTATTATGGGAGTTAGCAAAGGATACTTTAATGTTCTAGATACTTTCAGATAGAGAATTAAGCTCTTACCTGGGGTAAAGGATCTTAGCTCCAGGGATCTATCTAGAATTGTGCTGATTCATCACCACTGAAGAATTTGCATTCGGTATTTAAAGTTCGTTTACATTCATCCCATTAGGTCACTTGCTCTTTTCCTTCTCTTTTGTTTCTCTGGTGCTCTCTAGGGACTCTCATCTCAAAGCATAAAAGTGAAATAATGGAGCCTTCTTAAAATTGCTGTATGTACTTTCCATCATTTCTTTCCTATTTTGCAGGCCAGAAGGTAGCTTATAGAGTTCTGGCCAAAACCTTAGTATACATGAAAAGATTAATTGTGCATACTAAGCAACAGGATGAATTGAAATGAAAGCAGAGAGTGCCCACATAGGCCAGTCATAGTCTATGTGGATCCTTCCTGCAGTTTTGAGTGGGAAGAGGGACCAAAGTGTGCATTCTCTGGAAACTATGGAAATTAATCTGCAAGTCCCAGTTCAAAAGCAGGCAAAATTACAACCCTATTCCACTCCTCACACAGAACAATGCCTTAATCTCTGCAATTAGATCTGATAAAACAGCCTGATCTAGTCTCAG
Organism: Excalfactoria chinensis; assembly: GCF_039878825.1. NCBI lineage: Eukaryota > Metazoa > Chordata > Aves > Galliformes > Phasianidae > Excalfactoria > Excalfactoria chinensis. The sequence continues at coordinate 71,249,315 of NC_092825.1, read as the reverse complement.
AGCTGAATATTCAGGTTCTCTGTAGCAGCTGCACATTATCACTGGTGGGTTGAGTCAGCTGAAGGCATCTGTTAAAACGCTGTCTTAGGAGTTGCTCAGGAGCTGGGAGCTGTGACCTTCTGTGTTTCTCCCCCTGTGGAGTCCTCAGATTTTGAGCCTGCTGGGCACCAATAGGCTGAACTGTGTGAAACACAGTTCATTGTCAGTGTGTTGGTCATACGCTTGTCTGCTGTATGGCATCTTGTTTGATTTGCTCTTTAGAGGTCTCTCATAATTCACACAGGTTTTGTGAAATTTGAACCTTGTAGCTGGGTTTTGCTTAGTCAAGTTTATCATAGGCAACTTGTAGCTTCCTATATCTCTGAGTTTGCCACATGAACAAAAAGTTGTACCTCATCCTTCAGATAGTTCACACACATATTAAATAACTGAAAAAGGCATATAATCAGGTGAACAATGTTTTCCACAGTCTAATAGTGGCAGGACAGTGCTGTATATATGTGCAGTTATACAATTGTACAGTTATACAATTATAGTCAATAGGAAAACAGAGGTTAAGCAGATGTTTCATATGAAAGATTATCATAATAGAAAGATAATCTATGATAAATGAAAAATGCTCACCTATGTTGAAGGTTCACAGTAAACTCCACAAAGGAGTGATTTCCAGAGAAAGAGATCCTGCCTTGGTGGTAGTCAGCCCTTAAATGAGATCTGGGAGAAGTGGAGTCAAGCTCCACCTGTTCCGGTAGCACAGCTGAATTACTTTCACCTGTGCTCCTGCAGTTGACTCATTCCTTGCCCCGGGTGGCTAATCAGAGGTTCATGCTGTGATCCACAGTTTCCCACACACTGTCTTTATTTGAAATAGGAGAAAATCAGACACTGGGGGTATTTCCTTTCCTTTATACAGTATCTTTATATCTGCGTAATGCATAGAAAACTGGTAAAAATTGAAGAAAATTGTTTGTTTTGTAACAAGAGGAATTAAAATTCATTGTATTATTTCTGTTGAAGGAACAAGGCTGCTTTTTTTATGTGTAAGTACTGAAACTCATATGAGTTGTTGCATACCCCTTAGTGGGGTATTAACTCTGCAAACTTCTAGTCTGTATGCCAGTAACAAGATTTAGCTTCAGTTACTGTGTTGGGAAAGGAGGATCAGCTCTTATCATTTTCATCTCCACCACTGCAGGACTAAACATGTGATCAACACCTCAGAAAGTGAAACTGTTTCTGGGTTATGATCTCCTTAGTCCCTTTCTTTTCCCCTAATGCTCTTTTCCTCTGCTCCTTTCTCTATCTGAAATAGTGCTTGGGCTTATGGGATTCTCAGTACCAGTACCCATATAGAGCTCTACTAACACCATGCTATCTCAGGTAATCTTACCTAGTATTAGAAAGAGAATTGTTTACATTGAGAAAATTGAAGCTGATGAAAAAGTTGGATTCTCTTTTTGCATCCTGAAATATCTAAATGATTTTCACATCACCATCTATAAATGTAGACTTTCTCTGTCAGCTTCTCAGGGCTTTCTAATTCAGTCCATTGAAATCTCTGACAGAAGGCTCTCCCAAACCCTGAAGTAATGATCTTTTCTAGCAGATATCAACACAAGCTTTCCTTGACCGAAACAGATTTCTTGTGCATTAATTAATCCTATGCAATTTGGTTCTTAAGCTTAGTTAAACCTCCAGTTGTTTTGGTCTGGCATGTCTCCTGTCTTATCCTTGCCATGCTTTCAATCTTTGTAGGTAAATATCATTTTAATTGTATTTATAGACTCCTATAATTGCTTAGAGCACATAGGTATCACTAGGTACGGATGACACTATGTTTCCCTTCTTTATTGCTGAAAGTTTCAGCAAACTGTTTTTTTTTTTTTTAAATGCACTTCAGAGTTCTCTGGATGTCATCTTTTCCCGTAATGACATCCTAGCTAATCCATGTTATCATCTAGAACCCTGTTTGAGTGTACAAACCAACTTTATTACCCTGTAGCTCATCTTTTCACTAATACCAACCTATTGTCATGTCATGGGTTTTAAATGTAGGCAGCACTTTATAAGTTACTACATCTTTACGATCAATGATTTCCTCTCTCTAATGAGAGAAACCAGTAGCTGAATAATCACATACTTCACTGGTACTTTCTTAATGTGCTTGTTATGGCTGGTAGTCATCACAAGAATGATTCTTTTAGATTTGGGCTTGCTATATAGTGTTTTTCCAGCCTGCAAATGAATGGGAAATCAAGTGATGAGACACCAGAGATTCTTAATTAAAAATATACACTGTTTATTTCTTTACATTTAAGTACAACTAATTTGGGAAAAGGAGCCACTTCCATGTATTCCCAAAAATATCATTTCTTGTACTATTATTACTGAACATCTAACATGGCATATAGTTCTGAGTCCACTGCTACTGTTACTTTCACAGGAGCTTAAGATTGCATTTATAATGTCTGAGCAGTTTTTGTGCATAAAACAGTAGTAATTCCTCATTTCATTCACATATTCTTTACATGCTTAGCTAAACTCATACACTCAGAGTTATGCATCTCCTCAGTTTCCTACTGTTAACAGAGCAACCAACTAATTCCTCATGTAGTCTACTGGTTTTCCTCATTAACTTTGCTCACCCTTACCCATTCCCATTGCTAATATATTAGTATACTAGTGATCATAATATGATAATGAAATCTCAATCAAACAATCAATACAGTTTTTTTGTTTGTTTGGTTTTGTGTTTTTTTTTTTTTGTTTTGTTTTGTTTTTTTCTGCAGCACATGGAAACATGGATTCCCTCCAATGAGCCTTGCAAGATCTGTACATGTCTTGACAACAGAAAAGTAAACTGCACTCTTCAACCTTGCACTGCTATCAAAAGTAAGTTAGTTTAGCTCTGAGTACAACTGGTCTCAAACAGATTTTTGTTAACCTGGTGTTTTAGTTCTTATCTAAACTTAATTTATGGATGTTTCATTCTCTAGCTGTGCAGTGTGGCTCCTGTGAAGTTCCTCGTCTACGCAGGGACCCTAACCAGTGCTGCCCTATGTATGAGTGTGGTAGGTTCTCATAACCTTCTGGAATCTTCTTGGTATGTGTTTTTACTAGATCATTCAAAACTATGCAATACAGTGTATTCACCGAATCCTGAGGAAACTTCAAACTCGACTTTGCCCTTCTGTAAGAGATGAAAGGAAATAAGGTTTTTTTTTGTTGTTTTTTTTTGGTAAGTGACATTAGAAGTGTCAAATACACTTTTCTTTGTGACCTGTTTTTTTTTTTTTTTTTTTTTTTTTTTTTTCCCAGCATGAAGTACATTAGAACTCCAATCCTCATAACCCAAACTTGAGCTATTTTTGAAAATGATCACTGATCTCCTGAATACTAACTTGCATCAGATTTTAGGATAGCAATTGAGCATAGGGAACAAGCCTAATGGGCATGTACCTGAATGCATACACCTTTTCTAGAAGATTAACTTGTGAAGCATGGTTTTAAACACTCTCAATTTCTCTTCTTAGTCTGTGATCTAGTTTCTTGTGATTTGCCTCCTGTCCCTGAGTGTGAGTTTGGCCTGCAGCTTGTTCTCACCAACCCTGGAGAATGCAGACCAAATTATACATGTGGTAAGATGTAGATATATACTTAGCACTAGATGACATTGAAACACTGCATTTGAATAACACTGACAATGTGTTTTATTCACAGCATTTTCCCTGTGAAATGTTTTATTTGGGAGCCACTGGCCATATAATGATTTCACACTTGGAAAAAAGTTATTGTTGGCAATTTCAAAGGTGTACTCACATTTGAATTAAGGAAGCTGTTAACACTGTATGTGTGCTCTGAAATTTGTGTGTATTTTATAAATTCTTTTTATGTATATAAGAAGATACAAAGATATTTGGCAAGATAGGAGCTTCTTCTGAATCTACAGTACAGTCTCTTACCTGTGTCTTTTATATTTGTTTTATTTATTACTGTTCTAAGTAGGTGTGTAATAAGTAGTGATTATTGCGCTACTACCTAAGAACTGTCTTGTTCATTTGCAATGATCTGAAATTACATCTGCTTAATCTTTTTCTGCTAGCTTGTAACAGAGAAGCGTGTAGTTTTGTTCAAAGACCTTTCTGCCCACCCCATCGGGAACTGACTGTTAGGAAGACAGAGTGCTGCGACAAATATGAGTGTACCTGCAGCTGCAGTAACTCAACAGTGAGCTGTCCTCTTGGGTATTTATCCAGATCTCTCACCAATGACTGTGGCTGCATATCTACTACTTGTGTTCCAGACATGGTAAGGGAGGTGAACTAGAAGTCCATGGATGAGATTATCCTTTATCATATCATAGTATCATAGTATTGTGCGAGTTGGAAGGGACCTTAGAGATCATCGAGTCCAACTCCCGGGATTCGAGCCCTCTGTGTAGCAGAGCGGCACTTCTACCCCCTGCTCCACAGGGGGGGATTCGAACCCGGGCCCCCTGGTGTTGCAAACGGGAATTTTACCGCTGCGCCACCGGAGGCACACATGTGTGAAGTGACAGCACCGAAGGCAGTGGGTAGATATAAATAAAACCCCAAACAGGCTACTGGAAAGTGATACACAGGCATTTTTCATTTGTGTGTGTGAGAAAAGTACACCCTTGAAACATAATGTAGCTGTTTATTACAGTAATTTTATTATGATGTAATCATTCAATTTTTGTGACTTTGAGAAATTCAGATGATAATACATGCTTGAATATATTTATACATATATATAATCCATCAATATATATAAATATTATATCCACATATATATATATCAAATCCATATATACTATGTATGAAATTTTAGAGGTCTTTTTGAAATTTCTGGTTTATTTCTGGATAAGAGTCGTGTACTTTTGGCTTAGTACTTACTGTACTTTAGAATTTTATATTTTCAATTGTATACTGACTTTATTGACATATTTACATCAACCTAGATCTAGACTTCTTCTGTTCTTTGATTACTTTTCTCTGAGGAGGAATGGTATCTCGTGTGAAGTATATTTTACTTTATTTTTCCAAATTGGTATCTGGCTTGGTTAAAGTTTCACTAGGATACTTTTTTTCCCCTAATGTTGTCAGTCTTTCATTAAGTATTATGATATATTAATATTTAAGATAAGGTTGCTTAGAAGAGAGATTTCAGGGGTATTAAGCCTGTTCACTGGAGTTACTTACCAGCTTAACATAAGGTTAGAATGTCTTGCAGCTCAGGAGAAGTAAGCTTTATTTTCTTTCTGTTCATACGTAGTTCAAGACCTTACATAAGTCATTTTGTTGTTCCTTGAATCAATTTCTGTGTCTATAAAATTAACGGACACATTTCTTTAATAGTATGCTGTAAAATTTACTCAGAGAGAGTGCAATATAAATGATAACACTACTTTTGTGGTTGCTGTGATGTTTTAAGGTTGATAAAAGAGAATTACTACATGTAGCTTGCCATAGTATATTTTTATATCAGATGAGACAGCTGACAGAAGTTTTGTGTGTGTGTGACATATTCTACAGGATTCATTGTTTATTGTCTCTACATACTGGGTCCCATTATATTTCCAGTGAAACCCAGTCAGCCCTTGAACTGAGTCATTATTTGCCTCTGAATACAATTAAAAATCTCCAATTCATTCATTATAAAACAGCTGCTTGAGCTGCACTTATGTTCCTTTCCTCAACAGAATGATTTCAGTTTTGAGATTTGTAGCATATCCAGTGGCTTTCAAATATGACATACAACTTATGGTAGGTTTAATGTGTTAATAAACAGCCTTTTAGAACTAAGTGTATCCTTACAGTACCAGTGTGTTCTTTCATATATTAACTGCTGCATTCAATAGGTGTGTGTGCACAACAACATTGTTTACCCCATCGGGAAAACCTGGAAAAATGGCTGCAAGGAATGTTCTTGCACTACTATGAGAGATGATATTACAGGATTACAGATGGTGGAATGTCATGACAAAATATGTAACACATTCTGCCCTCGGGTGAGTAACATTTAAATTAGTGCACTAGCACTGTCCTTAGTATGCATATCCACTCCGACCTCAGACTGAATTCTAGCCTTTAAGTCTCAGAGCTGGAGAAATGAATGTGCTATCTTATATCCATAGTTCCAGTAGAACAATTTTCATCTTGTATTTTCTTTTGTATTATTGGTGTGTATATGTGTGTATGTGTGTGTGTGTATACAAATACTTTCAAAAACAAATGTTTCCCACTTTTTTTTTTTTCCTATCAGTTATGTCTAATAACAGATGTTTTCATGTAGTGATTCTCAAAGAGATTTTTTGTTTGATTTTTCAAAATTGGATTATTTGTATTCACATACATTTTTCTGAGTGGTGGATTTCTTATTTGTAATATCAGTGTACAGCCTTACAGTTCTGTTTTAAAAATCCTCTTTCCTTAAAAAGTTGTTAACATTAAGCCTTCAACTCTGCTTTTTTATTTTTTCTTCTCATTTTCTTCTCTTCTTTGATCGATCTGTGTTTTTCTTTTCTCCTTCAGGGATATAGCTATATTGTTCAAGACGGGGAGTGCTGTGGGCATTGCCAGAAAACTGCCTGTGAGGAGCAACCATTCTGGTCTCGGGGTGATGCAGATCCTCATTTATATGAGGTGAGATGATACTGGGGAGGATTCTTCCTCTTCTAAAATGAGCTCCCTGTCCCACAGAAGGAGGCAAAGTTACTTTTCTTGAAAGGTAGGCAGTGCCGAAAGCTAGTTGGTACTGGGCTTGTTACTTACTTCATTCTGCTAACAAGCAAACCCTCCCCCCATCCCATTTCAGGTTCTAAGGAAGAAATATATATATATATACATAAAATTCATGATTTCACAAGTCATAGTTCAAAAGAATTTTAATGAAAAAATATACTTCTCTGACAGTAGAAAATCTGTTTAAATTATCCTAATAATGGTGGATTGTGTGTAGATTGGATATCTAATTGCTTGAATTCTATGGTTCTGTTCAAATAGTATATCCTATTTTATATGAGTTGAAATATCCGAATATCAGGAGCTGAATGTGGATAGAAATATTAATTGCATGTATTTACTGAAAATAAAGGCTGAATGTCAACTCAGTCTGCGGTTGACTAGGCACACTTCTTCATTCAAACTAACAGCTTACTTTCAACAATGTCTCTGCCTTTAGTATTTCTTTGTGTCCTTTCCAAAAAGATGAATAATGGGAAATAAATACATGCAACTAGCCATTCGGAATATTCTGCAGACACTCTATCACTCTAGAAAACTAGGTCAATATTTTCTTTCTTTACTCTTTATTTATGTTTAAATTCCTTCAGTTTATTCTGTCCCCAGTCCAACTAACCAGCATTGACAAACCATTGCCGTCCCTTGTAGCTTTAAATTACTTAATCTTACACAGAAATTTGGATTTGATGAAGGCAGGAACAGTAGGTTAAATGGGCTTTTTTTTTTTTTTTTTTTTTTCCCTCTTATTCACTGCAGCATGTTTGTGCTTAAAGTTACATATCACTTTCATATATTTGGTATTAACTTTTAAATTACCTCTTTACAAAGGCAGTTTGCTTCTGTTCTTTTAAAAATGTAAATGTATCATTTTGTTGTCTGCTACTTCCCTGATTTCATCAAAGGCATTTCACAATCTGGATCAATATTTTTCTCTGCATCATAAATAAAGCCCTCAGAAGGCCTTTTTTTTTTTCTTTCTTTTTTCTTTTTTTTTTTTTTTTTTTTTTTCCCCCACATCCTGCTATGTATTACTGGGTTCTGTTGTGTAAATGGAGTTGCAGATACTTATACACTGTTGTTCTTGTTGTGTAGTCTTTCATCAGCAAAGAAAGAACAAACAAACAGGAGAAGGAAGAATATTCAGGAACTTTATGAGCAATGATGTTTGACTCCTTGGGAAGGGTCTGATTCTCACAGAATGGCTTGGCTTGAAAGTGACCTTAAGGGTCGCCTAGTTCCAACCTCTTGCATCACTTTTCTTGAAGTGTATTCAAAGTGCATGAAATGTGGAAGCATCCTGCCTCAAAGCAGTAATCCACTCTGTGTGGCACTGAACTAGGGCAGCATTTTCTTTCTGGCTATCTCTTCCCATGACCTGCTTTATCTGACTCACGGATGATAATAATCGGCAGGGAACATCAACAGGATGTGGTCTCTCCTATGTTTGCAAGTTTTTTCTCCTCAAGAGTTTGTTGTCAAAGCCCCTTTTAGGCTTAGTGAAGCTGATTTGCAGTAGGTTCCAGTGGAAAGATGGCCAGCTTGGCAGCTGAGTGGTGCAACACAACCAGCTACCAGGAACAAATGTAAATTTAAATCTATGTAAACATGCCTTTTCTTCTTCACACATTATTTCACCTGCCCCTTTCATTTCTTCCTTGTAAATCCTGTACCCTACAAACCAAGCAGAAGACCATTTTGTAAGCAGATAGTCACAGTATGATCCTGTGAAGAGCTTTTGAGTGACAGGTTGTTCCCAAAGCAGTGGATGTATATTCTGAAAACTATCAAATTGACTGAGGTGCCCTTCTCTTTGTTTGGTGGCACAAAAACTGCTGTCCATATTTAATCCTTTGACAATTTCTTGTCAGGTTGGCACGGAGTGGCGATCCCCCTTCAATAAGTGCATAATTAATGAGTGTGTCCAAGTGAATGATGAGGTTTTTGTTCAGAAAAGGAATCTGTCCTGCTCTCAGATGGATATACCTGACTGTCCAAATGGAACTGAATTACGCTGTGACCAAGTAATAGACTGCTGTCCTTCATGCAGATGTGGTAAGGCCTTATGTATGACAAATGAAATCAGTGAAGAATTATCTCATGTGCCAATCTCCTGTTTTACAGTGGCAATTTCGAAAGTGTATCCTATGCAAGTGTAATATCACTTTGAAGCTGTCCTGCATGATTTAAACATTGACAGTTGCTCCTGCTGCTGTTACTTTCTCTTTCTAAGCAGTGTTCTCAGTCTTCTTTTGAACTAATTTCTGTTGTCACCAAGAGAGACATGCCAGGCTATGTCTCAACAGCACTTCCTTGCATTGTTAAGCAGTTATTACAAGGTCTTGACATGCTTTTGACCTAGAAAGGTGCAATGCTGTTGCCAACAGCTGTGTTGTTACTCCTTATGAACAAGGAGTTTCCATGTAGCCATTATACCTTCTGGATATCTCTGAGTGTTATAGCTGTGTCCATTTACTAACATATACTTAGATCAAAAATAGATATTGAAAGATTTGGCTGTTTGGACACAGTCTGGGAAGACTCTCAGTCATATTTAATTGACAGGTATTTGGGACAACTGCACAGGGAGGAACTTCAGTGGGAGAAGGAAGAGAAATAAGTGCAGTAACTTGCTGAAAACTTTTGAGCATGTTTTCTGAGATTGCAAGAATTGAAATGGAGGGGAAAATCTACATAATAAATAAATTTAAGAAAAGGGTATGAAAAGAAAAAGCAAACAACAACTCATCAAGGGATACTTGGAGGCAGTGGATATTTGGATGTGGAGATCAGTATAACTGACGAAGTTACTTTTCAAATTATAATGTAAGAGGGTAGGATTGTATTTATTTTCACTGAATCTGGATTTAAATGTCCTCAGTTGGAACTTTAATGAGTAAAGAATGTACGCTTCTGGTTTATTAAGTTCAAGTAACAGTACAGTAAATGGAATGTTATCATCTCTTTCAGTACCTGTGAATGGTTGTCCTTTGAATGGCACAATTATTGGGGTAAGACAAGCTTCCTTTTCCTGTAGTAATAATACTTGAAAGAGCTTTTGAAGAAAGCAGACTTGCTCAAATACACTTGAATGCACAGGGCAGATTTTCTCAGCCAGAGTCCTTACCAGTGAGATGTTGTACCAAAAGCAGTCATAGGAGCTCAGCATGTGCACATCCGGGTCTTGACCCTGCCACAAATGTTCTTGTATGACAGTGAGCATCTCTGCAAAATAGGGAAAAGTTGAGTTTTCTTATCTTGAAAGGATGTTTGGAAAAAAAAAAAAAAAAAGTGCTTACAAACTGTGTTAGTTTGCATTGTGTAATGACTTGCAGGCTACCAGACACACAGGAAACTGCCTGTGAGGGATAATCTCTAAGGTGATTCTTATCAACTTCAGGGAAGGGAATGCTTCCTGTGTTCTACCTAGAGAATGAAAATGAGTAAAAAAAGGATAGAGGCTCTTGTTCCACCTGTGTGGAAGGAGGACTCTCTCTCCTTTGCTAGTAGCAGGAAAAGGAAAGCTGAGCTCCTCCTGCTTGCCTTCTGTGCTATTTCAAATCCTCTGCTCAGAGGAAGTTTTTGTCTCAACTATATACTTAGTGGATAGGTAAAAAAGTGTTTTACTGAGTCCATGACAGTAGGAAGGATTGTGGTTAAGCATATGATCTCACTTATGCAGAATTTATCTTTGGAGAGCCCTAACAATAAGCCATTATTTCCCTAAATCCATGTTCTGGTATCACCTCTGGTGTATACAGCTTTCTCAGCATCCCAAGGGAAACAGGTGTCCTTTATTCATTTAACCTAACTTTTAACATATATGTTCCTTTTTTTTTTTTTTTTTTTTTTTTCCCATTTATTGATAAGATATATTGATAAAGTACAAGTCTCTCTGGACTCAAGGAACAAAACTCTGGGTTCTCTTGAACAGACAGCACCTCTCTCCATCTACTGCTTCCATTTTAGATATTTTTCATATCTAGTAGGTGTAACTTTTTCATTTTGTTAGAGTCTATTCCATTCAACCTCCATCATTCTGTAAGTATAACTGTCCCATAGAATTAAATCCAAAGAATAACTATGCCTTTCAATCTGAACACTGCAGGAAATGTTTTAAAGTGGTTAAATCTGAAATAGACTGCTTTCTCTTTGATTCCACTATTTGTCTCCTCTACAGTATGTTGTGAAATGAAGAAATTGCCTTTCATAAAAAAAAACAAAAAACAACTTACTTGTAGAGGGTATTATCTGGTACAATTGCCAACTCATGTCACCCATTGTCATAATTGTGTAGGTATAAGTTTAGATATAAAATTCCACGTTGCAAGAAAAAGGTATCTTTCCAGTTGCATGCTGTTATTTGATGAACAGATAATTTTTTTTTCCTTCTAACAAAACATTTGCCTGATTTGTCAGTCCTTATTGTATTTTCAAGTTGTATGGTAAAATGATACAAAGGTGGTGACAGATATTCAAAAGATTATTTATGAGGAAAACTCAACAATATGGATGCCTTCACTGGGAAATGCTGAGACAATCTCCACCAGGGAGTGATCTCCAAGAGATGCTGCCTTAGTGGTGGTCAGCCCTTAAATGAGGTCTGGAGGAGGTGGAGTCAAGCTCCACCCCTTCCGGGAGTGCAGCTAAATTACTCTCACTTGTGCTCCCACAGCTGACCCAACACTTGCCTCAGCAGATTAATCAGAGGTTCCGGCTGTGATTACCAATTTCCCATACACAAATATATAAAAACATTTTAAGTACAACATAAGAATTTTTTGGAAAAGCTCTTATTTTGAACATAAAGCAGTAATTTCCGTATTTTGAAGATAAAAAGTAAAATCTTTAAACTTCTCAAATATTGAAAAAAAATAAAAATCCTATCTTAATAAAATTTCCTAAATTATCATGAATTCATAATGTGGCACGATTACATTTTGATTCATTTTTGTTCGCTATTTAGATTTCTATAAAAACTTTTCTTTTTAGAATTCAGATTTTAAAATGTATCATTTGTCTTGCTGACAATTAACCATTTTACCAAACACAGTCTGTGAAAGATTTTGAGGGTTTCTGATGTAGGCCCCAGCTGCCCTATTACTTTTGTGCTTTTCCTTTTGCACTGTATCAGGCACCTAGCATTCAGCAAAGCATGAAAAAGAGTGTGAAATGTGAGTGGAGATAAGAATTTTGGAAGCTGTCTAGACAACATGGACTTCCTAATGGAAAAAAGGATGAAAGTATTTTGTGGATCTTAAATTACAATTTGTTTAATGACTATGTTCTTTTTGTCACAGGGTTACCCCTAGATGTAAGTCTGTAACGGGGTGGGGCCGGCCGGGGGGGTACACAGGCCCCGGGAAAAGAAAAGAGGAGAGACAAGGGAGCAAAGGGAAAAAAAGAGGAAGGGGTTTTCTGCGACCCGACCTGGCCAGCGCGAGTGCTCCGGGAGAGGGGGAAGGGAAGAGAGTGAGCAGATAGTTTTAACAAAGAGAAAACACAGTGGTAACGATCTGAGGAGGAATGGTAATTTACTAAATTTAACTGAAAGTAGGGGTTATTAACTCTACATCCTGTTCTTTCTTGTCTAGTAGTGTGGCATTTTCCACTCTGTTTTAACTTCATTTTAGCTTGTTTTGAAAAAGGTGATGGGATTAAGAAAGCACAGCACTGCAAAAAAGTTCTCTGCCAATTCAGTCACTGATTTTACAGTAAAAGAGGTGAGATTTAGGTTAGACTTTAGGAAAAAAATTTTTACTCAGAGGGTGGCAAGATAGTGGAATAGGTTGCAGAGAGAAGGATATCTCATCCCTGGAAGTGCTCAGTGCCAGGTTTAATGAGATCCTGGGCAGGGGAAATGGCCTCAAGTTGTGCCAAGGTAAATTTAGGTTGGACGTTAGGAAACACTTTACAGAAAGGGTAGTTTAACACTGGAATAGGCTCCCCAGGGAGGTGGTTGAGTCACCATCCCTGGATGTGTTGAAGAGCTGTTTGGATGTGGTGCTCAGAGATATGATTTAGCAGAGGGTTGTTAGAGTTAGGGTACTATGGTTAGGCTGTGGTTGGACTTGATCTTTGAGATCTTTTCCAACCTGAGTGATTCTATGATTCTACACCCATGTGTCTTCATATGTGCATCCATTAAGTTCTTTCAACTCTCTAGATTTTTGTATTAGAAGGTTAAAATGGTAAAAGTGAAGGATCTTATATTGGAATTTAAAGATAAATTATTAAAATACTGGTATCTTCCCATCAGAATTACAACCTCCATCAGATTGTTCATGGAGGATCTTTTTCCTAGACCTCTACGAACCAAAAATAAGACATTTCTTTTGTTGGTGCTCTATTAAAATTCACTGTTCTAAAGACAGCTGTTGTGCTGAGGTCTAGAGAAAGAATGTAATTAATATTTTTTATTCAAAACATTTGTTCTTCAGTGGGTATGTGGGGGTGCTCAGATGTGTGCTCAGAACTACCCCTAAACCCATTACATTTACACAGTTGCTCTGGCTGACTTCTTAGTTTTCCTCTGTTTGTTCCTTGTGTGGAAGAAAAAAAAAAAAAAAAAGAAATTATGGTTACATGTAGTGTACATTCCATTTTGAAGCCTACTGAAAGGTTTTGTCATGCAATATTTGGTGTCTTTTTATTAGTTTTCAGATGTTCTTTGTGCAGTCTTTTATGCGCTCCACCAATTTTGTCCACTTAGCCAAAGGAGTTTATTATTCTGAGGTTAAAATGGAAGGCTATGCTCTTTGGAGGCAGAAAGAATTTGGATGTAGAATTTTTTTAATCCAGTTATTAACTCTATATCCTGTTCTTTCCTTATCTAGTATTGTGGCATTTTCCACTCTGTTATAACATAATTTTAGCTTGCTTTGAAAAAGGTGATGGGATTAAGAAAGCGCAGTGCTGCAAAAAACTTCTCTGCCAAATCAGTCACTGTTTTCTTGCAACTGTGAGGAAGCCAGTTCATCATTTTGTAGCTGCTTTTTATTTGTTTTTTTATCCTTCTACTCTTGCCATTTTTAAACTTTTAAGCCTCCAGGGATTCCAAGTAGTTTTGTTTGTTTGTTTGTTTTGTTCTTTAAATAGAAACAATAACTAGCAATTTGTATTTATAAATGGTTGTGATGGCTCAAGAACAAAAAATTGTTGGTGGACTGACTCACAGCACTTGAGAAGAATGAACTGGTGGGAACCACCTAACACATAGTAATGACAAAATTCTTACTGTTTTTAGGAATTCCTTTTTTCCTTGCTAGCTCTGTAATTAAGAAAGAAATAACAATGCCATTTTGGAAATTACAAAATTCTAAATGATTTACTAGAAAAATATGCTTCTGCTTTACTGCTTGTTGGGGTATGTAAAATTTGGATCTCTGGTAAGTGAGCACATTGATTTGCTTTCTCTTGCAAACACATGAAGAACTTTGCTTAATGAAAGATATTTGACATAGATAAAATTGCTCATTTGTTTGAGTTTTGCTCAAGAGACACACTCTGACTTTTACAAGCTATTTCTAATGTTTCAGCCATGGAAACGCATGATGGTGGATCAATGCACAACATGCATCTGCTCCCTCCAGTCAGTGTCTTCTCAGAGATACAGTCTAACATGTACGAAGTTTAGCTGTGAACCATGCCCAACAGTAAGTGCAAATATTCTGCATGCTTTGATTAAGAGTGTCTGATGAAAAAATCTTTGTTGTGTATACCAGGTTGTTTTGTACAATTTAGGCTACTTACCTTTTGGGCAAAATGAGGTATTAGAAATCACTGTTATAGAAAGCGCTATAACTGCTATAGTGTCCTTTCCTACATTATCTCTCACCATCCAGGAACTGACAGGTCAGTCAGAATCTTCTTTCGTTGGGGCTTTCCTATGACTATATGAACCTAGTAGTAACTTGAAATGATTATCTCTATCAGTTTCACTGGTCTTTTTGAAGTCTAGAATGCACCAGTGAACAATAAAGTGTGCATGTGTGTGTTCCCACACAGACATGCAAAAACAAGAATTCTTCCTTTTCAATGCTAGCTGTAAAAATTAAAGGTAGGAGAATCAATAAAATACATGGTAAAATCAGGAAGAGAAGTGTTGCACTCTTGCCCCTTTCAACATCCATATGATTACCAAACAGAGCCTTCCTACAACCTGACTCAAAAATTCAGACTGAAGACTGGACAAAGAACAAAAATTAAAACTGAAGAAAGAGGTATTTCCAGTTGGGATTATTAAACACTGTGAAATTGTGTTTAGGAGACGCACACCTACCCAAGGTAGTTTACAGGTCTAAATATATGTGTCCCATTGTAGCCATAGTAATTATACTACAACTTGAGGGAAACCAAATTCAAATAAAGCAAATTAATGGAATATTTTCATCACTCTAAGGCCAGTGGAATTTATTGTCACAGGGTTCTCTCTAGAGCTCCCTCATGACAAGGGAACAAACCCAGGGGAGCAGGAACAAAAGTACCTCTCTTCCCTAACAGCGCGGTGCGGTGCGGCGCGGTGTGGCCCGGCCACGTGCGCTCCGGGAGAGGGGACGGGAAGGGAGACCGTGAATGGGTCTAGGAGGAAAAAAAAAAAATGAAGAAAGGATGATCTGAGAACGAACGGCAGTTTAATAAACGCAGTAACACTAAACAACAACGAGAGAGTTTCACAGAATCACAGAATCACAGAATTTTTCAGGTTGGAAAAGACCTAGAAGATCATCTAGTCCAACCATTACCAATACTTCCCAGCTAAACCATATTCCTCAACGCAACATCCAAACGTTTCTTGAACACTCCCATGGTCAGTGACTCTACCACCTCCCTGGGCAGTGCATTCCAATGCCTGACTACCCTTTCTGAGAAGAAATACTTCCTAATGTCCAGCCTGAACCTCCCCTGTCGTAGCTTGTAACCATTCCCTCTAGTTCTATCACTGTCTATACGAGAGAAAAGGCTGCCCCCCAGCTCACCACAGCCTCCCTTCAGGAAGTTATAGAGAGCTATAAGGTCTCCCCTGAGCCTCCTCTTCTCCAGGCTGAACAATCCCAGTTCCCTCAGCCGCTCCTCATAAGGTCTGTGCTCCAGACCCCTCACCAGCTTTGTAGCCCTCCTCTGAACACGTTCCAGGGCCTCAATGTCTTTCTTGCAGTGAGGGGCCCAAAACTGGACATAGTACTCAATGTGCGGCCGCACCAATGCCGAGTACAGGGGGACAATTACCTCCCTGTTCCTGCTAGTAACACTGTTTTTGATGCAAGCCAGGATGCCGTTGGCCTTCTTGGCCACCCGGGCACACTGTCGGCTCATGTTCAGCCGTGCATCAATCAGTACTCCCAGGAGAGTTCTCATTCAACAATGAGAAAACCAAATCCCAATCTCACCGACGGGCTGCAGGAGGCGGGAAGCTCCGACCACGCTGTCTCGGCGCCAGGCAGAAAACCCCGTCCCCTTCCCGACCTCCCCTCCGGTGCCGCTCCCCACATGCCCATTTAAGGCAGTCCACAGAAAAAAAACTTGTCCCCTTAACTCCCATTATCCTACATGATGTTTTGATGTGGAATACCAACACCAACCAAATTATAAAACCATAACATTTATACACTTGCTTTGGATCCTTTCTGTCTCAGTCACTAGTTTTGTAATATACCTAGATTAAAAGCAATTCCTCCCCATAATGGACAAAATCATGGGGTAGAGTATGTACTGTCTCAGGAGCACTTGCTTTCTACTGTATCTTGAAGCTATGAAAGTTAGTGCACTGGTCATTGAAATACAGCCAACTGCAGTGTATTCTGTTCTTCAGGGTTCATGCATTTTTTGTTTATGGCCTGCCATAAGTGCTTACGTTTTTGCTGGTAGAGCAAAATTGCCTAATTAGTTTTCTTCTAGTGGTTTAATATTAACACCCCACTCTACCCAAATTATTTTCTATAATAATACATATGGATAACATGCGTGCTTTCATTTAACCAGAAAGTGTTTGTTGTCTTAAAAAAAATTCAGCTCATCATAAGCAGCTGTTTGTTATATGTAGTAGCCATGTAGAGACATGGCTGTGGGACACTTCATATCTTAACTCAGTTTCTCTGTTTTATTTTTCACTTACCATTATACCCATTGTGTTCTAACCATCTAGTTCTGCTTGTTTTTCCATGCTCCTTTCCCTGCTGCTGTTTTATCCTTTTTTTGCCATTTTTTCAGGCTCCATTATTCCCTTCTTCTTTCCTTCTTTTTCATTTTATGATACTGCAACCTCTCTGTTACTCGCTTTCTTTTCATAGTCCATAATTTCCATCTTAGCCTTAATCTTCCATTTCCCTGTCCAATGTAAGAGGTTTTCTTCCCTCTTAGTTTAATGGAGAAAAATGGCCTTATGGAGAAAAATATTTATTAGCTCTATGTAAAAGTTCTTACCCACCACAAATGTGAATTGCACACCTCTCAGAATATTTTAATCAATTTGTTTCCTCCTGCTATCACTTCTTGGTTGGTGAACCTTATCTTGCAACAGTTATAGTCACAGAATATTTAATTTAGTGGGCACAGGAGACTTTGTAATTGGAAATAAACTTCTTTCCATATTTATTATAAATCAGTACAAAGATTAATACCAGCCTTTATAAAACAAAAGCATCCAATTAATTAGATTGGAAACAATTTCATGTGAAGTTCTTTGCCTTCTAGAATTACAGAAGGCAGGAAATCTCTGGTTCTTGCTGTGGAAAATGTGTGCCAACTTCATGTGGTATCAGACTGAGAGATGGAAGGTTTCGATACCTTCAGGTAAGTTAAAAGCACTATTTCTTTTGCTTAAGAGTTAATGTATATGTAGCACAGCCTTCTTGGAGCTACAAGGAAAGTTTATTTTGCTTCTCTTTTTGTTAGTCAGTAAAGCATCATTAATACCTTTTCTTTTATATCCCGGAATGTTCTCTGAGGGAGAAGTTTTTTTGTTATTGTTTATAGAAGAAAATGAAGAGTTCACAACACAGTGAATTAGAGAAGGACAATCTGATACATCTAGAAGATTGAATATTATTAAATAACTTTAACTTGAATAGGAACTCGAACAGCTACCTAGCAGAAATTTAAAGCCTCCTTTGAAATGGATGGATAATTTAAGCTGAAAATGTAAATCTCAAAAAAATTTCCCAGCTTGATAGTTTCTTAAACAGGAGTGGATATTATTCTGCTAAAAAACAGTCATTTTGTTACAAGGAACAACATTCAACATCTACTTTTATTCCATTTCTAATTTAAGTTTTTTTATAAGGAGAGTTCTTTGTGTGTGTTTATGTTATCTAATTAAAGAAGCTTCTCACTCAGCCAGCAGTTAAATATGCATGTAAAGACAATTTGTTTCTCCTTTACATTAATGGAAGTTCCTTCTCTGGTAAGAGCTAAAAAAGGTCAGATTTGGCAGTCTTCACTGGGATGTATTCAGAACTGTTATGAGAGTAAATAATTATTTTTGGAAAACTATAGCTTAATGGAGACTGCCATGTTTTATAAGCTTTCCCACCATGGTGTATTACCTGAATATGGTATATTACTTGAATATTAATAAAGGAATAGTCAGGTTGTACAGTATCCTGAAAACTTACTGTCCTATGTTTTAGTAAAAAGCTAACAGTTCTTAAATCTTTCCAGCCAAATGAATCACTTCAGGATGGCTGTGATAGTCACTTCTGTAAAATAAATGAGAAAGGGGAATTTATCTGGGAAAGGAGAATCACTGGCTGTCCTCCATTTGATCCCAGAAGATGTTTGGCTGAAGGTGTAAGTAGTGAAGTGGATCCTGTTTCTAGGTTTCCCAATAGACTTTGTCATGTTTATTATTCTGTGTGTAAGTACCTTATGTGTATTAGGGATAGGAAACTCCAGTTCTCTCAATGCACCTTGGCTAAACTGAATTTGAACTTACTTAGAAATTCAGAAAACTGTAAGTTTCCTTTTCCTTTATTTTAAAATAAATGCTTGTTTTATGTGAGAGTCTACTGCTGGGGAGGTGCAGTAATTCCATAAGAGTTTTTATATGAAGCAGTAAAACCAAGAAAATTATTGTTCTCACAATATTTTCAGTTCAGTATCCTGAGCAACAGTCAAATTGGACTTTTTTTTTTTTTTTTTTTTTTTTTTTTTTTTTGTGTGTGTGTGTGTGTGGCTGTTGTGATTGGTTGCACTTTTCTCCTTGTTTATTTCTTGAATAATAATGATGGATTATGTTGCAGGTGTGGTGTTATCACAACATCCAGAACATCCTAGCATTTATTCTCTTCCCCTGTAAAACAACAACATCAACAAAGCCCCACTAAATCATCTGTAAAATTAGTGGGTTTTTGTCTTGTTATAGTAAGTTTAGTGCTTTTGTTGTTGTTTTTAACAAAATATCCTCCAAAGTATTGCATGTAAGTTCAGGTGTTCAGTGCAACATTTGCATCATGTTATAGTATAAATATTCTTAATTTTTAACTTACATAATGTTACTGAAAAAAGAAGAAATATTTTTGGCTTTTAAAATTTAATCGACATGTAATATTTTATGCTGACTGCCCTGTACATTTGCAGCTGTTGTGAAATAGTCTACATAAAAACATTTCCCCCATCCTGCACCTGTACCCTGCAAACAAACAAGCAAACAAGAAATAAACAAGCAGAAAAGTGCAACCAATCACAACAGCCACCGGAAAAAAAAAAAAAAAAAAAAAAAAAGAAAGAAAAAAAAAAAGAAAAAGAAGAAAGAAAAAAGAAATTATTTAAGTGAAGATTTAAGTACTCTGTGTTTTGTCATTTCGGTTCCTAGAAATTGATCTGTAATCAATATCTTTAAGAAACTTCTACTATTAGCTAAAGTGAAAGGAATATTTTTAAGCACTGAACTTGTTAATACAGTTAGTTATTTCTAGCCTTTTATCAACAAATGTAGTCACATGTTCAGCACCTTTGAGTACATTAAAATGAGATTGATTACTACTGTATATTTATATTTTTATATATTTATAGGAATACAATTTATTTTGCCTAAGACACTGTTTCAAACATCCGTTCATAGACTTTCAGCAGAACAAATATGTATCTCTTGACTCAAAACATTTATATTTTTATATTTATATTCTTGTTTCAGGGGAGAATTGCAAAACTAGGCAATACCTGCTGTGACACATGTAAGTAAACAATCCAAAAGTCTTGACTGGAAATTGTAGAGAACATAAGCTATTGGGTAAGGAGAGCTAAGAAATGTAGGCACCCCTGTGCCCCTATGGATACTGCTGTCATGCTTTTTTACTCTAGAACATGTGTTTTGACAATATTCACAAGCACTTTGAAAGAAACAGATACCCTCTGCATTTCAATATATACCATTATGCACTTGTTAATTATGAATGTAATATTTTATTGTTTACCTAAAGAGAAATGGAACAGTTACAGATATGCAGGTTGCCATGTCACATAAACTGGGTCAAAGACTTTATGAATAATCAATGAACTGAAAAGAACAGAATGAGCTGGTGTAAGAAAAGTAATTATAATGTGTTTTTTTGTTTGTTTGTTTGTTTGTATTTTAATATTCTAATAAAAAAAAAATGTTGGAAACAGATGCTTGTCAAAGGTTCATGCCTATTGAACCACTTGCTTGCATCTTAAGTTCTGCAGTTAAGGAGTCAGTCCTGAAACTCTTAACTAACGCATTAAATGGCAGTCAAACTTCTACAAGAGTCTTCCTTATGTGAGGAAGGGTAGGCTCTCATTTCTACAGTGTATCTCTGATTCCTTTTTTTTATAAGATAATATCTCAGTTTTCTCCTTTTTTAGTAGTAATAATATTAACAATAAAACAACACTCAAAACCTGCAGCACATTAAAAATGAAAAAATAAAAAATGACATTACCTGTAATGACAGAATATCAACATCTTGCCCGTCCTCCATTATCTCTTTTTCTTTTGCTCTATGCATGTGTTAATAAATAAAAGATACAATGTAATAACACCCCTGGTGAAGGTAGTAAACTCTACGGAGTTTGCAGCCGTTGCTTGTCTGTACAAACACTGAGTTCTGGCTTTAGTTATAGAAGTAAAATGCTATGGAGGTAGATTGTCATCAATGGGCATATACTCATAAACTGGTAATCTAGTGATGAGAGCTTTAGTCTACCAGGCTTCAAGTAAGGAATGCTGAAAATTACCTATTCACAAAAATACTTTAAGATTTAGAAGATGTGTGGGTGAATGGGTTTTACTGAAAATGCCTATCACTGCAGTCGTGTAGAGAAGAAAGCCTCTTCTGAATGATCATAGCTCAATAAATATGTTTATTTAATGTTTATAATAATTTAAAAGCTCCTTGCAGTGGCAAAATCAAGTTAAGTGAAATATTGCACACACACACAAACACAAAAAAGGGTGTTAATAATTGGACAAATATTTTTTCACCCAAGTTCAAATAATAGTCTAGAGTGGTCTCAGCAAAGGTTGTTTAAGGACCAGTTTCCATTTGTATGGTATAACTTGGAAATTTTAGGTAATTAGGGTGCCATGTGCATTGTTCCAGGTTTTAAATATTTAGGAGTGCATAATTGAACAGGCTTATTTTCTCATTACATTTTTGTGTCAAAGGACTTCATTATTTGCAAAGGATATTCCTTGTTTTCCTGCTTAAGAAATTTGTTGTATCTGCTTTTTACCTCTTTTCTCAGCTGATCTCAATTGAATATGTCTTTGTAAGTTACAAGCAGCAGACTTTCCAAGGAGAAAGTCTACGAAAAAGTAAATAAGAGAAATAAAGTAATTTGGGAACAAGTCAGTACGTCAAGGTTAAAAAGTCAATGAAGCTACCATTGAGTCTAACAATTATTTTCAGTTCTGCACATACAAGTGTGTATTTCTCCCATGTGGACAAGTTTTATCAAGTGACGTGATTGAAACTCTCAAAGAGAATTTGCAACTCCAGCAGCCCTGAAACTATGGAGTTCTTTTGTGTTTGCTTGTTTTTTGTTTTGCTGCTCCCCACATAAAGAACGTAGACTTTTTTTCTAATTTCTTGTTAGATAATAGCATAAAGCTAAACAGGCGGATCTTAGTAATCACTAAAAGCAAAACGTACTAAAAAAACATGTATCACATTATTTCAAGTGTCACTGAGGACAGTGACAAAATTTCTATTAACCAAGACTTAGATATGTTCAGAAATAGCTCTGTAATTGTTCTGTAATATTTTTTTCCTCCTCCACATTAGTTTCCTTCAAAATACACTCCACATGCAAGGACTAATAAGTATTGTAAAAGCTAGCAGCCTGAAAGAGGCAAGGCTGCTCGTGCTCCATGTTCCCAGCTCTAGGCAATTGCAAGGCTGAGCATATATCCTAAAAGGCAAATACACATAAACACACGCACATTCTTAGTACCCTGGCAAACATGAGTAAGACCCACAGTCTCATCCTGATCCCCTCTCTGGTTGATCAGTATGAAGGTCCTGAGTGGCCGTAGGTACTCACTGTCTGGTAACTGTCATCACAACCCTGCAAACCTAGACTCAGACACTGTGACCTATAGTCCAAGTGCTGATGCTTAAGCCTCCATACCAACCATATGCACAGACTAAGGAGTCTGTCATCCAAGGTATTCCTAGAAATATCCTAGTGAGTCTTGTAGAACACCAGGCTGTACTTCCCTAGCATACCATAATTAGCTCTTGTAGTCAATGACTCACTTCAATCTGTAATGTGATCTGGAGAGCTGCTCCCATTGATTCATCTTAAAGGGCACCATATCAAGTGAATGAAATATCTCTCTTGCGACAGCTCCAGGTGTAGCCAAGCCAGGGTGCTAATTTTTTCTCTTATTGCGTTATTGGGTTTTCTGGATGTGTCATCATTCTTTTACATCAGCTTGTCCAATGTAGTACTGAACTTTCTGTTAAAATTGAGGCATCTAACAGAAGGCACCAGAGAAAAGGCAAATATTAGTTGGCAAGAGAGTTTTAAAGCAAATAATTGAAAAGTAAAATAAGAGAAACTCTGTTCTTCTGTGGAATTTTAGGAATCACTGCAGTGTCACTGTAGTGCAATACATTCACGCAGAAACAATTGCTAGCTAGCATTGTTAGACACTGTTGCTGTTATTTTTCTAACTTGGTAGGTGTGGAAGAGGAATGTCGACCAGTAAGTACCAGACTGCAGTATAAGAACGTCAACGGATGTGTGGGTGAAAAGGAAGTGCCTATTTCTCATTGTGAGGTAAAAAATAAAATCACCTCCCTCATTTGCCAACACACATACTTTACCTTGCCCACTTTTTCTCTCACGCAATGGGAACTTTTGGCTCCACCACAGCATCACTTTGCAGAGCATCAAGTTTTTTTTCCTCCTCACTGATTCCCTCAGAAAGTGAAAACGTCTTTGACACTTCCTAAAGTAATTTGGTGATGTTGAATTTTCCTTGTTTGAGTCAGCATGAACATAATCCAAGGTACAAAAATGCAGCTCACAGTCCTTTGCTGCCGTTAGAGATGAATGGCTCTGATAGAGTTTGACATGGGTATTTGTTTTTATATCATTAAAACATATGTTAAAATTATTGACATCTAAATACAAATTAGAGAGGTGATGAGAGAGGAGGAATGAAAAATTACAACCAGAAAGACAACAGTGTATTTACTTAGCATGAAAAGCAACAAGAAACATGGCTCAGAAGCAGTTGGACTAAGTCATTTTTCTGAATGTGGTTCAAAACTCATACATACAGCTAAGATAATAATAAAAAAATAACTACCATTTTTGGTGTGCTTAGATGCCAGCTCCACAATCCTGAAAATATTTATTTATTTATTTATTTCATCCATGACTAGTTCATTTATCTTTTGTTTGCTGTATTTATGGTTATGAGGCATTACTCTTTGACTTCATGTTTTGCAGCAGTGTGCTGAACTTGAGGCAGAGAAATCATGTATGTTTTGAAGGAAGAACCTGGATTCTGATTTCACTGAAGTCTGGTACTGTTCAACCTTGGTGTTTCTTTTTCTGCCTAGGGTAAATGTAGAAGCAATACAAGATACTCCATTCAGACAGAGAAATGGGAAGACATGTGCAGCTGCTGTACAGCCATACAAACAACCACAGTTACAATCGCACTCCAGTGTCCCAATGGCACAGTAGTACAACATTACATCCCTTCTGCCTCTCAATGTGAATGCAGCTTGCGGAAGTGTACAGAGTGAATATTTTGAAGAAGCTCAATGATGTAATCTTGAGTTGAGTAATATGATGAAAAACTTTATAGAGCAAGCCTCATTTCCTCTCTGTAGCCAGTCTTATCCAGTAGATAACTAATTGTATCAACGTAGCAAACAATAAAACTTACTAGCACAACAGAACACTATTTTCCGACTGTTATTGCTATAGAAATAATAAACATTACATTGTTTCTTCATATACTTATAGAAAGTTATTCTCATTAATACAAGAAAACACCACACTGACTGAAACAGTTGCTCGTACACAAAGTATTTATCACAAGGCATTTAGCATTGTCTTTGAAGACATTACACATGCTTTCCCCACTTCAGATCTTAGCCACAAATAGTAGAAATTTCATTTTTTGCTGTTAATTCTCCCTTCCTGTCAATAAGTGATTATAGTGTGAGACGTCACAGTAAGAGGGAGATGTACTTGGTACAGAAACTCGGGCAATTATATCTGCAATACAAATATATTTTTCTCTTTAATCTGAATGCAAAGAAATTATTTGCTAAGGACTTCTGTACCATTTGCAAATCCTCAGTACTTCTGAATGGGGCTGAGAGACAGCTCTTAACTATTCAGCGCTTCTACAGACCAGCTTGAAGAAAAAGCTCATCAGTTATCTCCCTTTATTCCAGATACTAGATTTTCATCTGCTGCATTAGCTAAAAGATAGTTTTTTCAAATGTGAAATTGTCAGGTGGCAGGTTTAACTTACTTCTTGCTCCCCAGGGAAAAATTTAACAAGATTTAAATTTCATTTGATCTAGTCAGGTCACAGAATTAAAAATATTTTCCAGAGAGTGGTTTTTGATAGAATCTAGTGCCAGTGAAGCACTTTTATTGAGAAATACTAAAAAATAAAAGTATAGAAGAGAGAACTCTTCATTTCAGTTGCATTTTTTGAAAGACAAGAAGTATTACAACTTCTTATTGAACCAAGTTAACTTCTTTATAAATTAGCTGGGAGGCTGGAGATATGTTTTGTGTTTTTTAAAAAAGAAAGCAAAGCCAAAATATCCTTATTTTTGTGATGACATTAGTAAAGCCTGTAAATAGACTATGGGTTCAAAAGCATTGTTTCTCCAGTTCAACAAGTAGTGTTCTTGAAATGATGGAAAGTTTATACAGAAGTCCTTAAGGATAAGAGTGTTCCTGAGAAGTCTAGCTGAAATGGTTAGGAAATGGTTGTGTGCCTCCGGTGGCGCAGTGGTAGAATTGCTGCTTGCAACACCAGAGGCCCGGGGTTCGAATCCCCCCTGTGGTGCAAGTGGCAGAAATGCTGCTCTGCTACTCAGAAGGGCTCGAATCCCGGGAGCTGGACTCGATGATCTCTAAGGTCCCTTCCAACTCGCACGATACTATGATACTATGAAATCAGGTTGTCCCCGTGTAGTTTTATGTTGTCATCTATAGAAGGCATTTCAGAGGACATAGACACTCTTATCTCACAGATAACCAGGAGGAAAATTCTGTGATAAAGAACCATTCCTCTTCATATGAATATTAATTTCTCATGATTATATAGGTGAAATCTCACCTTATTTGCATAATTGTCTCTCTTTATGCACATCTGTTTTGAGAGCATCCTCTTTTGTCAATCTCATTCTGTGCTTAGGCAAGTTATGCTCCTTTTAGAGAGGAAACAGATTGATCCCTGCTTTTTTTCTTTTGCTATTCATCTGTGAATTCAGTGCATACAACATGCATGCCCTTTCTTTCCTTGTTATTCATTACAGATATCCTCTATTGCTTTCAAACCTCTGTTTCTTCTGCTATAAGACCAAAATGCACATAGAACGCATAAAATAACATCCTTATTAGGAAGCTTAGAAAGTGTGGTATGATGCGTGACATGGGATGAGAACTGGCTGACTTGTAATGAGTAGCACGGAGTCTGACTGGGAGCCTGTAACACTGGTGTTCCCCAGAGGTCAGTGCTGGGTCCACTCTTGTTTGGCATCTTCATTAATGACCTGGATGAAGGGATAGAATCTACCCTCAGGGAGTGTGTGGAAGATATAAAGCTGTGAGGAGCTGTGCTGCCTTTTAACAAGACTTAAGCTGGAGAGTTGGATGGAGAGGTACCTGATAATATTCAATAAGAGCAATTGTGGATTCTTGCACCTGGGGAGGAATAGCTGCATGCATCAATACAGGTGGAGAGGAGCTCTGCAGAGAAGGACCTAGGGGTCCTAGTGGACAATGGGATGGCCAGCAGTGTGCCCCTGCCAGTGATAAAAACAGTGTGGCTAGCGTGTTCAGGGAGGTGATCCTCCTCATCTACTCTTCCCTGGCAAGGCCGCATGTGGAATACTGTGCCCAGTCCTGGGCGACCCAGTTCAATGAAGATGAACATCATCCAGAAGGAGTGAAGTGGAAGGCCAAAGGGATGATTCAGATCCTATAGCCTCTCTCTAATGAGGAAAGGCTGAGTCTGGGTTTCTTCAGTGTGGAGAAGAGAAAGCTGGGAGTGGATCTCATCAATTTTTATGAACACCTGAAGTGTGGGAGTCTAGTGAATGGGGGGAGACTCATCTCAGTGGCAAGCACCAGTAGATAAGGAGCAATGGGCAAAAACTGGAACACAACACAAAGAAGATTTTCTTCTCCGTCAGAGTGATGGAGCACTGAAGCAGGCTGCCCAGAGAGGTTGTGGGGTCTCTTTGGAAATATTCAACACACATGTGGATGCCTACCTCTGTGACCTGCTGTAGGAAACCTGCTGTAGTAGAGGGGTTGGACCCTAGAAGTCCCATCCAACTCCTACATTTTTGTGATTTGGTGAAATGTACAATAACCCCAGAGATAAAAACAAACAAACAAAAAACAAAAAAGAAACAACAAGAAAACAAAACACAAAAAACATGTCCTTATTAGTACCATCCTCACTTATTGCAGTAGATCTGTCACCACTTTTCCTCCTTCCAATGTAGCTGTCTCTGGATGTTGACCATCCTGACAGAAGGATTTGAGTCCCCAAGGTAATGAGGTGCACAGAAGCTCATCTGAAACTGTAAACAAGTAAATGTCAAACATCAGAGCCTGTAACAGAGAGGTCCAGAGCAAAGGAGTACATAGATGGTGAAAGGCAATACCTTCATCTTTCTTTTCCCATTACTTCATTTCCGTTAGGACTTTCACCCAGACTGACCTTTTTTAGCTTGCAAGAACTGGAAGGATTGCAGTCGAGGGCTTCATGGATTGAGACAGATCTAATCACATAATTGTGTAAGTCAAGCACAGGCTTGTTGACATGGGAAGGACAAGGACACACAAGGCCATCCACAGGACAAAAACGGAGCTACTGTCTTCTGCAATCTTTGAAATATCAGATGAGCATAGCTAGTATTTGCGGGCAGAGAAACACCACCAAACTAAGCACGGGGAAGCAGGTAGCTGACTCAATATGAGTGATAAAGAAGCTTCAACTTTATTGCCCCAAAAGCCATATTTTAATAGCAGACCGACGAGGGTGTTTGAATATCACACACTAATTGGAAGAAAGCTACTGCAATAACAACCCTAAAACCCCCCTTCAAAGCCGTGAGCCACATTCTTTTCCTAGAGATGTCCTTGGTTCTCATACTGTTTATCCTGCTCCACAGCGTCTGTTCTGTGAAGTCCTTATCTTGATCCATAGCTGCTGCTCTGTAAAATACTTCTTGTACTGCAACAATTCCTCCCCGCCCCCCCCCCCTTTTTTTATTAATTAGCAAGCTACTACCTATAGAATAACAACACTACTTATATTAATAACATAACCATTATAACTCAATCAAGGCCTTGATTGTCTATACTCTAAACGTGAGAAAAGAGACAAGTCAAACACAGCATAACAACAATACTATTAAACCCACTAAAAAGAACAAACACATTTGCTCTGCAGCCTAACTTTCTGCAATCTGGAAATAAATCCCTAAGGGTCCCGTTCAGTGTTAATCTGTAATTGGTTAGAGAAAAATCTTCAACCTTCATAAACTCTGATATATTGATTTTGAATGATCACTAAAATTTATGCAACAAATGCTTTTAGGGTGCTCATAACCATGCCTTTGGCCTAATAAATGATTAATGGTTATGCAACTTTATGAAGTTGCATGTCAAATAGAACCAATATTAGAAAACAAGTGTGCTAGAGTATCATTAGGGGCATAATTACTTATTGACCCTTGAGAAACAGCAAACTGTGTTGGTGGTAGATGCGATAGGTAGTGCCAGCAGGGCGCCTCCTGCTTCAAAGTGCATTTTTCCTCTCTCACCCACCACAGATTCTCTCCTGCTTTCAGGAACTGAAGGGTTTTTTCCATTTGTACACCATATCCGCATGACCAGTGGGTGATACAGTGCCCAAGTGGAACACCTGCTTGGAAAACAGAATAAACTATCAAATTTAGCTCTCTTAGCATGCACCTTTGTCTCAAGTGATGAATGATCATATTTTAAGAATTCTGGGATGTAAGAGAGGTAATCATTCTATGATACAAGATCATCCCTTTGCCTGGGATTCCATTCCAGGTTTTGTCTTTGCAAATTAAGAAAAAAGCCAATTAATAGGCTAATAGAAGGTAAGAAACACACAATCCCAGTTACTATAAAGGCTGGATGCTATTTTCTGCCTTGAGATGAGGCTGAAATTCCATCATGCTGGAACCCATGTAGGGCCAGTCCCTGTGGAGGTACAAGCATATCTACAACTTCCAAGTTATCAGTGGTAAGGGACCTTCCCAAAGTCCTGTGGCCATATTCCAAACATGAACCATAAGTTGTTCCTTGAGCACTGGGGAGGCCCCAAAATGACAATCCATATGAACTGTATCTGAATGATCATGATTCAAAAAATTCAGCACAAGCAAAACCTTACATAATCTTTCTTGTGATGTGTCTTCCATATTCCCCCTTTTTCGTTTACTAAGAATGGATTTCAGTGTTTAATGAGTGTGTTCAATGATAGCTTGTCCAGTGGGAGAATGAGCAATGCCTGTAATATGTTTAACACCCCATTCCTGGAGGAAAGTTCGACTAGCCGGTCCATTCTTTTCTTCAGCGAAGTTATGTGCAAGCTGCAGAGATGCAGCAGCAGACGACGTAGACGCAGCGGAAAGAGACAGCGCCACTGCGAGTGATGTGGGCGGGGAGGAAGGCGGTAGTGGCACCGCCCGTGCCGGGGCGGGAGCGGAGGGCGGGGGCATGCGGGTGTTCTCGACTTCCCCCTAGCCCGGGGACGGGTCAGAGCCGTGAATCTAAACCGGGTAGAGGCAGCCCCAGGCACCGAGGGGCAGCAGCGAGGGTGGGAGGGAGGACAATGGGGAACAGTCAGAAGAATCCCCTCCTTGTCTAATTTGTTCAAGCCCTTCTGTCCATTCCAGAATAAACAACAAATGTTCTGTGTTAGTAATAATCACGCAAGATTATGAGAGTTTGGCAGCATTTGCACATCCACAGTGAAAATCCATTGAATAATTTGCTTAGAAGCTTTGGATTTTATACCATAGTCAGTCACAGTCATACAAGCTTGTTGTGACAGTTTCCAGTCATGTACTTCCCACTGAGCAGCTCTCTGCTGATCTTACATTGCCAGGCAAGCAAGCTGAGACACAGGTTGACACTGTCCCTCCAATATTGCATCTCTGGTAGCCCCAGACCAATGCAAAGATGGCGGACTGCTATGTGGTGGGGGAAGTGGCATAGGCAGGGGCTGTAAAGACATCGGTGGAGCACTCAGAGAAATCAGTGCCTCCTTTGTACGCAGTTCCAAGTCCTGCATCTTCTCAGTTAATGTTTTAATATCTTCCTCTAACACTTACCCATTCCCACCACCATCCAAGTCGCTTTCTCTCTCAGGAGCTTCTTGCTGTTTGGCACACCCCTCAGCCCACCCCTCAGCCCACCCCACCCCACCCCCTCGCCATACCTTCCTCACTTGCCACCACTGTACTTGCCAGGGACCTCAAAGAGGTCAAGGTCAGGGGAGTATTCGGGGCTCCTGTGGCAGCCCTAACTTGTGATGCTGATGAGCAAATGGAGTATGAGACTCCTGGTAACAGGGAATCAAATTCTGGCCTTGGCCAAGCACTGTGTCTGGAGAGGGCTTGTACTGCAGCAGCAACGACCTTGCTTGCATATTCTTCAATATATTTATAATCAGCCTCCACGTAGAATCCAAGCCTCACAAGTGCTGATGTTCCTTATTTTCCAAGATAACAGAGTCCCGTGGCTGTCCACTTAACTGCTGCGTGGCTACCACTGCTACTTGCTGTTCTACCTTATATTTTTTCAAACTATTTATGACCTCTTGCCACAGCTTCATCAGTTTCTTTATTGTCTTATCATCGTTGATTACTAAATTCCACAAACAGTCCCCGAAATTCCTCCATTCATCTACCTCGGAATACAATTCAATGTTCTTAAAAAACCCCTTTGCAGCACCAAAGGCTATAAGCCCTGGTGCATGCTTAACCCCTTCAACTCCCCACTTTTCTAAAAAGCATTTTAATAAGGTGAGGGCTACCTCCTTATCCATGGCACCATTTTACCCCCTTTATCCATGTCTATCTGTGAATTGCAGCTCCGTGTTTATCTTCGCTGGTAGCCCTCCAGACTGTGCATACCCTTCTTGGTCGGTCTAGGCTGGTTGATCAGACAACTTCACTCTCTGGCATGCTGATAGCCGGTGCTTGTCTCCTCCGTGCTTCTCAGTTTCAGGTGGTCCCTGTTTGAGCACCACTGTGGGTGGAGAAATGCTCCAGGCTAAGCATGGGGAAGCACGTAGCCTACACAATATGAGTGATAAACAAGTTTCAACTTTATTGCCCCAAAAGCTATATTTTAATAGCAGACCGACGAGGGTGTTTGAATATCACAGACACTAATTGGAAGAAAGCTACTGCAATAACAACCCTAAAACCCCCCTTCAAAGCCAGGAGCCATTCATTCTTTTCCTAGAGGTGTCCTTGGTTCTCATGCTGTTTCTCTTGCTCCACAGCGTCTGCTCTGTGAAGTCCTTATCTTGATCCATAGCTGCTGCTCTGTAAAATCCTTCTTGTAATGCAACAAGTATTTTCATTAACTGCAAAGTGGATAGATAATAATTAATTAAAGATCTGTCCAATGAACAAGCAAACATTCCATTTTTTGTTAATTCTAGTTCATTTAACAAGAAGTCTAATGAATCTAATATTTTAGAGGGAAAACCAACTAAAATAAAAACATCAGCCTTCTAACTAGAGCAATTTTTATTTTTCTTCAAGGAGAGACAAGAGATTAATTGAAAAAATATATTTAGATTCAAACTCGCAGTAGCTGTACTTCAATATAATTGTAACAACAGAGCTGTATTAAAATGCTATACCCATTCAAAAATGACCATACTACGTGGCTTCTCTTTACCTTCCTCTGCTGCAAGTTTATTTTCATGTGTATGAAGGTTGTCACCTCCCAATCCAGCAACAAATTAAGGCTGCCAAGTGAAAGTACAATGCCTCCACACATGGGGAACAGATGGGACTCACACAGTGTGTAATGCCGAAAGTCTGTTTTAATGCTGCACAACAAACCTTATATACTGGTACAAGTGACCACCCCAGATACTCATGACCTCCCTGACTCCATCCCTGGTGCACACAGGCACCTCCTACCCAATACCCCACATCTCCCCCCTCTTTATCATCTGCAAGTCCCTGTAAAGGTTCCCCCGCATACTCCCTCTTACCCCAAAGGTGGTTTGCACATCTAAGGCTCCTCTGCAAACAAATCAAACATTAAACATACGCAAAAACAATTAAGCTGGCATAATAACATATCAAAGAGATGAGGCTGTGGTGCCTACAAACTTGAAAACACACAACAACAGCTACCTGCCTTACTTTTGAAATGATGTATGGCAACACTTAGTCAGCTTGGAGAGAACAGTGCATTCAAGTTCAAGATAACAGCACAGTACACAATGGAGTTATAATTTTTCCAAGTTCAATATAACACAGAACATGTACAGAATCCTTGTGGCATTTCAGTTCAGTCCAGTGTACATTATAAATGTCACACTCCATAACCAAATGACAAGACAAAAACATATTCATTGTGCAGAATCGTTCCTACTGTCCGCCACTGGGGGATTATCCAGGAACAAGGTCTCCACTGCTCATGAACTATCAGTCCGGCATGAAGGCTAGATTCACACTTTGTACCTTCAGGCACATCAGGAGCAACACTGTCCCATGTGCTGCTACCAGCAAGCCACTGGCCAGTACTGACATCACAGACAGATGTCCAAATCACTGGCTGCACTGGAGACATTAACCAAGGAGGTGCTGACTGGAACTGGTGCTGAAATGTTCGGCTCCTCACAGCGCACAGGATGGCTCATCATTTGGTGCCGGTTTAAAACAATGTCCTGGCAATCAATGGGGCCCTCTTGGGGTCCTGACACAGATGTATCCCCTGCCCATGACGAGGAGTGGCATAGGGTCTGGGAGCCATGGCCCTCCATTACGTCTGATCAGGACCTGTCCTATTGGTGTTTGTTCGATCAGCTGATGGTCTCCCATCCAATTCTCTAGATGATTTAAACTAAACAGTGCACGCA
This sequence comes from Excalfactoria chinensis, assembly GCF_039878825.1. NCBI lineage: Eukaryota > Metazoa > Chordata > Aves > Galliformes > Phasianidae > Excalfactoria > Excalfactoria chinensis. Next base: position 71,216,726 of record NC_092825.1, on the reverse strand, counting down.
GGAGAGCGTGCGGGCACAGCTCAGGCCCCTCCAGTCCCTCCTTCCCCCCCCCCCCCCTCTTTAAGCACACAAAGATGCCCCTTCAATGTCTGATGTGCATGCTCCACAATAGCTTGGCTGGTGCTGTTGCCAGGGATGCTGAAGGTATGCTTAATACACAAGCTGTACACCAGCGTCCAAAACATACACTTCTTTATCCTGGGCCATTGTCAGTCTTTAACTCCTGAGGTGCACCCATGACAGTGACAGCCATGCGCAACGCTTTTATGCAATGCATGGCAGTCTGTCCAGATTGTGCCACAGCCCAGAGAAAACCACTGCATGTGTCAATTGTGACATGCAAGTGACAGAAGCACCCAGACTCCAGGAAATCCATGACATCCATCTGTCAAACCTCATTTGGTCTCAAACTTCTGGGGTTCACCCCTACAGAAAATGGGTTAGCTGAATGGCAACCTGGTAAATTCTGTACAATGTCACACGCGACAGCAATTGGAATGTGAAACATCCTGTGTAGTGACAATGCTGACTGACGGAACTGCTTATGTGACATTTTGCATAGACCAACTGTAGTCACATAGCAAGCGGCATCAGCATACTGATTCCATTCAACAGTCCCGGATGTTGTTCCGCCCACCCCTCCCATAAGCTGCACTGTTGGTTCCAGCGGCCATTTTCCTGGCCAAGACCGCAATGGGAGTGTGCATGGGGAATAGATGGGATTCACACACAGTGTGTAATGCTGAAAGTCTGAATTTAATGCCACGCAACAAACCTTATATACAGGTACATGTGACCACCCCAAATACTCTTGACCTCCCTGACTCCACCCCTGGTGCACGCAGGCACTACCTACCCAATACCCCACAAAAGTAAAGTATGTGCTAGTATATGAACTAAAGTGGGCATACAATGATGAGAACCTGGTGTTTTTGTCATGTAGAATGGAATTCTGTGGACTTTTGTATAGTCAATACTTTTATTTATGATGACTAGCTAATGCCAGTGCATTCCAAACAAAGCCAAGGTACTGTTGCACTTCATGTACAATGCTAGAAGAAGCATCTCCCTTGAAAACTGCTTCACAGAAACAGACAAGTGCGAAAGAGCATGAGGAAGAAAATGAAATAGCATCTCACAATAGACTGAGAAGGCACACAAATTTTTTATGCTGAACTGGTGACATAAGAAACTACTTTTTTTCAGTCAGCCTATTCCAGAAGAGCTGTCTTTCTTGATGAGATCACATGGCACATGCAAAACAACAGGGATCAGTCCCAGCCAGCATGGGTTTGTGAAAATCCTGCTTAACCAACCTGATCTTCTATGGCTGTGTGACCTACCTGGTGGATGAGGGAAAGGTTGTTGATGTAGTCTACCTAGAATTCAGCAAAGCCTTTGGCACTGTCTCCCACAGTAGTCTCCTGGAAAATCCAGCAGCCCATGGCTTGGACAGGTACATTCTTTGATGGATAAAGAACTGACTGGAGGGCTTGGCCCAGAGAATGGTGGTGGATGGAGTTTAATTCACTTGGTGATTGATCATGAATGGTATTCCCCAGCAGTCTTGTTTAATATCTTTATTGATGACCTGAACAAGGGAATTAAGTACACCTTCAGGAAGTTTGCAGAACACACAAAATTGGGAGGAAACATTGATCTGTCTGAGGGTAGGAAGGCCCTAGACAAGCTGTATTGCCAGGCTGAGTCCAAAGGAATGAACAAGCAACATGACCACATGCTGGGTGCACTTTGGCCACAACAACCTCATGCAATGCTACAGGTATGGATCAGAGTGACTGGAAGGTTGTGTGGAGAAAATGGTCCTGGGGGTATTGGTTAGCATTCATCTGAACATGAGCCAGCAGTGTTCCCAGGTAGCAAAAAGGCCAGTGGCATTCTGGATGGTATTAGAAATACAGGACCAGGGAAATGATCATCCTGCTGTACTCAGCTCTAGTGAGGCCACACCTTGTGTATTGTGTTCAGTTTTGGGCCCTTCACTACAAGAAAGACACTGTGACCCTGGAGGGTGCCCACTGAAGGGCAACAAAGCTGATGAAGGATCTGAAGCATAAGTCTTATGAGAAATGGCTGAGGGAACTGGAATCATTTAGTCTGGAGAAGAGGAGGTTCCAGGGAGACCATACCTGAAGGGAGGTTGTGGTGAAGTGGGAGTCAGCTTCTTCTCCCATGTAACTAGTGAGGGACTAGAAGAAATAGCTTCAGGTTGTGCCATGGGAGGTTCAGGGTGGATATTAGGAAATAAATCTTCTCTGGAAGAGTGGTCAGGCACTGGAACAGGTAGAGTCACCATCCTTTGGAGGCATTCAAGAAACATTTAGATGTGGTCATGTTTTAATTGTGAAATATTGGTGGTGGGTAGACAGTTGGACTAGATGATCTCGGAGACCTTTTTCAACCTTGGGGATTCTATTATTCTATGAAACAGATTTGGATTCCCACCCTGCAGGTTACAAGTGTCTTTTGCACAGCCCAGTTTCAATGTAAAACTAACACTTACCTACAGAATACAGGCTTTGAGGAATATGGTCTTTAACTTGCAGATACATCTTGCAAGTCTTGTCTTGAGCTATCTTTGGCTTTCCACCACTGTTTCACCTCTGATTGCTTCAGAAGACCAGTTAGATTAGTGGACACACAACAAGACAGATTTACATGAACAGTAAATGGATTTGGGGAGGAGTCTTTATTATTAAAAGCATGTAATCAGCTGTCTCATCCCAATTTACAGGAATCAAGGTTCATTTGATATATTATGCCTGGTGTGAGATTAAGAAATAATAGTTCAAATGTTGTTCCGACCAGTTTATTAGAAATAATAGTCAGCTGAGAAGATGAGGAAGGGAGAGCGGCGACTACCAAAAATTAGGGTGACGGGGACAGAAAAGCGGGTGATAGGAAAAGGTAGAGAAAGGACAAAAATTGCATAAAGTGTGGATAGTCACCACCTGGAAGCAGCAGCATCCTGTCACATGTCGTTTCGTTGGTCTGAAGCAAAAAGGCGGAGGGGAGAGCAGCAGCAGAGTGGCAGGCCACAAGCAACAGACCGGTGCAGCACAGAGCAGGTGGTGGAAGAAGCAGAAGCAGCAAGGTCTACCAGAGCAGGGTCTCGAGCAACTAGCCCAAGAGAGTCTGTTGGCAACAGTAGGGCGACAGTAGAGGAATCTGAAGCCAGATACCTATCTCGTTTTTCAGCATGCAAGCATCTTAAGCATGCAGGCATCTTCTTCAGCATGCAGTTGTCACGTAGTGAGGCATCTAATGTCAGAAAACCTCCTTCTTCACATAGTGAGGCATCTGATGTCAGAAAAACTAACTTCATGGTTTGTCTATGCCCTTTTTATCCTACTTCTTTCCTGCCTACGTGACATTCCTGGGGGCTTGGGTCAGAGTCATGTGAGTACCCCTGAGATGGCCATCTTCCTTGAGATAAGCCCACACAAAAGATGACTTCAGGGCCATTCATCTGCAGCTTATCTCTCTCTCCTTGCCCCTGGACTTGTCCATCTGTGTCTCTCAGACAAAGGATTTCTCAATCCCTGACCAGGGCTTGCCTGGACTTGTCCATCTTCAGCAAACTTTGAGGCACTAGTGTAAAATGCATGGCCTCTGACATCTGCCTGGTAATTTTTACAAACTTCCAAGATCCTCTACAGCAGGTGAAACAATCTGGTTCATTGCAGTTATTTTTTTGCAGTTTTGCACTGTCAATCAACACCATACTCACCTACCATAGGAAACAAGGTTGTTTAGATATCATTGTCCTAAAACAAACAACAAAAAGCAAAACTCAAACCCATCATCATTTTAACCAACTAGATATTGTTTTCTATCATACTGCCTTCTTTGTATATTATTTATTATTTGTACTGGATGTATTATAATATGTAATATATATGTACATACACATGCATATATAATACATATTATATATTACATTATATTATAAGCATGTATGAAATACATACTTGGAGCACTTTGCCCAAGAGGAGTGGCTGAGAGAGTGTGAGCTATTCAGCCTGGGGAAATCTCTGGGGAGACCTGATAGCAGCCTTTCAATATCTAAAGGGGGCCTGTATGAAAGAAGGAGATAGACTTTGTAACAGGGTCTGTTGTGATAGGATAAGGAAAACTGGTTTCAAACTAAAAGAGGGGAGATTCAGGCTGGACATAAGAAAAAAGTTTTATATGATAAGGGTAGTGAAGCACCGCAAAGGTGGTGGATACCCTCTTCCTGCAGACATTCAAGGAAGGCTGGACAGGGCTCTGAGTAACCTGATCTAGCTCTAGGTGTCCCTCTACATTGCAGGGGAGCTGGACAAGATGACCTTTGCAGATCCCTTCCAGTTCAAATGATTTTACAGTTTTATGAAGTACAGCTGTACAGTTCTGGTCATTTGATCAAAGTGATCAAGCAAAGAGGGATTCATTTGTTCAAATGGATGGGGTACTCATGTAATTAAAAAACAACAGAACAGCAACAACAAAATTACAGGCATCATCTCAAAACTAGTGGGCATTTGTTTGTATGCAAAGAAGCATCCCACCTGGTAGAGCAAATCACAGAGCAAAACTTTTTATTTTTATTTTTTATTTTTTTTATTTCTGCAATCTAATACTTTCAAGAATAATCAGTTCAGAAGCTCTGGCAGTAAGTATGCCTACTTCTTTATAACTGAATTTAGTCTCTAAGTTGAAGCTCTGATTTTATTAATATAAAATACTAGCAGGGTAAGAAGGACAAATATTTGATATCTGTTGATATTAAGAGAATTAAGAAATGCCATTCCAAATGAAGAAATGAAGAAGAGTGGCATGATTTTTTTTTTTTTTTTTTTTTGCATCTGAAGACATTATTTTACGTGAATACTAAAGCAAGTATTAAAAAGTTATCGTAACGTCTAATGTACTCCTCTTACTTGCTGAGAGATAAACTAATTGTTATTTCTCTGCTTTTGTCAAGTGTTAAAATGTAGCACAGAATAGCTTTACTAACCTGTTAAAATATAGTCAAAAATCCTGACTCCCATGACTTTTAGGTAAAATCTGGAATGTGGTTTGTGTCTAGGTTACAAATAAAACTGTTAAAGTGGCACTTCAGATGAAGTAAACAAATTAACTGGATGTAATTGTTGTCTCAGTCTCTTCAGTCTTCCTGAAACTTTCACTAGAAAGACAAACACCAGATTTCAGCCAGCATATGTATTTCTCCAGCTTTCTAAGAAAGTTTTACAGCACCTGGGCCAAGTACTTGCACTGCTGTCCATATAAATGCACTGCTGTGGTATATATATATAACTTGCATCACATTTTGCTCTGTAATATAAATGAATATGAAGCTAATGACACAGTATGCAATCCCAATTTGCATGCCACTGGAAATACTGAACTTTATTGTCATTTAACAAATCCACTTCCCCCTTACGCTAAAACCAACAAATCAAACAAAACCTGTTGTAATATCATATATAAATATGAAAGGAGAAAAAGATTTGAATGCCATGTAATTACACCTTCTTCCAATTATCATTAAAAAATGTATGTCTTTTCTCAGAAGGTCAGTAACAACTTTATACCCAACAAATAGTTTATATCAAAAGACTGAAGCAAGCTTGATCACCTGGTCTGACTATATACTTAATTACAAAATAATCCCCTGACTTTTTCCATGCATGAATTTAGGCAGTGTGGCATCCAGGCAGTAAGGTAACTTAAGTACAGCTGAGATACAGCTATATTAAAAGCTTGCCACACTTACCTCCTCTATGGAAGCACTGGAAGGCTGTGGAGATACAGAAACTCTTACTCACAGAAACCACTCCCAGGAAATTTTTATCCTTGAAATAATGGCTTTCTGGTAGCATTGTGGAGTCCCATTTTCTTTTCTTCCTTCTCTTCTTTACTCTATTCATCTACCTTCTGAGGAGCTAGGATGAGGAGCTAGGACAAAATAAATAGTTAAGTTTCTTGTTGAAGAGAAACTTTTTTTTTTTTTTCTTTTTTCTTTTTTCTTTTTTCCTGTGATGGTAATAATCAAAACAGAAGGGCTAGCTAATTAGTTTCAATCTGCGGTTTGCTTAAAGCAGGATCAGGCAAGAATGGAAATAGCTGCTAGCTTGTCACAGCTTAAGCCAGTGCAGAAACAGATTGTGCACATGATCAGCATAGCTACATCCTATTAGTGCTGTTGCAACTTCTAGCCAAACCTCTCAATGACATGGAAATTCATGTACCTGGTAAGTTTGTTCTCTACTTCACTGTTAATTGCTATCTATGAATATGAATAGATAAACGGGGAAGAGAGACAGGATTGCTCTGAAAGGTCAGTGTCTTCTTTCAGGGCATTTTCAAAAAAAAGAAAAAAACTATATATTAAAAAAGAAAGGTTTGTGGCCCAAGTTGCATACAGACAGCTCAGAGACAAAACGTGCAGAATTTGTTTCTTTTAAAGGTCCAGGACTACAGCTGTGGGGAAACATCATGATCCATTTGGAAAAGGCAGTAAAGAGGGAAATGCTAGACTTCTGCTCCTTTTCTCTGAATTTACCTTATGGCAGTGAAACTTGGGCAAAGGGCAATATCCTTTTATTAGAAAACAGTGTGCAAAAGTGAGATTTTAGTTCCTAGAAGCAAGGAATAAATCTGCCCAGTGTGTAAAACGTTTTTCTGTTCGAGTTCCTAGAATAAAAGTTTAGAATGAGGTTCCATGATAACATTGTGGCATTCTATTGCTACAGGTCAGAGCTCTGTAATTGTTCTCAGGTTAGCTTATTGTTTCTGGGACCTGTAGCTCTACTGTGAATTCTGAACTATCTTGGAGTTCTGCTGTGTCTCTGTTCTTCCACCCGATCCTCTTCATAAAATTGTGTACCAAGTCACAGAGTACAAACAATTATTAGAAACAAGGCTTGTCTTTGTAATGTCACTTCAGTGCCCGTTTGCTATCCCTGATCCTTGACTGTTTGAGTTAACCCTGATACACATTTTATGTGGGAAAAAATCAGGTGCTTTCTGTAACCTCTATATTTAAAGAAGCATTAAGAAAAATAAAAATAATAAAAATAAATAAATAAATCAGAGCCTGTGAATCTATTATAAAAATACAGCTCAATTAGCTCTTCAGTTAATGCTACTACTCAGAAAGTGGCTCAGGTTTTTAGTTTGTACTTTTGTTTCCCACATCTTTCTTCTCTGGTCTGCTCTGTTTCCTACATGCTTTGTGACTGATGTTCATATTCTCCTATCCCTTAAAAGACTCTCATAGTATGTGCCAGAGGCGAGTATTTACCTTAACTCAGGTGTGTTCTCTTCCTGCTCCTAATACCAGAGATGAGATACGAGTGTCAACCAAAGGTGTGCAACCACACGCTTTTACATTTGTGTCTGTGACTAGAGTTATTTGGGCAGGTCCATGACAGCTAGGATGTGTATTCCTACTTTTCTGCTACTGTCTGTCTGAGGTGCTTCTATGTCAGACCCTGTTAACTCTGGCTCTGAATCTGATCAAGTCTTGCTGCTCTGCACCATGTTGATGGTGTCACACACTTTGCTCCATCACAGACTGCTCTTTGCTCACCTCACCCTTCTGGAGCAAGTGTAATTCACTGCTCTCTGCCTCATTTTTTTTTCCCCCAAGATGTCTTTATAGGTATTGTTATCATTTGCATCAGTAACACTTCAGAGAATCAGTGCTCTCCTTCTATGACCAGGTGACCAGACTAGTGGATGAGGAAAAGGCTGTCAACATAGTCCAGCTAGAGTTTAATATATATTATACATAATACCCTTTGTCTCCCACAGTATTCTGCCAGAGAAGCTGGCAGCCAATGGCTTAGACAGGAGTACTCTCTGCTGGGTAAAGAATTGAATGGGCAGCTGGGACCTGAGTGTGGTTGTTAATGGAATTAAATTCAACTGGCAACCAGTCACTAGTGGTGTTTCTCAGGGGTCAGTATAGAGGCCAGCAATGCTTAGTATCTTTACTGATGATCCAAATAAGGGGACTGAGTGCAACCTCAGTAAGTTTGCAGATGACACCAAGACAGCTGGAAGAGTTGATCTGTCTGAGTGCAGGAAAGACTTATGGAGGAATCTATGTAAGCTGGATTGTTGGGCTGAGGTCAGATGTATGAGCTTCTCCACTTTGGTCGCAATAACTTCATGCAATGCTACAGGCTTGGGGCAAAGTGGCTGGAAAATCAGTCTATGATGATTCTGTGAAAAAGGTCTGGAGGAGCTGGTTGACAGCTGTCTGGACATGAGCAAATAGTGTGCCCAGATCACAGAATCATGGAATGGCCTGGGTTGAAAAGAACCATGATGATCATCTAGTTTCAACCCCCCTGCCATGGGAAGGGTTGCCAACCACCAGACCAGGCTGACCAGAGCCACATCCAGCCTGGCCTTGAATGCCTCCAGGGGTGGGGCATCCACAGCTTCCTTGGGCAAACTGCTCCAGTGCTTCACCACCCTCTGGGTTCAAAACTTCCTCCTAATACCTAACCTAAACCTCCCCTGAGATAGTTTAAAACCATTGTCCTATCACTACCCACCCATGTCAGCAGTCACACCCCGTTCCTGTTTATATGCTCCCTTCAAGTGCTGGAAGGCCACAATGAGGTCTTCCCAGAGCCTTCTTTTCTCCAAGCTAAATAAGCCCAGTTTCCTCAACCTTTCTTCATAGGAGAGGTGCTCAAACCCTCTAATCATCTTAATGGCCCTTCTCTGGACCCTCTCCAAAAGCTCCACATCTTTCTTATGCTGGGGACGCCAGGCCTGGATTCAGTACTCCAGATAGGGCCTCACAAGAGCTGAGTAAAGGGGAAAAATCACCTCCTCCCTGCTATCCACTTCACTTTTAATGCAGCCCAGAACATAGTTGGCCTTCTGGGCTGCAGACGCACACTGCTGGCTCATGTCCAGCTTCTCACCCACCAGGACAACCAAGTCCTTCTACGCAGGGCTGCTCTCAAGGAAATCTTCCCCCAGTTTGTATAAATAGCATTGGCTTGTATAAGAAAAAGTGTAGTCAGCAAGACTAGAGCTGATTGTCCCTCTGTACTCACCACAGCTGAGGCCACATCTCAAGTACTATGTTCACGACAAGAAGGACCTGGGGCATGCCCAAAGAAGCGCAGCAATGCTGGTAAAGGGTCTGGAGAACAAGTTTTATGAAGAGTGGCTGAGAGAACTGGAACTACTTAGTCTGGAGAAGAGGAGGTTCAGGGTAGGCCTTATGCTTTCTACAACTATTTGAAAGGAGGTTGTAATGAGCTGATAAGACAAGATGAAATGAGGTTTTCAAGAAATGAGAAAATGTGGCACTTAGGAGCATGGTTTTCATGGTTTTGTAATTTTTGCTATTGGTATTCCACATCATAACATCATGTGGAGCACAGAGAAGAATGTCCCAGAGGACCTCACAGTCGGAGAGGAAAATGCATTGTGAAAGTGACGCTCTCTCTCTCTCTCACTGCCTGGCAGTGGGTGTGGGTTTGCTTCCAAGCCATGTGCCTTCAGTTTCAAAGTAGGCTTCTAGGTCTTAGGAAACCTCTCTCTCTCTCTTATTGTACTTGATTTATTAGCTCAATTTCAATTAGATTGTATTATAGTGTGTTATCTTGCACTCCAGTATCAGAGTAAAATAAGTTTTCCTCCATAGATCCCTTAGATCGTTGCTGCTGCTCTGTTTGCTTCCTTGAGCCTAGCTCCCATCTCCCTACCCCTTTTCCCTTTTTCTCTTCACATTTTTTTTCCAGTGTAAGCCTCAAGTTAAATCTGATAATCCTTGTGGGTCTCTCCCAACTCAGGATATTCTGTGATTCTGTTTTTGAGGTAACCCTGATGTATTTGGAGCATTTTTTTTTTTTTTTTTCCCCCTTGAAGTTCAAGTTATATATAGCTGTACATACTCTCTTTTTTGCTACTCTTTCTTTTCCTCCATTGTGATATCACAACACATATCTCTGTGGAGTTGATGAGGTGACATTATTACTTGTCTTGCATGTTTTCTGAAAGTCTCTTTGTAGGCTTGATCACTTACGTGCAGATAACTGCATTCTATGTTTACATACATTATGCATGGTCAAGTGGTGCTCAAGTGTTGAACCAGGTGTCCTCCCTCATTTATTACAGCACCTTGCTTGATCCGGTATTGTGGTCACTATCTATCAAGAGTAAGACCTTGAGTGTAACTTAGTACTGAGCTCATTATCAAAATGATCTGGGCCTGGAGAGCAACAGCCAGACCAAAGGAGGAAACAATGTCACAGGTAGGAGGAAGAGGCAGGAACTAGAGATTGTTTTTCAGGTTCGCCACTTCAGGTTTCAACCAAAAGACAAGATATGTAGCTTTGCAGCATGCAGATCAGGTATTTATGCAGAACCTCTCTAACTGTAGGTGGCAAGTGCAAAGAATGTATTTTAGGGAAAAGGCAGAGTTGGGAAAATATAGGTCTGCTGTGGAGTTTGATGGAGTGTGTTGAGAAGGCACAGTTACTGAACGTCTTCTTTGCTGTAGTCTCTACATCTATGACTGTCCCTTGGGAATCGCAGGCCCTGGAGGTAAGAGAGAGAGTCTGGAAAAAGTAAGACTTCCCCTTGTTTGCGGAGGATTTGATTAGAGAGTGTACAGCCAAAATGAATGCACTTAACTCCATGGGTTCCTGTAGGATGCACCTTTGTGTTCTGAGAGGGCTGGCAGAAGTGATTGCTAAAACTCTATCATCAGTAGAGGTGTCTGAAGATTGGATGGATAGCCATTGTTACTCCAGCCTTCAAAAAGGGCAAGAAGGCCAGTCTGCCTCACCCCTGCCCTTGGGAAGGTAATGGAACATGTTCTGGATGCTACCTTCAGAAAATTATTGGAAAATAAGGTAATCAGGAGAACTCAATGTGGATTCACCATGGGGAAATCATATTTGGTCAACCCTGTAGACTTCTATGATATCATGCCCAGCTGGCTAGATAAGAGGAGAGCAGTGGATGTTGTGTACCTTGACTTCAGGAAAGGCGTTTGACACTGTTTCCAATAACATCCTTGTAAGTAAGTGTCATGGGTTAACTTAAAATCTACCTTCACCCATGACAAGGGGGCAGTCGGCTTGCAGGCCACTGGCCCAGAAGGAAAAGAAAACAGGGAAAAAGGAAATAAATACAGCGGCAACGATCTAAGGAGGCACACTTATTTACTAAATACTATATCGGAATACAGAATAACACAATATAATACAATATAATTGGAATTAAGGCTAATGAATCAAGTAAAATAAGAGAGAGAGTGAGTCCTGAAACCGAGAGGCCTACTGTAATTCTAGGCGAAACGCCTGGAACGCTCCCACACGGCTCTCCCCCCGGCTGGCAAGGTCCAAGAGAGCGAGTCCAGCACTGAAGTGAGATTATATAGAGTCCGTGTCATATGACTGACCGTGGTGTTCCCTAGGACATTCAGTCTTCTTTCTGTGAGCAGCAGATTCATCAAAATTATCTATGCTTAACATGATGTTATGATGTGGAATACTGATAGCAAAATTACAAAATTGCAAAACCATGACAGTAAGCTTAGTGTTTGTGTGATAGATGAGTGAATGGTGAAGTGGATCTGTCTGACTAGCAGAGCTTGGAGAGTTATGATCAGTGGCACAGTGTCTGATTAGAGGCCTGTAACTAGTGGTTCTCCTGAGGGGTCTGTACTAAGTCCAGTTCATTTTCAGTGTCTTCATCAATGACCTGAATGAGGGGATAGAGTCTACTGCTAACAGTGTTTCCTGGGAGGAGTAGCTGACACACCAGAAGGCTGTGCAGCCTTTCAGCAAGACATAGACAGACTGGAGAGCTGGGCAGGGAGAAACCTAATGAGGTTCAACAGGAGCAACTGTTGATAGTCTTGCACCTGGGGAGGAATAACTGCATGCATCAATACAGGTGAAAAGGAGCTCTGCAAAGAAGGACCTAGTTGTCTTGATCTACAACAGGGTGGCTATGGGCCAGACCAGGATTTTTTCTGAGGTGTGCAGTGACAGGACAAGGGGAAATGACAAAAACTGCAACATACAAAATAACATTTTTTACTGTGAGGGTAACAGAGCACTGGAACAGACTGCCCGGTAAGGCTGTGGAGTCTTCTTCTCTGGAAATGTGCAAGACTCACCTGTACTCTTTCCTGTTCAACCTACTGTTGTCCTTGAAGATACCCTCCTCAGCCCTTCCACTTCTGGTGGTGTTCTTAATTATTACACTTTAGACAAGGAACTGGGAATTGAAATTGTGAAGCCAATTGGCACACATGTGGCCAACCCCTACATTTGCAAAAAACATAAGAAACTGAGTGCAAAGAGACTAACTGGGCAAAGAAATGATTACTGGCTATGACATGGTGGTTCTGAGAAACATGCTCAAAATCAAAGATTTCTAGTCAGGCAAAGATCTTTGAGAAAACAGCAGATTATTCATTATTGCAAAAGTGGGTGCACACCCCCTACTGACAAGGGAGAAATTGCATGCCTAATCATGAAATCCACTCTGTTGTATGCCCTGGGTTTAATGCAGGTAATACCTCTCCTGGCACTTACTGATTGAGCACTACAAGCTCACAATCTTCTCGACACTGTTGCTATGATAGTTTTCCCTATAAAGTCTGTTACCAACCTATTGTTTAAAGGTATGTTCTATACTTTTCTGTGGAAATAGGAGGACAGTGCTGCATGATGTCACACAGTATGGAATATCCCTTTTGACTCTTCAGGTCAGCTGTCCTGGTTCTGACACCTCCCAGCTCCTTGTGTGTCCCAGACTCCCTGCTGGCAAGGCAATATGAGAAGCTGGGAGACTGAAATGTCTTTGGCTCTGTAAGGCACTACTCAACAACACCTAAAACACTGATGTGTTACCAACATTGTTTTGCTTCTAAATCTACAGAGCATCACACCAGACATCATAACTGAGGCTGTACCAGCTAAAATCACAATAAATCTGTATTGCAGGTATAGAAGATTAACAGTAATACACAGTGCCTGCCTTGGACTGTTGAAAAACTGAAGAAATTCAGAAATTAAGACAATAAATCTGACTTTTTTTTTTTTTTTTTTTTTTTTTTTTTTTTTTTAAGCAATTCTTCCTCCTCCACCGCAAAGAAGAGGAATATGCAGATTTAGTTATCATCACCTTCAAGAATGATGCTCTTAGATTTTCCTTTAATTATTTTAATTTAATGAACTCTGTACAACTCCGTTGGTTTACTGCATACTGTTATCTCCCCAGTTCTTTCTCTTTTGATATGTAGTATAGGTTCACTGATTTTGACACCAGTTGGATGTTTCAGCCATGTAGAAGAAAGACTATTCTGTCTCATGAGAACTAAATGAGAGTGAGAATTGTTCCTGCCTTCAGACGTGCCTAATCTCCAACACCATGAGGAAGGTCTGGAGAAAACTGCTGGAATTTCCCAGCATTTTCTTACGGCACACAAGGATTCTGACACAGCTCCTGACACAGAGCAGCAAATCTCATTGGACATTTCCTCTTAGACTGCAAAGTCTAACATTAGTTTTTATAGTGTATATGTATATGGGTATATGGATGGGAGTTGATGATTGTTGACTATTCAGTTATTTCCTCTTTGTAGGGAAGACAAAGTCCTTAATAGAGAGACATAGTGATTCATCTCTTTAAACACAGTGGGGCCAGACATATGAGGAAGAGAGGAAGGTGGATCATCGCTTTGTTAGAATATACTAACAAACTTGAAAGACCAAGCTATAATTCCTCAGTCCAATAAGCATCTCAAATAAAATATTGGTAAAATTCAGACAATTTTCATTTACAGCTACGGTACCACTAGAGGGGGAAAGAATATGAAACATCTGTAAATTGCACAGGTTTCTGTACCCATTACTTTTTACCTTTATCCTTGCATTGTGTTATTGATTCTGCTGACTATCTACCTTTGTTGCTTGTGATCAAAAATTGTGTCTACATTGTTATTGTACAATGCTGTACAGCAAAGAAGAAGTTACTGATTGAACTGGTAGTGAATAGGGAATGGTATGCAACTACTGCCTCCCTTCAATTATGCTGCCTTGTGGCCATGACATTTTTTTATACTGGAGATGGGGTCTAAAACTAAAATTCTCATGTCACTAGACCCCCAGAATAAAATATTTAATGTTGAACTTTGATGTACTTTATAAGAATTTCACACTCTTACTTGTCCAGAGGTTGAGTTCTTAGAAGAGAATTACTGTTAGCCAGAAGCTTCTACCTGAATGCACTAGATTTTGATCTTGTTATACTAGAACTGAAACACATTCCCTTCAAGTCTAGTTGGAAGTCACAAGCAAATTTGACTCACTTCAGTTCTAGTAATTTAATTTCCATGCAGCACGAATGATTCACCCAGAGAGCCCTGATGCAATCACAACACACAACATACAGCTTCCTCATGTTCAGGAGGGAGGTCTATGGGTAGCTGCAATGCACTTAATTTCCAAATCCTAGTTTTCTGACTAAAGGGAATACAAATGGTACTGAACAATGAGGCTAAGTATAGTACCTGATATTCCTCTGCAGATGTAGGTATCCTTCTCCAAATACTCTAGTTCAGTATCTGAAGTCTGATAGTGTCCATTAATTATCCTACTTCCTATTCCTTTAGGAAACTACCTGAACAAAAAACCATATTTATATAACACTAATCAACTTTCGTTCCTCTAGCCTCCTCACACTCAAGTCTGAAGAGGCAGAAGGCAGCAACATCATCAAGAGAGTATTTCTTGGGATGTAACAGCAAATACCTAACAGTTCCTCAAAACATGCCTTCCTTACACAGCAGAAGGATCAGTGGATCTTTAGAAGCACCTAGCTGTGTGGGTACCAACTGCAGTTCTGTAAGTAGGATTTTATGTTCACTAACATAACTCTAATAACTTCAGGATGAAGAAAAGATATGGAGTCGGATGAACAGAGTATGATGCATTCGTTCTTTGTTAAACAAATCCAAGCTGTACTGAGAAAAGTAACAGTACAAGTAGACATATCCTACAACTTTAGATAGTTCAGTAGGTTCTTGCATTGTAATTTCTGTCCTAATAAAGGGTGTTCTTGTGGTATCAGCAAGATTCTATTGATCATTTACTTGAGTCAAAATTATTTGAAAAAGAGTACAGAGGTTGCTATTACCTTGGTGAAGAAATAGATCTACAGGTTGATGACAGAATTGGCTAACCCTCTTTGAACTGTGGGCCAGCACATATCCAGGTGTTAATGTGAACAAGATTGGAAGTGGAAGTGGGGTGGCTACAGTCTTCCTAGCAAAGCCAACACTAGAAGAGAGATCTCCTGGGGTATATATGTAGTGACGTTTTCTATTAGAGGATTAGAATTAATTGAATGTTGATACTACTGTCCCATATTCTTATTGCTTGGTGTGCTTGTTACTTATCTTGGAAATATTATGAAGCAGTGAATCTGGGACTGAAAATGGTGGTTTAGAACACTCTAACTTCTAGAAGAAGTGAGGGAGGAAAGATATTGATGGCTCTTCCAGAAACTTTGCAAATTGCAATTCACTTGATAGGCTTTACTCTCCAATAATGTCTTCTTGTTCCAAAATGTGAAAGTGGTGCAAATTTAGGGAAAAAAAAAAAAATCTCACAAAAATTTATGGGAATTTTGTCCTGTTCTCTCAGAAATAGAAACTCACTGTAATTGGAATGGCATTTTGCCACCAAAAGTCTGTGGAGAGGAAAAAGCGGGAGAGGGAAAAAGGGAGAAGGACACAATGGTATCTCTTCATCCTTTTATTTTGTGTAGCTCCAGCAACACATAATGTTGCTATGGTGATCTGTCAGGTGACTGGGATGTGGCAGCTGGCTGCACGCAGGTAATAAACAAGAAAACCTATTAGCAACTTTCCATGTTCTCCAACTTCCTTGTTCCTTCTCCTGTGATGTTTTTTTTTTTTGGGTGAATCTCATTTCGGCCTGCACTTGCCTATAAGGGAGGAGAGAATGCTTAGAGTTCATGTTCTCTAGATACATCTAAGCATTGCATTGTGCCAGTAAGCAGGTGGTAGTGGCATCATTACTTCTGTGTTGTACTGTGTGAAACCCTCTGAAAGGGAACATATTTTTCTTCACTGTGGCAGAAATGGATCCAGAAGGCTTGCATGGACTGCCTGTGAGTACTTTATGAAATAGAACCTACCTAGGACATGGGGAATTGCAATAAAATGCTATCTATCTCTCAAATAGATTTATATTCCATCAGAATGCATTGTTAAGTGTAGGTTTATAAGTGCCTAGAGGGACTGCAATAATGCCCTACACATAAGTTTAAGGCAAGTGTAATATGTGGAACAGATTATCTGGTGATAATTTCAGGAAATTGGATGGAGTGTGCATATTAAAATAAATATTTAGAGATATAGTGACTGAAAGCTGCTTTATGGGAAACTGAGATGTAAAGCAAAACAATGAAAATCAGGATTTGGGGCAATATTAGTAATATACGCATTTATATAATGTCTTGAAGTATTCATGTTATATTAACAAATGAGAAAACTGAAAAAAAGTACATTTGGTTAACTTTGAAGTGCTACCAGTACATGTAATAGAAAGGCAGGTAGGAAAGAGAAAGACATTTTTAACAGTACTTGGCTAAATGTTACTTGTGTAGACACCTATGGGAGCCATAAATAGCTGGATTTATGGGTTGATTGATTTGAATTAGTGTGACTATTTATTTGCTTTCATGTAGTTTCCCAGTCCCTGGAGGGCTGGTATCACAGTAATGAATGACACTGTAGAGAGTTAGGTGAAGGTTTATAAGATACAGCATTGAGCAGGATGTGGTGGTTGTTAAAAATTTTGGAAAATATACAAGCTACCTCAGTGAAAGAATCAGAAGTTAATGCCTAAAATTTAATTTCAGTGCTCAACAAATGTACTGCAGATTTGCTGTCCCCACAAGTGCAGGGTGGCAGTGGTTAGAACAGAAGTAGTTCTGTGCCGGGATTTGAATAGTGGGGACAAGGTAGCAGAGACGGTCCACAAGGGAAGTTGAATAGAACATAGGTGATCTTAATGGTTTTAGTCATTAATTTCTTTTTGTAGTGCTACTGTTCAGTCACATACTCTTCTCTTATTAAAATACACATTAACTGTATTTTCTCCCTAATCCCTATTATTTGACAAATAATCTGTGTCCAGCTCTGCCCTTCTTGACCTTGTACTACTTGGAGGGATATTTTCCTGTTCTACCTTGAATCAGTTTTTTCCTTCCTGTACAAATTTGTCTGATTCACTTCCCTGTCCAACTTTTCTCCACAGTTCATCCTTTTCCATGTCATGAACTGTAATGTGATCCTTTTTTCTTAAACTTCAAGCCCATTTTAAAATGCTGATGTGGTCTCTTATGTCCTGTTTATACAGAGGCCAAAGAGACAATGCAGACATGCTTAACCATACCATATCAGAGAGGATGTTTTTGTGATACACTATCTATCTTGTACATTTCAAGGAGCAAGATGAAGCTGCTATATTTAGGTACTCTTGTCTGCTTGCAGTCAAAGAATCTCAACATGACCTAATTTGAACTATATAGTCCAAATGTATAGCTCATTTGTAATCTCAGTTAATCTCAAATTTTTACTCTGCTCAACTAGTGCTTTTAAATACCTGTGTAAATTCAGACCCCAGGTCTAGCTTCTCCTTGGACTTTCTGATTTTCCATCCATGTATTTCCCTCCCAGATTATAAACAATTACCTGGATGGGACTGAAAGAGAGTCCATGGACTCCATGAGTGGCATGCACTTCAGAGATAGCAACAGAAAGGTTGACTATGTTTTAGTCTATCACTACCGGAAACTCCTCACCCAGCACCAGCCTGGGGCTGGATCTCAAGGACCAATGCACAGGGCAGCCTCCATGACCATTGCTTCGAGTGGAGAGACCAAGAAGGGCTGTCTCAAGCTGCAGCGAGACAATGGCCAGCATGCCCCTCAGGAGGCTCAAGTGATTGAGCTGGACCCACTGGACACCCTGGAGGAGGAAAAACGGCAGCAGAGGGAAGAGTATGAATGCAATCTAGTGGCAGCAGGACTGGAGATCGAGAAGGATGTTGAGGTAAGAGGGTGAAAATTGTGCATTCTGCATGGTGCTCGATGGGTAATGGCCACCAGGTTGCATAACATGGTCATGCAGGAAGCATAAAGACTGGTGAGCAGGAGCATGGCTGTAGCCCTGCACCAGGGCCAGGTCTATCTTTATACTTTCTCTGGTTTAATGTTAACCAATAGGAGAATCACAAGCGTTATGTGTACTATTCCTGACTTACCTCAGAGCCAGTTTAAGAAGCTAATCCTAAACCTTGTCACTGCTGTTCACTGCTGAACATCTCAGTATTTAAAGCTGTTGCTGTAACCCCAAATTAGGAATCATCAGAAATAAATTATCTGAGCTATTTTATACATGCCTGTCAATGGTTTATGGGTTGGTTTGGACCAGTTCCATGACTAGTGATTTGGGGGGACCCACACCCCAGGAAAAGAAAAAGATGGAGAGAAGGGCCTAAAAACATAACAGCAGCAACAATCTGAGGAGAAACTAAACTATTTCACTAAGTATGATATCAGAATGCAAGATAACACATTATAATACAATATAATACAATTGAAGCTAATAAATTAAATAAAATGGGAGAGAGTGTCTGAAAAACCAAAGGCCTTACTCTAATGCTGAGATGTGACTCCTAGTAGGGCTGAGCAGAAGAGAAAAGAGAGGGCATTTCATGATATGCTAACAGTTTTATTTTTCTCTCTGAATGGAAAACAGAAACAGAATGCAAAGTCTTCTGGAGTAGTATGTAGTTCTCTTCTGAGAACCAGGTACCCAGAACCATCCACAATCCATGGAACCGGAGCTTTAACGTTATAATTCCCAGTGCACTACACAATGTTATGAGGTGGAGTACCTTTAACAGAAAACATAAAACCATGACAGTTCCTAAAATATGGAGTGAAACCAAAAAGATGATGGAGAAGGACTGGTTAAGTCTTTTCTCCTGAGAAATATTTGTTTGTATAATGTGGTATTGAGTAGAAATTTCAGTTCTACTTCAGTGGAAAAGATATTTCTATATCTTAATATCCTTAGGGCACTAATTATTAATTATGCACTAAATAAGTGCATTTTTCTTGCAAAGAAATGATTTTACATTTTACTTATTTGTTTATTTAATTTTTAATGAAAATATCTATCTTAAGTAATTTCCTGAAATAAAGAATTTTGTCAGGAATTTCATGTTTCTTTTTCAGTGTGACCCTTAACTTTTATCCCAACAATACATTAGATTTGTGTCATTTTCTTCATTCCATCTATAGAATCATAGAAACATAGAATGGCCTGGGTTGAAAAGGACCACAGTGATTATCTAGGTTCAACCCCCCTGCTATGTGCAGGGTTGCCAACCACTATACCAGGCTGCCCAGAGCCACATCCAGCCTGGCTTTGAATGCCTCCAGGGATGGGGCATCCACAACCTCTTTGGGCAACCTTCTCCAGTGCCTCAGCACCCTCAGTGTGAAAAACGTCCTCCTAACACCTAACCTAAATCTCCCCTGTCTCAATTTCAGATCATTCCCCCTTGTCCTATCACTGTCCACTCTTGTAAACAGCTGTTCTCCCTCCTGTTTGTACACTCCCTTCACTTACTGGAAGGCTGCAATGAAGTCTCCCTGGAGCCTTCTTTTCTCCAGGTTAATCAAGCTCAGTTTCCTCAACCTTTCTTCATAGGAGAGGTGCTCCAGCCCTCTAATCATCATAATGGCCCTCCTCTGGACCCACTCCAAGAGCTCTACATCTTTCCTGTACTGGGGGCACTAGACAATACTCCAGATAGGGCCTCACAAGAGCTGAGTAGGGGACAATCACCTTCCTCTCCCTGCTGGCCATCCCTTTTTTAATGCAGCCCACCACACAGTTGGTCTTCTGGGCTGCAAGTTCATACTGCTGGCTCATGTTCAGCTTCTTGTCCACCAGGACCCTGGTCCTTCTCCACAGGGCTGCTCACAAGGAGTTCTTCCACTGCAATAGGAGAACCTCACATCCTTTATTGTATTTCTCACTGCCCATGACATATTGTAAAGCACTATAATCATATCTGTTTGTAGTTTTGGTTAAGTCACTTCATGACAATGATGCAGACTGCAGTACATCAGTGAGCATAGGTCTTCCAAACCCCTTGCTGATGAACTGAGCTTTTACCATCCCTTTGGAAAGTAATTGATGTATATTTGAAATCCACGAGTATTTCCTTCTGTTGAAGAAAAGTCCCTTCTGGTTTCAAGTTTTAGGTACTCCATGATTTTGTCAAAAAACTGTAAACTGTTTAGACTAGTGGTGGCTGAACAGCAGTTTCACAAAAGTAATGTAGTTAAATATAAGACAGTTTGGGGATTTGGGTCCTGGAATTTGTTGCTTTTCTGATCCTTTAAGGACAGAAACCATACTGCTGCTTACTGGGTTGAGGGAGAAACTCCCACAGTTACTGGATGAAAACTTCTCCAGCAGCAATACCTGCTGCTTGATGTGTCTCAGCTTGTTCTTTGGCAGAAAAATTTTGAATTTTGGATATTTGGTATTAGAAAGAACAGGACTATCCTCAGATAACTGCCTTCTTTGTAGTAATAAGCAGCCCTACTATAATTTCCATACCAAGTAAGCAATCACTTCCATACGCTTGTTGACTGAGTATCTATCGTTTGAACTCTAATATTTGGAGATATCTCTTCCTAGTCTTGGTTTCATGCCACACATGAAGGAAACAGAAGAGACCTTATACAACTCCCTTGTGTAAGTGATAGACATTGGAAATTTGTGTGGGAGTGAATACAGCACTGCAGAGAAGTGCTCCCTGATTTTAATGTTGCTATTGTAAATATGTACATTAGTTTATATATCTTTGTGTATTTTATGTTGTTGCTGTACAAGACAAAGATTAGATGACTGATCTTCATTCAGAGTTTTTTATCTGTATGAAAACAAATTAAAAGGCAGTCTAAGTCTGAAAATTCTGTTTCTCATTGACCAAAACAGCTAGAAGGGCAACGGTGGTGCAGTGGTAGAATTGCTGCTTGCAACACTGGTGGCCTGGGGTTCGAATCCCCCCTGTGGTGCAGGGGGTAGAAGTGCCGCTTCGCTACACAGAGGGCTCGAAACCCGGGAGTTGGACTCGATGATCTCTAAGGTCCCTTCCAACTCGCACGATACTGTGATACTGTGAAAAAGGAACAAACTTATTTTGACATAGAATCACAAGGTTGGAAAGAATCTACAAGATCATCTAGTCCAACCATCCTCCTATCACATTTCAATGACAATATTTAATCAATAATTCTTGTAAAAATGTAATAATATTAATAATAAAAAGTCTGATATTTCAGCTGTCAATATAGAATCATTGCTATCCACAAGCTACTAAACCATATCTCATAGCTCCTCATCCAGATGCCTCTTGAACACTGCCAAGGATGGCAGCTCCACCACCTCCCTGGGCAACCCATTCCAGTGCCTGACCATGCTGTGAGAGAAATAGTGTTTTTTTATGTCTAATCTAAACTTCTTCTGGTACGACTTGTGGCCATTTCCTCAGGTCCTGTTTGTTGCCTGGGAGAAGAGACCAATCCCCTCCTCATCACAACTTCCCCTCAGGAAGATGTAGAGTGCAATTATGTCTCCCCTGAGTCTCCTCTTCTCTAGACTAAATAACCCTAGCTCCCTCAGCCACTCCTCATAAGATTTATGTTCCAGACCCCTCTCCGGTTTTGTTGCCAGTTTGTTCTCTAGACACGTTCCATGGCCTTGATGTCTTTCTTGTAGTGAGGAGTCCAAAACTGAACACAGTACTCGAGGTGTGGCCTCACCAGAGCTGAGTACAGGGGGATTATTACCTCCCTGCTCCTGTCAACCACACTATTTCTATTGCAGGCCAGGATGGCACTGGACCTCTTTGCCACCTGGGCACACTGTCAGCTCATGTTAACCTGTGCATGTACCAACATCCCCAGGTCCCTTTCCTCTTCACAGTCATCCAGCCACTCAGCCCCAAGTCTATAGCGCTGCATGGGGTTACTGTGGCCAAAGTGCAGGACGCAGCACTTGGCCTTGTTGAACCTCATCCCATTCACCTCAGCCCAGTGATCCAGTTTATCTAGATCCCTATGAAGGGCCTCCCTACCCTCAGGCAGATAGACACCACCTCCCAGACCCTCTGCAACCCTGCAACCCTCTGCAAACTTACTGAGGGTACGCTCAATCCCCTCATCTAGGTCATTGATAAAGATATTAAACAAGATGAGCCCCAGTACCAACAAATCAGACTTTTCTGTTCCATCTGAGCTACTGTCTGCATTCCTCTTCCAGCACAGTATCCTCAGAGGGGTGGGGGTAGAGAGGCTGCCTGGTCCCCAGTGCCCCCAGCTCATGAGGCAGTGGTGGATGCCATGTTAGTGCCAGCAGGCTCCATGGTGATGACTGTGTTGCCAGCCCTGCAGCATGTCTGCTCCAGCGGCACTAGCATGCTCTCCGCTCATTCCTATTTTATGTTGATGAAGAAAAGTAGGAAATATATAATAAGATCAGTTTTACTGTGAGACAGAAAGAATTTGAATCAATATGTGTGTGCATATACTATATGTATGGAATACATGTATATAGATAAATATAAACATATCTAGAGAGCAATAAATATACAACACAGTTCATATATATACTCCAATCTGGCACTTCTGAAGTGCATGTTCTAACAGGTGTTATTTTTCTCTAATCCCTTCCAAATGAGTGAAAAACATTTCTGTTCAGATTCTATGGTTAGGGTGTTTCTTGAAATCAGAGTGTAGACTCTGCTCCCACTGAAACTGGTCATAGTTTGTGGAGAACTACTAATCTTTCATGATTCTGTGAAGAATAGTTTATATTCTAGTGCAGTTTAAGATTCAGTTTTTCTGGATTTGTGTGTGATTCTTTATATAGATTTTTGCCTTTCTCATCTGCTGTTGTTCTCACTTTTTTTTTTTTTTCCAAATGATATTCTTCTATGGCTGTTTTAAAAACTGTTGACATTCACACTCTCTTTTCAGTTCTCATGTTGCACGCAATTTAGAGACTTTAAATAATCATTCTTTGTCTTTTTTTTTTAACATTGACATGTTCAATTGCCACGGGACCCAATTAGGAAATCATGATAAGTAGCATCCTGAAGATCCTGCTCAGCTTTCACATGTCAGTGCACACTGCTTCACCTAATCAGTGATTGACCTGCTTACCTGTCTCAGGCCTCTGAGTATTTGCTAATGTATCTTCACATCAGCCTTTCTTAGTACTCTTGACACAGGACTGCTCTGTCCAGAGTGTTGTCATCAGTGGTGCAAATTCTTGTTGGAGGCCTGTAAATAGTGGTATTGCCCAGTAGTCAGTTCTGGGTCCAACTTTGCTCAACATCTTCATCAGTGACTTGGATGGAGGAACAGGGTCCACCCTCTGCAAGTTTGTTGATGGCACAAAGCTGGGGGAATTGACTGACACACCTGAAGGTTGTGCTACCATTCAACAGGACCAGGACAGACAGGAGATTTGGGCAGAAAAGAACCTAATGAGGTTTAACAAAAGCAGGTATAGAGTCTTGCACCTGGAGAGGAATCACTACATGCATCAGTACAGGTTAGTGGATGACTTGCTGGAGAGGAGCTATGCAGAGAAGGACTTGGGGGTCCTGATGAACAATGGATTGGCTGTGAGCCAGCAGTGTGACCTTCTAACCAAGAAGGCCAGTTGTGTCCTGCAGTGTATTAAAAAGAGCATGGCCAGCAGGTCAAAGGAGGGTATCCTACTCCTCTACTCTGACCTGGTAAGGTCGCATTTAGTCTACTGTGTCCAACTCTGGACTTTCCATTTCAAAAAATATTGAGTTTTCCTAGAAGGAGTCCAGAGGAGGGCCAAAAGATGATTAAGGGTCTGAAGCATCTCCCTTGCAAGGAAAGGCTGAATAACCTCAGTCTGTTCAGCCTGGGAAAAGAAGACAGAGAGAGGATGTGAGAAATGTTTATACATCTCAAAAAGGCAGTGGGAGTCAGATGGATCAGGCCAAGATCTTCTTAGTGTTGTGTAGTGATAGGACAAGGAGTAATGGCTAAAACCTGAATATAGAAAGATCCATACTAACATTTAGAAGGGCTTGTGTATGGTAAGTGTGATGGAGCATTGGAACAGTGTTATGGTTTTATGATTTTTTTATTGTCGATATTCCACATTGTAACATCATGTAGTGCACTGGGAGTTAAAGAGTTATTCCTCCAGTTTCATGGATCGTGGTTTTTTTTTTTTTTTAGGTTTACTGTCATTCCCCTTCTTAATTTTTTTCTTAAAGTTTTGCAAAAGAGTACTTGAACTGAATTTCCAACAGAACACATTGAGTCTCTATAGATAAGGCCTATGTTCCCAGCTTTCTAGAGTCTGACTACTTAATGATTAGTGGGCAGTTTTCTAGTTATCTTCAATTGCTTACACTTGTAATTGTCACCTGCTTCCAAGGGGGCCACACAAGTTTCACATTTTAAACCAGCACATAACATAGCTGTGTCCTCTATCAATGTGGAAAACTTGCTTCAGTTTTCTTGCATCCCTGCTAGATTTCAGAATATATGAGGGATTAAAAATAGACTTCCAGGGTATTAGAAGATTTGGCTTTTAGAGCATCAGATCAGACATGTCCAACCTGTGGCCCATGGGACACCTTGTACAGTGGCCCACCCCCTGTCCCGTACTATCACAGCAGTGTCCCTTTCCTGACAAGAAGCCTGGCATGTCCTGGCCCTGAGAGTGCACCCATTCCTCAGCAACAACCAAACTACTGGCATGCAAATGGCAGTGACTGGAGGGAAACCAGGACACAGAATGGGCAAAGTGCAGTGTTAATTCAAGTTATGAAAAATAGTTTTTATGTATTTTGATATATTAATTAAACAGTCTTGTGAACAGAAAAAAAAAAAAAATCCTTTCTGTTCTGATAAATTAATTTGAGAATAGGTTTCAAGATAGCCAAAATAATAGACAACTTTTTTTTTTTTTTTTTTTTGTGTATTTGCAACTCCACTTCCAGTTGACATAAATATATTTTCTGCAAATTTTCAAACTGAATGTATAGAGTTGCAATTAGATATTCAACTCAAAAATTTCATCTTGTCTCTATTATACTTTTATCCTACGAGATACCTATGTTACCAGAGAAAAATATCCCTCACTTCACAGTCACACATTACTCATTTTATCAAATTTTTTGCAGAAGAATTGCAGCCACTTCCACTGAACAAGACTGATGCATTAGTTTCACAAAGATGTCAAATGTCTTAGTAGTTCTAAGTTCTTTTTTTAAGTTGTAATTAAAAATGTATGTATAATAAACTTTTTTACTTATATACATTAACTATGCTACATATTTTATCTGTGGTCAAAGACAGTTCCTCTTCTCTCATTGTGGACCAAGCAAGCCAAACGGTTGGACACCCAAGCATTAAATAGTCCAGCTTTTAAAGAAAAAGTCACATTTAATCTTTGTTGTAATTGAAGTTGGTTATTCACTATGATTGCTCTCTGTCACAAGATTTAGTTATACGTGCCATCTTGAAACTTGATTACTATATTCTGTTCAGTAATGCTGAAATTTGTTATTTTCACTACATATTTCAGAATAAGAGCCAAGGACTAAATTTTGTTCGTATTCATGCAACTTGGCAAGTACTTAGCCGAGAAGCGGAACTCCTTAAAATAAAAATGCCCACTAAAAAGGTAAACTTCTTCTGTTCTATATCAACTAGTTTTATGCCTGGAGGAAGACTGATCAGAAATATAAATGTTTTGTAGCTTTTAGAAATACATTATTCTAAATCACTCCACATAACATGTAATGCTTATTCTTTCATCTTACCATTTTGTGATGATATAGTTTTCAGAGTTGAATTTAAGATGGAAATTTCTGATGGGATTTCAAAGGCCCCAGGGGCAGCTTACTGGTAGACCATGTTCTGTTGAGTAACAACAGAGGAGAGTTTTGAGGAGGGATTTGAAACTGAGAAGGCAGAATTTTGTCAAGGAACTTACTTCAAAGGTAAGTTGCAGTACATTATGATAGTGAAGGCAAGTCCATAGTGTTTTGATTTTAACCGATCAGTTATTTTCACCCAGTAAAGGATGTCCACACCTTAGAATTTTACTGTCTATCAGCGTCAGAGATTTGGCCAAGCTAGTCTTGCACATTCTTACTCTGTGTAAAGTAAGATTAAAAAGTCTCCCTCAACTGTTTACCTGTTATCAGCCTCTGAAAATGAATAGGCTTTGGAAAGCTACTGTAAGTTGTCCTTTCTGGTTTTATCCTATTTTTTTTTTTTTTTTTTTTTTCTCAGTTGAAGAAATTGAATGTTAACAGTTGAATTCAACAGGCATGGCATGAAAATTCTGTTACTGTCATAAAACTTTTGCAAAGACAGTCAAGAGATGAACTTCCTGTGGGGGCAAAGACCCACTTTGAAATACTGAAACCTTGAATTTCAGAGATTTAGCAATAAAAACTGGAAAAAAAAAAAAAAATCAGCCAGTAACAACAAAAAGAACATAATTTTTTTTTTATTTTATTTTAATAGCATTTTTTTTTCTGTGATGTTATCTTTATTTATCCAAACAACCAATAAAAACATAAAAAAGGATTTTCATTGGAAATTATTCATTTCTAAACATGATAACTTGGTTGTAAAAAAGTCTTTTGAATCATTCAATTTTAAAATATCGTTCAGGTACATTCTGGTAAAAGTTGCCTTCTGAGCAAATTCGTCTACATTTATAATTCTGTATAGGACTGAATTGATACTTTTGATGAATGAGAATGCACCACACTGAAACAAATTAGATACATCAAATATAATCAGGTGTATAACAACTTCAAACAAGAAAATAATTCCCAAAAAATACTTTAGGTTAAAGGATGTCCAAGTTTTCAAGGAACCTAACTGCAGACCTTGAGAAAAGTTAATAATGTGCTGAAGGTAGAGGACGAGATGATCTAAAAACTATGAAGCATTGAGGTACTTAATTAAGGTACTTAATATCATTTCAATTTGAAATGATAATAAAAATACTTTGTCATAGGCTCATGCAGGTGTTACATAAAGTTTATTTATTTAATTTGATTAATCAGATTGCAAATAAACACGATTGGTAAGTTTGTTTGTATTTCAAGAAAAATGTTACTTCTATATTTCTGAGAGGCACTGTTACTCAACATGTCAATCTGAATCAACAAAACCTACATCCTTGGAATTGCCATAAAGCCACGAGCCAGGCATCCTCACTTTTAATGGCGTATGTATGTGTGTGTGTGTCATTAGACACAACTAGCAATTATTATCCAAAAATAACATACTTACTCTTAGCAGTATTAATGACAGCGAGTAAAGTTTTTTCTTGCTTTGTCTGCCCCCTTATTTCCAGTTACAGTTACAAAGTCAAAATCATTGCTCTACCTGAGATGAATTACTAAGGATTTTTCTTGTACTATGTGTTTTCTTCTGGAAGAAGCTTGCGTCCTTGGAACTGAAACCTTTGCAGATTCTGGCATTACATTACACTAGAATTTATATTAAGGCGTTTATTTTAAACATGGAATGTGCATAAAAATTGTGGGTTTTTTCATTTTAGTGTATTTTCGGAAGTCATGTTCATGTGTGAAATTTTATTTACTCAGATGTATAAAATCAAAGAAGAAGGGGGAATACTCAAAAAGTTAAATGAAATATGGTGCAAATTGTCTGAACCCCTACAACCCCAGGTGCCACAAGAAGATACCAAGATGAAAAGCCTGTCTTACCCATTTTCCAGGGAGAAAATATATTTGTGAGTACTTTAAATTCTAAAGAGCAGTTAACAAAGCTAGGAAAAAATGACATAAAAAAATTATAAGTGATTTTCAATCAAAAAGCAGAAATCTGTTAAGCTTGCACCATTTCTGGAATTTCTGAGGAAATATGTATTGACAGTGAATTCAGTTTCAGATCATTAACAGAAGTCTAAGTTGAAAAGAATTTTGTCAATGTTCTTCTTTCTGCTAGGTAAGGCACCTGAAGTAGTGCAAAAAATAAATTCACTATGTTCTTATAATGAACTGTAAAAATGTAGCAACAAATTTGTTGTTAACAGGATAGCAATATTACTGCTTGTTTTGAGACAAGAAAGATTAAATAGGGATTTGGTAATATATTTCCTCTTGCAAGATTTATTGTACCATGAGAGCTCTTCCAAAAGTAATACCTCCTATTTTACTATGTTGGCTCAAAGCATCAGAGGCAGATATTGGTGGTAAGTAGGTAGAGGTTGAAATTTCCCAACAATATTCCATTACATTTTGTTGCTGTAAGATAGATGGTATTGGAGGTGCAGTCTGACAAAATAGTGTCTGTTGTGTAAGTGTGTATGAAGCAAAAGTGTGGAAATGAATTCCTCCACATGGAAAAAAATTAAACACATTGACATTTATTGACACTTGCTGAACAGTTATGGAGATGAGACAGTGGATATGAGCACAGTGAGGTTATAGGTTGCGTGTTTCAGCAGAGGCAACAGCAACAAGAATCAAAAAACATCTGAGTAGCCAAATAATTTTTTACGAGCACGGCATGCAGGCTCTTGTTCATTGTTGGCAAAAATACACAGTTAATGGTGGTGACTATGTTGAAAAATTATGTTTTGTATCTAAGAATTTATTCTATGAAATAGTGTTGTTGTGCTTTTCATAACTTTTGTAGCTTCCACATAAATAAATAGGAGGCGTTGTTTCCAGGGTGACTACATAAATAAAACTTGGCTAGAAGATAAGAAATTCTTAACACTTCCTCCCTCACTCAGAATAATATCTGGGACCAGTTTGATGCTAAATATTTCCCCAGCTCTTTTTTTTTTTTTTTTTTTTTTCCCCCTATATTTAAGTTTATATTAAATTCAGTAAAAAATCAAACATATCCCCATATCATCTATTGTCCTCTTTGAAATTTTATTAATACAAAATACACCAAAAGTGACTGAGGGGAATGAACTGTGAAGACTAATTTCACAAATGATGATTCCAGTGGAACTGTTATTTTCAAGCAAGTGAAATGTTGGCTGGTTAGACACCTGGAGAAGAGTAATAAGCATCTGCATTAGGCAAATTAAAACAGTCACATAATTGTGTAGGATTGAGAGTATTTTATAAAGAAAAGATTGAAATGTCAGTTTGTGTAAAAAATAAACATTCTCCTTGAAAGAAAGGAACTTTACATTAGTTAATATTTATGTATCTTTTGTGCCCACCATTACTGCCATACCCAGTAGAATTCTGAATGAAGGGGCACAGTATGCAGTACTATTTCATCTTCATTTCCTTAAAACATTTGTTTATCTTACTCGTTTGTAAGTTAGTTCTAAATCAAATTGTCTCACTCACTTCCAAAAACATACCTGATTTTTTTTTCTATTAATATTTTCAGGTACAACATCAGAGATAAAGACACATTTTTTGACAATGCTACGCGCAGTCGAATAGTAAGTAAGCAAAAATAACTTCTTGTGCTGAATGAGATTTAATAGTGTTGACTACTTTGCTAATCCTGTTATTTCTCTTTTTCTATAAAGCACTAAACAGTCGTATGTGTGTAAGTACATATATGTAGGAAATGCTCTGCTGTAGCTGCACAGTACTCCATAAATCTTGGAGGGAGTAGGTGCTATGGAAAAATATACTGCCGACTCAAGTCCACTGGTAAAAGTTGTCAATAAAAGTCTTACTTCATGCTGTTTAGCCAGATCTTCTTCCATGAACATACCTCTTCTGAATCCTATAGTAATTTACCTGCTCTGGTAGTCTTTGATGAGAAGCTTTTATCATGCTCCTGACATTCTGTTTAGTCTCCAGTGTGTTAGCAAGGCAGGATTTCTCTTTATGGATGCTATGCAACTCCTCTCCAGCATACTATGTTTGCCATATACACTTTGGCTTCATAGATACAGTGTATGTACTATACAGCTTAATATTACAGTACTGTGCAGCTTAATATTATGCTTCCAAACATGATTGCTTTTTTATTATTATTATTATTTTTTTTTTTTTTAATCTTGTTTAAAACACTCATTATACCTGAACTCCTTACACTTCTGATAGTTTTATAA
The DNA here is from genome assembly GCF_039878825.1 of Excalfactoria chinensis. NCBI lineage: Eukaryota > Metazoa > Chordata > Aves > Galliformes > Phasianidae > Excalfactoria > Excalfactoria chinensis. The sequence continues at coordinate 71,186,461 of NC_092825.1, read as the reverse complement.
GGATGAGACATAGCAGAACACAGACTCTACAGTAGCGTCAAAAAATCAAGTAGTATGAATTACTGTATCATTGTCAGATTTTAATTTTTAAAGTTCCATTCTATTTCTCCCTCTACGAGGAAGATAATTTTAACAAACAATTTTCAGGTTATATCCCTGTTATTCTTTTCCATAGGTATATGAAATTTTGAAGCGCACTTCTACAAAGACAAGAAACAGCATGGGTAAGAAGGGAAGATAACTATAAATGTTCTATTGAAAGGAATTGCTTAAGTATCTCATTGAATAATTTGTGAAGAACAGGTAAGTGAGGATGCTGAAGAATGTCCTTCTAGAGGGTTTTAAACACTGAGTCAGACACTCTCATGCCTCAAGATTGCCTCTGCCAAAAGCAAGGTAGTTGTCATAGGTGACTCCCTTCTGAGGGGAACAGAGAGCTCAGTATGCTGTCAGGACCCTACTCACAGGAAAGTCTACTGCCTCTCTTGGGCCTGGCTTAGGGACATTACTAGTGTTGATCCTAGGAAGCAGCAAAACTAGTTCTGAAAGTTCTTTGTGATACCAAAGTATCATTGGGGAAACCAATGATCAGATATAGGAAAAGGTTGACTGATTCAGCTGGTGGTGAGATTCCCTGGTTGTAGACCTTCCTTCTCAGGAAGTGACATTTGTCCAGAAGACATTCTTCCTCTAGAGGCTAACCCTCAGCTGAGCCCAGGACCCCTTCCAGTCTCAGGGAAAGTGCAGGTAAACTGTTTGCACATGATCTTCCCAGCCTAGGCACTCCCTTCACAAGGTATTCAATCATCAGTTCAGGCCATGATGTAACAGTTCCCTTACATTCCACCCCTTCACAGCTTGAAAAGTGATTAAACATATTCATACATTTCAGTGACAATATTTAATCAATAATTCTTGTAAAAATGTAATAATAATAAAAAGTCTGATATTTCAGCTGTCTATATAGAATCATAGAATCACAAGGTTGGAAAGAATCTACAAGATCATCTAGTCCAACCATCCTCCTATCACCATTACTATCCACAAGCTACCAAACCATATCTCATAGCTCCTCATCCAGGTGCCTCTTGAACACTGCCACACAGTACCAACCCCTGGGGGCACCACTTGTAGTGGGTCACTAGCTGGACTTAACTCCATTAACCACTACCCAGTGGCATGACCCTCTAGCCAGTTCCCTACCCAAAGAAGGGTATACCTACCTAGGTCATGGGCACCCAGTTTTTCCAAGAGAATACTGTGAGAGACCATGTTAAATGCTTTGCTGAAGATTAGGTAGACTACATCAACAGCCTTTCCCCCATCTACCAGTGTGGTCACCCAGTTGTAGAAGGAGGTGAGGTTTGTTAAGCATGACCTGCATTTCATGAACCTGTGCTGACTGGGCCTGATTCCCTGAATGCCACACACATGCCTGTTCTTGTGTCTTTAAGATTTCCACTTTGAGGAGCATCCAGACTTCCTGGACTTTACCCTTAAGGAGTGACTCCCAAGAGAGCCCTGCAACAAGTGTCCTGAACAGATCAAATTCCACCCTCTGGAAGTTCAAGATAGCAGTTTTGGTAGTCACCCTACTGAAATTTCCAAGAATTGAGAATTTCTCAATTTCGTGGTTCCTCTGCCCAAGACAGTCCCCAACCTTCACATCTCCCACCAGTCCTTCTCTGTTAGTGAAGAGCAGGTCTAGCAAGGCACCACCCCTGGTAGGCTCTCATACCAGCTGGGTAAGGAAGCAATCTTCCACGCACTGCATCTTCTATGCTGTGTTATATTTCCAACATATATCAGGGAAGTTGAAGTCTCCCAAGAGAATGAGTGCTGGTGATTATATGACTTCCTGAAGCTGTTCATAGAATGCCTCATCCATCTCTTCATCCTGATTGGGCGGCCTATAACAGACCCCCACCAAGATGTCAACCCTACAGGCCTTACCCCTGATCCCTACCCACAGACACTTAGCTTTATCATTCCCAATCCCAACCTCTTCAGCATCAAAATACTCATTACTATAAAGGGCTATACCATCTCCCTTCCTTCCTTGTCCATCTTTTCTGAAGTGCTTGTAACCATCCCGAACAGCTACATTTCTGGACAGGCCCTCCATCTTGGTTGCTGGAATAAGCCCACTGTCTGGTGGAGACCATGTTTAGGCCAGCAATGTCAGAGACTGTCAAGAGGAAAGCCGGAAGATTATTTACTGTTCCAACCTGGGGTTTTAGAAATGCTTTAATTTGAATCCTAAGTGGGGAAGCCCAAGTAGTTTATAATAGAAACAGGGCACTGGATTGACCATCTCTGGGTCCTTCATTTAAATCTCTCAGTGTCTCATGCACTCTCTTGGTCCACCACTGCAGGAGCTGGGAGTCAGTCATCAGAAAGGCCTTTAGAATGCCATTGTACTGCTCTAACAGGTGTGCTCCCAGTGAATTACAGGGCAGGTGAAATTACCATTCATTGTTTTTTTCAGCAATTTCTGTATTGTCACACCTGTGAAATGCATTCCCTACTTGTTCTCAATAACCTGAAGAGTACCATATGTCTTTAGTTTGGTGAGTACTTTGGTGGTATAGGATTTATTTGCCTGTAGTATTGGATAGGCCTGTATTAATTTGCTTGCTGAATCACACAGGTCAAGGCTTCTTCCTTCAGGCTGAGGGAGGAGACCTGTGTGGTTGATTTGCCATCTCTGCAGGTTGTTTTGTCCTCTGATGTGGTGGACGGTTGTCTCTGGTAGAGGTTTCAGTCACATTCTGGAGCAGGCTTCGCATTCATAACATGCCTGGATGATATCTGACGTTTGAACAGGCAGCCCTCATGCTTTTACTGCTGTCCACATTGTCTTTTGTTCAGCATGCTGTAACTTCTTATGTAACCATTAGGCAACGTTCTCTGCTGACAAATCTTTCAGCCACCTAATCTAAGCCAGTCTGTTGGCTTCATCATTTCTCAGTGACTGCATGTGCTGATGTCTGTATACATGGTAGGCACATACTGTACTATGCTTAACCAGGTTCCATATACTCAGACACATGTTTCTGGGCATGGATAGTCCAGTCCTGAGAAGCCCACTGGGCAATCTAAAGTGTAAGTCAGGACACAGCCCAGCTATCCAAGCTGAAATTCAGTGCACTGTTGCCTGGTTCCTAGGTTATGACCATCCACTCTGCTCATAGCTCAGCCCACTAACTACTTTGTCCATCATCTTCTTCAAACCAGATTATCTTGATTGAGGGATGATATGTAGCCGCACATCATTTACTTGGATTCCCCTTGCAAGACCCATCACTGTACCAGGCATCTTCTGAAATTGTTATTTTCCCTCCTGTACAGGACTCCTCTCAGGTGGAATGACAGTGTTTTCTCTAGGTGCATCACTGTGATACGCCACTGGGCCAAGTATGTTCTGTAATTCTTCTTTTAAAGATGAAGAGGACAAGTAACTGTGTTGTCCCACATAGCACTTGCCACTGTTTGAAATTGGGCCACCTCATCTTAGAAACACACATCAGATCTTTCATTTGCTCTTTAGTAGATAGTATTGTTTTTACTACTACTTTTGCTGTTTGTGTTATTGGCTCACATGTTATGCAAAATAGGTAGCCAATAATTGCTTTCCAGTCATTCTGTATCTTTTTACTGCACCATGCTACACCTGAGACTAGAACCCAATTGGAGTCCAAATGGAACCTTACCACTGCTGTAGTACCCAACCAAACCCTTCTTGGGTCACATATACATCTAGCTCAGTGGGGAGAGCGTGATCAAATACACTGAACACCTGAGGTTGTTTGACAACTATCTTTGCTCGATCTATTTGTCTATCTTTTTGTTCCATTTGTCCCAAGTCCCAGAACTGGCCTTTCTTTGTTTATGCAAGGGCCTCAGGTTCTGTGCAAGAGGGAGTATAAATGTCCTCCAGTATTCCAAGACATCTAAGAATTCTTGTAAATGTTTTGTGGGGTTAATACTGGACATCCTTGTATTTGTCAATAGTGGCATTAGTTAATACTAAGTCTTCTCTGACCACTCAAAATCTTGGCTGATAATCTGGGCCCTTGTACTTTTTGTGTTAACAGCCACCCTTGGAGGCAGGCCAGGAATGAGCCTGCCGTCTTTTCAAGCATTTCCAAAGAAGCTGACATTAACATTAGGTCATTGATATAGCAATATAATTTGACATATCAGGCTTATTGCACCTCACCAAATAATCAAATTGTGGCAAAAGGCTGGCAAATGAATGTACCCTTGGAGTATGAATCATAGAATCATAGAATCACAAGGTTGGAAAGGTCCAATAAGATCATCTAGTCCAACCGTCCTCCCTTTACTATACCTACAGAAAACCACTAAACCATATCTCCTAGCCCCCTATCCAGATGCCTCTTGAACACTGCCAGTGATGGTGACTCCACCACCTCCCTGGACAGGCTATTCCAGTGCCTGACCACTCTCTGAGAAAAAAAGTTCCTTCTTATGTCCATACAACTTGTGGCCATTTCCTCGGGTCTTGTTTGTAGCCTGGCAGAAGAGGCCAAGCCCTTCCTCATTACAGCCTCCCTTCAGGAAGTTGTAAAGTGCAATGAGGTCTCCCCTGAGCCTCCTCTTCTCCAGGCTAGACAAACCCTGCTCCCTGAGCCGCTCCTCATAAGACTTGTGCTCCAGACCCCTCACCAGTTATGTTGCCCTTCTCTGGGCATGTTCCAGGGCCTCAATGTCTTTCTAGTAGTGAGGAGCCCAAAACTCTACACAGTACTCATGGTGTGGCCTCACCAGAGCTGAGTACAGAGGAATGATCACCTCTCTGCTCCTCCTGGCCACACTATTTCTTATGCTGTTGGCCTTCTTGGCCACCTGGGCACACTGTCAGCTCATGTTCAGCCAAGCATCGTCCAACACCCCCAGGTCCCTTTCACAGTCATCCAGCCACTCAGCCCCAAGCCTATAGCACTACATGGGGTTATTGTGGCCAAAGTGCAGGACCCAGCACTTGGCCTTGTTGAACATCATCTCATTAACCTTAGCCCAGCGATTCAGCCTATTCCCTTTGGAGGGCCTCCCAACCCTCACGCAGATCAACACCACCTCCCAGCTTGGTGTCATCTGCAGACTTACTTAGTGTGCACTCAATTCCCTCTTCCAGGTCATCAATGAAGATGTTAAACAAGATGGGCCCTAGTACAGACCCCTGGGGGACACCACTTGTAATGTGTCACCAGCCGGACTTAATTCCATTAACCACTACCCTCTGGGCACAACCCTCCAGCCAGTTCCTTACCCAAAGAATGGTATACCTGTCTAGGCCACGGGCAGCCAGTTTCCCCAGGAGAATACTGTGAGAAACCATGTCAATGGCCTTGCTGAAGTCCAGGTAGACTACATCAACTGCCTTACCCTCATATACTAGCCTGGTCACCCAATCATAGAAGGAGATGAGATTGGTTAAGCACAACCTGCCTTTCATGAACCCAAGCTGTCTAGGCCTGATCCCCTGGATGCCACGCATGTGCCGTGTGATCTCACCCAAGATGATTTGCTCCATAATTTTACCTGGTACCAAGGTCAGGATGACAGGCCTGTAGTTCCCCTGATCCTCCTTACTACCCTTCTTGCAGATGGGAATCACATTGGCCTCCAATCCTCTGAGACCACTCCAGTTAACCAGGAGAACTGGTGGATGGTGGAGAGCAGCTCAGCAATCACCCCCACCAACTCCCTCAGCACCTGAGGGTGGAGTCCGTCTGGTCCCATGGACTTGTGACATTCCAGGTGGAAGAGGAGCTCTTTAACTGTCTCCACCTGAATCACTGGGGATGTATTCTGCATTCCATCCCAGACTTTCAGATCCGGGTATAAAGTGCCCTGAGGACAACTGTTCTGCCCATTGAAGGCATTGAGGACCTCAGCCTTCCCCTTATCCTCAGATAATGATCCTCAGAATGATCCACTGCCTGCCCTCCCATGTAAGTGCAAATTCATCTTGTGATTCTTTGACAGTCAGAATAGTAAAGAATGCATTGACTAAATCAAGTACACACTGGTAGTTTTCTAACAACTCCTTATTCAGTGTGTTCAGGTGAGTGGCAATGCTGGGTACCACTGCATGAACTGGTGGGGTGAATTTTTTAGTTCTCTACAATCTTACACACTATGTCCCATCCCTTTATGTCATTAGTGCAGCTAGACCTAGATCTTCTTTCAACAGGAGACCCAGTAGTAGCCAGTTGGACTATGTAGGGAAATTGCCTTCCCGTGGCAGGTTCTAGAATGTCCTCCAAATTCCCTTAAACCCTCCTTCCTCATAGGGTAGGGCTTAAAACATTTATTGTTATTAAGTTGTCACCATAGGTTTAGTGAGAAGTGATTTGGTTATTTATTAATTTTTTTATATTGGACACATTTTTGTTAGGTCATTCCACATTTCCTGGCAACTCTTACCAGCCCTGATTGTGGAGCCCTTCAGACTAGTTTACAAGGGCAAATTTCTCTGGATTCTACAAGATGTACATTTCCCCTAGATCTTAAGCATTCCGTCTCTCCTAAGTCAGACAATGAAAATACTTGCATGCTTTTACAGGTCTGACAGACTGCACTGAAATCAGTCTTTCTTGATGTGCACCTGCAGAGCTGAGTTCAGTGGGAACCTAAAGAACACACGTATCACCATACTATACCCGCTTATTTATACATATGAGGACTGTACCTAAAGTAATGCCTCTTTTTAATATTGGCCCACAATGTCAGAGGTGAATGTTGGTGGTAAAGAGGTAGAGGATCAAGCTTCCCAACAATATTTCATTCATTTTTGTTGCTGTGTGACAGATGGTAACAGGGGGGGTTGTTTTTGGGATAGGAAAGGGGTGATCCTTTTGGATTTCCTGGAACCAGGACAAAGCATCATTTATGACCTCTACATTGTGATACTGACTAAGCTGAAGGCTCAAACTTCCAGATTCAAGCTGGTGAAGAAGACAGCCTTTTACTTGCAACACAGTAACAGTTAGGACCTATATTAGTTTGAAGACTCTGGAGCATATTGCCTGTCTTGGCTGCTCTGTCCTACTCCGTGCACTGTGCATTCTGTGTTTACGCCTTCTGACTTCCATCTGTTGAGACTAATAGAAGACTGGCTGTGCATGTAAGATTACCCTAACAACACTTTCACATCAGCTGTGGAGCAGAGGTTCACCTTCACTGGTGCAGTTTTATGAGGGAAGTATAAAGGCTCTTGTTTATCCTAGCAGAAAGACATAGCTAATGGTGGTGACAAATAGCATTCTGTAGCTGGGGATTTGCTCTATCAAATAGTGTTATTGTGTATTTTGTTGTAGTTTCCATGGAAATAAACAGGAGGCATTACATTCTGAGTGACCTATACACTTGCAAAGAATAGCTGTGCTGGGTATAGTGTTTTCCTGCATAGTCTTGGTATAACTGTATGGTGAAGCTGCTGTAACAGATTTTTTTGTTACAGCTGCTGGAGTGGAAAATAGATTTATTTCTACAACCTGAAACAGAAATTTTATGTGGCTTTCTTGTTTGTTTGTTTGTATGTTTTGTTTTGTTTTTAATCATATGAGAGGGGGAAAAAGAACACACCAAAAACCTTTGCCATTTTCAGTTGAGTGGGTGCTTTCAGAATACAGAATTTTGGGGACAAGTATGTTCAAGGCAGATTAGACAAGAAGCCTTGACTGCAGCAGGGACACAAAGTTTGTTGAAATAAAAGCCACTTCTCAAAGGTGACACTTTGCTATGGGATAAGAAAGTGGTATAAGAACACTTAATAAGTGCTTTCATTTTAGCCTCTTATTCAAAGTTCTGTATTTAATAGCTTGTTCTAGTTTTCTAGTTTATGATGTAATAAATGCTGCCTTTAGAGATCAAAATATTATTAAAGAGTTTTTTATGCTTCTTTATGCATGATCAACTTCAAGCTTAGGTCAACTCGAGGTTCCATTTAACAACAAGGAAATGTTTTACCCTTTCTAGACTATAGCCTGAACATGATTGTACATCACATTTGAACTATATTCAGTAATTGTTCTGGTCCTTTGAGATTGTCCCCCAAAAGTTCTTTGCTTCATGCATCACTAAGATTCTCTGTTTTCACTAGTGTTAGGAATACTCATCTTGAGTAGCTCAAAAGATTTCTTCAAGCATTCACAGAACCATAGATCCATAGAATGGCTTAGATTGGAGGGGATCTTACAGATCACCAATTTCCAATGCCACTGCCATGGGCAGTGTTGCTGACCAGGATGCCCAGGGCCTCTTCCAACCTGGTCTTTGGCAGCTTGAGGGATGACTCATCCACAGTTTCTCTGGGCAACTTGTTCCAGTGCCTCACCGCATTCTAAGTAAATAAATTCTTCCTTATATCTTATGTAAATTTTCCCTCTTTTACTTTAAAGACAGTCCTCCTTGTCCAATCACTATCAGACAGTGTAAAAAGTCAGTCCTTCTGCTTATAAGCTTTCTTCAAGTGCTGGGAGCACAAACTGAGATATCCCCAAAGCCTTTCCCCGAAGCTAAACAACCACAATTCCTTCAACCTTTCTTAATAGGAGAGGTGCTCCAGCCCTCTGACCATCTTAGTGGCCCTCTGGACCCATTCTGAGAGCTCCAAATCCTTCTGGTACTGGAAGCCCCAGGCCTGGACTCATTACTCCAGATGGGGACTTACGGGGACAGGGTAGGAGGGGACAAACACTTCTCTCAACCTGCTGGCTTATCCCCTTTTGATGCAGTTGGGGATACTGTTGGCCTTCTGGGCTGCAAGGGCACACTGTTAGCTCATGTCCTGCTTTTTGTTCACCAGAACCCCTAAGTCCTTCACTGCAGAGCTGCATTCAGTGTGTTTTCCTCCCAGTCTGCACTCATATCTGGGATCGTCCCATCTCGAGTGCATGTAGTGTCCACTTTTTGAGCCTGTCCAGGTCCCTCTGGATGGCATTCCTTTCTCATATTTTCAGCTGCACCACTCAGCCATGTGTCATCAGCAAACCTGTTGAGAGTACACTTGATATCACTGTCAACATCATTAATAAAGATGTGAAAGACAGACGCTGGGGGGTATCACTCATCACTGGCCTCTACCTGGACAGAAAACTGTTGACAACAACCCTTTTGACTATGACCTCCTACCTATCTAGATGTAAACGTTCCTGTTCATTGCAGGGGGATTGGACTAGATGACCTTTAAAGGTCCATCTAGTCCCTTCCAACTCTAGGGATTCTATGATTCTATGAATTATTTTTCTAGCTAGTAGTCCAGCCTTCAAATTAATCTCTCTCTAATTTGGTGATAAGAATGTGGTGCAAGACCAGATCAAAGGCCTGACACAGTTCCAGGTAGATGACATCTGTTGACCTTCTTTTGTCCACCAATGCCATCAGTCCATCATAGAAGACCACCAGATTTGTGAGGCATAATCTTTCCTCAGTGAAGCTGTTCTGGCTGTCTTGGATCACGTTCTTTGTTTTGTGTCTTAACATCTCTTCCAGGAGGATTCACTGCCTGAACTTCCACAGACCAGAGGTGAAGCTCACAGGCCTGTAATTCCCTGGGTTTCAATTTTTCAAATATGATGGAGAGTTACTTGGCAACAACATTGGCCATTTTTTTCCAGAACCCTGGGATGAATATCTTCTGGCCCCATAAACTTGTACACATTCAGCCCATGATGTGGTCTCAGACTTGCTATACTCTTATACTGAGAAAGATTTTGTTCCCTTGGTTTCCAGGGACATGAGAGGCATGGGAAACCTGAATAACAGTGAAGGCTGAGACAAATAACTTGTTAAGTAAAGTGTCTCATCTTTCTCCATGCCTGAGGAAGCCAGTTCTTTCTTTTCAGTTATCAGAGGGGGTACACTCTCTTTTGCCCATCTGTTCTGCACAATGGATCTAAAGAATCCCTTTGTTTTTGTTTTTTTTTTTTATATCCCTCTTCAATTTCATCTGCACCTTGGCTTTCCTGATCCCACCCATACATACCCAGACAGCATCCCCATATTCTTCCCAGGCCACCCATCCCTGATTCCATTGCTTATACTTTTTTTTCCCCTCAGACTGACCAGCAGGCCCTTGTTGTCTTGTTTGCCTGATTTCTTATTCTGGATGATGGGATTTCTTTCTGGGTTCTCAGAAAGGTACTCTCAGAAAGTCTCCTTGAAGTGCTGCCATATCTGTTCTGTATGTTTTTCCCTAAGAACAGTTTCCCAGGGTATTTCATCCAACAATTCCTGAAACAGTCTGAAGCTTGCTCTCCCGAAGCTTGGGGTCCTGACTCCACTCTAAGCCAGGCCTGCATTCCTCAAGATCAGTGACCACCAGGGCATGGTCACTGCAGCCCAGGCTGCCTCCAGTCTTAACATCTTTAACAGCCCATGTTAGTGATCATCAGATCCAACAGTGTTTCATCTCTGGTGGATTTGTCTAATGCCCAAACCAGCAAGTTACAGTGAACCCAGGAGTCTCATGGATTGCTTGCAGCTCTCTGTGTTGTTTTCCCAGCAGATGTCTGGGTGGATGAAATTTTCCATCAGGATAGAGCTTATGAATGCACCATCTTTTGTAACTGAAGGAAGAATGCCTTGTCAACAGGTTCCCCATTGATCAGACACCCCCAACAACTAGATGACTGTTACTGGTCTGGCCCCTAATTTTAACCCACAAGCTCTCAACCTGTTCATGACTTTCTCAGAGGCAGTTCTTCACAGTCTGTCAATTTCTTAACATAGAGTGCAACACCTCCTACCATGCTTATACATTCTAAGAAGTTCATAGCTCTCAGTCATAATGCTCCAGTTATGTGAGTTATCTCACAGTGTTTCCATGACAGCAATAACATGGTAGTTTTCCAATTGCACCATGGTTTTCAATTCTTCCTGCCTTATTCCCATACTGTGTACATTGGTATAGAGGCACTTCAGCTGGGCTTTCGGCCACATTACTTTCTTGTTAAGAGACCCTCCCAAAAACCTCTAGTCAAATCTAAGGTTTTCCCTTACTGCTTCCTAAAGTGACAGTGTTCCCTGACTCTTCTATTACTCATCAGTACAAACCCTTCCCTCATGAAATCTAGTTTGAAGCCATGGTGATAAACCCAGCCAGCTTGCTTCCTAGAATATTCTTGACCCTCCCATGTCAACATTCCCTGTTTATTGAAGTTGTGCCCTTCACAGAAGTCAAAGCCATGGATATGACACCACCCATTCAGCCATTCATTCAGCTGGTCTGTTCTCTTCCTTCTGCCCTAATGCCAGCCTCCAGCTTGGGAGGGTTGTGGAGAGCACTACCTGCACTCCTGATCCCTTCAGCGTATCCCCAAGGAATGTAAAGTCCATTCTGATTTTTTTTTAATTTCCTAGTTGCAGCCTCATGTGAACCAGCTTGAAAGACCAAGTGTAGTCCTCAGTCTGTCTTTATGATACCTGATATCCTCTTACTGATGTTCTGAATGTAGACCCCTGTCAGGCAGCAAACCTTTCTAGAGAAAATATCTGGGCAGTACATGGGTGCCTCAGTGACTCAGCACAGACCTTTCACCTTTTTTTAGTGGCACTAGTTGTGACTTGGGTTCTTGTTTGGATCTTCTCAACATGGTTGCCCTTTTTGTGGTTCTAAATCACTGTCAATACTTTCTTCTCTTTCCATCTCTGCAGCTTCATGCCTGTTGGTTAGGGAGACTTAAAGGGCAAGGGGAAGGCTTCTCTTTCTGCCCTGAACAGGGAAAGGGGTCCAAACTCTCTCTTCCTGCATGTTTTCTCTCTGTCAGGTTGGAAGCCTGCTTACTTTCTTCCCCTTGCTGGGACCTAAGGCAAGGCTTTATTCTGTTCTCTGATTTTGTTACTTATTTTGCATAGGAAGTAGGATCATAGAATCACAGAATCACAGAATTGTAGGAGTTGGAAGGGACCTCCAGAGATCATCTAGTCCAACCGCCCTGCCAAAGCAGGTTCCCTACACCAGGTCACACAGGTAGGCATCCAGGCGGGTTTTGAATATCTCCAGAGAAGGAGACTCCACAACCCCCCTGGGCAGCCTGTTCCAGTGCTCTGTCACCCTCACTGTAAAGAAGTTCTTGCACACATTCGTGCGGAACTTCCTATGCTCCAGTTTCTGCCCCTTTCCCCTTGTCCTGTCTCCACACACTGCTGATAAGAATCCGGCCTCGCCACTTTGCCCCCCACACCTTAGACATTTATAGACCTGGATCAAGTCCCCTCTCAGCCTTTTTTTCTCAAAACTAAACAGACCCAGTTCACTTAGCCTTTCTTCATAGGAGAGATGCTCCAGGTCCTTCATCATCTTTGTGATCACCAAGTGATCCCTGACTTTTTTGTACTGGGGAGCCCAGAACTGGATACAGTACTCCAGATGAGGCCTTACCAGGGCAGAATAGAGGGGGGGATCACCTTCCTCGACCTGCTGGTCACAATCTTTTTAATGCACCCCAGAATGCCATTGACCTTTTTGGCCAAGAGGGCACACTGCTGGCTCATGGCCAACCTGTCATCCACCAGGACACCCAGGATCCTCTCTGCAGAGCTCCTCTCTAGCAGCTCATCCCCCAGCCTCTACTGGTGCATGCACTTATTCCTCCCTAGGTGCAAGACTCTACACTTGATTTTTTTAAACCTAATCCAGTTTCTTACCGCCTAGCTCTCCAGACTGTCCAGGTCTCACTGAATGACAGCACAGCTTTCAGGCATGTCAGCCAATCCTCCCAACTTTGTACCATCAGCAAACTTGCTGAGGGTGGCCACTATCCCCTCATCAAAGTCATTGATGAAGATGTTGAACAAGACTGGACCCAGCATCAACCCCTGGGGAACACCGCTAGTAACAGACTCTACTCTGCCAGTGATGACCCCCTGTTCCCTGCCAGTCAACCAGTTCTCAACCCACCTCACTGTCCACTCATCTATTACACACTTCCTCAGTTTTTTTATAAGAAAGTCATGGGAGACACTATCAAATGCCTTGCTGAAATCAAGGTTGACTACATCCACTGCTTTACCCTCATCCACCCAGCCAGCAGAAGACTACCAGGTTGGTCAAGCATGACCTCCCCTTGGTGAACCTATGCTGACTACTCCTGATAACGTCCCTTTCTTCCAATTGTCTGGAGATGGCATCCAGCACAAGATGTTCCATCACCTTTCCAGGGACAGAGGTGAGGCTGACTGTCCTGTTATTACCTGGATCTTCCTTCTTGCCCTTTTTGAAGACTGGAGTGACACTGGCTATCCTCAGTCTTCAGGCACCCCCCTATTCTCCAAGACCTCTCAAAGATGATAGAGAGTGGTTCAGCAATCACCTCTGCCAGCTCCCTCAGCACCCATGGATGCACCCCATCAGGACCTGTGGATTTATGAACACTGGTGTTGCCCAGGTGCTCACAGATCACCTCTTCTCTGACTATAGGGAAGTCTTCCATTCCCCAGACTCTCTCAGTAACCTCCAGGGTCTGGGATTCCCAAGGGAGAGCTTTTTCACTTAAGGCAGAAGCAAAGAAGGCATTCAGTATCTCTGCCTTCTCAGTATCCCCCATTACCAGAACACCCTTCTCATTTAGTAGCCTTTTTTATTATCCTTTATCACTTTTGCCATATTCAATACCAGGTGAGCTTTAGCCTTCCTTGTCACATCCCTGCAGGCCCTGACAACATTTCTATATTTTTCCCAAATGTTCAGACCCTTTTTCCACATTTCATGGACATTCTTCTTCCCTTTGAGTTTGTGTATGAGCTCCTTGCTCATCCACACAGGTCTCCTGCCACCCTTTCCTGACTTCTTGCTCACAGGGGATGCACTCATCCTGAGCTTGGATGAAGAGCTGTTTAAACACAGATCAGCTCTCACAGGCTCCTTTACCTTCTAACACCCTAGCCCATGGGATAGTTCCTAGTAGATTGTGGAAGAGATCAAAGTTGTCTGTCCTAAAGACATGACAAAAAAAACCCCATGACACCAGGGTAGCAATCCTACTTTTTGCTTTGCTTCTTCCACTCAGGATCGTCCATGAAAATATTCAGTTCCATGAAAAATAAACGCAATGTAATATTAGTCAGTGGAGAGAAGGAAACCGGAAACTTTTGTAAATATTTTTTGTGTGTTTGTGTATTAGTAGGGATCTATGATTCTGATCATTATCAAGCTTCAGAAAGGACTTCCCAGATACTTCCCTTCTTATTCACATGCTACTTTTATATTAGAATGATAAAGTAATCAAAACTGACTTTATATCATACTAGTTCATTCAAGAAAAAGCACCATAGAAAAATGAGTTTTTCTATGAAAATGTTTACCATAGCTGGATACCTCTATGTTAGTAGATACTAATTTACATGATTTTGATCATTTTCAGTAAAATGTAAATGTGTCAGTCTTTTATGTGATGTCATCAAACATCAAATGAAATCAATAATCTTTTCTCCTTTTTTTTTTATTTTTTTTTTTTTAGGTATTAGCACATTAATAGCAAACAACGTTTATGATGCAGCATACCCACTTCACGATGTATGTATATCCTATTAAAAATCTAGTTCTCTCATGGTATCACTCAATAGCATGAAAGATGTTCCAAAATGAATACCTCCTGTTTTATTATATTGGCCCACTACATCAGAGACAGATGTTAGTTGTATGGCAGTAGAGACTGAACACTTCTTCCAACATTCCATTAAATTTTGTTGCCTTGTGGCAGAAGGCAGAAGAGGGGCAATCTGACAAAATGATGTCTGGAATGGTACATATATGAAGAAAGCATGTGGAACTGAATTCCTCCATATGGAAAAAACTGCACCCACTGTCATTTATTGACACTTGCTGAACATTTAATGGAGATGCGGATGTCAGCACAGTGAGGAGGTGGGAGGTGCATTTCCACACTGACGATAACAACGTGAAAGACAAACCATTTTACAGATGGCCGTGCAGATAAGTGTGGAATTCAGGCTCTTGTTCATTGCTGGCAAAAATGCATAGCTAGTTGTGGTGACTATATTTAAAAACAATGTTCTGCAGCTCAGAATTTGCTCTATTGAACAATGTTATTGTGCTCTTTGTATCTTTTGTAGTTTCTGTAGAAATAAATAGAAGGCTTATGGACTGACCTACGTACCTTAAAGATTATTTCCTGTGACAATGAAAATATATTCTATTATTTTTAGTGCACAATTCTAGCATTAAAACCTTCGTAGAAATGTGTTTCAGACTGTGACTTAAAATTAGAATCTACACTGTAATAACAGCTGAACAATCTATTATTGAATTTACAGCTTTTACTTTGGCTATTGAAACATTTTCTTTTTCTAGGGTGAATATGAATACCAAAATGATGGCATGAATGAAAGAAAGGTACAGTACATTACAAAATTAGTGTAATGTTAGTTTTAATTTTCTATGTTAATTAATGTCTGAAATGTTATCATAGAATAGCAGCCAACATTTAGTCAAACAAATGCCTTTTCAATGCATTTATTTATTATTATTTATTAATTATTATTATTAATATTTATTTTCAGTGCATTTATTACACTGCTTACTTTTCTGTCCTTTTGCACATTACATTTGCTTGTAAGACTTTCTACCATATTTCATTGTGTTTCAGTGAATTTTATGTATATGACATGAACTGCTTCAAGTTTTGCTCCACATGCACAGAGAATGTTTTTCAATCTATTGAAATGCAAAATTAGTTCAATCATTTACCTAATTATTCTCCTTCCATAACCAAATGATGGTATAGATGAATAACTATGAAACTATAACATAATTGTGTTATTCATTTTACTGTACATTTACCTAAATTACATACAATTTCTAAAAATCTGCTTCCAGTTAATTTGTAAAGAAAATGGTTCTAGTTGTCAAATGACTTTTGAAAATGCATCACCCACTGTCTGCACAAGAGAAATGGATACATGATCTATTCAGACTACATTTAGTACATATGCTTACTAGTAGGAATGAATTAAAAACATTTAATTAATTGAATCCACTAAGAGGCATACCATTCTTTACTGTTTGCATTTTTTCCTCGACATTCAATCAAGAAGAATGTAGGTAAGGAGGGACAGTCATGGGGAAATGGAAAAGGGAAGGATAAAGATAATGAGAATATCTGGATGCCTGACGTATTTGCTATAATAGAAGTTAAGTTACATGTACCCATGATAACTTTTAAACAATTTCATAAGTGCTTTTGAATCTTTGATATTACATGTTGGCAGTTGTTATGTGAAGGAGAGTTAAGAAAATGCCATTTACTTGGATAAATACTCAGTGTAGTTTCTGGGTGTAATTGCCACAAGTAATGATCATTTGAACTCTGGAAATTAAGAACGAGTTCATACAGGTAAATTTATCTCTCCAATATCAGTTAGGTAAAAATCTGAAACCATGATCTTTATTGTTTTTGTTAAACAGTGTTAATATTCAGCCACAAGATGTCTTCATGAAACCTATACAATTTCATTTACTATTTAGACAAAATTTGATAGCAAACTGTGCAAAAGCTTGTGTACTTATGTCTACAATTTTGAACCTTTTGTTTGTGAAGGAATTGTCTTTGAGTAAGTGTAGTGGTTTTATGCATGACAGGAGGGGAGAAGGGAGGAGGAGGCCCCCCTTGCACCTTTAACTCTCCCACCCCCTTTTTGGTGAGAAGAAAATAAAAAAATGACCCAACTAAAATAGGGAGAGATATGAATTTACTACAAGTGGTAAAAGAATGTAAGATAATGATATAAAAAAAAGAGTTACAGCTAATAAATCAAACAAATGGAGATAAAGGTGTTTCAACCATACTGCGACTCTACTGCCCAGATGTGAAAAGAGGTTAGTTCACCTCCATCAGAGATCATGCAGGGTGTACTGGAAACTCCTGGGAACTGTAGTATGTCTCTTCTCAGTGTATCTTCCTCTTGGAGAGACAGATCTCATGTAAGAATAGCTGACACTGCCAGTAGCTGAGACACAGAAAATGCAGCTTCCTGCACCATATTCCAGCACTAAGCAGCTTCCTGCATGATGACACGATATAAAATACTGATAAAACCAGGATGGTGATACGTTGATGGACTCTGAAAGTCAGATGCATAGCTTACTTCTAAGATTAGTAAATTTTTTAGAGAGAAGTAAGGTAAATGACTAGTAGTCAATGTAGGAAGATTGGGTAATGAGAGAGGAGGGAAAAGAGGGCCTAAAAGCACCAATACCTAGAAAAGTATTCACCATACTACTTGTATTTTGTGCTGCCTTCTTTTTATCCCGCCAATTAACTCAGGTATGAAGTGTTAAGTATTAAAATGTAAAAGGGTCTTTCCAGAAATAATTATTCACGTATGTTTCTGCTGCCTATACACTGAATCAGCTGTAGTATTTCTATGCATAAAATTGTATATTTTCTATCTGAATCTCATAGTCTCAGTGTTTAATTTCCTGAAAGGTCTTGATCAGATTTAAAGGATTTAAAGGAAAGGGGGGAAATCTGTGCTTTATTCCTCTCTCTCTCTCTCTCTCTTTTTTTTTTTTTTTTTTTTTTTTCTCCATTTTAACTTATCTGGATCTTTTGTTTCACTTGTCTGTAGCGTAAGCCCAAAGAATGATGAACAGAGCCTGTCTGGAATATATATGCCAGTAGAGCAGCAGTAATTAACACTTATATAACCCTCTTCAACATTTCCTTGGAGAAAATGCACTATTTTCATGTGACTGTTTATGTCACATCCTACGAGAATTAGAACTGTCAGTGAAACATTTTCACTTCCTAACACTACCATAATCTTTTCCTAAGACTACGGTAAAGAAATTTCTCTGCTTCAGTGTGATTTCTGCTGTAGGAAAAAAAAAAAAAAATCCTTTCAAGAAACATATTGCACAGCAACATGGTAATAACATGCAATGATAATAAACACTGACTTTTTTTTTTTTTTTTTTTTTTTTAAGCTTCTAACTCAGCAGTAACTTTTAACTTTTCAATGCTAGCAATATGTTTGACACTGAGAAATACACACGGGGTTCATTACCTGTCTGGGAATTACATAATTGTCATATATTATAGCATTTAATATAACAACATCCACAGATTATTAGAAGCAGATGGAAAAAATGTTATCATAAATCTACACAAAGTTCTGCTTTAAGTGAAATTGATAAAATACAACAGACTATATTAGGAAACACATTTTAGAATTCATTTCAATTTAATAAAAATCAGGAAAAGAAGCCCATTCCATCTTTGATACTAGTATTAATCTTATAAAATTGTATTGCCAAGTCTAAGGGTTAGTGTGTGTGACACATGAGTAGAAAATATCCATACCATAAACTCACCTTCTGTCTCTTAGAATCAAAATAACCACCGTGATTCTGCTGCCTGATAAAATGCTGATAAAATTTCTTAGACTGTCTATGGTCCTTTCACAGCATATAAATGTGAAAGAATATAAAGAAATCAGGTGTTTCCATAGAAAATGTTGTTTTGTTTTGTGTTTTTTAGTTAGTTTTTGTTGTTGTGGTTTTGTTGTTGTTGTTTGTTTTGCCTGGAACTGCCCTGTTCTTTATTTCCTCTGAAGTTAAAATATGATGAACAGTCATCTAAATTTGTTAAATCCTTCTGATACGTCCTCTAAACTTCCATTAGTCTTCACCTAATTCTGAAAATCTTGATGAAAGTCCTTTCTGAATTATTAATAAACATGTACACAGTTATAAAATGCACTTCTATAATATGAAATCTTTTGCCAAATTATTAATCGGATGGTGATTTCTATCCAGCAGCTGTCATTGGTTTCAGAACAATGTAATTCCTTTCATACCATAATTACTGATTTCTTTTCCAGGAAGTCCTTCTGAAAGACTGTCACAGGTTTCTTTTCTAAAGTCCAACAAATTTGTATCATATAGATCACAGCAACAAAACAGAGAGTGCGGAAGTCTATCACAAGTACCTACCTTGCCTATGGTAGCTGAGTGTATTGGGGTTAATACGGGGTTCTGAAACGTTTCCTCTTATCCCTGACTCAACAGTCAGGGGATAGAAGTTTTGTTCCTCTTTTTGTAAGAGGTTTCTGGAGGATCTGCACCTCCCTTTCATAGAATCATAGAACAGCTTGTGTTGGACAGGACCCCAGGGATCATGAAGTTCCAAGCCACCTGCCACAGGCGGGGCCACCAGATCTGGTACTAGACCAGATTGCCCAGAGCCCCATCCAACCAGGGATGGAGCATCCAGAACCTCTCTGGGCAGCCTATTCCACCTCACCACTCTCTCTGTGCTTGAGCTTGAAACCATTCCCCCTTGTCTTATCACTGTCTGCCCAAGTAAAAGGTTGAATCCCCTTTTAAATACTGGAAGGCTGCAATGATGTCTCCTTGCAGCCTTCTCTTCTCCAGGCTGAACAAGCCAGTCTCCTTCAGCTTGTCTTTGCAGGGGAGTTGCTCCAGCCCTCTGATCATCTTAGTGGTCCTCCAGTGGCCTGTTCCAAGAGTTTCACATCTTTTCTGTATTTGGAGCCCCAGACCAGGGTGCAGTACTCCAGGTGGTGCTTCAAGAGAGCAGAGCAGTGAGAGACAATCGCCTCCCTCTTCTGATGGTGCCTTGGATGCCATTGGCCTTCTAAGCTGAAAGAGCACACTACTGCATCATATTAAGTTTTTCATCCACCAGGACTCACACGATCTTCTCTACAGGGCTACTCTCAAGGAGTTCTTCTTCCAGTCTGTATATATACCTGGGGTTATTCTGACTAAAGTGCAGCACCTTGTGCTTTGCAATATTGAACCTCATTAGGTTCACACGAGGCCACCTTTCATGTTTGTTGATCTCTCTCTGGATTGCGTCCTTCTAACTTATTAACCACACCACACAGTTGGTGTCATCAGCAAACTTGCTGAGGTTGCACTCAAGACTGTAATCAATGCCATTGATGAAGACATTGAGGAGCACCAGCCCCCAGGCAGATCTCTGGGGTACACTGCTTGTCATCAGTCTCCGCCTGGATATAGTGCCATTCACCACAACCCTCTGTCTACAGCCTTCCAACCAATTCCTCATCCACCAAATAGTCCACCCCTCAAAACTGTGTCTCTCCAATTTAGAGATAATGTATGTGGTGGGGGACCATGTCAAAGTCCTTGTACAAGTCCAGGCAGTCTAGATACCTTCCCTTTGTCCACCAATGTTGTCACCCCATCACAGAAGGCTACCAGAAACTGGTCAGGCATGACCTTCCCTTCATAAAGCCATGCTGGCTGCCTCAGTTCACCTGCTGATCTGCTCCATTATATGCTTTAACATGCCTTCTAGGAGGACCTGTTCCATGATTTTCCCAGACAGAGGTGAAGCTCACTAGCCTGTAGTTCCCCAGGTCCTTCGTCCTCCCTTTCTTGTTACTGGGAGTGATATTTTCTTTATTCCAGTCCCAAGGGACTTCACCCAACAGCCACAACTTCTCAAATATGATGGAGAGCAGCTCAGCAACCACATCAGCCAGCTCCTTTAGGACCTTCCCTTGGCTTTCTTAATCCCCTCTCTGCAATTCTGTACAGCATCCCTGTATTCTCCCCAGGTGATATGCCCTTATTTCCAACAGACAGTCAAATCCCTTCTTCTCACTCAGTCTGACCAGCAGGTCCTTGCCCAGCCATGCCTATTTCCTGACTCCCCTGACTGCCTTCTTATTCTGAGGGACTAAGATCTCTTGTGCTCTCAGAAAGGCATCTTTTTGTGCTGCTTGAAAGTGGTGGGTGAATTTGGAGTTCCAACACTAAATGTTTAAAGTTGTGTGTGCATGAGCAGCATGGGCAGAGAAGGAGCTGTTATCTAGTGTCAACTGGACACAGTAGTCTCAATAGTTGAAGAAAAAACTTGCCACTTCTCTTACATCTTGTTATGTTTTTACTTATCAGCTTACCAGTTTTGAACTCTTCTTGGATCACTTCACCTTTTAGCTGAAAATGCTGTACCATACTTACTTGTGGTATAATTCTGGACACTAAATAAATTATATTAAAGAACAATTTTAGTCTAGGAGTAGAATTGTTTCTTTCTGAAGATTTTCATAAGGCTATGGCAATTTTTTTTTCTTCTCTTTAAACACTTGTTTTTAACATCACAGTCCCATAAATATGATGTCAAGGAAGTAGGTGTATGGAGAAAAAGCTTCTGTACCCCATACTTGAATTTCTGGCATGGCTGAAGTCTTCTACAGCTGTTCAAAAAATATATTTGGAAGTTTGTACTGAATAACAGAAAATGGTGTGTATTTTTTTTTCTTTTTTTTGCTCTATTTATTTATCTTTTTGACAATGTCTGTAAAAACAAACAAGAACAGTTATCTCAACTTAATTTTTGTTTTGTTTTGTTTTTATTTTATTATTTAGTTGCTGTATCGAGAATGGGCAAGATATGGAGTATTTTACAAGTTTCAGCCTATTGATCTCATAAGGTAATATGGACTTATAAGAACACCAGGGGACCCTGTTGCTCTCTGATACAGATTAATGGAGTTCCTGTAGTTACTTCAGCAAATGAAATCTTGGATTGATTGATACATAAGTAAAATTTCTCACTGCTTTTCTATAGTTCTGACGATACTTTTCTTTACATATACTGGGTTATCCTGGAGAAGTATAATATTTCTGATTAGTTTCATGACTTTTTGTTGGATTGTGATCAAAGCTGTCAATAACAAGAAGCAGGTTTCCACATGTTGTCAAAGTATTTGCCAGTTTTGAAATTGATTTGTTATGCTTTAGTTCTGATTTAACAAATTTTATTTACATGAAACCACCCGTGTATTCACAGTGTTTTTTCTATTGTTTAAATTTTAAAATTTATGTCACGCTTCAAACAGAGAAGTTGGACTTATACATAGGCAAAGCAAAAGCACCATGCTTCTTGGGAACTTCCACAATACCTATTAAAGCATAAATAAAAGGAAAAAAATTCCACGATACTTGTTGTATATGAGAAATATTAGATTATTAAAAAGTAAATGTACTGTGATATTAGAAAACAAAAAATGGAAAAAAAAATGCTATTTGATTAAATTCCTTAAATTACTTGATATTGTTTATACTTAAGAAAAAAGTATTTATTTCTGAATTATCATACTATAACTGGTCTTTATTACACAATCTACCCCAAAGTGATTAGCTGCAAGAGCTAGTGTTAGTAATATTGAGAAGCAACAACATTTACAAAATATAATAATTAAGTTTTGAAAAGTTGGAGTCCTGCATATAATTTATCACAGACTGAAGTATTAAATTTATAATAAGCAGAACTGATCTTTACTGTCTGTGAGATGTTTCAAATTGGCAAATGGAAGGGAGGCTGTTAGATCTTAATGAAGTTCTGCTAAACCAAAATTTCCCTTTGTGCCATAATATTTCCATGCAGGATTTACATACTTTTTGACAACCAATCAGTCTAAGCCAGGATACTGGATGAACTATCTAAATTCAAAACTAGATTACAG
The DNA here is from genome assembly GCF_039878825.1 of Excalfactoria chinensis. Lineage (NCBI taxonomy): Eukaryota > Metazoa > Chordata > Aves > Galliformes > Phasianidae > Excalfactoria > Excalfactoria chinensis. The sequence continues at coordinate 71,163,943 of NC_092825.1, read as the reverse complement.
TACCTGCTACATTCTTAGTAAATATTAAAAAACTTACCTTAAACCATGACTGACGAAATTCTTTAAGTTTTACCAGGCTCAGCAGCCTAGCTGAATTAAAAACAGAGTCACGTCTGTTTCATCTTCATTTGCATCTTGCTGTCCTCATTATGATGTTATATTATATGATTTCATAAAAATTCTGTGGGAAAGAAAAAGAAGTCCAGACAAAAAATTGAATTCTCTGTTCTCAGTGATGATTATTCCTTCTTTTATCTTTTCTTTGCTTGATCGCAAGTTTGACAATTACCTGTAAAATAAATATTTTTATTTTCTGGGTAAAATTAGAGCTTTATACACATGAGAAATTACCACACTTTTCTTTCTGCAGCCGGACTAGGTATTTTACATCTCTGTATTGTGGCAGGGAGGAGGAAAATGATTACTGTTACAACATGTCTAAAAATTGCCTATTGACCTCATATTTAAAAAAAATCTTGTAATTCTTCTTTTTCAGACTGATTGGACTATACTTTTTTTTAATTTTTATTTTTTTTCTTGTTATGAAACACTGTGTAAATTCACAAATTTAAATTCAGAATCTGATGAACAGAAACAGCATTTATTTTACCTTCTATCAAAGATCAGTTTAGTCTTATATTTTCCAGTCCATTAAATCTTTTGGAGTATGTTGTTTAATCAGTATTCACATCCTCAAATTAACTGGCCTTTTTAAGTCTGAATTATCTGTTTTAAGTAGAATTATCTGTTCCTTTGGTTCCTTGCTACTGTTCAAGTTTACTGGTTTACTGGTTTCCAAGCAACTGTATACCAACACTAGAAATTGTGTATTTGTTATGGTCACTCTTGGCACAGGCTGGGATTCTTTGAGGTCCTTGCTAAGGATGATATTCTAAAGGAGTGATAATTGTATGATTGGTGTTAGAATGTTTTCACATTCTTAAAAATGTAAAATTAAACAATAATAATAATAATAAAAAAGAATGATAAAGAGAGGCACTGCAATATTTGCTGACAGTTCAGTTGATTCCTATGTTCTTATCATTAGAAGTGTTTTGCTCTGGCTAATATGCATTTCTTGGGGGGTACAGGAGACAAGTCATTTTTAATTATAAATTAAGAAATCCAGTGATGAATGGGGAGAGCTTCACCAAATGAGGATACAGTAAAAGTTCTACGTTTTTATGCAGAACAATTCCAAGTAAAAATTTTAAGGGGGGTATATAGAACAGGTTGTGTAGATAGTAAAGTGTAAAGTGAGGCTTGAATTATATCAGTTTTTGCTTATTATTTTTAACTAAGATGGATTGAATGAGACTTTTTTTGAGAAGGAGTTTTTTAATTATTTTCTAACTGATATTCCTGGCTTAAAAAGTAGAAAACACAAGTTGAAATTCTAACATGTGCAGAATCCTAGAGATTTGTCTGTAATAATTTAAGTATTGATTTATAGTTATCCAGTGTAGGTGTCTTGTAGGAGTGCCATTATCAATTCTAGTTCCCCTTAATCCTTGTAATGTAATTTAAAAAGAGCTATACAATATACCTGTGTTTATTTATTTATTTCTAATGTATGCTTGGTGCTCTTTTCTTAGTTAAACATATGCCCAGAGTTTTACTAATTTTTGTAGTTAATGATAATAAATTTGTCATTTTCCTAAGAAAACCAGTGTTGATCTGGAGATAGGATAGGACACTCCCTAGAAGTTCTATGAACCTTTTTTATGAAGACTATAGTATGTTAAGCAGACTTTTGTTTTAATTATGTGCTTCTAATATGAGTAAGTTTTGCATAGGGACCTCTGGATGTCCCTGACCTTAATCCATGATCAAAGCAGGGCTGATTTGAAAGCTAGATCAAATGACTTGCAAGTTTGAAAATTGTGTGAAAGGATATTCAATAGTTCCATCTCCAGCACTGCAGCCCTCTCAAGGGGGAGAAAGATTTGCCTTTGAATAACATCCAGTCTTGTCCTTTAGCAGGGTACCTCTGATGCAAGCAAGAAAGCAAATTGAAGTTATAATGAATTATATCACAGTACCACAGTATCGTGCGAGTTGGAAGGGACCTTAGAGATCATCGAGTCCAACTCCCGGGTTTCGAGCCCTCTGTGTAGTGAAGCGGCACTTCTACCCCTTGTGCCACAGGGGACATGTCTGGTTCAATGTAACCTTCATCACTAAATGACGGATGAAGTGACTATGCCGAGGTTACTGATATCACAAAGAGGTGGCTATCTTTCTGAGACAAAAACATACTTAATGAGTATCTCGAAACACCTGCAGATAAGTGTCTGTTTATGAACTGAAATACTGGATAGGAGATCATCCCTGTTTTGTTGTATTGTTATTAATGTAAAATTACCTCACCCTGAGTAAGTACTGGAGTCATAGAATATTCTAAGTTGGAAAGAACCCAAAGGAATCAAGTCCAGCTCCTGGCTCTACACAGGACTACTCAAGATCCAAACAGTGTTTCTAAGTGCTTTTTGAACTTCAGCAAGCTCAGTGCCATGACCACTGTTTGGGTGCCCTCAGGTCCTGTTGCTGTCACCAAAGAGCAGAGATCAGCACCTGTCTCTCCACTCATCTTGTGAGGAAGCTGTAGGACACCACAGTCTCTTCTTGACTATGCTGAACAAACCAAAGTATCTCAGTTTCTCCTCATATATTTTCCTTTCCAGTTCTTTCACCATCTTTGTTGTCCTCTGGGTGCTCTCTAATAGCCTAATCTATAGAATTATTACTTATTTGCATCAGAGAAAAGCTGAAAGAGTATCAATAGGTGCTAAGGGCCATAAATAATTAAATAAATATGAATATATAAAGAAGGAAGAAAAAAGTAGTTAAACTTTCTTCCAGTCTGAAAGAAAGGCTGATTCACTGTGTCACTTTAAATAGGTTACTCAATTTTAGAGTTTCTTATGAGTGAAGAAGGATGATATGTGTAACCGAATGAATTACTTATTCCTTTTATACAACTTCATATAGTGAGCTGGAATGTTTCTGTTGTGAAACTGTACTCCCTGCCCCATAGGTAACGTTTGTTGATTCAGAGTGTTGACTCCGCCTCATGTATCTGAGGTACCTGTTGTGAATTCTAAGTTTGCCAGATTTAGAGTGCCATTTTTGATTGGCAGTGTTTGATTTATGTATCAAGAGAGACAATGAATGTTTATAGGCTGTATTGCATTAGTTCTCAAAGCTAAGTGATAGGACACACATTGCTTTCCTCGTCTTGCTAAAAGTGTCCGTCTTTAGTAAGTGCCTTGTTACTGCATGGATTCATGGGTATGTAGAGTTTTTGTAGGCAAAAAATGTGACATCCAAATCCAGATATCAACTGAATAATGCAATCAGCATCTTAATCCTTTCAAACACTGTGTAAAGTTAAATATTGCTGCTACTGCATCTAAAAAACCATACGGATTATCATTTTTATAGTTCTGCACATCACATCCACTTTGTGCCTAGCTTTCCAGTAAGAGATCTCTTCATCCATGAAGAACATTCTACTAAGTATTTGCACAAATCCAAAGATGCTCTGTGGAAGCCCTTAAAGATTAGTATTTTTCCATAGGAAAGTAGCAAATTTGATTACAGTGTTTTTGACTAACCAGCATCCCATTGTTTACTTGCTTCTATTGTTCCTTTGTAAGCAGTCCAATAGAATTTTTAGTTTATAATCCACCACCACCTCATAATCTCCTCTCTAACCTGCATTCTGAAAACTTCCTGGAATGCAAACAATAACATTAGTAAAGCTGTGAAGTTCAGTGAACAGTTTATTTTCATTTTGTTTCTTTACAGGAAGAAGTTTATAATTTGCTATTTTAAATTATTGTTAAAACTAGAATCCTTTGTTTTTATTCAAAACATTTTTTGCCAGGTTTTTGAATACATTAAGATTTGGGAACTGGATGATGACCTCTCCTCCACACAGATTATCTCCTTAAACAATGCCATTTTACTTTTAGCTATTATTTCTAAAGAGTCAAGAAACTGGAGGAAAAAGTCTTACAGCTATTCTCTAAGGGATTCTGGTCTTCATTAAGAGGTTTTTTCATCCTATCACAGATACACACACACAAGAAAAAACAAAACAAAACAAACAAGCAAACAAAAAAAAAACATTCATGACATCCTTTTCCATGCTACTTTCTGGCTAAAAGAGTCACATTTGTAAGTTCTCTCTTGGTCTTTTGTGAACAGTCTCCCTCAGAGTCACTGAAGATGATTCAGTGCATTACTTCTTAGAAGACATACACAGGACAGGAAATTTTTTGTAGAAATAAATGCCCTGTCTTGGCTCTGAACTTATTTCTACATCTTACCAGTGTTGTCAAGTGTTACAAAATGGTTGAGGAACATTTGCAGATGCGTGTACAAACATTAAGGTTAGAGATAGCTTTCAGTATTAGGAGTTTGATTCAGGGCTCTAGCGCTGGTTTATCCAATCTCTTGACAAGCACTCTCATATTCATTTTATATTGGATAGTCTTGAGCTTTATCTTCAGCCTAAGCAGCACTTTGGGCAAACTCCTTTCATTGCTTTCTATATACAGAATCATTTGGAATTTTTTTCTGAGAATCATCTGCAGCATAGCCGAGGTTCTCTCACAGTTCTGAAAACCTTAATTAAAGAATTTCTCAGTCTGATGTCAAAGTGGGGCTGCTTTCTGCCAGGAGCCTTACTTGGCTTGCATTATGCTCCATTTTGTGTACTCTCTGTAGATCTGGATTTAGCAATAATCCTGGGACTGTCTAGACAGAGTATGTGCATATAGGCTGTCAGGCACTTACATGTTAGAAATCTTTAGGATCTTTGGATGCACAGCAGCCCTGGTGCTGCTGCTGAGCAATAATTCTACCCAGATGTCCCAGATAGTTTCAATAAGTGATTGAATCCTGCCCTGAAAAATCTTTCAAGTGGGGAAAATATGTTAAGTCCAGAAAAATCTGGACACAAGTAACTACCTGGGATGAAATAATGAGGTACACAGAAATGTTTTGTCTTATTCTTGATTCTATTATGGAATTTTATCTATACTCCAGCAGTGTTTCTGAAATAACTGTACAGTTCTCAGAACTTCAAGTGGAAATATCAATGTGCTGGAAACTATTACCTGAGTAATAATGAAACTCTTGTGTTCTGAGATAATTAAATTATTGTTTTCTGAGATAAAAAATATATGAGAAATTAGTATTTATGTGGATAATCATATATGGGTAAGCCTTGTTTATGGACAGATTTTCTTCACTTGACCTAGTCTGTTGTTCCTGACTCTGGCACCATTTTCTCCAATGATCTGTCACTGCTGTACATAGGTGGCACACGGTGGAAGAACTGCCGCTTGCAACACCGGAGGCCCGGGTTTGAATCCCCCCTGTGGCACAAGTGGTAGAAGCGCTGCGCTGCTACACAGAGGGCTCGAATCCTGGAGGTTGGACTCAATGATCTCTAAGGTCCCTTCCAACTCGCACGATACTATGATACTATGATACTACACTATAAGCTGGCTTACTGAGGAGGTGGATATGTCCCTTTGGGGGTTTAATTATATATTTTTAATAGCACTCAGGTTTATGCTTCATCAGTACAACTAGGGAGATAGATTAGAGAGAAAGTAGGTCAGAGAGAGCATGAAGCTGGGGATGGGAAGTAAGCTTTTAAACTAGCTCTGGTAACAGATATTTTTACATGAAATCATACCTCGAGAGCACTACTTGTTTATAACAGAGATAAAAACCTATAATCCTTTTTTTTATTTGTTTTTTGTTTTTTGTTTGTATGTTTGTTTTTGGTTTTTTTTTGTGAGTAAATTCATTTGAAGACATACAACTTTTGATCATTTGCCTACTGTAATGCAGTTCAAGTTTTGCGTAGAAAATATTGACTTATTTGAGATTATTCTGTGGGAAATGAATTGTGGCATGAATGAAATAACAACTGGCTTACAGTAGAGTACAGAAAATAAAAAACTGAAATTTTTTGAGCAGATTTCCCAATTCTTGATGTCTAAAACATATATATTTTCATATATTTATATGTATATATTATTTATATTTATGAGGAGAGGTTGAGGGAATGGGGCTTATTTAGCCTGGAGAAAAGAAGGCTCCAGGGAGAGCTCATTGTGGCCTTCCAGTATTTGAAAGGAGCATATAAACAGAAGGGGGGATGACAGTTTTTTGAGGATGGATAGTGATAGGTCAAGGGGGAATGGTTTTAAACTAGGACAGGGTAGGTTTAGGTTAGATATTAGGAGGAAGTTTTTCATACAGAAGGTGGTGACACACTGAAACACGTTGCTCAAAGATGTTGTGGATGCTCCATCCCTGGAGGTATTCAGCACTAGGCTGGATGTAGCTCTGGGCAGCCTGGTCTAGTGGCTGATGGCCCTGCACATAGTAGGGGGGTTGAAACTAGATGATCATTATGGTCCTTTTCAACCCAGGCCATCCTATGATTCTAGGATTATTTTTGTTTCCTTTCTTCTTTTTTTCTTTTTTAACATTGTTCTTGAATGCTTCCAGTTTTTTTGTTTGTTTGTTTGTTTGTTTGTTTTTTGTTTTGTATTTCCAAAACGTGTATTCACTTTTCCAGTATATCACATTCATTTTTGGAAAGTCAAAACCATATAAAAAGCATATAATTTAAATATTAGTTATTTTTTTTATATTGGTTTAGCAACCAGACAGACAGAATCACACTGCAGATACATGGATTCAAATATTACATGAGCTAAGCAGGGGGAATTAAGTAAACATTTTCACTGTACCCTTCCCAACATTTCTTATTCTAACTTTGATGGTAGAGAAAATACAGTTTTTGCAGAATTTTTATTTCTTTATTTTTATTTTTATTTTTTTTTTTTTTTTTTATATTTTTAGAACATTGTTTAGATTTACTCAACCTAGGGCTGTTAGGAGAAACTGCAATTTTAGTTTATCTCCTGAAGGAGTTATGGAGGATCTGATTGAATCTTTCTTTAGGTACATGACTCTTAAAAAAAACAAAAACAAAAACAAAACAGTGCTTGGTAGGTGAGCTGGCCATTTGAATAGCAATCAAAACATTTTCCAGATTGAACTCAAAAATTCAACTCAGAATGTAACAAGGTACAGAAAAAAATGTTTGATTGCTGCTTCTGATAGAAGAGGTACACACTCATTATCAAAATCATTTGCTTTGAATGAGAACTGCTGTCTTTATTGAGCATAAGTATATAAAAAAGGACACATCTTAGATCATGACTAAAGAGAAAGCAAAATACATGTAACACAGCAGGCATATTCCTTCTGTTCAGTGGGCCATCTATTCTCAAACTCTGAAAAGGATTAGTGGATACATATGGGCTGGATGCAAGTTAGTTACTAAGGCAGGGCAAACTCTGGTCTCGATGCTCCTCCTTTACCAGATCAGTGTAGATCATGAGTAGTGTCTTGCCTGTAAGAGAAAAATTCTAGTCTGACCCCAGTGTAGATGAGAGAAGATACAAAAACTTCTGCAGATTCCTTTTCTTATCATGTTTCTTACCTTTTGAAGAATGTGGGTTTTTTGTTGTTGTTGTTGTTTTGTTTTGTTTTTTTGTTTGTTTTTGGTTTTTTTGGTTGTTGTTGTTTTTTTTTTTTTTTCTCTTAATTATCATAGCATCTTAGGATATCCCAAGTTGGAAAGGACCCATGAGGATCATCTAGTCCAACTTCTGGCTTCACACAAGATCATCAAAAAATAAGACCACATATCTGAGAGTGTTGTCCAGTTGCTTTTTGAACTCCAGGAAACTTGGTACCATGACCACTTCCCTGGGGATCCTGTTTCAATCAGATCACCTTCTCACTGAAGAATCTTTCCTGACTTGCATCTCAAACCTTCCTTGTCAATCTTCATACCACTCCCTTGGGATATGGCATGGGATAACAGAGAGAGGTGATTAGCATATTCCCCTCCACTACCTCTCATGATGAAGCCATAGCTTTGATTGAGGTCTCCCCTCAGTCTCCTCTTGTCTAGGCTGAAACCAAGGTATCTCAGCTGTTCCTCACGTCTTTCCCCGTAGAACCTTCACCATCTTCAAAGCTCTCCTTTGGACACTCTGTAATAGTTTTATAACCTTTTTGTACTCTGGCACCCAAAACTGTGCATAGTACTCAAGGTGGGGTGACACTGCACTGTAGAATTTGACAGTCACTTCCCTTGACTGGCTAACAGTACTGTGCCTGGTTGCACACTGTTGACTCATGTTCAGCTTGCTATTGAGCAGTACCCCCAAATCCCTTACAGCAGGGCTGCTCTCCAGCTTCTCATCCCCCAGACTTTATGTATAGCCAAGAAGCAGAATATGGCATTTCTTACTCTTACTACATTTCATATGGGTGGTGATTGCCCAGCTAATTTTTCCAGATCTCTCTGCAAGGCCTTTCCGCCCTCAAGGTAGTCAACAGCTCTGCTCACTTAGCATCACCAACAAACTTTCTCAAAACACCCCTAGTCCTACATCTATGTAATTCATGAAAATGTTAACAAGAACTGTCACTAAAATGAAGCACTTGACTTCTGATGTCTGGCTGCCAACCTGATATAACCCCATTAATGTATAAACCCTTAGGGTGTTATATCTAACCCTTTGGACCTGACTTGCCAGCCAGTTGCTTACATTATGTTTTTGTCTAGCTGTATGCTGGACATTTTGGCTAGAAGATTACTGTGGTAAACAGCATCAAAAACTTCATTGAAATCCAAAAAGATAACTTCAAATGGCTTCCCTTGATCAACTAGATGGGCAACCTTGTCATAAAAGGAAACTGAGCTAGTGAAAAAAGACCTTCCCTAATGAATTCGTGTTGGCTGTGACCAGTGATCACATTGTCATACAGGTGTTTTTCAGTAACTCTCAGCATAATTTTCTCTGTAATTTTGCCAGGCAAGTAAGACTGCCAGGCACTGAAGAGAGGCTTGTAATTACCAGGGTCTTCTTTCTTGATCTTCCTGAAAACTGGAACATTTGCCAGCTTCCAATCAACTGAGATATCTCCAGATTTACAAGACCAAGTCCCAGTTATTGAAAAATAATTGTAAGGGATCTTGCATGGCATTGGCCAGCTCCCTGAGTGCCCTGGGATGAATTACTTTGGGTCCCATGTGCATCCAGGTGAAGCAGCAAATCCTGCAGAAGTTTTGAATTGGCTGAGAGTTGATTCTTACTGCGGCTGCGGTCCTCCAAGGTGGGGCACATGAGCCAGAGCCTATCACCAATGTTGAAGACAGAGGCAAAGAAGGCATTAAATGTTTTGTTTATGATGTTCCAGTTTGTAAGATGACCATCCTCATCACATAGTGAATCCATCTTCTCTGCTCCTCCCTTTTTTATTAACAAATTTAAAAATAATAATAATTAACTAAAAAACCAACTTTGTATGGTCCCACACAATATTTGCCCTTCACCACAATTCTCTTTTTCTCTTCTAGTACTACAGTATAGAATCATAGGATGGTTTGGATTGGAAGGGACCATAAAGATCATCTAGTTCCAACTCCTTATCATAGGCAGGAACACATTTCACCAGACCAGGTCATCCAAAGCCTCATCCAAACTAGTCTTAGACACGCTGAAGGTTGGAACAACCTGTTCTGGTACTTCTCTACTGCTGTTGTGAAGAATTTATTCCTTATACCTAATCTATCCTTTTAAAATTCCTCCCCCCTGTCCTCTGTCTGCAATCCCTGATAGGGATTTTCTTCTGACTTTCTTGTAGGCACCATTTAAGTATTAAAAGACTGCTATAAATTCTCTCAGGAACCTTATCTTCTCTAGGCTAAATAATCCTGCCTTTCATAATCCTGTTTTTCTCAGTCTTTCTTCATAGGAGAGATGCTTCAGCCCTCTGATCTTCATTTTCAGCCAATCTCTGGACCTGCTGCAAGCAGGTCCAGGTCCTTCTTATGTTGGGGCCCTGGAGCTGAACACAGTACAGCAGATGGGGTCCCACAAGAGCAGAGAAGTGTGTGGGAGTCACCTCCTTCAATCTGCCAGCTACAAGTATGTAAGAATGTAACATATTCACACCTGAGAAAACATAGCATCCTGCTATTCATAGAATCAGAATTACAGAATCACTCAAGTTGGAAAAGACCTTAAAGATCAAGCAGTCCAATCTCAGCCTAACCATAGTCCCCTAACTCTAACAACCCTCTGCTAAATCATACCTCTGAGCACCACATCCAAATGGCTCTTAAACACGTCCAGGGATGGTGACCCAACCACCTCCCTGGGGAGCCTATTCCAGTGTTTAACTACCCTTCCTGTAAAGAAGTGTTTCCTAACGTCCAACCTAAACTTACCCTGGTGCAACTTGAGGCCATTTCCTCTCGTCCTGTCACCTGTCACCAGTGAGAAGAGACCAGCCCTGATCTCAATGTAAGCACCTTTCAAGTATTTGAAGAGAGTGATAAGGTCTCCCCTCAGCCTTCTTTTCCCCAGTCTGTACAGCCCCAGCTCCCTCAGTCTCTCCTCATAGGGTTGATTTTTCAAGCCCTTCACAAGCCTCATTGCTCTTCTCTGGACCTGCTTCAGTACCTCCATGTTCTTTTTGTACTGAGATAACAAAAACTGAACGGAGTACTCAAGGTGAGGCCTCACCAATGCTGAGTACAGGGGCAGGATTACTTTCCTAGTGCAAATGTGATAGACTTATCTTCCAAGTGGTTTAAAAGCAATGTAATGATGTGAATATGGTGTATATACTGGTATTTGCTGATTGTCACTGAGACAGGAAGGGGATCTTAAAACTGAAGGATTTGAAGTGTGGAATACAAAATAGAAATTCTCTTGCAATTCCAATCAATTGTGGATTGTGCCAGGCCAATAGAAACTTCAGCAAATGCTCTTTAGCTGCCTTCCATGATGTGAGTCATAAAGCCAGCTTGCTCAACAGTGATTATAGCTATGAGGAATATTTTTGCTTTTCCCTATGGATACACAGTCTGTTCTATTTTCTTAAAATTCCTGTACATCAGTGTATGCAATATAGGAAATGAACAGGAAGAACTAGAGACTTGAAGGGGCCTACTGGAAAGATGGGGAGAGATAATACGGATGAGAGGAAAAGGTTTTAAAGTGGATATTAGGAAGAAGTTCTTTACTGTGTGGGTGGTGAGAAACTGGAACAGGTTTTCCAGTGAGGTTGTGAATACCACCCCTGGAAGTATTCAAGGCCAGGATGGATATGGCTTTGAGCTACCTGGTCTAGAGGGTTATGTTCTTGCCATATATAGCAGGGAGGCTGGAACTAGATGATCATAATTGTCCCTTCCAACCTAAACCATTTTATGAGTGGTATCTGTGTGCAGTCAAAGATACTGTGGGACAGCTTGCATGACCAGAGTGCTATCATGGATGGTTATGCCTTTAGTAAAGACAGGCCAGCAAGGCAGTGTAATAGACTTGTTCTTCATGTGACGATACAATTGGAATTTATTGAGCTCTGCCTGGGGATTAACATCAAATGAGTAGAGAGTTCGTGAGTGAGAAGTAAGGGGACACAAATACAGTGATACTGCTGTGGGTATTTACTACAGGCCACCTGATCAAGAGGAGGAAGTTGATGAAGACTTATAAAGACAGCTGAACATAGTCTAATGATCTCAGGCACTCATTCTTGTGGACACGCTGAAAGAACTATGCTCTTAGGCACTCATGGTCCAACAGGTACCTGCGATGTACTGAGAATAACTTTTTGATGCAAGTGGTAGAAGAGACAATGAAAAGAGTTGTGTTGGTGAACCTCGTTCTTACTAACAAGTAAAAGCTGGGTGGGGATGTGAAACCGGTTTAAGTCATCTGTCCTAACATTATTTCCTCCTAGCTCCTTAAGGCCTTTTCTGAGAGCGGTCTTGGCTCTGTACAATACTTTGTAGCAGCAACTGTAAACATTGGTATGTTATCAACATTATTTTTCTCCTACAACCAAAATCAGACATCATACCAGACACTCTGAAGAAAACAATTCAATTCCAGATGAAATAAAGACGTGAAGAAACACTGAGAGAGCCGGAACTGTTCAGCCTGGAAAAAATAAGACTGAGAGGGGATCTCATAGCTGAAGTGAAGGAGTCAAAATGGTGGGACTTGTCTTTTTTCAGTGCTGTGCAGCAACAAGACAAGGGAGAAAAGGTAAAAACTTAAATACAGGAAGTTCCATACAAAAATGAAGAAGAAATTTACTGTGAGATTTACAGGGCACTAGAACAGGCTGCCCAGAGAGGTTGTGGAGTTTCCTTCTCTGGAGAAATTCAAGACCCACTTGAATGCTTTTCTGTGCAACCTGCTGTAGAGAACCTACCAGAGCAAGAGGTTGGACTTGATGATCCCCAGAGGTCTCTTCCAATAGATATGAATCTGTGATATTTACATCCCTTGTTTAAAATTCTTCACTTTCTCTGATCTTTTCATAAATGAAGGAACTTGGTTTTCTTGGATTGCAGATGTGAATAGTTATGAAACCTGAACTAATGCATAATAGAATATTAATTATCTACTGGACTATAGAATGTATAGATTGTCTATCCTGGAAAGAAAACTAAGCCAACCAGGGTAAGAAGTTGAAGCCGGTGAGGTGGTATTAACATTAATATAAAAATGAGTAGTCTAATGGATAGTACTCTGGATTTCACTTTCAAACACTGGGAATGCCTGTTTTTCATCACTTATAGAAGTCTAGATTTTATGCCAGTCATCACAGAATCACAGAATCACAGAATTATAGGGGTTGGAAGGGACCTCTAGAGATCATCGAGTCCAACCCCCCTGCCAAAGCAGGCTCCCTACACCACGTCGCACAGGTAGGCGTCCAGGCGAGTCTTGAATATCTCCAGAGAAGGAGACTCCACCACCTCCCTGGGCAGCCTGTTCCAGTGCTCCGTCACCCTCACTGTAAAGAAGTTCTTGCGCACATTCGTGCGGAACTTCCTATGCTGGAGTTTCAGCCCATTGCCCCTAGTCCTGTCCCCACGCACTACTGAAAAGAGACCAGCCTCGCCACTATAGCTCCCACACCTCAGGTATTTATAAACCTGGATCAAGTCCCCTCTCAGCCTTCTTTTCTCAAGGCTAAACAGACCCAGTTCCCTAAGTCTCTCCTCGTAGGGGAGATGGTCCAGGCCCTTCACCATCTTTGTGGCCCTCCGCTGGACTCTTTCCAAGAGATCCCTGTCTTTTTTGTACTGGGGAGCCCAGAACTGGACACAGTATTCCAGATGAGGCCTCACCAGGGCAGAGTAGAGGGGGAGGATCACCTCCCTCGACCTGCTGGCTACGCTCTTTTTAATGCACCCCAGAATGCCATTGGCCTTTTTGGCTACAAGGGCACACTGCTGGCTCATGGCCAACCTGTCGTCCACCAGGACGCCCAGGTCCCTCTCAGCAGAGCTCCTCTCCAGCAGGTCTTCCCCCAACCTGTACTGGTGTATGCAATTATTTCTACCGAGATGCAAGACTCTACACTTGCTTATGTTAAACCTCATCCGGTTTCTTACTGCCCAGCTCTCCAGTCTGTCCAGGTCTCTCTGAATGGCCGCACAGCCTTCAGGCGTGTCAGCCAATCCTCCCAGCTTCGTGTCATCAGCAAACTTGCTGAGGGTGGCCACTATCCCCTCATCAAGGTCGTTGATGAAGATGTTGAACAAGACTGGACCCAGCACAGACCCCTGGGGGACACCACTAGTCACAGGCCTCCAGCCAGACACCGCACCGCCAAGGACAACCCTCTGCACTCTGCCAGTCAGCCAATTCTCGATCCACTTCACCGTCCACTCATCTATCCCATACTTCCTCAGCTTTGTTATAAGGATGTCATGGGGGACCGTATCAAAAGCCTTACTGAAATCAAGGTAGACTACATCTACCGCTCTCCCCCCGTCCACCCAGCTAGTGACATCTTCATAAAAGGCCACCAGGTTGGTCGAGCACGACCTCCCCTTGGTGAACCCATGCTGAGTCATTAGTTTTTGTGGCATGATATTTAAGCTTATTCTTGGAGTCTTACAAGAAAAGTAGAGCAAGTGCTTTAGAAGGCACTAGTTGTTCATTTTCCTAACTAGTCTGTCATTCTGCTCATAAAGTTTATAATGTTTTGTTCAAAGAGTGTATGTTTTTTTTTTTTTGTTTTGTTTTGGTTTGGTTTGGTTTTTTGGCAATATGTACATAAGAGAGGGAAAGTATTGAAGAATGTGATGATTTTATGAATTTTCAATGATGACCTTTGTAGTATATGGAACTTCTAGTCTTGATTTCTTTTTTTTTTTTCTAAATTTTTCTTGCTTTGAGTTCTATCAACTAAAATTAAATATGGCTCCTCTGTTTCTTCTAAATTCACTGAGAGTCTGCAATTTTCTGACAAACAATTAGTGTAACAATTTATTTAGGGAGAAAACAAAATGTTCAGAAGTATTTTTTCTGGAAAACTACTTTTAAACTAAATGGTGAAGTAATGGACCTGAGAGGCAAGGTGATAAAACAATACTGAGTAATTATGGTAAGGTTTGCACATTTAAGAACCATCAGTATCTACAGGTTCATACAATTGATAATTCATTATTCATAGCTAATTTTTATTTTAACAAGCACATTTGCAAAGATGAAAAGTGTTGCATATGCTGTTTGTTTGAAATAGGACTGATGAGGCTAATGTTGCTGAAGAAAGATCTGCAAGAGGCATGATGTTTTTACTAGCACCTTTTTTTGTACACCTCATTCTCTGCAAAAACAAAAATCAAGGACAAGAAGAAAAACAAAAAAGGAGCTGCATGCAGTAGATGCTGAAGATCACTCCTGAGAGGTTGATCACTCCCAATTGTATTTATCTAAAAAGATTTATCTAAAAAGATGCTGGTAGTAACCAGCAACGTGTGCATTTGGAAAAATATGTATTAGTAGCTAACAGAGAAATACAAGTTTTTAAAAACAAAACAAAAAAATCACCATTGCTTAGTGATATATTATTTATTCAGTAGCAGCACTTCTGTTTACCACAGAGGGTTAACATCTGTACTGCCCCTAGCAGTACATTAATAATACATTTAAAATTACTGGTATTTCTATAACTGTTAGCAGTGTACTATGCTGTAATGGAAGTGTTGATATGAGCCTATGTGAAGACAATAACAGACCTTTTCCTGGGTGCATGTGTGTGTGTAATTGTGTACACACATGCATATTCCTGCACCACTTTGGGACCTGGGGCAGTTCCTGGAGTCTGCAGGAAACAGCAGCACCTTTCCTGCTTCAGCATCTTTCCCAGAGAACTCAGTGGGGCTGTGTTTCACCTCCCTTGCCTGCCTCTGTTGCCTGTACAACAGCATTAAGCTATGTGAGGAACTGTAACGTCACTCATCTTGTTAATTTCTCCCCTCTGGAGGCAAGAGACTGGCTCCCCTGCACTCCATTCATCATTTCTGAAGGCAAAAATGGGTTTCACACTTCCATGGAAGCCTGGGGCTGGGACTTTTCTTTAGTCGATCCAATCCATCATCAAGAAATGAATGATGTGCCTTTGCCTTCACTGCAGCTTTACGATAATGTTATCTGAAATACTGGAACAGTTACCTAGAGAGGTGTTGAATACCCTATCCCAGGGCCCATTCAGGATCAGGCTGGACTGGTATCTGAGTAACTTGATCTAACTATAGATGATCCTGTTTATAGCAGAGGATCTGGCCTAGATGACTTTTAAAGGTCCCTTCCAATTCAAATGATTCTATGATTTTTAAATGAGGCATTCAAGCCAAAGGTGAATTAGACAGATAACTATACTTGTGGAAACTGTTATTTGGACTGAAAAACATACCTAGTTACCCTGGTGCCACTGGAGTCATTCTGTCATGACAATTCATGATAATTCACACAGTCCGTCGCTTACTACAATCTTGCAAATTTCAGGTGTAATGGCTATATGTCTTTCATGGAAATGAAATTTGCCTTGCTTTTGCACATGTTTTCCAAACTACGGCATTCTCTCATGCTGAAGATGAACACTGTCTATGCACCACCTTTAAGTCCTTTTATTTGGTTCTCCCTTTTAGGATTGTGTATTTCCTCCCTTAGTGATAAGCTAGATCTGTTGAAACAAATAAAATATAGACATTCATGTACGGCCACACTGAAATAAGTATGACAGCACTGCCCTCTCTCCTACTGTGAGAGTGAATGGGAATTTAGCTGCAGCTGTGATGGTATGAGAACAGCAGCAGGAACAGTAGTAAAGAAAACAGTAGTAAAGAAAAACATCCACTGTTACAAGCATTAGTCCTTTCATGGGAGCAGTTAATTTGACTGCAGGAACAGGCTTGCCGTAAGAGTTAGTTTCTGGAATAGAATATTTCAGCATAGAAAATTTCAGCATCACCTATGTTGTTGAAAGGCATTTACCTTGTCTCCATATGCATGAATTTTTGGTATTAATTTCTGTCAGAATAGAGTTTTTTTTCTGCAGACTCATTCTCAGACCTGCAAATATCTCATTTTCTGTTAGGAGTAACTTAAATAAGGAATACAAAGTCTGAATAAAATTTTCCAAGTGTCAGGAAATTTAGAGTCAGTTTACAAGTGGGATTAAACTTAGTGCTTCTCAGGAGCAAGTCTTGTCTATTTTTTAATTAGACATATTATGTAAAAAATATTTTTGTTCATTCCACCCCACTTGATGAATGCATGTTTTTCTGGCTAAATGCAATGACATGCCCTGTGTACATAACTGTCTTCTGACCAGCACTCTTCCATCTTATTATCTGGCTTGTCATATGTTTTAAACCAGGATGTATTTTGTGTAAATTTAGTCTCATTTTAATGTTGTTATTGTCATTGATGAGTTCTTGAGCTCTTTGAATTTCTTGGTGTTTTGAAATGTTTGTAATCAGTCCTAGCAGTATTTTGGTAAGACCAGTGATTTTCATCCATGATTACTTTGCTGCTTTCAGTGTGAGTCATGAAGATGTTGAATTGAGTAACAACATATTTATCAGTATCAACAATAATCTGTTCCTCAGAGCAGTAGGTTTTTTGTTTGTTTGTTTGTTTGTTTGTTTTTAAACTAACTGTATGGTCTGCACATTTGTAAAAAATATTTATCCTTTATAAAAAGAAAATGACAGATATGCAAGTAAACCTTCCTGTTTTAATTGAAATT
The DNA here is from genome assembly GCF_039878825.1 of Excalfactoria chinensis. Taxonomy (NCBI): domain Eukaryota; kingdom Metazoa; phylum Chordata; class Aves; order Galliformes; family Phasianidae; genus Excalfactoria; species Excalfactoria chinensis. The sequence continues at coordinate 71,146,759 of NC_092825.1, read as the reverse complement.
CAAGTTTATTAATCTATAAAGGTATCAGAGGATGTTGTCAGTATAGTCCTAGAGATCTTATTTCCACATTAGTCTCCAAATGAATCCAGGATTTATAGAGGCAAAAAATGATGGCTCAGCTGGATGTGCTTTTGGAGAACTGAATCCTTTCCAACATTTTCTGCCAAACATTTGGGTGAAATACTGTTATTTTTTATGGAAGTAAGGAATATTTCACTGATGTTGAAGATGTAAGAAGTACTTTTTCCAAGCAGATCTTGAGTACACATTATACAGAAACAGAATTCTCTTTAACTTCTCAGAGCTAAGTGCTTCAAACTACTCAAATCATCCACTTCATTTGGTGGTACTAACTTCAAGATACTCTGAGTTTTCATTTGTGTCTTTGGCAGTTCTTGTTTTAAATTTTGGAGATTGTTAAGAAATTAAAATACATTTCAAAAATGTATTGGCATATGTTTTTTGTCCTTCTGTTTGTTTCTCTTTCAGGAAGTATTTTGGAGAAAAAATAGGACTTTATTTTGCATGGCTGGGCTTATATACAGAATTCCTCATTCCATCTTCAGTCGTTGGGATTATTGTATTTCTTTACGGATGTATAACCATTGAGAGTGACATTCCTAGGTAAGCTTCTCTATGAAAAGATTTTGTTACTTGAAAGTTATGACTACACTTTTTTTTCTATTGTAAACCTTAGTGAGAAGAGTTGCTTTTAACAGGTCTGAAGTACAGTCATGCAGCATCAGCAACACTTAGCATTAGCACATAAGCAACTGGAAATGCACATCCATTGAGTAGATATTTGAATGATTAACATTCATTTGTCTGTTCAGTATTGCAGATTCTGGTGTAAAAATGATTAGTAAGTCCACAGCATTGTTATAAGAAACATGTATCAAAATATCAGACTACTTGTAAGTTCTTTTTTATGCCACCCAATTGTTTTCTGTGAATGCATATTTATGTACAATTGGGAAAGTTCAGAACTCACAGAAGCTAATGGAAATACCATGTCTTGGACAGGTTTGTTCATCTTAGTAAAACCAAGTTATTTGCACAAGACAGATGAATGTTATTTAGCAGATCAGATATCCACAGAATTGATCTTGACAATTAGAAAAAATAAAAATAAATAAAAATAATAAATAAAAAAAGTTTAGTGTTGGTCTTTGTGTCAAGATACAACACTACAAGGTGATAGAAAGAGTAACAAGATGGAAGCAAAGTGTTAGTTAGGCTGGTAACGAGTGGTGTCCCCCAAGGGTCTGTCTTGGGCCCGGTGCTCTTTAACATCTTTATTAATGACATCGATGAGGGAATTGCGTTCACCCTCAGCAAATTTGCTGATGACACTAAGCTGAGTGGTGCGGTTGATACAGTGGAAGGAAGGGATGCCATCAAGAGGGACCTCGACAGGCTGGAAAGCTGGTCTCAGGTGAACCTAATGAGGTTCAACACAGCAAAGTGCAAGGTTTTGCACTTGGGCCAGAAGAACCCCAGGCACCTGTACAGGCTGGGAGGAGTAGTCCTTGAGAGCAGCTCGGCAGAGAAGGACCTGGGGGTCCTGGTGGACGAGAGACTCAACATGAGCCAGCAGTGTGCTCTGGCGGCTCGGAAGGCAAATGGGATCCTGGGCTCCATCAGGAGAGGGGTGGTCAGCAGGGATAGGGAGGTGATTGTCCCTCTCTACTCGGCTCTTGTGAGGCCCCATCTGGAGTACTGTGTCCAGATGTGGAGCCCTCAGTACAAGAAAGACATAGAGATTTTGGAAAGGGTCCAGAGGAGGGCCATGAAGATGATCAGGGGGCTGGAGCATTACTGCATGCAGTTTTAGGCACCATATTACAAGACATTAAACTACTACAGAGTGTCTAAAGGAGGGGTACGAGAATCTAGAGAGCAAGACCTATGAGAGGGGATGAGGTCCATTTGTTTGGCCAGCCTAGAGAAGATGAGATTGACAGGAGGCCTCATAGCTGTCTACAGCTTCCTCATGGGAGGAGAAGGGTGATAGATGCTTGTATCTTCTGTCTGGTAACAGCAACAGTACATGGTGTTTTCTCAGGAGAAAAAGGCTGGGTATTAGAAAAAGGTTCATCATTGTGAGTGTGGTCAGGCACTGATAGAGGCTCCCCAGGACAGTCCTGCTGAAGTTCAAGAAGCTTTTAAACAGCTCTCTTGGACATAATGCTTCAGTTCTGGGTGGTCCTGTGTGGGGAGTGGGAGTTGGACTCAACAATCCTTTGATTTCCTTCAAGTCAGGAATTCTATGATTCTATGAAAATTGATAAAGTTATGTCTGCTTCACAGTAAAAAAAAATAAAAAAAATACACTAGCTTAATAGAGCTGTTGGTCACATTTATTGGGGTAGTTCTTGCATTCATTCAAGTGAATTAGCAACCTTAGAAGCAAATCACTCTGCAGTAGGACATTATGGCTAATAGGTAATGGATGAATGACAGTACATCTAAGTTAGGTTGTATTTTCTCATTCTACATAAATAATGATGAGCTATGTTTGTCTATGGGAAAGCTTGTGGTAACATTAAAAATGAAGTGAGATTTATCTCAAAGATGTATCTGAAGTACCCTCTAATGCCTTTCAAATTAGAGCAGTATTTTAATTATATGATAACTGCTAACAGCTGTATACATTCAAATTATATGATAGAAAACATACTGATGCTACAATTTGAGTAGCTCTTTTTCATTTAAGGTAATAGAAACAGTACTATCTAATGCTGGTTGATTTAGAAGTAGCTATTATCACAACATACCAGCCACCACTGAAAATGCTGCAAGTTTTACCTTAGGTCACAGTCTGGGGTAAGAACACTTGTAGTTTTCATTAGTCAATTTATTTGAGTGAGACTGTGCAGGTAGTTCTTTCACATATAAACCTTATAAAAAAAATTGAAAGCATATTCAGGAGTGTCAAGTAAGGTTTGGTGTATTAAAGAAATAGTGATAATGATTTTTAAATTATTTGTAGACACTGAGGAAATGCATAGTAAATAAGGCTAGAAATTAAAATGGCTTTAAAGAAAAGTTTTTTCCTTATTTTTAGTCTCTTATTTCATGTTTTTTGGAAGGCAGATGAACAAATATTGTAAAGTAAGGAGGGAAAGGAAATGCTCCTTAGCAAATGAATAAATAGGGCAGAAATGAAATACGGTTTTACGAGATTTACAACTTTTATTTATTTATTTAAATTTGAAAATTAGATTAGCATTCTACACTAGAAAAACAAGGAGCTATTCAGCCCAAGAGCTCTGTAACTGTGGGGAAATTGTGTTGAGGACCCTTAAAAGTGAAGGAACCTCATTTTCTGAAACCACTGTGGACACACTATCTGAATACCTTTAAAACATATTTGTTTAGGTGCACTTTAAGAACTTAGCCAAAACCTTATGGTAAATGGCAGTACAGTCCAGAATTTGTGTTAAATCCTATCTCAGGTGAACACCCACTGCTTTTATAAATATCCTTCAAGATAAAAAGCAGAATGTAGACAAATTTTAAAGCAAATGGAAAATATCATTCCTAAAAAATGAGACTCTTGAACTGTGTACAATGCCTGTCACTTCTACAACCTAGTGTATATTTCTTGCAAAAGATATTGTAGATGTAATCTATACTCATGACATAGAACAACTAAAATGCCTGTATGTTGGATCTGGCTTTTATGCAGAATAATGTGGCCAGTAATATGCACAAACATGCATGTAGTAATATGACATTTAATGTGGATTTTTGTGCCATCATATGAAAATGTATTTTGTCAGGGGGAAATGAGATAAGAACCCATAGAATTTCCATTCCAGCCACTAAAAAATTCTTTTTCTTTAATTCAAATCTGGTCTATGTAAAATCATGTAGCTGAACACAGAGATGGCAAATTCCACTTTAACTGTATTTTAATTATTTTCTTCTAGTATTGTTAATCCCAATTTTTAGTGCTGTCTTAAGAGAATCACTAATAAAAGATATGTTGATTCATTAGACTGGATGCTGATTTAATTTCTGTTGGTAAGGTGTTCATCAGTATTTTGATATTACAGAGGTTGGGAATGTGCTGTTAAGAGACACAGTGCTGATGGGCTTTTCCTCCCTGAAAGCCACATATCAAAAATATCTTGTAATTGCTATGAATTGTTTCTTGATATCACTACTGTACAATGCTTTCCTGAACAGTAATATTCTAAGAACTCATGCACTTATCATTCACAGTAAGGAAATGTGTGACCAGCATAATACCTTCACCATGTGCCCTCTCTGTGACAAGTTCTGTGATTACTGGAACCTCAGCTCTGCATGTTCTACAGCTCGAGCTAGCCACTTATTTGACAACCCTGCCACAGTCTTCTTCTCCATCTTTATGGCTCTCTGGGGTGAGTATGATTTCCAAAGCTTGACTGTTGGACTCTGTCTCGCTCCAATTTATATGAAGGAGGTTCTTTTAGTATCATATCATAGTATCATAGTATCATAGTATTGTGCGAGTTGGAAGGGACCTTAGAGATCATCGAGTCCAACTCCCGGGATTCGAGCCCTCTGTGTAGCAGAGCGGCACTTCTACCCCCTGCTCCACAGGGGGGATTCGAACCTGGGCCCCCTGGTGTTGCAGACGGGAATACCCGATTATGAGATGAAGACACAATGGGTCAAGTGCTAGCCTGACTAGCTTGTTACAAATCCTCGTTGCTTAGGGATATGGGGATGGGAAGATAGGTGACAGAAAAGAGATGGGAAATAAAAACAAAGAGTCTTTCTAGAAAGCAAGAGGGAGATAGTCATCACCATGGGTCCAACATGGTCTGTAGTGCATTTGATCTCAGGAACTCATCCAGTCACCATGGGGGATGGGAAAAAGCCAGGAAGATTTTCAGAAAGCAGGCCCTGGGAGGTTCTTCCAAAGAGTTTTTTTTCCCTCATGAAATTCTTCCATCAAAGGCTTCTTTGGCAGTTCTTCTCTGAAGTCCTCAGTTCAGTGAGGGCCTTTTATTACCCATGTCTCTGGTTGTTTTATTTTATTTTTTTTCTACTCCTACTTTTTTTCTGTTAGTGTGACATACCTGGTTCAACAGATAAGCCAGCAGGGAGTGGTGCCTTCATTGCCATGCACAAACTTTACTGCCTTTTGCAGTGGTTCAGCTCCTCCAAGCCACCCCTGATAAGACTGCTTGTTTGCTTCTGCTTATCTTTACAATCCTAAGAAGTACTGCGGCATGGTGACAGCCACCACTTGCCCCCCTAGATAATTCACAGATGTCATTTAGAGTCTTATCACCAGAAAGGCCTCACAAAGCAAGCTTTGAGACAAAAAAAAAGAATAATAGTTTTGTCTTTCACAGAATCTTCAATGAAATTAAAGCTGACAAATGGCAGTAGAAAGCAGTATCCTTACACAGGATAGAGTGATACTAGAGTGAGTGTAATGCATATAGCTTACTGAAGTCGGCAAGCCTCAGAAGGCAAATGATAGAATCTCTGTGCTGAAACTGGAGAAAGAATTATTACAATACTTTCTTTAGTCAACTGAAAGGTTTGAAATAAATGAAGAACAGCTGGGTAGTCCAGGGAGGAAAACTGCATCTTTTATCCCTTTATTTCCTTGTTTGATTTCACTACTAATCTCTGGCACGCTTTCCCTCATTTTCTATTGAAATGGCAAGTCCTATTCAGCTCTTCTGCATTTGGGACTGGAGTGTATTTCAGTTTCCCTATGTGGTATGCAACTAAAAGGGTTTAATTTAAGCCCTCCCACTTCCGTGTGGGAAAACTTAGTGACACAATTGTATCAAAACTGTATTGGATTCTGAGAACAATGGAACTATTATTATTTTTGTATTTATAATATATTATTAATGCAGGCTTGGTTTTTTTAATGACAAAAATTCTCTGCCTCACTGAGGGGTCAAAACACTTCATAAACACCATTGAATATATTCTAGTATTATTGAGTCTGACCTCACCTCAGCCACGTGTCTCACTGCTGGTGCTATGCTCTCATTCACATTAGATCTTGTTATTGTGAGACTTAGAGGCGTAGTTGCTACTGTAAAATGATTTTTTTAATTTTCTTATTCATTTTTCATATAAGGAAATTTTAATTCTTAATAGGTAATTGAGCAAACATATTGCTCTGAAGCTATCACTCAGCAGTGTGCAACTCTATTTAGATTTCATAGCTTGTTTTAGAAAAGACTATTATCTTGGGACTGAGCAAAATCAGCATAGGATTTTTTTTGTTTTGTAAGACTCGGACTGCTTTAATAGCAATGCAACTTCTCCCACTGTTACCATGTAGCTCACACCAAGTGTAGATGCAAATGAAGGAAGCTAAATCTGAATTTCTTCTGTGTCTTAGGGAGTTATCTACAAAGTAGTCAAAGTGATTTAAATACTGCTGTGATCAAACAACCTCTTTGAAACAACTGAAAAGAGGACAAGAACCATAAGGAAATGGAAAACAGTGTCCATAATTGTTTATTAATATAGTTTTTATTTATACACATATATATTTATTTGACATATTCTGGAATAACATTGCTATAATTTTCTGGAAATGGGTATCCACAAGTCAACAGTAAGAAATGCTATTTCTAATAAATCCAGAAGTACACAAATTATGACAAACTAGGCAAAGGAGTATCTAGAGGAAACAGCACTCATAAGAAGAAGGTCAAGAGACTAAATACAAGACAAGCACTACATGATCGGTTATTTCAACTTAATGAAAAAGGAAAAGCAGGAGACTGAACTACTGGTCCACGCCTTAGTGCAAAACCCTAAGGTCACGTGCTTACACAGTGCAAAACCATTCAACCATCCCTTTATAATGTATTTCAAAGAGATTATTTTCTACACATCAGTACAATAATGGGTCATAATTTACATGTATGTATCAGTGACTGATTTCAGAAGCAGGTGATACTGCTTTCTTCTCATGTTTCTGACTGAAAGACTGTTTGGATAGTTATAGTGTTAATATTAATATTTAGACCTAAGTTTTGTTTCATGATATGCTTTGTGACTCACAATAAATTAAGAGAGATGATGTTCTTGGGGTGGATATCAGGGTTCAGTTCCAATTCCTGACAAGAACTATCCAGTGCTTTTGGCCAATCTGTGGAGTCTCTTTTCTGTATTTTGTTTGTAAAAATACAGTAATTACTGTTTCTGTACTTGTACTGTGGCCTTCTTTTAGAATTGGAATGGATCTCTTTCTTATTTTTAAAGGGTCTAGAATAATGGGCATTAAATATCAAATCATCATCATAGTATCATAGTATCGTGTGAGTTGGAAGGGACCTTAGAGATCATTGAGTCCAACTCCCAGGATTCGAGCCCTCTAGTGTAGCAGAGCGGCACTTCTACCACCAGATGGTGCTTCCAAGAAACAAAAACATTCACAATAGTAAATTTTTATTTTTTTTTTTAATTATTATTACTTATTTATTTATTTATTTATTTATTTTTAAAGCCACTATGTTCCTAGAGCAGTGGAAGCGTTTACAGATGAGACTGAGTTACTTCTGGGATCTGACTGGACTGGATGAAGAAGAAGTAAGTTTCTTCTCCCTGAATTAATTCACTGTATAAATTATTCTCAGTCTGAGGGTACTTTCTCAGGACTGTTCTCTTAGTGCTATAACTGGCACAATTTTGAATGTCAATGTGTCCTTCAGGAAATGGTCACATATGTACTAGCACGCTAATTTTAACAATCAGTGTTGAAAAGGACTTCAAGATGCCAGCAGGTGATTCTTTGTTGAAAATGCCATATGCCATTTTACAGAGTATGATAACAGAACAAGGTTAATACCTTGCCATACACATGCCACATCATTAACAAAAATTCTCTGTGATGTCAACTGTAACATGTTAAGATAACATAAAGAATATCTGCATCTAGGTCTGTCCTGTATCTATGATGACATATTTAAAACATCCTGAGCTTCGTGTACTCTCTCACAAAGCCCTTTAAAGCAAGCAATATGTTTGATTACTCAAAAAAATTTTTGAAATGCCTTGCAATAAACTGATAGGTCTTCAAACTGTACCTGAGTTGTCTGAAAAGTGAGAGATTGTAGTTTATTACTATTCACAACATCCCTAGTACATTTTTAGTTTTATTTCTCAGATATTGTTTTATGTGCCATAGTGTATTGTCTGTTTAAATTGCTGAATGTCATCACAGGATTAATTTCAAACTCTGACAAAAAAGAGAGGAGTTACTATCCCTAAATATCCCTTAATATCCTCTACTGTAACTATGTATGTGCATTACATATGCCATACTGATATATATTGCCATGGCATTGAAATAGGGTCAGATTCAGCATCATGCTGATCAAAATGCAAAGTAGTTTAGAACTAGAGCAATTAAATTATCTTTTAGCATTTCTAGCAAGCTGTGTACCTACAAATAATAATTTGTTGTTGATTGCTCTCTTCATTGGCTTCAAGAAATGAATTCAAATTCTCCTATCAGATAAAGGCAATCCTACAACTCCCATTCCAGAAATCTAATCACATTTTGTTGTGTTCCATCACAGTTCCTCTAATATCAGACCACATACAAAGCTAGAATAGGGCCACTTTCCAGTTCTGTTTCTTAAACTCGGCTCAAATAGAAAGTAGAGTTCAAATAAATGAGAAGGAAACTAAGCTTTACTAATGAACCTTACTCTGTAGTATGGTTCTATTTTGCACTCTGCAGCGTGCTTGATGAACCCTGTAGATTTACTGAATTTCAAGTTAATCCCTTGCACTAAAAAATACTGAGGCTATACTCAGTATTTGCAAAATGCAGTGAAAAAATCTATAGATTTGTGAGCCCTGTGATGAAGAGTTCTGAAGTGTTAAAATCTTGTGTACAGGAACCATAAGATCACAAGAATCCTTTGTTTATTACAAATAAAGGAGTTCTAGATACATCTCAACACAGCTGAAGAACTAGGAGTGCAAAACCATAAAAAATAAAAAGGCTGGAGAGGACTGTGAGGGGCTGCCCCTTGTGTATGGTAGAATCAGCTCTACTTAAATCACTATAAAAAGTTGTTTGTCTTATTTATTCTTAAAGAAATCTTTAAGTGAAGATTTCACATCCTCCCTAGGCAATCCATTCTGATACTACTGATTCTCGTTGTTCTCTTACTGCTGATAAGCTTTTCCTAATGCGTAATTTAAACATACTTCCTTGTTCATTATCTCCTTTCATTCATGCAAAGATAAAAAGCTTACCCCATCCTCAGCAAAATTCAACATAATTCTCTCTCTCTCTCTTTTTTTTTTTTTTAAATTATTTTTTTTTTAATTTTTATGAACTTAAGAAAAACAATTCTGCTTTTTCAGTCTTTACCCCTAGATCTTATTTTCTAGATGTCTTTTTGTTCTTGTTCTCTTCTGGACTTTTTCTACATGACCCAGATCTTTTGTAAAAAGTAATGCTCAAAATGGACATTTGAACTGACATCTTACTTAAACAGGAAGTCAGAATATCATTTTGTCATTCTCTTGGTATAAATGAAGAAATGAAAAGGATAAGATTTTCTCACCTTTTATCCTTTAAATTAATGGAGATGAAGATAAATTTATCCACAAGACAGATCTTGAAATGATGTTACATCAGCGTGCTAATCACTTCAGGCAGTGAAGTGTTTACAGATGACTTGATATACTGATGAAAATAATGTTGAAATATGGAAAATTGTGTCTGATCAGGTTAGGCTAGAGGGAAGTAACAGGACCCTGAGGAACACTCGGGATCACTTAACAGAGCATGAAGGAAAGGGACAAGATGTTCAGGAGTGTTAACAGTTTTAAGACAAGCTAGGATTAAATTACTTGTTATTGAAAGTCTCATGGTAAAGGGAAGTAATGGAACCAAAACATGAAAGAAAATGATCATAAGAGTTGATGAGTTTAGAAGGGCATTTTGAAAATTATATTGAAATAAATGTGTTCTGTGTAATTTTTGTGGACTCTTGACTACAAAAAATTCAGTAAAATTACTTTATTTAAACATGCTAGGCCAAATCTTTTTCTTCAAAAGAGTAACACAACAGATTCATTTAGCAATAGACATTTGAGGAAGCAGACTCCCCAAGGCTTACGTGCATACGTGCATTTGGCAGCTATACAGGCTTAGAGGATTTGAGATATAGAAACATCATAAATGAATAACATAAATAGTAGATGTCATTGAGTATTGGACTGCTAAATGGGTAATTGTCTTGAAAAGCAGTTGAATGATTAATAACTATATGGGTGAGGAAAAGAAGAAAGGAAGGAAGGAAGGAAGGAAGGAAGGAAGGAAGGAAGGAAGGAAGGAAGGAAGGAAGGAAGGAAGGAAGGAAGGAAGGAAGGAAGGAAGGAAGGAAGGAAGGAAGGAAGGAAGGAAGGAAGGAAGGAAGGAAGGAAGGAAGGAAGGAAGGAAGGAAGGAAGGAAGGAAGGAAGGAAGGAAGGAAGGAAGGAAGGAAGGAAGGAAGGAAGGAAGGAAGGAAGGAAGGAAGGAAGGAAGGAAGGAAGGAAGGAAGGAAGGAAGGAAGGAAGGAAGGAAGGAAGGAAGGAAGGAAGGAAATTTTAGAACTCGGAACAGAGGTTGGAATAACAAATGGACAGACAGAAAAGTCCACACTGATTGAAGTGCAAATTAGAGAACACATTATTACTCAAATAATCAAGCTGTTATACTGTTTCAGTACATGTCTTTGTTAGAAATATATCTGGTGAGTGACAATTTTAAGTTTAGATCCTCTGTTCTGTAAAATAATGGTTTTTTGTTTGTTTGTTTTTTGTTTTTGTGTGTATGCATGAGTGTGTGCGTGTGTATTTCAATTCCCAAGTTTCTTTTCTCTTTTTCTATTTGATGATTTTTAACAGATATTTATTGAATACTTACGGAAAACTTTAAGATACTCTGTGGATTCTGAGTTTATATAAAACAATAAGGAAGGCAGACTGGATAATAGAATTAAATATTGAACAACCTTGTGGATATTAATTATGTTTACAGATATATCCTATTTTCCCCTCATTTTGGGTCATGTTTTAATTTGAATTACTCTACTAAATTTTTGTAAATTCTCATAAGCTGATTGATATGAAGTTTTCATCTTGTCTTCCACATTGCGAAGTATGGAGGCAGACTCTTTTTAAGTTCTAACAATGTCTACTAAAAAAACCTTCATATTTTATTTGTTTAAAATGAGGAGTGAAACAGACTCTAATGAAATAACTAATAACTAATATAATAATTTGCAGTATAGGCCTCTTGGGAAAAATGATCAATGATGTCAAAGAAGAAATATGTAGCTAGAGTAATTTGTACTGCCTAAAATTTCTCCCTTTCAACTTCACTACTTTTCAGGTCTTTTTGTACTGATAAGATCTATGTTTTGGGTTACTTTCCTCATATGTTTTCTTACACTTTTTCTCATACCTATTCTGTAACTGGAATAAGGTTGGAAGACCTGAAGTCATTGTTGATCAGGGCATGGTGATTGCATGGATGATGGGAAATAAGAGATACTGCTAGAAGAGAGGGTGACGAGGAAGAAAATCTTCCTTTCCAACAGTTCTCTGTCTTGGCCTACTACATCTTCTATTCGACACTGAACACCATTAGGAAAAGGGAGCATTTCCATGCTCTTCCTTCCTCCTCTTTTACAGTGACTCAAAAGATCCAGGTAGTTTAGCAGTTTGTCAGCAATGTGTTTCTTGCAGAGCAGAGAAACAGGTTAGAGGCAGCTGGCTTTTTGGAAGAAAGGTGTGGAATGAGGGGGGAGGATCTTGAGCTGCCAGGGAGTACGTAATATGTGGGAGACAGGTCTGAGGAGCAGGAGAGTGAATCTTCTCCATTCCCAGAGTGTCACAAGTTCTGCCTGCACTTTTCAGGTCCCACAGTGAAGTATTACTCTCTCTCCCAGAACTACCCTCAATCAAGATCTCTTAGGCACCATTTGCAATTTTTTAATTTTTTTTTTTTCTCAGTCCCATTATTCCTCCTTTCTGTTCTCCTCTGTTGCACCTAAGAAGGTCAGTTTTATTGTATACTAAGGATACTATATATACTATACTACTATTGTGTGCCTCCGGTGGCGCAGCGGTAGAATTCCCGTCTGCAACACCAGGGGGCCCGGGTTCGAATCCCCCCCTGTGGAGCAGGGGGTAGAAGTGCCGCTCTGCTACACAGAGGGCTCGAATCCCGGGAGTTGGACTCGATGATCTCTAAGGTCCCTTCCAACTCGCACGATACTATGATACTATGATGATACTATGAAAGGCTTATTCACTGTTAAATAAATTAGCCACACTGGCAGCTTGCAAGAGTAATATTTTGGCAGTTCACAAGGTTAACCTATTGACGTTAACGGGGCAGTCAGTCTAGTCCTGACTCAGGAACCTCAGCACTGTATTGCTCTAGTCCTTGTATTTGAACAGAGGTTGCTATTTTTTAACACCAAATGAATATGCAAATCACGTGGATGAAACTCTTGTTTTAATGAACTGGAATAAAGAGGTGTAAATTTCAATCTTTTGTAAAGTCTTCTATTTTACTGTTATTTATCTTATGATTTTTATTTCCATAAAGTCACAGAAAGAATAAGCCAGACAAAAACAAGATGGGAGGAGAAATAGCTTTTCTCTCAATCTGCACAAATTACTAACCTCAGTGGAAGCTATTTGTAGAAGTGCTTGTGAAGTTGAAAAAGAAAAGATTTTAAAACTTTGTGATATTGTTTACTGACATCCAAAATTTATAATTGCTTATATGTTTAAAATTGATATAGTTTCAAAACCCATATTTTGGATGTCAAAATGGATTCATATTGCTTAGTTTTTCTTTAGACTCAAATTATGTGATTATGTGGTGTGAGATATTCTCTTTATTGATGCAAGTTCCAAATTATTCATTATTTTCAACAATATATACTGTATCTTTTCTATTAGATACATCCACAGTTCTCTGGGTCAGAGCTAAGAAAATAGTTAAAACTTGAAAAACATAAAGGCTTTTCCTAAACCCACATTTTCAAGCCAATAAAACATCACTGGCTTTTTAGATCTCTCCTTACTGCTTCCATTTTATGTAGACTGCTCTACAAGTAATGCCACTTATTTATTTCCATGGAAACTACAACGGGTACAAAGACTACAATAACACTGTTTGATAGAGCAAATTCTGTGCTACTATTTTTTAACAAATTCACAGTGCACTGGAATTACTGGTAGGTGAACGCCTGCAAACCTGAGCAGGGGAGCCTACATCCACCACTTCTCTCTCTCCTTTCTGGCCATGCTTCCAGAAGCATATATGTAGAGTCATAGAATAGCTCAGATTGGAAAAGACCTTGAAGATCATCAATTCTAACAACAACTTAACCAAACCACCTTAACTCTAACAGCCCTCATGTCCCTGAGCACCACATCCAAACAGTTTTTAAACACATTCAGGGGTTGAGATTCAACCACCTCCCTGGGGAGCATATTCCAGTGATTAACAACCCTTTTTGTAAAGAAGTGTTTCCTGATATCCAATCTAAACTTACCCTGGCACAACTTGAGGCCATTTCCCCTTGTCCTGTCACCTGTCACCAGTGAGAAGAGACCTGCCCTGCTCTCGCTGTAAGCATCTGTCAAGTATTTGAAGAGAGCAATAAGGTCTCCCTTCAGCCTTCTTTTCCCCAGACTAAGCAGCCCCAGTTCCTTCAGTCACTCCTCGTAGGGCATATTCTCCAAGCCTTTCACAGGCCTTGTTGCCCTTTCTTGGACCTCCTCCCGCACCTCAATGTCCTTTGTATATTGTGCCCAAAACTGAACACAGTTCTAGAGTTGAGGATTCACCAGTGCTGAGTACAGGGGCAGGATTACTTCCCTAGTCCTTCTCACCATACCATTCCTGATACAAGCCAGGATGCCATTGGCCTTCTTGGCCACCTGGGCATGCTTCTGGCTCATATTCAGCTGACTATCCATCAGTACATCAAGGTCCCTTTCCACCAGGCAGCTTTACAGCCATTCCTCCCCAAGCCTGTAGGGTTGCTTGGGGTTGTTGTGACCAAAATGCAAGACCTGATACTTGGCCCTACTGAAACTCATACAGCTTACCCTGGCCCAACTGGATTTAACTCCATTGACCACAACTCTTTGAGCCCAGACATCCAGCCAGTGTTTCACCCAGCAGAGCATATGCTCATCCAAACCATGGACAGCCAGCTTCTCCATAAGGATGGTGTGGGGGACAATGTCAAAGGCTTTACTGAAGTCCAGGTAGGCCACATCCTTCATCCACTAAGTGGGTCACCTTGTCATTGAACAAAATCAGGTTTGTCAAACAGGATCTACCATTCATAAGCCCATGCTGACTGGGCCTGATCCCCTGGCTGACCTGTAGTTGGTCCTTGATGGTTTCTGAGATTATCCATTCCATAAATTTCCCTGGCACCAAGGTGAGACTGATAAGGTCTCTAGCTACCAGGATCATCTTTCTTTTGAAGATAGGCATCACATTTGCCAGTATCCAGTCCACCGGGACATTCCTGTTTAGCCAGGACTGTTGAAGGATGATGGAGAGTGGCTTGGCAACCCCATCTGCCAACTTCCTCAGCACTCTAGGGTACAGTCCACCTGGCCCCATGGACTTGCAAGTGTCCAGCTTTCAGAGCAGGTCCAAAACCATCTCCTCATGGATTATGCAGGGCCTATTTCTTTAACCATCTCTGTCTACCAGCTGAAGTAGCTGTGTGCCCTGGAAGGAACTAGTCTTACTATTAAAGACATGAACTTCCACATCAGATGCTATTTTGTTAGACCTTCTCTTTGCTACCATCTCTTGCATAGCAAAAAAATGCAACAGAATATTGTTTGGAAAGTTTAACCTCTACCACCAACATCTGCCTCTGATGTTGCGGGCCAACATAGTAAAATAGGAAGCATTAATTCTGGAGCCATTGAAGTCTGAAGAATTATACAATAGCCCTCCCTCCCCTTGGAAAAGAAAGGGGGGGGGGAGGGGGGGGGGGGGGGGGGGGGGGACGACAACGACACGGGACGTGGGGAAGGGTGGGAGGGGTGTGGATGGAGGACTCAAAAACCTGATTGAGATAGGAGATACTGATTTATTAAAAGGACTCTGGGACGATACAGAATGATTAAGAGTAATAAATTTAAACAAACAGAAAATAAAACAGGAGGAGAGAGAGAAAATCAATCCAAATATTTATCATCAGGGTCTCCACCACTCACCTCCTGGAAAGAGACCAGAGAACTCTTCCCCTGTCACTCAGAATCAGAAATCTTGTGAAGGCTCCCAGAAAATGCAGTACATCCTAGTATATTTTCCATTTGGAGAGTCAGATGTATCTTCTCTTTGGAAACTCAGAACTCATGTGAGACTGCTAGAAGAAACACAGCTCCACAGTGCATTGTATTTTCTGCACCCATCAGCCTGAAATATGATATTATGATACAGAATACTGATAAAACCAGACCTTATACTCTGCAGTACAGAACTGATTTGGCATTTTTGTGTGTAGGTTTATGTAAAAAACCTGTGATCTGTACCTTGTTAACTAATAATCCTTTATAAAATAATGGAATTCTCAACATCTTTGATTGTATGCTTACCATAGCATGTTCAAATATGAGTGTGTTAAGGTAGATGTCTTGAACAGAGACTTTCAAAGGAATCTGAGAATTAGATATTCAGATTCCATTGTACCTTCTACATAAAAAGGGGAAGGAGCTTTCTTAGACCTCAACAGATCAACAGTTATCTGGTATCTGTGGACAAAAATGCCATCTGTACATTCTTGGTATCAATTCTGATGTCTCATCTGTGATCTGAATCTACTGACTAAAGATGCAGAAAAGTAATTCCAGAAATAAACTGGGTGATCTTTGTAGTGAGACAACCAATTAATGACATGAATTTTCAAAGGGCATTGAGAAGGAGGGAAAAACCACAAATGCACAAGGGCTGGAAGAGACCTCTGGAGATCACCTAGTAGACACCCATGCTAAAGTGTACTCTCTACAGCATGTTACACAGTAACTTCCTGTATTACAGACAGTGCGCATTACCCCCTTTTTTCTGATCTTGAGCACCACTGAAAAAAAAAATGAGGCACTATTTCTTGACACCTTCCCTTTAGATATTTATAAGGAATTTTGGTAAGGTCCCCTCTCAGCCTTTTCTTCAGTCTCAACAGTCCAAGGTCCATTAACCTTTCCTCATAAGAGAGATGCTCCAGGCCCCTAATTATCTTTGTAATCTTTGTCTGGACTCTCTCCAGCAGTTCTCTGCCTTTCTTGAACCAGGAAATCCAGAACTGGACACACTCCAGATGTGGCCTCAGAGGCAGAGTAGATGAGGAGGTTAACCTCCCTTTAGGCCATGCTCTTTTTAGAAGAGGCATCGATACAGCAGAAACAAATTAATAAAACCTGAAATTTAATTTTTTTTTGTTGTTGTTCAAAAATGGATTTTCAGTTCAGATTAGTTGTAGTATCTGAACTTCTTTATATTAGATATGAGCCAGTGCTCCAAATTGGATCATAGTTCAACTTGAAAAGTTCATGGGGGTTTAGAAATGCAGTGATTGATTGGTCAGGTTGGTCACCTTCTAGAACCAATTAATTCTGAATACTGAAAAGTCTTAGTTGGCATGATTCTAATGTGCATGATTTAGGTTGTTCTATAAAGTGTTCTTTAAAATGCTATATGTGACAGACAGGTTGTCAGTAAGTCATGGCTTCAAGATGAATAGGCTGAAAGGAAGAATACTCATGGCAAACGAAAATTTCAGAAATATAAACAGTCAGTGCTGAGACAATACTATTTCATAAAGAAAAATCCAGACCTGTTGCTACCTGGTAGAGAACTTAATGGATAACAGAAAAAAACAGGCTACTTGAGAGGCATTCTTATTAATATGTGAAAAACTGACAGGTACTTAGGGATCTGGCATGCTAAAAACATTCTTACTTTATATTCACTTATCTAACTCTGATAAGGGAACAACAGGTAAAGTAATGACATGTTCAATAGTCATATGCATCAGATTATTATCTTGCAAGTTTGATTTATCAGTCAACTTGGACAGGTGTTTGCCCAGGCAATAATAAATCTTAAGTATATAAACTCTTGAGTAGCCTTCATAGAAGGAAACTATAAAACATTTACCTCTTTCATGCATCAATTACCTTCTGTTTTAACTTTCTTTAAAAATTTTTGAGACCTCTGTGGTGTGTAATGTGCCTTGGACCAATTACAAGTTCAAGGCCCAGTTTATCATGAATTTGATCTTGCTTAGAAGAAAAATACTTTCTCCTAGTTAGAGGTAACTGTTCCTAAGCTTGTTAATTTGTAGGATATTTGATCTGAAGGTCATAATGCTATGATTAGTGAAACGGCTATTTCAGATCAATTCTAAAGGACTTTGCAGAGTTTACTGTATCACTCTTTGAAAGAGCTGCAAAACTGTAATCCATCCAAAAAGTACTTGTTCTTAAATAATGACAAAAATAAAAATAATAATTAAAAAAATCCATAAAAAAGCTTTCCTAAACAATGCCTCTGCAGTCAAGAATTCACACTGTTAAACTTAATCAGACAAGGAAACAGTAAACAAATAAAGAAACAATCCATTCATTAAAAACATTTGTTTCGAGAAGGAGTTCTATGCTGATACATTGGCTAAAAGAATAGAATCCTAACTCTGTAACTGTATCAACTTAATACTCCTGTAGGACAAATGAAAACACAGCAGTGATATCCGCAGATCTTTTAAATTTTATAGGATCGAGGTAATTTTATTTATTTATTTTTTAAATCAAAGTTAGTTCAACACAATGAACAGAAAATTCCACAGACAAATTGGTTGATACGACATTGTGTTATGACCCAACTTTGTGGCTTTTTTTCCTTTATGATATATTCACAGTGTTTGTTTTCATGGTGGTTTCTCATGCGTAAGTTCCCATAGCACTATTTGAGGGACATTTGACTTCAGACTTAAAATTCTTGTTACAAACATAGAAGTATTTCAGTGGGTTGCATGTGAATCAATTTTGATAGTGAAAAATAAATGGTGCTGTATGCTACCACGATTTCCTACAAAGCATGGTATTTTGATATTGCAGTGGCAGCATATGTTTGTTTGGTTTCAGTTTAAGGGCACTTAAAAATCCGAGGGTACTTTTCAAAATGTATGCAGTACAAAATACATGGAATACTCTGAAAGTATTGCCTCCTCTTTATTTCCATGGAAATTACAACAGATACTAAGAGCACAATGACAAATTCTCAGCTACAAAACTATTTTTCAACATAGGCACCACCATTAGCTGTGCACCAGTGGATGCTAAGAAAATTTTGCCCCTGCAGTCTTCCTATCTCAAAAGACAATGCACATCATTTTACCCACTGAAGGCAGCATCTTGTGCTATTTCTGTTCCTGTGCGAGCAATTGTGGGGCCCACCTGGTCCAACACTGTCAAAGTCATTTCCAGTGCACTGAAGCTGATATTCAGCTCTACACAGCTCCATGGTCATAAAGTTGCTGATTTGCATGGATTAGCTGATTGAGACATTCTTCATTTTGTAATGGTATCTGTGCATGGCCATCTGGGACATGGCTTGTCTTTCATATCGTTGTTGCCACTGCTGAAATGCACCATCCACTGCCTCACTATGCTCATGTCCACTCTTTGGTCTCCATGAACAATCATCAAAGTACTGCTGAATGTCTGTGGGCCCTTTTCAGTAGGAGAAATTCAGTTCTACATCTTTGCTTCAGACATACTCCCATATCAGACACCAGTTTATCAGACTACCCCTCTGCTGGTATCTACTGCATGGCAACAAAATGCAACAGAATATCAGCCTCATTAGCATCTACAACAGGTGGGAAGATTCAGCCTCTACTGCCATACCATCAAAATCCATCTGTGACTTTGTGGGACAAAATAATAAAATAGGATACATTACTTTTGAAGCAAGCCTTATAGTCATATACATGGCTCTAAAACACTACTGGTCTTGATTTACAATGCATTGTATCTGTCTATCTATACAGAATACAAATTTCCATAATATGCATAATGAATTTTTTTTTTTTTTTTTATTTTGATTGCTTCATTTTTGAAAGAACCACTGTCTGGAGAGGTGCTGGCAACACTGCAGCACATATGAAGCCTTAAGATGATGAGGCTGCAGGGGAAATAGGAAAAGGCAATGGGGAAAATAATGGGAAATATTTAAAAGGAAATAATGAGTTGTTCTTTAAGGAGGTGACAAGACCAGCTACCCAGCTGAAGCGCCTCTACACCAATGAATACAGCTTGGGAAATAAACAAGAGGAGCTGGAAGCTACTGTACTACTAGAAAACCAGGGTATAGTTGCCATCACTGAAACCTGGTGGGATGATTCCCATGAGCATAGGGTGGCTAAACAGTTACAAACTGTTTAGAAGGGACAGACAAGGAAGGAGGGGAGGAGGTATTGCTATCTTCATCAGGAAAGGCAGAGGATGTGAAGAGCTGTCTCTAAAGAACTGTCATGAGCAAGTATGCTATGGGTCACTGTTAGAGACTGAGGCGGCAAAGGAAGCCTTGTAATTGATGTCTAATACAGGACACCAGATTGGTCAGAGCTTGCTGATGAGGCCTTCTACCTCCAGGTACAGGAGGCACAGTGACTGCAAGTGCTTGTCCTTCTGGTGGACTTAAATCACCCAGATATCTGCTGAAAAAGTAGCATGGAGACCTGTAGGCAACCCAAGAGGCTCCCAGAATACACTGAGGATTACTTCTTGAGTCAAGTAATTGAAAACCCCACCAGGGGGGATGGAATACTGAACCTGCTGCTCACCAAAGCAAATTAATTGATTTGACATCAGAATTGGAGGCTGTCTGGGCTGCAGTGACCATGCTATAACTGAGTTCAAGATCCTGAAGAACATGAGACTGGCAAAGAGTAGAATTAGGATGCTAAATTTCAGGGAAGCTAACTTCCAGATCTTCAGGGAGTTAGTCAACAAAGCCCCCTAGAAACTGTCCTCATGCAAAAAGGTGCAGACTGGAGATGGCAGATCTTTAAAGACACTTTCCTCAGCATGCAAGAGCTCTCCATTTCCAGGTGTAGCAAGTCAGAACAGGAAGGCAAGAGACTGGTGTAGATAAGCTGGAACCTGCTGGTCAAGCTGGAGAGCAAAAAAAAAAAAAAAAAAAAAAAAAAAAGCACAGGCAGTGAAAACAAGAACAGGTACTGTGGGAAGACTATGAGGAAGGTGTATAGGGATGGGATCAGGAGAACCAAGGCTCAGCTTGAACTGTATTTGGCAAGGGATGCCAAGAAGAACAAGAAAGGCTCCTACAGTTACCCCAATCAGAAAAGAACAGTCCAGTAGGGCATAATCTGCCCAGTGAGTGACACAGGCAACCTGGTAACAACGGATAAGGAGAGGGCTGAGGTACTTAACTAAAAAAGCAAAAAGCTTCAGTCTTCTCTGATAATTGCTTGCCACACAGCCTTAAAATGTTTGGTTTTGTAGGAGGGGATCAGGTAACCAATGTTCCTCCCACTGTAAGAGAAGATCAGGTTCATGACCACATGAGGAACCTGAACATCAACAAGTCAATGGGTCCCAGTAAGATGCATCCCAGAGTCCTGAGGAAATTAGCTGATGTAGTCATCAAGCCACTCTCAATGATATTAGAAAAGTCATGGCAATAGGTGAAGTCCCTGGTGAGTGGAAAAAAGGAAACTACAGACCCATTTTTAAGAAGGGTGAAAAGGATGATCCTGAGAACTACCATCCTATCAGTCTCACCTCTGTGCCAGGAAAAATCATGGAGCAGATCCTCCTGGAATTTGTAAGGCACATGGAAGATAGTGAGGTGATAAGGGAGAACCAGCATGGCTTCACCAGGGTCAAATCCTATCTGACCAATCTAGTGGCCTTTTATGATGATGTCACTGCATCAGTGGACAAGGGAAGAGCCATTATCTAGACTTCAGTAAGGCCTTTGATACAGTACCCCACAACATCTTTCCCTCCATATTGGAATGATATTGATTTGCTTGGTGGACTATTCAATGGACGAAGAACTGATGGCAGAACTGAGTCTAAAAAGCAGAGGTCAATAGCTCAATGTGTGGATGGAGATCAGTGATGAGTGGTGTCCCCCAGGGGTCAGAGCTACTAATAATCTTCAATATCTTCATTGATGACATTGACGACAGTGTGGTTGAGTGCAGCCTCAGCAAGTTTACTGATGACACCAAGCAGTGGGTTGCGGTCAACACACCAGCGAGATGGAATCCCATTTAGAGGGGCCTAGACAGACTTGAGCAGTGAGCCCAGGTGGACCTCATGAGGTTCAACAAATCTAAATGAAAGATCTTGCACCTGGGTTGAGGCAACCTTTACTACCAGTACAATCTATAGGATGAAAGAATTGAGTGCAACCTTGCTGAAAAGGACCTGGGGGTACTGATGGATGGGAAGCTGTACAAGAGCCAGCAATGTGTCCTTGCAGCCCAGAAAGCCCAGGAAAGTATCCTTGTCTGCATCAAAAGAAGCATGGCCAGCAGGTCAAGGGAGGTGATCCTGCCTCTCTACTTTGCACTGGTGAAGCCTCACCTGGAGTACTGTGGAGTCCTCAGTACAGGAGGTATATGGAGCTGTTGGAGCATGTTCAGAGAAGAGCCACAAAAATGATCCAGGAGATAGAACACCTCTCCTTTGAGGACAGGCTGAAATATCTGGTGCTGTTCAGCCTGGAGAAGGAGAAGTACCTGAAGGGGAAATACCAAAAAGGACGGATTCTTTACTGTGGTGACAGAACAATAGGAAATGATTTCAAACTCAAATAGGGTGGATTTACGTTGGCTATAAGGAAAAAGTCTTTTTACAGTGAAGATAGTGAGGCACTGGAACAGGTTGCCTAGAGATATGGTTGATGCCCTGTCCCTGGAGACTGTCAAGACAAGGCTGAGTCAAGCCCTGAACAACCCGATTTAGCAGTGCATGTCTCTGTTCATTGCAGGGGAGCTGCACTAGATAACCTTCAAATGTCCTTTCTAACTCTAAAAATTCTATTCTTTATGTTAGTTTAGAAGACCAAGCTTCTATGTGCTGTGCATTAACTTTCATCTTTTAACAATGGTATTCAAGCTTATTTAAACTTCTGCATTAATTTTTCAAAAATGAGTTTATTGGACTAGTGATTTGGTCTAAAAAGTCAGTGAGCATCTACAAATGATCCATTCACACATGTTGAGATAAAAAAATAAATCTTCCTTGGATGAGCATCCCATTACTAAGACAGCCTAAATGGGTCTTTGGTATAAGAGATCATCTTTTCTTTATATCCCCCCCTGACTCCCCAATATGTCATAATCAGAAGAAATCTCTGTTCTACTCACTCCAAGTTTCCATCCTGGGGCATCAGCTGTGTAATTTCAGCAATTTTTTTCAGTGAATATTTGTGAATACCTTCCTTTTAATCGATGTTCACTACTCTGCTGCTCTGCTTGCATTCAACAAATTAGGACAAGGTTGTTGAATGTGTTCTCAGTTCTTCGACTTTTCTTAAGGAGTAAGACCAAAGCAATGTGTTGACTTTTTTTGTTTTGTTTTGTTTTGTTTTGTTTTTTGTTTTGGCTTGTTAATCTGGGATGGTTTTCTCCTTTTAATTAGCTGCTCAGATGTGTTTTTCATGAACATTTTGTAGAATTTCTAAACCAAGGAGAAATACAGAAAATGCACATTTTCTTTAGATATTTTTGTACTGGATCATTATATACATAACTTTAATCAGCAGCTTATAGTGGACACACGTATTGTATGTTTGAGGCAAATGCTGGAGAATATTCTCAAGGAAAGTTCTTACTGACATCAATATGAGTTTTGTCTAAGTAAAAATTTTGTAATTTGGCTTTTTGTTTTACAGGATGGGAATTATCTTTTTTTACTCTGATCACTCATTTGGCCTCCAAGTACCTTAGCTAGCTTTATTTTCAAAAACTGTTTGGCAGCTGCAATGGCACACTTCCAGCATTCATAGGATTCATACTTATCCATATGGATATTTGGACTTCTTTAAGTCATCACAACTATTTCTAGCTCATTGTCCTGTCTGTAGAACTCTTCCTATTTTCAGACAAAGAATTGATTCTGAATACCACTATTTTTACAGCAGAGAGTTGAACTTTTCCTTTACATCCATGTATGTATGATAAAAATTTAGTTCAAATATCCCTAGATCTGTATTACAAAGGATTGTTTCATGAGGTATTCTCATAAAAAATATACACCTGCATTTCAGGAGGTTCTGTGGTCTCTTTATTCAAGGGTAAGATAACTTGCCAGATTCAGAGAAAACAGATAAACTGTTCTGATCCAGATGTAGGTATGTGAAATGCAGTTAAAGGACATCGAAACGGGTACTAGGAAAATTAAACATAACTTGACCAAATCTGAACACTTAAAGAAAAACTGACAATAGAAAAGAATTGCTATAGAGATTCCTGAACTTCATGAGTTAGTGTGCAACAGAGAATGCTCAAGATGGTAGTGATGATCATAGAATCATAGAATCACCAAGGTTGGAAAAGACCTAAAAGATCATCCAGTCCAACCATTCACATGTTACCAATAGCTCCCATTAAACCATGTCTCTCAACACAGGGTCAGTGACTCTGCTGGTGACTCTGGGCAGTCCATTCCAGTACCTGACCACTCTTTCTGAGAAGTAATATTTCATAATGTCCAGCCTGAATCTCCCCTGCCGCAGCTTGAAACCATTCAAAATGTTGCAGTTAGGAGAGAACAAATAGTGCATTTATCCCCGCATTATGACCAATGATACAGTATGCAACTGCAGTAGTCACACTCAGAAAGGGGATACAGGATTGTATGCTTTCTTAGTCATGATACACTGGCATTTCAAAAAAGGTTCTGAACAGTGGGTATTTTTCCCAGCATCATCTCTGAAGTCATTCAGCACACTTCAGCTTTCCTCACTTAGATCCCAGACTTTAGCTTTCAACATTTAGATATGATTATATGATTAAGACTATATTTTTTGCTAGTTTGAATAGCACAAGGCAGACACAATAAAAACTGCTCAGATGTGGTCCTTTCCCCAAAAGATAGCTTAAGAGAGGTGAGACTGCTTCACCTTCGTGCCCCCAAGTCCATCCTGTAGTGAAGCTGATCATGTATTCCCAGTAGGCACGTACACACAGAGCACCTTTGATCAGCGTGCACCATGAGTGTACATATATATATATATATATGGCTGGCTGTACAGATCACACAGATCAGACACACAAACACAGACAACAGTGACCTCATTCTACGCCTCTATGTGTCTGAGCAAGAGCAATGTCTGCTTGCACGTATGTGTATATATACACATATGTACACATAGATACATATCTACAATGTGGATCCCCCAGGTCCTGGGCTCTGACACTTGATCTGTCTGGTAGCTGCCACTGAACAATATTCTCCTCAGTTGTTGATATCCAGATGTTTAAGCCCATTAAACTACAGCCCTACTCTGATGGTTTGCTTGCATGTACATCCCTCAGTCCCTTAGATTCATCTAGGACTCCCTAGGACTCCTTTGATTCCCCAGCAGCAAATTATGGTTTCACCACTAAAATCATATGCAGTACCTAAATGCTATTCCTCCTATTAGTAAAATTTCTGGTCCAAAAAGCTTGGTCAAACATCTTTATCCCCAAAAGAGACAGAGGAGAATCTTCAGCTTTCTTTATTCAAATAAAGGGAGAGTTGACAGGCATATCCCTGTGGGAGCTCACAAAGTACTGGGGGACACAGCCCCTCTTTTATCCTTGTTCTAACACTAGTTAACTGTACTAGTTAACTGTAACACTAGTTAGCCCTTCCCACTTCTCTCATTGGCTGAGCTAATCAGGCTTCACATTCTTCTCAACTCACCTATCAGCCATCCCTGCAGTAGGTACACTCCTACATTTCCTCTGTTTATACATACTTCGTAATATGGGTTCAGAGTCTGTCATTCAGTACAGCTGAAACTATCTTTGTGATCTGTGAAGTCTACCGCTCTTTGTTCAGCCCTGCAAAAAAGATTTACACACAAAAAATAAACTACCATCATCTGCCACATACTTGCAAAAGAAATTTGCTTTGCCAGATCTGAGTGACTGAAATTCTTCTTCTCACCTTTATCTTGTTTTGTACAGATCCCCCATACTTCCCTCCATTCTTCTTAATTTTATATTGCAATGACACTGTCCTTGTTTTTCCTTCACTCTTCATCCCATAACATATTCCACAGCAGGTAGCTGTGATTTCAAGTGCTGATGTTCAGTAGTGATGGGTTGTAGGAGGTTTTGTTGTTCAGATGACAATAACTACAACAGTACAAGCTCTTACTTATAGTCTGAAGTGGCTGAGCCAGTACTTCTATAGTGAAAGCTTCCAGCTTCAGGATTTCAGCAAGCCCTACTTTGTTCCTGCTTTCTAGGTCTTTCAAATCAAGGTCAGCAAATGAGAAGAAGCAGGAAAACACCAGCTTGTACCTTGTCTTCTCAGGATGCAAAAGCATCGTATTTATATTTCCTGTATCAAGATGGTTTGATATTCTC
The DNA here is from genome assembly GCF_039878825.1 of Excalfactoria chinensis. Taxonomy (NCBI): domain Eukaryota; kingdom Metazoa; phylum Chordata; class Aves; order Galliformes; family Phasianidae; genus Excalfactoria; species Excalfactoria chinensis. The sequence continues at coordinate 71,121,100 of NC_092825.1, read as the reverse complement.
CCTGGCCAAGTTTTCAGCCAATAGACATCCCCGGGCCCTCCCTTTTGAAGGCAAACAACTCCAAAGAGATGTTTCCAAATGTAAGATTGTCTACATAGTGGTGTTGATTGCCTCATGTTGATTTGAGTTACTTCTTACCAATCTTAAGCATCATGATCAGGAAATGTCTATTTTCTTTTCTTATTTATTTTTATTATTATCATTTTTTAGGAACATCCCAGACCAGAGTATGAAACCAAGCTGCTGCAGAAAAAGCTGAAAAAGAAAAACATGAAAACAGAAAACATGAATAAAGTAAGTTGCAGTTTACCTTTTCTCTTACTCTATAGCTAGGCTGCCTCTGATCTCAGCTTCTTCAATGAGCTACTCTGCATTGGTTAACACCACATCTACTAACACCTCACCTCTTGCTGGTCTGTCCAGTATCTGGACAAGAAAGCTATCCTCAACATGGATTGCTTACAGCTTGCCATGTTGCTTTCCTACCAAATATCTGTACACTTGAAAACACACGTCAGGATGTGAGCCTGTGAGTGTAATGCCTCTTGCAGCAGAAATCCTTCGATTTGTCAACAAACTCCCCTTGACCAGACAGTCTGTAGAAGACAATTACCACCAGATGTCCTTTATTGGTCTGGTCCCTAACTTTAACCCACAAATGCACCAGTGCTTTTCACTTCAGAAGACCCTGAAGAGTTAAATATTAAATATGATGAGTACAGAATACTAGAATAGCCATTCCACCTGATTTTTTATTATTTTTTTCTTTTTTGATGGTTTAATCATTTCTTTCTCTGCCTTTGAATAGTTGTACGTGTTAATCATTGCAAAACTCAGCTTATGCATGGTTTCTTGATATTAAGGCATAGGCTTCCATGAGATCTCTGGCTCAGTACTTTTAGCTTTTTAGTAAAAGCTAGAGTGCAAGTCTCCATCATATTAATAATGCACATCCTCTAGTATTGGGCTTTTCATCAAAGTAGAGGTCTCTTTGCAGTTAGATTTCATTTTATGCAAATACACAGATGCCTGTGAAGTTTGTTTCATTGCATCTTCACTGACTGTCATACCATGACAGATCCTTCTGAATTTCTTGCCTGGATATTTTTTGATAGCTAATATAATTAAGTCATTTATTTTGCAAGTAGCTGGTGAACAGCTGTAATTTTCTGTATTCTCTGTCAACAGTTTATGGGTTGGTTTGGCCCAGTTCTGTAACTAGTGGGATTGGGGAAATGAATGGATCCACACCCCGGGAAAGGGAAAAGGGTAGGAAGGTGGGCCTAAAATACAAAACAGCAGCAACCATCTGTGGAGAAACAAATTAATTTACTAAATATGATATCAAAATGCAGGATAATACACCATAATACTACATAATAAGAATTGAAGCTAACAAATAAAAGAGTGCCTGAAAACCAAAGGCCTTACTCCAAGTAAGCTGAGATGATACAGCTAGGAGCACAGACAAGCTGGAAGGTTGGAAAAAAAAGAGGGATGTCTCATGATCTACAGTTTTATCTTTTCCTCTGAAGAGAAAACAAACAGAGCAATGCAAAGTCCTCTGGAGTACGTAGTATGTAGTACTTCTCTTCCAAGAACCAGGTACCTGGAGCTATCCACAGAACTGGAGCACTAATTCTTTTAACTCCCAGTGCACAATATGATGTTGTGATGTGGTATACAGATAAAAATCATAAAGCCATGACAGCTCTGAAACTAGTGGTTAAAACTTCTAATTACTTATCTGAAATGAATTCAGAAGTCTGCAGTTTATCAGCTGATGATTTCCAGGCTAGAAATGATGCTAAAATTATGCTCTTGAGAATACTGAATTAGAGTTTGCTTAGATGTGTATTTTCATAACACTACTCGTGTTTTTCCAGTATGCTAGTTCCTCTGTTCTTGTGAAGACAAGACTAGTTTACAGCAAGAAATTGAGCTTTTAATGTGGAAATCTTGTGTTCCCTCAGTACAATTTCATTCAGTGTCCTATGTGTGGATACAATTTTGAGCTTCATCCAACTGAAGCCCAAGCTGCTTATTGCAGAAGTGATACAGATCTCCTTCCTAAACTGAGTGGATGGCTTGCTTCAGTTGTTGCAAGAGATGGTTCAACATATATACCCAGAACAAGATTAAAACACCAAATGAAGCCAAATGTTGACCATCTGGTTTATTACAAGTTCCAAGCAGTTAAGGAATGCAGGGAAGATGAGGAAGTCAGCAATACAAGAGAGAAGAATCCTAGTAAATAGGTTATAAAGTAAAGACAGTCAACACTGGGGATCCAGTGATATCTTGCTAGTCTGCAGGGGGTTGCAGACTGATCAGTGATGTCTTATTCACCTGCACAGCTGCAGTTTAGTGGAGGGACACACACTACCTCTGAACTTTTTTTTTTTTTTTTTTATTCTTCATTCTGCTTGAATGCACCTCTGGTTGCTCAAGGCAATGGCACCTGCTCCCCTCTCCCCCGACTGGAGGAGGGAAGTCAGCAGTTGATCATGCAGAAATCACACTAGCTACCTGGTGGGCTGTTGGGCACATGTACTAACTCCATAGCAATCATTTTCTCCAAGATGCCCCAGAAATCAGCCTGACCTGAAAACATCAACCAGGAGCAAATCCTTTCTGAGCCCATAGAATACTGAAGAATGCATTTGCTAAATCTAGGACACAGTGGTATGTTTTAATTTCTCTACTTAGTGGGTCCATTAGGGAGGCAATATTGGGTATGGCTGCATGAATAGGCGGCGTGACCTTATTCAGTTCTCTCAGTGCCTGAGTCGCACAGACTAGTAAACAAGCTGGTACACTCTCCCATGGCCTTTGTCTGAAACACTGGACTAAGTCCATTAATTCAGTGGCTGTATATGGGCAGGACATCACATGGAAGCGTGTTTTGGCAGGGGGACATTGATCAGGAAGCACCCCTGCTTTTCGTTTTTTGCATTATAATAGGATGAGCTTGTAATGTGTCTGTCCCAGGAGGCTCTTCTAAATTGGCTTTAGTAACTTCATTCTCAACCAGATCTGTTGTTTCAGGTACCTGGTCATCATTTATTGAGATGTAACAAATTTGGGGGTTTGGAGAAAAAAAATAAAGTTTTTGTTTGTTTGTTTGTTTTTTCCCACTAACAGACTAAGTTCATGCTCCAGTTGTTGAATTTGACCTTTTAATAATTGATTCTTGTGCTCAATAGTGTTTGACCTGATTTCTGCCTGATTTAAGGCAGTTAATAGAGGCCATGCCACTGTGGATGCAGCCAGTTGTCTTTCTTTAGTGGTCAACACATCCTATACAGGCCCTGAAAATATTCAGATAGGCGGAATGGAGAGGTACTGTCTGCCACTCATAATGGGCCCCATTGCTCAGTAATAGTGGCAATTTGAAAATAGGGGGTCCCCATAAACCCTGGAATTTGTCCAGGGAGCATCTTCACTACGGGGGTAACTTTCTCACCCTTGATCCAATTGTATATTTTCCACAGGAAAATCATTACAGCCACAACCACAGGCTCCTGCCTGTCTTGCCAAATCTAAGGTGAAATGATACAAAGATGGTAACAAAGATGGTTACAAATATTCAATAGGTTATTTATAAGGAAAAATTCACCAATATGGATGCCTTCACTGGGAAATGCCGAGGCAGTCTCCACCAGAGAGCAGTCTCCAAGAGATGCTGCCTTAGTGGTGGTCAGCCCTTAAATGAGGTCTAGAGGAGGTGGAGTCAAGCTCCACCCCTTCCGGGAGTGCAGCTAAATTACTCTCACCTGTGCTCCCACAGCTGACCTGAAACTTGCCTCAGCGGATTAATCAGAGGTTCAGGCTGTGATTACCAATTTCCCATACAGAGTTATCGTGCTGGATATTATGAAGGAAAACAATAAAATTCTAAAGGAATTGCTTCACATGTATTTCTTGAAATGGTCTGCTATTCTCAAAACAGTATTGACAGCAAATATGCTGCATGGGAAAAATAAAATAGTAACCTATAAAAATTGTTTCTTACTGAAATAAGAAGGGAATCAATTAGTAAATTATGCTGGACTGAAGAACTTGGAGAGTTGAAGTGTGTTTTCTGTGTTTTCCCCGTCTTTTAAAAGAGAGACAGAATTGTTTCCTGTAGTTTATAACAACTACAAAGGAGCAAATTGAGTTTAGGATTTTTCTAAAAATGAGTTCTAGCTTAATCCATTGATGGAACATGAAGATATTATTGTAATTTTGTAATTTCAACCAAGTCATTTTGACCAGTTTCTGGTTCCTAAGGTATTACGAAATGTTAAGTGATACACTGTGTCCTCTTACTCTGCTAGATTCTGATATGGCAATTTAGTACAAATAAGAGTCTTATAACAGTTTGTGTAGTTCTTGAATTGTTAGAACAGAGCTTTTAATTCTTTGGCAAATATTAAAATTGCTGACGTTCTATTTACATTATTACCATTTTGTGCAAAAATCTAATTCTAGTCTAATTCTAGTTGCTTGAGGTGGCTAAATAAAGATTTTTTTTAAATTTATTTATTTATTTTTTTTTTTATGGAATGAAGCAGTTTCACTGTGTTAACTTAGGGCTAGATTCTGTAATTTTTAGACAAATTGTTTATAGTTTTTTGTATAAAACTTAAGTTAAATCCTTGCTCCAGAACCATTCTTAAAGTCCTGCTATAACTCCAGAATCAACTTAGGGCTGAGTTTTGGGGAAGCTGTGGTAGGGAAAAAACAAAAAACAAAACAAAACAAAAAAACAATGGATGTGTTGAATACATTCCAGTTGCATGTGTAGCTGCAGTGCCTAAAGTCACTAAATGTTGCAGCTGCAGCTGTCAATCCAATAAGTCAGTTCCATTATTCTGAATATTTATCTTTATAGAAGAAGGAGTTAGACAAATCAGAAGAATTCAAGGCTGAAAGAGAATCAAAGTGCTAGAGGAACACAGTTCTTCTATCTAATATCCACCTGAAGGCATTTATTGAAAGAACTCCTCACTTTCATGATTTGTAGTTCCTCAATAGACCCACAAAGATTTTGAGAAAACAGTCCAACTGCTGGCTGTTTTTAAGGAGAGCTGTAAATTTTCATATAATGCTTAATAGCTAGATTGAATTCTGAGTGGAAGTGAATCTGCCAGCTGCAATCAGAACTGCTTGGTAGGGAAAATGATCATTCTGATGTTAAGAGATTTCTTTAAATCTCTAGATGAGTTTTGGTGAAAGTACTGGAAGCAGAAATTTTAGGCAAGCAAAAATAAAACTCAGCCAGCCAGATGAAATTTAAACAATGAACCTTGGCAAGTCAGCTCTGAAAATCTGCAGGGTTCCAAGCTTATGACAGTCAAGTTTTTTTGTTTTTTTTTTTTCAGGTTTCCTGTTTTGCTCCTGGAGGTTTATACAGACAGAATGATGTTTTGCTAGCACTCAAGATGAAGTGAAACAGTCCTTAGGAGTGGCCCAGTACAATAATGTAGCAGTATGCAATTGAAATTCACCAAGAATTTTCTCTGTTTCAGAGTAAAAATAATTTGAGTCCATACAGCAAGTCAAAACATTTCACTGTCAAGCCAACCAAATATTTTGATTGAAATATTACAAGGAAGAGAAACTTTGAGTCATAACTAGGTACACTGTGCTGCTGTTGGTGGAACCCAGGTATATAGCAGAGGTAGCTGCTTACTAGATCAGCTGTTGTAGAGCCCATTCCTACTAAAGTCCCAGAGGGCCTATATTTAGACTGTTCTCAGGGAGGGAAGCTGCTGATTGATCCACAAGCTTGAGGTGGAACTGTCTGATCACATCTGTCAGGACTGCAGGCCAAAGAATACACTGAATTCAATTCATTTTAATTTTATATATTACTATGTTGCCCACTGAGAATCATAAAACCTTTTGGGAGCTGAGAGCTCTTGAAAGTCTGGCCAGATGTGCTTTAAAAAAAAAAAAAAATAAAAAAAAAATCTCTAAAGTTTCTCTTTTTAAGTACTGAAAGAATGAACTCTCCTCAAATAAGCAATTTTTAAGATGCCTTCACCTTTTTTTTTGTCTGGCCGGTGCTCCTCTCAGTAGAAACTAAAGAATGAGGGAAATCTGTGTTGTGTCACTGCCTTAGATACCTCATAAAAATAAGAGAAAAATATTTCCAACCAAGAGAGATCCAACCTAGGGGGCAATGCCTGCTATTCTTTGGCGATAGGTAATTTAGGGAGTAAGCAGCAAGTAGGCATACTAACACTCCACTTGAATGTGCAGAAGTCTATGAAAGATGATGTGAAATGCTGTCCTCCAGCATTACCAGTCATGCTACTTTTTTTTTTTTTTTTTTTTTTTTTTCCTCTTTTCAGCTCTTGCTTTGAGTGTTTGGTGGACTGAAATTGTGAATGACTGAAGTGGCTGCTGTTATAAATACTGCCACAAGGTTAATGTCCCATTATTTTCAAAATGAGTATAGTTACCAGTTGACAGTAGAGTTAAAGAAAGAAAGCTGCGATGAAGCTGGCTGGGTCCTATGTAAAGGATTCTGGTGAGACAGAGCAGTAAAATGCCAAGCAGGAGGCAGGTATGATGGAAGAGTAAGCTATCAGTGGGAAATACTAAGGCTTTAACACATTCCGATCAAAACTGCACTAATGGTGCATTGGTTACATGACGTTCTATGCTTAAGAAGGGTAATTGTCGTAGGCAACTCCCTTCTGAGAAGAACAGAGGGTCCAATATGTTGATCAGATTCTACTTGTAGACAATTGTGCTGCCCCTCCAGGATCTTGGTGAAATACATTACTAAAAAGCTTTGTGTTCTGGTTTGACTGATTTTTCTTCAGGGGATGAAGGTGGTTAGCTGATGGAGCAGAAGTGGTGTTTTCCTCTATGCCTTTAGTGACAGCAAGAGATATTGAGAGAACCAGGATAACCCATGTGATAAAATGTGGCTAAGAGGCTGGTGCCACTACAGGAATTTTGGCTTTTCTGACCATGGCACCAGGCCTGATGCCTGCAGATGCAGAGAGCCTCATCTCTCTCAAAGGAGGAAATGATCCTAGCTGAGGAGCTGGCAGGGCTATTTGAGCGGACTTTAAACTAGGTATGAAGGGAGAAGGGGATAAAATGAGGCTTTCTAGAGAAGAGTCTGAGGGAGTAAGGCTAGGGCTGGAGGTGAGGTAAGGTAAGTATGTCAGCTGAGGTACATTTATGCTAATGCATGTAGCGTGGGCATCAAAATGAAGGAGCTGGAAGGTACTGCATGTCAGGCAAACTATAACTTAGTTACCTTTACTGAAACATGTTAGGATCACTCCCAAACTGGAATGCTGTGATAGATAGCTGTAAGCTGTTCAGAAGAGATTAAGTAAGGAAGGAGGGGTGTTGGTGTAGCTTTCTAAGCTAGAAAGTGCTTAGATGTTACTGAGTTTGGGAATGGCAATGATAAGGTTGAGTCTTGATGGGTAAGAACTGGGAGAAGGCCAATAGGGCTGACATCCTGAAGGTGTCTGTTATAGACTGCCTAATCAGGATGAAAGAATGGATGAGGCATTCTATGATTAGCTGGCAGAAGTTGCATGATTGTTCCCTTGTTGCCCTTGTTCTCATGGATTTCAGTTTCCCTGATGAATGCTGGAAATATAATACAGTGCAGAGGAAGCAGTCTAGTTGGTTTCTAGAGTTTGTGGAAGGTAACTCCCTGACACAACTGGTAAGAAAGCTGTCTGGGGAGGTGCCCCACTGGACCTGATGTTCACAAGCAGAGAAGGACTTGTGGGAGATTTGGAGGTCAGGAGCTTTCTTGCACAGAATGACCATGAAATAGAGTTCTCAGTTCATGGTGAATTCCCAGTGAAGTTGGGAGGGAGGGGCATCAAAACCTCTTCTTTGGACTTCTGGAGGGCAGACTTTGAACAGTTCATGACACTGGTAGGGAGAATTCCTTGGAAGTCAGACCTGATAGGTAAAGTGGTTCAGGAATAGTGGACATCTTCGGAAAGAAGTCTTAAAGGCACAGAGAGAAGACTGTCCATGAGTGCTGTAAAATAAGCCACAGGGGAAAAAGACACAGGGAACCTTTACAGAGATTCCAGGAGAAAAAGAGAGTCTGCCTCCTGTGGAAGAAGGGATGGGAAAACTGGGGAACGTGACCACTGAGGATAAGGAAAAGGCTGAGGATCTCAGTACCTTCTTTACCTTCTTTACATCTGTCTTTAATAGTCAGACCAGTTATCCTCAGGATAATTGCTTCCTGATCTGGAAATCTAGAATGAGGAACAGAATAAAATCTCCCACAATTCAGGTGGAGACAGTTAAAGACCTTCTACTCCATTTAGACTGCCATAAGTCCATGGGACAAGATGGGGTCCACCCAAGGATGCTGAGGGTGAGGTTTCCACTTTCCACCTGATCAACTGGAGAGGTCCCAGAGGATGGGAGGCTTGCCAATAGGACTCTCATCTATAAGAAGGGTCATAAGAAAGATTTGGGGAACTCCAGGTGTGTTAGCCTTACCTTGGTGCTGGGGAAGGTCATGGAATGGGTCATCTTGAGTGAGATCATGAGGCATGTGCAGGACAATCAGGTGATCAGGCTCAGCCAGAATGGGTTCATGAAAGGCAGGTTCTGCTTGACCAACCTGATCTCTTTCTAAAACAGGGTGACTAGACTGATGGATGAGGGAAAGGCTGTTGACATATTCTACATAGATTTCAGCAAAACCTTTGACACTGTCTTTCACAATATTCTCCTGAGGAAGCTGGCAGCTCATTGCTTGGACAAGTTATGCTCTTTACTGGATAAAGAACTGTCTGGAGGGCCAGGCTCAGAGGGTGGTGATGAACGAGATTAAATCTAGCTGGTGTCCAGTCGTGAGCGATGTTCCCCAGAGGTCTGTGTTGGGGCCAGTCCTGTTTAATAACTTTATTGATGATCTGGATGAAGGGATTGAGTGCACCCTCAGAAAGTTTGCAGATGAAAGTTTGCAGATGAAAGTTGCAGATCCACTTCCTATCAAGTTGGTAGGAAGTGCTGATCTGTGTGAAGGTAGAAGGACCCTTCAGAGAAATTTGGTAGGCTGGAATAGTAGGCTGAGGCCAGAAGCTTCAACAAGATCAAGTGCTGGTCCTTAAACTTTGGTCACAGCAACCCCCGGCTTCACCTGTGCAGCCCCAGGATCCACCTGTGGGGTGGATCCTAGCCCCAACCCCTCTTAGACCTCCTATAAAAGTTCACTGCCACTGGGGATTTATCTCTGGGTGGAGATTCTTTCCCTGTGGTGTCTTTCCTGCAAGCCTAGATCTTTGGAGACAGTTGATCACTTTTCCTTTGTAACACCATTCTATCTGCACTACTCCCTTTGCTGTTGTGCTCCTCTATCACCTTTCCACTGTGCTGTAACACAAATACATAATACATTATTATTACAATAACAATTATAGTAATTGGCTGACAAATTCAGCTCAAGGGGGATTAAATTGGCTGGTGGCCTGTCACAGCTGGGATTCCCCATGGTTCTATTTTGGAGCCAATTCTCTTCAATGGTTTTATAAAATTAATGAGTAACTTGTGTCAGGTTGGATGTTAGAAAGACATTATTCTCTGAGAGTGTGGTTGGGCATTGGAGCATGCTCCTTAGTACAGTGATCTAGCAGCAAGTAGGCTGCAGTTTGAGAAGTTTTTGGACAATGCTCTCAGGCAGAGTTTGAATTTTGAGTGGTCCTGTGGGTGGGCTTGATGGTCCTTTTGTGTTCCTTCTAACTCTGGCTATTCTATGCTTCTATGAATATAAGTATGATAAATACACACAAGGTCTTTTTTTACTATAGCATGAAGTTGACTTTTTAATGGGTTTCTCAAACTTCTCTATGCAAATACAGACAAATTCTCTGAGGTGGTGCAGAGGCTATGTTTTTATTCTGATAAAAAAATATTAACATTTTCTGAGAAAATATGACTATTTCCAAAAGCTGGATTTTTGCTCAGTACATACTTGATTCTGGGGGAAAGGTTTTAGTTTTCCACACCTTCTTTTTTCTCACTTTATGATACAGTCTCAAGGCAAACAGACATTGTGAAACAATTGACACATCTGAACAGCATTACCTAATGCCTCATATTTTCATCCAGTCAATAACATCAAAATTAATGTTGTTCAGGGCCATGCTGTATCCACCTTTGTAAGACCTTGTCAAAGGCAAGAAAGTCTTCTACAAATCTGCAGGGAATGCAAAGATATGGTACTACACCAGTGAGATTCAACCAGGGTTTCACATACGAAACTAGTTTTCAACTAATTTCTTCATCTCTTCTTGAACTACTTGTTTTACCAGCAGCTGTTGGTTAGGTGGAAAGCATTCAATGCAGTACACAATAAAGCACTGACAGTAATTATTTCAAACCTTATTTGCAGAACCAGATAAACTGAAATACTTTTTTGTGTGTTCAATGCCAATGGGTAGGTACTATGAGGAAGCTTCTATTACCCATTGAAGCCATTTTCCATAGCACTGTATGGCACAAATAATCATTAATAGTAGGGTATTCACAGAGCATGAAAATCCAGAGTTTTACCTACAGCATATCCCTACTGCAGACACCTGTTGCTGGAAGAACAATGAGAATAGATCTTTTCCAAAAAATAATAGAACTGAAGTCCAGCTGGAAAATGTGGTTTAATTATATATATAGTAATTATATATATAATTATATATATATATATAGTTTTGATTTTAGTGAAATGTATTAGTTCAACTTCTAAAGGGTAAGGAGTTTCCAAGTTCTGTTATTAAATGCCTTTTTTAAAAAAAAAGGTTTTTAAATAATTGAATAAACAAAAAATATCTTAAGTGGTTGGCATAGGTTCATAGTAATTAAAAACACTGGAAAACAAACATTCTAACTTCATGTTCTAATTTCTGTCATGTCTCCCTTTACTTGTTTTTCCTGAGATATTATGTTTTTCACTGGAAAAAGCAAAAGTAATGTTTTGCTATTCTTAAACTTTAAGTGCCTATGATGCCTAGCTTTTCATCTGCACCTCTTCAGAACAGACTCTCTGACCACTTTTTTTAGACTGAAATTAACACCTTAGTCTTTCTTCTTTGTTGTTCATACTACTATGAGCTTAACTGAGAAGAAAAGTAGTAGTTTTGGTACCATCACTAATTGTTTTTAACAGACTTTGGAAGCAAACCAAACATTTTAATGAAATGCAAGTCAAAATACCATCCCTATCACTGAGAGATTCCAGTCTAAGGTGAATACTTGAAGAGAGATGGTGAATAACATGGCAATGTGAAGAGGCGAGTGAGAAGTATGACTGTATGTCATAGTGAAATGAATGGTTCTGTGAATAGACTAGGAATAATGGACAAAAGACAGAGAAAACACAGACACTTTCCAGGCAGAAAGTGATGTCACAAAAGTAGGATTTGACTAGAATTACGTGAATACTGTATGTTCTTTAAGATGAAGGCATACACACAGTGTGCTTGAAGAAACAGGGCCAGAAGAAGAATGCTATGAATGAGGTAACTGAAGTTAATAGATTTTTCTGAGAGCATCGATCAATGCATGGATGTCATCTTCTCACTCTAGAGAATTCTTCATGTGAGAGAGCAAATGACATATTTGCAGTTGCCTTAACTCTCTAGAAATTAAAACAAGAATGGAAAAATATGGATTCTAGAGATTTTGTGCTAATGATGCCTTAATATTTCTGTGATATTTCTAGAGTAGCAGAAGTCCACAGGGTTAGAAATCATGTTAGAGTTTCTTTTTAACTTACCACCCACTCATTGTCCCCAGAGGACATTTTATATTTAAAGGTTAGCAATTTATACTAAGTAGCATCTTTGAATACCTTGTTTAGCATGTAGAATAGGATAATTCAGCAAAAGAGAAAGGGGTAGATGCAGATGATGCTAGTATAATTTCTCTGAAGAGCATCTACTTTAAATGTGTCAGGTTCCACATTTCAGGTCAGTAGTAGGAAAGTGAGAGCTAAATAATTTAGTGGGCCTCTGAAGTTTTCAGTTCCCTGGAAAGTCTGAGTTCACTGAGCGCACTGGTCTCCCATTGAACCTGACAGACCCTTATAAGCAATATTTCAGGGTTCAGTTGACCAACCACATGCAGGACATGCCTGGTAGGATTAGCACAATGCTAATTTTCACCTTCCTTAAAATACAGAATGAATAGTTTAAAGTCAGTAGTGCAAAGAAGCAAATTGTTTCCCTTTGGCCATTTTTCCTGCTGCCCAATGAAGCTCTTCTGTGCTGAAATAAATATTAAACAGAAATCCCAATAAAAGAAAACACATTTTCTTGATAAAACTGCACATTTAGTCAAATTTTGTAAAAGGACTCCTGATGCTTAAATCTGTTGCTAATTCATTCATTCTTAGTAAGACTTAAATGACGTTGCTTTATTACTGAAAGAATAGAATGATAAATATTTAATACTTCCATCTCTTTGCAGATGGTGGATTTTAGCAGTTTCAAACCCACAAGCTATGTATATATTAAAAAAAAAAAAAAAAAAAAAAGAAAAAAGTAGCATAATTGAACACAGGAAAAAAGAAAAGAGGATAGAGATTGTCTGTCTTTTTGTGGGCCTTAATGAAAATCTTTGTGTTCATAAATCCTCAAGGTGAATATAATCTTCCTCAGCAGCTCTCTCCAGTGGTTCTTGGGGAGTCATGAGCTAGTGAAAACCTGTAGAATTATGGGAGAATTCAGCTCCACCAGAGGGCAAAAATAAATCAGAAGCTTACTCGGCAAACACATCTCCTTAAACTGGAGCATTTAACTGAGATATCAGACACTGTCAGATAACACATTTTTGTGAGCTTGCTCATGTGGGTAGACTGTTTTGGGTTGATATTACTAGCTCCAAACTTCTGGGTTGTCATATTTGTGCAGCAGGTTTGAAGATCTAAGGTCTCTGAGCAATCATTTCATTGGTGGAGTGGTGTCAAGGCTGTAAGTATTTTTAGAATTAGCACTTGTGTTTTTTGGTGTGACACTAACAAGATTCTTTAGATCAGTTTGATTTGGAACCTCAATTTATTTGAAGGTATTTTTACTTGAAATTAACATCCACAGGTCAACTTTTCCTGCTTTCTTCTTGTTTCATACATCTGTTGGCTCTGAAAGCCACATTTTCCAAACATAGAGAGGTTAAGGGGCAGGCCACTATTGTGTTTCCTATGTCTTCCTGTGAGAAAAGATTTCCCTGGGAATGTACTGGCTAGCAGCACTGTTGGGTTGCCTTGACATGGAAAAGTGAGCCTATATTTGTGAGTGGTACTTCAGCTTGGTCTCTAGCTCCTTGGCCTCATTCCAGAGCTCTGGCTGCTGTGAAGTTACTGGTCTGGTGTATCTCATTTTCCTGGCTATATTCTGGGTATAGATTTCCATGAGGAAATTTTTCATTTTATAAGGAGCATCTCTTCAGTGGACAGGACTCCCGCAAAACTATTTGTAACAACAGTTTGAAAATGAACAAATAGAAAGATTATAGAAAAGTACACAGCCTTGAATCCAGCAATGCAAGTAATGGAGAATTTCAAGGTTCCAAATAATCTTTTTCCCTTCTTCTCTTGTCTCTGTAGGTGTATCAGTGAGTAATGCATATACTCACAAGGGTAAAAACCAAACAAATACACCTTTTGACTTGTGAAAGAGGGTGGGTGTGTATAAAGAAACATTAGTGAGAGGTCTCTACACCAGCTCTCTCTCTCTCTCCCCAAACTGTCTTTCCTCCTACTAACTCATGGCTGAGTGAAAAGTTTATTCAGTCTCAAAAGAGATCGGCTGTATTACACTGTTTGACAATTTGAAAGGTCTGTTTATTTTGACACTATTATATCTTGTTGCAGAATGCAACTGTTATGTGTGTGTGCATATGATGATAATATGACACTTCTGCATTTCTGTCAGAGGTATGGTTGCCCAAATTACAGGTCACTTAGCTCAAACTTTACTGAAACAGAAACCAGTAATGTAGGCAGCCTAGTCCATATCCATCACCTTCATTTCAGTCATGTACAGTATGCTAGTTAGATGAACAGGATCTGTAATAGAATTCTTTATATCAGATATGTTTCAACAGAGGATTCCCAACAAATCCCTGCAATTTTCTGTTGGACAGTGTAGCTTGAAAATCTTCCAAAAGACCCATCCAAAGTTGTTCCAGCAAATGAGGGGGTCAGTCTGCATATTTCTGGGAAGGCTGCGGACATGTTACATTGATGACTTCATGCTGCAAGCTGTTCTCCAGAAGAAGCTCTTTTTCTTAACTTGTGTTGAAATTTGGTTATACAATGGGACGTAAATGCAAGATTATCTATTGATGTAAATGGGATCCCACTTAAGGATCTTTGGAATGTATCTGAGACAGTATCAAGATATCAAATGATGTAGGTAAACACTGCCTACATAGCAATGTTACATTTTTCTACGCTCTGTAGCAGGATCTCTGAATCCTCTGAGTCTTCTGCATAGGCCAGTGATGTCCCAGGATGCAAAATATACATCAGATTAAAACTGCAGAAAGTGCATAGCAAAAAAATGCTGCATGAGAGTCTTGAAAGGACCACTGCTTCCCTTGTAGTCTTGCCTCTATCAGGTGATATATTTCTCCGAAGTATTCCTGTCTCCATTCCCAATTTATGAATGTTCCAGTTTATGAATTACAAGATCTTTTTCATTTTCTGTGACCATACTGAAAGCTCAGAACATTTGCAGCTTGGCATGGGAAAGGTCCTCTCAGTAACATGACTTTCAGAATTATTATGTTAAATATAGGACAAACTGCTTACTGATCTTTATCTAGATACTACATGCCAGTATTGTGCATAGATGGCCACTGCTTCCAACTTTCATTTTTCTGTTACAGGACTACAGAAATTTACTTTGTTGATATACCTACTCTATTTTTGTCAACTTTGAAGACTAGTGATAAACAATGAATACTTAACACTACAGTTATAAACCTACTCTTTGTCTTTTTACAGTATTTTTCTGGTAATCTGGTTGTCTTCTGTTTTCATTAATCCTTATAAAGCCATATGTTAAACTGTCATTGTAGAGGGAAAAAAAAGTTCTGTCAGTTCTCTCTCAAACCATATGTAAATAACTAAAGTTGATTTTAAACAGTGATATAAACACTGAGCATCTTAATGCTATTTATACAATAATGATCACAATATGCTGCAATTACATAATTGCTCAGGTTGGAAAAGACCTTCAAGATTATCAAATTCAACTGCAAACTAAACATACTTCTGTAACTCTAACAACCCTCTGATAACTCATGTTGCCCTTTGGTGTCAATTGTTTACGGGCTGGTTCCAGATGGCTCTGTGACTAGTGGGGTGGGTGAACACATGCCCCAGGAAAGGGGGAAAAGGATAGAGAGATGGACCTAAAAACAAAACAGTGGCAACAATCTGAGGAGAAACAAACCAATTTACTAAATAAGATATCAGAATGCAAGATAGCACACTACAATACAATCTAATTAGAACTGAAGCTAATAAAACAAATTGAGTGTTTGAAAGCTGAAGGCCTTACTCTAATACTGTGATGAGATGGCACCTGCAACAGAGATGAGACAGATGATCGAGAACAGGGGTTCTCATGACTTTGTTAGGAGTTTTATCTCCTCTCTGAAACCAAAGTCCTCTGGGGTATATAGTTCTTCTCTTCTGGGGCAGGTACTGGGAACCGAAACATTAGCTCTTTTACTCCCAGTTCACTACATGATGTTATGATGTGAAATACTGATAACCAAAAATCATAAAACCATGACATTTGGACCTGCCCCAGTACCTCAATGTCATTTATGTATTGAGGTGCCCAAAACTGAACACAGTACTCAAGATGGGGCCTCACCAGTGCCGAGTACAAGGGCAGGATTATTTCCCTTGTCCTGCTCACCACACCATTCCTGATACAAGCCAGGATGCCATTGGCCTTCTTGGCCACCTGGGCATGCTGCTGGCTCATATTCAGCTGACTATCCATCAGTACACCAAGGTCCCTTTCCACCAGGCAGCTTTACAGCCACTCCTCCCCAAGCCTGTAGGGTTGCCTGGGGTTGTTGTGACCAAAATGCAAGGCCTGATGCTTGGCCCTATTGAAATTCATGCAGCTTATCCTGGCGCATTGATACCAAAGGCAACATACACATTAAATACAGCATATCAAGGAAACATTTCTATCTCTGAATAAACTACAGTGAATTAAATTAAACAAGTTTAGCCTTACAAACTTAAATTACATTGATCATAGACCTTTGGCTTTTTGTTATTTCTGAGTGAGTGAAACAACTTGAAATACTTCCCTGAAATTAGTCCAGGGAACGCTGACTTCTTATATTTGAAACCAAGGTAAAGTTTTCAATAACATTTCTATATGGGAATGCAATTTGGAGGACTTCTCACTCTAGTTATCATATCCGATAGCTAGTATGTATCTCCTGGCAAAGCCTAGGTATGCGCTATTGCTGCAGAGGAAAAAAAACAAAAAACAAAAAACAAACAAACAAACAACAACAACAGAAAGAGAGCTTGTTAGAATGTTGCAGACTGCCTTTGAGAAGAACTAGCATAGCTGGATGTATGTCCACATTTCACAACTTGGAGAAGAAGACTGATAATATATTTTATCTATGAACTGTTGCTCGTATCTTTGTCCTAAATTTAAAAAAGAGTTAGTTTTCTCCAAGTACTCATTGTATACTTGTGATATATATGCATACGCCAAAACGCCTACACTTATCTACATGTATCTCTGTGTCTATTTATATATATATACACACTACTTGGCAATTTTGAGAATGAAGAAAGTTGTTAAGTTGGATAAGAACTAGACACTTTTAAAATTATCTTGTCCTTCATTCTGCCAGTTTCTCTGCAGTATTGGCAAAAAATAAAATAAAATAAAATAAAATAAAATAAAATAAAATAAAATAAAATAAAATAAAATAAAATAAAATAAAAATTAAAAAAAAATAGAGGCTGCTGTTTTTCACCAGGCTTCTTTGTGCTCCATGACCCTCATCTAACATAGTAACCATTGCATTGTCTGTTATTGTGGAAGGAATATAAGTATCTTGAGGCAAAGGACCTTGGCAGCTGACACATACTTCTCTATTTCAAGGCAAATCTGTAGCCTGTAGAAGAATTGTTTCCAATTACACTGCAGCTGTGTTCTTGGCTGATGCATTCTGCTCTAACTGGCTGAAGCTAGAATAATAGCCAAGAAACACCGTGGTCACTATCTGTAAAGAATCATAGCATAACAAGGTTGGAAAGGACCTACAAGATCATCTAGTCCAACTGTCCTTCCATTACCATTGTTACCACAAGCCACAAAGCCATATCTTGTAGCTCCTTATCCAGATGCCTCTTGAACACTGCCAGGGATGGTGACTCCACCACCTCCCTGGACAGCCCATTCCAGTGCCTGACCACTTTCTAAGAAAAAAAGTTTTTTCTTATGTCTAATCTAAACTTCTTCTGGTACAACTTGTGGCCATTTCCTCAGGTCCTGTTCATTGCCTGGGAGAAGAGGCCAGTCCCCTCCTCATCACAATCTCCCTTCAGGAAGCTGTAGAGTGCAATGAGGTCTCCCCTGAGCCTCCTTTTCTCCAGACTAAACAATCCAAGCTCCCTCAGCCACTCCTCATAAGACTTGTGCTCAACACCCCTCGCCAGTTTTGTTGCCCTTTTCTGGCACACTCCAGGGCCTCAATGTCTTTCCTGTAGTGAGGGGCCCAAAACTGAACACAGTACCGGACATGGGCCTCACCAATGCTGAGCATCAGAGGAAGATTACCTCACTATTTCTAATGCAGGCCAGGATGCCATTGGCCCTCTTGGCCACCTGGGCACACTGTCAGCTCATGTTCAGCTGAGCATCGACCAACATCCCAAGGTCCCTTACCTCTTCACAGTTCCTAAAGCGCTGCATGGGGTTATTGTGGCCAATGTGCAGGTCCCAGCACTTGGCCTTGTTGAACCTCATCCAATTCACCTCAGCCCAGTGATCCAGCTTATCTAGATCCCTCTGAAGGGCCTCCCTACCCTCAGGCAGATCGACACTACGTCCCAACTTGGTGTCATCTGCAAACCTACTGAGGGTACACTCAATCCCCTCATCTAGGTCATCAATAAAGATGGGCCCCAGAACCGACCCCTGGGGGACACCACTTGTAACGGGTCACCAGCTGGTCTTAACTCTATTAACCACTACCCACTGGGCATGGCCCTCTAGCCAGTTCCTTACCCAAAGAAGGGTATACCTGTCCAGGTCACAGGCCTGTCCAGTTTCCCCAGGAGAATACTGTGAGAGACCGTGTCAAAGGCTTTGCTGAAGTCTAGGTAGACTACATCAACAGCCTTTCCCTTGTCTACCAGTCTGGTTACCCAGTCATAGAAGGAGATGAGGTTGGTCAAGCACGACCTGCTTTTCATGAACCTATGCTGGTTTGGCCTGGTCCCCTAGGTGCCATGCACATGCCACATGATCTCACCCAAGACGATTTGCTCCATAACTTTCCCCAGTACCAAGGTCAGGCTGAAAGGCCTGTAGCTCCCCCGATCCTCCTTATGGACCTTCTTGTAGGTGGGAGTCACATCGGCAAGCCTCCAATCCTCTGGGACCTCTCCAGATAATCCAGTGCCCTGACGATAACTGATCTGCCTATTAAAGGCAGATGTAAAGAAGGCACTGAGAACCACAGCAACCTTATCCTCAGTGGTCACATTCCCATTTGCATCAAGTAAAGGATAGACATTTTCCCTGGTTCTTCTCTTACCAATGATAATTTGATTATCTGTAAAAGGTTTTCTTATTCTCTTTTAATACAGTGGCCAATCTGAGTTCAAGTTGGGCTTTTGCCTTCCTAACTTCCTCCCTGTACACCTTAGCAACTTCCTTGTAATCTCCCCAAGTAGCCTGTCCCTTCTTCCATAGGACTCTCTTTTTCTTCCAGAGTCTCAATAATAGTTCCCAGTACATCCACACTGGTCTTCTTCTCCTACAGATCGCTTTACAGCATTCAAGGACAGACTCTTCTTGTGCCTTTAAGATTTTCATCTTGAGAAGCATCTAGGCGTCCTGGACCCCTTTACCCGTAAGGAGTGACTTCCAAGAGACCCCTGCAACAAGCATCCTGAACAGATCAAAGTCCGCCCTCTGGAAGCTCAAGATAGCAGTTTTGGTAGTCACCCTACTGACATTTCCAAGAAGTGAGAATTTCTCAATTTTGTGGTTTCTCTGCCCGAGGCAGTCCCCAACCTTCACATCTCCCACCAGTCCTTCTCTGTTAGTGAAGAGCAGGTCTAGCAAGGCACCACCCCTGGTAGGCTCTCTTACCAGCTGGGTAAGGAAGCAATTTTCCACACACTCCAGAAAACTCTTGGATTGCTTCCTCTGTGTTGTATTATACTCCCAACATATATCAGGGAAGATGAAGTCTCCCAAGAGAATGAGTGCTAGTGATTGTGCAGCTTCCACAAGCTGTTCATAGAATGGCTCATCCATCTCTTCATCCTGATTGTGCGGCCTATAACAGACCCCCACTGAGATGTCACCTCTCCAGGCCTTACCCCTGATCCCTACCCACAGACACTCAGCTTCATCATTCCCAACACCAAGTTCTTCAATATCAAATCATTCTTTAATATTAAGGGCTACACCACCACTTCCTTCCACGTCTATCCCTTCTGAAGAGCTTGTAACCATCCATCACAGCATTCCAGTCATGGGAGTGGTCTCACCATGTTTCAGTAATAGCAATTAGGCCGTAGTTCACCTGATGCACAATCACTTCCAGCTCCTCCTGCTTGTTGCCCATGCTGCATGCATTGGTGTAGATGCACTTCAGCAGAGTCATCTGCCTCACCCCCAGCTCAAGCATTGTTCCCCTAGGCTCATCTCTTGTGAGCCCTGTTTTGTCCCCTTCCCCGTCTTAGCTAGCTTAAAGCTCTTTCGATAAGCCCTGCTAGCTTCTGTGCTAGGATTCATTGCCCCCTTTGATAGGCAGGTTCCATGGATGGACAGCAGGCCAGGGGCAGAGTAAACTGCCCCATGATCAAAGAACCCAAAGTTTCTGCCTTGACACCAGCCTCTGAGCCAATTATTCATTGCTTGTGCTTTCCAAGCCCACTCCATGTCCCTCACTTCCCCTCAAGGTATAGAACAAATGACTTGAGCTCCCACTCCTTCAACTAAAAGCCCTAAGGCCCTGAAATCTCATTTCATGGTTCTTAGGCAATTCATCACTGCCTACCTGTACTATGAGTAACAGAAAATAATCAGTGGGCCTAACCAGCTTTGGAAGTTTTCTGGTTATGTCCCTGACCTGGGCCCGAGGAAGGCAGTATACTTACTGATGGCTCAGATCTGGTCTGTCCTCAGTTACTGCAGCCCTAAAACCTGCTCAGAACCTACAGCCCAAACAAGAAATCTGATGGTAGTTTTTCTTAACTAAGTTACAGCCAAGACTGAAAGATGAAGATAGGCAATTTCAGCCTGGAAATAAGCCACATATTTTCAACAGCAAGGATAATTTAAATTGTTATGACCTAATGAGGCTTGTGACTTCACCCTAGAAATACTTGAGTTGTGATTATAGGTTTTTCTAACAAGAATATTAGTTAAACCAGATTTATTATCCTTATAGCCAAA
Source organism: Excalfactoria chinensis (assembly GCF_039878825.1). Lineage (NCBI taxonomy): Eukaryota > Metazoa > Chordata > Aves > Galliformes > Phasianidae > Excalfactoria > Excalfactoria chinensis. Next base: position 71,100,419 of record NC_092825.1, on the reverse strand, counting down.
AAAAAGGCACAGGTACAGGCATTGGCATATGGTCAGGGTGGCAGTAATTTTATCTTTCCCCTTAGACAGTTTGGGGGCCCTAGTACAGACTTGCTCAAATTCCTGGAATTTGCTTTAACAGTTTTCTACCTGTAGTTGTCACTGTGGGCCACTGTACAGTTCCAGAAATGTTCATGTGTCTTATTTGTACCTCCTTTTTAAAGATTATTCTGGCACATATTGTCTTCAAAAATTGTCTGCACTGCAGGCTCTTAGCTTCTTTTACCCTCTCAATAGCACTGAAGTATCCGTTTCTTCTTGCCTTCTGTCATGGTTTTGTGGTGTTGCTGTCAATATTCAACATCATAACATCATGTGCAGTATGGATCATTCATGCTCCAGTTCCGTAGCATGGCGGCATCCCGAGTACTCAGCTCTTGGAGGAGAACTACATATCCCAGAGGACGTCGCGGCCAGAGATAAGTCACGGGAGGAGGACATATATAATCTCGCTCCCAGGCTGGAGTTCTCTCTCTCTCGGACTAAAGGAGAGTGGGAAGCGTTCCAGCTGTGTCACCTAGAGTTCACAGTAGGCCTCTCAGTTTTCAGGAACTCTCTCTCTCTGTTTTGTTCAATTTATTAGCCTCAATCATATTGTATTATATTGTGTTTTCTTGTATTCTGATATCATATTTAGTAAAATAAGTTTTCCTTCTTAGATTGCTGATGCTGTTCTTTTTCCCATTCTCCTTTTCCCTTCCTTTCTGGGCCGGGGGCCCTATGGGGCAGCTGCCCCTGTTACAGGCACAGGTAGATCTAGGTAACCATGACACCTTAATCTGATGTCATGCTTAAAGTTACAGTGACACTTTTTTTCAGAATAAGCTTATTTCATTCCTTGCTTGAGCCTGTAAAACACATATAATTTTTGGTGTGTTATTCACTATATGTGATGCCACCATTATTACTATGGGATGTTTATTTTGACATCAGTTTTTTTGCACATTTTAAGGCTTTTTTTCTGCTCTGAAAAATGTAGATATAAAAATGGCATTAGCTTGTTTGATATTTTTTTCTGTGTACTTACAGATGAACTGTATTTTGTTATTGGAAATATAATTCTTCAGCTTTTTCCTACTGACTGCTGTGCAAAAACTTAGGAAGCCAAGAGAAAGAGATCCTAGATTCTATTCTTCCCTGATCATCTTTTACTAAATTCCAGTCAATTATTGCAGTTCTATGTTTCAGTTTAGCCTAGTTCAATGACAAGGAAGTGAAGGGACCCACAGACCCATATTCTGGGAAAGGGGATATGGGGGGGGGGGAAGGTAAGGAGATGGGCCTGGACAAAGGATAACGGCAACTAAGGAAAACTTAATTTACTAAATATTTTAGTAGAATGTGAGATAATAAAACATAATACATTTTTACTATCCTTGAAGCTAATGAATCAAATAAAAATGTGAGAGTTTCTGAAATCAAAGTCCTTACTCTAATGCTGTAGGCAAAACAGCAGGGGAGCAAAGAAAGAAGAGGACAGACTCGTGACTCCCAGTCAGTTTTATCTTTCCCTCTGAATGAAAAACAGAAACGGAAAAATGGAGTTTTCCGGGAGTTGTAGTTCATTCTTTTCTTCTGAGGCCAGGAGACCAGAAGTGTCAACAGTACACGAAACTGCAACATTAACTGCTTAACTCCCAGTACACTGCATGATGATGATGTGGAGTTTCAATTAAAACAACAACCACAACAAAAAACAACAAAACAAACAAACAACAAAAAAAAGCCAATCACAATACCATGACATACGTAAAATCTAGGGATGTCATTCAGGGTAATCATATGCAAACTGCAAAACTAGAGTTACAAACCAGGAAACAGAAGAAACAAAATATGTTGTTTATTCCTTGAGAGCAGGTTAAGCTGGCATTATTGATAGTTAGGAACACTTCCTTTGAGATTTTCTCTTCTGGGAAAATATGAATAAATAACTGTAACACTTGGGATCTGAGCAAACTGACTGTGATTTAATTCATTCAGAAAGACAGAACTTTCACAAAGCTACTTGCTTCTGTCCAAGCATGGTCTATTTTCATGCTTCCAAATCTAAAAGGCTCACGTGAAGATGCAGATACACTGTGCAGATGGACTGGATCTTTATCAAGTTAGGTAACACCTGATGTTATAAACTGAATAAAAACATCCAGCAAAATCTTGATCGTGGGTGTCTAACATTCTGGCTTGCCCATGCCACACTGAGTGAAGAGGAATTGTCTCAGTTGCATAGGTCACTCCAAATGTATAGCTTCCAGTTTATTTCAATCAAAATTAAAATGAATACAGCACTAGTTGCTAGAGCAAATTTTCAGCTACAAAACAACATTTTTCAACAGTCACCACCATTAGCTTTGCATTTTCATTAGTGATGAACAAGAGCTGCATGTCATGAACGTAAAAATCTGTTCCAGCATAAGTGATACACTCACTGTCACTACAATAGCTCTCTGTGCTCATATCCACTGTTTGGTTTCCATAAACGTGCAGCAAGTGTCAGTGAATTTCAGTGGCTAGCTTTTTATACACAAAAGAATTCAGTTTCACACCTTTGCTTGCATATGCACTTTGATGTCAGAAGGCATTTTGTCAGATTTACCCTCTGCTACATCTATTACAAAACAATAAACTATAAGTGAATATTGGTGGGAATGTCTAACCACTACTGCCATACCATCAACACCTGCCTCTGATGTTGTAGGCCTACATAACAAAATAGGAGGCATTATTTTCAGAGCAGACCTTATAAAACATATAATGCTGTTAATGTATAGAAGTAATACTTAAAAAAAAAAAAGAAGTATATTTTATTAAAACATGAAAAGGGAAAGCAAGAAAATCATAAAACTAGTGGTATATTCAACCTTTTTTCAATTGAAGTAGCTGCAATTCTTAGTGACTTCTCAAGGTGTTTGTCAGTGATTTTTGATGAAATTTTACTGTTTCTGCGCTTCATCCTTGAAAACAGTTGTTCACAAATGTACATACTGCCAAAATAAGGCATACTTGTGAAGTGAGGGGATACTTCCTTCTGTTAAGATAAGGTGCATAGAAGTCCAGTAGAGAGCCATGGTAAAATTTTTGAATTCAATGTCTGATTACAACTCAGTGCATTCCATTCAAACATCTACATGTTATGTATTTATGTTAACTGAAATTGAAGTGGCAAATATGCTTTTTTTGCTTTTTTTTTTTTTTTTTCCCCAGTGTTCGCAAGACTGTGTTTAGCCAGTTTATCAAAATGAATAAACTTATTTGTTGTAACTTGAGCCTCCACTGCACTGTGCCCCATGCTCTGTTTTTAGTGCAGACAGGGTTTATAGCACAACCTTGGCTGGCTCTTGCTGAGTTGTGCCCAAGGATGAGCCAGGCTAATCAGTGGTTTAGAACCCACCACCATGATGAAACAAGACAGGTGTCTGGCTGTAGTGTGAACTGTGTCAGGATGCACATAGCCCTTGGGCTCAAGGTTGGATGTGCCTGGCCTAGATAGTGTTTGGTTTAATTTTATTTTCTTTTCTGATTTTTTTGTATTATGTTTTTTAAATTTTAATGGAGAAAAAAAAAATCTAGAAAGTAACATATTCAACATCACATTAAATCAGGAATACATGACTACATCGAAAACCTGATCCAGGTCTATAAATACATGAGGTTTGGGGGACAAAGTGGTGAGGCCAGACTCTTTTCAGCAGTGTGTGGAGACAGGACAAGGGGAAAGGGGCAGAAACTGGAGCATAGAAAGTTCTGCACGAATGGGTGCAAGAACTTCTTTATGGCGAGGGTGATGGCGCACTGGAACAGGCTGCCCAGGGGGGTTGTGGAGTCTCCTTCTCTGGAGATATTCAAGACCTGCCTGGACGCCTACCTGTGCGACCTGGTGTAGGGAACCTGCTTTGGCAGGGGGGTTGGACTCAATGAACTCTGGAGGTCCCTTCCAACCCCTACGATTCTGTGATTCTGTGAAAACAGCTACATGCTCAGTACCTTTTTCTTCTAATTCAACTGTGAAAACAAAATTGTGTTTAAAGAATTTAAAAAAAGATCCATTATCTTGTCTTGTTTACTACAGAAACATAATCTCTGTTAAGAACTTTTTTCTCTTCATGTAAACATTTCTATGAAATGTGGTTTCCTTTGGGGAACATACCAGAGCGTGACATATTTGCCACTGTGACTGTTATTCAGATGATCAGTTTTAGTCTACTATGTCAGTAATTGTATACATTTCTTGAACTTCTTCAAACAGATTCCTTACTTATCTGGCTGAGTTTTCATTAATGTCCGAGAAAGCTACTTCTAAAATCCAAGAAATATTCAGTCATGAATGTTATTTATTAAAATGAGATGAGTTTCATAAGAAATCTTCTGACAAATTCAACTGATTTAAAATAAAACACCATTACTATCTGCAATGCTCCAGTTTAACACTTTCCAGACAAGGCATTCTTGCTGTCTCACAGTACAGACTTTTAACGGCTAGATGGCACTATGGACAGCAAATTGAGTGCAATGCGAAATACCAAGTGAAGTTCTAGATCTGGATTTCTTACCAAGAGCCATAACAGAAAATAGCATTTTCTGTTAGCATTTGCCAACTATACCAACTATATTGATAAAAATTTCAAGATTTGGTACTTAAATTATTGCCATGAATGATAAGTAACTTAATTATATATATATATAATTATATAATAATAATAATTATATATATATATATATATATATATATATATATATTTTTTTTTTTCCTGACTTCTGATTCCATCATATGTTCATTTTTTTCTTTGGCTTAAAGAAAGCACATCCAATAGAGAGAAAGCTGACCAGATGGCATTCTAACCTTTTCCTTCCTTTATCCAGATGTTCTTTGCCTTGCATGACCTCCCTTCTTTTGTCAAGACTTTTGTGTCCTCCATTACAAGAGACTGGGAAAACACTTTCAGGGACTTTCATTCCACTGAGTTCTCTTCAACCTGCATTTTCTTGCTCAGTATTCCAAAACAGATATAATGTGTTGGGCATTGGCGTCATGGCACTGAGGGGCTCTGTGACTGGAGATGACCTATGCTGACCATGGTCAGTTCCAGCTTCTCTATTAGACCCATTATTATGGGGACATCAGCAAAGCTCTCTGTGGCTCTGGAAGAATGTATTTAGGAAGGAGAAAAATGCCATTGAGGCAGAGAGAAGAGAGGGAAAACGTGTGAGAAAGAGGCCTGAGAACAGAAAAGGGAGAGAAGAAAGAGGAGAAAAAGGTGCTCCAGCCAAAGGTACAGAGATTTCTCTGGGGTCTATAACAGACAGTGGTCCCATTATTGAATCCCCTTGTAAGATGGCTGAATTCTTGTATAAACTAGAACAATCTTCCTTTTGACAGCTGAGGAAAGAGTAATAGCAGTATCCCCTGTAGCATGGCTGCTGCTGCTACAATTAATGTGTATCACTCCTCTGAGAAAGGATTGAAAGATGAGAATACGCTTTTAAAAGCCCATGTCAGACAACTGGAAAATAAAATCACACTTCAGACAGGGCAAACTGTCTCATCTTCAAATGCCATTTCCCCTCTGAAATTAATGACTGTATCATTTGAAGGGGTAAAGGTCTTAGATTAACAGGATCTTTGGATTGTGGTTGAATCTAAGAATAAAAGAGAAATCAAGCAGACTAAAATCCACCTAGAGGATCCGGGAACCTCAGATCCTCCAGAAATAAGACCAGTAATAACCCAAAACAAAGAAAGTCCAAGATAGACTAGCAGGGTTGTTACCTGGGGAGTGGTCCCCTGCACACCACCTTATGTGTGACAGTGTTCCTGTGCACAGCTGCCAAACTCAGGGATTAATTTATTAGGATGACTTTAACATGAGAGAGAGAGTCTTTTACATAACTTTAACATGAGAGAGCATACCAGCTAGGCTTTTAAGATTAAGGGACGTAAGGGGCTGAAAGTGTGGTTATTAATGGACATGAGATTTCTAAACTTGCATCCATTACCACACATTTAGACCACATGTGACTGTGTTGCATATCAAGGAAAATCATTATCTGATTCAAGAGATAATGGCTGCATGTAGGATCATGTGGCCAAATAAAAGCAGTATCCCAGTAAAAACTGGTCTGTGGACTTCAATGGAGAAACTTCAAAATGAACTGGGAATGAAGGGGGTTATTCCTGATGATGCTTTTGAGAGTCCAGACCTCATTAAGTTCTCAGACGGGATGAAGGACCTTATCTTACAAGAAGCTCCCCCATGCAAGTATGATGCACTGCCCATTAGTAGCCTCAGAGGCTGTTGTTCAACAAGCCACCCAGTTGGTGGCTGATTCAGAAAAAACAGAGTGCCTTAGAACCAGGCGCAATATCTGGGAATTGGAAGTGAAAGAGGTCTTCCCTATAACTATAACTAGGAGAAGCCCCATGGACTTCTCAACTGGGACCTGGTATCCTGAAAACAGAATTTTCATGATTTAATCTGGGCTGGGGTTCAATTTGAAAAAACTGAGCACCAGCACAATTATGCCCCCCTCCAGCTATGAAGGCAGCTGTAGGAAAATCTAAAGTTTCAAAATATCCCCCAGAAAGCAGGGGTAAGAAATACTGAAAAAAGTACCAATGAGAACATGGAACTTGAAAGATTTCATAGCTCCTAACAAAAGGAAAAAGCCTCCTCGAGTGACCTGGGCACCTATGCCTGAGCCAAGTGAGAAAAAAGAATTGTTCATTGTGCAGTTACTTGCATGACAGGGGATGCCAGCTCCCTTGCACCTAGGGCCTCCAGAAGAGACTAAATGCTCTATATTGAACTATTTTTTTGGTCCTGGAAGAACATACAGTAAGTTAGTTACGGCATTAGTAGACACGAGCGCAGAAACCTCAATTATTTATGGTGATCTGACTAAATTTCATGGAGATAGGTTGATGCTTGGTGGGTCTGGGGGACAGACCAGCCTTGTAACCCAGACATGGTTGAAGCTGGGTGTTGGGCATCTCTCACCCTGGGAGTATAAGGTGTCTATTCCCCCAGTCCTTGTGTATGTACTGGGCATAGATACACTATGGAGTCTCTCTCTCCAGATGACTGTGGGAGAGTTCAGACTAAGAGAGGGATGCATTAGTATCTGGACAGTGCAGGTGATGTTTAGGGACCATGTGAAACATAACTCTGACAGATTCGCGCTGGATTACAGTATAGACTCCCGGGGCAGCAATAGGGAAGTCTCCAGAACAGTGCAGGAACTAGAAAAATTAGGAGCTGTAATACCTTGTATGTATTCTCTCATACAGCCAGTATGGAAGTCAGACAGTATGTGGAGAATGATAGTGGATTACAGAGAATTAAATAAAGAAATGCTGCCCATTCATGCAGACATACCCAATTTTGCCTCTCTGATGAACATATTGAGTAGGGACACAGAAACCTACCATTGTGTCCTAGACTTGGGAAATGCATTCTTCAGTATTCCCATCCATGAAGAACTGCAAGAACCAGTTTGCATTTATGGGGTCCTGCTGCAAGGGTGTGTGCACTCTCCTACTTATTGTCATAACTTAGTGGCATGTGACCTAGAAGACTGGAATAAACCCAGTAACATCAAACTGTAACACTATATTGATGATCTCATGTTGATGTCTGATTTACTGCAGACACTAGGAAAAGCAGTAGATTCATTGACTACCTATTTACAAGAGTAAAGGTGGGATGTAAACCCACAGAAGGTGCAAGAACCAGGCCTGTTGGTGAGATTCTAGATACATCTTGGTCAGGGAAGAACAAAGTACAACCCAGTGAGATAACAGACAAGGTTCAAGTGCTCCTAGCCCCTGCTGCACCAAACCAGCTGCAAGAGTTTCTGGGTATACTGGCTTTACTTCATAACTCACTTAATGCAGCTGCTGAGGCCTTTATACCTACTCACAAAGAAAGGCCAAAAACGGGACTGGAGAAGAATGGAACAAGAGGAATTCCAGCAAGCAAAACTAGCTATAGAACTAGCCCAGGCACTGGGTATATTCAATCCCACTCTTTCAGCAAAACTAAATGGTCATGTAACTTGGGATGGGTTTGGCTGGGGCCTATGTATGTCAGAGCCAAAACTCCATTTGAACCACCACTTGGGTTCTGGTCTTAGGTCTATCATGGAGCAGAAGAGAGATGTAATATGATTGGAAAAGCAGTTATTGGCTACCTTCATTACAGGCAGTAGAGCCAATAATGCAAACAGAGAAGTCATAGTTAAGATGACCTTGCCAGTTCAAGGGCAGGTGAAAGATCTGAACCACCTCCCTAAGACAGGGGTGACCCAATCACAGACTGTGGCAGAATGGGTTGCCTATCTCAGCCAGAGGAGTAGTCTGTCTTTGTCACCATTGAAAGAAGTGCTCCAGAAGATCTTTGGTTCAGTGACATATCACAGTGATGGGCCAGAAGTTACGACGGTCACTCCCCAGGTGAAAAGTCCTGTTCAGGAAGGGAAATATCCCATTCCTGAGGATGGCTGGTATACACATGGGTCCAGCAACAGTAACCTGAGCAAGTGGAGAGCAGTGGCCTGCCATCCTTCCACTGAAACAATTAGGTTTGAAGAGCAGGGTGGTCAGAGTAGCCAATGGGAAGAACTGTGAGCCACGTGGATAGTTATAACCAAGGAACCTGGTGATAGTATCCTGAATATTTGCACAGGTAGCTGTGCAGTGTACCAGGGGTTCACTCTTTGGATTGTGCAGTGGGCCACCCAGGATACATATTCATGCCTCATCAATCTGGGGCAGAGATATTTGGTTAGACATATGGAGACATATGGAATGTGGTTAAACACAGGAGCATGCATGTCTACCACGTTTGTGGCCACCAGCCTCTACGGTCACTGAAAAACAATGAAGTTGACATGTTGGCATGAGTTTGATAAATTGAGTCCAAAGTGGTTTGGCCTACTTGTACCTTGGGGGAGATTATTGGAGGCTGAGGGACTGGTAGTCCCCCTGGTAAGAGGTATGTGACCTGCAGACATTGTGGTCAACCATCTGGTTTTCATCACTAAGGGGACCTTAATCATGTCCCTGTGGAAAATCAGGACTCCTCCTTTGGTACCTGATATAATTATGCTGCCTGAAACATGCCCCAGTGCAAGCTGAAGTGTTGATCCAAGACAGGAACACGGCCTCTGTCTTGCTGTGGAGGGTGGACCTACCCCTTGCTTGCATGTCTGAAATATCTATGCTAGTCCCCATGAGTCTCTGAGTCTACAAGATCACCAGGAGGAGTAACGTTACATCAAGATGTTCCAGTGTCACTATAAGGAAGATCTGTGTGACAGCTGGGCGTGGTCAGTATGAGATTAACAAACCATCCCTGGGCCAAGTAACTATGTGCCCCTAGGAGAACCGCTGAGTACTGGCTCACAAAAGAAAATAATCTTCAACCATGAACCAATCATCATCTCATTTTTTGTCAAGCTACATAATGATGGGAAAACTGTACAAGTGTTGTGGTGTAATGCATCACCATAATGGAAAGGGTTTACCTTTAACTTGCTCAGTCATTGGTTCACGTCATGAAGGGGTGGAGTGTAGTGGAAATACTAAATCGCAACTTCAAACAGTGACTGAGTACCTGGTGGCAGGGCCAACCCAAGATAGACCTGAGTGACTGGAAGGGGTGAGTCAGGATCCACCCATTCCCAAATCTCATTTAAGGGCTGGCAGCAGAGGCATGGTGTTTCTCTGGAGGTCCCTATGTACCTGAGTCCTTCTGAAGGTAAGTAGATACGTTCCTTTCTTTCTGCACCCTTGGCTGTTTGAACAAGTCCTCACTTGCTTCAGCCTGCTCTGCTATCATTGTGCATCAGTGTTACAGTGCTACAATGTGGGTTTTGGTTTTTTAACTGCTCTGGCTAGCTGTCATGTTTGTATGGTTTGTTGTTGGTATTCCACAGTATAGTATCGTGCAGTGCACTGGGAGTTAGAGAGTTAATGCTGCAGTTCTGGTCCCAGAAGAGAAGATTTTATTTATTTATTTTCTCCATCTTCTGGGGAGGGAAAAAGATAAAACTAACTGGAAGTCACAAAACTATGTCTTTTCTTACTCTGATTTGCCAGGGAGCACTTTAGTTTTCAGGAAACTCTCTCATTTGTTTCATTAGCTTCCCAATTAACTTGAGTTTCCACTATTGCAATGAGTAAACTAAGTTTGTTTTTCTCCTCAGATTGTTCCCTTTCCCCCCTTCTTGGGCCAGCAGGCCTGGCATCGCCCTGTCACAGACACAGACCTAGAGATAACTGTGACACTACCTGTTTTGCTTCTTTAAATGTTTCTTTCCTAATGAAAATATTAGGCATGGTCTATTTCAGCCTTTCTTGAAGCATAGCAATTTAGAACTTGCCTATATCTTTTCTAGTTGCGGACTGGTATGTGCCAAAATGAACTGAGATAAGCTTTTCCTGATTATTATTATTATTATTTTTTTTTTTTAAAAGCAGCCTTCCAGCTAAATGGTGGTTCATACATTGTTGCTAAGATCTTATCCTTACAGTATCCTCCCATGTAAGACATTTAATTTCTCTGAGAAGACGGAATGCTTTATAACACTATTTCTGACAGTGACTGAGGTACCAGTGGAGTGCCAATGGTTGTGTAACTAGGTCCTGGTCGATGTAAAACTTAATGTGAGCCAGAAGCTTGTGACTGCAGACTGAAAGGCCAGTGGGCTACATCAGAAGAGGGGTGGCAACCAGGGCAAATTAGGTGCTTGTCCTCCTCTGTTCTGCCCTTGTGAGACCCCATCTGAAGAACTACATCCAGGTTTGGGGTTCCCAGCACAGGAAAAATGTCAAGCTTTTGGAGAAAGCCCAGAGGAGGGCCACAAAGATGATCAGGGGGTTGGAGCGCCTCTCCCAAGAAGACAGGCTGAAGGAGCAAGGCTTGGTTCATTCTGGAGAAGGCTTTGGGGTGATCTCATTATGGCCTTCTAAAAATAAAAAAGGAGATTAAACAGGAGGAAAATAAATCTTTTATGCAGGTAAATAGTGGTAGGAAAAAGGGGAATGGTTTAAAATGAAGGGAGAGAAGATTTAGATTAGATGTCAGGGGTAAGTTTTTTCACTAAGGTGAGTGGAGAGGTTCTGGAACAGGTTGGCTGGAGGGGTTGTGGATGCCCTGTCCCTGGAGGCGTTCAAAGCCAGTTTGAATGAGGGCCTGGTATACTAGTTCCAGTTGAAAGGGAGATGTTTTCTTCAGAGTGTCTGATACGATGCCAGGTGTTTCGATTCTAGAAGAAAAACAATGCTGATAACACATTGATGTTTCTAGTTACTGCTAAGCAGTGTTGTACAGAACCAAGGCCATTCTCAGCAAAGGGCCTAAGGAGCTGGGAAGGAACAGCATTGGGATAGCTGACTTAAAATGGCCAAAGGTACATTCTGTACCATAAAATATCATGCTGAAGGAGTTTTGAAAGGGGTGGGAGTTCATCTTGCTCTGCTTCCACTGAGGAAAATCATATCTTAAAAATGGTTTATTTGAAACATTTGAACATAGTTCTAATCCAATATAAGTTCATTTACATTCCAAACAAACTCTGGGCAAACTCCAGTGTAAGTGAAGTACTCATCCACACAACTGTAGTGCTGGTTCATTGAAATGCAAACATCAGCAGGCTCTGAATCTTTAGTTAACCTGTTTTGTTAAGTTTTAGTTTATCTTAAAATAACTACCTTATTATTTTATGTAGGAAATAAAATTTCCTCCTCTCTTAAATCTATTTTCATACATCTTCTTTACATGAGATGGACTTGAGTTTGGGAAAAGTGAAAGCATGCAACATTTTACTGATCACAGTTACTTTAAATTATTCTACAATGAGAGAAAAGAAGAAAATGAAATAGGCTGAAAAAAGTTAAAGAGGAGGTTTACCTTTGTAATTCCTCTGTTCTATAACCCAAGTACTCAAAGAACAATTATGATATCATTTCAAGAATTAACTTACTGGCCACATATAGTTAGTAAAGCCATTAGACACAAAATCTGGGATCAGTGATATTAATAGCATTCTTTTCCTGATTTCTCCTGAAGCATTTCAAAAAGCAATTTAAAGTGAGTGGTTGTAATCGGGTTATCTAGATTTACCCGTGATAGCTGATAGTAGCTAGCAGGCCCTGTGAAAGTCAGAGCTAACTAGCTGTGCTCTGAGAGAGCAAGAAATCTCTTTGTTTTCTTTACAAAAGCAAGATAGTAATGCTCAGAGTGAGCAGCTAGCTCAGACTGTTGACAGTTCATCTGGAATTTCAAGGTCACGCTCTCAGTGAGCAGCTATGAAAAAATAACACTCCTGTAACAAAGCTTTTAGAGAGCAAAAAGAGAGTTGTTCTGAAAGCTAAAAAAGCAGCAGATCTAATCTAATCAGATTGCCCGCATTCTCCACCAAGATAATGTAATCGGATTATCTAGATTTACCCGTGATAGAGGCTGCTGCCCCTAGAAGGGGGGAAATGAACAAAAACAATGGCAGCAATCTAAGGAAAGAACTTATTTTACTAAATACGAATAATATTGGAATACAAGGTGACACAATATGATACAATATAACTACAACTACTATATCAAACAAGGCAGAGAAAAAGAAAGAGAGAAAAAGAGTCCCCGAGAACTGGGGGCCTACTGCGATCTCTAGGCGACAGGCTGGAACATTGCTGATAGAGGGAGACGGCAGGGATGGAGCGCTCCAAAGCGATAGACAGAGCGAAAAAGAAGGACGTTCCAGCCTGAGAGCGAGATTATATGGGTGTCCTCCTCCTCTGGTGATTCGTCTCTGGCCGCGTTGTCCCCTGGGATATGTAGTTTCCTCCAAGAGCTGAGTACTCGGGATGCTGCCATTCCACAGATCTGGAGCATGAACCTTCCACACTTCCGCATACCCTCTGTTACACTTCCACATACCCTCTGTTACACTTCCACATACCCTCTGTTACACTTCCACATACCCTCTGTTACACTTTCTTATACCACCAAAGCAGTTTACCACTATTGACAGCACAAAACCATGACAGTGGTTGAACCTTACTGTGACTAAAAGTAAATTAAAGTGAATTTTAGGTCCTAATCCTGAAATGATGAAATGTAGAAATACCTGGATATGTTTTTTTTTTTTTTTTTTTTTTTTTTTTTGTGTGTGTGTGTGTGTGTGTGTGTGTGTGTGTGTGTGTGAATATTATAAACCTGGTTGAGTATTACTTTTTTTTTTTTTTTTTCCTGATTTCTCAAGTATAGCCTTTCTTAAACTTCTACCACCTTTTCTTCCTCAACATAACATCTGCTTTAAAATACCAGACTAAATCTTCTAAGTCTTATAATCAACTTCAGTTCTAGAACAGGAGAAGGAAAAGTAAGAATGTTTTTCACTGATCAATCTTATGGACTCAGTATTTGCTTTTGCACAGTTTTGTAACATTTATTTTGTGTTTTGCCACAGGATGAAGAAGACAAGTTAACTTGTAATGACCGTATGCCTGGATATGCAGCAAATTTTGGATTGATTTTATTTATGGTAATATAATCTATTTCTCCAAACTTATTAGGTGTGTTAAATTTAGTGATGAGTATCTTGGATGGAAACCTGAGTAATACTCTCAGAGAAAGCTAAAATATGCAGACAGCTAGGGTAATGACCTACAGTTGTTGAGAAATACATGTCCTACTGGGAGAACTCATAGAGCTTAAAACATGTCTCCAGCTTTATCCTCTCTTTTCCAAATACTGCTCATGAGAGGACAACACACTGTAATAACAGCAGTTTGTTGCTAGGTGCCATCTCTCTACAGGGTTTCTGCTTTCCTCCACTGTTTGAAAAAATGAAATCCACTGTGTAGTTCCTTGAATGCACAGAATTAAGTGTGCTCTAATATGAAGAAACTTGAAGCTTATGTAACAGGTGAAGTATAGGATTAAAAAAATATGCTGATGAGAAATATTTGTCCAATACACATGCTGATGGACTACACTGTAGTTGTGGAAGACCATGGTATAAAATCCTAACATGGGAACAAGAATAAGATGTACAGGTCTGATAACTGCAAAGTATGGACACTACATGTATGATCAGTAAGTATACAGATCTTGTATACAATATAGAGAAGTTAGGCCAGTAAGATTATTATGTTGGAAAAGATAATCAGAGATAAATGAAAGTGCTCACCAGTGTTGTAGGCTCACAGGAAACTCCACAAGGAACAATCTCCAGAGAGAGATCCTTCCTTAGTGGTGGTCAGCCCTTAAGTGGGGTTTAGGAGAGCTGCAGCCAGGCTCCACCCCTTCCAGTCACACAGCTGAATTGCCTTTGCCTGTGCTCCCATGGCTGACTCAGTGCTTGCCTTAGGTGATCAATCAGAGGTTCAGGCTGTGATTCAACAGTTCCCATACACAATGATTCTAAAGAAATTTTGTAGCAGATCATGAGATGAAACTGCTAGATTTTGTGAAAGGAAATATGAAAGACTGGCTAATAAGCCTTACATTTCGTTGTCAAGAGCCCATTTTCATCCACATCTAACAATGAAACATGCCAGCTTGCACCACACGAGCCTCTAACCTGGGAAATTTACCCAAAAACCAAGTTATTTTAAAATACATAAAAGGTTGTATTTCTAATTTACTACAAATTGCATATGTTGCATAGGATGTTATGCGAAGGTTTAATTTCTTTTTCTAATACTAGAAGACATTTCATGATCATATTCAAGTCATCCATGTTTATGTGTTTATAAATGTGTGTATATCTAGTTAAAAATATAGCTATATTATGCTAGGTATATTTTATATGAATGTGAATATTAGGTGTGCCATTCATAAATAACTGCATATGTTTATAAATTTTTGAATGACTGTTGTTTTCCTGAGGTCACAGGAAACATTTACTTTTAACACAGGACTTCTGACTGACATTATCTAGGACTTAGCTACACCAGAGTAGTTTTCGTCTCTGCACCAAAATAAATAAATAAATAAATAATAATAATTGAAAGTCATTTCCATTTTAATAAGCAAATTGATTTTTGTACGCTTTCACTAAGCTGGATTAGAATTAATGGAACATCATGCTTATGCTTAAAATAATGGGTTTTTTTTTTTTTGGCCACGGAATAGAATGGAACAGAAGAAATAACAATTGAAAAGTAAAGAGAACTGCATTCTCAAAGCTAGCTCAGATGTCACTGGTCACATGCTAATAGTGGTTATGACTAAGCACAAAGACCTGATTAAATTGCTCTCAAGTTAGTTTACTTCATGTTTAGATGTCTGCTAAGCATGAGTGGTTTCCCAAGTCATAGCCTATGTATTACGGCTTCTGCTTATGATTTGTAAAAGTAAATCCTGTTCTTCAGTTCCTCCTGGTGACTAGAGGAACTCTGCTGTCTTTCACCACTAGGAAAGGTGACCACAATTATTTTTCTGGTATATTTTGAGCATTAGTAAAGCATTAGCACCGACAGAAGACAACTTACAAACTGTGTGTAAAATTCAAGTTACTTCTTGGTGAAGAGCCATCTCCACTCTTTCATATGAAGGTTTTAATCTTTATTATATGCTACTTTTATTTATTTTTCCTGCTCATTAGTTATACAGTAATTGAAAACACCAGATTGAAATTCTACTGTCAGAATCTACAATAGAATTGCACTAAGGAAAGTAAATGTTTCATCAGTCTCTGTTATTATTCACACAGGCTAATGTTTCTATCTGTGAAAACTACATAGATATAAATGATGAAATTGAGAATGCTCAGGTGCAGTTACAAAGATACATACACACACTCTACAATTTCCAGTGATACAGAAGAGAGTACAGAAAAGTGGTGTTTAAGATCATCTTTTCCAGGACCAAAGGTCAGGCAGACAAACTCATTAGTTAATTAGTTAATGCTTAAAGTTACTCGCCATAGCCCGAGTTACCACCACACTGTGACATTTATGCGTCCTGTCATGATCAGCTTGTACAATGCTGATCACACACCAGTTGTTTTTTTGTTTTTTTGTTTTTTTTTTTTTTTTTTGCTGACAGATGGTAGTATGCCTCCTCTCAGCAGGGTGGTGTCATTGCCACGATAACATAGTGCAGGGGGGCTGGCCACAGTACAGCAGTACAGGCTGTGCTGGCCTCTTGCAGCCTGCAGGCCAAGGGTTCTGTTCTTCCCTTTCCCAACTTTATATTGTGGAGTTTCCCTGAAAATTCTAATCCCTGAAGCTGCTAACGCTTTTCTTATTGCAAGCTTTTTTTTTCTTACTTGCAAGCAAAATCTCCTTTCAATCAGAACGGCATTTGTTTTTCTTTCCTGGCCTTTCTCTTCTTAACTAAGTGTACTGGTTTTCTTGCTCAGTCAGTCTCTACACCCAGTTTATAGTTTAATGCCACCATATAATTACAGTGTTTCAAATTCCAGTATTACAGGTGTTTTAAAATCTCATTATAGCTCTTCTGTTTATATAAAGCCTCTCTGGACTATAGAGGGCTCAAGATTCTAACTTGATGTAAGCAGTCTCTTTTGAAAGGATTTTTGAAATAAGTTCACAAATCTTATTTTTGCTCAATAAGACTAGTGGTAGGAAGAGCTCTAGCCACAGCTCCCCATATACCATTTTTGCTTGTATGTCATTAGTAATAACATGTCACAATTCATAAACTTTACACTTAGAAAGTATATGTTGCAGCAAAGATTTCTGAGAATGTAATAAAAACATTAGTAGCTGCTGCAAAGGTGATCTGGCATCACCTTTCTTTCTGTTACTTGTGCTTGACTCAGTCAGGAGAAAATCAATTATTGTAATGGCAGAAGATTTCAGTCTGCTCTTTCTTGTGAGCCCTAATGCCCTATTCCTGCTCACATGGCATAATACGTGATCTGGAATAGTTCCACTGGAGAACTGTTTGGACATTAAAATGTTATCGTGCTTGGAGGAAGGTATCAGTTTAGCCCAGAAAGTGTTGTGCCAGGATAATATCTCATCCCCTAATAATGTTCTCTTTAAATCTTTTGTTCGGGTTTAAGATTCTGGCATTTGTCTTCCATCAGCTGAAATTTCCACTTTCTCTGTTTAATGATGACTAATCTTATGATGACTCTTCTTCCTGAACTGTAAAGCTATTATTTTTAAGTGGGTGCTTGTGATGGAGGTAGAACCTCCACAGACAACCAATTACTCATTGGCTCCAGAATGATGCATGCAAACTGGCTTTGCTTGTCCATCAAAAAAGTAAAAATGTCTAAGAAATAAAGAAATCCACCTGGAAAAGAGGAAGAAAAAAGAATACTTGGAAGATGATGAAGGGGAAGGAGACTGTGATCCTAAATAAGAAAAATAAAAGCTTCAAGTGACTCTAGAGATGCAAGATGAATTAGATTACTACAGTGTAGTTCTGTTTTATTTTCTCCTGTTATCGAGGATAATCTTTCTGTGTTGCAATTGGTAGTGGGCAAGTCCAATGTCCAAGTTAGATACTAGTTCTGATCTTTGTGTTCCTGAACCACTTCTGTCATAATAAGAGCTGTGCATATTGTGTTTTTGCATGCTTGGCAGAAAAATCAAATGAACAACAACAAAGACAACATAATGAAAACTAAAAAAAAAAGGAAAGAAAGGAGACTTTCATTCAGAATATTGTGTATTGAGATTCTTTAGACTAAGATTTGAATGAAAATTATTGTCAGGAAGCGAAAAGTGCAAGTCATCTGCATTCAATTTAACATTAATTCCTTTAAAGAGATAAAATATGACTTATTATTATTTTTTACATTTTATTACAGTTTTCTCAGAAATATTGTTTGTGAATTCTGTCTGATATCTACTGGATTTTTTCCAGTTCATAATGAATGCTATCAGACAAAATTTGCCTAGCTTTTCTTTGCAAACTGTAAAAACTAGCTGTTCTGGTTATTTTGATCTAGTACCATTCATTAGACAATCTTCCTCTGTATGTAGAGAATCACTGAATCATAGAATTGCTCAGGTTGATCATCAAGTCCAATCGCAAGCTAACCATACTACCCTAACAGCCCTCTGCTAAATCATGTCACTGAGCACCACATCCAAATGGTTTTTAGACACATCCAGGGATGGTGACTCAACCACCTCCCTGGGAGCCTATTCCAGTGCAATTCAGATTCAATAAAGTTTTACTGAGTCAAAATTAATAGTTAAATTTTGCTAATTTTCCTGTATTCCAAAACATCAGAACCTATTGCCAGATTTGTTAATACCTGCATTTGAACCTGAACCATCTGAGTTTCACCAGAACTGAATGGATAATTTCTAGAGCTTTCAACTCAGAGGAAATGCACTTTTTAAAGGAATCGTTGTGTTATCTCACAATTCTGCATCCATCTTCTTTATTATGTCCCTGTTAGTTTTGAATTCTCAAATTTTAGCTTAATTATCCCATTATTATTGTATTGCTTGAAGAAATAACCACAGAGTTCCAAGTCATAGCACAAAGTGAACATTTAATTCAGTGCTTCTGCTTAAAAGCCAATATCGTAATTAAACTAACCTATATGTATATTTCTTTGCAGATTACACTGACATTTTCTGCAGTATTTGGTGTGATCGTGTACCGCATTACTACATCAGCAGCTTTGTCATTCAGCACAAATGAGACAACCAGGTCAAATGTTCGAGTGACTGTGACTGCAACTGCTGTCATCATTAATCTCGTTGTGATACTTATACTTGATGAAATTTATGGAGCTGTTGCCAAATGGCTGACAGAAATTGGTAAAGCTAACTCACCACATTCCTCATTAGTACATTACACATGTTGGCATGAGAGTATTCAAGGAGGTTCTAATAGGAATGTTTCTCATGGAAGAGTGTCAGTGGCCTATGGGGCAAGATGCTCAGACATGCCTTTGTAAACTGGGGGTTTGAGCCACAACTTGCAGTATATATATATATATATATATATATATATATATATAAATAAAATTTGTTAATGGTGGTAAGTGTTTACATTATGAGATTTCACTGTTCTGGTACAGAGCAAGACATGCATATTTTTCTTTTTACAATGGAGTTAATATAAAAGCTGAGGAGCTTGCTTGCTGGGTAAGAGGAACAGCTCTTGACAAAATAGGGTTCTATTCCAACATCAAACACTCTCAGTGTTTTGGGTGAAAAATTAAGTACATCAGTTAGCACAAGAATAGTTCCACCAATACTGATTGCATTCTTCATAGGATCAAAGTAATGCATCTGCTTCTATACACAGCAAAGCAAGGTAATGATACCCCTTTTTTCCAGATCACAACAGCAGAAGTGCAGATTATATCCTGGTATTGAAAAGATGAACATGTCACCTTCAGTAATCACATAATGACAGACTTGATTTAGAACTCATTATCTCACTCTGAATTTCACCAAGATTAAAGAAGGATCAGTCAAACAGAGACAAATTTAAAGCTTCTTGTGTTTGTGTCTTACAAAGGCAGCAATGTATTTGTTGAACTAAGACCCACACCAGATTTCTGTGCTCACTCTCCACTTCTCCACCTGGAATGTTTCAGATACTTTTTTTTTTTTTTTTTTTTTTTTTTTTTTTTTGCGTGTGTGTGTGTGTGTGTGCATGTGTGTGTAACATGCTGCATAAACAACCATTTATTATGAGTTTATTGGGTTTATTTGGAGAGTTTTCTCTCTTTCTAATGTATCTATTCCAGCTGAACCGATTTATTGCATAATGGACTCTTCTAACTATTGGGTGAATTCTGTGCATACTTCTGTTGGTATTAGCATAGTAGGGAGTAGGGAGGGAGTGAGGAGCTGAATGAGTCTCTGGAACCATATATGGTGAGCAAATTTTTGTCCAGTGTCTGATTTCAAATTTGTGGGAGTTCTGCACAAGGCAAAAACCAAAGTTTCTCTCCCTCAGTATAAGAACTGCTGTGCTGTTACTGGATGTTCCTGTTGCTCAGAGCTGTTCTATGGATCTGTCCGGCATATGGGGCCATCTACAGTTTTTTTCAAATTGTTTGAAGATTTGGGTTTTCTATACAAATATATAAGTATTATCATCAGAGTACATGTTGTTTTTATGAGAATTGTATCTTTATCATCTTTTTATCATCTTTATCATTTTCTCCTCCCTCCCTCCCCTCATTCCTTCCTCCATTTTATTGCTATTTATTACCAATATACACTTTATATTAATAAAATATATTTATTACTATTATATATATTTAATCATAAATGTCAGAGTACTTGGAGATTTGAGCTAAGATTTTACAGACATGGCTTGAAGCAGAGGAAGCTGGTGTGATCTGCCTCGTTTTATCAGCAGCACAGTGAAAAAGATGAGAATAGAGATGAGGTATTGTCAGATTCAGGCAAGCTATCAGGATTTGTTGGTCCTTTATACTACCATACTGCATAGACAACCATAAGCAACTTGAAATCTAGTTCATTTCTGTTGTCATTATTAATGTTTCTACCGAAGTGTCTTGAATTTCCATCTAGAAGTTTGGAAAGAGACTATGAAAATTCAGAGTCAGATGGTGAAGGAGCTAATGTGCTTCGATAGAAATTAAAAGTATGAAATAAAAAACAGTATGAACCTGAAGTTTGTAGTTTAATATCATATTTGGGGGATATAATGGATGTTTACATATTTACTAATTGATTTCTCTGTTTTTGTTTGTTTGTTTGTTTTGTTTTTGTTTTTTAATAAACTTCTCCAGAGGTACCAAAAACAGAGAAAACTTTTGAGGAGAGACTGATTTTGAAGGCATTCCTTTTGAAGTTTGTGAATTCATATGCACCAATTTTTTACGTTGCCTTTTTTAAAGGAAGGTGGGACAAATCTTTTATGTATTTATGTATGTCTTTTATGTATTTACATAAAGATAGATGGATAGAAATATATGCATATAGATATGAACAGAGATATGGATCTGTGTTCAGAAATACAGGCAAAAAGCTGTCTAATTCTGATTTGGGCCACCTTTATCAGTTATGACAAAAATTGTCTAACTCTTGAATGAGGGGGCCTGACATTGAATGCTGCTTTGAGTGCTGTTCTTTCTCTCTTCAGAGTAGAGCATTATTCTGAAATTCAATTTTCTTAGTTTTCTTACTAAAAATAATCCACAGCTTAGAAACTAAATTCTTTCAGTGTAAAAATGAAGGTCCACAGATGAATACTAATTCTCACATGTGTTCACTTTTCAGCTTTTAGTAATTTTTTCTTGAAGCACTACTTTCCAGTTTGGTTTAAAACTGTGGAACTATTTTCCCTATCACTTTCTTCACATTTTGCACTATTTACCCAAGTTAAATTACAACACATTTACTCAATTGGAAGTTGAATATTTTGGCAAACAAACTGATCAACCAAAAAACTAATTCAGCTGTTCTGCTAAATAAAGTGTTACTTCCTATGGGTCCAGGATCATTGTCCTTTGGGACCCAATTATCCACAGCATTTCACATGGTTTTGAATGGAAAACTTAAAATAACTGTTTGCTAAAACTTCAGAAAAAATATTTAAAGCATCTTCTGAATTCTGCTTCATATCAGTTTACGTTCCTTTTGGGGGCTGTAAAGTTAGCTAATCTTTGTTGTTCACTAATCCTATGCAGTGTCATTGATTTGAGAATCAATGATAAAAATTACCAGGTGTAACTATTATAAGACATTAATGAAAAATATCTCTGACTTCTTTATTTTCTAACCATTTTTTGGTGTCATATGATCATAATAAAGTTGATTTCACTATTTCTCTCAATTTAGTGAGAAGAACATCGACCCAATTTAGTCAGGAAAACCTTAATTATGCATAGCTGTGTAATTATGCCCTCAATTCAGGGCATTACTGAGATGCCAAGAGCATGGATTTAGACTACATGTTGCCAGTTTTGTCTGTGATCACTTATCAGGAGAGAGATTTTTGCTCTTAGCACAGAAAAGTATTTTAATAAAATTATTTTGTCAATACGTAGTGTGAAAGTGTATAGGCATAATATTTAAAAAAATAATAATAATAAATTGAAGTTTTCAGTCTTTTATATTTCATTAGTTGAAGCATCTAGTTCTGCAGTGTTTAAACTAGTATGAAAGAAGAATTATGTTGCTGAAGTTAACCTTTTATTTCTTCATCTTATATTGTGATTACTTTCAGATTTGTTGGCCGTCCTGGTCATTATGTATATGTGTTTGAAGGTTACCGAATGGAAGAAGTAAGTACACAAGAACCTGAAAAAAGAAATCATTGAAACGGTTACATGTATGGTTTTTCAGTGGAATCTAGACAATGAGGGAAAAATAGAATATTAAGAACCAGTTTACCAGTTTGTTAAAACTTCAACATAAATGAATATACTCCCAATTTTCTCTCTGGCAATTGTATGTTCTGCTTGCAATTTTGACAGTCCTTCTTAGATGAAGCTTTACAATTTCTCTGTTTTACAAACAGCCACTAAGATACAAATGTTACATGATTTGATGAAAACCCTTTGGA
Source organism: Excalfactoria chinensis (assembly GCF_039878825.1). NCBI lineage: Eukaryota > Metazoa > Chordata > Aves > Galliformes > Phasianidae > Excalfactoria > Excalfactoria chinensis. The sequence continues at coordinate 71,077,890 of NC_092825.1, read as the reverse complement.
AGCTTGTGGTAGAACTGAAGTACTAGCCTGGGCTCTTATTCTATAAATTACTAGAAACCTAGTGATTTTAATAGCCTAAAACTGTGGCCATTTTGTGCAAATCCATGAACCTTTTTTCCCCAGCATTCCTTTAAAACTGCTGTGAGTATCCTCTCAAAAAACAACAGACTTACCCAAGGTTTTATTGCAGAGTTTATGTATAAGCCTTTGAAGGATTGAAAATTTTCTCTTCCCTTGGGTGACATCAGGTTGGAAGAGTATTGGCAATACTGCATTATGGTTATTACATTGATTATACAGTAGATATTTGAAAAGCAAATATGTAGCCCAGGGGCACAATTAACTGTTTCACTGCTTTCTATATTTTCTGTAATGTGGTTTTATGAGTAGAGTTAAAATACCTTGTTAAGGATGGAACTGCATTGATGAATGAGTTCTGCACTTCGGCATAAATTTGTGCAGGTTTGGAGAGGCTCATATGGACTCTTCTAAGTGGATACTTTTAAATTAATTATCTTATTTCCTTCACACTCTACATTTTTGTTTAATTACAGTGTGCCCCAGGAGGCTGTTTGATGGAACTCTGTATTCAGCTGAGCATCATTATGCTTGGAAAACAATTGATTCAAAACAATCTGTTTGAAATTGGAATCCCGTATGTATCCCAGCCTTATCTGTTGCCACATTTTATTCCTATGACACAGTAAATTACAGGCTTGATCTTTATTCAGCTGAATGGGTGTTTTATCACTGACTTCAGTGGGTTCTAATTGAATGTGCTGATAAATCATATTTTTGATTGTGATGGAATGGCTGTATTTTATGTTGACTGATTGGCTATATCTGCAGTAAATGTCTGGAAAAAAAAATGATTGAGTATGTGAAATAATTGATCTAAATTAATATTAGAAACCTGGAAAAACAGGGAAGGCATGATAGATCACTAGGGAGTTCTTAGAAAAGATTTGAGGGTAGCAGCACTGAATACAAATTAGTATAAGGTAGAGGAAAAATGGTCTGGAGAAAAGCAATAGTTCCTGAAAGGTATTAAAATATATTACTTGATCTATGACTGTTTTAAAAGTTTACATATGAAGTTCATACATTTCTAATTTGCCTCTATATTCCTGTGAATGACAGAGGAGGTAGAGAATAGGGGAGATGATTCTGTGCTGTTTAGCAGTTGACTGACACAGGGTGCTCCCTGCAGAGTATCCAGTGCTCCAAACACAATGAGAAATCTCTTTGTGTGTTTACAGTGACAAGGGGATCTTAAGGTAGGAAAATTTACTGAGAATGTCCTGCTCCTGCCTCTTAAGAGGTTTTGTTTCTGTAAAGTGAATCATCCCTATTGGTGGCAGTGCTCTGTGAATTGCATTAGGTGAAAAGTCTGGCTTAGGCACATGTCTCACCCCCACTGAAGTTAGAATATTTTCACTACTTTATGTAACTTTTGAATCACACCACTATTGAAGGCCTTGATGACACTAACAATAAACCAAAATGAGTGATACTTAGAAGATTATGAACTATTTAAAAAATGAGGGGTAATCCCCTTTCCTGGCAAGATATTTTAACAGTAATTTAAATATAGAGAAAAACTTCCCAAACAAATCAAATATGGATTGTGGATGGTTTAATTATTCTTGCATCACAGTTCACAAGGGAGGCCTGTTTTCTGTCTACATCTCATTGAGTTTGTAGTTTATTTTGAGAAAAGTGTGGCAAGTTGTTTGCAAAATATCTGACATGTTGAAGGCTTAAAACTTTCTCAGTGTAAATCTGGTGTAATGTTTTTTTTTCCCTATCTTCCCAAGACATACTATGACTGGACTTTTCTAATGACTTTTCTGTTAGCAGATATAACAGACATGTAGATTAACACAAACCACTCTCTAGCCTATGGTTTTCTTGCATGCTCTCCCATTGTATTCTTTTTTTTTTTTTTTTTTTTTTTTTCTGCTCAGCTACCTCTTCTGGTTGATCATGAGCTTCCTGTCTAACCTCATCTTCCATGTTAGAGAATTCTTAATCTACCATTAAGGGTTTTCTGTTTTTGTTTTCTTCCCAAGGTATCACTGTCATAACTGGGTTCTTTTTCTATTTCCCAGTGTCTACTTTCACTCAGATAACACTGATAAGCACT